>NC_133413.1:62302500-63552500 GCF_049350105.2 Macaca mulatta
CGTAGGTTCTGGATATTAGCCCTTTGTCAGATGAGTAGATTGCAAAAATTTTCTCCCATTCTGTAGGTTGCCTGTTCACTCTGATGGTAGTTTCTTTTGCTGTGCAGAAGCTCTTCAGTTTAATTAGATCCCATTTGTCAATTTTGGTTTTTGTTGCCGTTACTTTTCACTTAAACATGGAGAAATAAGCCGAGCACAGTGGCTCACGCCTGTAATCCCAACACTTTGGGAGGCCAAGGTGGGAGGATCACTTGAGGTCAGGAGTTCGAGACCAGCCTGGCCAACATGTTGAAACCCCATCTCTACTAAAAATACAAAACTTAGCCGAGCGTGGTGGCGGGCTCCTGTAATCCCAGCTACTTAGGAGGCTAAGGCAGGAGAATCACTTGAACCTGGGAAGTGATTTAACCCAAAGTTGCCGTGAGCCAAGATCATGCCACTGCATTCCAGCCTGGGGGACAGAGCAAGACTGTTTTGGGGAGTGGAGGGAAGAAATATACTAAATAAGGAAATAGCAAAGGTAATTATTTTTATTTTTAAAAGATTTACTAGGCTTATTGGCTTACATATATTCAATACAAGCATATGTAGTATGACAGGTCCCCACAGGGTTACTTAAGGATGTATGTCCACTGTCTGAACCCTGAAGACCAGGCAGTGAGCCAAGACCATGGTGCTCAGCCAAGGAGTGGATGTCCCTGAGAGCCCAAACATCTCAGAGAGTATCTGAGAGCCTACTAAGGAAAACAGTGTCTTCACACACACATAGTAAGCAAAGAGCCAGAAAATTAGCTTAAAAGTAGCTTAGAGACAGGAGTGATGCAGATTCCTAGAGCAGCCCTGCACCACCCAGGAGTGCCTTGTCTGTCTTAATAAACTCATCTATTCACCAAGCGGAATTTGTCTGAGTCATTCTTTGGTCTCTTGGCTCCTTCCTAGTTTCAAGGGGATATTACAGTCCCAAGTTTTCCTCATAACAGCATATTTTGGACATACTGTGGGTTCCATTCCGGGCCAACTCAATAAAGCAAGTATCACAATAATAAAGTGAGTTAAATGAATTTTTTGGTTTTCCTGTACAAACATGTTACGTTTACACTATACTATGGTCTTTTAAGTGTGCAATGGGCAATGGCACTATGACTAAAAAAAGTACTTAAGTAAAACATACTTTATTGCTAAAACATGCTAATGACCATCTGAGCCCTCAGCAAGTTCACAATAAATTTTGCTGGTGGAGGGTTTTGCCTCAATGTTGATGGCTGCTGACTGATCAGGGTGGCAGTTGCTGAAAATTGAGGTGGCTGCAACGAATATAATTCAATATAATTCAATAATGAGGTTTGGTACATTAATCAATGTATTCTGCATTGATCGATGCAAAGATGCATCAGTGCATTGGTGCATTCTTTCATGAAGAATTTCTCTATATCATGCAATGCTGTCAGACAGTATTTTACCTACAGTAGAACTTCCTTCAGAATTGGAGTAAATTTTCTCAGTCTTTGCTATTGCCTTATCAACTAAGTTGACATAATATTCTAAATTGCTTTGTTGTCATTTCAACAATGTTCACAGCGTCTTCACTAACAGCAGATTCCATCTCGAAGAAACCACTGTTTTTGCTCATCCATAAGAAGCAAGTCCTCATCCGTTCATGTTTGATCATGAGATTGCAGCAATTTAGTCACATCCTCAGGCTCCACTTCTAATTCTAGTTCTCTTGCTATTTTTACCACATCTGCAGTTATTTCTTCCACTGAAGTCTTGAAGCCCTCAAAGTCATCCATGAAAGTTGGAATCGGCTTCTTCCAAACTCCTGCTAATGTTGATATTTTTATTATACCTTCTCTCATGGATCATGCATGTTCTTAATGCTATCTAAAATGGTAAATCCTTTCCAGAAGGCTTTCATTTTACTTTTCCCAGGTCCCTCAGAGGAATCACTGTCTATGGGAGCCACAGACTTAAGAAATGTATTTCTGAAATTGTAAGACTTGAAAGTCAAAATTACTCCTTGATCTATATGCTGCAGAGCAAATATTGTGTTAGCAGGCATGAAAACATTAATCTCCTGGCACATCTCCATCAGAGCTCTTGGGTGACCAGGTGCTTATCAATGAGTGCTAATATTTTGAAAGGAATCTTTTTTTCTGATCAGTAGGTCTCAGCAGTGGGCTTTAAATACTCGCTAAACCTTGCTGCAAAGAAATGAGCTGTCATCCAGGCTTTGTTGTTCCATTTCTAGAGCACAGGCAGAGTACATTTAACATAATTCTTAAGGACTCTAGGATCTTCAGAACGGTAAAAGAGATGTGGCTTCAACTTAAAGTCACCAGCTTCATTAGCCCCTACCAAGAGAGTTAACCTGTCCTTTGAAGATTTGAAGGCAGACATTGACTTCTCCTCTCTATCTACAAAAGTCCTAGATGGTATTTTCTTCCAATAGAAATCTGGAACCACCTTCATCAATTATCTCAGCTGGATCTTCTGGATAACTTGATGCTAAGCACTTGCACTTTTATGTTATAGAGATGGCTTTTCCCTTCAACCTCATGAACCAGTCTCTGCTAGCTTCAAATTTTCTTCTCTAACTTTCTCAAATCGCCCAGCCTTCATAGAATTGAAGACAGTGTGGTCCTTACTCAGTGCTAGGCTTTGGCTTAAGGGAAGGTTGTGGCTGATTTGTGCTTCTATCCAGACTTCTATAACTTTCTTCATATTAGCAATAAGGCTGTTTCGCTTATTCATGTGTTCACTGGAGTAGCACTTTTAGTTTCCTTCAAGAGCTTTTCCTTTGCATTCACAACTTGGCTGTCTGGCACAAGAGGCCTGGCTTTCAGCCTATCTCAGCTTTCTACGTGCCTTCCTCACTAAGCATAATCATGTCTAGCTTTTAATTTTAGGTGGGAGACATGCAACTCTTCCTTTCACTTGAGGACTTACGGGCCATTGTAGGGTTATTAACTGGCCTAATTTCAATATTACGTCTTAAGGAATAGGAAGGCCTGAGAATAGGGAAACAAGTGAGGTAACAAATAGCTGGTCAAGTAGGTAAGAACACACAGGACATTTGTCCACCATCCTATATGGACATGGTCTGTAGCACCCTAAAACAATTATAATAGCAGCATCAAAGACCACTGACCACAGACCACCATGACAAATATAATAACAATGAAAAGATTTGAAATATTGTGAGAATTACCAAATTGTGAGACTGAGACATGAAGTGAGCACATGCTGTTAAGAAAATAGAGCCCACAGACTTGCTGTGGGCATGGTAGTCACAAACCTTCAATTTGTAAAAAATGCAAGCATCTGTGAAATGCAGTAAAGTGAAGTGCAACAAAACAAGGTATGCCTGCATATACATACACACACACACACAAACACACACATATACACACACAAACATATATACACACAGATGCATACAGACACATATACATACCCACACATATACACACAAACATACACACACATATATATACATACACATGTACATATGTATACACACATACAAAAACAAATACACACAAATACACACACATACATACATCCACAAGTATATGCACATGTATACAGACATGCACACATACACATAAACACACAAACATATACATACCCATATGCACACACATACATATATACACACACATATATCTACACACACATGCATACACACATATACATACACACATATAAACATATATATACAGACACACAAATACACATACATACACATTTACACACATACCCATATACACATGTATACACACACACATACATACACATGTACACATATACCCATATATACACATGTGTACACACAGACACAAATACACGTGTGCACAAACATACACACACAAATATATGCACATGTATACACTCATATAAACATGCATACATAAAAACACATACATGCACATGCATACACATACACACATAAACAAACACACATACACACATAGACACATATACCTATAAATACACACATACACTTATGCACACACACATATATACATACATATAAACACATACACACAAGTGCATATACACACATATGCACTCATACACACATATACACATACACTCACAAGTATATACACACACTCATATACATACACAATATACACACACATATACACACATACACAAATTCATATACACACATATACATACAGATACAGAGATGCACACACAGATACACACACATATACACACAGAGAGAAATTCTAATACAATACTATCTAGGTTTCTTGTAGAAAGCATCCTAACATTGAACACTGTCATTTGTTTTTTCAAAATTGTATGATTACAAGTACATTCAGGATAACAGTTTCTACATTAGATGACAAATTATAAGAATTATTATTAGCAATTCAGTTAGTAGTATTTACCATTTTTGCCTTCATTGTTTTCAATAATACTATATGTATATTACAGGTGAAAATAAAAACTGATGAATGCAGGCAAATTTCAAACAGTGAGTCACTGGGCTCCTTCACCCAACCTGCATTATATACTTCTCTTTCAAATTCAATAGGTCTTCAGATATTGTTTTGAATAATTTGTGGTGACTATCATTTCAGAACAGATTTAATGCATTATTCAATTATAATCATTTTCTCCTTGTCTTAGAGGAGGGTGAGTTAGAAATTCCAGAGCTTAGCTTTCAGGCCAAAAAATTATAGAACTGTTCTTCCATTCTACTTTGCCAACACTAAGTGATCCTCTCGCTTTTGAGTATTGGGTAGCTAATTAAAGCAATTAGCATCATCTCTGCAGTCATATATTTCACACTGCACTCCACATTGCTGTAAGTAAATCGATTACCAAAACAATAGATTTACATTAGTGAGAATTCTCTTTTCCATTATAAATTGTTCTAATTCTTTCAAAACAAATTTTATCTCTGTCTGAAGGTCTGATTGTTTTTCCATAAAGGGAAGTTGAGATACTCAACTATATCTTGATTTAAAAGCCAGGACAAGATTTTTCAGATATGGGAATTTTAGAAATGCAGTCTCTTTGTTTACAACCAAGTCCAATGGCTCTTGGATGGGAAATCTTGAAGCCAGTTGTTCTCAGCTCGAACTGCCCATGAGATTCACCCAAGTGAATTTTTAAACTCCTGATGCCTGAGCCCCACCCCAGCTATTAATCAACTTATTTTTTGTTAGTACACTAAAAGTGAAAACACTATATTAATTAAAAATTGCTTATTTAAATATGTTTACAATACTAGAAAAATAAATGTTTTCCTTCCAGTCTCGCTTTTGAAACAACTTATTCTGGTTTTTATTTTTTCCCAATTTTTCAAATACAGAATGGTCAATTTGCATAATGTATCTGATAAATATTGCAGAGGCACCCTCTGTTATTTTATTCATTTGTCTTCTATAGTAAACTTGATGAAGAAAGACTGACTTTTAGACTGACTTCAGAATGACTTGTTTGCTAATTGGCATTGACTCTGCTACTTCCGTAAGTGATGGAATGCTGGAACTGAAAGTTGAAGTGGAAATGTGACTTTCACTTCAGAGCCCTGGGAAATTTCGGGTAAGAATTGAATGAGAATAGTGGTAAAGGTTTCAGTAATAAACTTTGGCAATATAGTAGAGGGAAAAACTTGTTTTAAATCCAAGTACATAGCCATGCAAATAAATCTTCCAGCTTTCACTGGAACTTGCAGGTCAGAATCAACTAGCATGCTCCCTTTTTCCAACAATCCTGTTTGAAAAATTCTAGCATAGTTATTAGGGTGTGGTTGGGTATAAATTTCAATCCTGCTTTTTATTAACTGTGGGACATTGACAAGGTAGTAAGCTGGGTGCCTCAATCTCCCCATCTATCACATGGATGTAATAACAGTACCTATGCCATTCTGCTGATAAGAAGATTAAATAACATCACCGACTTCATGAAATCAATGTGAATTGTTATCATGTTCCCAGAACTGTACTTAGAGCATCAGAATTTGTTCTAAGTACATCAATGGCACCCACTTGATCAGTTGTTGTCAAGTTTATCTAATCAATCCAGAAATATATTGAAATACAGAAACAAAAGAAAACTTCCGGGGTCTGTTTTCTATTTCGACATAATCTATTTGGCCACGAGGAGGGATTCTGGACTCTGAAAACCTGAGCAGACTCCACATTTTTAATTATCTCATTTTTATCATCACATTTCCTCTATATTTGGAATAATCTTTTTCAGTAACATTCTTTTTCTACACTTTACAATCACTGATGCTATCTGAACTCTTTATTAATCAGCTAACGTTGAATGTGCATACAGCACCAGGTATACTGTGTGCAAAGCTGCTGAACCCATGACATTTTGCTGATAATCTTTTAGTTTTCAGGGAACTTCTTTTAATTTTCTGTGCTATCTAAGTAATTTAAATTGAATACGTTAATCAAATTGTTCATTCTACACAGGAGTAATTTAACAGTAGAGCACAGATTTTTCAATTTGAGGTTCTTTTCATATCAAAAAAAAAAAAAGGATAGTGGCATTTCTCATTAACAGCTGTGCACAGAATGCAGCCAAAGAAAATATTTCTAAATATTTCCCTAACAATTACATATTCTTTATTTATGGAGAATTGATCATTAATTTATCTGTTAATTTTATTGCATTTTTTCAAATAAATCAGTACAATCATATCTTTGCGAACAATCTCAGGATTGATTTGTTTTCATTTTTGCTTCTCTACCTTTTATTTTCCATCTTGCAAACCACTAACTTCAACTTTAATCCAACGCTTCTCAAAATGTGGTCACTGGAATCCCTGCATCTGGTATGCTTGATAAAAACACTGGAACCCAGACCCAGCCTCACCGAGCCACCCTATCAGAAACTGTGGCCAGCAAGTACTGCCTAGTGCTGAGAGTAACTTCTTGTGTCCACTCATCATCAACCCCTGCAGGATTTTCTATTTAATTTAATTTGTTCATACATTTTTAAAGGATAAATAATTTAAATGCAGCATGATTAAAAATCCTTTTGTAAATTTGAGTTGCATAGTTTTTCACACCAAAATCTTTTCTTGGACAATTAATTTAGAATATTTGCCTTTATTTCTTCTAATGTTTTCCAGAGCAAAGCAGTATAAAATTATGTTAGTATTTTTATTTTATCTGTTTTAGTTGGGAGAAAAACTATTATCACAAGTCTTTCCGACTTGGTAAATCCCAAAACCAACTTACTACAAATATGCATGTACTCATGACATTGCCGATAAAATAGAGAACTACCAAGAACATTGAAGTCCCATGTGTGTACCCCTTTCTGGTCTCATGTTCCCACAGAGATGCAATCACTAACCTATTCTTTTTCCCTTTGTCCCTTCCTGGATTTTCTTTCAATTTACCATATAAATGTGTACCCATAGACAATACATAGTTAAGTTTTATATGTTTTGAGCATTACATAATGTGGGATCACATGCATATATTTTGCAAATTGCTTTTTTAACTGATGTTTTCAACAGTCATTTATGTAGATGTATGTAGTAACAGTTCATTTATTTTTTACTGCTGTATAGTATTTCATTTTGTGAATATACCACTGTCTATCCATTCAACTATTCAAAGATATTTGGGTTACTAACAATTACTTGCTGTTACAAAGATGTCATTAGCAGTCTTGTTCATATTTCCTAGTGTCTGTGTGCAAGAATGTATCTAGGTTATGTACCTGGAAATAAAATTACCTGCTCTAAGTTATGCATATATTCCACTTTACTAGTCAAGAACAAATTGTTTCCCTGAGTGTTTGTATTAATTCAGACTCCCACCAGCAGTGTATAACACTTCTCATTGCTCCACATGGATGACCACACTTAGAGTACTCAAACTTTAATTTTAGCCAATGTGGAGGAAGTGAAACATACCTTATTGCTGTTGCAACCAACTTGCATTTCTCTGATTTCTAATGAGGCTAAGCATTTTTTGGTGGTTTATTGGACATTAATGTGATCTCTTATATAAAATGCCTTTTGTATTGTAGTCTCCTTTCTATTCTTTTTCCATGCTTATTGATTTTGAGGACTGTGTATATTCTAGATCTTAATCATTAGTCTAATACATGTAATATATATACATTTTCTTTATTGGACCTTAGTAAACAGCACATACACATAAACATTTTATACTAAATTCTCATATCAGGGATATTGGAGCCATCCAAGTAATGTGAATTCATGCCGCAAATACTGTGGGCTGGTTTATGATTAGGATTTCTCAGAAAAAAGTAAATAAATGGTTTCCCTTTTTTCACTTGGTGATAAGACTGAGACCAGAAAGAATTTGTACTGCCCGCTGGATCAACCTTTGACTGAGGCTTTGATTCTCAGGCATGGGGGGTCTCCACATAACTGAAGGGGGCCCTGGGCCCCCAGGGATGTGACCCACCCTCTAGAATACCTCAGATCCAGGACTCAGTCACCTGTCTAGGTCTGGGCTCTCTCTTCACCTTAACATTTGAGAATAGCTCTCATTTTTTGTCATGTCAACTGTAAAATTAAAGGGAAGCTCCTGCTACACTCTCGTACTGGAAGAGCTCCTTAGGTTACTTGGTCTGGCACATTGCTGATAAAACATCCAACAAATTAAATTAAGGACTAATGCCACGGGGACAATAACATGGTTCACAGTGACGATAAGCTTCATGGGAAGCATGGTGGTCATCTAAACAGTAATTGTACTGGCTACTGGCTAACTCTGAGGGAGAAGAAGGAGGAAGAGAAGGAGGAAGAGAAGGTGATAATTTCTCTATCAGAAAGCGCATATTACTTAAACAAGATAAATGAACACGGTGAGATAATGTGTGTAAGAAATAATATTTTCTATGTTAGGAATTCCTTGTTTTACTTAGATTTGTAGTACATTTAAAATAAAGGAGTGAGCGTGTTCATTCTCTCAGTCCATTGATTTCCTTCTTTAATGTCAGCTACAGAGCTCAGCTTCTGGCAAAGACAGACCAAATAGTTCAGATGAACCCTCCTGGTGAAAACACGGTGTGTGTGTGTGCTCACGCGCACACACACGTGTGCAGATTCTTACATGCACAAAGATATTCATAATTTACATTTATTTTAATTGCATTCCCAGACAAAGTGGAAAGAATGAGTTAGAAGCAGTATTTAACAGGATAATGGCTGAGAATTTTCCAAAACTGACAGAAGGCACCAAGATGAAAATAGGTAAGACTTGACCAGGCACGGTGGCTCATGCCTGTAATCCCAGCATTTTGGGAGGCCAAGTTGGGTAGATCACCTGAGGTCAGGAGTTCAAGACCAGCCTGACCAACATGGTGAAACCCCGTCGCTACTAAAAATACAAACATTAGCTGGGCATGGTGGAGGGTGCCTGTAATCCCAGCTACTCAGAAGACTGAGGCAAGAAAATTATTTGAACCTGGGAATCAGAGGAGGCGGAGGTTGCAGTAAGCTGAGATCGCGCCACTACACTCCAGGCTGGGTGACGACGAGAGCGAAACTCCATCTCAAAAAAAAAAAAATTGGTAAGACTGTTTACCTCCAATACTTCACATTCTATTTCAATCAGTGAGTAAATGCATAGTTAAAATACTGGTGCCAAGGGAGGAAGTAGGGAATTCACACAGGAGGAACACCCGATGCAAATTGGAGCCATCAGAAAAGGCTTCCACAGTAGATTTTGTGAGAGCTAAAGCATGAAGAGAACAATTGCTTATTTTAACATAGTTATATTTATTTTCATTAACCACCATAATAATTTCAATTATTTTTATGGTAATAGTTTTCTTATTATGCAAATGAAGGAGTAACAGGATTGAAATAGTAAAGTTGAGTTTACAAGCTGAGCACCAGAAAAACAAATAAAAGAGACTAATTTTTAACATCTTATCTATTTGAGTTTCAAAGATTCCCTCAGAAAAGCCTAGATTTGTCAAACATTTGAAATAAATGCCGTTGGAAAATCAAACTTCAATATGAAGTTTCTTAAGCTCCTCTTTGCTAAGAGTGTAATTTTCCCAATCAGTGAATGTATTAACGAGACTATCAAACAGACTTCAACCTTTGAAGCTTTGATTCTCAGGCACGGGGGGGTCTCCATTTAACTGCCCACTGAAGGGGTCTCTGGGTTTTCAGCAGAAAAAATGCTTGGGTTCCAATGAGTTCCGCTTTGTGTAGCA
Organism: Macaca mulatta; assembly: GCF_049350105.2. Taxonomy (NCBI): domain Eukaryota; kingdom Metazoa; phylum Chordata; class Mammalia; order Primates; family Cercopithecidae; genus Macaca; species Macaca mulatta. The sequence continues at coordinate 62,312,692 of NC_133413.1, forward strand.
TTCAAAAGAGAATTGCACCATTACTGAATCTACACAGACGGTTTTACTACTTATGATAGCCTAAAATTTATACTCAGTTCTCATAAACAAATTTATGAGTAAGTTATTTTAGTAATTTGTTATGTATCATGCTCACTTCTAGTAGAACTGAGCATCTCTGATATTTTCAGTGGTTTGTTTTGCTTGCTCTCTCTCTGTCCAATGGAGTAAATAATCCTTTAATAAAAACAGAGGCAGACACATGACAAGCAGTTCATCATGTGAGGAAATTCACAGTTAGACAAGTATGCTTTCAAATAGAGAGTCCCTTTTTAAATCTTTTAGGGGAATTTTTAAGCTCTATTGAGACATAGTTGATATTTGTATATTTAAAATGCACTTAATGTATATATTTTGATGAGTTTGGACATATGCATATACTCATGATACCACAGCCGAGTACTACTAAACATATTCATCACCTCCACAAATTTTCTTGTATTTTTTTATGGTTTCATTTTTGTTTTGTTTTGTTTGGTTTGGTTTGGTTTGGTTTGTGGTAAGAGCATTTAACATGAGATCTATCATCTTAAAATATTTTAAAGTGTACAATTCTGTTTTATTAACCACAGATACTGTTCTGCAAAACACATCTCTAGAACTTATTTGTCTTGAATAATTGAAAAGTCATACTCACTGAGCAACAAATCCCCATTTCCTCCTCCCCACAACCTCTGGCAACCACCATTCTATTCTCTGCTTCTGTGAATTTGACTATTTTACATTCTTCATATGAGTGGAATCATGCAGTGTTTGTCCTTCTGTGACTGGCTTATTTTACTTAACATAGTATCTTCCAGGTCAGCTTATGTTGTCACACATGGTAGGATTTCCTTTTCTTTTAAGGCTGAATAATAGTCTACCTGTGTGTGTGTGTGCACGCACGTGCATATATATATACGTGCACACATGCACATACAAATATATATATATTTTCCTTATTCATTCAGATGTCCTTGACCTTTTGTGTAGCAAAGGTCAATAAATAATTTCCATCATAAGAACCACATCTAAATTTAAATCTTCTTGATATTTACTCATGCACCGATTCATTAAATCAATAAATATTTCTAAAAGACCCACTTTGTGCCAGTCTCCTGTACTAGTTCCTGAGAATATATGTCGAGTAAGGGAAAGTTTTTGTCCTCTCAAAATTCCAAGTTGCAAGAGAGAAAAACAGGTAAGTCAGAGTATGATGAGCCCGTTGATTGTGATTCACCTGGAATGGCTGGAACAGAGAAGGGCACCTGAGTCACCCTGGAGAAGGAAGGGGAGGCCCTGGAGCTGGCCTGTCAATAAGACAACTGGCTCCAGGAAGTCACTGTCTGTAGTCATCTGTCTTCTTATCTTCCATAAGCACCTGCTGTAGGCTCTGCACAATGGAGGTGAAAAGACAATGGAGCTAAGAAAGCAGACTGAAATAAAAAGAGAGCTCACAGACAGAAGAATAATGTAAAAAAAAAACAGAACCCTTATGAACTTAAATTGTAGGAAATTGTAAAGAACAGAATTGCCATTGCAGAGAAGTGAAGTACATCAGCAATGTGGAGTACAGGCTGAAATTCAAAGGAAAAGAACACCGATATAAAAATCAGAGAGCTCACAGACATGGAAGAAAAATAATGGAGACCCTTTGTAGGAATAACTAGAATCCTTGAAGAAGAGAACAGAATCTTTGGGGAAGAATGCTCAAAAACATAATAGACCAAAATGTCGAACTGAGAGAAGCCCTTAGATTCAGTTTATACCAAACCAAATTCATGAAAAATAATTAATTGTTAAGCCTGTGTTCCACAGGATGTTAGTTCAAGTGCTGAAGTTTCAGGCAGGCACTAAAATTCAGAGAGAAGTCAAAGCAGGAGTTATAAATCTAGGATATACTAGCAGGTGAATATTTAAACTGTGGGACCAGATGAGATAATTAGGGAGAGGGGCAATAGGAGAAAAAGATAATTTGAAATGACATGCTTGGGCATTCCAGCCTTTGGGGTTTAAGCAGAAGATGAGCAAGGAATGAAGAAGGAGCCCTACTGAGGAAGGGGAAGTGAGTCAATTAGCAGATAAATGTGGAAGTGTGGTAAGCCTCATTAGTAATCAAATAAATGCAAATTAAAGAGATCAAATTTGATTTTAATCGTATTGGCAAGAATTAGTAAATTTAATTACTAATGTCAATTGGAAATCAAACTTGCAAAACGTAATTATACATTTTGAACATCTTTTGACCCCGAATCCCATTTTTAAGAATTTATTGTAAGAAACTGACCAGACAAGAGCACAAGAATGCAAACTCATCACAGTACTGTTTATAATCAGTAAATTACTAAATTTCTATAAAGAAATGAAGGATAACTTAATTATGGTACATGAACATGGTGGGATTTTATGTAGTCATTAAAATAAAGAGGATATCCATGTACTTAAATATGTATGTATGAACCAACATTATTTACATGATATTTACAATATAGTATAACAAAAATATTGTTTATAGAATATCATTAAACAAAATTGATTATAGTTACACAAAATTTTGCACCTATTATCTATGTGAAATTTTAGTCAATATGCAAATATCTATGCACACAAATAGTCCAAAATGATAGACTCTAAATGTTAATGAGGAGTAGGAGTTTTCACAACTTTGACTATAATGTTTATATTATTCCATAAGCATTTTTATAACAACCATATATTGCCTTTTTAGTTAGAGGAGCCAATCAAGGTATTTTAACTTTGAAAAAAGAGATAAAAATACTTCTTCTCCTCATTCCTCAGCTTTCCCTTTTGTCTGCTCTACTGATCCCTTTAACTGCACCACCCCCAGTGTAGACTCTGAGACTCCACCAAAAATTGATTCTGGGCAGCCAGACAAAATCTTTCTTGCTCTAGATTTTATATCATATCACTTTTATAGAAGCAAATAGATTTCTCCTTCCATTTGAGTGAATATGAAATTGTCTCTTTTTAAATTTTTAGAATCTATTTTAACTGACAAATAAAAGTTATATGTATTTATGGAATGCTACATGATGCTTTGATATATGTATATATTCTGGAATGGCTATATCAGGCTACCTAACAAATCTATTACTTCACTTATGTATCAATTTTTTGGGGGGTGAGGACATTTAAAATGTGCTTTTATAGCAATTTTCAAACATACAATACAATGCAACTAACTATAGTCACCATGTTGTACAATAGATCTCCTGAATTTATTTCTCCTAATGAAAACTTTGTATCCTTTCACCAATCTAAGCCTACATACACCTAAGGTGACAATCTAAGGTGAAATACACCACCTCCCTTAGGCCCTGGTAGCTGCCATTCTGCTCTCTGCTACTATGAATGAGCCTGAAGTATTTGTCTTTCTGTGCCTGGCTTATTTCACTTAGCATAATGTCTTCTAGGTTCGTCCACGTTGTCACAAAGGGCAAAAACCATATGGTCATACCAATAGACACAGAAAAGCCATTTGACAAATTTTAACATCTTTTTATAATAAAAACCGTCAACAAATTAGATACAGAAGGCGTGTACCTCAACACAAGAAAGGCCGTGTATGGTAAGCTCACAGGCCTCACACTCCATGGTGCAAACTCAAAAGCTTCTCCTCTAACATCAAGAACTAGATAAGAATGCCCACTCTCACCATATGTATTCAACAGAGAACTGAAAATCCTAGCCACAGAAATTAGGTAAGAAAAAGAAATATATAAAAGATATCCAAATCAGAAATGAAGAAGTTAAATTGTCATAGTTTACAGACATCATGGTATTAGATATAGAAAACTAGCAGTTACACCAAAAACTGTTAAAACTTTAAAATTATCTTTTTATTTTATTTTATTTTATTTTTGAGATAGAGTCTCACTCTGTGACCCAGGCTGGAGTGCAATGGTGCGATCCTGGCTCACTGCAACCACCTTTCAGATTCAAAGTATTATCGTGCCTCAACCTCTCAAGTAGCTGGGATTACAGGCGCCCACCACTACACCTGGCTAATTTTTGTATTTTTAGTAGAGACAGGGTTTTGTCATGTTGGTCAGGCTGGTCTCAAACTCCTGACCTCAAGTGATCCACCTGCCTTGGCCTCCCTAAGTGCTGGGATTACAGGCATGAGCCATGGGATCCAGCCAAAATTATCTCTTGAACTTATCAATGCATTGTGATTGTTTGCTTCAGTTATACATATGGCTTGTCTTCAGATTATAAACATTACAAAGATCTAATACAGTTGAGAGTTTGTCATGAAGCTCCTGAATTATGAAAAAGAAATAATACATGGTTGGGAACCAGAGAGCTATGAGTTCTAAATTCTACATGTATTCTATTCTCCAATTACTTTGTCAACTTACTTTTGTTAAGTGACTTTGTTTTGTTAAGGAACTTTGTATTCTACAATTTCCAAATGGAAATGCTGGCCTAGACCACTGTGTCCAAAAGTGTATGTGTATATATATGTAGTATATAGTTAAAAGTATATATATATGTAGTATACAGTTAATTTTATAATGTGTCAACAAAAAATACTTGTAGCTATCCAATTTTCATTAGGCGTATCTGACTGCCTTTACCTTATTCTCATTTTTCTTTTTATCCAGCATTTATTATTACTGAAACACCAGGGGTTTGTTCTAGGTCCTGCTGCTTGCAGCACAGAAAGCCAATCACTGAGACAACAAGCATTGCCAAAGAAGAAGGTTTACTCCGGTACTGCAGCCAAGGAGATGGGAATTCAGTCTCAAATCCATCTCCCTGCTTGACTAAAACTAGGGGTTTAAATAGCAGGGAAGAAATGTAACAAGGTATGAGAAACCAGGAACTAGGAGAGAGGCAAGGAAGCAATTATGAGGAATGAGGCATCTGTCATCTCATTGTCTGGGTGTGGTAACATGGTTAGGTTTCAGTTCTTTGATTTTTTTTTATTTTATTTTTATTTTTTTATTTTATTTTTTTTTTTTCTGAGAGGTCTGAAGGTCTTTTCCTGAGGAGGGAACTCAGATAAAACAAATGTAAGGTTCAACCTTTAAGACCAAAAGGGTCAATTTCTCTGTTCATCTAAAAAAAAACTACCTGTGGTACTATTGGGTTGATTTCAGTTAATTTTCATTAGGCACATCTGACTGCCTTTACCCTACTTTCATTTTTCTTTCATGTAGAATTCACTACCAACTGAAATACTATAGCATATGTTTATTTATTAGGTTTCTAATGTATTCTCTCTCTCTCTCTCTCTCTCTCTCTCTCTCTCTCTCTCTCTCTCTCTCTGCTAAAATGTAAGCCCAATGAGGGCAGTAGGTTTTCTCTGTTTAACTCACTCATATCCCAACCACCTAGAATCATGCCTGGGACATATACTAACTTAATAAACATTTGTCAAATAAGTATTTGGACATTGATCACATGTATCAAAGTTAATGTAAACAGACAACCTTAGCTCTTATAGTATAAGAAACATATAATGATTTTAGCTTCTATAGTATAAGAAAAAAGTCTACATTCTATATATGGCACATTGTACAGACAAATCTAGATTAAACATAATGCTCAAGAAACTGTATAACTGGGCTTATTGAATTCCTGGCACTGTTAAAATATTCCTTTTAAACTTCCGTTTTGAAAATATTTGTAATACCTTATGATTAATGTGTAATAAAAATGACTTTTTTTCAATTATTCATAATTTTGCAGAGTCTCAGAGCATTCATTCTAAACATTACTTCTCATTATGCAACAATAAACCATAGAAATAAAAAGTCTAGAAGGCTGAGCTACAAGAGTACTCATCACAATTAAATCTCTAATATGAGCTAATTTTAAGGTTATTTTTATTTTTCTCCTAAAAATGTGAGTCAATAAAAATTCTGCTAAACTAGTATTTGGAGTTTAAACGTGTCTGGCTATTTCTAAATGACTTAATATGAAACGCATTAACTTAAAACAAGCATACATTTTTATCTTTAGAAAATCATGTTAGATAAACTTGAACTTTAGGAAGTATTTATAATATCAGCTTGCTGCTGTGCAAAGGCATAGCTGCCCTAAGGCTAAACACATAGAAAGTTTCACCTGAAATAGATAGCGCCACAAGGCATTCTTTATCTCAGGTTTGATATGCCTGTCTTTTTTAAATAAAGGAACTTTAAATTCCTAGGCAGTCTTATCAGAAGCGGCAGCTGGCTAAATGTAGAATGATTATATAACTTGGCATTCAAACAAGGACACTTGAGAATGAAATGAAATACCTTTAACCATCACCCAGAAACAGAGCCTTCTGTCACCCACCCCAGTTGAATAGGCAAGGCTGGCCAACATTGTCCTCACACCTGGTTAAGATAGTTTCTGTCAAGTAATCTGAAGATAAAACCACAGGCCTATGTATATTAAGGGCCAATTGTTTAACCACAAACAATTCATTAAGCGTAAATTAATATGCTAAAAGACTTGGTTAGTCAAAACAAGCTTTATCCTTTTGTCATCAAAGTAGAAAAAAAAATTCAATGAAGAAATAAACTGCTTGCCATGAAGATAAACACATTTTTTTGAGGAATCATTTGTAGTATAAGAAGAGCTGATTAGCAAAATCCGATTTTCTGTTGTAGGCCTTTAATCTCAATTAGGGTTGAAATGTATTCCCAAAAGATAATAAATGTTAGATCCAAGCAAAATAGTCACTTGTTTTATTGTAATAAAAGTGATCTACCAAAAAACCCCACAGTCTTACCTTTCCTCCATATTGCTTTAATTCTCTACACATTTATGTTTGCAAAATCCATATAATAAAAGCATAAATTGTTTTTTGGAGTTTTCAAATGAAGAAAATTATATAAGAGCCGGTAATTTTTATCACCCTGAAATGCTTTTTAAAGCTCTTCAGAATGGGTAGTACATTGAGTTCAACTCCTTTTTAAGATTAGAATATTGTAATAAGTAAAATCAAGTCATCCCTAATGATTACAGCATAAATTGGCCACATTATGTAGAATGTTATCCTCTAGGCCTTATATTTTTGACTTAATAAATATGCCCATACTTTGTGCACCCAGATTCTCTTTTCTGCCACATGGAAGGATGACTTATCATTGGCTACATTGCACTTTAAAGAATTCAAGGCGTCATTTCTCTGATTTAGTAATATTGCTGCGCTATTATCCACCATCTTCATTTTATCGCACGGAGGAAGCATTCTATTACCACTACACTGTTGGCCATATAAATACATCTAGAGCAAACAGACACTTCAGTCATTCTGGGAGGCTGTCTGTGCTCTATTTATTTATTCTTTTTAATAGCTTAATGGGAAAAAAAAGATTTTGGGGGTATAATATTGTGGAAAATGTTTAAGTTTAAATATTGAGATTGTTAAATGTTGAACTTCCATTACCTGTTGCTACTCTGAAAGCATTTGAAAATCAAGAAGGTATGACATTTTCACACAGAGAACAGTTCAGAGGAGAGGATAACAGTTCAAAGGAAAAATAAATGACAAGAGGGGAAGAAAAATGGTAACATAGGTATTTGTTCCATTGCATCATTTTGTAAAGTAAAACAAATCTCCTGAATGGACAAATGAAATACCTTTCCATTCAGACACCTTTTCACTTCAGTATTATCCTCTGTTATCCCATTCAACTTACAAATTCAAAAGCTGCAATTGTCTTTTTTCAAGGAAACAGAGAAAATATTACTGAGTTGTTAGTATCCTTCCTTCTACCAAAGAATAAATTGTAAGTGCCATAAAGAGAGCATGTCCAACCTCACCCATTGCCAAATGAAAACCCTTTCTCAGTTTCCACTATGGGGAGTATCATGAGAGCAGCATTAGTTGCCAATATTTTTGCCATTTTTCAGCTCTTTAAAAGGCTTCTATTGCTTCTTAAAAGATAAATATTAAATGTAGTATATATCTGATAAGGAATTAATATGAAAGTATTTTTTAAAACTCTGGCAACTCAACAATAAAAGACAAACAACACAATTCAAAAATAAGTGAAGGACTTGAATAGACATTTCTCCAAAGAAGACATACAAAGGGCCAAGAAGAATATGAAAAGATGCTCAACATCACTGATCATCAGGGAAATGCAAATCAAAACCACGATAAGATACACCTGATTTTGAATGGCAAAACAGAGAGGGTGAGAGATTGACTTAGTTGCAGAAAAACACGGCTAGTAATCAGTGAAGCAAGGACTTGAACTCCAACTGACTCCACCAAACACAATTTTAATCACTACACTAAGCAGTAGAGAAGAATGAAAAAAATGTCTTTTGAATCAGACACATTAGGTTTGAACGTCAGTTGTGCCGTTTACCAGCTAAGTGATTGAGGAAAGTGTTGATTTCTCATATTCTTAGCTTCTCCAACTCTATAAACAGGCACCTCACTGACTTCCTGTGGCAGAAGGTAAGAGAAGATCAACATGTAGCACATCACCTGCCATAAGAGGAGGTCTGCAAATGCTACAATAGAAATAGTTTATTCACCCTCCAAAGATCCTTATGAATACGGGGGCAGGGTGTCTAGTCAAGTTAATGGTGTGGAGGTAGCAGGTGTCAGCTGACTCAGGAGGTACAGTAACCTGAGGCAGGGCTAACTTCGTTTCTTTGGATATTGGTTCTTCTGATCTGCAACCCAGTGTTTTATCTGAGCTGCCTGTGTTTCTTATCAGGTACAGTAAATAACGGTACTTGAAAGTTCAACAGAAGTTTAAAACAAAGCTATTCAGTCCACTCGGAAGAATCTTACAATATGCAAATTTAAATTCAAGAGTTTGCCTCTACCCTTTTGATTTATAAATACGGATGCTGTACTATGATTGCTCAACCATAGACTGGATTGACACCTACAGATCTCTGTATCATGAAAAGTTACAGTCACGCCCTCAACTAACACTCACTGACACCCCATAACAAAACTCCATGGAGAGATTCAGTCATTCATCAATGTCAGAAACAAAATTCCATGTGGGTGCCTGCTTTCAAAACACTGAATTCCCATCTGGCAAGATCCTAATGAACAAAGGAAAGATCTATGTTTAATGAAGCAATACCCTTTCGGTAGATATTTCTTGACAGCTGTACCTTGGGGCCATTGCATTTCTGGCAGCCTTGCTACACCTTCAAAAGGACAAAAATCCTAAAACAATCATGTATTCAAATGCTCAAGTGCACAACACATAAATTCTCCTTTCCCTCTTGCTGATTCCATGGAATGAGACTAACTTTCAATCAAGCTAGTTGAAGTGAGGTATAGTTAACTAATTTTACTTTATGCTATGTGTTTTTTAAACTGTGCACTCTTGCTGTGAAACAAGGCTGAATCAATGAAAGCCAAATGTACCTTTAGTGAGGAAAAGGCCCTGTGAGATATAAAAGACATTTTAGAATCCATAAGGATAATAGTGTAAGAGCTCCAAATGTGTGCCATGATTTTCTCCAGATTACTTTTTGTGTATCTAATTCATATTTCAGAAAGTAAATGATAATATAGGAAAGTAAAAGAACAGAGAAGAAAACATTGGCAGCACACAGGACCTACACCAGGCATCCCCAAAGGCAGGTGGAAAACGATTGCACCCCTAGCTCCTATAATCGTCAGGAAGAGCAGAGAAGGCTCCCTCGGGCCCCTCACAGCAAGCAAGGGGAAGACATGCAAGATTTTTCAAAAGGCAAGATTCTAATCGCTACCTTAAGATTTGTAAATCCAAGTACTCTTTTGTTGTTGTTTTTTGTCTACTCTATTATTTAGGAATGATTTGGGCTGCAAATAACAGAAAACCCTAATCAGACTCAAACAGATGAGCTATTTGCACCATACAAGACCAGAGGAGGTTGTCTAGGTGGCTGCAGTTGCTCAGCAGTGTCAACAAGGACTTTGTGCTTTATCACCCTTAGTATGTGGCCTTCACACTCATCTTGACAAAATAACTTTTGTCTTTACCAGTGAGAATGAGAAAGAAGGGGCTTACCAATTCTAACTGTCTCTCCCTTTTAAAAAGATGCCCTTGATTCCTGCTCTTGCAGATATCTTGTAATAGTATAGTTTCTCTGAAAGCAGAACTTGAGATAAAGACGTAGCTCCAGGGAGTTTACACAGGAATGTGACAGGGAGCAGGTGTGAGGAATGAAGAAACCTGGAAAGGAGGAAAAACCATTCTAAGGACACATTGGCCAGTGCCATAGATGACTTGCAAAAGAACTGCAGAGTCTTCCAAATGTTTCTCAGAACTTAGACCTGGCGGATAAAAGGGGACACATCTGTCTGTTTCTGCCATCCCATCAGTCACAGGTGCTCCATGAGTGCTAACATCCCACATCTCTAGTGTGGGCTATCCATGTTGCAGGATCTGAGAAGCCACACAGCAGAAAATAAAAGCCATGACCTGGGCTGGAAGCACAAGCTGCAAGGTTGTCCCTGCATAATCAGTGTTTGTGCATGACCAGAGACCACAATCAGCTGGAATCAGAGGAGAGGCTCAGGGAAAAGGAAATAGTGCCCATGAGTGGGGCCAGGATAGTCCTCACCGGCCAGGCCCTTCTGGCCTCTGCAGCAGCAGGAGAGGGAGAGAAGATGAGTATTTGTGGTCAGGCAGCGTCACCCTGCAGGATTCTGTCGGCAAAAGGGAACAAGAAGAACAAGAATGGATGCTGGGCAAGCCACCACCAGAGTCAGCTGCCACTCACTGGCTAACTGGCTAATTATAACGGGGGTTTCCAAAAACTTATTGTCACCTAAAAGCAAAGTGAGTCATGCTGAATATGTTTTCTTTTAAATTGTTGTCCTTTGAGCAAATGAGCTAGATTTTTTTTTTAATTACTACAACTTGTGCTAAATTCTTCTCTGATCAAGAGAAAGCAGAGAGCGGTCACCACTTCTCTTAAATGTCTTGCTTTTGACACAGCTGTCTGAGGAGGCAGGCCTGGCTGGAAGGAACAGGAGCACGGGCGAGTACCCAGGAAGGAAAGCAAGGCCTGGAATTGATTGTCCCAAGAAGACTCCAACGCCACAGCCACAGGCAGTCTCAGGGGTCTGGAAGGAGGGAGACCACCTTCCATGTGGGGGCCAGGGACTGGGGTGGAGGAGCTGGGAGATTGTGCAGGACTTCCATTTTTAGCCCTGGACCCAGCAGGGAAGCTCTCCACCCTTTAGTGAATGACAAGGATTGGGGAGCACCAATGTAAAACCAAAGGGCTGCACTGGAGGTTGGGTGAAAAAGGTAGAAGTTATCTGTACACACTTTCCAGCATTCTTCTTTTTGGTTTTCTTCTCAAAAAAGATAGTAGCCTTCCAAAGTGAACCAAGAAATACCAACCGTGGCTCGAACTTCTTAGTCTGCCTCTAACTGCATTTTCATACATTGCCCTAAAGGGGCACACTTCTCATCGCTTACTAGTCACATTTGCTTCAGTTATAGTTTTCATAGAATTCTTTTGAAAAGTATGCTGTGACATCTCATTCCCTGTGCTATAAAACTCAAAGATGGACACATCTGCTTGAAGAATCTTGTTTCACAGTTTCCCCTGTGACAGCTCGTATGCCCCGAGGACTGCCTCTTGGCCCCGCTGTGGTGTGTTAGGTACGCTCATGTTGATCATCTGCATGAGCTCCTTCGCTGATTTCATACTTTAAAAGCTGGATATTTTCCTTTTTTTTTTTTTTTTTTTTTTTTTTTGAGATGGAGTCTCGCTCTGTCGCCCAGGCTGGAGGCAGTGGCGCGATCTCGGCTCACTGCAAGCTCCGCCTCCCAGGTTCCCGCCATTCTCTTGCCTCAGCCTCCCGAGTAGCTGGGACTGCAGGCGCCTGCCACCGTGCCCGGCTAATTTTTTGTATTTTTTTAGTAGAGACGGGGTTTCACAGTGTTAGCCAGGATGGTCTCGATCTCCTGACCTCGTGAGCCGCCAGCCTCGGCCTCCCAAAGTGCTGGGATTACAGGCCTGAGCCACCGCACCCCGCCAGATATTTTCAATTTACCAGGATCCTGAACTCGTCATTTGTGTTAAAAAAATCAGACTTCCTGAGTTTGGGAGAAGTTTTATACAGAAGCAAATTGTTCTTAAAAAACGACTTATATGGCATTTTATTCTTTATGTCTGAACTGCATTTTTAAAGCTGTGTTTAATACTCAGTAATTTTTTATTACACTTTGAAAATGTTTTTGGAAGGGTTTTCATTTATGTTTATTTTCCCAACTTCCTGCTTTACTGTCAGCTGTTATTTGTAAATAGATACTATTTATAAATCAGACTTATTGGCGTAATTGTGGTGTTATTTATATGAATCGCATGTAAATAAGTATGCTCTTTTTTGAGAATAGTATTTTTATTTTTATTAACCAAAATTTTAAAAAGAAATGTGCTATCCTGATATTCCTGAGCAGCATATAGATGAAGTCTCACTTGAGTAATCCCTACATTCAAGTGACATTAATTTAATAAGCTCTTGAAAATTGGGTATATTTCTCACTTCCTAGCTGGATATTTTGGTGAAGCATCTAGGACACCAACACCATCACCTTTACAGCAGAATAAACAGCATATTCACACAGCTAGTGGTCACCACGCTTTTCCATCTTGCTGCCAGCTCCCTACTGGCCCTGTGCAGGCTCCTGTCTAGGCTGGTGAAGGCAAGATAAGAGCAAGTGTTCAGTACTTCCAGGCACAACAAAGGGAACTCCGCAGGCTGACACAGACGCTCGCTCGCATGGAAGGAAAATCTCATTTTCCTCCCAAAGCTGTTCCACCACGGTCCCCGGATATCCGTGGCTCTTCTGGATAGTGACAGGGAGGGAGCTGAAGCACTGTCTCAGAGGCTGCAGAGCCAAAGAACGAGTCCTCAGAGCCACCTTGCTGAACCCTGAGACTCAGAGCTTCAGTCCCAGGTTGAGCTTCAACCCGCAGACAACCTTCAAAGGACACACCAGCACCCCAGAATCAAGGATGGCCGAAAGTGAGGCTGGCACTGAAAATGAACAGAGACCACGAAAACTAAAACACTCTTCACACTCAAGAACTCACTTCATTTTTTTTTAATTAGACAAAGAACTCTATTAATCTTTGTTTCAAACTTTATTCCCAGGTTTTTTTCAGCTTAATTAGCTGCAAAGAATGAATTGTGTATAAGCAAAACCTAAAAACAGCTGAAGTATCTAAGGCACTTGGGTTTAAAAATGTTAGAGATTTAGTTTTTATGAGATCCATAAAGAAGACAATTTTGAAAAGCAGTCATAATATAAAACAGCAGCTCCCAGTAACTTCTGCAACTTCTATTTTCTTTAGAAGTTGACTCAATTCACTTCACCTCATTCTTGGAAGCCTCATCAAAATTCTCCACAAGGTCAGGAACTTCATTCTCACCATCATCGTCATCCTCTCCAGCAGCAAGTGGTGCTTTTCCATCTACAGATAGTTGGGCGGAGCTCCAGCCAGTCTCCTTAAACTAGTCAGACTGTCTGCACCAAGCTGGTTTACAATGAAAAACCAGCTGGTAGCATTTCTTTCAGCAGCTTTGTCCCAGCATGGCCTGTCAAGGTGAAAGTGTTCACAGAGGTACCTGACCTTTAGGGTTGCTAAAATGGATTGCTGTTCATCGGTTTGTAAACGTATTCACCTCTTCAGTACCAGAGATAGTGTTTACCCCTAACTTCTTTAAGGAGAGCTAAAGTTTTTTATAATCTGCTGCAGCTGTTCTTCTTCCTTCTGCAAGCAGTTGCTTTCTCACCAATGCACACCGGTGCCTGCTGTCTGCTGAGCTTTCCCTGATTCATGATTGTTTCTTTCAACTTGTTGGAGAGGAAAAGGGGCAGCAAGAGGGACCAGTGAAATGGGGGAGTTCCCTGACCCACCTTGCAGGAAATGCGACAGGGATGTGGCTCATCTGTTTGGCCACCATGTGCACTCCAACCCCTATGGGAGGGGGAGCACACAGACGGGCAGGTGCAGGAGCCAGGGTAAGAGCCCCTGGGCTCTGATGCCACAGCAGTATCCAGGGGTGGTAGGCTGAAACTCCTGAAGCCTAAGTGGGCATATGTTACAGTGCATTCTTTTAGCTTTGCAGTTCGCAGGTGACTTACATGTTAACCAGCTCAGTGCCCTCTTGGTACCTGGGTCCTTGTTCAGCGTCCAGGAAGAATCAAGTCACACACAGACTCAGAGATGAACGTGGGTTTTTTATTGAGTGGTGAGGTGGCTCTCAGTGGGGTGGATGGGGAGCTGGAAAGGGGATGGAGTGGGAAGATGATCTTCCCCTGGGGTTTGGCTGCCCGGTGGCCCATCTTCTCTCCCAGTGTCCCCAGCCAAACTCCTCTGAGCATTCAGACGCTCCTTCTCTTCTCTATGCTGCACCGTTCTGCCATTCTTCTGCTCTTCTGTTTGTCCCCTCATGGAACCCGGGGTTTGGGGTTTATATGAGTACAGGAAGGGGACATGGCAGGCCAAAAGACAACTTTCTTTTTCCTATTTTTGGGAGCAAAAATAGGAATGCCTGTTCTCATTTAGGGCCACAGGTTTCCAAGCTTGGGGGTGGGGACTTTGCCAGGGAACTGCTTTCTTCTATCCAGTATTTCCTTGTCTCCTGTCCATATCACTAGGGTTGGCACTCAAGGGATCTCTGGTAGAACAGCTGAGAGTAGGCACTCACACGTGGGGATGCAAAATGGCCTCAAGAATTCATTTCTATAGCATATACCTGCCCCACACACAATGAAAAGAAAAGAAGAAAAGGAAAGGAAAGGAAAGGAGGAAAGGAAAGGAAAGGAAAGGAAAGGAAAGGAAAGGAAAGGAAAGGAAAGGAAAGGAAAGGAAAGGAAAGGAAAGGACACAAGATAGAGCTATATTAGTCAAAGTCTACAAGCAGAATATCTGGGGAAAAAAACCTATAAAAGACAATTAATCTCCCTTCTGGATAGCACTCAGAAAAAAGATTTCACTTTTCCAATTAGTGTGAAATTAACTTAGAGAAAACAGGAACATGGTAAAGAAAACACAAATTGAGAGTCAAATGGACCTGGATTCAAATCCAGACTCTAATTTACTATTCCTAATTCATCTATGCCTTGCAGATACAGATGAGAAAAGGTAAAAACAAAACTGAAACCAGACTCAGACACTGGCTTCCCAGAACTCTTGCCCTATCAGGTACAAGGGACACTAGACAGGCAGTCCTGCAAGGGCGGTATCAGCCTCAAGCAAGCCCTGAGCCAACCCAATACCCTAGTCCAGAATGTTAGGAAAGGCTCTGCTGTGGCCCAAATGGAGACAAGTCCATCAAGGAGAGAAACACATTGTGTGCAGTTCCTCAGTCACAGAGAACTTGGAGGGCTCCACTGCGAGAGCAGTTCGGGGTCTCTGTGCACGGGGAGCAGTTCAGCAGTGAGTGACTTGCAGAAGGTGGGCCAGGGGCTGGGGGAGCACCAGCAGGTCGACAAAGGTCCTCTGAGCCAGATGGGGCTGTTGCCTAAGGGCAGTCAGCAGCCACTGAAAACATTAGGCAGGGAAGGGGCGTGATCAGGCTTGTCTTTACAGAAAGTTCACTTTTGCTGTCAATGAGAGGACTGCGTTGGAAACAATAAAACTGGTAGCAAGGAGTCTGGTGGGAGCCACTTGGAATAACTCAGGAGAGAGACAGTCTGCACCTGAACAAGATGACCACAAGGCGGCAGGGAAGAAGAGGAAATAAGATGGAGGAGTTTGAGGGTTGAATTGAATAGGGGTGGAGGGTGCAGAAAAGGGAAGAGGGAGACACTGAGCGGGATGGGCCTCTCTTGGCTATCGCTGGACTAGGGGTGGGGGTGGGGTGCTACTCACAGAGCAGTGACCCATCTAAGACAGGTTGGGAGGACGGGTGGAGACTGTTGGCCAGAGCTCAGGAGAGAGTTTGGGGCTACAATGGCTATTTGGGGAATCTCTGCAAGGTTGTTAACTGATGGCATGCAAGTAGAAGAGGCCACAAAGGGAGAGTATGTAGAGAAAGGATCCTAGAGGACAGGCCTATAAGGAACAGCTGCTTTTAAGAGCAAGCAGAGGAGTCTTTAATCCATCTTGAATTAATTTTTGTATAAGATGTAAGGAAGGGATCCAGTTTAAGCTTTCTGTATATGGCTAGCCAGTTTTCCCAGCACCATTTATTAAATAGGGAATCCTTTCCCCATTTCTTGTTTTTGTCAGGTTAGTCAAAGATCAGATGGTTGTAGATGTGTGGTATTACTTCTGAGGCTCTGTTCTGTTCCATTTGTCTATATCTCTGTTTTGGTACCAGTACCATGCTGTTTTGGTTGACCCAGCCATCCCATTACTGGGTATACACCCAAAGGATTATAAATCATGCTACTATAAAGACACATGCACACATATGTTTATTGCGGCACTATTCACAATAGCAAAGACTTAGAACCAACCCAAATGTCCATCAGTGATAGACTGGATTAAGAAAATGTGGCACGGCCGGGCACAGTGGTTCATGCCTATAATCCCAGGACTTTGGAAGGCCGAGGTAGGTGAATTACGAGGTCAGGAGATCGAGACCGTCCTGGCTAACACAGTGAAACCCTGTCTCTACTAAAAATACAAAAAAATTATCTGGGCGTGGTGGTGGGCACCTGTAGTCCCAGCTACTTGGGAGGCTGAGGCAGGAGAATGGCGTGAACCCAGGAGGCGGAGCTTGCAGTAAGCTGCGATTGCCCCACTGCACTCCAGCCTGGGCGACAGAGCAAGACTCTGTCTCAAAAAAAAAAAAGAAAAGAAAAAGAAAAGAAAGAAAAAGTGACACATATACACCATGGAATACTATGCAGCCATAAAAAAGGATGAATTCATGTCCTTTGTAGGGACATGGATGAAGCTGGAAACCATCATTCTCAGCAAACTATCAAAGGACAGGAAACCAAACACTGCATGTTCTCTCATAGGTGGGAATTGGAAAATGAGAACACCTGGACACAGGGTGGGGAACATCACACACCGGGGCCTGTCAGGGAGTGAGGGTATGGGAGAGGGACAGCATTAGGAGATATACCTAATGTAAATGACAAGTTAACGGGTGCAGCACACCAACATGGCACATGTATACATATGTAACAAACCTGCAGGTTGTGCACATGTACCCTAGAACTTCAAGTATAATAATTAAAAAATAAATAAATAATAAAAGAGCAGGCAGAAGAGGTGTCATCAGAGGAGATTGGGAAGTGGGTCCGCGACAGCTGGAGAATAGAGACCCCATCTGTTTGGTTATCCATTGCAGTCGCAGGTCTCCAAACAACGCCTGAGACAACAGAGATATCTGTTATGTAAATTAGTTGCTGAGGACCACATGACATTGCAGAAGACAAGGAAAAATCAGATGTCAGGAAGAAGAGCAATCTCAAGAGAACTTGAAGTTGTGTTTACCTGTGGAAGGTGTTTCTGTCCTTTGAGAGTAGGACACTGTGAGCCACCATAAATAGTTCTCCTTAGTCCATAAAACGCCGTGGACACTACTAGCAAAGTCCACTGTAGGCAGAGGTGAGTAACAGGCTTCGTGTGGGTCACCCCAGCCCTGTGGAAGCCGGTTTAGCGCAATGAGACCTGAAATAGCCTGAAAGCTCTCAGCTCCCTGTCCGTCCTTTTTATCATCTAAGGATCCCCTGCCCTGTCCTTGTGAGTGCCATGAGCTCTATTGCCTTTCTCAGCAATCACTAAAATTCATGCATGTTTCAGTTTACCCCAGCCCAGCTTTTCCTCCAGGAACTACTCCCAATTGCTCCCCTCACCCAGGAGCCAAACTCCTCTAACTCTCACCGACTCCACCTATTGTCCTTGGACACTTTTTTTTTCTTTTTCTTCTTTTTTGGAGATGGGGTCTCACTCTGTCACCCAGGCTGGAGTGCAGTGGTACCATTATAACTCTCTGCAGGTTCGAACTCCAGATGTTTATTACTAATTTCTGGGTATTTGCTGTCTTTTCTATTCAACCATGTACTAAGGGGCTGAGGACAAGGTCCTTTTAAGGGTTTTCTGGACCCACAATGTCTAGAAAGTATCAAACCTTCCATAAATATTTGTTGACAATCAACAGCCCCATCATCATCCCCATGGCGCCATGTACATCGGTCACAGAAAGAATACAACATTTGCCACAATGGGTAGGCATGTCGGTGTTTTTGTCTTTCCCATTGGCAAGAAATAAGAGCATTAGAAATAAAAGCGATGTTTTTATTAGTAGTACTTGAAGAAATCTGAGTAAACTGATTGAAAATTCTATTTATGTTTGTAAATGTGGTTCTAACACCACTTACTTTATTTTCTTTGATCATCTTAGCTACAAAATAAAAGTAGCACTTCCAGAATGGAAGGCTTCTATAATAAGAACAAATTCAGGGGCAGAGTGTTCTCTTTCCTTCCCGGGAGCATTGTCTTGGCCTCTATCATGGAAGGAGGAGAAAATCTCCCACCTCAGGCTCTTGAAGCACCTCATTCCATTAGCTGCCTGGTTGTCAAATCTGTGTTACCAAGCACTCCCAGGCATGAATTATAAGTCTTGGGAGATTGGGAACAACAAAAGAACATTTTGATTGGGGATAGAACCCAGTTGTCTTTAGTAAGACACCTTAAGGTGTTTTATGTGCTGCAAGGATGTGTAGTAGATGGTCAACAGGCAAGTATTCACACACAGGTAAGACACAGGTCATCTTACATGTGTAAGCTGATTTTATGGGTCATAATTTTTCAAAAACTTTGCTTCATTAGGCTTAAATGTGACCACTGACTATTTCAACAACATTGGCCTCTACGTTTTGGCTCAGTCATTAATTATTGATGTAGCCTTGATAAAATCACTTCAGTCTCTGAACTTCAGCTTTAACTGTAAAATAAAAAGGATCTGTTCAATGTCTCTTGAATCTCTTGAAATTCTATCCTTGATTCTGAGACTTAAACATTACAGAAAGAAATGCAGCGTTTTTTGATGCCCTGTGTGTATCTCAATTGCAGCTCTAACTGCAATCTACTCAAATCAGTTCTTGAATAGTTCATCTCTCCCACTAAAACGAGCTCCATGGGAGCAGGAATGAGTCCCATTACCTCTGGTGCCCCAGGTAGAGCGAAGAGCTCTCAGCACCCATGGGCCCAAAGTCCCTTACCGAGTGGATGAACACGCTGGCTCTACGCCGGCTCTTGTACCTCTTGATCCTGTAGCCTGCTTACATCCCACTTCACCTCCGGCTTGGTGAACTCAAGAGAAACGGAATTCATTGAAAGGCCCATGATAGCTGCCCTTACCTCCCTGTCTTATGTCTCTTTGTGCCCACAGAAACCGCCTGGGACCAGAAAAAGGTAGATGTGACTGTGCAAAAAGATAGAAAGATGAGGAAGACAGGTCTTCTTACATGCCTATAAGGTCGTTTTATTAATCACTATTCTTTGCTGTTCAACTGAACTATTCTTTAACTCACATTCTAGGTTAGAAGATAACCTAGATTCTAGATTCCTAGAATGTTCAACATTAAATGATACTTAAAGCAGCACAAGGCTTCACCTAAAATAAATCTTGAAGTGACTTACAAAGCTAATGAATCTGGTGTGGCTCCTTTCAATATTTTCATTACATTGAGCCACTAAAAGCTCATTTTAAAAATCTAGGATTTGAAAAAAATAACCTACTATACTGAAAAGTTTAATTTCATTTATCACCATTTTGGAATAATCTACCTGAATAAAGTTTCAAAGTACTACTAGATTCTTAGACCCAGGCAATACTTTATAGTTTTAGTAAGGACTTTCAACCCTTTTCTTCCAGTTCAAGAAAGGCTCCCCACCTTCCTAAATGACAGAACAACCATGATCCTTGACGGGCCTCCCTCCATGGCCAAGAGCATGAAGCGTACCTTGAATAAAAGTCTAACTACTCCGTTTGTCCTTATAAGATGACACCAATATAATACAAATTGGAAGAAATGTTTTGCATCAAGAAATAAATTGTTCCTGAGATGCTAGAAAACAAGTACTTATAGTAAGTGCAGACTAGGAACAAGATTGTTTGCCTGGAAATTTCAAACACTGAACCAAAATTCCTTATGTTGCTTGTACTAAAGAGCATGGCATTTTGCTTTGTAATTTTGCTTTTAATCTATAGGATCACTTTACAATTACATACTCTCAAATCAAAGTAAAAGCACATAAAAATGATTCCATAGTACTGCTACACAGTGGGGGTCCGTAAACATCTGCACCATAACCAACATAACAAAAATGAATCAAGTTAAACAATAGTGCAAAATACTATAAAAACATTTCTCTTCATGGTAATGCTGGTGTTTGCAATTGTCTACTGTTGCAAGATCACTTAGAAGAATACAAAACCCAAGCATTTACTTTGGGAATATAGAGTTGTTAAAGCAAATAAGAGGAAGCCCTTGCCCTAAGATTTCCTCTGTACCCAGAGCTCTATGTAAGCAAACTGAAACTTGGCTTGGAGGGCATTGTTTTATAACTGACTAAGAAAAGGAAAAATGAAAAGGAAGAAACATCTAGACTCAGTCAATCACAAACAGCCAAACACCAGGTTAGCTGTGGAACTAGGGACCTACAATCACGCTAGGCCTAAATAATGCAAACACCTACGGTAGGTAATCAGGAAATGTCTTAACTTTGCTTCCACGTTCAGCCTCTGAAAGCTTGCTGCTCACACTCTAGCAGAGCACTCTGAGCTCTGCCGGGTTTGAGTGCTCCCCAGTTCATGAATTCTTCTTTGTTTAAATAGATTCTGTTACATTTATTTTCT
This sequence comes from Macaca mulatta, assembly GCF_049350105.2. NCBI lineage: Eukaryota > Metazoa > Chordata > Mammalia > Primates > Cercopithecidae > Macaca > Macaca mulatta. Next base: position 62,333,492 of record NC_133413.1, read on the forward strand.
CTAAAGCTTTCCTTTTAAGAGAGTAAACAAAAAAGAAAAGTTAAAAGTAAAATTTTGTTCTCTTACATTTCACATATGTATTCTATTGCTTAACATATTAAATACAGTCATGCACCACACAATGATGTTTCAGTCAGTGATGGACCGCATGTGCACTGGTGGTCCCATAGGATTACAATGGAGCTGACAAATTCCTATTGCCTAGTGATGTTGTCACCATAGTAAGGTCATTGTGTAATGCATTACTAACATGTTTGTGGTTATGATGATGTAAACAAACCTGCTGTGCTTCCAGTGGTATAAAAGTCTAGCACATACAGTTATGTATAGCACATAATACTTGATACAACAACGACTATGTTACTGATTTATATATGTATTATACTTTTAATCATTATTTTACTTACTCCTTCTGCTTATGTATTTTTTCAAAGTAAACTGTAAATTAGCTTCAGGCAGGTCCTTCAAAATGTGTTCCAGAAGAAGCATTGCTGTCATAGGAGATGACAGCTCTACGGGTGTTACTGCCCCAAAAATGTTCTACTGGGACAAGATACAGAAGTGGAAGATGGTAATATTGATGATCCTGATCCTGTGCAGGCCTAGGCAAATGTGTGTGCTTGTGTTTGTGTCTTAGTTTTTAACAAAAAGTATTAAATGAAAAAAAAATTAAAAGTTTTAAAAATAAAAAATGTATAGAATAGGGAGATAAAGAGAGAAAATATCTTTGTACAATTGTACAATGTGTTGGTGTTTTAAGCTGAGTGTTATTACAAAAGAAACAAAAAGTTAAAAAAATTAAAGTTTATAATGAAAAACTTTATAGTAGGCTTAGTTTAATTATTATTGAAGACAGAAAAATGTTTTACAAATTTAGTGTAGCCTAAGTCTACAGTGTTTATAAAGTGTACAGTAATGTACAGGAATATCCTAGGTCTTCACGTTTACTCACCACTCATTCACTGACTCCCCCAGAGCAACTTCCATCCTACAAGCTCCATTCATGGTATGTGCTCTATATAGGTGTACCAGTTTTTGTCTTTTTTATGGTATTTTTCTGTACCTTTTCTATTTTATATATGTTTAGATACATAAATACTTACTCTTGCATTCCAGTTGCCTACAGTACTCAGTACAGTAACATGCTGTATAGGTTTGTAGCCTGGGAGCACAATGAAAGAATCACCTAATCAGGACGTACCCCCATTGTTAAGTAAGACGTAACTTAAACTAGATTTCACTAAAATTAAAAACTGCTATATGTGAAAGACACTGTCAAGAGAATGAAAAGACACGTGACAGACTTAAAGAAAATATTTGCAAAATATATTTCTGATAAAGGATAGTTATCCAAAATATACCAAAAAAATAAAACTCAACAATAAGAAAACAAAAAATGGGTAAAAGCCCCACTAACACCTCACCAAAGAAGATATACAGATGACAAATAGGCATATGAAAATATGCTCAATATCATATGTCATTAGAAAATTACACATTAAAACAATGAGATAACACTACACACCCATTTAGAATGGCCAAAATCCAAAACACTGACAACACTAAATGCTGGTGAGGATACTGAGCAGCAGAGACTCTTATTCGTTGCTGGTGGGAATGCGAAACAGTGCAGCCACTTTGGGAAAGTTTGGCAGTTTCTTACAAAAATAAGCATACTCTTGCCATATAATCCAGCATCTGTGCTCCTTGGCATTTCCTCAAATAGAGGAAAACTTAATTCACATGAAACCTGCACACAGATATTTATAGAAGGTTTAATCATCATTGTCAAGACTTGGGAGCAAACAAGATGTCCTTCAGCAGGTGAATGGATAAACTGGAGTACATCCACACTAGGAACTATTAACCAGAAATGAGCTATCAAGCTATAAAAACACATGGAGGAAACTCAAATGCACACTACTAAGTGAAAGAAGCCAATCTGAAAAAGCTATGTGCTCTGTGACACACTATGGCATTCTGGAAAAAGCAAAACTACGAAGACAATAACAAGATCAATGGTTGCCAATGGTTAGAAGAGAAGGGGGAAGGATACATGGAGCACAGAGGACTTTTAGGGCAGTGAAACTGTCCTGTATGATAGTATAATAGTGAATATATGCCATTACACTTCAGTCAAAACCCCTAGAATGTACACCAAGAGTGAACCCAAGCAATAACTATGAACTTTGAGTAATAAATATGTGTCAATGCAGGTTCATCACTTGTAACACCTCATGCAGGGTATTGACAGGGGGTAGCTTATGGCACATGGGCACTCCGTACTTTCCACTCAATTTTGCCATGAACCTAAAACTGCTCTGACTAATAAAGTCTATTTTAAAGTGTCAACATAACCAAATAAACTTTCCTGAATTTTTTTCCTTCATTACACATTTTTTATTTCAAAACCAATTTTTATGTATAGCTCATTCTATGAATATATTATTGCTATATTTTCATAATCTGGATGTCATCAAACTATAGGCCTTATTTTGTAGTTACAGGAAGAAAACCCCCAAGTAATCTCTGAGCAGTTTACCAATTGTCTACTATGTACCACTGATGTGTCTATATGCCATGAATGTAGAGATTATTAAGATGAAATCTCTGTCCCTAACGGCTAACCCTCTAATTCTCTAATAGAAAAAGACAGAAAAGTAAACAATCAATAAATATTTATGTACAAATAAACACTTAGATGGTATATTAGTCTGTTCTCATGCTGCTAATAAAAACATACCACAAGACTGGGTAATTGTTAAAGGGAAGAGGTTTAATGGACTCACAGTTCCACATGGCTGGGGAGGCCTCACATTCATGGCAGAAGGTGAAAGAGAAGCAAAGTCACATTTTACATGGAGGAAGGCAAGAAAGCATGTGCAGGAGAACTGCCCTTTATGATACCATCAGATCTCCTGAGAGTTATTCACTATCACAAGAACAGCACAGGAAAGACCTGCCCCCATGATTCAATTACCTCCCACTGAGTTCCTCTCATGACATGTGGAAATTATGAAAGCTACAATTCAAGATGAGATTTAGGTGGGGACACAGCCAACCATATCATTCTGCTGCTGGCGCCTCCCAAATCTCATGTCCTCACATTTCAAAACCAATCATGCCTTCCCAACAGTCCCCCAAAGTCTTTATTCATTTCAGCATTAACTCAAAAGTCCACAATCCAAAGTTTCATCAAAGACAAGGAAAGTCCTTTCCACCTAAGAGCCTGTAAAATCAAAAGCAAGTTAGTTAATTCCTAGATACAATGGGGCTATAGGCATTGAATAAATACACCCATTCCAAATGGAAGAAATTGGCCACAACAAAGGGGTTACAGGCCCCATGCCAGTCTGAAATCCAATGGTGTAGTCAAATCTTAAAGCTCCAAAATGGTCTCCATTGACTCCATGTCTTACATCCAGGTCACACTGATGCAAAAGGTGGATTTCCATGGTCTTACACAGCTGCACCCCTGTGACCTTGCAGGGTACAGCCCCCTCCTGGTTGCTTTCAGGAACTGGCATTGAGTGTCTGCAGCTTTGTCAGGCACACACTGCAAGCTATGAATGGAACTACCATTTTGGGGTCTGGAGGACGGTGGCCCTCTTCTCACAGCTCCACTGGGACTCTGTGTGGGGCTTCCCACCCCACATTCCCGTTTGCACTGCCCTAGCAGAGGTTCTTCATGAGGGCTCTGCCCTGCAGCACACCTATGCCTGGACACCCAGGCATTTCCATACATCCTCTGAAATCTAGGCAGGGGTTCCCAAACCTCAATTCTTAACTTCTGTACACTCACATGCCCAACACCACATGTAAGCCATCAAAGCTTGGGGCTTGCACCCTCTGAAGCAATGACCTGAGCTCTATTTTGGCCCCTTTTAGCCATGGCTGGGACACAGGGCATGGAGTCCTAAGACTGAACACAGCAGGGGGCCCTGGACCATTTTTTTTTTTTCCTCCTAGGTCTCCAAGGCCTTTGATGGAAGGGGCTGCTGTGAAGACGTCAGACATGTCCTGAAGATATTTTCCCCATTGTCTTGGCAATTAACATTGGATTCCTCATTACTTATGCAAATTTCTGTGGCCAGCTTGAATTTCTCCTCAGAAAATGGGTTTCTCTTTTCTATCACATCATCAGGCTCCAAATTTTCCAAACTTTCATGTTGTACTTCCCTTTTAAACATAAGTTCCTATCCCAAACCATATCTTTGTGAATACATAAAACTGAATGCTTTTAACAGCACCCAAGAGCACTTTCCTGCTTAGAAATTTCTTCTGCCAGATGCCCTAAATCATCTCTCTCTAGTTCAAAGTTCCACAAATCTCTAGGAGAGGGGCAAAATGCCACCAGACTCTGCTAAAACATAGCAAGAGTCACCTTTATTCCATTTCCCAACAAGTTCCTCATCTCCATCTGAGACCACATCAGCCTGGACTTTATTGTCCATATCACTATCAGCATTTTGGTCAAAGCCATTCAACAAATTTCTAGGAAGTTCCAAACTTTCCTACATCTTCTTATCTTCTTCTGAGCCCCTCAGACTGTTCCAATCTCTGCCTGTTACCCAGTTCCAAAGTCGCTTCCACAGTTTCGGGTATCTTTACAACAGCGCCCCACTCTACCAGTACCAATTTACTGTATTAGTCTGTTCTCATCCTGCTAATAAAGACATACCTGAGACTGGTTAATTTATAAAGGAAAGAGGTTTAATGGACTCACATTTCCACATAGCTGGGGAGGCCTCACAATTATGGCAGAAGGCAAAGGAGAAGCAAAGACACATCTTACATGGCAGCAGGCAAGAGAGCATGTGTAGGGAAACTCCCCTTTATAAAATCATCAGATCTCATGAGATTTGTCCACTATCATGAGAACAGCTTGGGAAAGACCCATCCCCATAATTTAATTACCTCCCCCTGGGTCCCTCCCATGACATGTGGGAATGATGGGAGCTACAATTCAAGATGAGATTTGGGTGGGGACACAGCTAAACCATATCACATGGGATCCCAGGAGGGTTTCAACAATCTGTTCTCTGTTCACTACAAATCCCAGGTGCCCTGTGGCCACTTTTAGAGCAATTTGTCACCTTGAGTAAGAGTCTAAATTCTGTTTGTCTGCTTTGTTCTGGCAACAGTGCCTGTCACATGGTAGGTGCTCAGTAGTTATCTGTGGATGAGCATGACTTCTAGAAACACTTGCTTTAGAACCAAATCCAAGAGTAAATCTAAGACTGAGAGGAAAAGGAAAACCCTGTAGTGTCCTTACTTGAGGCTGTAAAACATATTCACTAGCATTCTGATGAATACAGATAAGTAACATATTTTCCTCCCCCTTCCCTCATTTCTATCTGCAAATGAATCCTATAAAGCAGTTTAAGGCTATGGGCTTCCAAAATGTAACTCAAGTGTGCTCACCTGGTGGATTTTGGTTTTAGAAAAGTAGAACAAAGTAAAAGATTTGCACACCTTATGTTTTAGTTTCTTATAAAACTAAGCATTTTCTTGCCATTTCTTGGTGATTTGCTCTCAGAAAAGGAGGAAACATGGAGGAGGAAAGAACAAAGTGAGCAAGGAATGTAAATAAAGGAAAAACAGGCCGGGTATGGTAGTTCATGCCTGTAATCCCAGCACTTTGGGAGGCTGAGGTGGGCAGATCATCAGCCTGGCCAACATGGCAAAACCCTGTCTCTACTAAAAATACAAAAATTAGCTGGGCATAGTGGCGGGCACCTGTAGTCCCAGCTGCTCGGGAGACTGAGGCAGGAAAATCGCTTGAATCCAGGGGGCAGAGGTTACGGTGAGCCAAGGTCATGCCACTGCACTCCAGCCTGGGTGACACAGCAAGACTCTGTCTCAAATAATATATATATATACACACACACACACACATATATATACACAAATATATATTATAGATATATTTTATATATAATATATATATAAAGGAAAAAACAAAAGAAGGGATATGAGAAGGTTTGCTTGAATTCTGAGTAGCATATCTGCAAAAGAATATTCCATTTTATATTAATAAATATCTTGAATACATGTTTTATGGTTAACTCTAGACATCATTGACTTAGAATGTATCTTTCAAGCTGAGGAACGATGTTCTGACCTTATCAGCAAAGGGCAGTTAATTCCTGTCATTACACGAAATCTCACTATCAGTATTATGAGGAGCTTTGAAAGATCAATAGCATAGCACCTTTCTAAGTTTCTTGTTTGGATAATTATTTTAGGACTTAAAGCTCCAAAATTTTTTATTTTCAAAAAAGAGTTTGTTAGGGAAGAGTAGAGATAAACAGTGAATTCAAACAAACTATTTTTTAAATTATACACTGAGAATAAGAATCAAAGAAATTAAAGTAAAAGAGGACATACTAGAAAATACTCTTTTAACACCCTAAATTCCTTTTGGCATACAGTTGAGGTAAATTGTTCTATTTAAGTCCCACTTGACCTTTCAAAATGGTGGAAATTACTTGGTTGTGATAGTTGGGGTCAGAAACAGGAGTCTAAGTTGATGAGTGAATAATCTCTAACTCTTTTGGAACTTACAGCTCATCAACATCAACACGTAATATTTATATGACAATCTTAACATCTTAACATGAGACAGATAAAAGACATAGACAATAAAAATAGGCATTTTGCCTAGCAATTTCAAACAAGTATCTATCTAAATACATGGCAGAGCTACCAGACAAAACCATCTGGTATTTCCTAGGTTGACACCTAATAAATCAAGTAAAGACAATATTTTCTACTCTGCTCTTTAAAACCTCCAAGGAAAATTAAAAGACAGTGTTAAGTCAAGCATGCAGCTGCTGAGACTCAAAACAATATTACATAGCAAAATTAGAACTGCCGAAATCTGAGCATGAAACGCAAATACAGTGAAGCTCTTGAAAGTCTCAGGTTTAAAACATTGAATTGAAAAAAACATAATAGGGATGGAGATACTGGGGAGATGTTGATCAAAGGATATAAAATTTTAGTTAAACAGAAAGAATAAATTCAGGAGATCAATTGTACAACATGGTGACTATGATTAATAACAACATATATTCTTGAAAATTGCTAAGAGATTATACTTTAAGTGTTCTCATCACAAAAAGATAAGTATGTGAGATAATGCAAGTTAATCGGCTTGATTTAGCCATTCTACAATGTAAACATATATTGAAACATCATGTTATATGCCATAAATATATATAATTTTTGTCCAATTAAAAATAAATTAAAAATTTGGTCAGGTGCAGTGGGTCACGCCTGTAATCCCAACACTTTGGGATGCTGAGGTGAGTGGATCACTTGAGATCAGGAGTTTGAGATCAGCCTGGCCAACATGGTGAGACCCTGTCTCTACTGAAAAAAAAAAAACAAAAGTTAGCTGGGCATGGTGGTGCATGCCTGTAATCCTAGCTACTCAGGAGGCTGAGGCAGGAGAATCACTTGAACCCAGAAGGCGGAATTTGCAGTGAATCAAGCTCCTGCTACTGCACCCCAGCCTGGGTGACAGAGCAAGACTGTCTCAGAAAAAATAAATAAATAAAATTAATTAAGCAAGTAAAAAATGTTTTAATCATAATTAATTCTTCAACTTAATAGTCTAAAAAGAGATAAAAGTTCTCTAACTGTTTCTGGACAGGTTTAGGGGGTTCCTCCCAGAAAATATTGTCTTTCCCCCTACCTGCCTCCCACCACAACCTAAACCTAATAAACGCCCAAGTCGAATTGTTAATGATGTTTTAATTGAGGCCTGTACCCTTGAAAGAGCCATAATTTTTAAGCTGAGTTAGACATTTAGAAGATAACATCACTGATATTTTTCCTGTGATTTTTATGTCTAAATAAACTAAGAGAAGGGATTTCAAAAGTATTTATCATTTGCGAGAAACAGCTCTGAGGAGAGGAGCATACATTTTTGTCACACAGAATATGGCATTGTTATATACATTTGTATAGAGTGAATGTGCACTATGCCAGTTGATGTTTATCATAGCCCTAAGACAGAAAAGAAACTTTTTATGTGAGGAACACGAACCTCTTTAAATTATCAGGCCCAGAGAGGCATTTAAAATGTGACAGCAGACATATCTCACTCCCCTTTTAACTAAAATAACGACCCTTAAAGTCATTTGCTAGGCAGGCTCCAGACTAACTGACTCCAAGTAGCTGTAAAATGCCACACACCTTATGGTTCAACAATGTACAGCCAATCACTAACCAGTGTTATTCTGTAAACCAGTGAGAATGCCTGTCAAACAACTTTGGATCAGTCCACTCCTTGTTCTGTTTGTCTTTAAAAACCTGCCTGTAACAAAGGCAAAGACAGCGTTCCCCAAGGCAACCTGAAAGGGTGTCCCAGGCAGCTGTCCTCCCTGTGGCTAAGGTCAACTCTATAAATTATATTTTGTGCCCCAGTTTCTTCCCTTAGGTAGACAGACCTTTGTGGTGCATAACGGCAGTTGTAAAGAATAAATGATAAGTTCATTATTTCCTTCATCCCTTATTTCAACAAATATTGATTGCTGAAATCTTAATTTTAATTAAAATGTTTGGAAAGCAAGAGTCTTAAAATAAAACTAATGAAAGAAAGCAATTCCACTTCTTCCTTTAAGTGTTAACTATATACAAAGTTTTAAGGTTGACATTTTTAATACCTAAAATGAATTTCTTTATCCATAAGAGTGACTGTTCTTTAGATACCAAAACAACTCTAAAAAATTAATTGGCTCATAATACAAAGAATTTCAAACTAATTTTCAAAATGTACTCCCTGGATTGTTTTTTCACTCCCACAAACTTGGCACCTCTGCATTTATCAATGTCCCCAAGATTCCAGTTTGTATTTCCAGCTGCCCAAAGACACCTTCATTTCTGTCACCAAAATGACCATCTCCTTACCACATTTGAAAAAAAAAAAATGCAAATAAAAGATAAAACTCTCTTTTTCGACTAATGGAAACATCATGTGTCCTCTACTCTAAACCCTTATAGTAGTTTCTTTCAGTAACAATAACATCTGATTTTATTGCATTTTGTTTTGTTCTTCTGCAACTTCATATGTGACAAACTTATGTGCCCAAAAAGAAGCACTGCATGAGACTTTAACTTTCATGTGGGCAATGACAAAGACTACCTAGTTCAATCCCATAGGCTTATCATTCAGGTGCAGCCTGGTACCCAGCAGGCATTAATGTGCATTTCTTCAATGAATAAAGGAATGAGCACCCTGCTCGAGGCCCAACCAGGGCCAAGCCCTCACCCTTTCTCCTCTTTCTACCCTAATGAAGAGCATCTCTCCCAACTAGACAGGAAGACCTCATGGTCTTTGCTCCTCTCACCTGCATAACCAAGTCATGGCCAAGACTTACTCATTCTGCCTCTGAGACATTTCTTCATCCTGCCTGCTCCTCCAGTTCACCCTGTTGTTGTCTGAAAGATGTTCACATTCAGTGCAGTTATCTTTCTGCAAAGTTTGCTGTCAGAACCCCCTACCACTCCTTTCTGCCCATCTCTTCTCACTAGCCCCCATTAATCCCATCGCTCCTGCTAGCATGCTTTCTATATGTAGATGGGATTAAGATTCACTCTTGCTGGATACCTGTCCCTGTCAATTTGTGAAGTCCCCAGTGATTGACATGGTATGGCCACCTGCCCACCCAGGGGCCCCAGCTCTCAGTCTCACTCTTCCCCAATCTCTTGTGTGCTCTGTCCTCTAGTCACACAGATGACTGGGACCACAAACAAAGGAATGTGATGCTGGCAGCACAGTTCACATTGAATATTGGACCGACTAAAGTCAGTAATGCCCACCAACTGGACCCCACAGGGCCTTCTAACAGGCTTTTCTGCATCCTTTTATTCCACCCACGTTACAAATATAGTGAGATTTTAAAAGCAAGTCTTACTGACCTTCTTCCTAAAATCTGTCAGTGTTTTCCTGTTGTTCTCAGGGTTTTGTTTTAAGCAGAAATGTACTGTGATTTATGAGACTCTGCCCCTGATAGCCAGCCCTGCTCTCCAGGCTCAGCTCACCTTTGCTCTTCAGCCAAAGCCACCATCTTCTGTTTACCAAAACGTGCTGTGCTCCTCCCGGTATGCATATCGAGTATGTGACTCTTGCACCTAACATTCCCTCTGCCAAGAACATTCCACTTGCTGTCCACTTGGTAATTCCTCTTTACTCTTCAAATTTGTCCTCAAATGTCACTTCCTCAGATTAAATCTTTCTAGGGCACCCTCTTTACAATTTTATATAGCAACTTAGCTAAATTGGAAACACATGCGCGTGCGCGCACACACACACACACACACATACATATAAGATACTCTATGTGAATACTACAAACAACTTTATTCTCATAAACTTGACAATGTAAAAAAAAAATGGAAAAATTCCTAAACAAAAAATCACAAACTACCAAAACTCAATTGGGATGAAATAAACAAATTGAGTAGTCCTATAACTATCAAATAAATTGAATTTGTAATTTAGAAATTCCCAAAAATGAAATAGTCAGTCCTAGATGGTTTCATTGGAGAATTCTAACAACATTTTTTAAAGAATAACACCCACATTACACAATCTCTTCCAAGAAATAGAAGACTAGAGAACACATCTCCACTTATTCATTGAGGTCAGTATTACCCTGACAACAAAATTAGTCGAAAATAGTACAAAAAAAAGAAAACTACAGACCAATATCTCTCATGAACGAAGGCAAAAAAGTTCTTGGCAAAACATTATCAAATCAAATCTAGTAAATATAAAAGGAATTATATATTTCCCATGACCAATTGAAATTTATTTCAAGTGTACAGGCCTAGTTCAACATTCAAAAAACCAATCACTATAACCAATCACAGTAAACATGGTAAAGAAAAAAATGTATAATCATATCATTTTACACAGAAAAAACACTTGACAAAATCCAACATCTGTTCATGATTAAAGAAAAAAAGAAACTTAGAAAACTACAAATGGAGCAGAAGTCAACCTTATAAAGAGCATCTATACAAGTCCAACAGTAAACAATGGTCAGTGGTAAAAGACTGAATGATTTCTCTTAAGATCAAGAACAAGAAAATGATTTCCCCTAAGATTAGAAACAGGAGTGTCACTGCTCTTATTCATGATAAGTATCAGAAATTCCAGCCAGTGCAACAAGGCAAGAAAAAGAAATAACAGGCATACAAATTGGAAAGAAGAAAATAAAACTGTTGTAATTTGTACATGAGAAAATCACAAAGATTACAAACGAATATACTAAAAACAACTAAAAATCTCCTAGAAATAACAGGTGATTTCAGCAAGATTGCATGAAATAAGATAAATACACAAAAATCAATTTCATTTCTACATGCTAACAATGAACTTGTAGAATTCACAATCTGAAACACAAAACCATTTATAATCACACCAAAGAAAATGAAATACTTAGAACATGTGTATAGGATCTGTATTCTTAAAATTACAAAATGCTGATTAAAGAAACTAATGATATCTAAATAAATGGAAAGACATACAATGTTTGTGGATTGAATAACTCAACATAATAAAGATGTCACTACTTCCCAAATTTGATCCTGATGTGTAATGCAATTCCTATCAAAATTTAGCCAGGTTCTTTTTCTAGTAAAATGATATGATTATATAATTTTTTCTTTACTGTGTTAATGTGATTGGTTATAGTGATTGGATTGAGTACATGTCTTTGCTATTGTGAATAGTGCTGCAAAGAAGAATGTGTACATGTATCTTTATAACAGAATGATTTATATTCTTTTGGGTATATACCCAGTAATAGTATTGCTGGATCAAATGGTATTTCTGGTTTTAGATCCTTAAGGAATCACCACAATGTCTTCCACAATGGTTGAACTAATTTACATTCCCACCAATAGTGTAAAAGGGTTCCTATTCCTCTACAGCCTCGCTAGCATCTGTTGTTTCTTGACGTTTTAATAATCGCCACTCTGACTGGCATGAGATGGTATCTAATTGTGGCTTTGATTTGCATTTCTCTAATGATCAGTGATGTTGTGCTGTTTTTCATATGTTTGTTGGCTGCATAAATGTCTTCTTTTGAGAATTTTATATTCATGTCCTTTGCCCACTTTTTAACGGGGTTGTTTTTTTTTCTTGTAATTATGTTCAATTTCCTTGCAGATTCTGGATATTAGACCTTTGTCAGAGGGATATGTGATGAATTACATTTATTGATTTGCATATGTTGAACCAGTCTTGCATCCCAGTGATGAGGAAGACTTGATCATGGTAGGTAAGCTTTTTTATGTGCTGCTGGATTCGATTTGCCAGTATTTTATTGATGTTTTCGCATCAATGTTCATCTGAAATATTGGCCTGAAGTTTCCTTGTTTTGTTGTGTCTCTGACAGGTTTTGGTATCAGGTTGTTGCTAGTCTCATAAAATGAGTTAGGCAGAAGTTCCTCCTTTTCAGTTGTTTGGAATAGTTTCAGAAGGAATGGTACCAGCTCCTCTTTGAAACTCTGGTAGAATTAACTGTACATCTGTCTGGTCCTGGTTTTTTGTTTGTTTATTTGTTTGTTTTTTGGTTGATAGGCTATTTATTACTGCCTCAATTGCAGAACATGCTATTGGTCTATTCAGGAATTTGACTTCTTCCTAGTTTAGTCTTGGGATGGTGTATGTGTCCAGGAATTTATCGTTTTTTTTCTAGATTTTCTAGTTTATTTGCATAGAGGTGTTTATACTATGCTATCATTGTGTGGAAGTCTAAGTCTCTTTGTATGTCTTTAAGAATTTGTTTAATGATTTTAAGTGCTCCTATATCGGGTGCATATAGATTTAGGATTATTCATTCTTCATGTTGAATTGATCCCTTTACCATTATGTAATGTCCTTCTTTGTCTTTTTTTATCTTTGTTGGTTTAAAGGACAGACAACTTTATTCTAAGTTTTACAAGGAAACACACAGGATCTAACTAGCTAAAAAGACAATTCACAAAATTTGAAAAAGAATAATTTATTGAGAAGAATCAATCTAAGAAATGTTAAGGATTACTACATAGCTACAGTTTCAAGACAGTGTGGTATCAGAGGAGAAGTAGACATATAGGTCAATGAAATAAAATAGAGAACTCCAAAACAGACCCATACAAATATGTTCAAACAATTTTTGACATCAGAATAATTAAAATAAAAGATTGTAGTAAGGTCACATGTCAGTGAGGATGCGGGTGAACTGATTACTCACATCGCTGGTGGGAATGTAAAATATCACAATTCTGGAAAAGAATGTGGCAGTTTCTCATAAAACCAAATGTGTATTTACCATTGACCCAGCAATTACTCTATTTGACATTTGTACTAGAGAAACGAAAACAAATGTACACAAAAATACCTGTTCATAAAAGATCACAGTTTTCTTATTTATAAAACCCAAAATGTGGAAACAACCAAATATGCTTCAGTGTTTAACCAAAGGGTTAAACAACCTGTGCTATATCTATACCATGGAATACTACTCAGCAACAGTGAAAGAAATGATGCATACCACAAATTGGCTGGATCTCAAGGGAATGACACTGAGTGAAAAGCCAATCTAAAATGTTACATACTGCATGAGTCCACCTATGCAGCACTATTGAAATGACATTATTAAAGAGACGAGAAGAGATTAGTGGTTACCAGTAGCTGAGGAAGATGAGGAAGGATGACAGGGACTATAAAAGGGGGGCAGGGTCAATCCTTGTGACGAAACTGTTATTTTGACTGTTGCAGTGATCACACACAGCTACTCAGATGGTAAAGAGGAGTAGAACTAAATTCCCATGGTTGGGGGAGAACAGTGTACATATAAAAACAGAAAATCTGAATAATATCCCTGGATTATGTCAGTGTCAATTTCCTCACTGTGATATTGCACTATAGTTTTATCGGACGTTAGTTACCATTAAAGGATACCGAGTGACCGGTATACAAGATCTCTCTGTATTATTTCTTACAACTTCATGTGAATCCACAGTTATCTCAAGCAGTTTTTAAAATTTAGACAAAAGGGGGGACAAAACATCAACAAATGAAGAAAATGTTTATATATATAAACGTTTTATATATATAATCAATAAAACTTTTATATAAATATAAAAATTTTACATATAAATGTGTGTATATATGTATATATATAAAAATGTGTGTGTGTGTGTATATATATGTGTGTGTGTGTATATATATATATCTCAGAGAACAAGATAGCCGAAGTGAAGCCAGACAAATAAGCTATAACAAATTTCATGGACAGTGACTGTTTTGTTTGCCACACTAAGCGTTTGATGATTGTCACAGGAAAATAGAAAGAGAATGTTTCCTGATAAGAAGAAATGTGGCCCAAGCCTGAAGCACTTGGCAGATACTGTAAAGAGAATCAAATGCAACATGCTGAAAGAGCACAGGCTTTGGAACCAACGGAGCCTGTTGGTGATCTATAATTTAATCAAAAGTTTCCTAAAATTTAATAAATTCTGAAATATAAGTGGAACAATAGGTAGTCATTCAGTTCCAGTAAAGTATTTCTGCAACATTATCAATTTGCAGAAGGGCAAAGAGACACACAAATGATCTTCTCACTTCATTTGAAATTAAAGTTCTTTTGCCATCTCATTAAATGAAACAAACGAAGTGACTTTAAAAGTACACTATCTGGAAATCCACGTGAGAGCCAGGATGGAATGAAGGAGGCAACTTCCACTTTTAATAATCCCTACTTTTGTTTTTGTTTTTCGTCTTTTGTTTTTTGTTTTTTTGAGACAGGGCCTCACTCTGTTGCCCAGGCTGGAGTGCAGTGGCATGATCTCGGCTCACTGTAACCCCCACCTCCCGGGTTCAAGCTATTCTGCTGCCTCAGCCTCCTGAGTAGCTGGCATTACAAGTGCCCACTACCATGCCTGGCTAATTTGTTTTGGGGGTTTTTTTGTTTTTTGTTTTTTGGGTTTTTTTGAGACAGTCTCGCTTTGTCCACCAGGCTGGAGTAGTGCAGTGGTGCAATCTTGGCTCACTGCAACCTCTACCTCCCAGGTTCAAGCGATTCTCATGCCTCAGCCTCCCAACTAGCTGGGATTAGTGGTACCTGCCACCACACGTGGCTACTTCTTGTATTTTTAGTAGAGTTGGGGCCTTGCCATGTTGGCCAGGCTGTTCTTGAACTCCTGACCTCAGGAGATCCATGCACCTTGGCCTCCCAAATGCTGGGATTACAGGCTTGAACCACAGTGCCTGGCCCCTACTTTTGTGTTTGTTTGTTTGTTTGAAGATGTTTATCTTGGTCAGTTGGGAATATCTGGAATAAATGTTGGAACCTTTATTTTTCTGATGTGCTGAGAGACAGAGAAAGGAAGGAAGGAGGCAGGGAAGGAAGGAAGGAAGGAAAGGAGGAAGGAAGGAAGGAAAGGAGGAAGGAAGGAAGGAAAGAAAGACAGAAAGACAGAAGGAACAGAGAGAGAGAAAGAAAGAAAGAAAAAGAAAGAAAGAAAGAAAAGAAAGGAAGGAAGGAAGGAAGAAAGGAAGGAAGGAAGGAAGGAAGGAAGGAAGGAAGGAAGGAAGGAAGGAAGGAAGGAAGGAAGGGAGGGAGGGAGGGAGGGAGGGAGGGAGGGAGAGAGGGAGGGAGGGAGGGAGGGAGAGAGGGAGGGAGGGAGAGAGAGAGAGAGAAAGAAAGAAAGAAAGAAAGAAAGAAAGAGAGAAAGAGAGAGAGAGAGAAAGAAAGAAAGAAAGAAAGAAAGAAAGAAAGAAAGAAAGAAAGAAAGAAAGAAAGAAAGAAAATTGACCACTCCAGCCTGGGAGACAGAATGAGGCTCCATCTCAAAAAAAAAAGAAAGAAAGAAAGAAAAGAAAGGAAGGAAAGAAGGAGAGAAAAAGAAGAAAGAAAGAAAGAAAGAAAGAAAGAAAGAAAGAAAGAAAGAAAGAAAGAAAGAAAGAAAGAAAGAAAGAAAAAGGAAGGAAGGAAGGAAGGAAGGAAGGAAGGAAGGAAGGAAGGAAGGAAGGAGGAAGGAAGGAAGGAAGGAAGGAAGGAAGGAAGGAAGGAAGGAAGGAAGGAAGGAAGGAAGGAAGGGGACAGAAAAGAGAAAGAGAAAGAAGAAAGAGAGAAAGGAATGAAGGAAGGAGAAAGAAAAAGAAAGATAAGAAAGAAAGAAAAGAAAGAAAGAAAGAGAAAGAAAGAGAAGAAAGAAAGGAATTCATTTTAAACTCTGGAAATGACATTTACTGATATGATACTATTAATTTTAAGATGGATGTTGATGATACAACAAATTGTTGAGAAAGCCACTTATTTGTTATTTTGTCATCTATTGCTTACTTTGAGAAAATACCAAGTGCCTATAAGATAACTTAAATATAAAACTGGCTCTAGAGGATTGCTATCCAATAGAATGAAATCTTCAAGGACTTTTCATCAGTAATTCAATGGTATGTCAAGATTAAGATTCTAGCTTTCAAAAAACCTCAAACGCTACTCAAAGAAAAATTAATACAAAACAAATAGAAGAAAGTCAATACAACAAACAAATAACCACAAAAGTAACCCTGATTCTGTTGGCCCAGCCCCTCTACCTTGCTTCCATTTAAAAATCCTATCCATCTCTCTAGCAAGTCTTTAAAATACAAAATTATCTTAAAATTTATAGTCTTATAAAAAGCTAATTAAAAGAAAGTATGAGCTAAAGCAGCAGATTTATTCATTTTCAGGCTACCTGATCTAAACCAGAAGGCAAATTGACACCCTGTTCCCAGAGTCATGTCCCCTTTCAGGCCGAGACAGTGGAACATCACCTTGCCTCCATCCTGTCCTCTAACCTTCCTACTCCGTCAGGTACAGAAGCCCAGCCACCCTGAGGTCAACCTCCACACTCTTCCAAGAGTCATGGCAACATGAGAGAAATTCTCCACCACTACTCCCTTTTTTTTTTTTTTTTTTTTTTTTTTTTTGAGGCAGAGTCTCACTCTGTGGCTGGAGTGCAGTGGTGAGGCTGGAATGCAGTGGTGCAACCTCGGCTCACTGCAACCTCCACCTCCCAGGTTCAGGTGATTTTCCTGTCTCAGCCTCCCAAGTAGCTGGGATCACACCACGCTCAGCTAATTTTTGTACTTTTAGTAGAAGGAGGATTTCACCATGTTGACCAGGCTGGTCTTGAACTCCTGACCTCAGGTGATCCTTTTGCCTCGGCCTCCCAAAGTGCTGGGATTACAGGCGTGAGCCACCACGCCCAGCCTTACCATTATTTTTTAAGACACACAGTTTCACAGTTCTTTAGTAAGACTTTCTATTAGCAAGACTTCCATCTCCAGAAAGCTCCAGAGATGTAGGCATCATCTCTAGATTTAGTTAAACCCTTCTAGATTTAGTTAAACCCCTCATCTTCAAGAATTCGTTCTCAAGGGACAGTGCCAAAATGCACCTGCAATTAAAGAAGCATCCATTTGAGGAATCAGGTGTCAGTCTTCTCTTCTTGCAGGACTTCTCAATCTCTCCAAGATATTATCTTAAAGCAGTCCCACCCCTAGTAGAAGAGGGAGTGGCCACCAACCATGGAACTTCCTGAAAGCCCAAGGACATTGATTACAGTTGATTTTCTCCCCTGTCCTCTCTTCATCTAGAACAGGCAAAGGGTGTCAGGCAATGGATAATTATAGAAGGGCCTCGTCTGTGTCCTATTAGGGTACCGTTAACTTTCTTTATAAGGAGGGGAAACTGAGCATCCATTGTTGGCATTGGTGAGTCTTGGTTACCATTTCTGGAGCAACAGATAAGTCCCCCTCAAAAGCTTGTTACATATGTAGTGTTTATCTCGGGGCTGTGGTATTAGGGAGGTGGATAGGTGAACTTCTATTATCTACTTTATAAGCTCCAGTAATGTCTATTTGTTGCTTCTTGTGGTTGAAGAAAATGTTTTTGTTGTTTGTTTATTTTTTGAGACAAGGTCTCACTCTGTGGCCCAGGCTACAGTGTAGTGGTGTGATCACAGCTCACTGCAGCCTAGACTTCACTGGCTCAGGTGATTCTCCCACCTCAGCCTCCCAAGTAGCTGGAACTACGGGTGCACGCCACCATGCCCAGCTAATTTTTGTATTTTTTGTAGAGACAGGATTTCACCGTGTTGGCCAGGCTGGTCTTGAACTCCTGGGCTCAAGGGACCCTCCCACCTCAGCCTCCCAAAGTGCTGGGATTAAAGTGTGAGCCACTGTGCCAAGCCAAATGTGCTGATTTACAGTTAACAAAGAAACCTATCAAATATTTTTAAGAAAAACAAAAAGCTATAGACTAATACGGAAAATATTTTATTATAAACAAAAAAACTCATGATGGAGTTTTGTTTGTCTATAGCATGAAATTCAGGCTTCTCCTTGTGAGACTTAAAGACCTGATCCAACCTTCCTTCCTGGTGCCCACCCTTTCCACTGGACATGGGTACCCCAGACACACACACCATACACTGCTGCAGGCAAACAGTGTGCTCCTTCACTTTTCTTTTTAATTGTCAGTGTTATTTCATTCTTCTACATTGCTCTTTGCCATCTTTGCCACCACCATCAGGTGAACTCAGTTGCTCTCCAGTATTTTTAAGTGAACTCACAACGTAGAAGGGTGGGAGAAGTATGAGTTAATTTACTCTCAGTGGAGAATTACAAACTAACCACAACACAATGTGGACAGAAACAACAGGTGGCATGTTTAATGTGGCATGCAAGCAAGGATTAAGAAGAAATTCATTTTCCCCTGGAATGCCAAGGAGAGGTCCAAATTGATGCCCTTTTTTTTTTCGAGCTGGGTTTTGGATTGCAATTGAACCAGGAAATAAGGGGAGTGGCAGAGCTAGGGCAATGCTCCAGCTGTCCGGAAACACTTTCAGGCTACACCTTAAAACGAGTTCAAGTACAATTAGCTGGTGTCACACTAGCTCTGTCTTTTAGCTAAATAGGATCAAACTTGGGTCAATTCCCAGGTCATAGTTTTAATGAATTCAACCTGGTCATTGAAGCAATAAAAGATTTGTTTGTGTTTAAAAGTCACCTTATTCCAAAATAGCAGGAGTAGGGAAAGAGCTCATTTTCAGAGAACAGCCTGCCTGGGGGTCTGATCTCAGCTTCCACACACAAGCTGGCAGGATGGAAAAGGGTTATTTATCCTCCCTGGGTTGCAGTTTCCTCTTGTTTACATAGCAGCAATAACAGTACCTCTAAAAGCATCTGAGTGTGAGTGGTAAATGAGTTAATATATTGAGAATGATTAGCAAGGTAATTTACTCAAGCTCATTTGAATAGTTAGTGTAGGACACAGTCAGATGGCTTCTAACTCAAAGCTTCCTAGTCATATAACAGCGGCCGCTAAGCTACTAAGTGACAAATCATAAGACACATGGGGGACTTACACACACATGTGGTCAGTTTGCATCAGTAATTGATTCTCTAAATATCAAATTAACATTTGCCTACTTTTTTGAGATTGACTCCTCATGAATAAGGTGAACTGAGTGAGTTTGATTTCTTTCTTCTAGTGCATGTTTCAGAAGTGGGGATGGAAAGGGTTTTGTCCTCAGTGGAGATCATCTTTCTGTTCATTGACACGGGCCCTGGCAGGGAGAGCTGGGATTGCCTCAGAAGGTGAGCAGCTCAAACCCTGCATTGTGGGTGAGCAGGCAGGCAGGCAGGCAGGCAGGCAGGCAGGGTGGCGCACTCCTGAGTGCCACTGCATTCCTGCAGGCCACCTGGTCCCGACTGGAGCACAGCATCACTGCCTGGGCCGAGGCTTACTGTCCTGGATTAGCAAGAACAGCTGGAAGGTTTGTTTGGGCATGGGGTGAAGGAGGGGTTATTTTTAAAAACTGTGAACAAGTGACCATAGAATTAAAAAGGAATTGAGGATTGGGACAAAGAACGACATGAGGTCACAAGCCCGTGGGTCCACTCAAGTGTCCAGAAGCCCCTACCTTCCTCAGTAGCCTCCTGCCGTGGGTCTTTCCCCTGGTTCATGGGGAAAACACTCATCAGTCCAAATGCCTACCTTAAAATACTCAGCAGTCCGAAACAACCTGCCAAAACTACCTGGGAGAGTGCAGTGTTTGTTTTCAAAATTAAGGCACTAAAAATAAGCAGAATGCATTTCATAGGAGATATACCTAATGTAAATGATGAGTGAATGGGTGTAGCACACCAACATGCACATGTATACATATGTAACAAACCTGCATGTTGTGCAATGTACCCTAGAACTTAAAGTATAATAATAATAAAAAAGAAACGCAGTTTATTTAAAACTACCTATTGTCTCCTTCAAGTTCCTTAGAGTTCATTATGAATTTGAAGGCATAAGCAGTTTAAGTATGATAGGCTAAATTTAGCCAATACCTGAAAAAATCAAGCTAAAAGGAATAGTTATGAATTCCTTTAAAATAATTTTAAACATTTTGGTATCAGTATTAATTACATGCTCTAAATTATTCATTGATACTAATTATGTAACACAAGGAGGTACAAATACTTCAAAGAATGTCTGCAGATGATTATATAAAAAGAATCTTCTAAGGTACATCCTATGACACTCTTGGAAGGTTTAAGATTTTAAATAGATACTATTCTATAGCCATGGGTCACCTAACGACGAGGATATGTTCTGAGAAATATGTGTTCTGAGAAATATGTCCTTAGAAGATTTCAATGTTGAGCAGACATCATAGAGCATCCTTACACAAAGCTATATGATAGAGCCTACCACGCTCCTAGGCTATATGGTATAGCCATCAACACCTGTGCAGCGTGTCACCGCACTGAGTACTGTAGGCAACTAAACATGATGGTAAGTATAGTGTATCTAAACATATCTAAACATAGAAAAGGTACAGTAAAAACACAGCATAAAAGATTAAAAACGGTCCACCTGCACAGGGCACTCACCTTGAATGCAGCATGCAGGATGGAAGTTGCTCAGGGTGAGTCAGTGATTGAGGGGTGAGTGAATGCAAAGGCCTAGGACATTACTGTACACTACTGTAGACTTCATTAACACTGAACAGCTACACTAAATTTATTTTTGTTTATTTATTTATTTTTGAGATGGAGTCTTACTCTGCTGCCAGGCTGGAGTACAGTGGCGTGATCTCACCTCACTGCAACATCCGACTCCCTGGTTCAAGCGATTCTCCTGCCTCAGCCTCCTGAGTAGCTGGGATTACAGACACACACCACCATGCCCAGCTAATTTTTGTATTTTTAGTAGAAACAGGGTTTCACCATGTTGGCCAAGATGGTCTCCATCTTCTGACCTCGTGATCCTCCCACCTCGACCTCCCAAAGTGCTGGGATTATAGACCTGAGCTCCCACACCCAACCCACTAAACTTATTTTTAAAATTTTTCTTTCTTCAATAAAAATTAACCTTAGCCTATGTAACATTTTTACTTTAGAAAGTTTTTATATTTTTCAACATTTTTATCCTTTTGTAACACTTAGCTTAAAACACAAACACATTGTACAGCTGTACAAAATTTTTTTAAATCCGTGTTTACAAGCTTTTTAAAATTTTTTGTTAAAAACTAAGACACAGACACACACACTATCCCAGGCCTGCACAGGGTCAGGATCATCCATATCACTGTCTTCCACCTCCGCATCATATCCCACTGGAAGGTCCTTAGGGGCAAAAACACGCATGGAGCTGTCATCTCTATGATAACAATGCCTCCTTCTCGATATCTCCTGAAGGACCTGCCTGAGGTTCTTCTTGAGTAGGTTCATTTATACCAACATCACCACAAACGCCTGAGTAATGCATTGCTCTGTGACAGTAAGACAGCTATGAGGGTGATAGGAACTTTTCAGCTGCATAATAATCATATGGGACCACTGTCATATACACTGTCTATCATTCACCAAAACATCATTATGTGGTGCATGACTGTATTATCTGACAATCAGTGTAAACCCAGGATAACATTTAAGCAAGGGCTCTTTGTAAATCTGTCTTTAGTTCCAGATGGCAGGAGATGATGTTCTCTTATTTACTACCCTGACAGTTATCAAACCTACCTGAAAGTCCTTTTCTTCAAGCCAGTCCCCAGTGCCCTAAGGTGTTAGAGGAAATGTGATATGACTCCCCCAAACATGCATTCTTTCAGGGAACAGGTTTTATAACACACACGCAGTCCCCCAGCTGCCCCAGGGCAGGGTATTCATAAAGTGTAAGAGTAGCTGCCATGAGGCCACCAGGAAAGAGTAAACCAAATGCCACCCACTGCCACCCACGCAAAACGCCCGAGAATCCCTGAGCCCTCCTTTGATGACGGCCTCCCAGGGATGGACAAAACCTTCCTTATCATGGAACTTCATGCCCTGGCTGACCTCCAAGTCATTCCTCAGATGAGATCCTCAAAGCCCTGTTTACAGGAGCTCCTCCGATGGGGATTCTGGGATTATTTGCTTCATTTTCTGGAGCTCTGAACATCAGTAGGGATTGGATTACGTCTCAGGGAGCTGCTGCGTTGCCAGGAACCCCAGGTAAAGCTGCACCACCTGGCAAGTCCCTAACCCAGGTCTTCCTCACGATCTTTTGCTTCATCCCATGGTAACTGAAATACTGCTCTACCCCTAGGGAATGTGGAGGCTGATACATGTGTGTTGAATTTAGATATTGAAATACTTGGGAAATGC
The DNA here is from genome assembly GCF_049350105.2 of Macaca mulatta. Taxonomy (NCBI): domain Eukaryota; kingdom Metazoa; phylum Chordata; class Mammalia; order Primates; family Cercopithecidae; genus Macaca; species Macaca mulatta. Next base: position 62,356,188 of record NC_133413.1, read on the forward strand.
GTTCCGTAAAGCCAATGATTTATAAATTCCAATGAACTACACTGATCATCAGTGTGCATCTCCCACTCCACTTCCCTTATATCCCTTCTTCTCTCAGAGAATGCACTCTTTACTCAGGACAGGTACAGCCCAGACTTGTGTACAGTATAGACTTGTTAAAAATATCCCAGGCCCTGCTGAGAATAATAGAAACGATTGCCTCCAATGTACCTCATCAAGCAACATTCACACACACCAATCAAAACACTCTCACAAAACAGGAGAAAAGTTCACAAATGATCCAAAGTAGACAACATGTTGACATCTTCATGAATATGAACCACATCAATATTTATGTTCATAATTTATCTCAGAGCTTAGATCTGAATTATAGGCTGCAAGTGGACTAAATTGCCTAGATCCAGCCCAGCACGTCAGCTTCCCAGCAAACATGACGGAAGAGCCAACTGAAAACAAAATCCCTTTTTACTGCATTATCTACCCAAAGTTTAGGTTGTTGCTCAACATAGACAACCTTCTCAAAAGCACAATTGGCCTTTACTAATACAGTAGTCCTTGCTTACCGTGGTTTTGCTTTCAAGTTACCTGTGGTCAGCCATGGTGGGGAAATAGGTAAATACGGTAAAATAAGCTATTTTGAGAGAGCGGGGAGAGAGACAGAGAGAGAGGGAGAGGGCACATTCACATAATTTTTATTAAAGCATATTGTTATTATTGTTCTGTTTTATTAGTTTTGCTAATATCTACTGTGCCTAATTTATGAATTAAACTTTATCATAGGTATGTACATATAGGAAGAAATAGTACATACAGGGTTCAGCACTATCCACGGTTTCAGGTATCCACTGGGGGCCTCACCATGTATCCCCCCATGGAGAAGCGGGGATGGTTGTAAACAGACAGTTTAGACAGAGAACTCTTCCCTAGCTAGGGACAAAAGTTACAAATACTTTGGTAGTTTTTAATTTTCTGCTGAGGCAGGGAAAAAATACAAAGTCTATCCAGAGAAAATGCCAGTTATTTTTTTTTTCAAAGTTTTAATCTTTATAGAGGAGAAGTGCTTTCAGACAGTTGCAAAGATTTTTCAAAAAAGAAATATCATTGCTCTTATTTTGCCAAGAAAAATTGAGATACTTCATCATAGGTCATATCAACACGTTCTGGGTAACAAAATTCTCATTCTTACAAGGCTAAATATGTAAGCACATGTGCTCTAATCTTAATTATCTGAAAGCTCAAAATTACTGATAAAATATAATTTACAATGACATCAGACTCTATTGAAATACATCACCATTAAAGATCCTGTTTTTAAGATCAAATGCTATTAAATCTTTATTTTCTGAGTAATTCCTGTAAATTTGATTGAGTTCTTTGTAGATTCTGGATATCTTTGTCAGATGAGTAGATTGCAAAAATTTTCTCCCATTCTGTAGGTTGCCTGTTCACTCTGATGGTAGTTTCTTTTGCTGTGCAGAAGCTCTTTAGTTTAATTAGATCCCACTTGTCAATTTTGGCTTTTGTTGCCATTTCTTTTGGTGTTTTGGACATGAAGTCCTTGCTCATGCCTGTGTCCTGAATGGTATTGCCTAGGTTTTCTTCTAGGGTTTTTATGGTTTTAGGTCTAACATTTAAGTCTTTAATCCATCTTGAATTAATTTTTGTATAAGGTGTAAGAAAGGGATCCAGTTTCAGCTTTCTACATATGGCTAGCCAGTTTTCCCAGCACCATTTATTAAATAGGGAATCCTTTCCCCATTTCTTGTTTTTGTCAGGTTTGTCAAAGATCAGATGGCTGTAGATGTGTGGTATTATTTCTGAGGGCTCTGTTCTGTTCCATTTGTCTATATATCTGTTTTGGTACCAGTACCATGCTGTTTTGGTTACTGTAGCCTTGTAGTATAGTTTGAAGTCAGGTAGCATGATGCCTCCAGCTTTGTTCTTTTGACTTAGGATTGTCTTGGCAATGCAGGCTCTGTTTTGGTTCCATATGAACTTTACAGTAGTTTTTTCCAATTCTGTGAAGAAAATCATTGGTAGCTTGATGGGGATAGCACTGAATCTATAAATTACCTTTGGCAGTATGGCCATTTTCACAATATTGATTCTTCCTATCCATGAGCATGGAATGTTCTTCCATTTATTTGTGTCCTCTTTTATTTCACTGAGCAGTGGTTTGTAGTTCTCCTTGAAGAGGTCCTTCACATCCTTTGTATATTGGATTCCCAGGTATTTTATTCTCTTTGAAGCAATTGTGAATGGGAGTTCACTCATGATTTGGCCCTCTGTCTGTTATTGGTGTGTAAGAATGCTAGAGACTTTTGCACATTGATTTTATAGCTTGAGATTTGCTGAAGTTGCTTATCAGCTTTCGGAGATTTTGGGCTGAGACAATGGGGTTTTCTAAATATACAATCATGTCATTTGCAAACAGAGACAATTTGACTTCCTCTTTTCCTAATTGAATACCCTTTAATTCTTTCTCCTGCCTGATTTCCCTGGCCAGAACTTCCAACACTATGTTGAATAGGAGTGGTGAGAGAGGGCATCCCTGTCTTGTGCCAGTTTTCAAGGGGAATGCTTCCAGTTTTTGCCCATTCAGTATGATATTGGCTGTGGGTTTGTCATAAATAGCTCTTGTTATTTTGAAATATGTTCCATCAATACCGAATTTATTGAGAATTTTTATCATGAAGGGCTGTTGAATTTTGTCAAAGGCCTTTTCTGCATCTATTGAGATAATCATGTGATTTTTGTCTTTGGTTCTATTTATATGCTGGATTACGTTTATTGATTTGCATATGTTGAACAAGCCTTGCATCCCAGGGATGAAGCCCACTTGATCAAGGATATGAACAGACACTTCTCAAAAGAAGACATTTATGCAACCAACAGACACATGAAAAAATGCTCATCATCACTGGCCATCAGAGAAATGCAAATCAAAACCACAATGAGATACCATCTCACACCAGTTAGAATGGTGATCATTAAAAAGTCAGGAAACAACAGGTGCTGGAGAGGATGTGGAGAAGGAAACAACAGGTGCTGGAGAGGATGTGGAGAAATAGGAACACTTTTACACTGTTGGTGGGACTGTAAACTAGTTCAGTCATTGTGGAAGACAGTGTGGCAATTCCTCAAGGATCTAGAACTAGAAATACCATTTGACCCAGCCATCCCATTACTGGGTATACACCCAAAGGATTATAAATCATGCTGCTATAAAGACACATGCACACATATGTTTACTGCAGCACTATTCACAATAGCAAAGACTTGGAACCAACCCAAATGTCCATCAATGTCAAACTGGATTAAGAAAATGTGGCACACATACACCATGGAATACTATTCAGCCATAAAAAAGGATGAGTTCGTGTCCTTTGTAGGGACATGGATGCAGCTGGAAACCATCATTCTCAGGAAACTATCACAAGGAGAGAAAACCAAACACCGCATGTTCTCACTCACAGGTGGGAATTGAACAATGAGATCACTTGGATACAGGAAGGGGAACATCACAGACCGGGGCCTGTCATGGGGTGGGGGAAGGGGGTATGGATAGCATTAGGGGATATACCTAATGTAAATAACAAGTTAATGAGTGCAGCACACCAACATGGCACATGTATACATATGTAACAAACCTGCACGTTGTGCACTTGTACCCTAAAACTTAAAGTATAATAAAAATGCATATATATAAAAAAAATTTCTGAGTAATTCCTTTATACACTTTGTCCCTATCAAAGTATCTTTCATTTTGTTCTAAAATTTTACCACCACTTCCAATCCATGACTTCTCTGTGAAAAATGAATAAGTGAATTGGCGTGTTTATTTTACACTATGCTGGAGCTCATGTTTTCTCTGATATCTCACACAATTACTTCAGATATTAGATGACTGTCTGACCCCAGGTCACCATAGATTCGAAAGGTCTCGGCAGAAAAAAGGGAATTTGCATTAGAATATTTGGTCTCATTAAAAACGAAGTCCTCCAATCATGCCATCTGATCATGCCCAGATTCCATAGTGAACAAACTATAAGAAGCTGGGGTGGGAAACAGACGTGTGCTTTAATACTTTTTCTTTCTGACTTCCTCATAATTCTACCCAGTCCTCAATAATCCTAAAAGAAAATAAAGGTTTAGAAAACTAAACTCTTGTAAGATTATACTTTCCTTCTAATTTCCCCTCTTTATCAGTTAAGAGAAATACTTCTGTCCTTCAACTCAGGCGTAGAAGTGTTCCTGAAACAAACGGAGGGTTGGGCTGCTATTTCTCGTGGCCCAATAACAAGATGCAGATGAACTGGGGAGGAAGAGAGTTTTTATTTCTGCCACCAGTTACAAGGAGAAAGCCTGGAAATTATCGCTAGATCAACTCAAAATTACAAAGTTTTCCAGGGTTTATACACCTTCTAAACTATATGTCTACATGTAAGTGTGCATTCATCTAAAAAATAAGTGATTAATTTCTTCTAATCTATAACTAAGGTCTGAATCCTGAAGACCTTCCTCTGGAGATTCAGTAAATTTACTTAAACTCAGTGGGTCCAGGTGCTGGAGTGATTACCCTTATCTTGTCTCTTGTTAAATCACAGAGGTTTGGGGAGTTCTTTTGGACCCCTCATAAACTTGTTTGTGGAGGCCTGGGAGTTTCTTCAGACCCCCAATAAAATTTGTTTAATCCTAAATGGGTCCTGTTAAGAATGCCTTCATTATCTTACCATGTTTTAAGGCCCAGGAAAGGCCTACGCAAGACTCTTGGGCTTTTGTTACATTTCAGCCTTTGTATAAGGGCACTGGCTCTCTCAGCTTTTAATATTTAACCCCTCAGTCAGTGCGGAAACAGTTGTTATGGAGGCCTATGTTAGTGAGACCTGGCCTGCCACAGAAGGGCTACGTAATGCAGATCATGTATTCCAGCATCGTGAACCTCTGTCACCTACAATCTCCTGACTAAAGGATGTGGGGTGGGCTTGGGTGTGCCCACACCTCCACAGTAAGTTGTACTGTCCTCATTGTTCATTTTCCCAATGCCCCTCTTATTTAAAATTACTGTTCATGCCTTTAGTGATATTTGTACTATAAGAAAGCATCAAGTTATACCTCAGGGAATCTGTTTGGCATTGAAGGAAAAATCTTGACTTTGATGGCAGATGGAAGTTAATTTGGTGGTCACCTCTCAACTCCTCGTGAATACTTTCCACATTATAAAGTCTGCTCACAGAGAATGAGCAGGTGTGAGGCATACCCAGGGGCACAAATGTCTACAAATGGGATAGCTGTGATGTCTCAGATTAAGACCAAGGTGTCTGCCAGAGTCCTGGGGAAAGGCTTCGCGGCGACTGCCAACATGCGGCTGTCTCCAGCCGGTGCCATTCGTCCTGCACATCAGTGAGTATTTGGCCATTTACAATGGAATAGTAAATATGGAATAGCACAATTATTATTCAGAGCACAGATTTGACCTACAAACGTATTTCTCTTGATTGCATAACATCTAACAGGGAATATAGTTTCTGGAGAAGTCAAATTCCCCTTTCCATGGTCCATTTCAGTTTATCCAAAGCCATAATGTGCTATGGCTATTTAAAAAAAAAAAAAAAAGGTATTTTTGAATACGAATCACTCATTTCCCTGTTTAAGCTATTGTCACATGATTTCCCAGGTGGGAGATGATTGATGAATACTAGGCAGAATCCTTAACAAAGAGTGTACTGAAGGAAAGAGTAGGGAGCCACAAGAATTATAATAATCCCTCATTCTATCAGTTGGAGGATGAGAATGTATTTCAAGTAAACTGACATAATTCATTTGGAATTGCCTTTTAATCAAAAAGAAGAGTATCTTTTTATGTGTTCATTCTGATCCGTAGTATCGCACGATCATCCTTAAACAGGAACTCAATGAAATACTTTAACCTGCGCGTCTCACACTAAAAGGTTCATTGGTGATCCGGTTCATATATATATATAGATATATTTTGCCTGAAGCAAGCAGAATAAAAAGAACAGAGATAAATTCAGCTAAGGTCATATTGGGAAGAATCCCTTACAAAGAAGGAAAATGAAAAAGAAATCAGTATATAATGGGGAATAAACCATGAGGAAATTACAGCAGATGAAAGCTGATCATCTACAGCAAACAGGGCAAAGGTGGTACCAGAAGCAGATGTACAATTAAATCAGGAAGGCTGAGAGATACTGACCCACAGCCTGGCTGCACTGCAGCTTGGCCCCCTTACATACAGTAGGCATTCCTTTGTCTGACTTGATGAAAGTCTCACTTAACCTCAACCGATTAATACGCCTCTGGCCCTGAAATTACGTATCTCGATTATCAAGCCTCTAGAGACCTGAGGCATAGTTCTACATTCTTTTCTTAGCTATTTTGATAACAAGCCCCAAGGATTTATACAGAAAGTTTTGTCAAAACTATTCTCAGTCTCAGAAAATGTACAGTGTTTGTTATGTGTGTATTTAATACAAGGCTACAAAATGACTTTCAAAGCCTAGATGCAACAAGATAAAAGTGGAAGTTCTTATTTCACATATCTGGAGGAAAGAGGATTTTACTATAGGAATTTATTCATACCAATCTCTTTAAAATGTAGATTGTCAGTGAAAAAAAATGTAATGAATACCCAGGTGCCAAATCCTGTGGGCACTGGGAAGTGTGGTTGTGTGTGCCCTCAGGGGCTGTTGATCCCATTGCAGGTGGTGCTGAGAGTACACAAAAGAAACCCACCGTAGGATGCTACCCCGATGTGAAGCCTGCCCAAGGGCAGGGGAGAAGCCATGGCTTCTGGCTGAAGGGAATAAAAAAGGTTTCCCTGAGAATGAGCTAGTTCATCTAAGCCTTGAAAGTCAAGTTATTTCTTTTTCTTTTTTTTTTTCTTTTTTTTGAAGTGGTGCCATCTCGGCTCACTGCAAGCTCCGCCTCCCGGGTTCATGCCATTCTCCTGCCTCAGCCTCCTAAGTAGCTGGAACCACAGGCGCCCGCCACCGTGCCCGGCTAATTTTTTGTATTTTTAGTAGAGACGAGGTTTCACCGTGTTAGCCAGGATGGTCTCGATCTCCTGACCTCCTGATCGGCCTGCCTCAGCCTCCCAAAGTGCTGGGATTACAGGCGTGAGCCACCGCACCCAGTCGAAAGTCAAGTTAATTCTGACAGGTGATTTTTAACAAGTAGTTTTTAGAGAAGTAGGAGAAGGCAATATTTGTTCATTCAGCATTAAAAAAAAATTTTTTTAGAGAGATGTGGTCTCACCATGTGGCCTATAATGGCCTCAAATTCCTGGCCTCAAGGGATTCTCCTGCCTGAGACTCCCCAGTAGCTGGGATTACAGGTATGACCCGCGGCACCCTGCACTGCAAACACTTATTAAATGCTTACTCTGCACGAGTTACTAGAGAATACAAGAGAGAACACAGGAAATGATGAAAGTTCCACCATTCAGGCTGGCCTCTAACATCTGTAGAGTCTGAACAAAAGGACAGATGGACCCCATACCATACATCTAAGCAGTGAAATGTAGTAAATTAAACTGTAAATAAAATATGTTCTATTCTCCTATCTTGAGAAGTATACCTTCATAATGACAAAATGTTAAAATGGTAGAGTCATGGTCAAATACTCATGATGATGGAATAGAATGATTTTTTTTTTTTTTTTTTTTTTTTTGAGACAGAGTCTCGCTCTTGTCGCCCAGGCTGGAAGGCTGGAGTGCAGGGGCACTATGTTGGCTGACTGCAATTCCCACCTCCTGGGTTCAAGCAATTCTCCTGCCTCAGCCTCCTGAGTAGCTGGGATTACAGGCGCCCACCACCACACTCGACTAATTTTTGTATTTTTAGTAGAAACGGGTTTTGCCATATTGGTCAGGCTGGTCTCAAACTCCTGACCTCAGGTGACCCACCCGCCTCGGCCTCCCAACGTGCTGGGGTTACAGGCATTAGCCGCCATGCTCAGCCTATTATGCGGTTTTGAGACGTCCCTATGATGTGCTGTGACGGCAGATGAGTAAGAAAATCAAGACACACACAACTCATAAATGTTCATCTATATATTGTGTCAAATTTATATTTTTCCTTTTTATTAACAAAGTCACTGTGTGTTCACAGTCAAAATTTTCCATGTAATTTTGTTCTGTTGAGAGCAGTGCTAAAACTAGGCCATCTTTCTTGAATCACGGTAGTTTATTTCACCATAGAGAAATATCATTCTGCTAAGTCAGCAGCAACTGTCAATAAAATTCTTTATTTTTAGGCGATATTTAGACTCAGAAAAAATTAGATTTTACATACATTAGGTTGGTGCAAAAGTAATTGCGGTTTTTGCTATTACTTTCAATGGAATTAGAAATTCTAAGGACAGGTTGCAAATAAAATTATTATCCTAGGAAAAAACTATAATATTTTAAAATGTATCATATAATACATGAGTATCACATGTATTATAAATCACACCATCTCTTTAAAAAAATCTGAATTCAACTGGGCGCAGTGGCTTACCCTTGTCATCCCAGCACTTTGGGAAGCCAAGCTGGGCAGATCACTTGAGGTCAGGAGTTCGAGACCATCCTGGGCAACAAGGCAAAACACCATCTCTGCAAAACATACAAATATTAGCTGGGCAAGGTGGTGCACCTGTAGTCCCAGCTACTCATGAGGCTGAGGTGGGAGAATGGCTTCAGCCCAGGAAACAGAAGTTGCAGTGAGTCCAGATAGCATGACTGCACTCCAGACTGGGTGACACAGTAAGACCCTGTCACAGAAAAAAAAAAAAAAAAAAAAAAAAAGAAAGAAAGAAAGAAAGAGAAAGAGAGAAAGAAAAAGAAATGCCTGAACCCATACAATACTTCCAAATTTTTTCAAATTTTTCTTTGCTGAAATATTTCATAGAAAACCTGTAATTAAGACATCTCAGTCTATAGTGGTGAGAAAATAGTATCTATATAAATTAGTTTTGGAATTATTTCTACAGGAAGCTTCATAGTAATGCAAATATCTCCATTTCCTTTTTCTAATATCCTTATATTTTACCGCTATGTTACTTTAGATGTATCACATGAAATATCTTCCAATTTAGAGAAAAAATCTTTAAAAATCATTTTATGTTAATTTTTTTTCTCACTTCATTATGCATTAAAAGATAGTTTCATTTTTATTTTGCCATTTTAGATAGTTTTAATTTGTTTTATTTTTCTAATCTGTACTACATGTTCAGACATTCTACCCTCAAATTCCAAAACCATGTCTTTTAGACTTAGAAACTATCCATTCTTCTCAAGAAATGTTGGATAGTCAATGTCAAAAGAAGTATCATTATGTTTGGCTAAATATTGGACATTTGTATGTTTAGAACATCATACCAAAGTTTTATATTGGCTATTACTTCTTTTCATCAAATGGTACTAATTGTTTTGCTAGTTGTTCATAATTTTTCAGTTCTAGTCATTGTATCAGGTATACTTTTCTCTGATAGTGATTTTTTTAATATTCACTTTATCAAGAACCTAAGTGCTTCCATCACAAAGAACTTCATTACCCAAAGCTGGCCTTGAAGATTGGCTATAAAACATGTAACTGTAGTAACAAGGATATACTATCTTTGAACTTAAAATAAAGGTCAATTCCTCTAGACTTGTTTTCCATCCAGTGAAAAATTGCAGTCATTAATCTGAATCAGATTGCTTTCTAAAAGAAATCCTGCTGATATCGAGGATTGAAAGGCACCCTCCAGGATCAGCTTCTGTAAGACAGCAGGCTCCGTAGTGCCCATCGTCTGCACCCGTGGCTAGTTCTGGGAGGACAGCGTTCCTTGTCTATCAGCTGGCCCAGCTGCCTTTGCTGCTTCTAAGCTGGAAATTAGATGGGAACACTTTTTTGATTTATTCTTGTGATTTTGATTAGGATTTCAAACTTTGCTTATAAAAAATATAAAGGAGTTTATCAGACCTGACTACATGGCATATGATGAGAAAAATTGTCTTGCTCATCTCCATTGTTATGGCCAGTAGCAAAAGTCTAAATAATTTGCAATGTCCAATTGGCTTGTTTTTGTTATTAAATCTGGAAAATGTGTTATGTACTCTTTGCAAATTTTATATGGGTCGTGCTTGACAGAAGCCTACTCTTTTTTTCATTGTTTCAGGAATTTAAAAATGTAAGCAGATTGCCTCTGAATTTCTTTGGTTTTTTTCTGCTGCTTCCGCCCCTTTTCTGAGCTCTATTTTTGTCTTCTATTTCTAGCCCCATTTTGACATGAACTTATTCTTAGTGATCTAAAGAACTTCCAGCCTGGGCAACAGAGCGAGACTCCGTCTCAAAAAAAAAAAAAAAAAAAAAAAAAAAAAAAAAAAAAAAAAAAAAAAACTGTAATTGTATCCAAAGACTACAAAATTTGAATATATTCTCATGAAAATACCAATTAAACGTAAAAAACTGAATATATATTTTTCGTGTACTTTGAAAAGTTTTTTAAATAATATAAACTACCTTAAAATTAAAGGCAAATATAAATAATAAAGTCAAATTTTAAATCAAATTTATTGAAATGAAGCTAAAATCTTTTTCTTTTTCTTTTCTTTTTTTTTTTTTTTGTGAGACAGAGTCTCGCTCTGTCGCCCAGGCTGGAGTGCAGTGGCCGGATCTCAGCTCACTGCAAGCTCTGCCTCCTGGGTTTATGCCATTCTCCTGCCTCAGCCTCCCGAGTAGCTGGGACTACAGGCGCCCGCCACCTGGCCCGGCTAGTTTTTTTTGTTTTTTTTTTAGTAGAGACGGGGTTTCGCCATGTTAGCCAGGATGGACTCGATCTCCTGACCTCGTGATCCGCCTGTCTTGGCCTCCCAAAGTGCTGGGATTACAGGCTTGAGCCACCGCACCCAGCCGAAAATCTTTTTCTTATGAAGATTTAATTACATCTTATTAAATATTTTTACAAAAGTAAAGCTATTTGTAATTAAACTTTCAAGGTCTTCATAGTCACCGGTGGAGAGAATCTGTATCTCATCTCACACATATTATAGCTAAACATACATATATATGAAAGTAAGAATATTGTGAATTTAAGAATAAGATGAATTGTCTAATATTCCTTAGCCACCATGTGCAACTATCACAAATTCCATGCTAATGTATGAGTAATTCCCGACCATATTTGGTTCATAAAGAAATGCAAGGAAATAGATGTTCAACAATACATGGAAAAAACACTTTGCAAGAATTAGAATGCTATTTCACGCTATCTGAGGGAAGGGATTTGACAAGTGATATGGTTAAGCTTTGTGTCCCCACCCAAATCTCACCTTGAATTATAATCCTTATAATCCCCATGTGTCAAGGGCGAGACCAGCTGGAGATAATTGGATCACGGTGGTGGTTTTCTTCAGGCTGTTCTCGTGATAGTGAGTTCTCATGAGATCTGATGGTTTTATAAACGTTTGGTAGTTCCTCCTCGATGCATTGTCCTTCCTGCCACCTTGTGAAGAAGGTGCCTTGCTTTCCCTTCATCTTCCACCATTATTGTAAGTTTCTGAGGCCTCCCCAGCCATGCAGAACTGTGAGTCAATTAAACCTCTTTCCTTTATAAATCACCCAGTCTCAGGCAGGTCTCTACAGAAGTGTAAAAATGGAATCATACAGCTAGTTAATGTGCTTGTGTTTTCTCTTACCTACAAATTTCCACAGCTCTAATCCTCCCTGAGCGCCAAAGCAGTGACTCTCTCCAGTGTTGCCACTGCTACAATCTGCCATGAATCTTGACAGATTTGGAAACTCAGTATCACCTTTTGTTTTGAGGACAAAGAGCAAGACATGGGGAGAAGCATTTCTTGGGGCTGGAATAGAATGGATCATGAGAATAGGAGTCAGCGTTTCAGGGTGCTCTGTGCCAGCACCGAGCACTGGACCTGATGTACACAGGCTCCCAGGGGTTCTTTGTTTGCCCTGGGTAGGTTGAAGAAGGTACCTCATCTACTCAGTCTTGTGATACTCTCCCACAGCCACTAAGCTCCAGCCAACCTCCCTGCCCTCTTTCTGTCCAAATTTATTCCTGCCTTAGACTTCACATCTCTGCTTGGCTGCCTCCTCTGTCTGAAAGCGTCAATTTAAATGCCACCTTCTCTGGCAGGCCAGCCCTGATGAAGTTGCTAAATAAGCTCATCCCCCTGCCAGCAGTGTCCCCTCACTGCATTCCGCTTCCTGCATAGGACGTCTCAGAATTTGCACTCTGTATTTGATCGTTTTCTCTTGATTATCTATGTTCCCGATTTGAGTGTGAGAGCCACAGGGGAGGGCCATGAAGCACTCTGACCAGCACAAAATAGGCAAGCCCTAAATACTGGAGGGAGAGAGAGAGGGTAGGAGAGCGGAGAATCCTCCTCAGGCAAGAATGACTGATGGATTAGTTCTCCATTTAAAAATACTTCCAGAGATGACCATTCATTTGTCATGCTTTAATAGCTGTGCTGCAAGAAACTAAATAGCAATAAGCAAGAAGAACACAAATTACATCATTCTTATACTTGACCGAACGTCAAAGGAGCCGAGTTCCCCACCTGCTCCAGTTTCCTAGACAGATGTCTGAACATTTAATTTAACATGGGTCTTCATTTCCTGCCCAGTGAAATATCTTGCTTGGTGACAGGGTTGTTACAAGGATGAATTAGCCAAGGCAATGTGCTCAGGGCACCAATGGTCCTCAGTAAATCCTGCTGACCTCAGCCGCCCCAAATGCTCAGGTGCTGTTTCTTGGGGGTCCACTTAAGGCCCCTGGCAAACTTCTCTACCAGTTCTGAGGCTACTTTTCTCCAGGTAAAGGAAGAAACTCAAATTTCCTAACAATCAGCTCAGAACCCAAGCTATCCTTGTTGGTATTTATATTTTATAAACAAAAAAATGCACTTTCATATGTTAAAACTCTGAAGTCCATCAAAAACTGACTCCTTGTCAAGACTAATTTGAAAATCTCTCATCCTTAACAAGTTTAAAGAGTAAAAGTATATATTAATATTTACACAAGTACCAGTTAAGTTTCACACTTGATTGCCTAACTCCACATTCTAGCTGGTGTTTAGTGTAAGATGCTACACCAGTAGGAAGGAGTAAGAGAGTTAGTGAAGTTAGTAAAGCTCACAAAGTAGTATCGTTTATTGAGCTTAAAAAAAAAGAGCTATTGTGAAATTACAGTGAGTAGCATTGTGTTCTAAATAAACATTCAGAGCACAGAAATAAAATAAATCCTCCCTTGGAAATTTGTCACAGGGTATGAGACAAACATGTACTCTGACTTACTCATATACTCAAACGCAAATTTTGCTGTTTGATGAAGTGCTTGAACTTTCTAACTCCATGTAATATTAATGTATTGCAATGAGATTTAGATCACCTTCTATTTGAATAGCACATCATTTATAAAGCAGTTTTTACAATAATGTGAACTGGTGGCATTTTAAAACTTTAGCATTTAACATCCACTATTTGTACCAGCAAAGAGTGCCCATAGTCATTGGTGCACATTGGGATTCCAAAGTAAGTTCGAAATTCCCCTTGTCTCTTTATGTCAGTAATACTTGTGTGCTTTAGTTCATGGTGAAATCCCTGTTCCCAGCCAGGTTCATGGTTAGCCTGAAGGAAATCACTTAAACTTTTCTGTTTTATACTTTTTGGGACCGAGTCTCGCTCTGTCACCCAGGCTGGAGTGCAGTGGCGCGATCTCAGCTCACTGCAAGCTCCACCTCCCGGGTTCATGCCATTCTTCTGCCTGAGCCTCCCAAGTAGCTAGTTCGACAGGCGCCCGCCACCACGCCCGGCTAATTTTTTTCTTTCTTTCTTTTTTTTTTTTTTTTTTTTTTTGTATTTTTAGTAGAGACAGGGTTTCACTGTGTTATCCAGGATGGTCTCGATTTCCTGACCTCGTGATCTGCCCGCCTCGGCCTCCCAAAGTGCTGGGATTACAGGCTTGAGCCGCCGCGCCCAGCCTGAAATCACTTAAACTTTTTAGTATGTCCTTGAATTGAATGAGAGGCATTACCTGATATTTACAAACAACAGGGTTCCCCAAAATCTCAGGGCATTTGCTGAGAATGTATTATGAAGAACATTTCCTAGAAGCTAACAGCTCTGTTCCTGATACTTGCTAACCGAATGGCTTTGGTTTTACTCATCTGTAAAACGGGATGAGAAATAATTTCTACTATAAGGGATTCTTTTGAGGATTAAATGAGACTGTATGCATGAATTTCTTAGCTCATATCCAGTGGTCAATAACTGTCAGCCATTATGTTATTATTACCCCTGATAAATATTAAGGGTATGCCTCACAGTTTTTATGTATGCATATACAAATATGTATAATATGCATATATAATGTATATTTACAACAAAAAGCTAAGATTTAAAGCTCTTAATAGACTTGCTCATGTCAGAGTTAAAATTTAAAGCGAGGTTTTCTGGTATTCTTTTTTAAAATGTACTTCCACCTGTGATGACTGTACTTACCTTATCTGAAATATTCCACTTACTTTAGTGCCTCTGGAGTTTATTGTCTGAGAAAAGGTATTCCAAAGATGCTTAGTGAAAAAAAATAAATATAATGGAAAAATTCACCTTATTTAAATCATTTCTCTTGCTAGATTAAAATTCTCTTTTAAACTCAGAATGTATTGCATGCACACACACTAATTTCTAAATAAGTGTGCATTTTTTGGAAGCTGTGAAATGTTTCTGTACTCTACAGAGCAACTGGGAGATAGAGAATCTTAGAGTGTAGGATTAACAGAGAACATGGGAAACAAAAGTAAACTGAAAATAAAACAATGAGTAAATAGAGCTCTACTTTTAAGATTTATGTCAGTATAACTTCAAAGGCATACATCCATCGAATAAATGAGCTGGAAGAAATGAGGACTATAGCTCTGATTTTTTTTATCTTACCTAAATTCTTAGGGGCCTGGGAGTCATGCCCTATAAACCATAAATTCTCACCAAATACATACTGTGACTTACTTTTCAATCTGACTCTGGCATAACATTATGAGACAAGGAAAAAAATATTTAACCCCAAAATATATTTCCTTGTCATACCTTGAAATTACCCTGCAAAGTCTCTTACGGGAAAACTCCACATTCTATAGAGAATCCCCTTCCCCCTTTGTTTTCCTTCCTTTCTTCCCAGATCCAGGAGATAATCAACTAAGAGTCAGGCAAGCTTTTAAGTCCAATAACAAACAGTTTACAACCTGCTCCTCTCTCTGAAGTCTGCTGTCTGAGAGCTTCCTCTGCACAATAAAACATGGTCTCCACAATCCTTTATGTTTTACCTGAACATTCCTTTCTGTGGATCCCAGGTCTTTAGACAAACTCAACCAATTGTCAACAGACAATGTTTAAATTTACCTATAGCGTGAAAGCCCCCACTTTGAGTTGTCCCACCTTTCTGAACCAAATCAATATATTTCTTAACTGTATTTGATTAATGTCTCATGTCTTCCTAAGATAAATAAAACAAAGTGCCCCGACCACCTTGGGCACATGTTCTCAGGACCTCCTGAGGGCTGTGTCATGGGCCATTGTCACTCATATTTGCCTTAGAATAAATCATTTAAAATCATCTTACAGAGTTTGATGCTTTTCATCACCAGAAGCTATATAATAATCAACCCAGCCCTCTCATCTTTCAAATGAGAAAACAAGGCAAAGAGAAAAAAAAAAAAAAGTGTAACAGCTTTCTTGAGATATACTTTGCATAAAATGTATATATTTAAAATGTACAATTCAGTGATTTCTAGCATATTGACATAGTTGTACAACCATCACCACTACCTAAATTTAGAATATTTCCAACACCCATAAAGAAACTCCATATCCATTAGCAGAAATTCCCCCATTGTCCCTTATACCCAGCCCTAGAAAATCACTAACCTGCTTTTCTGTCTCTATCATTTGTCTATTCCAGATATTTATATAAATGATATCATAAAATATGTAGTGTTTGTGACTGGCTTCTTTCACTTAGCAAAATGTTTTGAAATATTATCCATGTTGTAGCATGAATTAATACTTACGACCTTTTATTGCCAAATCATATTTCCTCTTCTTCAGTTTTTTGGAAAAATTTGTGAAGAATTATTAATTATCCTTTAAATGTGTGGTAGAATTCTTCAGCAAAGCCACCTGGACCTGGGATATAACTATGAGAATTTTTGAAATTACTAATTTAATCTCTTTACTTGTTATAGTTATATCTACTCAGATTTTCTAATACTTCTTAAGTCTGTTTTGGTAGTCTGTGCCTTTCCAGGAATTTGTTCATCTCATCTCAATTATCTAATTTGTTCATCATATTGCCTTATAATCCCTTTTATTTCTATAATTTCAGAAATAATGTCCTCTCTTTATTCCTGACTCTAGTAATTTGTAGTAATTTGAGTCTTCTCACTCTCTCTCCTTTTTGGTCTAGCTAAAGATTTGTCTATTTTTTGACCTTTTTAAATAACAAACTTTTGGTTTTGTTGATTTTCTCTATTTTTCTCTAGTCTCTATTTCATTTATTTCAGCTTTGATCTTTATGATTTCCTTCATTCTGCTTGCTTTGGGTTTAGTTTGCCCTTCTTTTTCTAGTTCTTTTTTTAAGTGAAAGTTTATTGATTTGATGTCATTTTTTTTAATATAGGCATTTACAATTCCAAATACCTCTCTGTCCATGACTGCAGCTCCACCCTATAAATGTCGTTATGTTTTTATTTTCATTCATCTTAAAGTATTTTCTATTAATATTTCCATTAATATTTTCCATTAATATTTCTTCTCTGAATCATTGTTTATTTAGATGTGTTTTGGTTTAATTTCCACATAATTGTTAATTCCCCCATTTACCTTCTATTATTGATTTCAAATTATATTCCAGGTAGTTAGAGATCATACTTTACATTTGTATTATTTCAGTCCTTTTTAATTTAGTGAGGCTTGTTATATGGGCTACCATACGAACTATCCTAGAGCATGTTTTACGTGCACTGAGAAAAATGTGTACCCTGCTGTAGCTGAATGGTGCATTACATAGATGTCTGTTAGGTCTAGCTGCGTTATGGTGTTGTTCAAGTTTTCTATTTACTTGATCTTCCACTTAGTTATTCTATCCATTATTGAAGTATTGAAGTTTCCAACTATTACTGTTGAATTGTCTATTTCTCACCTTCAGTTCAATCTATTTTTATTGCATGTGTTTTGGGGATTTATTATTGAGTGCATATGTAATTATTGTGTCTTTCTGATGAACTAACCATTTCATTATTTTAAAACAGTGTCCTTTGTTTCTAGCATAAATTTGTCTTCAATTCTATGTTGTCTGATATTACTACAGCCACTACAGTTCTCTGTTGGTTACTATTTGCACAGTTGATATGGTTTGGCTGTCCCCACCCAAATCTCACCTTGAACTGTAGCTCCCATAATTCCCACATGTTGTGGGAGGGACCTGGTGGGAAATAATTAAACCATGGGGGTGGTTTCCCCCATACTATTCTTGTAGTAGTGAATAAGTCTCATAAGATCTGATGGTCTTATAAGGGGAAACTCCTTTGGCTTGGATCTCATTCTCTTTGCCTGCCACCATGTAAGACATGCCTTTAATCTTCTACCATGATTATGAGGCCTCCCCAGCCATGTGGAACTGTGAGTCCATTAAATCTCTTTTCATTTATAAATCACCCAGTCTCAGGTATGTCTTTATCAGCAGCATGAAAACTGACTAATACAACACTATTTCATTCTTTTCCTTTCAACTTATTTGTCTTTGAAGTCAAAGTGTGTCTCATTAATAGCATATAGTTGGTTCATGCTTTTTAATGCATTCTGCCAATCTCTGGCTTTGATTAGAAAGTTTAATCCATTTATATTACTAAATAATTAATACAACTATTAATAAGGTTTGATTATATTAATTTGTATTATATTTCATTAATATTGTTATAAATAAAGATAAAGTGGGATTTACACCTTCCATTTACTTTTTGTTTTCTGTATGTCTCATATCTTTTTGTTCCTCTATTCCTCCATTACTGCCTACTTCTTTGTTAAATCAAAATTCTCTACTGTAGCATTTTAATTCTCCTGTATTCCTTTACTATAGTTTTGGAGGTGTTTTCTTAGGGATTACAGTTAACATTTTAAACAACTCATTTGCATTAATACCAACTTAATTTTAATAGTATAGAAAAAATTTCGCTCTACAGCTCTGTTCCCTTCCCACTCTTCTATATTACTATTGTCATGCAAATTTCACCTCTGTATATTTAAAATCCATCAACAGCATTTTGTCATTATTATTTTATCCAGTTTTCTTTTAAATCAGAAGAAAAGAGTTACTAACAAAAATACATTTACACTTTTACCTATGTAGTATACTTTGCAGTGCTTTTTCTGTGTATGGATTTGAAGAACTGGTTAGAGTCCTTTATTTCAGCCTAAAAAATTCACTTTAGCATATCTCATAGAGCAGGTCTGCTAGTGATTAATCCTCTCCATATTTGTTTATCTGGGAATGTCCTAATTTTCCTTCACTCTTGGAGGATAATTTTGCTGGATATGCAATTGTTGGTTGACAGTCACTTTCTTTCTACACTTTGAATATGTCATCCCACTGCCTGAAGTCTCCATGGTTTATGATGAGAAATCAGCTATTAGTTTTAATGAGGATTATTTTATTTGTGATACATCTTTTTTTTTTTAAAAAAAAGATATCTTCAACAGATTGAGTATGGTGTTTCTAGGGATGGATCTCTGAGTTTATCCTACTTGGAGTTCATTGAAGTTGTTTGATGTGTATAATTGTTTTTCATCAAATTTTGGAATTTGTTGGAATTATTTCCTTTCTTTTTTTTTTTTTTTTTTTTTTTGAGATGGAGTCTCGCTCTGTCACCCAGGCTGGAGGGCAGTGGCTGGATCTCAGCTCACTGCAAGCTCCGCCCTCCAGGTTTACACCATTCTCCTGCCTCAGCCTCCCGAGTAGCTGGGACTACAGGCGCCCGCCACCTCGCCCGGCTAGTTTTTTGTATGTTTTTAGTAGAGACGGGGTTTCACCGTGTTAGCCAGGATGGTCTTGATCTCCTGACCTCGTGATCCGCCCATCTCGGCCTCCCAAAGTGCTGGGATTACAGGCTTGAGCCACCAGGCCTGGCCAGAATTATTTCTTTAAATATTCTTTCTGTCCCCTTCTCTCCCTCATCTCCTTTTAGAACTATGATCATGTGTATGTTGGTGCCCTTGATGGTACCCCATAGAGCTGTTTAGAGTCTCTGCATTTTTCTTCACACTTTTTAAATAATTTATACTTCTACTGATGTTCTCTATCTGGTTAGACATCATTCCTATGTCTGTCCTGCTATTCTTTAGATATAATTTCCTTTAGTTCTTGGAACAAGTTTATAACAGCTGATTTAAAGTCTTTATCTAGTTAGTCCAACATCTGAGTTTTCTTATGGATAGTTCCTATTGATTACCTTTCCTAAGCTTGAGCCATACTTTCCTCTTTCCTATATTTTTTCCTCTTTGCCTTTCTCTCTCTGTCTCTCCCTCTCCTTCTTCTACCCTCCTCCTTTCTCTGTGAAAACTGAACATTTAACATAATATAATAAGGCAACTCTAAAAATCTGAACCCCTTCCTAGTTTTCGTGTTTTTGCTGCTTGTTTAGTGATTTTCTTGGATGAGTTTTGTAAAGTCTGTATTCTTTGTCATATGAGGTCACTGAAGTTTCTACTCAGTTAGCTAATTGTTAGTTAGCTAATTATTAGACAGAGATTTCCTTAAACACCTTGAACCAATCAGTCTCCCATGTTTTGTTCAGGGGCTGTATATGTATATGTCCTGAGGCATGCCTTCAACACTCTGAAAGCTTACTACTGTGCCTTAGTCTTCACTTCCTGTTTTGTAGGGCCTCAAAGGTCACCTACAGATACTCTTTTCAAATCTTTACTGCATATTTACATGGTCTTCTAGATCCTCTGGAATATGTCAGAGAAACATGTTTTCAAAGCCTGTTACAGAGGTGTTTCATTTTCTAGATTTTCCTTTTAAGATTTTTGGCCATCCTCTTGTTTGCCCTAACTGGTATCACTGCCATGGGCTACTTTGATATATTAAATAATTGCTGCTGTAATTGCTGCTGATGTTTTCAACCAAAGCCCTGAGGATACCGCGTTGCAGAGATAGTTATGAGTGAAGTCAAGTAAAGACATTTGTGAATCCAAATTTTCCAGAAAGTTTCCAGATAGGACAAATAATGACAATCATTGGTCTTTGTTTAGGATCTCCAAACCTGTTCTTTCCTTTTAGTGGTTTCTAGGCTCCTGATTTTCAGAGTTACCATGGCTGTGAGGCTGTTGGTTTTCAAGGCTACTGCGGAACTGGAGAGAAAGTGAAGGGAATCAACTAAGTTAAAACATCACAAAGCAGGGAATAAAGCTCACTGTTCTTACTGAGATTCAGTCACTTTGTATAAATGTTCTTTGAACTGTTGCAAGCCTTTAATTTCCAGACTTCTGATTTTTAAAAATTTATTTTATCAGATTTTACCAGAGTTTTTTTGTTTTGTTTTGTTTGTTTTTGCTTTTGTGGAGAAGTGGATTTTTGAAAGTCCTTGCTCTGCCATTCCAAAAGTGTTTCCTCTGGCCAAGAGAATTCAACTGACTTGTTTAAGGTCAACAGCTAGTTGATAATTGAGTCTTTATATGAACTGAGTTTCAAGTCAAATTTGGTGACCTTTCTGCTATAATAGGAGTAAATAAATTATAGGAAGTTAACTTCATTATATTCAAGTTTATATAAGAGTGAAATTTCTGGGAACAAAAGAACTCATGAGAAAACTCATGATGTCAATAACAACCAAGTTCTAAATTTTCAGATAATTATATTAACACAAGGCTGGAACAGCTTTCTCAGTATTCAAAACAAGCCATGAATAATTTAAAAGAGAAAAGGAAAGGGAACCTGTGAGCTCTAAGCTGGATTGAATCATTTATATGCAGATATGTGCACACATACTCACATTGTAACTACAAAACACAGAAGTGAGGCATGTTCAACAACCACCATTCTATGTATTATAAATTAGGCCAAAACAGAATGAATAAGAATGCACATCAGTCAGGTGCAGTGGCTCACACCTGTAATCCCAGCACTTTGGAAGGCCGAATCGGGTGGATCACGAGGTCAGAAGATCGAGACTATCCTGGCTAATACGGTGAAACCCCATCTCTACTAAAAATACAAAAAAAAAAAAAAAATTAGCCAGGCATGGTGACAGGCACCTGTAGTCCCAGCTACTCAGGAGGCTAAGGCAGGAGAATGACGTGAACCCATGAGGCAGAGCTTGCAGTGAGCCAAGATTGCATCACTGCACTCCAGCCTGGGTGACAGAGGGAGACTCTGTCTCAAAAAACAAGAAAAAAAAAAAAAAAAGGAATGCACATCACTGGTAAACAGAAGAATTGTGGAATGAACTGCACATTTTCTATTTGAGTCATATCAAAGTCATTCCACCAAACATTTATTAGTGGTTTACTATGTGCCCAACAGTTCATATGGGAAGAAATGCTAACTGCTACTCAGAATTTGTAGTTGAGACCCAGAATCACATGAAGATTCAGCCAGCCCCGCATCCACTCTCATAAAACTGGTCCAACAGTTATCATTACTCCAAAATGTTGCTCAAATATTGGAAAAGCTTGATGAACTCAAATCTGTGCAAGCTCTGGGCTCCTGCCACCTGCCTCTGCTCTTACCCCAACTCATGAAGCAACCTTTAGCTTGCTTCCCACTTCTGGCTTTGTGGCTGAGTAGACTTCACCCTGGTTCATGATATTTGATAATTGATGCTGCCTTCACAGCTAATAGCCCCAGCCTCCGGGTAGTCTTGATTACCCTGCTGTGAAGCCTTTGCCTGTTCTCTCTTATGTGCCTTTAAGAATTTGATTGTGTCCTACTTCTTCAATGATGCCTTCTTTTCCTGTGATACATGTTTTGACATGTAATCATAGCTATTTCATACTAACACAAACTTAGAACCACCATGTATTAGAACTGAAACTGAAAGTTAATCTGATTAGGCTCACCAAACTTGACCTGCCTTGCTTGTTCTCAGTCACTTGCTTTTAATTGATTTTAAAAACCATGTAGCTAAAAGTCATGTATCTAAATAATCTATAACTAAACTTCCACCATCTTTCTTATAGACAATATCTCCGATGCATAGGTCACCATGGAAATGTTTGCTTAAGGTGTTTTTCAGGAACATGGAGTCAGCTTTTGTCCAGTTCAACCCAGTTGAGACCACTGACCCTTCAACTGGACCTGAGTGAATGTCCAATGGGTGACCTTTTGAGGTCAGAGGGCCAAAATCTCCACCCTCAGCTCTTAGTAATGATATTATTTTGCGAACATGCATCCCATGAAGAGCTATGAAGCTCAACTATACTTGCACAGATCCCTGATTACCTCATTTTTCCTTATACCCAATCACCTTTCACCATGCTTCAGATCACCTTGCTCCTCTATCCCATAAATATTCCTAAAATCCCATCTCCAAGGAGACAGATTTGAGAGCTGTTCTCCCATCTCCTCACTCAACTGCCGTGTGAATAAAATATTTTCTCCACTGCAAACTTGTCATGTCAGCAACTGGCTTACTGTTCAACAGGCAGAACGAGCCTAGTTTGGAACAGAACCACCACACACCATTCTTTCAACAAGCTCTGATTGAATAGCTGTGATCAAGGTGACAAAGACAGCCTTGGCCTTCATGGAGCTAATAGTAAAGTGAAAACAGGGCTGCAAGAACACTGGCTTAGCTGGAGGGGCTCAGCATGGGGACGGAGGTGTCCAGACTTCTGCTCCAAAGGAGTTTTTTCCTCCAGTTTTTTGCTTGTTACAGATGTAACTGGCTTTTCTCCCCACTGGTCCATGAGTCCAGGAAGCAACAGTCTTTATATAATCCTTTCCGTGTCTCCTGCTGTTTCCTCCTCTCTCTTGATCAGAATGCACAGGCCTTCAGCAGGATCTGAGATGTGAACTACTCACCTAATTTAAAGTCAAAACAGCTACGCACTCTCATATCACCAGTGAGACAGATATCTTCATAGCAAATTAAGGTGCAGATAATGAACATGTTAAAGTTGGGAGAAATATTTCAGGATACCTTGGGGCAGTGAGCCATGTGCTGCCTGCTGTCAATGATAGATGGATCTGCTTGGCAGGCAGCTGTCAGAGGGAGGGCAGCTCTTCATGTACAAGACATAAACATCTCTCCAACAGTGACCACTACTGCACACCACACCATCTTCCCACGAAATGTAAGTGCTGTTCCCGCCAGCCATCACAGACACATGGACAGCAGCAGCAGCAATGGCAGAATCTTGGAATCCTAAAGACAATGACACACATTCCATAGCATGCTGCTATCAGTCTTGTCTCTGGAAGCCAAAAACAATAGCAGAACTGAAGAGTGTTTTAAAACCATGGACCTACAGTTTGATTTTCAAAAATACATCCAAAATAAAAATATGTCTAGCCAAATTTGCCAAGTGACACAAGAAACATTCTGTGCTCCTGATAAATCTCAACACCACAGAGAATGTTAAGGGAACGTTTCAAAACAAACAAAGCCAATCCACAGCAGTCCTATAAGACAAATTTCAGCAAACGAAGACTACATTTATCCATTCATTTACAGCAAACATTGAATTAGAAGAGTTATAAAGAGTACACTTTTCTATCTACACCAGAAGCTTATAATTTAGAGGAAAAATAAACATATAAATTATGAATAATAACACAATCTACCTACTGTCATCTTCACATGGCCTGCAGTGACATGCGAAGTGCCCTTTGGTGTGTCAGGGACAGCTCCTGACCCTGCTCCCTGACCAGCTATCCCTCAGATGCCAAAGACCCCTATCTTTGGGGAAGTTAAGGAAAGATGACCCAGCAAGTATATCACTTGCTTTTGGGGTAGTCCTTGAGCACAGAATAAAGACAGAGACAGAGAGAAAAAGAAAAAGACAGACAGAAGCAGAGAAAGTCAGAGAACAAGAAAAAAGACAGACAAACGAGAGAGAGACAGAGAAACAGAAACAGAGACAGACAGAAAGAGACACAGAGAAAGAGACAGGGCTCTTCTACCTGAAAGCAGCTGAGCATGAAGCTTCTGGACCAGATGGTGCTGCCTGTGGGTGGCAAGTGCTCCCGTGATTCCACACCTCGGCCACTGGTCCACACACGTGGTTCCTCTGCCTGCCTCTCCTCCAGCTGTGGCACTGATATACACACATATATACACATATACACACACACACACATATATATATAAAACCATGAGGTTCTCTGACACCACACGATTTCCCCAGAAAGCACAGGTATCCAGCCAGAAAAGAGAGAGTGGGTCATGTGAGGAGGTGTGGCCTAGTGGAGCAGTTGGGAGGGTCCACTATGGTCCCTCTTCCTCCATGCCCACACCACCCCTCGGTGTCCCTCCCTCTCCTGCTCAGCTCGTAAGTTACTCACCCTGCAACCACGTCTCACCTCCCTCCTGTTTCTCACTCTCTTTGATGAACCAGCAGCACTGCCTGGCTCTGGGTCTCTCTCTCTCTCTCTCTCTCTCTCTCTCTATATATATATATATATGGCTGCTCCACTGGACCACACCTCCTTACATGCCCCACTCTCTCTTTTCTGGCTGGATACCTAGAGAACCTCATGGACTTTTGAGGATCCCATTTGTTTTTTCAGAAGATTCTGGTAAACTATTTTGAGGGTGGGTGGGAAAGCCTGAAGCCAAGGCTGCCTAAGCTCATCTGGGCAGACCTCAAGCAGCTGCTGTGGTCATCAGCGAGCTGGGCAGAGCAGGGAGGCACAGAAGCCACCAGGCCAGGTCAGCCCTGAGGACTCCAGGAAGGCTCTGGGGGAATTCGCTCAGAGCAGAGGGAGGCTGAGGATCGTAAGTTCAGGACTGATCTTATTTTGCCTTCAGGCTGGGGCGACAGTGACTGGGGTTGTATGAAGTCTGCGTGGAAGGTGGGAAGGAGGAAGAGGCTGAAGACATGGGACTGAGACAAGGTAGCATGGCTCTGTCCTGCAAAGGTCAGGGGCAGAGTTAATGAAGTTAGAGTCACCATAGAACCAAGAGGACCAGGGAACCAACAAGAGGGAGTGCCACAGGAGTGCCCTGGAGGGTCCAACTTGGAAAACTGAGAGGCACTGACCCCATTAAAGGCAACAGCAAGGAAACTAGACACGGACGGCATTTACTGCACACTAATGTGCCTGCTATGGCTCTAGGTAAATTATACATACCTACTTCAACCCTTACAGCAACACAACTATGCTCTAGAGCGTCAAAGATAAGATGTAGCCTGGAATATGAAGAGAATGGGCTAAAATAGTTTGGAATAAAGAGGGTCAGAAATAGCAGGATGATAATAAGATCAACTATGGATAAATGCAAACCCACACATTTGAAAACAAAAGCGCTAGCTAACATTTGACTATTTGCTCTATGTCAGACACCATGCTTAGCCTTTACATATATTATCTTATTTAATCCTCATGACAAACAAGGAGGTAAGTAGTTTTCTTATCCCCCTCCCCACCCTCCTTTTTTAAAAAAATCATATTCAAGTTCAGTGCTAGTAAGGCAAGGAGCCAGCCCCAGCTTCTGACTCTAGAGCATACCGTGGGAAGCACCACATCACAGCCATTCTTTCACTTGGCCACAGGACACAGACACAGGCTTCTGTGGACCCTCTGGGAGAAGAAGGGGCTGTAAAACAGTCTCACTGCATGATGCTACTAATGAGCGGGGAGGGACGTCATAGTGCAGAGAAACAGACTCAGGGTGAACTAGACACGGAAAAGGCAGACCAATAGCCCAACTCCTTCCATGATCACCTTCTAGAATTTGTTCCCAAGTTTCCACCTCAGGAAACAAGAAAGGCAATGCAGATTTATTTTTGTACTGGGACTCCTCTTTAGAAGTCAAATGAAGTCAAATTACTTTGCTACAGTTTTACAATGATAGTTACTTTTATTCACATTTATTAAGTTTAACATTCTGCTAAGAAACAATGGTTTCAAACTTTCACATTGAAAAGTCCTCCTTTAATTAAGCATACAAAATTTACCATTTTCAACAGTAATCCATTTGCACAACTCATTTCTCAAGATTATTCCACTAAACTGAATCTTCATGTGTAATATATGAAAAAGTGATTTGTAGACTTTCTTTTTTTCATGAAATACTAGCTTAAACATTAGCATTGCTACAGGGATTAAGATTTAGAAAATCTTAGGGACATGTAAATTGAGATAATGAAAAGATAGCTAATATGTAGAATAGAATTTTAAATGAGCATTAAATACTAATTGTCAGTGTAATTTCAGCACTTTGAAATGAATGTTTTTATTTAGTCTAATTTAGAAGAAAGTCATTTAAGTAAAATTCTGCAATTTTAAGTGTTTAATGGTAGTTGAAACAACAGGATTCTTTCATTTTATAATATTCAAAATTTTAAGTGACTGTTTAAACTGTGATTTGCATTCTGTTTCTGCTACTGTTTGAGAGGAATATCAAAACAGTTCTTCCCACTTAAAAGCAATAATACTGCACCTCCTAAGACTAAAAGGAATGTAACTTCCAATGGTACTCACCAGTTAATAAAATATTTTTTACTAACTGCCATTTTCAAAGGTTATTCTTTATTGCTTTCCAGAGAAGTATGCTCACTGTTACTTTTTCTAAATTATCCATGGTGAGGAAGATTAAAATATTAACAACTTTAGATTGAGTAGGTGTTTAGCCATATAAACCTTCTGACTATGTAACTTCACACAAGAAGCTTAAAAAGGTAAATTAGGGGGCTGGGCTCAGTGGCTCAGGCCTGTAATCCTAGCACTTTGGGAGGCTGAGGCAGGTGGATCATGAGGTCAGGAGATCGAGACCATCCTGGCTAACACGGTGAAACCCTGTCTTTACTAAAAATACAAAAAATTAGCCAGGCCTGGTGGCAGGCGCCTGTAGTTCCAGCAACTTGGGAGGCTGAGGCAGGAGAATGGCGTGAACCTGGGAGGCGGAGCTTGCAGTGAGCGGAGATCGAGCCACTGCACTCCAGCCTGGGCGACAGAGCGAGACTCCATCTCAAAAACAATAATAAAAATAAAAATAAAAAATAATTCCCCTATGTTATTTTATAACGTTTACATAAAATGGCAAGAAAAATACATTTAATATCATAATACATTTTCAATCCTCAGAATACAATCCTGAGATACATGATACATTTTAAAGTTATTGTGAAATCTTACTCTGCATAGAATTCACCCAATCAAGAGGTTTCTGAAAGTCTATGGTAACAGAATGATTTATTTCCTTCTAAAATTAAATATGTACCTAAGTATAATATAGTGGGCTTTGTTCTCCCATTAAATACATTGAACATATATTTATACAATTGTTATTCACTTAGGTAAGTTGCTTATTAATTACTATATATCCATCCACAAAGGCCATTACTACAAATTCATAGGCTGATCTGATTACTAAAATAAGAAGACTCCGTAGTTTAGGAGTGAAAACAAAGCTAATGTAATTTTGCAACCCCCAAAGAGAAGAAGCTATGTAGAGAATAAGCAGAAAATCAGTTGTCTTAATATTTATGAACTTTATCATGAAATTAATCAAAAATACCAAAACCAACTTAAACAGCTCGTTCTATTGCCATTCCAATGAGTAACGTTTTCAAGTCCATGTGGAATACATTTCTCTGATTCTCTACAGGGTTCATCAGTGTCACTCTGACAAAGTCTCTCTCCTTGAGTAAACCTTATACAGGCTCCTCTGACCCCCTCTTCTCAACGAGGCCTTGACCTGGCACCTTGCTCTTGGCCTGCTAGCCCAGTGGTAGCAAGAATACTGCTAAGTTGGATTTTTTAGCAAGAATTCCCCCCACCCTTGATGTCCCCTCTTAAGTCATTTTCCATCCAATGATTCCCTCACTCTGCTCGCTGGGCGTAATTTTCCACTTGTCTTGGCTTATTTAAAGTTGAGTCCCATCTCTTTCCCCTACTGCAATGGTCTTGACATATATCACAATAGTCCTGAATAATTTTTTCTTTAACACTCTCCCTTCTGTTTTGTTCTGGTTTCAATGCAGTGTATTAGCCCAGGAACAAATGTAGACTAGACAATCAACAACAGATGGCCCCTCTACACCTTACAGATGGCAACTTATGATATGTCACTATGGGTTTACAAAAGTCCAGATTCAAACTTCCAATATTTTCATATTAAAGTAAAAGCAAAGCAAGTATGCAAAGTAAAATGCTTTAGCTACTCATTTCCTATATGATGTCTTAGAGTCACATGCCCATTTAATATATGTGAAATGGGTGATAGTCTCTAAAACCTGTTAAATATCACTGCTTCCTCCCATGGTGGGAATACAAGTCCCAATCTTCCAACATTGACCCAGTAGGGTGACTGTGGCAAGTCGCTTAATGCCTCTAAGCCTGCTTCCACATCCCCAAAGCAGGAATAACATTATTATCTACCTTATAAGATGGCTGTGATAATTAAATGTGTCAATACACACCAAGTGCTTGGGATGACACTTGGAATGCCGATCAACAAAACTGCACAAAAATAAATCAGAAGGAGAAAGTGAAACCATAGTTGCCACTGGGTACCAACTGCCAGATAAAATATCATCATCAGCCATTCACAGAAAGTGGTCCATTTATTTTCCAACTTTACGTTCAGTTCTCAAGTTTCAGTTCATTGAATTTTTAACACAAATTTAGTCAGTACCAAGTACACAGCCTTCATGAAGTCAACTGGATGTCATTAAGTCATTCTTTGGTGTCGGCCAGGCAAGGTGTCTCATTGCCTGCAATCCCAGCACTTTGGGAGGCCAAGGTGGGCAGATCACCTGAGGTCAGGAGTTTGAGACCAGCCTGGCCAACATGGCAAAACCCCATCTCTACTAAAAATACAAAAATTAGCCAGGCATGGTAGTGGGTGCCTGTAATCCCAGTTACTTGAGAGGCTGAGGCAGGAGAATCGCATGAACCCAGGAGGCGGAGGTTGCGATGAGACGAGATTGTGGCACTATACTCCAGCCTGGGAGACAAGAGCAAAACTCCGTCTCAAAAACAAAACAAAACAACAACAACGAAGAAGTTATTCTTTGGTGTGTATTGGAAAATAGGAAAGGAACAGAAATATAGAGCCAGGGATGAAAGCCATAGATACTAACAAATGATCACAAGCTCAAGACGTGAAGTAAATACTTATCAATAGGCCGGGCATGGTGGCTCACGCCTGTAATCCCAGCATTTTGGGAGGCTGAGGCGGTCATCTCAGGAGGTCAGGAGATCAAGACCATCCTGGCTAACATGGTGAAACCCCATCTCTACTAAAAATACAAAAAATCAGCCAGGTGTGGTGGCAAGCACCTGTAGTCCTAGCTACTTGGGAGGCTGAGGCAGGAGAATGGCGTGAACCTGGGAGGCGAAGCTTGCAGTGAGCCGGGATCGCCCCACTGCACTCCAGCCTGAGCAACCCAGCAAGACTCTGTCTCAAAAAAAACAAAAACAAAAACAAAAAACAAAGTATCAATAAATTAATAAATAAACAAAACCAGTGTGACCTTGTATTCCTTCTCAAAACATTTTTCACTACTATGAATTTCATGACAGCAACTTTGGAGGGGGCTACTAGGAAGTTCTTTCCTGTCTCCCACGTGGCAGGCTGTTTCTTAACTTAACCTATGTAATATCCTCATCACTCCTCTCCACACACATTTTTTAAGACATAATTTGCTAATTGAGCAGTTACTATGGATCAGGAGCTCTTGAAGGATATTATGCTCATTGTTTATTTTCTACTCACAACTTTTCCAGTGAGATATTATTATTATTACAGAAGAAGATACAGGCTCCAAGAGACTGCATATGTTGCCCAAAATGGCAGGACTGGAAAGTGGCAGAGCCATGATCCAAGCTCAAGTCGGCTAGACTTAACATCCAGCTCGTTCTTCTCTGCTTTGGAGCCTCTCATGCGTTCACTTTTAAATGAAAGATAATGATGATTCTTAAAATAACTGCTATGTCTTCTTTTTGGCATTGCAATTGCTGCCAGAAGCTATATTTTATTTCTGATTCAGTTCTTGCAAGTATCCTTCCTTTCCAACAGTATGCTCTTTTACTTTCTAAAGAACACACTGAATTTTGCTATTTACAGTTCTGAGATTTAAGAACTGACAATCTAGGAGGAACTTTTATGTTGCTGATGACTTTTCGCTGGATCTTGACTTTTTTCCACTTCAGGGACATCACCTTACCTGGCTCTCATAGAATTGTGAAACACTATGTCCATTGATAACCATAAACAAAGAAACATGTTAAAATAAATAACCACTAATCAAAAGGGGGTAGAGTAGAAAAGATAATACTGTAGTGAGGCTATGTGTAGATATTAACATTTTATGTTTATAGGTTGACAGCTTTCCATCAGTACACAAGCTCTATGTGATTAAAACGTGCCCTCCTCCCCTATGCACCTCACCAGTTTTCAAGTGTCCTCCAGGCCAAGGCTGTGTGCAAGGGAAGGCCACACATATCATGATCTGACAGCAAGGCGAAGTCCCTGTGGGCACCTATGTGAGTTTCCGGGGTGTCTGAGAGAGAACTGCCATCCAATCCAAACAGCCTGTCACAAAATCCCAGATGTTGGGAACCGCTAACGGTAAAGAGTGAGGAAAGGAATCAAAACAAGCCCAGTGGAGACGGCACAGTACAGTCATGCACGGGGCAGAGAAGGAGGGGATGAGGCTGCCACTGACAACTGGTGCATTACCTGGAGAAATCCTGTGTCCAGAGAAGTCAGGCTCAGGCAGCAGAAAGGAAGGAAGAGCAGAGATGGGGAGTGCTGATGGCACAGAACTCCCAGTTCTGGTCCACCAAGTACGTGTGCCCATAAATTCTATCTCATGGATTCTGCTCTGACAACAGTGCATGTTCTTGGTAACCAGAAGGCTGTCAAGTAATAGTTGGCTGTCTTCATCCCTTTTCAGCTGTGATAATGATAGCAGCACAACTGAGATCAAATATAATCACACACAAACACAAGGCAGGCGGGGACATCACTTGGCAGTTGCAGGCTGTAAGGGGGCATCTCGAGCCTGGCTTTTCAAAGCACTGTTACCACACTCACACTATAGTCACCAGCGAGCTTGTTAGAAATGCAGAGCCTCCACCTGGCGCAGTGGCTCATGCCTTTAACCCCAGCACTTTGGGAGGCTGAGGTGTGTGGATCACCTGAGGTCAGTAGTTCAAGACCAGCCCTGCCAATATGGGGAAATCCCGTATCTACTAAAAATACAAAAATTAGCTGGGCGTGATGGCGGGTGTCTGTAATCCCAGCTACTAAGGAGGCTGAAACAGGAGAATCACTTGAACCCGGGAGGTAAATGTTGCAGTGAGCCAAGATTGCTCTGCTGCACTCCAGCCTGGGCGATATAGTGAAACTCTGTCTTAAAAAAAAAAAGAAATGCAGAGCCTCAGGCCCTCCTAAGACCTGCTGATTCCGAACAGGCTGTATAACCCAGTGATTTGCATGCACAATAAAGTTTGAGGGACACTAATGTAGGTAGTTGAAAATGCCACCAAAATGAAATAATATAGATTTTATCAAAGAAAATTCTCAGACACCCCAAAATACATATGTAAATTCCCATGATTCCAAGAACCCCAGGTCAAGAAACACTGTTCTAGGAGACCATGCACATACTTGTTTATCCTACACTGAGAAACCTTTAAAACTCATGGATAGGGAGTTTCTCAGTCAGTTTGGGCTGGTGTAATAAACTACCATATGCTGAGTAGCTTATAAACAACATCTTCTCACAGTGTCTTCAAATAATGGAATAGCTAAGCTCTCTGGGGCCTCCTTCTTTTCCTTTCTCTCTTTTTTTTTTTTTAGACAGTTTCACTCTTTTCACCCAGGCTGGAGTGCAGTGGCGTGATCTCAGCTCACCGCAAACTCTACCTCCCAGGTTCAAGTGATTCTCCTGCCTCAGCTTCCCTAGTAGATGGAATTACAGGTGTGCACCACCACGCCTGGCTAATTTTTGTATTTTTAGTAGAGACAGGGTCTTGTCATGTTGGCCAGGCTGGTCTCGAACTCGTGACCTCAGGTGATCCACCTGCCTCGGCCTCTCAGGGTGCTGGGATTACAGGTGTGAGCCACCGCACCTGGCCTCTTGGGCCTCTTTCATAGGAACACTAACTCCATTCATGAGAGTTCCACCTTTATGACCTAATGAGACCTCCATCTTCATGACCTAATCCTTTCCCAGAGGCCCCACCACCAAATACCAACACATTGGGGGTTAGGATTTCAACACATGAATTCTGGGTATCACAAACACTTAGAGGTCTACAGCACATAGGCTAAATAAAATATTTACATTATATAGACATGCATTATGGAAATGAGACCTCTATAAATCAGAAGGGTGTTTCCTTGGTGACGAATGTTTTCTACAATGAAAAGGGGGAGAGGAAGCAGGCAGCCTCTTATTTCTCTGACTTTGTATGCCTTGTGTAGATGCGTGGCGCACATGCATGCATGTGGCTTTGATTTGCTATTTTCTGCCATGTTGTCTGAAAGTGTTAAAGAATGAGTAATCTTGCAGCCATCATAAAAGAGCTGCTGATTCAAATGGCTTTGGGCTGCCAAGTCACCATCAGCTGGGACTTCACAATGCACGGAGATACATCAGTTTTCTGGGAACACATCAGTTTCCCTGTGGCTCTTCATCCAGTTACATAGGGTTTGGTCTCTTGATATTGATTCACTTTACAATTTTTCTGATTTTTACTTTCTTCTACTCATAATCTTCCTTTTAGTGGAAACTGTGGCGTAATTGCATTCACATAAAACATGTTTCCTGGGCTCCTCTGCTGCCAGACATAGGAAAAGGCCAAGGAAGATATGTTAGCACAGGGGAGAAACAAAGTGGTCCAGCCTGGCAAGAGGTGCCTGATTGTCTGCTGCTCACATGAGCTCACGAACTCATTGATCCTCACTATTCAATATCCATTTCCAGATATTATCCTCTGATGACATAATCCAATCCAGAGCAAGAAAAGCAAAACCCCTGTTGGAACACAGGTACATGTGCACTCTCACTGCCAGCCTTGGCCAAGGCTGCTCCTGCCCAGAACACCGCCCCACCATCCTCATGGTGACTTCCAGTTCATCCTTAGCTATCACCTCCTCACCACATGTGTTCCAATGACCTGCTGCTACACAGTTAACCACAGTGTAGTTCAGGAATTTGGGCAAAACACAGTAGGGTGGGCTGGCCCCTGCCCATTGGTGTCTAGGGGCTCAGATGATAAGAAGGAAAGATTGACCTCACAGGACCATTGCCAGGAGTGCCCACCCACAGCCTCTGAGGGCTGGACCCTTACAAGGGGCCCAGTGCTCCAGGAATGAGTGTTCCAGCAAATAGAGCAGTGCTGCCTGGCCTTCAGAGATGCCTTGGGCTTCCCCCTCATTGTGCTGATTAAAGCAGTCACAGCACCTCCAGGTTCAAGGAGAAGGGCTCAGTTCCAAGCTCAAGGACAAGAGGGTCAAAGAATCAGCCACCATGTTTCAAAGCCACCAAGAAAGAGAAGTGTCGAATCCTTAAATATCAGGATAAATGCTTCTCTTATCAGTTCCCTTCTATGGCAGGACTAATCACAGCCTTTGGAAGGTTTACTCTCATTCTCCATAGACTATCAGCTCCTTAAATAACTTATTCATCATCTTCTGCCTAATTATTACTACAGTGCAGGGCACATAGTAGTCACTGATAAAATATTTGTTGAAAAAATTGTTCCACACAAGAATACTTACAGATGCTCCTTAATCTCTTCTCATATGTATTGACTTACACTGAATAATCTGTCTAGCATATTCTCACTCCTTTATGGCATGCTAAATGCAAGGAAGAATTTCAGTCTATGAGGCATGGCTTCCAACCAACGCCTCCAAGTCATGCTACTTATCATGAAGCCAAGTTATCTAACAACAATCTTCTGGGGTTAATATAACCTTATCCCATAAAATTTCTCTTATAGGCAGAAAATTCACTTTAATGGTTTATGAATGTCCTGAACATGTCAGACTGTTTCCCTACTGAGCATTCCCTCTGTACTCAATTGAAGAAGCACGACAATCTGCGATTTTAATATTAATAAGGCAAATTGACTTACAAAAAGGGTACAGCATTCTTGCATCCACAGTGGCTAATGGTTTAGGCAATAGGCAATATCCAGACATGCATATAATTATATGAAATTTGAGTTAAAATGTATTATTGCATAATTATGAGAATAGCTTCCTCTTGGGTAAAAAGTGTCAAGATGGGTTTAAAATCAGCGTCGTTTTACTTGGAGACCATATTATTCCAGTTTCTTTTGCTACAGGATAAATTCATAAGTTGTAAGCAATTGGTGCCTCGAAACCAGCTGGCATCATGTAGCTGTGCACAACCCAAACATCATCAAGTGAAGTGCTTAGTACGTCCACCAGGCTGTATGCACAGCCCGAAGCGCCCGCAACTACTGGACACTGCAGAAAACCTCCTTCTGCTGCTGAGTCCAGTAACATGTAATGCCTTTACTAACAGAGAATAAAGTGGTTCCAAATAGTTGTCCTTAGGGAAGACATACAGAATGGAAATTGGATAACTTAACCCAGCTAGATGCTTTTGATTGGTCTTCTGGAATGTTCACATCCCTTTAAAACTTTGCAGAGTTCTCCCCAGCAGTATAGGAGATGGAAGCCAAAAAGATAACACAGGATACTTTGAATTTCAGTTTTTTCTACTCATGCATTATTTTAACTAAACCATATAAAAATAATGCTCTACTACCTTTGATATGGAACAAACAATGGATAAACTCCTGGAAAGCCATTGCTGAAACACACACATCTGAATTTGGGGGAAAGGTGATCTCTAAGCAACAGCGAGAAAGCCATATGTAACAGGAATTTTGAATGAAATGGGCGTATTAGCCAGATAGCCAAGTTCCTACCACAGCACTCCCACAAAACTGTTGATATGTTTAGCGAGGCTTAGAAGTAGTCTCACTAGAAAGAAATTGGTAAAATGGAATTAAACATTATAAGTCAATAGGGCCAAAATTATGTTTTTAGATAGATTTGGAGGTTCAGTTCTTGAAATTCCAAAGTCGTGCTTGTTCATATCTTCTGAAAGATATATCGACTGTGATTAAATATTTTCTTTCCCCCCAAAAGAAACAATTTGAAAAACACGTGAACTAGCAGGTATATGTTGATAGAATAAATATGGCATAACAACACTACTCAGAAATCTCTGCTCAACATACTCTTAGTTTAGCAAACTGTAAAGTCTTGTGAGACCAAGAACTATACAAGACTCCTTTTTTTTCTAGCAAGAGGTGGACATATTTGATAAATCATTTTACTTTCTCCGTCAACTCTTGAAAAGACATTTCAATGAGACATCACTTTTATATTTGTTAATGTGCAAGATCCCTGTAAAACTACCAAGGAATCAAACTGCATATTTTACCAGTCAAAACAAATTATTTAGCCTTGACGAATTATGCTTTTCTATTGTTTTTATGAATTCTTAAGCAGATCAATCAGCATAACACACTCATACCAGAATCTCATTCATGAACTTTATATGTTTCTTTCATATTTGCCATAAAGGCAATGTGAAATCATTGTGAGTAGCAGAGTAACCATAGGGCCTTTAGACAGTTCACAAACATTAAATAGAAAATACAATAGTTGGATAATCGAGTTGATGTACTCCTCTCATTATAGTCAATCTTAGCATTGCCCCTAATTGGATCAACATCACATGGAAACAAGTGCAACAAGTTTCTAGTAATAAAAGATAAAGGAATGCCTGAACACACAACAAAGAGTGTGCTTGCTCATCAGAGAGGCACTTATTAGGAGGCACAGAAATTTTTCCTGCAGTTAGAAAAAAAAAAAATCATTCTGCATTGCTTCCCTTTACGATGTTGCTATACATTTCATAGCATAGAATAATATGTGTAGAAAAAAATAATACAATACTTTAGTACCCAAAGCAACTGAAAACACAAAATCATTCATTTAACTCCCCTCTTCTTAGCAGGGAAAATTATATTTCTATTAAAATTAAAATATATTCATAT
The DNA here is from genome assembly GCF_049350105.2 of Macaca mulatta. Classification (NCBI taxonomy): domain Eukaryota; kingdom Metazoa; phylum Chordata; class Mammalia; order Primates; family Cercopithecidae; genus Macaca; species Macaca mulatta. The sequence continues at coordinate 62,392,476 of NC_133413.1, forward strand.
TTAGGTTTTGCTTATTGAAATAATGTAAATGCCCTAGAAAGCAATGCTTCCATGATCATAAAATTATAAACAAACAACAAAGACACATTTTAAGCATCAGTGGTTATATATCTCTCTCAGGCAAACGGTCTCCAGTGAAACTCCTGGGCTTACCATCAAGACCTTTTGTGGAATTAAACATTTTAGATGGAACAAGCTGTTTCTAGGGTGCACTTGATGATGGTCCTTTATGGTCTTCTAAAACTTGTCCTCACTCTAAGTCCAGAATCCACTGTTTTGATTTTATTACCAAAAATACAATGCTGGTTGTTTGTACCTGCCAAAAAATACTTGAATGAAATGATTAACATGGTTCATTAGATAATGCCTGAGGACATACACATTGAAGGCATATTTCAAAGGAACAAATGCCATTTTATTATTACGATGATTCATACAATGCACATTAGCAATACACGTACAGGTAGACTTTGTCTTATTGTGCTTTGCTTTACTGTGCTTCGGAGATACCGTGTTTCTTAAAACCTGAAGGTCTGTGGCAACCCTGCGTGGAGTAAGTCTATTGGTGACACTTTCCCAACAGCATGTGCTCACTTCATGTTTCTGTATCATATTTGGGTAATTCTCCCAATATCTCAAACGTTTTCATTATTATTGTATCTGTTATAGTGGTCTGCGTTCAGTGATCTTTGGTGTTATTATTGTAATTGTTTGGGGGACCATGAACCACAGCCATGCAAGATGGTGAACTTAAATGTTGTGTGTGTTCTGACTGCTCCAACCAGCTGTTCCCCCCATCTCTCTCCCTCTCCTTGGGCCTCCCAATTCCCTGAGAAATTATTGGGAGGTCTATTGAAATTAGACCAACTAATAACCCTCCCGTGGCCTCTAAGTGTCCAAGGGAAAAGAAGAATCGCCAGTCTGTCACTTTAAAACAAAAGCTAGAAATGATTAAACTAGTGAGGAAGGCATGTCAAAAGCCAAGATAGGGCTCTGTACCTTAGACCAGAGCAAAGCCCTCACTCTCTTCAATTCTGTGAAGACTGAGAGAGAGAGAGATGAGGAGGCTAGAGAAGAAAAGTTTGAAGCTAGAAGGGGTGGAGCGAGATGGCAGAACAGAAGACTCCACTGACCATTCCCGCTTCGAGGACACCAATTAAACAACTATCTACAGGAAGAAAACACCTTTGTAAGAACCAAAAATCAGGTGAGCACTCACATTCCCTGGTTTTAACTTGATATACTGAAAGAGGCACTGAAGAGGTAGGAAAAACGTTCTTTTTACTTTTTAAGGAAAAAAAATTTTTTTTTTTGAGATCGAGTTTCACTCTTGTTGCCCAGGCTGGAGTGCAGTGGCACCATCTCGGCTCACTGCAACCTCGGCCTCCTGAGCTCCAGCGATTCTCCTGCCTCAGCCGCCCTAGTAGCTGGGACTACAGGCACCTGCCACCACTCCCAGGTAATTTTTGTATTTTTAGTAGAGACAGGAATTCACCATGTTGGCCAGGCTTGTCTTGAACTCCTGACCTCAAGTGATCCACCTGCCTTGGCCTCCCAAAGTGTGGAAAAATATTCTTGAATCACTGACAACACCCTTTCCTCATTCCCCTACTCCCATCTTCACCCCCACCCCTTCAATACATTGCTGAGAGCATTTCTGTGCCCTGGGAAGAAGAAGAGCCAGCAATTGTGACACATTGAAGCTAGCAGAGGTTGTTCACGAAGTTTAAGGAAAGATGCCATCTCCATAACATAAAAGTACAAGGTGAAGCAGCAAGTTTTGATCTAGAAGCTGCAGCAAGTTATCCAGAAGACCTGGCTATAATCACTGATGAAGCTGGCCACACTAAACAACAGATTTTCAGTGTAAAGGAAACAGCCTGCTATTGGAAAACAATGCCACGTAAGACTTTTGTAGCAAGAAATAAGTCAATGCCTGGCTTCAAAACTACAAAGGACAGGATGAACTCTCCTATCAGGGGCTAATGTAGTTGATGACTTTAAGTTGAAGCCAAATTTTATTTATCCTTCTTAAGATCCTAGAGCCCTTAAGAACGATGTTAAATCTACTTAGCCTATGCCCTAGAAATGGAACAACAAAGCCTGGATGACAGCACATCTGTATACAGCAGGGTTTACTGAATATTTTAAGTCTACCACTGAAACCTACTTCCCAGGAAACAACAACAACAACAACAAAAACGATTCCTTTCAAAATATGACCACTCATTTAGAATGCACCTGGTCACCCAAGAGCTCTGATGGAGATGTATAAGGAGATTAATGGTGTTTTTCATGCCTACTAACACATTATTCATTCTGCAAGCTTGGATCAAGAAGTAATTTTGATTTTCTTTCTTTTTTTTTTTTTTAACAATAACAGAAATTTATTTCTCACAGTTCTGGAGACTGAGAAGTTCAAGATTGAGGTACCAGTATATTCACTGTCTAATAAGGGCCCAGTTTCTGATTAATAGTGTCCTTACTTGTCATAATGAGTAAAGAGAGTTCGCTGGGACTTTTATAAGGGCACTAATATGATTCATGAGGGCTCTACCTGCATAAGCTAGCACCTCCAAAAGAACCTCTCTGAAATACAATCACATTGGGGATTAGATTTCAACATATGAATTTTGGGAAGACACAAGCATTCCAGCTATTGAATCTCCTTATTACATGACATAAGATACATTTACTTCACACCATAATATTTAAGCATCATTAACTTACATCATAATATTTGTGTTACAGGATACCAGGAAGAGTGAGCATCAGTTAAGGATGTTGCATTTTCTTCTGTGGAAAGGGTTAGTATGTTTGGTTGTATTCAGGATAGTCGTATCATGTTAGGCAGAGGGATGAGTTCGTCATTTTCTTTATTTAGAGATTTATGCATGGTTTAAGGACATGTGGAGTCTCTCAAATTTACAAGGAATCAATGTTATGGTTAATTTTATATGTCAACTTGTTCTGCTATGCTAGGTTAGGTTAGTTGTCTAGTCAAACAGCATTCTGGATGTTGCTGTGAGTATATATTTTTGGATGTGATTAATCTTTCAATCAGTAGACTTTGAGGAAAGCATATTATGCATACCCTCCATAATATGAGTGGGCCTCATGCAATCAGGTAAGGAAATTAAGAGCAAAGATATAGGCTTACCAAAATATAAACAATTCTACTTCAAAATTGCAACATAGAAACTCTACCTAAGATTATGGTTAGCTGGCCTGTCCAGTAGAATTTGAACAGAAATATCACTTCTATTTTTACTTGAATGTCCAGATTGCTGGCCCATCCTACAGATTTCAAATTTGTCAGCTCCCACAACTGCATAAGCCAATTCCTTAAAATAAAAATTATTTTCTGTTTCTTTATTATTATTATTATTATACTTTAAGTTCTAGGGTACATGTGCATAACGTGCAGGTTTGTTACATATGTATACTTGTGCCATGTTGGTGTGCTGCACCCGTCAACTCGTCAGCACCCATTAACTTGTCATTTACATCAGGTATAACTCCCAATGCAATCCCTCCCCTCTCCCCCCTCCCCATGATAGGCCCCGGTGTGTGATGTTCCCCTTCCCAAGTCCAAGTGATCTCATTGTTCAGTTCCCACCTATGAGTGAGAACATGCGGTGTTTGGTTTTCTGTTCTTGCAATAGTTTGCTGAGAATGATGGTTTCCAGCTGCATCCATGTCCCTACAAAGGACACAAACTCATCCTTTTTTATAAAAGTCTTTATAAAAGACTTTATAAAAAGTCTTACTATTTATGAAATACATTTCTTATGGCTACAGCTGCCATAGATAGCGAATCTTCTGATAGATCTGGACAAGGTACACTGAAAACCTTCTGGAAAAGATTCACCATTCTAAATGCCATTAACAACATTTGTGATTCATGGGAAAAAGTCAAAATATCAACATTAACAATAGTTTGATGAAAGTACATTTTAACCCTCGGGGATGACTTAGAGGGGTTCAAGACTTCCGTGGAGGAAGTAACTGCAGATGTGGTAGAGAATCTCAAGAAAACTAGAATTTGAAGTGGAGCCTGTGATGTGACTGAATTGCTGCAATCTCATAATCAAACTTGAACAAATGAGGTCTTGCTTCTTATGGATGAGCAAAGAAAGTAGTTTCTTAAGACGGAGTCAACTCCTGGTGATGATACTGTGAACATTGTTAAAATGACAACAAAGCATTTAGGATAGTACATCAACTTAGTTGATAAGGCAGTAGCAAGGATTGAGAGAATTTACTCCAATTGTAATAGTTCTACTGTAGGTAAAATGCTATCAGACAGCCTCACATGCAAAAGAGAAATCTTGTGTGAAAAGAAGAGCCCATTAATGCAGCAAACGTCCTTGTCTTATTTTAAGAAAATTCCACAGCCTCCCCAGCCTTCAGCAACCACTATCCTGATCAGTCGGCAGCCATCAACAGTGAGGGAAGACCCTCCACCAGAAAAAAAAGCTTACAACTTGGAGAAAGCGCCAATGATCATCAGCATGTTTTAGCAATAAAGTGTTTTCAAATTAAGCTGTGTACATTTTTTAGACATAATGCTATTGCACACTTAACAGACTACAATATAGTGTAAACATAACTTTTATATGTCACATAAAACCAAAAAAAAATTGTGTGACTCACTTTTTTGCGATATTTGCCTAATGGTAGTTGTCTGAGACTAAACCTGCAATATCTTTGTAATGACTGTATGTAAATTAGCTAATAATTTTGAGAACCATTAATGATTTAGAGGACTAGGAGGTATTCCTCCTCTGGAGCTAGGAATGAAATTATTGTCATCCAGAATGAGTGACTGAGAACGGGGAAAGGATGAATTCTCCAAAGGAAAGTCCCCTGCTGGGAAAGTGGTGGGGGTGCAAAAGCCACCACTCAATTGTTCAAGGAACAGCCTTTGGAGTGGAAGAGACAGTAATCATTCCAGCTTGGACATGAAATGAAAAACCAGGAGTAGAAATGTATTAGATAAAGACGTATTTGCACTTTAAGTCCTATGGAGTGTAACTAGTAAGAGCTGCTTCACAATCTTAGACTTAAGACATCTTTGGGTCGGGCGCGGTGGCTCAAGCCTGTAATCCCAGCACTTTGGGAGGCCGAGACGGGTGGATCACGAGGTCAGGAGATCGAGACCATCCTGGCTAACACGGTGAAACCCCGTCTCCACTAAAAAATACAAAAAACTAGCCAGGCGAAGTGGCGGGCGCCTGTAGTCCCAGCTACTCGGGAGGCTGAGGCGGGAGAATGGCGTGAACCCGGGAGGCGGAGCTTGCAGTGAGCTGAGATCCGGCCACTGCACTCCAGCCTGGGCGACAGAGCGAGACTCCATCTCAAAAAAAAAAAAAAAAAAAAAAAAAAAAAAAAAAAAGACATCTTTGTAGCAGGGAGTCTGGTATCTCTCTCAGGGCTCCCTCTTCCCCCTACATGACAAAACTCCTGCCCCATAGGGAGTTAGTCGAACCAGTGGTTCCCTTTCTCATTACTGATCAGGACCACCTGTGAAGTTGAGGGCTCACAGTCCCACAGCTCATAGTCCCAGTGCTGGGATGTGTTCTTGGCCTCAGTTCAGCTTTTCTGGAAAAAGCGACCCCATTCTCACATTGCTTGATCTCAAGTAGGGGTGTTCCAAGCTCTGGCTCCCAAGGCTTTAGGACTCAGTGCCCTATGCTTCAGTTCTGCACTAACTGCCTTCCAGGGCACCAATTACTCCACAAGGGCCAAGTCAAATGAACTACAATACTCTCTGTCCTGTGGATCCAGAATTAATATTCCTGATTTCTCCCTGGGAATGCACACCACTAGTGCCTTTCCTTTTTCTTTTTCTTTTTTTAAAAATACCCCATTTATTTGGACATAGTGCTATCTGCCCATCCTTTTTAGGGCAGCCTCATTGAACACTTTCCTACTTTCCCTATTCTGCAAGACAAATTGCACGTTCTCAATAGTCACTAGACAATGTTGCAAAGAGTGGCCCACAGCTTTCTCTCTTCATTGTGCCCATTTTTTTTTGCCTTTTTTTGCTGTGTTTTTGTGTTACTCATATGGTGATGTTTTAGTTCACTCCAAATTGGAGATTTATCCTTGATTGATATATACAAGACTATTTCTAGAAAAGATTTGTCCTCAGAATGCCTTGCCAAAGAGGTAAATTTCAATTTTTCTCTTTTCCAGGAAGGATATGCATTAACAAGCACAGATGGTGAACAAAGGTGAGACGGGCATGACACGAGTCTTCAGGGATGACCAATGAGGGGCACTCAGTAGTGCCAGGGCAGCCATTGGATATAGTCTTCATTATATAGATGGAGAAAAAAAAAGGAAAACCCAGAGGCTGGGGGCTTAAATGATTTGCCCAAGATCATACACCTTCTTAGTGCCAGAAGAAAACAGGCATTCCGACTGGCGGCCTTCCATGACATCATGCCTGTGCAAATGACAATCACATCACGATAAATAACACGAAAGAAACTGTAGCCATTATCTTCTATTTTGCACTGGGCCTGCACTTGGCCTGGTTTTTCCAAACATACACCAGACTTGAATGACACAAGGCTTACCTTTAGAAGGTAAAATCCACCCAAGGAGTATCCTTCAGGGGAAAGAGCACACAAAAAAGTTTAGAATTTAGAAGGAAGAACAAATATTAGGAAATTAAAGGGAACTTGTGTTACTTATCTTTAGACTCATTTATTTTTAAAAAATGAATCATTGTATTTGCTATTATTGCCCTAAATATATATGCAAAATATTTTTCTAGTAAGTTTTTTTCACTATTTTTCAAGTCTTGGAAGTTTAAGCCGTCAATCTAAGATGTAACAAGACTTACAATGAGCAATCCAACGCTTGTTTTTTAAAAATGTCTCTAATGCATTGAAATCTATGAGATCATTCAAGGATAATTAAATGTGACGTTTTAAAAGGGAAAAAAAAAGCACAGTATGACTCTATGGTACAAGAACAAAATTGTTTAGATATAGGCATGGGAACAAGTCACAAGTTAAATTTTTTTCATGTTAATTTTCATTAATAGAATTTTTATTTATTTATTTATTTTTTGCACAAACTCCCATTTTGAAAGAGAGATGAAATGAAATACCATTCAAAAGGAAGAGGAGGACGATTCTTTGTCAACCACACAGGCATTCAAATGGCAAGTGTGGGATTTTCTCCACCACGAAGTGAGGTACAGCTGGCCACAGACCCCAAAATGAATATTCAAAGAAACATTAAATTACTTTAAATTTTGCCTTTAAATTCCTATCCCGTTTGCTAATACTTTCATGGAAGGTTCTGTCGCCTTTTTAAGATAAAGCCTTCTCTTTTCTAACACGAGGTCCTGAGTTGCAAACCTTTTCTTATTTTCTCTTCTGGCATCCAGGAGCAACTAGGGCAGCATTATTTTTTCTATGAGGCACAGAGATTCCAGGATCCCTTTCTTCCCTTGCCTACCCGTGGGCCCATGCCGGAGGGGCAGCTCTCTGCGACACTGTCCGCACTGATGAGCGAGGGAAGGGCCTGGACACAGCGGAAGACGGCGGAGGGCAGCCGGGGCGAGGTGTGGGTGGGCCCAGACCCAGGTGCCGGCAGCCCTTACTCCTGCTGCTGTGTTGAGGAGGGCTGCCACTCTTTTTTTGTTGTTGTTTTTTAATATGTGCAAAACATTTATTCTGGGAATCTAAAATCTAGACAAAAAAAAAATATTGGGCTTTAGAAAAAGCCTACACCAAATTGTCTTATTTCTTCCCTAATACAGAATTCTGTACAGAATACATACAGAATAAGGAGGCGAAAAAACTTAAAAAATAACATTGCTCCAGTTTGCCTGCAGGTATGTGATTTAAAATATCTCCGTTCTATTGAGGTATAGGATGCAAACTTTGGTTAAATTAGAAAAATTAACAAACCCTTTTTAAAAAAATACAAAACAAGCCCCCCCCCCCAAAAAAAAAGCCAAACAAACAAAAAGCCCTAACTTTGTATCTTTCTTGGTACATAAACAGTAACTACAAAAAAAATTCATTTGGAAAATGTGTTCATTAAAAAAAAAAAAAAAAGAATCCCTCTTGTAAGTTCTCAGTTGCCGAGTTTAAAAACGGCATTTAAATGATCTGTTAAACTCAAACTGTTCCCAAGCACCCGCCCCATGTCAGGAAGAACTGGATGACCGCCATTTCTAGAACCCGCTGCTGCGGGGAAGCCAGATGAGCAGGCTAGGTGGAGCTCCCGGAGGGTCGGCGGGCGCAGCTCCCTTGTGCTGGCTCCTAGGCGAGGGAGAGCCCCGCGCTGCATGGGGAAAGTTCCTGCCCCGCTCCGCTGCCCCACCCGCTAGGCCGCAGGCCCTAGGCGTCTCCATGCCGCCCTGTCTCCACCTGCGCTCCTTGCCCCAGTCCGCGAGGTCTCGGGTCACGACATCGCCTGTCTCGCGGGTACGCATGGCTCCCTCTGCACTTAGAGCACAGCCACCCCCTGGACCGGTGTGGGTAGGCCCCCACATCCCCTCCTCGTCTGCTTCTACAGGTCCACCCTTCTCGTGCCCGGCCTGTCCCCACCTTGTGTGCCTGTGTGGCCGCGCTCAGTACGGAACTCGGAAAGACTGCTCCCTCTTGCGGTTGAGATCCTAGGGCCAACACCCTCTCAATGCATCCAGACCAGGGAATCCTCCCGCCCCGACCCCAGGTCTCACATCCCCGGCACCAGGGAAAAGCATCTCATCAGGCCCTGCTGCTACAAGGAGAGCTCCGCGGGGCAGGGCCTTGCCTGTCTGGGCCCCAGCAAGGAACAGGTGCAAAGATGAATCTGTAAAGTGATGGAACCCTAAAGATGCTACCTGCTTCCCAGGGGGAGTCGTGAGAACTGATCTGTGTGCCTGTGTCCTCCTGCCTTTAGTCAAGCGCCAGGCACACAGGAAAGAAACACTTGCAAAAAAAAAAAAAAACTACCGGTGCATCATTAATGCGGCCAGAGCCTTCACATAACAAATGCTTATTGCACACATCCTGTATTCCCGGCACCATGTGTTATGAGCTGGGGATGGAGTGCTCATGAAGACAGAATGATCCCTTTTGTGGAGCTTATGATGTCATGGGGAAAACGTTAAATAATACAAACGTTGATTAAAGTGGTCAGAAAACAAGTACACAGCATGCCACTGAAGCACAGAGCAGCGGGACCCAACCTGTTAAAACATTTGTGTATGGGATTCTCAAATTCCAAATCCTGAGGCCTGCCTGTTCAGCCATGTAAACAGCCCCACCAGGAGGCCTGCCTTCCTTGCAGGTCTCCTCTATTTTTTTGCCAGGGCAGTCCCTGTCCAGGGCTCCCTCTCCAAAGCTAATGCTGGCTTCACTCCTCTTCTATACCCAAGAGATTTTAACTCAAAAGTGAAAGCTTTTCCCAATCTACTCCTTCTCCCTTGCTTCTAGGAACTTTCTAGATCTCCAAAGTTTTCTGATTTTTTCTAGACCACCACCCTCTACCTCCCCAGGGATTCCCTTTTATTTTTAAAAACTCTAAAGCTCCAGGCTCCTACAGCTGTGTGTGCACAAAAACAAATAAAACCCTTAAGTCTCCTTCCCCACACATATCTTTCAAGGAAAAGATGAGGGGGATAATTTTCCAACAGCACAAATCTCAGAATTCTGATAAATACAAACTAGAGATGGGGAAAAATATTACGATTTACAAGCTATGGTTTTAATTGGTATGAAACTTTGGGCAGAACTTTGACGATCATGGCTTGGAGAACTAGGAACTTTTCCTGTGTTCAGTAACGACTTGGAAGAATTGCCCCCTCTCTATTACACAAAGATGCTTGCTAAAATACAGTGGTGGTTTGGGACCAGAGCAAGATATGAGCACAACGACAATTATATGAAAATAAGTATGCCTCTGCACTGAAAACCCCGTCTACGAATTTATTAGATTCCCGCCTACTAAACATACTCTCCAGTATCTCACGTATCTCTCACACCCAGTAAAAACTTTAGTTTGCGGGGGAAAAAAGAATGTTTCTGAAAGTTAAATCATCATTTCAGGAACGTGCAATCTTAGTAAAGTCAGGCAAAGAGTGAGTGTTTCCAGTGCTTTCTCTACAAAAGTAACTTTTTGGCTTCAAGAGACACTAGTTGATCATTTTCGTAATCTTTGTAAATATATTTCTTTGTACCCTGCCTTATTTTTTAAAAAGAGATCCAGAATCTTTTAGAATTTACCATTTTCACCTCTGCATTTTAATGGATACAATAATACTAGTACTTATAGGTGAAGCTAACATTTGAATAGTTCCTGGTACATGGTAAACAAACACAAAATTATAGGTGAGGAGACTGACACCAAAGGATTGAAGCCACTTGCCCAAAGACACACAGCTCATAAACTATGAAGGGGAAATTCAAGTGCAGGCAGTCAGGCTCTGGGATCCAGGGTCTTAACTACTGAACTCTCTTGCCCCTCAACTAGATCTGTGAGCCAGAAATACATTGTAGGCAAAGCCTAAGCTTGCCAAGAGTCGTCTTCTTACACAGAGAAAGACCAATAGATCATGTGGTCACATGACTTCCATAGGATTTATTCTGTGAGACTCAGATCATATTCACAACTGTATAGTCCAAATTGGCCAGGACTGTGGGTGACAGTGCCTTTCAAACTACACAGAGGTGACCTGCAATCATTCAGGAAGGCACCCTTAACAACTGCTCAGAGCCTGAAAGTCATGAAATGAAAAGCCATTCTCTAACAGTGAGAGAGCACCCAGGAACTGGGTCAACCCAATGCAGCTGTGACCATGTCATCCAGGTGACTTTCTGCTGCCTTAGTTCCATCATCTTGGTCAAATTCATTGGACGGAGAAAAGTATGGAAGGGTACATAAGTAGTTTTGCATAACTTATCCCTGCTGGTGCATGCAACCCTAAAAGTCAGGTGTTCATACAGCTTCCCCTTAGTAGAGTTAGCTTCCCACTCTCTCTAGACAGTTCAGGTTAGTACTTGTCCTGCTTTACTAGATAGTGGCAAGTAAAAATTCAATAGTGGATATAAAATCCTTCAATGCTTAATCATTATAGAGGCTGTTCTTGAAAGTTAGATTTTTTGTATAGGCTCTATTCTCAGTACAAGAACCTAGATGCCCAGGTAAGATTCTGCAATAGATTGTAAATCTGATGATGTCCCACTTAGAAAAAATACATTATTTTCTGTTTACAGAATCTTTTTCCCTTCTTTTGCATTCAAAAAGTTCAAATAAACAAATATTAAAAGAAAAATATAATCAGAAATTGTACAAAAAAAAGAAAATAAATGATTTAGAAAAAGTAGGTGGAAAACATTGAGTTTTACCTTCTCCCTTAACTAAGAGCAATCAGCTACTTGAAATCTTTCCTCAGGGGCCAAGATGGCCAAGTAAAAATAGATGCAGTCAGAGGCGCCCACTGAGAAGAATGAAAATGGCGAGTGAATCCTCCACCAGCAACTGAGGTATCAAGGTTCTCTCACTAGGACTGACTAGGTGGTCGGCATGACCCACGGAGAGCAAGAAAAAGACGGGTAGTGTGACAGCCCACTTGGGAGCCACACAGGGCAAGGGGAGCTCCTACCCCCAGCCAAGGGAGGTGATGAGTGATCATGCTACCCTGCCTGGGAAACCATGCTTTTTCCACTGATCTATACGACTGGGGGATCCTCATGAGCCCACACCACCAGAGCCTTGGGTCCCAAGCATAGAGCTGTGCAGATTCTCAGCAACCACTCAGCTGGAGACTGCCTAAAACTACCAAATTCCTGGAAGGAGAGGTGTTCATCATCACTGCAGCTGCCTGCTGCCTAAGACGACTGAACTCCCAGGGAGGGGTGGCAGCCATCACTGCAGCTCCAGTTTGCCATTTTTTCCCCTGCTGGTGCTGGGAAGACTGGATGGTTTGGACCCAGGAGGAATTTCCCACAGCACAGGATAATGGCTGTGGTAGATTGTGGCCAGACTGCCTCTTTAGGCCAGACCCTGAACCAGCCTTCCTCACTGGGCGGGGCCTCCATGCAGGAGTTTCTGCAATTCCAGCCAGGGGTTTAGGGACAACACTCTGATCTCCTTGGGACTGAGCTCCTTGGGGGAGAGGCAGCCGCGGTTTCCATGAATCAGCAGACTTAGTCTTTACCCCTGTGGGCTCTGAGAACCAGGCAGTCTAGACAAATGGGATGTCCCCCAGCACAGCACACCCTATCCACCAAGGGGCAGCCAGAGTGCTTTGTTAAGCAGGTCCCAGATCCCATGTCTCCTGATTGCGTGAGAACCCCCACAACAGGGGTTGCCAGAGACTTATACAGGAGTGTTCCCACTGGCATCAGGTCAGTGCCCCTCTGGGACAGACAGCTCAGGGGAAGGAGCGGCAGTCATCTTTGCTATTCTGTACCCTCCACTGATGACACTTGCATGAAGGACCCAGGTCTGGAGTGGAACCCCAGCAAACCACAGCAACCTTTGAAAGAGGGGCCTGACTGTTAAAAGAAAAACAAACAAGCAAACAAACAGCAACAACAACAACAACAGCATCAACAAAAAAGTCCCCACAAAAACCCCACAAAGGTCAGCAGCCTCAAAGATCAAAACTAGATAATATCACTCACAAAGATGAGAAAGAATCAACAAAAAAAATGCTGGTAGCTCAAAAAGACAGAGTACCACTTCTCCAAATGATCACAACACCTCTCCAGCAAGGGCACAGAACTGAGCAGAGGCTGAGATGGATGAATTAACAGAAGTAGGCTTCAGAAAGTGGGTAAAAATGAACTTTGCTGAGCTAAAGGAACATGTTCTTACCCAATGCAAACCAGAAGAGATTAGTGGACAATATCAAACATTCTTAAAAGAATTTCCAACCCAGAATTTCATTCTGCCAAATTAAGCTTCATAAGCAAAGGAGAAATAAAATCCTTTTCAGACAAGCAAATTCCGAGGGAATTCATCACCACCAGGCCTGCCTTGCAAGAGCTCCTGAAGGAAGCACTAAATATGGAAAAGAAAAACTGTTACCAGCCACTGCAAAAACATACTGAAGTACAAAGACCAATGACACTGTGAAGCAACTACATCAACAAGTCTGCAAAATAACCAGCCAACATCATGATGACAGGATCAAATTCATACATAACAATATTAATCTTAAATGTAAATGGACTAAATGTCCCAATTAAAAGACACAGAATGCAAGCTGAATTGAGTCAAGACCCATCAGTGTGCTGTATTCAAGAGACTCATCTTGTGCAGACACAGACAGGCTTCAAATAAAGGGATGGAGGAAAATTTACTAAGAAAATGGAAAGTCGAAAAAAGCATCCTATTTTCTGACAAAACAGACTTTACACTAACCAAGATCAAAAAAGACAAGGAAGGGCATTACATAATGGTAGAGGGATCAATTCAACAAGAAGAGTTAACTATCCTAAATGTATATGCACAAAATACAGGACCACCCTGATTCATAAAACAAACCCTTAGACACCTACAAAGGGGCTTAGACTCCCACAAAATAATAGGGGGAGACTTTAACAACACACTGTCAATATTAGACAGATCATCAAGACAGAAAATTAACCAGGATATTCAGGACTTGAACTCAGCTCTGGATCAAGCGGACATGATAGATATCTATAGAACTCTCCATCCAGAAAACAACAGAATATACATTCTTCTTGGTGCCACATGGCACTTACTCTAAAATCAATTACATAATTGGAAGTAAAACGCTCCACGGCAAACGCAAAATAACTGAAATCATAACAAACAGTATCTCACAATACAGTACAATCAAATTAGAACTCAAGATAAAGAAACTCACTCAAAACCACACAACTACATGGAAATTGAACAACCTGCTCCTCAATGACTCCTGAATAAATAATGAAATTAAGGAAGAAATCAAGAAGTTCTTTGAAGCCAATGGGAACACAGAGACAATGCACCACAATCTCTGGGACACAGCTAAAGCAGTGTTAAGAGGCAAATTTATAGCACTAAATGCCCAAAAAGCTAGATGCAAGGGTCTGTCCCACAGACCATGACCCAGCGATGGATAAAGTACACTGACACACAGATATTCTGCTTTGTCAGTTTAGCTGAGTGTCTGGGCCACTATTTGCAACCATGGCCTCGACTTGCCAGCAAGACTCACATTTATTTAGTAAAGATTAATTGACGAAGGTCATGAGTAAACACACCTGTGGGTAATTAACCTGGTCACCCCCGACCCCAGAGAGAGACATCATGCACCCGCAAATGATCAAAGGTTGTTCTTAAGACCACATGAGTAAATAAGTTTATTAGGTAAACTCCCCACATCCTTTTGTACTCACTTTAAGCTTTTTACTTAAGGTGAGGATCAGGTTGCCTTCAGCTATAATCCATACTAAAGCTATGCAAACCTCTCAGCCTTCCAAGAAGGTTTGTGGCTATTACTATAACTATCTTTAATATTTTCCCACCAGCCTGAATGAACCCCCACAGCTAGAAAGATCTCAAACTGACACCTTAACATCACAATTAAAAGAACCAGAGAACTAAGAGAAAACAAAATCCAAAGCTAACAGAAAACAAAAAATTACCAAGATCATAGAGTGGAATTGAAGGAGATAGAGACCACACACACAACAACAACAACAACAAAACCTTCAAAAAATCAATGCATATATGAGCTGGTTTTTTGAAAAAAAATTAATAAAATAGACCACTAGCTAAACTAATAAAGAAGAAAAGAGAAAAATCAAATAGACACAATAAAAAATGATAAAGGGGATATCACCACTGACCCCCAGAGAAATACAAACAACCGTCAGAGAATACTATAAACACCTGTATGCAAATAAACTAGAAAATCTAGAAAAAATGGTTAAATTCCTGGACACATACACCCTCTCAAGTCTAAACCAGGAAGAAGTCGAATCCCTGAATAGACCAATAATAAGTTCTGAAATTGAGGCAGAAATACTTAGCTTACCAATCAGTAAAAGCCCAGGACCAGATGAATTTACAGCTGAATTCTACCAGAGGTACAAAGAGGAGCTGGTACCATTTCTTCTGAAACTATTCCAAACAATTGAAAAGGAGAGACTTCTACCTAACTCATTTTATGAAGCCAGAATCATCCTGATACCAAAACCTGGCACAGATACAAAAAAAAGAGAAAACTTCAGGCCAATATCCTTGATGAATACCAATGCAAAAATCCTCAATAAAATACTGGCAAACCAAATCCAGCAGCACATTAAAAAGCTTATCCACCGTGATCAAGTTGGTGTCATCCCCAGGATGCAAGGCTAGTCAACATATGCAAATTAGTAAATGTAATTCATCACATAAGCAGAACTAAAGATAAAAACCACATGACTATCTCAATAGACACAGAAAAGGCCTTCAATAAAATTTAATGCTGATTCATGTTAAAAACTCTCAATAAACTTGGTATTGATAGAATATACCTCAAAATAAAAAGATCCATTTATAACAAACCCACTGCCAATATCATACTTAATGGGCAAAAGCTGGAAGCATTCCCCTTGAAAACTGGCACAAGACAAGGATGTCCTCTCTCACCACTCCTATTCACCATGGTATTGGATGTTATGGCCAGGGAAATCAGTCAAGAAAAAGAAATAAAGGGTATTCAAATTGGAAAAGAGGAAGTCAAAATGTCTCTGTTTGCAGATGACATGATCCTATATCTAGAAAACCCTATCATTTAAGCCTGAAAGCTTATTAAGCTGATAAGCCACTTTAACAAAATCTCAGGATACAAAGTCAATGTGCAAAAATCAAAAGCATTCCTATAAACCAACAACAGACAAGCAGAGAGTCAAATCATGAATGAACTCCCATTCACAATTGCTACAAAGAGAATAAAATACCTAGCAATAAAACTTAGAAGGGATGTGAAGAACCTCTTCAAAAAGAACTATAAGCCACTGCTCTAGGAAATAAGAGAGGACACAAACAAATGGAAAAACATTCCATGCTCATGGATAGGAAGAATTAATATCATGAAAATGGCTGTACTGCCCAAAGTAATTTGTAGATTCAATGCTATTCCCATTAAACTACCACTGACATTCTTCACAGAGTTAGAAAAAAAACTACTTTAAAATTCATGTGGAACCAAAAAAGAGCCTGTATAACCAAGACAATCCTAAGCAAAATGAACAAACCTGGAGGCATCATGCTACCTGACGTCAAACAATACAACAAGGCTACAGTAACCAAAACAGCATGATACTGATACAAAAACAGACACATAGACCAATGGAATAGAATAGAGATCTCAGAAATAAGACCCACACCTATAACCAGCTGATCTTCAACAAACCTGACAAAAACAAGCAATGGGGGAAGGATCCTCTATTTAATAAAAGGTGCTGGGTAAACCGGCTAGCCATATGCAGAAAATTGAAACTGGACTCATTATACAAAAGTTATACCTTATGCAAAAATTAACTCAAGATGGATTAAAGACTTAAATGTAAAACCCAGAACCATAAAAACCCTAGAAGGAAACCTAGGCAGTACCATTCAGGACATAGGCACAGGCAAAGATTTCATGATTAAAACATCAAAAGCAATTGCAACTAAAGCAAGAGTTGACTAATGGAATCTAATTAAACTATAGAGCTTTTGCAAAGCAAGAGAAACTATCATCAGAGTGAACAGACAACATACAGAATGGGAAAAAATTTTTGCAATCTATTCATCTGACAAGGCCTAATACCCAAAATCTGCAAGGAACTTAAACAAATTTACAAGGAAAAACAAAACAAAACAACCCCATTAAAACGTGGGCAAAGGACATGAACAAACACTTCTCAAAAGAAGACATTTATGCAGCCAACAAACATATGAAAAAAGATACAACATCACTGATCATTAGAGAAATGCAAATGAAAACCACAATAAGATACCATCTGATGCAAGTCAGAGTGGTAGGGTTTAAAGAAGCCAAGAAACAACAGACGCTGGCAAGGCTGTGGATAGGAACCTTTTTACACTGTTGGTGGGAATGTAAATTAGTTCAACCATTGTGGAAGACAGTGTGGCAATTCCTCAAAGACCTAGAACCAGAAATACCATTTGACCCAGCAATCCCATTACTGGGTATATACCCAAAGGAATATAAATCACCTAGAATCAGAAATACCATTTGACCCAGCAATCCCATTACTGGGCATATGCCCAAAGGAAAATAAATCATTCTATTATAAAGATACATGCACATATATCTTCACAATAGCTAAGACATGGAATCAACCCAAATCCCCATCAATGAGAGACTGGATAAAGAAAATGTGGTACACATACACTATGGAATACTATGCAGCCATAAAAAGGAACAAGACAATTTCCTTTGCAGGGACATGGATGGAGCTGAAAGTCATTATCCTTAGCAAACTAATACAGGAACAGAAAACCATACACCACTTGCTCTCACTTATAAGTGGGAGCTGAACAATGAGAACACATGGACACAAGGAGGAGAACAACATACACTGGACCCTGTGGGGGCAGGGCAGAGAGGGAGAGCATCAGGATAAACAGCTAATGTATGTGGAGTTTAATACCTAGGTGATGGGTTGATAGGTGCAGCAAATCACCATAGCACACGTTTACTTATGTAACAAACCTGCAAGTCCTGCACATGTATCCTGGAACTTAAAATTAAATTAAAACTTTAAAAAAAGATATTATTCCTGAGAAAATGTAAGACATAAGTAAATAAAATAATTATTACTATAACCAACATTGGGAAGTTTAAAAATATAATAATTGATTGTTGTCTTGGGCTGGTGCCATGAGAGCTGTCTAGGATTCCCATGCAAACAGAGTTATAGTCCCTACTTGGTGGCTGCTTTTAGCTGACTTGGAACATTTTAAAAATAAGTTCTAAACACTGCAACAGCTTTTCAACTATACTTGTCTTTAGAGTTGGCCAAAACATAGACCATGGCAAAATCAGCCTCTCTCTAACAGGGCAAGGTGAGCCAGGAAGGGAATGGCTCCAGGTAGGGAGGCATTCTGATCTAGGTATGAAGAACAAACCGTTTTACTGTGCACCTATATCTGATTTAAAACAAGGGTGCCAACTAGAGAGATGGAGATCTTTGTACGTTTCTCCCTACCCACGCCCACCCCTCACAGCATTACAGGATTAACCATCACATCAGCACTCAAATATTTCTCATATCTGCTTGTCAGAATATTTAGCTTCTAATTCTCTTTTCTCCCTTACCTCATTTTCCCTAGAAACTTTTGCCTTTGGAATCTATTTTCCTCTTTGAACAGGCACATGCCACAAGCCTTTTCTGTAAGAGTAGTCAACACAGGTGAGATAGTAGGTGAGGCTTACAACTAAAATCGTTTCAGTCCAGGCAACTCCCTGTTAAACACAGAGTGGTCCACAGCACTCTTAGAATGGAGGGCCTGCCCCATGTCAAACTTTCAAATGGGCAATATTTTCAGCACCCCTCAAGTTTCACTGGGCCAATTGGCTCATTCCTGCATGCAACATATGTTATGTTAATATCCCAACATAAAATATGTTGGTATGTAAAATATTTTATGTTAATATATTTTATATTGTCTATCTTCTCTGTTCTCTGCCCTGAAGGAATTCAGTCTCTCAGAAAGACAAGTTAATAATGCTAATTCCACATGGTATGTTCCCTGATTCAGATAAGACAGGAAAAGTGTTTCATGCAGCCTGGGAGTAATAGGGAAAAGGAAGGCTTCCCTGAGGCGAGCTCTGAGCTGCTTCTGCAGAACAAGCAGGAGTAGACTCAATGTGGGGAAAATGGCCATGGATGCATTCCTGGCAGGAAAAACTGCTGTGGGAAGTCAGGGACCCTGAACAGAGGGACCAGCTGGAGCTGTGGCAGAGGAACATAAATTGTGAAGATGTCATTTTAATATGGACACATATCAGTTCCCAAAATTAATACTTTTATAATTTCTTATGCCTGTCTTTACTGCAATCTCTGAACATAAATTGTGAAGATTTCATGGACATTTATCAGTTCCCAAAAATAATACTCTTATAATTTCTTCCGCCTGTCTTACTTTAATCTCTTAATCCTGTTATCTTCATAAGCTGAGGATGTTCGTCACCTCAGGACCACTATTGTACAAATTGATTGTAGAACATGTGTGTTTGAACAATATGAAATCTGATTGTAAAACATGGGTGTTTGAACAATATGAAATCAGTGCATCTTGGAAACAAACAGAACAACAGTGATTTTAGGGAACAAGGGAAGACAACCAACTGTCTGACTGCCTGCGGGGTCGGGCAGAATAGAGTCATATTTTTCTGTTTCCAGAGAAGCCCATAAATGGACGTGCAAGTAGGAGAGATATCATTAAATTCTTCTCCAAGCAAGGAATATTAAATGTTAAGACCCTAGGAAAAGAATTGCATTCCTGGAGGGAGGTCTATAAACAGCTGCTCTGGGAGTCTGTCTTACGCAGTAGAGATAAGGACTCAAGACTGCATGTCTTGCCTCCGTTTCCCTCCTGAGCTTACATATTTCTGAGCCCCTACCCTTTCTACCAGAATGCCCAGGTAAAACACAACAAAATTTAACAATGTACGAACCCCAAATATCCAAGACAGGTCTCAGTTAATTTAGAAAGTTTATTTTGCCAAGGTTGAGGACACACTCCCATGGCACAGCCTCAGGAGGTCCTGATGACATGATAGAGCACAGTTCGGTTTTATACATTTTAGGGAGACACGAGACATCAATCAGTTTATGTAAGATGAATATTGATTTGGTCTGGAAAGGTGGGACAACTTGAAGCAAAGGAGAACAACTTGAAGTGGGGAGGTGGCTTCCAGGTCATAGGTAGATAAGAAACAAATGATTGCATTCTTTTGAGTTTCTGATTAGCCTCTCCAAAGGAGGCAATTGGATACAGATTTATCTCAGTGAGAAGAGGGGTGACTTTGAGTAGAATGGGAGGCAGGTTGGTCCTAAGCAGTTCCCAGCTTGACTTTTCCCTTTAGCTTAGTGATTTTGGGGGCCCCAGGATTTATTTTGGTTTCACACTCTCAATGATTCAATTTTTTTCTCCTCTTTTTCACTCATTTCTCTGTCTTTGTTGCCCATCTAGTTGACAAACGAGGACATTCACCAACCCTTTTCACTCCATGAATACAGAAGCAGAATTGGTCCTTCTAACACCAGACTTGTACTGTCATTCAACTTTTCCCATGTGTAGTAGCTCTCCAACTAGCACAGGGACCACAGCTTTGCTGCCTCAGGTTGTGGCTACTCTCCACAAAGCTATTATTCCATAACACATCTCTTCACTTCATTTATAGAATCTACAGTAGGGTTGAAAGGCAGTGCTTAGTGTAGGGAACACTGTTCTAATAATTTAATCAGCATATGCCATCTAAGTACAGGCTGTTGTAGGATATCCTGGCTCCATTGACCTTCTAAAGCAATTTGTCTGTCCATTTGTTTTTCTTTTCTTTTTTTTTTTTAATACTTTAAGTTCTAGGGTACCTATGCACAACATGCAGATTTCTTGAAGGATGACTCCCAAGTCTCTAGGGTACATTACGCCTCGGCCAGTGGTGCTGGCCTTTACTCCTCTACCTCCTCAAGCTGTCCCCTCCACATTGTCCCTGCGTCCATTCTCCTGCTTGGGCCCCATCCACACTCACCTGCCCTTCCTTCCAGAACAGCCTCTTCCAGCCCCTCTCCACAGGATCACACTGGCCTGAGTCAGGAGGTCAGTGACAGCCACTTTCAGTTTCATTTCTCTCCCCAACAAGTCAACCACTGGGGGAAGTTTGAATGTTGACACAGTTCATCTGGGTCCCATTGTGCTTCCCCTCAACAATGCCAGGTGGGTGAAGGTCCAAGGAGTTCAGGCCTGTTCATTACTGCCAAGTGATCATTCAAAGCCAGCAAGTTATGTCAGTTACAAACGAGCTATAAAAAATTTTGTAACAAAGGTAAAAGTAACTCCTATTAAGTTGTATTTTATATATATATAATTTAAATTATAAAATTTTATATATAACTTATAAAACTTTATATATAATTTAAATTATAAAATTATATATATATGTGTTTGCTGCCTCAGATTGCGGCTGCTCCCTATTATTCCATAACACATCATTTTTCATTTATATATATTAAAGTGTGTGTGTATATATATATATATATATAAAATGAATGGAAATTGGAAAGAGCTGAAGGAATTCTATTTTCTTCTTGAACAAGGTGAAATTTTTATCAGCTGGACACACTTTTTCATGACTGAGCTTAAGACATTTTCCAATTCCCCACCGCCATCTTATTCCTCGAGTTTTGTATTATTTGGACAGCAAAGAAAGCTTTCCACATAAATAAAATGCCTTTAAATTAAATGCTTAGAATTTCACATTGTAAATACTTTTGTATTTATGACTTTCAGGAAAATCCTCAATCATTAAAACAGCCCTAAGCTTAAAACGTATTCTAATATAATCAAGGTGGTTTTTAGAGCATGTTCAATTTGCAGTTACTGAGTCCATTTCTTAACCAGTAACTAAGCAAATTAGGAAAGTGCAACCTAATGATCCTGGCATAGGATAGAGTCAAATCACACTCACCATACAGTGCTTCTGATTACTGAACAGGCTCCCTAAAGATGCTGTGTTCGTTACTGGATATTTTTTTGTTTGCAAATTCTAATTCTGAAAGATTTGTTTTACTAAAATCCACAGCATGAAGAGTGAAATTTTCTCAATGGCAACAGGGTTTTTGGTAAATGCTATTAGTTTAGAAACACAATGATATCTTTATAGTAGGAATGAAATTAAAATTGGAGGGGCAGTTTTGCATTTTTCTAAACTTAAAACCCTGATCAACTGTAACCAGTCTTTAAAATAATACAGTTTTCTTATCTATGATTTAGGAAAATATTTTCTGCATTCAGGTTAAAATTTTGAAACATGTAAAAATGGAAAAAATCCATTTTAACACTACTACTAATTTTAACAATACTACTAATTAGCATTTACTAAGCATGTTGGCCATTTGCAGAGCTAAATATATTATTTACATCATTTCCATGTTACAGTGACAATAAACATACATAAGGGTGGTTTAACAAAAACTACTGGTTCTACTGCTGGTAAGAAATTCACCCAGCTTCCATTTGCCTTAGTTTTCAAAACTTAATTGTTTTTTTCTTTTTCATAATTGTTATTGTCACCTTTCATGATATTGCTGACATAAAATGCAACCCTACATCAAGGATTTTTAGCCCCAGAGGAGTAGAGGACCAATTTTTACAGGTTTTACACATACTTCTCAGCTTTTATACCATTTCTCCAGTAGAAGTCACACACTGAAGGTCCTGGGCAAAAAGCAGCCTACAAATACGCATGGTTGGGCTTGTGTATTTTTGCCTTTCCATTTCTAAAAATGTAATTAGCTGCTAATATTGAAAAGCTAGGGAATGTCACTTTTGGCTTCTATATTTTCTTGAAACTATGGCCCAAATCCCCAAAGCCCATCAATTAGCTAAGTAACTGGTTGCCCCCTTAGCAAGAGCTGCCTCTGCCTTCATTACCATCCCGATACTCCAAGCTTCAGGCTAGTTGCTATTCATCACACAGTAGTCTGTCTTTCATCTACCCCACTTCCCTCAAATTATTTACTGGCAGGTTCCCAGAGATATTTAAGTTAGTAATTCCTGTCCTGAATTGCAAACATGATACTAATAGCGAAAACTTCCATAGTGTTTACTAGAGCTAGACAATTTCCTAGGTACTTAAAATGCATCAATTCATTAAATCTTCAAAATAACCAACAAGGTGAACACTGCATTAGTCTGTTCTCACACCCTGTGATAAAGAAATACCTGAAACTGGGTAATTTATGAAGAAAAGAGGTTTAATTGGCTCATGGTTCGAAAAGCTGTACAGGAAGTATAGCAACTTTTGCTGGGCTTCTGGGGACGCCTCAGGAAACTTACAATCATGGCAGACGGCAAAGGGGAAGCAAGAACTTCACATGGCCGGAGCAAGAGGAAGACAGAGGCAAGAAGAGTTACATACTTTTAAGCAACCAGATCTTGTGATTACTTCACTCTCACCACGACAACACCAAGGGAGGTGGTGTTAAACCATGAGAATCTGCCCCCACGACCCAATCACCTCCCACCAGGCCCCACCTCCAACATTGGGAGTTACAATTCAACATGAGATTTGGGTGGGGACACAGATCCAAACCATATCAAACACTATTAGCATCTCCATTTAAGATTAGGAAACTGAGACACCAAGAAGTTGAGATTTTGTCCAAGGCAACACATTTTGTAAGTGGTGGCATGAGACTCCCAGACAGGGATCTGGCCAAGGGCCTGAGAATCCACCATTAAGCTTTATTTATAAACACAGTGGAAGACTCTGCATGACAATACTGACATCATTTCAATTCTGCTCATTACATTTAGAAGTGTGTGTCTAATGGGTGCTAATCTCTTCTTTGAAACACTTAGGAAACAAAATTTAGGTCGAGTTGTACCTCAGGTAGCTCCAAGACACTTGATTAGCCAAGCAGCCCCTTCTCTTAGGCTTTGCTGCTATCTACCAAAAAACTGTCATTACAAAAGGACAAATGGCTGGTTCTCAGTCTGAAGGCACCTGCAGAACTGTGTTGTCCACGTAGCAATAAGCAGTGCTCCCAAGTTCAAGAATCTTTTTAGTTATTACAGTAAGACTTATTTTGCTATGTGCATGCATATAAAATTAATGAAATGCTTTACAGAAATGAAAATCTATGGATAATGTCATTTTCTATGTAAATACCATCAAATTGGACTTTTTATTACCAAGTCCTCATTTTGTGATTATGACTGACAAATGTGTGGCAATGATCCTCTTAAACATTTATATCTCAGAATTCCAGAAATTTTAAGCTATTTCCCTCTGCCCAAGAATGGACTTGAAATACCACAAGCAGTTTTGTCTTCCATGAACATGAGACAACCCACAAAACATTTATTATAGAGCAGGAAACCTCTTTAGGCTGCATCTTTCAGCATTTTTCCTTTTCTTCTGTTTTTTTTTTCCTTAAATTTTTGAATTTGTTGTCTTTTTTTTTTTTTTAAATAAACCCTAGAAACAGATCCTTTTCTTCTTTTGTGGTGATTTACCCTTCTAATTATCTAATTATGACTTAATTTAATCTAAATAAATTAAAATGTTTGAGTTTATTACCTTAATATTAAAGATGAGAAGACAGTATTTGAACTCAGACCTGTTTGACTCCCAAATTCTGGTTTGCCCTGCTATCCTGTAATGCCTCCTAGATGCCGATTAGTCTAAGCGGTTGCTCCACAAGGCTTTTAAGCATTCAAGAACTCAACTGGACCATTTGAGGGTCTGTTCTGGGGACAGACAGTGCTTCAAGTGCTGAGGGCTCAGGACTTCACCCTCCCAGGAGGTACACACAGTACAAAGCCTAACAATTTGTCAGCATATAATCAATTGAAACCACACTCTAAAGTTAAATTAGTTCCTTCCAAATGGGGCTGACATGTACTGACCAATTAAGAGGCCCAAAGATTTGGGAGCAGAGGATGAAAAGAAACAAATTGAGAACGTATGCAGGAAAATTACTGAAGGAAGATTGAAGATGAAAATTCTCAATGGTAAGTTCTGGAAGATGCTGGAAGAGAACTGAATCCAAAACAAATATATTTATGTCAACTCAGCATTGCTCACATTTTTCTAGTCTAACAGAGCAGAACCATGAAACTGAAAAGTGAGAAGCCTCTTCTAAGTATACAAGCAGGGAGAGCATTAGGAATCGTAAATTAAAAGGACACAGGTCCTAGCAGAGAAGCAATGAAGCATTGCGGAGGGTTTCCGGGGAATTTGTGTGAACTTACAGAACTGTGGTCTGCTGTGGTATCTGAGGAATGTGGTCCAGCATCAAGTGCATGCAGCGGACAGTGCTCTTAAAGCAAAGGCACCGGCTGGGGCAAGGCATCCCTGGCAGGCACCATTCGGCCAGGAGAAAGAGAGTGGTCCAGCAGAACAGTCTGGGCTCCATCGCTCCATTCACTGCTGGCCACGCGAAGCAGCAGCCGGAGGGACAGCAGCAGCTGCAGCTGCAGCAGCAACCGCTGTGGTGGTGATGGTGGCTGTTGGGCTGAGCCAAGTTTGGGAGCAGTGGTGGAAAGCGGCTCCCAGGGAAAGGACACCCCTCTGACCAATCCAGGAGGAGGGATATCACATTACAGGGCTGAGGGCACAAGGGGCTCTAGGAGGCACTAGACTCCCAGAGGCGAGGACTGAGAAGCTTGTCAATGCAAAAGCCTCTTTCTAAAACACCATGTGTTTTAGGCAGCATAATGAAAACAAACTTTCCCAAAGTTGCTTCCACTGCACATTTGATGAAAACCCCAGTCTCTTGGCCCCTAGCTGTCCTTTTGAAGCCCAAGTTGATTAATAATGTATTCAAACAATGCAGAACAGCTTTTCTTCTTTTTTATCTGGTAACATTACCAAACCCTAAAGGACAGGCAGAGTTCTAATCCGTTCATCTAAGTGCACATATTCTTTCCTTATTCCAAACTATGCTCTTTAAAAAAAAAAAAAAAATGGTTTCATTTCCTTCAATATATTCTGCTTCTGAAACTCAACACATTTCACTCATGTAAGACTCAAACGGGCTACTTCTGATTTCTTCTTTTAATATTTAACATTTAAATTTATATGCTTAAATCCACGAACTCACATACCTCCTTGAAGAGGAGACAACTGATGGACAAACCTAAGTATGTATATGTAAAGTCAAACAGGTGTGAGCTCCCTCAGGACACGCTGGCAGCAGTGGCCCTGCTGGCTGCAGACTTTTCATCAGCAGTTTGAACTGGTCATGTTTCCCTGAAGTGAGCAGCCCCTCGTTGCAGATGTGTGTGAAAACTTAATAAATATGGAAACATCTACTTTTTGGTCATTCTGTAAGAAGGTATTTTAAAACAGATTTTTGGCTTTATAAGACTAACATTTTCAAACAAAAATGTTTTAAATACATAAAAGTAATAGAAAACAAATTAAAACTTGCATGGTCAATCCCAGATGATCAGACTAGTAGACCAATGTCAGGAGCAAAATAAGTTCATCTCTCTGCAGAAATTTTTCAGTCCCTTTACATTCTACTGTAGGCGAATACTGCCCTCTTTTGGCAAAATGTTCACATCTAAATATGTGATTCTGGGGAGATTAAGATGTAAAAAGAGCTAAAAAAACTAATCTCCATGAACAAAAATGATTTAAACTTTACGTTTGACATTGTTCACGTGACTTTTATTGTCCAAGTATACCAACAAAGCCAATAAAGGAAATTTATTCCTTTAAATCCCCCCCAACAATCACTATGTTCTTGGCAGTGCCTGTGATTTGGAGGACATAGACAAGACCTGCAGGTTTGTGCCTTGTTTGCAATTCAAAATATAAAAAACAAAAAAAATAAACAATATAAAATATAAAAATATCTTGCATTCATAAAGCAGACTTAAAAAGGGTAGGGGCTCAGAAATATGTAAGTTTGGGAGGGAAATAAGGGCAAGACATGAAGTTCTAAAAGTCATTGAGCTAAGGGTGTATACGAATTAGGTCGAAGGAAAGAAATCCTGCAAGTTTTTGTGCTTTGTTGTCAGTTCAAATTATTTTAAAAAAATCTTGCATTCATAAAGTTTTCTTGTTTTCTGAGATGGAGTCTCACTCTGTTGCCAGGCTAGAGTGCAATGGCGCGATCTCAGCTCACCGCAACCTCTGCCTCCCAGATTCAAGTGATTCTCCTGCCTCAGTCTCCTGAGTAGCTGGGATTACAGGCGCCCGCCACCACACCTGGCTAATTTTTTGTATTTTAGTAGAGACGGGGTTTCACCATGTTGACCAGGATGGTCTCAATCTCCTGACCTTGTGATCTGCCCGCCTTGGCCTCCCAAAGTGCTGAGATTACAAGCGTGAGCCACCGAACCCAGCCCATAATGCATTTTTTTTTACTGGAAAAAAAAAATACAAAAAACTTTCCACTTTAGAAATCTAAACTTATGTTGAATGAAAAAAAAAGAAAATCTACTGATTACCAACTGTCAGTACAGGACTAAGAACTGCAAGGCATGACCCTGCTCATGATCACAAGTCCTTCTGGACAATGACTTAGGACAACTTTCCAGCTGAAAACGACTAAATGTGCTAGATTTATTAAAATACTTTTAAAATTGTATAAATGCATCAATGTGCTATTACTGAGGAAATCAGTAAGATGTATACAAGAATCCAAAAAATGAAGTGGACATGAGTAGCCAGTCAAGTGGGTAAACAATGAAGGTCGGTGCAGCTTGAGACTGTCTGCCCAACCATGTGAAAAGGAACTGCAGGAACTGGAGTAGCAGGGATACAGGAAAAAGAAAAGTCCTTTCTTAGGAGAGAGTCTTATTTCAAAAATCTCCTGCATAAAGCCACAGCCACATCTTAAGGATGAACTAGAAATAATTCTGCCCCCTGCCTCCACTTCCACCCACTCACTACACAAACCAGAAGACACAAGGAAAATGACCTATTTCAAAGTTTGCTATGGGGAGGCAGCAAACAAATCTTCCTGGAGGCGTGGTACCTCCAAGATAGCCTTTACATGGATTTTCGGGCAACTCTACTTGAATGGTACAAAAAACTTTAAGTGGAGCATTTATAAAGGTCATAAGTTGGCAGTGCTCCTGGCAAAAACAACCTGGGGCCTATAATAATTCCCACAGTTTACAAAACAAGCTCAGTCAAAACCCACAAAATACAAAAGAAACAAACAGTGTTATGAAAGCTAGCCATCAAACCTTATGAGCATGAGCCCACTTTAAGCGTTCAGATACTGGAATCCAACATAGAATAGAATTAGGCAGTATGTTTACAGAATTGAACACAATAAAGAGTAGAAGACTATAAAACAACTAGGCAGACTTGAAAATATAGAACTACAAATTTAAATATAACAAATATTAGAACTCAATGTAAGGGTTTAACAGCAGATTTAAAGCAACTAAAGAGAAGATTCGTGATAGGAAGATACTATCTAAGGAAATCTAGATTTCAATGCTGAGAAATATAAAGTTGAGATGATATTTGTAAGAAAAAACATGGCCAAGAATTTCTAGAACTGATGAAAGAGACGAACCCACACAGCTACAAGAATAGGCAGAATAAATGAAAAGATATTCATACCCAGGCACATTATATCAAACTACAGAAAATTAACTGTGCCAAGACAAGAATATTAACAATGTCAAGTAAAATTTTTAAAGCAGACAGAAATAAACACACCAAGCTATTTACTTAAAAATAAAGATACAAAGGCAGTAAAATAAGAAATAAGGCTCCACCATCATTCTTCACAGTATTAGAAAAAACAATTCTAAAATCCATATGGAACCAAAAAAGAGTCCATATAGCCAAAGCAACACTAAGCAAAAAGAACAAATCTGGAGGCGTCACACTACTTGATTTCAAACTATACTATAAGGCAGCAGTCACCAAAACAGCATGGTACTGGCATAAAATCAGGCACATAAACCAATGGAATGGAATAGAGAACTCAGAAAAATAAACCAGAATACTTACAGACAACTGATCTTTGACAAAGCAAACAAAAACAAAGTGGGGAAAGGACACCCTTTTCAGCAAATAGTGCTGGGATAATCAGCTAGCCACATGTAGGAGAATGAAACTGGGTCCTCTTTTCTCATCTTATACAAAAATCAACTCAAGATGGATTAAGGACTTAAATCTAAGACCTGAAACTATAAAAATTCTAGAAGATAACACTGGAAAAACCCTTCTAGACATTGGCATAGGCAAGGATTTCATGACTAAGAACCCAAAGCAAATGCAATAAAAACAAAGATAAATAGCTGGGACTTAAAGAGCTTTTGCACGGCAAAAGGAACAGTCAGCAGAGTAAATAGACAACCCACAGAGTGGGAGAAAATCTTCACAATCTCTGTGTCTAACAAATGACTAATATCCAGAATCTCCAACGAACTCAAACAAATCAGTAAGAAAAAAAAAATCCCATCAAAAAGTAGGCTAAGGACATGAATAGATAATTCTCAAAAGAAGATGCACAAATGGCCAACAAACATGAAAACGTGAAAAAAAAGCTCAACATCACTAATGATTAGGGAAATGCAAATCATAACCACAATGCGATACCACCTTACTCCTGCAAGAATGGCCATAATAAACAAACAGTAGATACTGCTGTGGATGCGGTTATCAGGGAACACTTCTACACTGCTGGTGGGAATGTAAACTAGTACAGCCACTATGGAAAAGAGTGTGGAGATTCCTTAAAGAACTAAAAGTAGAACTACCATTTGATCCAGCAATCCCACTACTGGGTATTACCAGAGGAAAAGAAGTCGTTATACAAAAAAGATACTTGCACACGCATGTTTATAGCAGCACAATTCACAATTGCAAAATCATGGACCAACCTAAATGCCCATCAATCAATGGGTGGATAAACTGTGGTGTATATATATACGATGGAATACTACTGAGCTATAAAAAGGAATTTTAATGGCATTTGCAGCAACCTGGATGAGACTGGAGATTATTATTCTAAGGGAAGTAACTCAGAAATGGAAAATCAAATACCACGAGAACATCTATGTTCTCACTGATATGTGGGAACTAAGCTATGAGGATGCAAAGGCATAAGAATGATAAAATGGACTTTGGGAACATGGAGGTCAGGACGGGAGGGAGGGTGAGGAATAAAAGACTACAAATAGGGTGCAGTGTATACTGCTCTGGTGATGGGTGCACCAAAATCTCACAAAGCACCACTAAAGAACTCACTCATGTAACCAAATACCACCTTTACCCCAATAACCTATGGAAAAATAAAAAAATTAAAATTAATAAACAAATAAGGCTGCTCTTGCTCATCACTATTCAGTTATACTGGAGGCCACAACTGGCAAATCTGGCAAAATAAAAAAACCAGGAGGGAAAAAAATAAAACTGTATAAAATTTATTCAAATATATGATTTCCTATAAAAAAACTAAAATAATCAAAAGAGATAGTATTGGATTTAATTAATGTATAAAAACAATTAAAGGAATAACATACAATTTTAATAAACTACATCACTGAAAAATATAAAATATCTGCAACCAAATGTGACAAAAGATATTAGACCTTACAGCCAAACCATACTTAATAAGGTCTAAGAAAAAAGAGGTGCCATATTCATGGACTGGGGGACTCCCTATCATAAACATGTTGATTCTTGCATAAACTGATCTATAAATTCAAAGTGATTCCCAAGGAACTCCCAAAGAGGAGTGTGTGTGCGTGTATGTAATCTGAGAAGCCAATTGTGAAATTTAAAGTCTACAGTCTACAAGTTCAAGAAACTCCTAGCATATAAAGTGAAGGGATTTATCGTACTAGATCAAGAATTATTGTAAACCTCCAGTAAATAAAATTGTGTAGTGTTGGCACTGGGTTATATGATCTGACTAATAAAACAGAAAAGAAAGCCTAGACACACATCAAAAATACATGAAAACTTACGACAAAGTTAACACTGCACATCAGAGAAGAAAAAAAAAATTTTCAAAAGATGGTTCTCAAACAGTTGATCAATAAAGTAAAAAAAGAAACCGGACTATTATTTCTCACCATACACAAAGATCAATTCCAGCTATTGTGCAGATTTAAATGTGAAATGCAAAATCACAGACCTTCTGTAAGAAAATATAGGTTAATATTTCCATGACCTTGAGACTAAGGGTGAAGGAAGATGAATCTGGCAATTAAAATTGAAAATGTCAATTCATCAAAAAACATCATAAACAGAGTAAGAAACCATAAACTGAGAAAAGATACTTGCAACACATATAATTGACAGTGGAATAATATCTAGACTGCAAAAGGAAATCCCACAAAACAATTTTTTAAAAGAAATTACTCAATAAAAAATTTTACAAAAGACTTGAACGGCACTTTGCAGAAAACCAAGAAACACTTGTAGATAAAACCCCCTTAATAAATAACCTTCATGAGTTACAAAGTTCCCTAAGAAGATATTTCACACTGCCAAACAGGCAAAAGTCTGTCATGTGTAGGTGAAGATGTGGAATAACTGGGATATTTAAACATTGCTAGAAGAAACATACTGTTTAACATACTGTTAAACTATTTGGGAAACAAATTTGCACCACCTAGGTAAAAGTGAATAGAAATGATTTCCTACGACCCAGTAATTCTACTCCTAGATGTGAACTCTAAGCAGACTCACACATGTCACAAGACATAAAAGAATGCTCACAACTGAACTATTGAGGGGACAAAAAATGTCCACCAACAGTAGAATAAACTGTGAAGTGTGAATGTAACAGAACAACATACGACATGGGGCAATCGCAGAAAGGTAATGTGAAAAAGAGAGCTGCCGAATGCATACAGTAGGATCCTAGCATGTATGAAGCCAAATACATTGTTAGGGGATGCAGGCATGTGATAAATTGAGAACAAAAGGCAGATTATGATAAACACAAAATCCCGCCTCCTGAGCAGGGAGGGATTAAGATGTGGTTGGGAAGGGGCACACAAGAGACTGTAAAGCTATCAGTTGAACCTAATGGGTACACACATATGTACCTACATGTACACTAAATTATTTCTTATACTTCATATTTTATAAATTTCCCTATCTACTGAATATTTCATAAAAATAAATTTTAAAAAACTTCCATACTCTTCAGAGATGGCAATAGTCAAGACAGTGAGATGTCCAAATAAAGACAACTGTATGCCATAATTGAGCATATCCATAGGTATACTGAGATTGCCTATATTTAAAAAGAAGAAGACAAACATAAAAGTCAGGCCATGGGAGAATAATGCTTAATTATACGTAATTGTTTATTTAAAATAATTTTCCAAGTCTTCCAATGATTTAACAGGCTTTGCTTCACTTTTATCATCTCAAACAGCTAGAAATCAACACACACTTTTTGTATTGTATTTTACCACTATGTATGCTATTTTAACATTTTTCTTTATTAAGAACCAAATATATTGACCAATAAGCAATATATATTTAAATTATCTTCTTGGGTAGCTCTGAGGTTGCTGATGGCTTCTTGGGATTAATCTGATGCTGGAAGCTATCTTAGGCCCTGTCTCTAACTCACTATGTTTCAGGCAAAACATGCCACAGTTCTAGGTCTGTTTTCTCATCTGCAAAATAAACACCCAAATTAGATGATACTTGTTGTTTTATCTGGCTATAAAATTCCATCACTGTATTCCCCATCATTTTCACTTACTTTTACTTAATCTTTATTTACTAATTTTCCACCTATAAAGCATAATTTTCCATACTCAAGTAAACATAAATTCATTTAAAAAAAACACAAACCCAAAATATTCTTATTCTATCTGCATTAATAGATAAAAAGGCTTTAGCTCTAATTTTCATTTTTTATTTCTACCTCTTAAAGTCAATGATAAAGTCACAAGTGTAAAATGAATGCATTTAAAAACATAAAAGATACACTTCAATGACAAGAAATATGCAAAGATCATGAAAATCTACTGTACACTTTGCCAAGGTCAAAGAATAAAAGACAATATGGAAAAGTCAATCTTCAAATATATCCTTAACAAAAACTCTCTCCTACATAGTAAAAGCATCACCTAAACAGCAGCTCCAACCAAAAAATTTTTTTAAAAAAAGCAGGGGAGATGGGACAGATAACTTTCTCCAGGTTTTCCAGATAAAAACATGTGGTCACCAGGAATTCAAGGTAACTTCAAAAGCCGCATTTAATTCAAAATAAAATGAACATTTCTGACAGATGAAAACAGTATGAAACTGATTTTTTTTCTTTCCTAGATACAAATGATATGGGGCATTTCTTAACAGTTTAGTAATCATCTAAGAATAACTGTAGAAATAACCCCAAATCTACCATCCCAGCCACTGGTATAAAACAAACACCTTCCATGAAACTGTCTTTCACGTAACTAAAATATCCTCACTTACTTGGAACAATTTCGTGCTTACATGATCACAACCACTTGTTTTTAGATGCTGTGGGATTGTGGGATTACTGGAGCTGAGATTTTTGAAACAATATCTGATTCTTAGCAGAGAGGTAATAATCCTTTCACTATACATTGATTGGGCTTCCTTAACCAAATCTGAGCAACTACTATAATAATAATGCTGGTGGTAGTCCATGATACTCTCAAATTTTTCCCTTTAAGAAATATATAAGCCATGTAACTGTAGCAAATATGTTACATTGTACACTTTCTTAACCCGGAATGGCTGTTTTCAGGCCTTATTAGGAAAACAAACAAACAATGGTAGTTACTACCTGTTTTTTATCATTCATAAGCTACAATAAAGTTCAAATATGGACAGTTTAATTGTGTGACATTAAGTAAAAAACGAAAACCATTATAGTTTTACCAAAAGAAACACAAAAAATATGGGAAGAAGTGAAATGAACAGGGCATAGGTCCCAAAGATTACATTATGATTCTCAACAGGATTTTCAAAACAAAGGGTATCTACATACAATTTCTGTGAATATTTCTTATACTAGAAAGATCCAAAGCAAATGTAGGCTCAGCCCTACCTTGTCAAAGATAAATATTCAGATAAACTAGAAGTTCCATCTGCTAAAGTGCATCCGCTGACCAGGTCCACCCTGGCCCTGCTACTTACAGCCATCCAAGAAAGTGGCCTCACTCATGCTTATTCACTCATTCTGTGTCCTATCAAGAGTCACACAAAACAATGGTTTTGCTTTTTTTAAAAAACCAAATACTTTATATGGTGAACTACAGAAAAAACAATTCTAAATATACTTTTAAAATTCTAGAGAGTTGAGATAACCTTTCTTTAAATACTGAAAATGTAAAGGGTCCATATAAAGAGTTGTATTAAGTATATACTTTCTATTTTAATAATTCACTTGCTGTGCTCTTAAAATCTCTATGAGAGAAGCAGATATTTTACCCATGTCTTTTGGTAAGAGATTCAAAAGCAGAAGTAGCAGGGCTGTAAAATTTCATAAAATTTGTGGGATTTTTTTAAAGCTAAATTATTCAATATCTTGTATTGTTATTGCACTCATGTATTGCCCGGAATATATATACAGCAACCCAGCAACAGTGATTGCAACACAAATAAGGTAAATAGGTCTACAAAGCATTTGATTTCCTTATTAGATAAATGAAGTTTTCATAGAGGAAATGCAAACAACTGCAATTCAGATCAGGTTATATAAGCTTAACAATTATTTAAACCTTATATAAAATTAAATCTAACCCTCACCACTACAAATCTGTAAGGAATCAGAAAAGGATTTATAGTACACAAGTCTTGACTACTGTTGCATTCCACTTTGAAACCACTCTAAGCTAAAACAACATTTTACCAAGATTTAAAGAAAAATAGATTTTATAAAAGGGATTCTTTTATTCACTGAATACATCATTTGTGTTACTGACAGAAACAAGTGATAATTTTTTTCCACTATAATTTGCTCTGATGAAAGAAGTAATTCTTTTAACTCCTAACAAATGCTACATTTTCAAGACTAAAGGAATTATCAGTAGGCATTCTTTCTTCTTGATCTAAGTTATTTGTCTCTAAAATATGTCAAGTAAGCTTTTAAAGATTCAGGGAGGGGCAGCTTCATGATTTTTTCTCTCAGTAAATTTTGAGGTGGCTCCTCTGGCTTCATCGCTTCACTGTGATCTTTTTCTTCCTCTTCTTTGTTATCTTCTTCCATTTTTTCATCCTCCTCACTGTCTAGAGGCTGAGGAATAAGCTGATTACCCACAAATACGTAAGTGTTAATTCTCTGTTTAACTCTCTTTCTTTTCCTTTTGGGTGGAGCCCTTTGAGGAATCCCCTTGGCCTGCATCTCATCATTTATGAAATTTCTAAGTGTGCGTCGAATGTAAATACGAGCCAAGTCCTGTAGATTCCTGACAGCACAGGGAGCTAAAAACAAACACAAAACACAAGAAAGAAAACATTAATCTATTGTTCACTTTTTTACATAAAACAAAACGTGTTTCTTAGCACATTTTAGAAAATACACAAAATATAAAAACTCTACCTTTCATCTAACAAAGGTTTCGGAGTAGTCATCATATGCCAAGGACCAATGGATAGCACAGAAGTTAAAATGTACAGGGGCGTGTGTGTGTTTGTGTGTTGGCATTTATATGCATAAAAGTTCTCTGGAAGCGTAAGAATTTAGAAACAGGGTACATGACCATGAAATAATTAGGAGACAAGAGCAGGAGAGAGACTATCCTGCATATCTTTTATACTTTTTGATGTATAAATCATACGAAAAGTACTATCTATTCATAACAACAGAAGTGAGATCCCATCCCCTATATAGTTTTTGTTTCTTTGTTTTGAAACAAGGTCTCACTGTAGCCCAGGCTGATTGTGTAGTGGCACAATCATGGTTTACTGGAGCCTCAACCACCCAGGCTCAGGTGATCCTCCTGCCTCAGCCTCCCAAGTAGCTGGGACGGAAGTGCACGCCAGCACACCTGGATAATTTTTTAATTATTTGTAGAGAGGGAATCTTACTATGTTGCCTAGGCAGGTCTCTTTAACTCCTGAGCTCATGTGAGCCTCTCATCTCAGCCTCCCCAAATATTGAGGTTACAGGTGTAAGCCATCATGCCCGGCCCTCTATATGTAAAAATGAACAAAAACCATCTGCTCTGCCCATTTTCCAAAATTGTTCACTAAGTTGTTTAACATTCATCAATAAGTAAGTATTAACCTATATCTGCCAGGCACTGTTAAAGAACCCATGTAGACACACTGGATGATTTAGATCACCAAGTCTGCACTCCCTGCACTTATGCAACTTACATAATCAGGGAGGAGTTGGTAAACAAAAATCAATTATAAAGAAGAAAAATAAGGAATACAAGAAAAAAAACAAAACATCAATGATATGACAGAAAAAGTGGGGTTCTGGTTTCTTTCTTTTTTGTTTTGAGACAAGAGCTTTGCTCTGTCACCAGGCTGTAGTGCAGTGGAGTGATCTCAGCTACTGTAATCTCCGCCTCCCGGGTCCAAGTGATTCTCCTCCCTCAGCATCCTGAGTAGCTGGGCCTACAGGCGTGTGCCACCACGCCTGGCTAATTTTTTGTATTTTTAGTAGCGATGGGGTTTCACTGTGTTAGTCAGGATGGTCTCAATCTCCTGACCTTGTGATCCACCCGCCTTGGCCTCCCAAAGTGCTGGGATTACAGGCACGAGCCACCACACCTAGCCCTGGTTGCTTTCTATTGGGTGGTCATAAAGGTCTCCCTGAGAAGATCATGTCCTAGCTAAGATCTAGATGATGTAACAGCCATGTAAACATCTTGGAGGCAGAGGGAACAGCAGAGCCCTAAAAGGTAAACGAGCTTAGCATGTTAAAGGAGCTGAAGGAAGGCTAGTGCAGATGAAGTTCGGAGCATGAGAATAGCCGGAATACTTTGGTAATCCACTTGAAATATGAACACACTCTAATGGAGAGTGGCAGTATAGATGGGAGAGATGGACAAATTCCAGGTATAATACATTCTGAAGATAGGATGGAAACGGATTGGCTGTAGGGGATGAGAGAGGGAAAAAAATAATCAAGGAAAACATCTAAGGTTTTGGCCTGAGCAACTGGGCAGATGCTGGTATCAGTTACTGACATGACAAAGACAGAGGAGAGAACAGGTTGAGAAGAAAATTTTAAAATGTACTTAGTTTGTGTTAGATGTGAATTGTCTATCATTTATCCAAAGTGGAGATTTCAGAGATAATTAACAACTACAATGTCATACTCGTCACCATTTTCAATGTTTTACAAGTAATAACTCAATGTTAGGAGATTACGTACTGAATGCAGGTTTTGACTGCAGAGGGTATGCTGCCTTTCCCACCATAAGCCACCATAAGATCACGACTCTGGAGCTCAGGGGCAAGGTCGGGGCTGGAGATGCTAATCCCATGTCAGCAGCCCATCGTGACATGCAAAGACCAAGAGTAGAGGAAAGCACCCAGAACTAAGCCTGAGAGAGCTCTGTAAAGGAACAGAGTGAAGAATAAATCTACCCTAAAGTTTTAGAAATTATAAAGGAGCTAGGAAATAGAAACTGTATCAGTCTTTTCAGCTGATCTTGGCTCTTGAATTTTTCTGTTACTGGTATTCTCTGTCAACACTGTAATTATGTTCTTCCTTTGCCAATACTGCATGCTATTCCAGCGATGTATCTTTCAATCCTAAATCATCAGAGGAATACCTGAAATTTATCAAGACCAACTGGACCCAGCATGGAAAAAGATTCAGACTTGACTTTAGTAGCTGCTAACACTCAGAACTCCTAAAGTAGCAGTCATGTGAGCGTCATTTAAAAGTTCTTTTGGGCCAGGCACAATGGCTCAAGCCTGTAATCCCAGCACTTTGAGAGGCTGAGGCAGACGGATCACTTGAGCCCATAATCTTGAGACCAGTCTGGACAACATGGTGAAATCCTGTCTCTACAAAAAAAAAAGAAAAATTAGCCGGGCATGGTGGTACATGCCTGTAGTCCCAGCTACTCAGTAGGTTGAGATGGGAGGATCATCTGAGCCTGGGTAGGTCAAGGCTGCAGTGAGCCATGGTCATGCCACTGCACTACAGCCTGGGTAACAGAGTGAGACCCTGTCTCAAAAAATTTTAAAAATAAAATTAAAAAGTTCTTTTGACTGACACAAAACCTTTTAGATAAGTCTCAGTCCTAATTATTCAAACATCCTCCATATTGTCTATTCCTTAAGAGTACCTTGTTTCCAATGCCTCCAGTTATGAGATTAGGATTTAACAGATGAGACAATACTAATCCTGACTGCTAGGAAAACTTATTTTAAATTTAAATAGAAAAAGAGGGAATCCTCCCTAACTCATTTTACGAGGCCAGCATCATCCTGATACCAAAACCTGGTAGAGACACAACAAAAAAAGAAAATTTCAGGTCAATATCCCTGATGAACATCGATGGGAAAATCCTCAATAAAATACTGGCAAACCAAATCCAGCAGCACATTAAAAAGCTTATCCACCATGATCAAGTCTGCTTTATCCCTGGGATGCAAAGATGGTTTAACATATGCAAATCAATAAATGTAATCCATCACATAAACAGAACCAACAACAAAAACCGTATGACTATCTCAATAGATGCAGAAAAGGCCTTTGACAAAATTCCACACTCCTTCATGCTAAAAAAACTCAACAAATTTGACATTGATGGAACATATCTCAAAATAATAAGAGATATTTATGACAAACCCACAGCCAATATCATACTGAATAGGCAAAAACTGGAAGCATTCTCTTTGAAAACCAGCACAAGACAACGATGTCCTCTCTCACCACTCCTATTCAACATAATATTGGAAGTTCTGGCCAGAGCAATCAGATAAGAGAAAGAAATAAAGGGTACTCAAATAGGAAGAAAGTAAGTCAAATTGTCTCTGTTTGCAGATGACATGATTGTATACTTAGAAAACCCCATCATCTCAGCCCAAAATCTCCTGAAGCTGATAAGCAACTTTAGCAAAGTCCCAGGATACAATTCAATGTGCAAAAATCACAAGCATTCCTATACATCAAGAACTCCTAAAGTAACAGACAAACAGAGAGCCAAATCATGAGTGAACTCCCATTCACAACAGCTACTAAGAGAATGAAATATCTAGGAATCCAACTTACAAGGGATGTGAAGGACTTCTTCAAGAAGAACTACAAACCACTGCTCAAGGAAATAACAGAGGACACAAACAAATGGAAAAACATTCCATGCTCATGGATAGGAGAATCAATATCATGAAAATGGCCATACTGTCCAAAATAATTTATAGATTCAATGCTATCCCCATCAAGCTACCATTGACTTTCTTCACAGAATTGGAAAAAACTACTTTAAACTTCATATAGAACCCAAAAAGAGCCTGCATAGCCAAAACAATCTTAAACAAAAAGAACAAAGCTGGAGGCATCACACTACATGACTTCAAACTATACTACAAGACTACAGTAACCAATGGTACTGGTACCAAAACACATATACAGACCAATGGAACAAAACAGAGGCCTCAGAAATAACACTACACATCTACAACCATCTGATCTTTGACAAACCTAACAAAAACAAGCAATGGGGAACAGATTCCCTACTTAATAAATGGTGTTGGAAAAACTGGCTAGCCATATGCAGAAAACTGAAACTGCACACCTTCCTTACACTTTACACAAAAATCAACTCAAGATGGATTAAAGACTTAAACATAAAACATAAAACCATAAAAACCCTAGAAGAAAACCTAGGCAATACCATTCAGGACATAAGGATGGACAAAGACTTCATGACTAAAACACCAAAAGCAATGGCAACAAATGAAAAAACTGACAAACGGGATCAAATTAAGCTAAAGAGCTTCTGCACAGCAAAAGAAACTATCATTACAGTAAACAGGCAACCTATAGAATGGGAGAAAATTTTTGCAATCTATCCATCTGACAAAGGTCTAATATCCAGAATCTACAAAGAATTTGAACAAATTTACAAGAAACAAACAAACCCCATCAAAAAATGAGCAAAGGATATGAACAGACACTTCTCAAAAGAATACATTTATGCGGCCAACAAACATATGAAAAAAAGCTCATGATCACTGGTCATTAGAGAAATGCAAATCAAAACTACAATGAGATACCACCTCCAGCCAGTTAGAATGGCGATCATTAAAAAGTCAGGAAACAACAGAAGCCGGCGAGGATGTGGAGAAATAGGAATGCTTTTACACTGTTGGTGGGAGTGTAAATTAGTTCAATCATTGTGGAAGACAGTGTGGCAATTCCTCAGGGATCTAGAACCAGAAATATCATTTGACCTAGGAATCCCATTACTGGGTATATACTTAAAGGATTATAAATCATTGCACTGTGCATGTAAACATACATGCACACGTATGTTTACTGCAGCACTGTTCACAATAGCAAAGACTTGGAACCAACACAAATACCCATCTGTGATAGACTTGATAAAGAAAATGTGGCATATATACACCAATTATGAAACAATTTTTCATAACAATTTATGAAGTCTCTTCTGTCCCTGAACTTTAAACAATGCATCTTTCTTTTTAGAATGTCTTCTCCCCAACCCCAATAAAAAAAACCACAGAAAGAAACAGGATTTTTAAATGTAATAAAATTAGTGGCGAATCAAGATGAAAAATTATGACTCCACTTTAGTAAGTTGTTTAATATGAGAAATTTGATTACTACGAGATACATTTGGCAAATAATTTCTATATTATTTTTGGTTTTTTTTATAGTCGCATTCTTTCATATTTTAATTCCCTACAATTAAGGAATAATGTCCTCTCAACAGCAAGCTATTTTGACTTACTTCTCTACACCCACAAAAACTTATTCTCCATACATCCTATTAAATTTTGGCAAATACCAATTTTTAAAACTTTTTTCATGCTCTATTACTATATGAAGCTTTTTTTTTTAGAAATTCACATAATTCCTGACTTTTTATAAGTTACTGTTGGTTACTGATGACTTTTCTCTTTATTGTAGAATTTCAAGTACAGTAGTCTCCCTTTATGCAGTTTCACCTTCCACGGTTTCTGCTTTCTACGGTCAACCAAGGTCTGAAAATATTAAATGGAAAATTTGAGAAAGAAGCAATTCATACATTTTAAATTGTGAGCTGTTCTGAGTAGTGTAGTATAATTTCATGCTGTCCTGCCTGGGATGTGAATCATCCCTCTGTCTACCATTTCTGCACCATATATACCACCCATCTGTTAGTAACTTAGCAGCTGCCTCAGTTATCAGATAGAAAAAAACATAATACATACAGGATTTTGTACTATTTGCAGGCCCAGGCATCCCCTGGAGGGTAATGGAACATATCCCCCAAGGATAAGGAGTGATGACTGTATACACAGAAAAGAGTCAATGGTTTAATAACTCCCATATATCTGGGCACTCAGCTTCAACAATTATCACTCTTCCCATCACCACCCCAGATTATTTTGATGAAATATTTAGACATATCATTTAGTCTGTAAATGTTTCAGAGGTATAATGGATTTTTTTTTTAATTTAGGCTCCTTTCCATTTTACCCTATTCTATTGAATTTATTCCTATTTTACATTCACTGTTACAAATGTCATTCAATCCAACCAATAGCAGTCTTACCAGCTACTTAGATTTGTGTTGAAATTCTTAAAATGAGGGAAAATGGAAATTGTGCATTCATAGCATATTATCTATGTCATTAATGAATTATGTTATTATAAAAATATATTTACAACCAAAATGCTTCTAAAATAAACAAGAAAACGATCAGATAAAAAATAGAATGACTACTGATAGAATTCTGAGATTTTAACAGTGTCAAAGTAAAATAGTTAAATAGCTGCTGCACAGAAATCAACAAGGGATTCTATAGGCATTCTTAGGTATGACACTTATGGTTGGGCCACTGTCAAAGCCAAGCTGTGTCAGAAAATTTTTTCATTACTTCCTTTTATTACTTCCCATCCAGTTAGGATAATTAAAACAAAATTATCATAAACTATAATTCTAATGTTTGAAAACTAGGAAGAAAATAGTTTTGTTATTATTGTTGCAAGGAGTTTTAAGTAGGGACCGGTAACTACAGTATAGCCTACTATTGCAAATAGTACTAATATAGCATAAATATATAGAGTATACAGATAGTCCCTGACTTCTAATGGTTCAATGTAGGATTTTTCCACTTTACAATGTGTTTATCAGGATGTAACCCCACCTTACGCTGAGGAGCTCCTTATGTCTCACAATGGGGTTCGGGTTTCTACTAAATGAGTATCACTCTTGCAACCAAAGTAAGGTCAAACCATCCTAAGCTGGGGACCATGTTCTGTGTTACCAGCATTAAATCCATTTTCCACTCAACAACGTTCATGATTTACAATGGGTTTATCTGGCCATAGTCCCACCATAAGTCAAGAAGCATCTGTAGTCTACTAAAAAGTAGAATTCATGGAAACAATCATATAATGCATACACAGCCAAGTGATAATCACTGATTCTGGTGCTAGAAAGAAATGGATGTCCTATATTTTTCTGTGTCTCAGTGATACCTGTTTTTGACTAGATGGGAAGTTTAAATAAACATTTCAACACAGTAACCTCATGTTTCCAGTCTCCTTTATGATAATCCTTTGTTTTTTTATCATTCTTATTTTAGCTTTAATTTTGTTTTATATGGACTGTTACATATGGATTAAAATCCTTTTTGTAAGTAGCGAAAGTATAGATTACTAACAAGTATATTTGGGAAAACTGGTTGCTAACATTTTCCGAATTATGAAAGGTTGAAACTGTTTTAGAACTGACTGCTTAACTTCCTTCTAAATGAGATCACAATAACAGCACAGAATCAGAATCTATGACTCTCACAAATCTGTAAAGAGTGGTCAACGTATCACCTTTGACAGTGGCTCCCATTAGAGAAAAATGCTTGCAAAGCACTCTCCCAAGCTCAAGCTGAAGAAACATTTACGCCGCTAACACTCTGAGCAAGCAACACTCACCACAGAGCCATGACAGCCTCTCTGCATCACTGCACACATTCTTCCTAAGGGTGGAGGAATGGCTAGGCTTGTATATTTCAGGTATATAAAAAGCAGCTGGCCATGTTTGGCTGTCATTCCTTTCTCTTTTCCTCTGGGATGTGCCTACTTTCGTCTGGGACTCACACACATTGACTAGGCTCTATTCACCATATATTTACAGGTAGACTCTCATGGTGGCAGGCTGGCGCCACTGCCTGAAACTGGGTGGGTGGTTGGGTCTAATGTAAGGGTTGTGAAACCCTGTCTCTACTAAATATACAAAAACTAGCCAGGTATGGTGGTGGGAACCTGTAATCCCAGCTACTCAGGAGGCCAAAGCAGAAGAATTGCTTGAGCCCAGGAGGCAGAGACTGCAGTGAGCTGAGATCGTGCCACTGCATTACGGCCTGTGTGACACAGTGAGACTCCATCGTAAAAACAAAACAAAACAAACATTACTTCATATAATTTTCAAAAACACTCCAAATGTCCCAAAGTCATGCGGCTCAAAAGAGAGTAGAATGAACACTGAAAATAAAATTGTATCTTTCTATAAACCCAAGTTCCTATGAAATAAATTCATTTAAAAGGCAAACTAAGTCAAGAGGTTCCTTTTTGGTAAAGAATTTTACCTCATGGTTAAAAATACTATGATCTAAGCCAAACCAATTAATACCACTCTCTCCTCTCCATTTCAAGCTCTCATTTGCTCCATTACGTTGATCACTCCCTCCTTGAAACTTTTCTTTCTTGGTTTTCAACACCCTGGGACCTGACCCTAGTTTGCCCCCACCACCTTTGACCCTTCCTTCGCTAATCCATTTTCCTCCATTTTATCTCTAAATTGGTGAACCTCAGGTCCAACTCCAATATCTCTTCTTTATTTCTACTCTCCGCTAAGTGATCTCATCCATTTCTATCTATCCCTAGCCTAAAATGCCATGTTCATGTTGAGGGGTCTCCATTTATACCTTGCTCATGAAGCAGGTTTGTGCCACCTGACATTTGTCTGTATGGTAACAGACAACTCAAACACGATTAAAGGAAAATGTCAGATCTTTCTATTCCTATTTCCAAATTATGCCACTTCCAGTCTTCCTAGCAATAGTAAATAACACCAGCACTCAGCTAGCCTCAAGGGAAAACAAATTCCTCTTTTCCCTCCACCCACACTCTCCCCAGTCAGCTATTCTTCTGCCTTCAGACAACACTATCCACACCAACATCCACTCTCCCGTAGGTGTTTAAGAAAAGCCTCCTGACTGGCCTGCCTGCCTTTTTTTCCTATGATAATCCATCCTCCACAGCCAGCCAATGAGCTTCTGCCACTCTGGACCCTATGCCTGGTCTGAGAATGACCAAGTTCTCTTCAGACTAGATAAAGCCTTTTATATTTATTGTGTCTCTGTATGAAAAAATGCTGCCACTAAATCTTGACGTGGCAAGTTTTTTTATATCATTCTGGTCATAATTTAGATGTTGCTTTGGCAGAAAGGTCTTCCTTACCACCATACCTATAGTAGATACCCTTCCCACAACCAGTAACTTGCCACATCACAAACTATAATTAATAAATTTGGTTTTGGTTTGACCTGCCCCTTCTTCTTATGTTTCCATGAAGGTAGCTAACAGTGTCTGGTATAAGGTGAGGGCTTTACTTTACCAAAACAAAACAAAACAAAACAAAACAAAAAAAAAAAAAAAAAACTGAGGCCCAGCGAAGTGGCTCATGTCTATAATTCTAGCACTTTGGGAGGCTGAGGCAGGTAGACCACTTGAGGTCAGATGTTTGAGACCAGCCTGGCCAACATGGTGAAACAGCAT
Organism: Macaca mulatta; assembly: GCF_049350105.2. NCBI lineage: Eukaryota > Metazoa > Chordata > Mammalia > Primates > Cercopithecidae > Macaca > Macaca mulatta. The sequence goes on from NC_133413.1 coordinate 62,437,076, forward strand.
CTCTTCTAAAAATACAAAAATCAGCCGGGCGCGGTGGCTCACGCCTGTAATCCCAGCACTTTGGGAGGCCGAGGCGGGCGGATCACAAGGTCAGGAGATCAAGACCACGGTGAAACCCCGTCTCTATTAAAAATACAAAAAATTAGCCGGGCGCGGTTGTGGGCGCCTGTAGTCCCAGCTACTCGGGAGGCTGAGGCAGGAGAATGGCGTGAACCCGGGAGGCGGAGCTTGCAGTGAGCCGAGATCGCGCCACTGCACTCCAGCCTGGGCGACAGAGCTAGACTCCGTCTCAAAAAAAAAAAAAAAAAAAAAATACAAAAATCAGCCAGGCGTGGTGGCGCACACCTGTAATCCCAGCTACTTGGGTGTCTGAGGCACAAGAATCACTTGAACCCAGGAGGCGGAGGTTGTAGTGAGCCGACATGGCACCACTGCACTCGAGCCTGGGCAACACAACGAGACTCTGTCTCCAAAAAAAAAAAAAGGCTGAATAAATCCACTAAATATCTTACTGTATAAGTATTTAATTCTTCATAATTACATAGTTTTAAATCCCAAGCATAAAAGCCAAACACCGTAAGTCACAATCCAATCAGAAAATATGAAGAGCTACTTACGGAGTCCCACAGAATCTGGTTTGCCATGATCATTCTTACTTGGTTGCACAAGTGGAGCAAATGAAACAGCAAGGATATTTTTACTTTCCCAAGTGTTCTGTCCAGTTCGCATAATCTGTGTTAACTATTTAGAGAAAAAAAAGAAAGAAAGAAAGTGAACAGCTTAATCCCAGCAATGTGGTCACCTTACAGTCAAAACTGTTTTAAGGGAACAACTGCCAGTCAGAGCTATACAATCACTTATATTTAAATGTGACCAAATTAATTCCATTTAAATATTTACTATAAAATATAAAAGGAATGAAACTATTTGCTGTTAATACAGATATTTTAATGCAAATGGGATACTCAAATATGGCCAAGTGAGTCTGCAATGTTAGATTTGTGGTCTGACAGTGTCTAGAAGAAGCACTACAATCCATACATGCCATTGCCTTTCAAAATACATGTCTGAGACAGGTTCAGTAATTTGGTTAAGGCATTATATTAATAAGACCATATTTTGACTACATGTTGACTTCATGCTCTTCCATGATATTAATGGAATACAGATTCTAATTCGACCCCCAACTTGATATCTCACAAATCAATGTAATTATAAAGAGACTAGAAGTTTTATCATTTCAGCAAACGCCCATCACTGGTCACAGGAAAAAAATATTAGCTCAATACACATCTTGTTCAGGTTTAATTAGTATATTCAACTTAGCAGCTCGTTACTACATTTGATGTTTGTAAAATAGTATACAGTAAATGTTTAACAAAATATTGATGAGAAAGTCACATTTTACATATTTGAAAATGTATTGTTAAAGGAAAACAAAACAAAAAAAAAATTGTTTAACTGGGAGTCTAAGCCCTGGAAGCATTCTAATAACATTTTTCCATGAACTTTTAAAAATGAATATTGATATACTCTTGCCCTTTTTAATATCTGACAAATGATTTGCTACAGAGCACAGTTCATGGTGATAGTGAGATCCACTGAGCTGCAAATGACACATGGTGATGCTAAGGGATCCCAAGATAAATAAAAATAAACTCCACAACTATCATGCTAGGACCCAGTCATCTTAGATACTCTACCTCAACTACACAAACTGCAGGTATTTTAAACATTTCAGATTTCAGTTAATGTAAACATAAAAGATATTTTTTAAATGTGTTTTTATAACTTTTTTAAGTAATTTGCTTTTGAAAGGTATACCCGTTTTCTGAGTAAATTAGTATTTCATACATTATACCTAATAATTCCAAACCAAGGCTAAAAAAGTAAAATTAATAATGTTCATAAATAGCTGCAGAATATTTTCTAATGAGTCTACTTGGTAATAATGAAGATTTTTTTAGTTCACTTGTTTTCTTTTTTTTTTTTTTTTTTTTTTTTTTGAGACGGAGTCTAGCTCTGTCGCCCAGGCTGGAGTGCAGTGGCCAGATCTCAGCTCACTGCAAGCTCCGCCTCCCGGGTTTACGCCATTCTCCTGCCTCAGCCTCCCGAGTAGCTGGGACTACAGGCGCCTGCCACCTCGCCCGGCTAGTTTTTTTTTTGTATTTTTTAGTAGAGACGGGGTTTCACCGTGTTAACCAGGATGGTCTCGATCTCCTGACCTCGTGATCCGCCCGTCTCGGCCTCCCAAAGTGCTGGGATTACAGGCTTGAGTCACCGCGCCCGGCCACTTGTTTTCTTAATGAAGTTAAATAGTTCAAAATCAAACCACAAAGAGGATTTCTTTTCTTTTCTGAGACAGGGTCTCACTTTGTCCCCCAGGCTGGATGCAGAGGCATAATCATGGCACACTGCAGCCTCAACCTCCCGGGCTCAAGTGATCCTCCCACCTCAGCCTTCTGAGTAGCTGAGACTACAGGTGCATCACCATGCCTGGATAATTTTTGTATCTGTTTGTAGAGACGGGGTTTTGCCATGTTGCCCCGACTTGTCTTGAACTCTAGGGCTCAAGCGATCTGCCTGCCTTAGCCTCCCAAAGGGCTGAGATTACAGGCGTGAGCCACCATGCCTGGCTAGGATTTCCTTTCGACACGTTCAAAGAACTGAAGAATATGGGAAACTGAGCAGCTAGTAGAGATCATCACATTCAACTTTTGGGAAAGCAAACTAAAGAAGAAAGCAGCTTGCTGAACACCAGCACAGGGAGTAACTGAGCTGAGTTGAAAGCCCAAGTTACCTCTCGTCATAGTAGAGAGATATTTTCTCTATCTCCTTTGTTTAAATAATTAAGATGTTTCAAGTTTTGTCTAAACAAATAAGACAGATCTGGTGAAAAGTATTTTTTCTTTAAAAGTTACAATGTACCTTTCACTGAATAAAATTCCTCAACCTTAAACAAATGTGCTTGCTTCCTAAGCCACTAAAGAAAAGGAGTGGAAGTTACCTGATCCTCTATAGGCATGACTAATATGCCTCCAACTTTTAGTAATATTTTCATGTAGTTTTCATGGTCTTTCTGGACTCCAGCTCCACAATAAATTCGATCATACTGATGACTGTCAGATGCTATCTGGAGGCAATTACCGACAACAAATGCAGGTTCACAGAACTCAAATCTGCATTGAAAAACAAACATATTTTAATTCATTTAAGCAAAATATTAGATCTAAAAATTTACCATAATCCAGTCCTTTGAAATAATGGAAGTTACCAAAATTAATTATAAGGATAAAATGATTATAAACTTTATTTAAATATAATATTTATTAAGTTTAGCACTCATCAAATATATTGTTTTATTATCAATAACATAGGACAGACGTGTTTTCAAAACATTAACATTTTTGGCCACACTGAAACCTCACTTAAGTGTTAAGAAATAAATATAACGAAAAGCTCATCACAACCTCAATATTGTGACACTCCCAAAGTAACATATGATAACAATGAGAATCATAAGGATCAATAAATGAGAAAAGGCTTCACTTTGCATTGTCCTTTCCAAAAAAGGTGAGGGGCCAGCAGAAATGAGAAAGGTTTGTATAGAATTCATCTCAGTTTGACATTTTTGCTGAAGGTAAAAGTGGGAGAGCTTTGTCAAAAAAAAGATACGAGTGTCCCCACCACACACCCCTGCAACCAGTAAGGTTAGGAAGAGTTTCTAATAAATTTTGACTGAGGAACATTACTGATTGGGACAAAGACCAGAATGAATACTAGTTTTTTCATGTTGCTGCTTTGGTCCCGATGATCTCCCTAAGCAACATGAGATATGGTTTCAAAGGTATTTTATCTGGGCTGCTTGGTCCTGGTGACAGTGTTGGTTCATGGTACACAGAGTTACACTTTTACAAACTATCCTACTTGGACTTCTACTTTATTTCTTAAATTTTGATAAAAACAAAACTGAAAACAGGCTCTAATATAAATGTAATTAAAACCCCAACGCACTAATAAGACAGGTAATCTTATTAAAATTAATTCGTATCCTTTCACTTTTACACTGAATAAGGTTAATATGATCATAGAGCAAAAGCACACTATTATTTAAGGATGAAATAATTTACATTAAAAGGTTTGGCATGCAGTGAAAAATAACACTGATCTGAATCACAACCATTTTTACTCTGTAAAATATATTCTGTCCTTTAGTAATTAATAGACTTATTACACAATTAAGTTTCCATTCAGAGTCACTAAAACACAGACACATCTATTTCCTAAAGAAGAAAATTTACCCAAATCTATGCCCTGTTCTTCATTTCTTGTCTTTTTGGTGGAAGGGGACAGAAGGTGGGATGGGAAGGGTCAAGGGTATCCCTGTACTATTGTCTCCATGCCCCAACGCTAAGGCAGTCCATGCTCCATTATTTCTTTTACTGTAACTGTCACCTCACTGATCACATTTTTCAGGTCTCTCTTCCATCCCTTTGCTCTCTACTGCGCAGGATAAGTTCAAGCTCCTAGGAGTGCTCTGTGGGGAATCTTTATGAGTCTACTGTCAAATCGTTCTACTAGACTCCTTTCCTGTCTATGCCCCAGCCTGAACATACTACTCTGCAGGCAGACTGAATTACTTGCTTCTAATTCCTTACAGGAACCATCACACAGTGTTTTGAAATCCTGCATCTGTGTATGTGCTGTTCCCTTAACTTAAAATATCCTTCCCCTCTCCTTCTACTCTTAATGCCTGATATCCCTTCAAGATATAGCTCAAATATCAGCTTTGCAATGAAATCTTACTCCATTCTTTAATAGCATCTCATCCTTTCTACTTGCACAGCACACAGAAAATGTGAATTTACCTATGTTAGAGAATCGTATTTAATTTCTCTTTTATACTCAAAACTATGCCATAATCTTGGATTTTTAAAAATATAGTCAAAATGTAATTTTCGGCTTTTAAGTAATTAGATACTGTAGATCACGTGGTTTAATCATCTTATCACAGTAAGCATTCTTTAAAAATAAGTTGGACTATTTCAGTAAGGTCTACCTAAAAACTTTATAGAAATTCATTTTAAATGCTTTAATTTTATCATAATTTATTTCAACCTCATAATTTTCAGAATGAGACTAAGGAATTTAAATAATTAAAAATGTTTGAATTATTAAACCTCTTTATCAGATACATTAAATCAACTAAAAAATATGCTTATAGTTTTAAAAGCTTCCTACTAGTTAAAAATATGTGGTAGCTTACAGAACTATTGCCAAGGAAAACACCACTACAGGTAATGACAGCTTACAATTAAAACCACTTTTCATATTAGTGGTATTTTATACACATTCATCACAGCAAAATAAGTTAGAAATAATTTAGTGTTTGATTCTAAAATTAAATGTGTGCTTTGGACAAGTTACCTGATACCACTAATTGCACACTTCCTTCAGTCAAATACTATTTGCTGAGCACTAGCTTTGTGCAGTGACTGAGAATACAATGGGAGACACTCATGTTTATCTCTAATGGAAGAGACAAACATCAAACAATCCTATTAATTGAAATATAAATTACAACTGTGATAAATGCTCTAAAGGGAAACTGACAGGCATGGGGATCAGAGAAGGGCTCCCTGAGAAATGGCAAGCTGGGATCTGAAAGGTGAGACAGGACAATCTAGAGCTGCCCTATCAAGATGAAAGCCACCAACCACTGTGGCGAGTAAAACCTTAAAATGTGGCTAGTCCAAGATCAGAGACTTTTTAAAACAATGTAAAATATCTAATTCTTTTTATATTTGCATATTAAAATATATATACTTTTTAATAGTCACCTAAAATGAAAATACTAAATAACTACCCTTTTACTTAACAAAGAGTTGCTTCTAATACTTTAACACAATCGTCCCTTTGAAACATTTTTAAAATGTATTTTCCTGCTATCTCTTTGAATATTTCTTCTGAATTTAATTGTATCTCCATCACCTATTAGTCCTCAAAACACATGTATTAAATAAATGAACTAAACAAAAAAAAGAAACATAAATTTTTAACTTAACTACCTACCAACGTTGAATATGAACCCAAATTTGACAAATTAAATATGCTAATCACAAAAATCGCAGGAGTAGAAGAGAAGCTTTTCTAGAAATAAAGTTACAGAAAAAGCATATGCTTATGGTACTTCTTTTAATTGTTTTAATTTTTAAAATATAGACAGAGAGTCTCGCTATGTTGCCCAGGCTGGTCTCGTACTCCTGGCCTCAAGTGATCCCCCCACTCCAGCCTCCCAAAATGCTGGGATTACAGGCGTAAGCCACTGCGATCAGCCACCTATGGTACTTCTCTGTAGTAACATAATGGTTTATGTTTTGTTAAATTGGTTATTATAATAACTGTAACTTCATGTTACAGAATACAGTTTTTTTCCCAACATGCCAAAAAAGGAACAACAAAATAAACTCTTGCCTCTAACGAATAATCAACTCTCCTATAACTAAAAGGCAGGTTTTTCTTGGACCAGGGGGGTCTTTCTGAAGATCTCCAATCAACCGACCTTATTATTCTAGTAAACAACATGAATGTTTTTCCCTCTAATGTAAAGCAGAACAAGTATATCTACTTCTATCTAAGGGAAATTATTAATACAAAGGATAACTGCAGAGAAAAATCAAAACTCTAAATTAATAAATTTCTAGTAATTGCAACTCTACTTCTAGCAAACACATATATGGGGTCTTTATACTTTCACTTAACATGTTTAAATTGATTTTCTTTAACAGAATACTCAAATTTGAAAGTTTCCTTGAATTTAAGACAATATTCAAAAAGGGATGTACTATTACTAAGTTTAAAAATAAAAAATTGAAAGATATAAATAAAATTGGACAAAAAAGGATATTTTTAAATGTCGGCACTAACAAATCTAGAACATATTAGAGAACTCATATGCTAAACATATTGTAAGTATGGCTTAACCTTTTCTAGCCATAATACATAAAACTTCACAGTTAGTTAGAGAAAAACCTCTCAAACTGCATATTCTTACTTTTTTTCAATCTGTAAAGCAATTAGGGATTAACTTTCCAATAAAGTACTTATAGATGAACTTAGGTTTTTCTGACTGGGCACACTTTGAGAATCTTAGACATTTAGTATTCTGATACTAACATCATGACTTATTTATGTATCTATTTATTTTACTTTGAGAGGAGGTCTTGCCCAGGCTGGAGTGCAGTGATGCGATCTTAGCTCACTGCAACCTCCACCTCTCAGGTTCAAGCAATTCTTGTGTCTCAGCCTCCTGAGTAGCTGGGACTACAGACGTGGACCACCACAACCAGCTAATTTTTTGTATTTTAGTAAAGATCAGGCTTCATCATGTTGCCAAGGCTGGTTCTGAACTCCTGAACTCCAGCAATCTACCTGCCTGGGCCTTCCAAACTGCTGGAATTACAGGCATGAGCCACTGCACCCGGCCCATAATTTATTTTTATACAGCATTTCATGTAAACAAATTCATACCAGTCAGGTTACAGAGTGGCCAAAATTTCAGTTAATATTTTTTCCAAAAGTCTATGATTACAGTTTTTCAGGTAGGCCAGGTGTGGCTCTTCACTCCTATAATCCCAGCATTTTCAGAGGCCAAGGCAGGAGGATCACTTGAGCCCAGGAGTTCCAGACCAGTCTGGGCAACGTGGCAAGACCCTGTCTCCACAAATTTCTTTTAAAAAATCAGTTGGGCATGGTAGCACACGCCTATAGTCCCAGCTACTCCGAAGGCCAAGGTGAGAGGATCGCTTGAGCCCACAAGCTGGAAACTACGGTGAGTTATGACCATGCCACTGCACTCCAGCCCATGTGACAGAGCAAGACCCTGTCTCAAAGAAAAAAAGAATTCAGGTAAATGTTTACTGATATTTATATATGTGAATAACTAGATGATTGATTCAAGACACAGATGGTGGCTACCATGCTATCGAACAGAGTAAATTACAACTCCTATTGATTCTTCCAAAGTAGAGAAGAAAATAAACATTTTTCCTCCTTAGGCTCTATCTTCTAACTTCTGTATCTTACCTAAGTTTCCATAAACCTATAGAGGTAAAGGACATATTTTAAACTACAAATACAATTTCTGTAGAATCTCTAAGACTGAACAATAAACTCAAAGGAAGTTCTCAAGTTTATTACAAAATAATACTATGTATAAAATTACACACAGAAATTATGTTAAAAATGGTGAAAGAAAATCTGAAATCTACCTTTTTACATCAACACCACAATAAACGAAATCTGAGAAGAAAAAAATGGCAAAAACTCTACTAAAATGATACTTAATACGTGTTTATAATTACTTGCAAAAGAGTGGTTGGTGTGTTCCTTCCCTAATTGTTAGGAGTTCATTAAAATTTTATGTTTGTAAGTAAAATAAAAAGTAGCAATCATTTTTATTCTTTGAAAAAAATGTTCAAAACAAAATTTCCAAGATAGAGATGTCCCACACTCCTAAATTATGCTACCAAAAATGTTATATGTATACAGAAAAAAAAATCAACAGTCCTGAAATGTGTATAATAACCACAAAATCATTCATTCTAAGCTTATAATAATTTATTGATTTAAACCTGAAAATTCAATGAATATTCTCAGACTCTCTTATGCAGATAAGGAAAAGTAATTGACATACTCTTAATAAAATGTACCCTGAAAATCATTTATGAAGAAATATAGAGCACATAAATATCTCGGTTTAGAACATGAACACTTGCCCAAAATGACACCGGGATTCTAATGACTTACCTTAGCAGTGGTTTTCTTTATAGGTGCAGGTTGGAATATCTTCATCTTGAGATGGACAGATGATTTCGTTCACAGCAGGGACCTTGCCAACTTGCCCATATAATTCTTTTGATAAGCTGCTAGGAGATCAGGGTGACCTAGCCTTGCCCTGTAGCTTCCCTCTTAGACGGATAGTCTAGGTCTAGGAGCTGACTGAGAGTAGAAAAAACAACATTCCCCTTCAATACACTGTTGAAGTGGGGCTGACAATTTGCACACCTAGTTTATCATGTGCCACAGGATGCTGTTATTGAAATTTTAGACAATTATTCCGGTGGAATAAAGAAATTTCAAGGACGTGGAAAAGAATCCTACCTTGTTCTCACACCTCATCCAAAACAACCTGCCAAATGAATCACAACAACTTCTTTTTCTTGAAATACTTTGTCAAAATACACATTTTGAGTTTTAAGAGCCATGACTGCTTTATTAAGACAAAACAAAACTTCAAATTTTTCCATTGTGAAGAAAACCAAGGGAAATGTTAAACTCTTGATCTCCAAATACACTTATACCATTCAAGGACTCCAACAATCAATAATTAAGCTATTTAATTACAATTTTTTGAAAAACTAAACTTTACATTTTCAAGTGTTTTCCCTTTCAAATGAATCAAACTCATCTCAGAATAATTCAGAATAATTCCAAGCAATGTGTTGCAAGTAAATACAGTTATTGTTCATTAAAGAAAGCATCAGAGAAATTCATAGTAACAAAAACAATCTCCAAACATTTTACAGGAAATGTGACACATAAGTCATACAAAGGAGAGCCTTTTATTGCTGAAATTGTATTTCAACAATTTCTTCTCCTAAAAATGTGTTTGAAGCCATGAAATTTTTCCCCATGCCATTTCTAACAGAGGTTAAAATATATAACCGATAGTCCTGATGACTATTTTCAAGGATTTCTCTCTCTCAACATCTCAATGTCTGTCATAATTGTAAACTGTATTTACGTATCTGTCACAACTTTAAAGTATATTTACAATCTCTAACAATTATTATAAAACTACTTCTAAACATTAGAATACCAAAATGTTCACATATTTGAGAAATATTTTGAATACTGAATATATAACGAATTATATATAGGAAAACTCCTTTAAATAAATGTAATTCTCATAAAGATGAAGTAAATAAAAGATGATAGAATATACAAGCATCTAATTTTCAAATGCAAATCATATGTGAAAAATGAACATATAATTTAAAATAAAATTAGGATAGTAGACATGACAATATCAACTAAATCTTCTAAAATACAAAAGTCTACTCTAACTCTACATATAAAACTTATACCTCAGCTAAATTTGAGTAATGAATTGCCTCCCCCACCCATCTCTGACCCCAATAAAAATTCATGCCATAGGCAAGTCTCATTAATGAACAAGATATGCTCTTTAATATAAATGCTATAGTGAATTAAATACACTATACATTAACAGCATTCCTTAATTCTAATGTGAAAAAAGTAAATAATGAAAATAAAAGTACTCCTTCAACTTTCCTATCTAGGAAACTTTCCTATCCAAGTTGCTAGGCTGTAATTCACTGATAGCAGTACCTTGCTGGAAAGAAATATTAGAATAAATCAACATTGACATCATAAGAGCCAAATAGAACTAAGTAAAAAGACTCCCAGGCTCAGGTTATAGCCTCTTTTTCTAACCCTCAGTTTTCTCATCTGGGAAATGTGAACACCAATTAATATTGTCTCTAGAACTGTGGATAAAACATTTAGAATGGTTAACACTAATGAATAGACAATGCATATTAGGTGCTATCATTTTGTATCATCTCATTATTATTTTCATTATTCATATCATGACTCATTTACATGGCAAACTATACGGAGACAATGGTCTTTCATTCATATGGAATGAAAATCTCCAATAATTCAAACTACATTATACTAATCTGGCTACTGACACTGTCATACTCTCACAGCTATAAGTCACCCAAAAAGGAAAGAATATAGGATCTATTGGCCTAATTAATGCTTTACAAGAAAATGGCCCTCTCTAAAGCATGCATTCTAGGGAGCTAAATCAAATACATACATGTATATGCATTACATATGTGTGGTTATAAATAAATGCTACACTAATAATCAATTCATTTTCAAAGTATTTACATGGTAAAAAGTCTACAATTCAGGTTCCTTTAACATACTCTTCTAAGTAAAGCTGGAGATTTTTTTTTAACCGTACATGAGCAAATACTGACTCATAATTTTACTTTCCCAATATCCTCCTTCCCTCTCAAAAGCCAGATACCTAAAGGCCTTTCCTTGTGTAGCTAAACATAGGATGTTTAGGAGAGCGTGTATAAAAGTACAATAGGAGTCAGCAAACTATGGAGAGCAGGCCAAGTCCAGACTACAGCTCATAAACAAAGTGTTTTTGTAAATAAAGTGTTACTGGAATACCCTCAAGCCCGTTCATTTTCATGGCATTTGTGTCCAGTTTTATACTGCAAAGGCAGAGTCAGGTGGTGGCAACAGACACCATTTAGATTAGCAAGCTTAAAAGATTTACTAATCGGGATTTGTGGGAAAAGCTTGCCAATGTTTCACAGGACCCTTGAAATCACATCATTTTTATAAGACAATTTCAGTGAATTTAAAAATACCGTATGTATCAAAGGAATACATCAGACATAAAACTTCCCCCTTCCCTCCCACCTCCAGTGCAGTAAATCCAGAGTAGCCTCTCCACATTATTCCATTTGCTGATATAAGACTAAGACATAGAAAGTTTAAAAGTACTTACTTATTTCTAAAGAAAGAATACTACTTTCAAGACACAGGAATCAAGCTTTATACAACATAAAAACATATTTGTATTTTATTTTGGGAAAAGGTCTCACTCTGTTGCCTAGGCTGGAGCGCAATTGTGCAATCTTGGCTTACTGCAACCTCCGCATCCCGTGTCCAAGCGATCCTCCCACCTCAGCCTCCCAAGTAGCTGGGAATACAGGTATGTGCAACCGTACTCAGCTAATTTTTGTAATTTTTTTTTTTTTTTTTTGTAGAGACAGGGTTTCGCCATCTTTGCCCAGGCTGGTCTCAAACTCCCAGGCTCAAGCAATCCGCCTGCCTTGGCCTCCCAAAGTGTTAAGATTACAGGTGTGAGCCACCACACCCCAGCCTATATTTGTATTCTTAAAAAGGTCACCTAACATTATATATTCTAATGCTGATTAGTGTATGGATTTTTTTCCCCCTCTACTGCATTTGGGAGTTTACTACGATCTTAAATATATGTATAAAACAAAACTTTAAAAATGCAATTCAAACCATAAGTGACATGATAATACTTTTGAAAAGGGGACTGATTAAAAAAGATCCAAACCAACAGGATAAAAAAAACTGGAAGAATATTAGGTTTCAGCTATTTATTCTCTCTCCATTACACATAATCAAGGATAATCTGGTACTAAGGAATATATAAACAGCAATTAATTTTCCTCAGTTATCTTATATTTTGTTAACTAAAATCTGTATTTTGATGAACCATAATTAAATAAAACTGCTTAGAAATGAGATTTTCAAACCACTTGGCACAGCAAGTTTGTAAAATATTTTAAACTTGAAAATAAGTTTAAATATTATCCACAAACATCAAGACAAACTGAAAATAATCAAAACACATGTAAGAAAAAATCATTTTTATAATTTGTCACTGAAACCAAACTGTATAAAAGGAACAACAACAAAAAAAAAAACACTGAATCCAGCCACTCATTACATTATGCAAAATGAAACATTTTCCTAATACCTACTACTCCTTGTATATAAGCTACTTTATAATCTGAAACACGTAACAGGAATGTTTTGGTACACTGAAGATTAGGATAATAAAATTGTCAGAACTGTATTCTTCATGACTAGTTCATGAATTAAGAATCTGTTTCAAAAATAAGCTGTAACAAACACTTTAGAAACAACTACATATAACTAAAACAAGGCCATAAAAAATTACAGAGAAACATTTATACCAGTCATCACTGTATTTGATGATTCATCATTTTATGAATAACAAACCTGTGTAACACAGTAATGACAAAATAAAACTAAAGAAATATAAGCCAGGGAAATTTGAGTATTTTACAATTACAAAAAAAAAAAAACACCAATTTTAAGAATTTTTAAAAATTGAGATACTTAAATAAGTAGTCTTCAAACTTATCTGTGTTGTGGATTATTATTTAAATTACATCAACATAGAAACGCTTCAAATCACAACATATTTTACTGTTTCCCAGGACTATACCCTCTTGCCAGCAATAAGCTTGAGCTCCACAGATACTTGTACAGAGTTGCTTCACTGATTCAAGAGTCTTCCTTGAGTCTGTTCTGCTCAATTAATGACCCAAAATGGAATTATCTGTGTCTTCATGTATTAATAGGTGAAATCTATTAATAACTCAGCAGAGCTTAAAATAGACCTTAAACATTTGCTTTTACTAATACTTTTATATTTTCTAAGTTGAAATGTACTCAAAGAGCCCTTTTGTGTACACTGTTTCGAGATCAAAACAAATACTTAATAGCAATTAAATAAAATAAATAAAATTCTATAGTTCTAATGACTGTATGAAAATACATCACGACTACATCTTAAGCACTTACCATGCTACTATAATCCTTAAGACAGAGAGAAACGATAAAGACAAAAAAGGATGCTAAAATTGAATCCAAATTTCTTGTCAAATAATTTGGACTAAAAACTTTTATTTCTGCCAAACGTGCTTTTCTTGGAAATAGGATATGAACCAACACAGTAAGCCTTGAAAAACGAATCAAAATGTGCATTACGTGTTGTTAAGACAAGCATAAATAAGATATAGGATGGTGTTCAGTAAATTAATGCAGAAAATTCAAATGGCTTGCTTAAATCCATTGAATTACAGTAAAAATAAAACCTGAGCATTTCCCAACTGCCCCATGCCTGCCTGCTGCCTGCAATCTTTAACACAGTTACAATCACACCTAGGTAGACACAAGATCTTGCCTTCATTGTAAGTATTGAGGATTTTGCTCCATTACATCAGGTTCTGTTCTTCAACCAATCAAATGCCACTTGCCAGAGGATAAATACAAACTGGGATTGCAAAGGGGAATGAAACAAAAGTACAAGAGGAAGGGGAGAAAAGGCAAAGGGAGGAGGGGGAAAATAAACATTCTTCTGAAGATATTCACAAGGTTTTTTGGCTTCTTCTCTCCGGTGCTGTCCTTCAATCTAGATCTTTCTAGAGAAAAGTCCTCAGTTCTGATCTAGCCCCCTCCCTCAAGTTTTGGTCATAGCCAAGGGCTGAAGATAAATGAGGGCCCACTCCCAACAAGCCAAGCTGAAATTTTCAGTTTTTGCCTAAAACTTCGTTCTTTAAAGTGACTGTTCTAAGCTTGTGTTTTCTATCCTTTTTAACACTTTTTCTCTTTGAAAATAAGATACACAGAGAAATGAAAGATGTAAAAGCTCTCCAAATTTTACACAATTTCAAAGAGCTCATGGATTTCAGTGTAAGTGCCCTTGCTCCATAGTAATGCAGAATTTTAGGATTATACACCAAATGGACTTTTCCTGCCAGCCCAAGGACCAAAGCCTGTGCAATATTTCTTCTAAGGGGAGTTATATTGTGAGTTTAAAACAATGGTTTTATAAACCAATTTCTCGTAAACAATCCTATCACAAGATATATCAATGTATTTCTATTATCATTTCTTCTGGATGTATTACAAAGTAGCTGAATATGTTAAAGTTCTTTGTATACTGACAGGTACCACCTCTTATGTTACAACTGAAGAGGACAAAACTACTAAATTACTATCCAAAAGGTAAAAAAACCAGTTCCAGACAAATACTGCAATCACAGCATTACATTGTATCTCCAGAAAAGATACCTGAATAATGTTTAATGAATTCAACATTACTAATAAAGTGCTAGTAGCAAAAAATTACTATATTTATAATTTACTATAGAATTACATACAGGTAAAGTTATAGCACAGAATAATATTAACTTTTTCTCATTTTATGGTGCACTGATTTTTGCTGCATTCAATTGAGTCAGTCAGGATCAATAATAGTGTTCAAGAATAGTCACGTTGCATATATCTATTTATTAAGTGATTTCAAACCAAAACTATAGATATGAATACTTACTTATCAAAGCTATCACTATTTTTGATGAAGCTCTCCAGTTTTTCCTTGGCATATTCCACCACATCTGAATGAAGCTCAATCCCATGATTTATTCCAAAAGGACCTGCAATCGTAGCAGCATTTTTATAAAAGATATTAATAATATGCCCTTACAGAGCTCTTTTAAGTTCTGCTCATTTATACATCACAGGAGTACTTAAAGATGGCTTGAAATATGCAAATACCTCCTAGCTACAGATTTAAAAGTTGAATGGAAATCCATGTACATTGCTTTAATATAAAAAAGGAAAAAAAACAGTTTGCCTGAGTTTTCTATCAAAAAACACTACCAGGCATAAGGTTGAAACCTACAGAGCTGTCCCAAGAGAGGAGCTTATCTGGCAGGACAAAACTTCCAAAACAATAATATTTCTAAATGAAGTTTAAGTTACTTGCTATTATTTTATCATTTGCTAAAAAATTTGTAATTCAACATACTTAAAAACATGCGCTGACACAGATACTGCATGAATGTCTCGGGGCATTCCTATCCCCAGCCAGCAGAGGCTAAATTCCCACCCCATTCCACGCTTTTTGGAGCTCCCAGTGCCTAGCAGAATGTGGCCATCGGGCAGCATGCTGGACTTGACCCTCATGCTCCAGCGTATTTTACACTTCTCACTTAGGATTTCTCTTTACATATGCCCATGGATGGACTGACCTCCCAGGAAAAGGGGAATGAATAGAGGAGAGCGTTCTCAGCCCCCAGAGAGGTACTTGGGCTGGCTCTTTTCCCCCACCCTGGTACCAGCTCACACTGAAAATACGAGGACTCAGTATCTCCTAAAGCTACCGTACATACATACTAACCTGCCCCATGACCCACATGAGAATATAACACACAAATTACAGTTAATCCCTTTTCAGCTTCTGAAATTAAGCCAACCAGGTTTTCCACTCAACATTTTTTCCTTTAACATTAGACCTGGAAGGTGTATTATTTTCAGTATCTTTAGGAAATATTTAACTGGATATACCCTCCACTAAATGTCTAAAACAACAGCGCATATTTGGATTGTTTCTACTGACCATTAGGTACTTTTAACCAAAAAAATCACAATCATAAATTGTCACGTTTGAATGTTCAAACAGTACATGTAAAATATGCTTTGCCGTCTAAGAAATATCTAGACTATACAAATTTAACCAAAATGTTCAGATATAATCTTCAAACCAAAATCAGATAAGAATAATGCCTTCCCCTAGTATACTTTTATAGTTTTTTAAAAACACTAATTTTACTTGAAAAATGTGTTCAGATAGGAAAATTAAATAAAAAGGTGCTTGATTCATCAAACCACAACAGAATTAACTTCCTTTGCAATGTTTTTACATTTTACGAATTGCCCTGATTAAAACAATGTTAAACTTTTTGCTTGTTTCCTTCCTTATGAACTCTTAGCCTTCATCTGAAAACTGGAACATCTGTCCAAAATCATTTATGACTCCTTGCAATTACTATTACTAGAGATAAACTGAGTAAAACTAAAATCTTTTATATTCAAAATAATAAAGCAGACAAAAAATTTAACTTAGAAAAGCACACAGTGAAGTCACTTTTCAATACATTAAATGTGAATATTCTGAGAATTTGAATTTCCATAGGTGTCAACATATAAAATGTTTTAAAAAGCCAAATAGTTTTCCTTATTTAAAATAATTCGAATACAGGCAGGATGTGGTGGCTCATGCCTGTAATCCCAGCACTTTAGGAGGCCAACACGGGCAGATGGCTTGAGCCCAGGAGTTTGAGACCATCCTGGCCAACGTGGCAAAACCCTGTCTCTACTAAAAATAGAAAAATTTGCCAGGTGTGGTGGTGCACACCTTTAATCCCAGTTTCTTGGGAGGCTGAAGCATAAGAATTGCTTCAACTCAGAAGACGGAGGTTGCATTGAGCCAAGATCTTGCCACTGCACTCCAGCGTGGGTGACAGAGCAAGCCTCTGTCTCAGAAAAAGAAAAAAAAAAAATCAAATAAAGCTACACTTACTTATGTACACAGTAAGAAAAATACTATCCTATGACATAAACCTAATTTCCCTTTCTTCCTTTTAGGGTGATCCATTGACTATAAAACATGAGACGTTTACATTTTCATTATCCATTAAGAACCTAGGGTCAGGCACTGTGACTCACACCTGTAATCCCAGCACTTTGGGAGGCCAAGGTGGGAGAATTGCTTGAGCCTAGGACTCTGAGACCAGCCTGGGCAACACGGCAAGGCTTCGTCTCTACAATAAACAAAAAAGTAGCCGGGCTTAGTGGTGCATGCTACTTGAGAGGCTGAGGCAGGAGGATTGCTTGAGACCAGGAGGTAAAAGCTACAGTGAGTTTGTTGTGTTCCTGCCACTGCACTCTGGGCTGGGCAACAGTGAGAAACCGTGGTTTTGTTTGTTTTAAAAAAGAAGAAAAAAGAGAGAAAAAAAAATCTAGTTACATTTTTATAAAAACAGAAAAACCAGGGTTGCATAGATAGTCCAATTAAAAAGGTTAATATTGCTGGCACTCTATGTTTCCTATAAGACTCTATGTTCCTGTCACTGCAGTTCTGGGCTGGGCAACAGAGTGAGACCGTGTCTTTAGAAAGAAAAAAAAGAGATAGAGAGACAGAGAGAGAGGGAGGGAAAAAAAAATCTAGTTACATGTTTATAAAAAAGAAAATCCAGGGCTGCATAGATATGAGATCAATTAAAAAGGTCAATACTACTAGCACTCTATGTTTCCTGTAAGACAGAATATGTAAATATAATAACAAAGGTGTTAAGAATCTATAATCAAAGCTTCTAATCCATAGTTCAAACTGCACTATTAACAGAAAGAGTCTGAATTTCAAAGTTCTAGGCTCTCAGTTAAAGATGCCACAGGTCTCTTTTTCGTTTTATTTTTCCTGCTTTCTGCTTATTATCTAAAAGCAAAGTGTCAACTTTTGCAAATAAGCTTAAAGAAACTTTCTTTTTTTTCACATAACTTGTTTTTCATACTACTTTGACACAAGATATTTAATAATGAAAGATAAAGACAATTCATTAATATGTAAAGGATTTGACAAACAACAAAAATACACATGTAAAATATGCTATGCATTAATATCGAATGTAAACACCAATTATGATTTTTTATAGATGAAACTGTTTAATTTTCGATGACATAGAGGGACATCTCTAATGATAACTACTTAACAATGTGAATGGTAACTAACATGTTCAAAGTAAATTAAAAAGAAAAATGCATTAATAAAAGGCAGAATTTAAATAGCAATGTCACCAATATCTCATTTATTTAGAATGTGATATACACCTTGAATGCATTAAGTGTATAAAAATGTAATGCAATGCTGATTATTACAACTCACATTTGGTATCTATATTAAATAGAACAACAGGAGAATAAAACAGAAAACTGAAAAAGCATACATAGCTGCTTCTGAGAAAGGGGACTAAGAGATCTAGGGTGGTAAGGAAACATTTTTATCATTATATGCTTTTGTATAAAGTTTGTTTTAACCATTTGCATGTATAACTTTTTTCAATCAAAAAACAATGGGCTACTGAAAGAGTTTTAAAAAGAGCATAAATGTTCTAATAAATAAACAAGTAATATATAGCTAATAGAAAGGTACAAGTTGTCAATGGAAAAAAGTGAAATGGTATCCAAAAGATGATGATGTTAACAGGCCAAGTGAAGCATAAATTTGACTTAGAATTCCAATGTTATTTTGTATTCGCCAATGTGAAGATTTTTCTATGAAACAAGGGCTTAATTTTTGTAACATATATTTTTGAAAAAAAGAAAATGTTGACCTTTAATAGCTAAATATTAAAGAGAACATAGAAACATACAGTGAAGCCAAAGTTTATTAAAACAAATACAGTAATTAGAAATACCTAGGAATCTTTACATAAAAAATAATTTTTAAGGTTGACAAATCCCCATCGAGAACAATAACAAATATACTAAAATCTAAGCTGCTTTCAAGTTTTCAAATCACATTCATTGGATCTAATTTTCTAATAATTGGATCTAATCTAGTTCATTTATCATTTACCAATTAGTCAAGAACCCAAGCTTGTACATAAAAGTCAATAATTACTCGATTTAGGCATCAAGTGTCTATGCAATACCAATTTTTTTAATTTATATCTATGTTCACCCCGTGTAATGTCCAACAGTTTGACAGTGTGGTGCCGATAAGTAGAAGACTGAGGCAGACCAAGGAAACCTAAGAGTTCCACACTGCATCTGAAGGAAGTTCACTGTGCCTTTAGTATTTTGTGTAACGCTAGTTTACAGAACATAGCCACAGGCAAAAAGTACTTCATAATACATAAAGTTCTAAAGGTGAAATAATTCAAGATCCATCATTTCAGCTGAGGACTCTGAGATCAAAATACTGGTATGGTGAGAAAGATAGATGAAAGGTCAGATGTCTTGGTTTCCAATCCCAGTTCCTCCTAACTGTTATATAATCTTAAGACCAGTCACTATAAGACCGGTTCCCACTGTATAAAAGGAGTCCCTGGGAAAAAGCATTAAATTTACGTAAAAGTACTGTGCACACTGTAACGTAATAGACAGATAAACTGTTGTTAAAAATTATGATGTGCTCTCTCCCCATATACAGGAATAGTTAGTTGTAGAAGCATAATTATAACCTATATAAAGGGTTCTCAACCCTGACTGCATATTAGAATAACCTGGGAATTTTTAATTTTTAAAAGTAGATTAAACTTAATTTGATTTAAACTGTAAATGCCTGGGACCTACCACAAACAAATAAAAAGGAATCTCTCAGGGTGTGACCCAGGGTCTGCAGATAATCCTAACATGCAACTGGGGCTGAGCAGTACTAGCCACCTTATTATAAAGCTCCATCTGAATTATTTTTTAAAATCTGTTTTGGACTATCCAAATCTCTGTTCACATTATAGTAAAGTAACATCAAGAGTTAATAGCTACCAGCAAAAGTATTTTGGCTAAAACTAAATATTCACCACAAGGGGGAGTAGGTGGATCAGTTATTAGGTTTCTATGAAACTAATATAAAGTCAATGAGAATTAAAATATAAATATAAAAGGATCTTTCAAGAAATTACAATGACATTACTAATTTTAGTTATATAAAATAAGGTATCTTTATGAAGATTTACAAGCAACTTTGTAAGTATTCAAGGAGAGTAACGGGTAAAAAGTTGACAGGAATAGGTTTCACTCTTTCCACGAATATCCTGTGGTATAATGCACAAAAATAAAACAGACCAAAGGTGAATAAAGGAAAAAGGAGGAAAGCAATTGGCGAAAGGCTAAGTAATTATTAACTAGACAATTAAGAGAAGCTGTTCTAATATATTCCAAACACTTATTAAGATATATTTATTTCTCCCATCCAACTATATCACATTGGGAAAAACATCAAACACTGTCAAATTTGTCCTGAGTCTTGCCATGTTAGCTTAACCATTCTGAAGCTAGTAAGATTAGACCTTGTTCTTTGCTCTCCAGCTTTGGGAAAGGCATCATGTAACAAGTCCTGCAATTTACCAGAAACACGTTCCAGTCCCTCGCCTCCTCTCAGTCTATGGCTATGCAAATGCTACTCTCTTTTATCACACATGAATCTTAGAAATATGTTTACAAAAGATCTCAAAGTGTTGGTTTCACAGTTACAGAGAATGGAACCAAGGCCCTAAGTAAACCATATCTCTAAAATGTCGAAATATCAAGAACAGATGTCACAATAAGTTCATTTACATATTTCTACACAATGTGCTAATATTCAAGACTAATAGGTCAAGAACAACCTATGACTATACCCCAACATGCGCAATGTAATATTAAAACAGAGATTAAATTTCTAACAAAGAAAATTCAACAAGCTGAGGAAAAAATTTGTTAAGGTATAATACAGAATAGTTTAAAAAGCTAATTTAAACACCTTCAGATTTTGACTCAAATTCTTTTTTTTTTTTTTTTTTTTTTTTTGAGATGGAGTTTTGCTCTTGTTGCCCAGGCTGGAGTGCAATGGCATGATCTCACCTTCGCATCCCGGTTTCAAGCGATTCTCCTGCCTCAGCCTCCCAAGCAGCTTACAGGCATGAGCCACCACACCCGGCTAATTTTGTATTTTCAGTAGACGCAGGGTTTCTCTATGTTGGTCAGGCTGGTCTCGAACTCCTGACCGGTGATCTGCCCGCCTCGGCCTCCTAAAGTGCTGGGATTACAGGCATGAGCCACTGTGCCCAGTCTCAAATTTTTCTTAATGCAATCATTTTCCCTGGAAGACATTTTCATCAGCTCTTTCATTCCACTGCACGTCTATTTGTGAAGTACATGAAGATACCTGGGACCAGCATGGTAATAGATTCACATAAATACTCAATAAATATTTGCTAGACTAAATGAAGAACAGCCAGTAAGATTAACACCACACTTTTATTGCTAGTTCAGAAGCATCACACACAATTTCAAGGGTAGGAGATGTGTCTTGAACACTTTCATATCCTCACCAGCTGGCACAGGGTCTAACATAATACTTGCTTAAAGAATGATAAAGTACATAAATGTAGCTACAGTCTCAAATTTAAAAGGTTCACAACGAAGACTGAAACAAATGATATCCACAAAGTATAAAAATATTTTTCATGTCTTGATTTTAAAATAGTGCCTGACCAAAAAAATATGTTAAATCTATATTATCTGATGGTAGGGAATGATGCATGCCACAGAAGTAAATGTTATTAAGTACATTCCATTCAAAATTAATTTCTTATTAGTTTTAGCTGCTTGAAGAAATCTGTCAAAATTCAACAAATATTTTCCTTTTACTCCTAAATAAATTTGCTCTGACTCCAAGCCAACTATCCTTATAAAGCCTGTGAAAATCGCAGTGTCCTCAGAGCTCTATAATAAAGTTATCGTCAAAGTGGGGAGGCAACTAGGTAAAATATATGAGAGGAAAACAAGGAAAATACTTCGAAGTATTTCTTTTGATACTTTTAAATTTTCAGCCCTGTGATTATGTTACCTACTTCACAAAATAAAATTAAAAAGGAGAGACTGGTACTCAAGCTTCTGCATTATATAATTTAGAAGAAAAAAGGGCTCTTCATTAAGAAAGGAAACAGGAGAAAGAAGAGAATTTGGTAACTTTTTGTCACATGTGCAAGAGGGCAGGAAAAAAGCAGTTGGGGAAAGGCTTCAATTCTGGAATCTTCTGTACACTGGAGAAGAAACAGGATGCAGGCACCATGTTTAAGAATCCAGCTTGGGAGTGCAGCCTGGAAGATCAAGAATGTCCAGAGCTTAGTTGCCAGACCTTAGAGGCAGAAATCTATGAATCCTTTGCACGTGGATGTTAAAGAAAGAAGAAAGATTCACCCTTCACTACAGGATAAAGTCAAAGTTGCTCCCAAAAGAGGACAAAGTATTTATAAACATAACACATAGACATGTGAAATCCAAGGAAACAATTTTTGGCAAGGGTGTGGGAGGGTAGATGGACTGACCCCACAGGAACCAAATCCAGAGAGAATGTGAAGGCAGGTTCCAGATGAGACCAAGAACTCCAGCAGACCAAGCAGCCCTGCCAACTCCAGCCAACCTCTGGCTGTAACCTGACACATTCAGTCCAACATCCAACTCAGCCTAGGGAAGACTGTGTCACAGAGTAACAAAGATAACTCTGTAGGTGCCAGCTCCTACACAGGGAGATAGAGATTCACAAATTCTACACTTAAGGAAACAAATTCAGAACGGTTTAGTACTTTTCTCGAAGTAACACGCAGTCAATTCTCATTATTTACTGTGTAATAGTTATGTTCTAAAAAATACAGCAAACATTGAATTGGCAAAAAAATGAACTGTTGCTCCTTAGGAAAATATGTACATACATAAATATATCAAACAGATTATAATATTAAATCCTGAGAACTCATCCTGGTAGAGGCTATATTATTTATTTTACAAAAGAGAAAATAAACTTAAAAAGTGTTAGTGACTTGCCTGAGCCACCCCACGAACTGTTGCCAGAAATGGGATTCAAGTCATCAACAGGCCCCAGCGCAGACTGCAGCTTGTGACAAGCCTTTGGTCATCTCTGTATGACCACGGAGATAAGTAGGCAGAGAGAGCTTCACTTTATCCCACCTCAGCTAGGAAGATGCAAAGCAGGAGACTCAAATTTTTTGTTACTCTCTGCAAGCTCGCAAGTGATCATAAAAGCAGTGTGGGTTTTGATTTGGGGAGTTCAAATTAAGTATTAGTAAGTAGGTGAATTCTCAAGAGACAAAATTTGCAAATAGTAAGGATTGGCTGTATTTGCTACACAGACAACCTTGGTTGGGAAACAGTTAATCACAAAGATAAAACTCAAAATGCTCAGAGAACCACCTAAGCCACTTCACATCACTGGAGAAATTTCCTCCTAACTTCTAAGAATAGTATGAAAAAATATAACCAGAAGAAATTAGTATGAAAACTTTGTAAAACCTGTATTGCTTCCTAATATTTATTATTATTATTTACTATTACTGTATAATCAGCAGTAATATTATTCATAAACACAAAATCACCTGGGTATTGATTTTCAGAGTTAGCAGCAGTGAAAGAGGTGGTTGTCAGTAATGACTTCTACTGCACAACCAGTGTAAGTGAGAGGGGAAAAAAAAAAAATCTAAGAAATAGAACAGTGGTGGCAACTCCATATGGAGCACAAGGGCAGAAAAAAGACACCCAGAAGCCTAACTAGGACTAAGAAGTAATAGTTCAAATAGTTAAAGAGTTTCATGAATTTCGTAAAATGTGATTAGCCTAAAATAAAAGGTTGTTTTCAAAACAGATTTGCTGACAAAGCCCCCAAATAAATCACATATTGAGAACAGATGGGCCAGGCGCAGTAGCTCACGCCTGTAATCCCAGCACTTTGGGAGCCCGAGGCGGGCAGATTACAAGGTCAGGAGATTGAGACTATCCTGCCCAACATAGTGAACCCCGTCTCTACTAAAAATACAAAAATTAGCCGGGCATGGTGGTGCATGCCCGTAATCCCGGCTACTTGGGAGGCTGAGGTAGGAGAATTGCTTGAACCTGGGAAGCAGAGGTTGCAGTGAGCAGAGATGGCACCACTGCACTCCAGCCTGGGCAACAGAGCAAGACTCTGCCTCAAAAAAAAAAAAAAAAAGGCCGGGTGCAGTGGCTCACACCTGTCATCCAAGCACTTTGGGAGGACGAGGAGGGTGGATCACCTGAAGTCAGGAGTTCGAGACCAGCCTGACCAACATGGAGAAACCCTGTCTCTACCAAAAATACAGAATCAGCCAGGCGTGGTGGCACACACCTGTAATCCCAGCTACTAGGGAGGCTAAGTCAGGAGAATCGCTTGAACATGGGAGGCAGAGGTTGCGGTGAGCCAAGATCATGCCATTGCACTCCACCCTGGGCAACAAAAGTGACACTCTATCTCAAAAAAAAACAAAGAACATTATAATTCCTAAAAAGAAAAAAAACAAAAACAGAGCGAGGCATGGTGGCTCACACGTGTAATCCCAGCACTTTGGGAGGCCAAAGTGGGCAGAACACTTGAGGTCAGGGGTTCGAAACCAGCCTGACCAACATGGCAAAACCCCGTCTTTAATACAAAAAAAAAAAAAAATTAGCCAAGCGTGGTGATGCACACCTGTAGTACTAACTACTCAGGAGGCTGAGACAGAAGAATCAACTGAACCAGGGAGGCAGATGCTGCAGTGAACTGAGATCACATCACTGCACTCCAGCCTGGGCAACAGGGTGAGACTCTGTCTCAAAAAACAAAAAGATTTCCTTTAAAAAAAAAAGAAAAAGCGTTAACAGTATAGAGGAAAAGCTGAGGTTTGTTTTGATGCATAAAACAGAGTATATCTTATAGAGAAACCCTGATACCTGCAGAATGTGTTTTTTGTTGTTTTTGAGACAGAGTCTTACCCTGTAGCCCAGGCTGGAGCGCAGTGGCGCGATCTCGGCCCACTGCAAGCTCCGCCTCTCGAGTTCACGCCGTTCTCCTGCCTCAGCCTCCCAAGTAGCTGCGACTACAGGTGCCTGCCACCACGCCCGGTTAATTTTTTTTTTTTTTTTATTAGTAGAGGCAGGGTTTCACCGTGTTAGCCAGGATGGTCTCGATCTCCTGACCTTGTGATCCACCCACCTCGGCCTCCCAAAGGGCTGGGATTACAGATGTGAGCCACCACGCCCGGCCCAGAATGTGTTTTATCTTACCAAGAAGAATGAGAGGTGAGGAATGGGGGAACTGACCACCCTGGATCTCCCTAATTTTTCAGCTTAAAGTAAGTTAATAAAGAACATTCTTTAAGAGGCACTTAAAAGAGCATGAAAAAACATTTGAAAATTCTATTTGTGATAAAGACTTATATCCAAAATATATATAAACAATACTTACAATTCAATAATCAACAACCCAATTAACAAATAGGAAAAGATTTGACTAGTCATGTCACCAAAAAAATATACAAATGGCCCATAAGCACATGAACAGCTATTCCATATCATTAGTGATTAGGGAAGAGCAAATTAAAACCACAATGAAATGCTACTTTATATCAACTAACATCGTTCTTTAAAAAACGAAGTAACAAGTATTAGTGAGGATGTCAAGAAACTAGAACCTCATATAACGTTGGTGGGAATGTAAAATGGTGCAGCCACTCTGGAAAACACTTTGTTGGTCTCTTAAAAACATAAATTTACCATACAGGTTAGCAATTCTACTCTTTTAAGAATCTACCTAAGAGAAATGAAAACGTATATCCACACAAAGATTTGTACCTAAATGTTCATAATGGCATTATGCATAATGGCCAAAAACTAGTAACTCAAATGTCTATTAACTGGTGAATGGATAAACAAAATGTAGGCCGGGCGCGGTGGCTCAAGCCTGTAATCCCAGCACTTTGGGAGGCCGAGACGGGCGGATCACGAGGTCAGGAGTTCGAGACCATCCTGGCTAACACGGTGAAACCCCGTCTCTACTAAAAAATACAAAAAACTAGCCGGGCGAGGTGGCGGGCGCCTGTAGTCCCGGCTACTCGGGAGGCTGAGGCAGGAGAATGGCGTAAAAACCCGGGAGGCAGAGCTTGCAGTGAGCTGAGATCCGGCCACTGCACTCCAGCCTGGGCGACACAGCGAGACTCCGTCTCAAAAAAAAAAAAAAAAAAAAGTAGTGTGTATCTACATGATGAAACAGCATTCAGCCACAAAAAGGAATAAAGTACTTAGACATGCTACAGCATGGATGAACCCTGAAAATGTAATGCTAAGTGAAAGAAGCTGGATTCAGAACACCATACATTGTATGATTTCATTTATATGAAATGTCCAGAAAGGACAAATCTATAGAGACAGAAAGTAGGTAACTGGTTGTCAGGGACTGGCTGAGTACTGGGAGTGGATGCAACTAGGCATGGGGAATAATCTTTTCAGCACATTGGAAGTATCCTCAAACTGTATTGTGGTAATGTCTGCACAACTCAGCAAACTTAACTAAAAATCATTGAATTGTACTCTTAAACGAGTAAACTTGATGGTATGTGAATTATACCTCATTAGAGGCAGAGGGAGTGAGAGAATATGCATAAGCATGCAGGCAAAAGAGAGAAAGCACAAGCGCTGAGGTCAAAGGCGATATAGGTTAGCTGAGTAAGGACCACCTAACATCCCATGACAAAGAGTGAAAGAGTGTAGAGGTCAAACATGATGGCAGCAGATAGCTTAACTAATGCTTTTGAATAACATGGCAACTGCAGTAAGTTTCCTGCTTACCAACTGTCACCTTTAGGAAAGAATGTTGTAGCAGCAAGGTAGTGGCATCTATAGTGCTGGATGACACTGGCAGTCTCCCCAAAATCAATCCTAATAATTAGGGAACTAGGCAAGAGACTAAGAGAAAGTCATTAGGTGGGATGAATCTGTATATGTTTTATAAGATACCTAGAATTTTTATAGTATGGATTATACAAGAATATGAAAATGAATCCCTAAGTAAAAAGGATCAGGATTGAGAATCCCTACCTGAATCACAAAGAGTTTATCATAATAACTTGCCTTCGCGGTTCTGATACTCAATTCAGTTATGGAAAGCAGAGGTAAAATATAGGACGTGGGAGGCTGCTTTTTTTGCATCCTATTTTTCAATGGAATTCCCTGAGAATGAAAAGACAGTACTGAGAGGAGAATCAATTAAGTACTAGATCTTTATGAAAACCCTTAGTTCAGGGAAAATATTTAAGGAGAAGCAAGCAGGACATGAAGAATTACCTTCAATTTGAAATTCAAAAACATGTCTCAATGACACATCTCAGGAGTTGGAGTGATCTATTCTCCATTGTCTTCAATAAAAGTAAATTTATGAATAATTCCCTAAAGTGTGCTTTAATCATAAGAAATTTTCTAAGGAAAACCCAGTACAAAAATTAACCATGCGTATTGGTACTCCCAGCTACTCAGGAGGCTGAGGCAGGAGAATCACTTGAGCCCAGGAGGTCGAGGCTGCAGTGAGCCAAGACCGTGTCGCCACACTCCAGCCTGTGCAAGAGACTGAGACCCTGCCGAAAAATAAATGAATAAATTAATGATAAAAGAAAAACCTAACTTAGTCTCACTGAATTTGTGTTTCTGGATTTGTGTTTCTGGAATGAAGTAGAAATTCCGCAAGGGGTTATCTTCCTTAACTGTGTTACCAAATCACAGATGCCCCACTCTCCCTACTTCGGCCGGGACTCCTCCAGAGTTTACTACTAAATATGTACTACCCATAGGACCCACTGTCTATGGGGAGCACCCGTTATCCCCATCTTGTTAGTGGAAAAGAAAAATGGCTGAGCCATAGTGTTATAGTTTTTTTGTTTTAAATAAAGAACTTCTGTTAATAAGGTGGCTGTGAAGCAGTGGAGCCAAATTTGATTCACTACACTCAGATAATCACAGGGAGCATATGAGCATGCTCCTCTGGATCCAGTTCTAAGTGATTTTTACGGATGTATACCTTCCCCTCCATGACATAAAACACACACAATACACAAACTAAAAATAGAAAGCAGGGTAAAAAAGATAAAGCTTCCTTAGAAGCCTGGTGAATTTAAGACTTATTAGCTGTAATCATAGTTTTACAGACTGTTGTTTCTGCTTCTCCTTCTTTAATCTTTCTCACCAAAGGAATATTCTTAATCAAAACGAGAACAACTATATCTTGGTCTTAACTTAGCAGGATCACATGAAGATAAATCCTGGAATAGTATCCAGGAGCCACTGCCATATATGTAAGATCCATGATTCCCTAGAGCCTTGTAACAGGAGGAAACCATCTAGCGCATTGCAGATCATTTACACCAGTGGTCCCTTTCCCCACACTGCCCATGTCATGGATTAAAAGACATTCATGATACAACAAGTTTGACATCTGCCTACAGTGCCATCTGGCCACAGACATCTAATCTCTTGGAGCCTGGGACTAGACAATGAGTCTAAGAAGGCAACCTCATTGCTGGCAAGATTGCAAATTATGATGCATACCTCCCCCATCCCAAGTTTGGCTAGATTGACCTCCCTCAGCATGAGCCAGTTGGCATATACTAGAGAAGTGGAAGACAGAATAAACAGGCACTTTCAGGCTGGCCAAACATGGTATAAGGCTTGGACTCCAGCCCAGAGTTGCCAGAGCTGGTTAAGAAGTGTTCAAGGATAGCAATTCCCATTTTTTTTTAAAGAAGCAGCTCTCCCTACTCTCACCTTTAGATTTTGCAGACTGTCTCAAACCCTATAGATTCCTTTTTCAAAGAAAACTGGTGATAGAAGTGACAGACATCTGGAAGTTCCAACCTGTTAAGAAATTCCTGTCTCAGGACAGGGAGGAGGGCCAAATTTAAATGCAAGCTTCTAAATTTCTCTTTATCGATGAAAATTAATAATTTCCTATCACCTTTGAGCAGTTCTTATACATTAGGAACTAATTCAGTTGCAGAATGAAAGGCTTCCACCCCCACTCTTTTAAATGAAACAGATGGGAGGTCCCATGACTAACAGAGTAAGGAACTAGCTAGTGTGTACAGAGGAAATTTCAGACCTGACTATATCTTAAAAGTCATAATGTGACCACATAATTTATTGTCCAAACTCAGACACTTAGAGGAATAAAAGGACACTATTAATACTGACAATAGGAAAACAGAGATAAAGTAGGACTGTCCCAGCATACTGGAACATAGTCACCCTACTAGAGGATATGTCATTCTCTATTTAAAATTCTTCAATGATTCCCCATCACTTTAGAGTGAATTTTACACCACATTCTCATCCTTATTAATTTAGGGATATACCTCAACTATAGTACCTATCAGACTACATGAAGGCTGTTGATTTTCTTATGTCTTCTCACACCCCACCCACCCCCTCAAATAATGCTCTATTTTAACATATGCCACACAGTAGCAGCCAGTGAATACGGCAGCTGAACTAAATGGCTTGGTAAACTTCATAGTTGGTCATCCTCCATCCAACATAATGTCTTACAGCAGATCTTCCTCCACCCATGTGTCTTCCAGCTATATTCCATACTATCCAGTTGTCACTTCCTAAATATGTGACTTTCAGGCAAGTTATTTAACCTCCCTGTGCCTTTGTTTACTTGCCCATATAAAAGGATTAATAATAGTCTGTACTTCAAAGGAGTATTAGGAACACTGAATGAGCTAATACACACACACTGCTTTAAACAATACCTAGCATTTAACACCCAGTAAGCTCTTTGAGGGCAGAAATCTTAGTCCCTTTTGATCACTGCCATATGTACATGCCAGGAACAACGCTTGGCAGAGCAAACACTCGAAAAGTTTGCTGAAAGCTTAATGAACATATACTTCTTTCTTCTCTATTTTTCTCCAATCCCTTGCTTTACTCTGATAGTGCCACATCTTATATATCCCACATTCTCCTGTCTCTCTAACAAAAACCTGGCACAATGCTCTTAGATAACCATCAAACTTTATATGCCAGAAGACAGAACACTCTACCTGAAATAGATTAAATATTACTCCTGAGTTTCCTGCCTACCAGCGCTTGACTTGAAGTATAGACAATGACTAACAGAGAACAATCAGTTCCCAGAGCTACTGTAAGTTGAGGATTACACGTGGGAACTATCAGGGTAAGGACCGGGAATGAAAAAAGATTACTACTACTTTGTGTTTTCACATCTAAGTAAGGAAGATACTACATTGAGTATACACATTCAAACATACTGTATACAAAGTTACAACTCCTATAAATCATAAACCATAATACAAAATAGGCTTATTTTTTAAAATAGAATTTTACAAAAATAAAATTACCTAAAATTAAGCCCACCATTGTACTTAAATATCCGGTTCCACTTCCCAGGTTAAGAAAAGACAATCCTGGTTGAAGTTTCAATGCTTCCATAACTTCAGAATAAATGCAAGGTGCTGACAAGTGGATGTTTCCATGCTTCCAGGCTAAGTCTTTGTAAGCATTGTCTCTGTAGCCTTCCAAATAGTAATCTCCACGATCAATCGCTCTGAAGGCTTGCTCCACTCTTTCAGTACGAATATACTGAGCTTCTTTTAAATTATCAATTAAGTCATCATTATCTTCCCCAGCACTCACAGCTCCTCCCATGATAGTATTCAAATCAAATCATAAATTTAAAAATGAAATAAAATTAGTAGAAATGGCTTCCAATATTGCACTTGATTTCCAAAAATAAATTAATCCTGGAAGGGAAGAACAAAAATAAACAGGTTTAAATTAATGCTCAAAAGCAAAATAACTCGTTTATTAAATGTATGTCATTATAATTAACTACCATTTCTCATGGAAATATTCTGCTCCAGGCATAGTGCTAAACTCCTTCTTAACTATATTACTTTATTTAATCCATATAGTAACCACAAAAGGTAACTTATATGATCTCATCTGTACAGATGGGAAAACTGGAACACAAAGAAGTCAAGTAAGTCACCTAGTACCATGAAGCCCATTATGGTGGCCACTAGTTACACATGGCTACCTAGATCTAAATTAATAAAAATTAAATACAATTTAAAATTCCATTAGTCATCCTACCTGTATTTTAAGTGCTTAATAGCTACTTGTAGCTAGTGGCTACCATACTGGACAGCACTACTCTGCAAAGTGACACTGTCAAGACTTGATCTCAGGTCTTTAAAGTCAGAAACCATGCTTTTTTTTTTTTTTTTTTTTTTTTTTAAGATAGGATCTCACTCTGTCAACCAGGCTGGAGTGCAATGGCATGATCTTGGCTCATCCCCTCCCGGGCTCAAGTAATCCTCCCACCTCAGCCTCCCAAGTATCTGGGATCACAGGCGCATGCCACCACGCTCAACTAATTTTTGTATTTTTTTGTAGAGATGGGGTTTCACCATGTTGCCCAAAATAGTCTCAAACCCCTGAGCTCAAAAGATCCATCTGCACTGGCCTCACAAAGTGCTGGGATAACAGGCATGAGCCACAACGCCCGACCTCCTCCATGGTCTTAATCACTGAGCCACACTGGCTTCTTTATAGTATAGTATAGTATAGTATAGTATAGTATAGTATAGTATAGTATAGATTAATTTTAAAAATTGATTTTAAATTCCTGAACTTAAAAACAATTTGAAAATGCACTACATAAATTTAAAATGTTAACACACAGAACAACATATTACTCGAAACACTGAACATAAAATGCAAAATAAACAAACCCCAGACTCATGTTTATTAACACACTTGTGTGCTCTCTGATAGTTTTGTTTAGCAAACCTTGTTGTGATAGAAACCACAAATTTTATTAACAACTTCAATAGTCCAAGCACTAGAACATATGTTTTATACACATACATACACACACACACACACACACACTGAACTTAAGAGATTAAACTCAGCATCTGAATGCATCTAAGTGCAATTTGAGAAAACTTAAAACATTTCAAAACATAATACTGAATATACAATTTAAGTTTTATTCAACTATTGCTAGTAAGTTAATGTATCAATTTCTGAATTAATAAATCAGTAGAGGAGAACATGTGAAATGAAATACCCATGGCCAGTAACAAGAGTTATGACAGTTAACTCTGGCTAGGCTGTACTCCAACTCTTGACCCTAAAGAAGTATACCAGTTAGGGTCTCAAGTATCCCTAGGGTCCTCAGGCCCCTGGCACCACTGGGGCAGCTCCCCCAGTACAGCCTATCATATTGTCTTTGTGTCCGCTTTGTCCTTTCCTACAATTGCCTCAAGAACTTTTGGAGTAGAGGAAATACTGTGAATTCACATTTAATTCATTCAAACTCACTCATAACAAGTTGGCTGGCTCTAGCACCTTCAATCCTCAGAAATACATTAAGTATAAGGGCTTACAGCACCCATCTCCTCAATGAATATATTTTGTAGAATGTAGTGCAATGGGAGATGTCAATTCCCTATTCCTTCAACAAGTCTTGGCTGTGGCATCTCGACTTGCTGAGTCCAACTGTAGCATTTCAAGACTTTTTTTTTTTTTTTTTAAATAACATGGCCTTTAAGCACAAGTCAACTTTTTCATCTGGCACTCAGAGTGAATCTTTTCCTAAGGTAAAAGAAAAAATGGTTATATTACACTAGGAGATAGTCTTTGTCAGCATCCAGTGAGGCATCTGCCTAAGGATTTCGTAAGAACAATTCTGAGACACAGATATTTGGCAAATTGCTGTACTGTATATGCCACAATTTACTAGAAAAATGATTCCCTTTGAGTGGGCTCTAGGGCTTAAGAAGGATCTGATCCTGCTTAGGTCCTTCTGAATTCCATTCAATTCAAAATTATCATAGCAAAACAATCAATCAAATATGGTCTTTACTACACAGCTCACATTTTTGGTGAGAAAAAGGCAAGAAGAAGAATGAAATAAATAAGAACTACCGCCATTTACTGACAGATACTGTATAGAGTGTATTTGCAGCTCGTTAAAAATTACTATAAGCCAGGCCAGGCACGGTGGGTCACACCTATAATGCCAGCACTTTGGGAGGTTAAGGTGGGCAGGCGGATCACTTGAGGCAGAAGTTCGAGACCAGTCTGGCCAGTATGGCAAAATCCTGTCTCTACTAAAAATACAAAAAGTAGCCAGATGCGGTGGCTCACGCCTGTAATCCCAGCACTTTGGGAGGTTAAGGTGGGCAGATCACTTGAGGTCAAGACCAGCCTGGCCAACATGGTCAAACTCTGTCTCTACTAAACACACACACATAAAAAAAAATTAGCTGGGTGTGGTGGCACACAGCTGTAGTCTCAGCTACTCGGAAGGCTGAGCCAGGAGAATTGCTTGAACTTGGGAGGCAGAGGTTGCAGTGAGCCGAGTTTGCACCACTGCACTCCAGTCTGGGCAAAAGAGTGAGATTCCTTCTCCAAAAAAAAAAAAAAAAAAAAAATCCAATCAAATGACTGCATGATTTTTAAAAACAATGACGGAAGAATGGATTAGAAAAGCAAGATCCAATAATATGCTGCCTACAAAAGACTCACTTTAGCCTTAGGACACACACAGACTGAGAATAAAGGGATGAAAAATGATAACCAAAAGAGAGCAGGAATGACTATACTTCCATCAGACAAAATAGACTTTAGGTCAAAAACTGTAAAAAGAGACAAAGAAGCAAAGAAGGACATTATTTTATGTCTTGTTCAAGAGAATAGAACAATTTTAAATAGGAGCACCTAAATATATAAAGCAAATATTAATAGATCTGAAGGATGAGATCAACTGCAACACAATAATAGCAGAGGACTTCAAACTCCATGTTCAACAATGGACATATCATACAGACAGAAACAGTGGACTTGAACAACGCTTTAGACCAAATGGACCTAACAGACATATATAGAACATTCTATCCAACAGCAACTGGAATGAGTATTCCCCAGGATATATTATATGTTTGTCTACAAAATAAGTTTCTATGAATCTAAGATCAAAATTATACCAAATATCTTTTCTACTCGTAATGGAATGAAACCAGAAACCAGTAACAGAAGGACTTTCGGGACATTCACACACACACAGAAATAAACAATATGCTCCTGAAAAACCAACTGGTCAAATAAATTTAAAAAGAAAATAAAGATATCTTGAGACAAATGAAAATGGAAACGCAACATACCATAACTTATGAGATGCATCAAAAGCAGTTGTAAAAGGGAAGTTCACAGCAATAAATGCCTATATCAAAAGAGAGTAAAGATTTCAAAAAAATTCAAGAAACTAGAGAAAAAAGAACCAGTTAATCCCCAATTAGCAGAAAGAATGAAGTAAGATCCAGAACAGAAATAGATAAAATAGCAGAAAGAAAACAGAAAAGATCAGTAAAACTAAGAGTTGGTTCTTTAAAAAGATAAACAAAATCAATAAACCTTTAGCAAACTAACAAAAAAAGAAGGCTCTAACAATAAAGTCAGAAATGAAAGAGGAGATACCACAACTCAGAAGATACCACAGAAGTACAAAGGGTCAAAGAGATTATGAACAATTATCCACCAACAAATTGGATAACCTAGAATAAATTCCTGGAAATGTACACCCTACCAAAGTTGAATCAAGAAGGAATAGAAAATCTGAACAGACCAATAACAAGCTAGAAGACTGAATCAGTAATTAAGAAATCTCCATCAAAGAAAAACTCAGCACCAGATGCCTCAAGGTGGAATTACACCAAACATTTAAAGAACTAATACCAATTCCTTTTCAAATCCTTCCAAAAAATCAAAGTGAAGAGAATACCTACAAACTCCACTTACGACTCCAGTATTGCTCTGATACCGAAGCTAGACAAAGACACTACAAGAAAAGAAAATAACAGGCTAATATCCCTGATGAACATATCTGCAAAAATCTTCAATAAAATACTAGCAAACGAAATTCAACAGAACATTAAAAGGATCACTCACCACCAAGTGAGACTGATCCCTAGAATACAAGGATTGTTGAATATACACAAATCAATAATGTGATGGATGTACCCTATTAACAAAATGAGGACAAAAACCCTATGATCATTTCAATAGATGCAGAAAAAGTAGTTAACAAAACTCAGTATCCTTTCATAATAAAAACTCTCAATAAATTAGACACAGAGGGAAGATATCTCAACATAATAAAGGCTGTATATGAAAATTCCACAACAAACATACTCAGTGATGAAAAGTTGAAAGGTTTTCCATGATCAGGAATAAGGATTTCTATTCTTACTACTTCTATTCAACACAGAACAAAGTTCGAGCTGGAACAATTACACAAGAAAAAAAATAAAAGGCATCTAAATAGGAAAGCAAGAATTGAAAATACCTCTGTTAATTGATAATATAATCTTACATGCAGAAAATTGTAAAGACCCACCAAAAAACTATTAGAACTGCTAAACAAATCAGTAAAGTTGCAGGCTACAAAATCAACATACAAAAGTCAGTAGCATTTCTTTACACTAACAACAAAATCAATTCCATTCACATCAAAAAAAAAAAAAAAAAAAACCTAAAAGTAAACTTTAATCCAGGAGGTAAAAGATTTGTATACTAAACACTATTAAATATTGAAAGAAAATTGTAAACACCACAAATAAATGGAAAGGTATACCATGTTCATGGACTCACATAAATAATAGTTAAGATGTCCGTACTGCCAACAGTGGTTTACAGATTCAACGTAATCCATATTAAAATTCCAATGACATTTTTCACAAAAATAGGAAACAATTCTAAAATTTGCATAGAATCATATAGGCAAAAAGAAGAAAACTAGAGGCCTCACATTATCTGGCTTCAAAATCTATTACAAAGCTATAGTAATCAAAGCAGCATGGTACTGACATAAAAACAGACACAATGACCAACCAAAGTAGATGGAGAGACCAGAAATAAACTCCACACATTTCTGGTCAACTGATTTTCAACAAAGATACCAAGAACACACAATGAAGAAAGCACAGTCTCTTCAATAAGTGCTGCTGGAAAAATCAGGTATCCACATGAAGAAGAATGAAACTGAATCCTTATCTCACACCACATACAAAAATCAACTCAAAACAGATTAAAGATTTACATATAAGACCTGAAACTATATAACTATTAGAAGAAAACATAGGGGAAATGCTCCATTACATTGGTCTGGGCAAAGATTTCTTGGATATGATCCCAAAAGCACAGGCAACAAAAGCAAAAATAAACAAATGGCACTATATCAAACTAGAAAGCTTCTGTACAGTAAAGCTTTATTAATTGTTTACAAGCAGTAAAGTGATAACACATATAGTAACTAAAAAAAAAAAAACCCGCAAACCATCCATCCATACATCTCATAAAGGATTGCAAACCATACATCTGACAAGGGATTAAGATCCAAAATATAAAATGAACTCAACTGAATAGCAAGAAAACAAATATGCCAATCAAAAAACAAACAAAAGACCTAATAAACAATTATCAAAAGAAGACATATAAACAGCCAACACACATGAAAAACTGGTCATCGCAGAAATGCAAATTAAAACCACAATGAGATATTACTTTATACCTGTCAGAATGGCTATTATCAAAAAGACAAAAGATAACAAGTATTGGTAAGGTTGTAGAGAAAAGAGAACTCTTGTGAACTGTTGGTGGAAATGTAAATTAATACTGCTGTTACAAAAAACAGTAAGGCTCCTCAGAACACTAAAATCAGAATTATCCTATGATCCAGTCAGTAATCCCACTTCTGAGTCTATATCCAAAAAGACTGAAATCAGTATGTCAAAGATATATCTGCATTCCCATGTTCACTGCAGCATTATTCACAATAGCCAAGATATGTAAGCAGGCTAGGTGTCCATCATCAGAGAAATGGGTAAAGAAAATGGTGTGTGTGTATGTGTGTGTATGTATATGTTTATATATATAGGAATTTGAGAAAAAGAAAAAGGTAAATATAGATTTACCTTATTTTATATATGTAAAATCCATTTATATATATAAATGGATTACTATTCAGCCTTTTAAAAGGAGGGTAATTCTGTCATTTGCAATAACATGTATGAACCTGGAAGACATTATACGAAGTCATAAGACATACTAAGACGTAAGACAGGCATGGAAAGTCAAACACCACATGATCTCACTCATACGTGGAACCTAAAATGCTTGAACTTATAAAAGTAGAGCGTGAAATGATGATTACCAGAGGCTGGGGCAGGAGGGTAGATGGGGGAAAGGGGAAATGCTGATCAAAGGGCACAAAGTTTCTGCTAGACAAGAGAAATATGCTTTACTAATCTTTACAGAATGGTGACTATAATAAATAAAAATGTACTGTGTTATCTCAAAATTGCTGAAACAGTAAATTGTAAATGTTTTCACCATACAAAATGACAGCTTGGTAAAGCAAATTTTTTAATTGGCCTGATTTAATCATTCCACATTGTAAACATATTGAAACATCATATTGCACCCCATAAATATACAATTATTACTTGCTAATTAAAAATTAAATAGGATTTTAAGGAAAAACCAAAATTATAAAGAGAATTACATTACTTGGTGTGGGGGGTGTGGGAGAATGACACACTGTTTACATAGTCAAAATACTATAAACATAATTGCTTATTTAGTTTTAATACTCATTTAATCACACTGAGTGAGAGAGGAGAGGAAAGGAGTGGCATGGGAGCTAAAACCTCATCTATGATGACAGAATGTAAATGCTGTCCAAAAGTAATGAATAAAAAGGAAAAGCAGCATCTTGGTTAGCAATGTGTACGTTAAATACCCTACAAAACGGCTATATGTGTTAAGTTCCTTCTGGAATGTGAGCCTGAGGGTGAAAACAGGTGAAGCCAGGGATTGCTAGGCTTTGGCATCAAGGCTTGCAGTATCTTTACAAATTATATTACATGTATTATTTGAACAAAATTGGTGAGTAAAGGTAA
Organism: Macaca mulatta; assembly: GCF_049350105.2. NCBI lineage: Eukaryota > Metazoa > Chordata > Mammalia > Primates > Cercopithecidae > Macaca > Macaca mulatta. Next base: position 62,475,130 of record NC_133413.1, read on the forward strand.
AATTAAAGGGGTTATAGAGAGAGCACTGATGAAGTATAATAAAGCTATACGGAGAGTTTCCTAAGGAATAAAAATACATTAATAAGACAGTCTAGGGCAGAAAAATAAAGATACAGAAAGAGAAGATTATTACATAAATAATAACTTAAACCACACCAAAGAGTTTCACAGATACAGCTCTTCTTACCACATACATTATTGCTGAATGTAGAAACTGAATTATAAATTACATTTGTATAATACTCACTGATTTGATTACAATGTGCCTTTGCAGAAAACATGAAAATAAAGTAAAATTAAAATTTTCGTAATGCTAGCATTCAAAGAACCACTGTCATTATTAACTTTTAAGCAATCATATACTTCATTTTTTTAAACACATGACTGGTATTATACTGTATATATTGTTCAGGACTTTCATTTAATAAACCTTAAGCATTTCCTAATACCATGAGACACTCTTTCCAAATCCAGAAGTATGATATTCTACCACATGGATATAGCAGGATGCAACCAATCCCCCAATGTTAGACTATGAATAATCAATATAATCAATATTAGAATTGATTATAATTGATGTACACTTGAGAAGCTCGTAAATCAAAGTCTGTAGTGAATATTGTGGTAATTCAATAATAATCCTAACTTGAAATGTACAATATTTTTTATGAAAGTAAAATAAACACTAATAAAAAGCCAGCGTAGCATTAGGTCATCAGTGTCTGCCATTTGTTACTTCTAAGATAATCTCATCTCAATCATGGAAAAGTCAAATGCAAGTCAAGAGACCAAGGTCTAGCCATGGTTTCATAGATAACTTTGCTGTACTGATCTGGCCAAATCCCCAAAATGTCATTTCCTCACCTGTGAAATAAAAAAGCTATATTCTGCAGCTCCTAAGGTCCCTCAGACCTCTAATTTCCATGCTATTTTAGCATTGGTCAAATCTGCACTTGAATATAATCAAGTTTTAGTTATCTAGTAATGGCTGCTGTCCATGCCTTGCATTTCTGTTACTTTGGTCACAATTTTTACTGCCTCACTCCTGCCATTTTCTTTTCCACAAAGAAGAAACAATTTTAGGCGAGTTCAAGTCCTGCACTAAACAATAAAAGCAAAATAAGGAATTTGAGAGAAAGAAGAAAAAGGTAAATTATAGAAAAAGATCAAGTGTAAGAACATAATAAAAGGCTGAAAAACTTAAGCAGATACACAGTTATGTCTGTTTGAGAAGGAAGTCATCATGTTTCCTCATAAAACACAATTTCACTCCTTGGTATTTTTCTCTCTGCTGTGTGTTGGGTAGGGGCTGCAGAGAAAATAAAGGGTACATTCACATGTGCACACCTGAAACTATTTGCAAAGTGTTCCAAACGTTTCTTGCTATTATCCCAAAATTTAGAACTGTGACTTAAATCTATTTGGTTTTAGGAAAGAACTGCCAAAGGCCCCATACAATATTATGGTGTCTCTTACGCAGTTTAAGGATACCTTATGGAGCATTACGCACTGACAAGTTAAAGGAGGTAGGAAGCAGATCAATGGCAGACAGATGTTGCAAGGTGGGAGCAGAACAAAATGAATGCTGATTCACTTTCCTTTCCTCCTAGCATCCAGAGGGAAGCAGTCAACTGCTCTTTGCTGCTCCTTTCTCTGCAAAACTGAGGACTAAGCTCACCCAGCTCTAGAGGGAAGCTCACTCACCGGTGATCCAAAAGAAAACACACAAATTGTGGCCATGAACAAAGAAGGCTCCTCATGTCCTCAAAGCTCTTGTCATGGGATTCATGGACCAAGCCTGCTTTAAGTGCAGAGGCAACTACACAGGGAAAACATTTTTCTCAGTGATGGGACTGATAAAGAGATAGGATGAAATATAAATAAAGAATTATGAAAGAAAATAAATGGTTAAACTAAGGTTCACTATTCACTTGCCAAAAGCTGCCAAGAACATCCACTTTACTCTATAATCAATGATGAATACAAATCTTAAATTTTGTTTAAGTAGTGATAACACATAGAGCAGCAATTTCCTATATGCCTACTACACACCTAGCACTGTGCTCTAGTTCTTTACCATACTACTGTGAAGAGGCACGAGATCATATGAGAAGCTCACCGCCCTTGAATAACTGAAACACTACTCAAATCCAGCCTGTGAAGCTATGAAACCCTCTGACACAGAACTATTTGCTCAGAGGCTCCTGACGCATAATTCAAAACTAAACTTTTCATTAACTTTTAGCTGAAAAGATGTTCAATTCAGCTCTCTTTCAACCTCCTATATTTTCTTTTTCCTTTTAGTATTCTCAGCTTCAAAGGAAGAATGAAGCAGCTGTGGGTGGCAGGGCAGGGAAGCATCTGATGCCATTTATTGATCATGCAGCCTCAGGCAAATTACTTAATCTCCAGTTTCCTTATCTGTAAAATGAAAATAATTACCACATCATAAATTTGTGATGATTAAATAGTACACTGAATATAAAATTCCTAACATATAGCTGTCCAATAATATCAACTTATTTTCATTTCTGTGACAGAAAGGGCACGTTCTAAACTTTCATTTTTAAGCACGGAAGATTGGAAAGGGAAAATTAAAAAATACTGCTTCTCAAATCTAGCGAAGGTATCGCCTACTGACCTCCTTAAAGAGAAATTGAAGAATGGAAATGGAAATCCTGAAGTTAGAGGTATCTAAAAGAAAAACAGCCAAGGACAGGATATACAGAAGTCTGTGGAAAAATACTTACATTCACACATAAGTTGACTGCGAGAGAGAAGTTAAAGTGAAGAAAAGACAACACAGTTATCTTCTGCCATGCTCTGGGCCATCAACTGTGCTGAAGGGCCTAAATTAAGAGTAGCTGCCCTTCTGCGCTCACAGGGAGTCTCAGAAGGAAGAATGAGCTTACCTGGGCTAAGACAACAGTCAGATACTGACCCTCTTTGGTTTAAGGTCCATCTCACTAGCTAACTTTCGCCCTGGCTAATACTTTTACCTCTAATAGAGCATTTGTTATATAATTTAGCAAAAATTGTCTTGTAAAGTTTTCTTTGGTTCCACATATCTTTTCTGTCCAGACTGTAAACTCACTGAAGGGAAAAATAACATCTTATATTTAATGTATTTATCACAGTTGCATGGTCTTAGCAAACATCTAAGAAACAACTGTTCACTAAGTGTAAAACACTGTGAAAGTTATAGTTTTCTACTCTGGAAAGTCCTTCCAAATTTCAGTGTTCCCAATGGCTACAGGAAAGTCGAAGTACATCAAGTACATTTTTGCTTCTATATTCTCTTGACTATCTTCTTCCCCTACCCCTCCAATTCAATAATACAAATAATTTTTTTTTAAAGAAGCTCTCTTGGAAGCATCCACATTACACATTTTGATACATGGCGAATTTTAAGATGCCTATATTCACAGATGTAGCTTCCAACTTCCCCCACATCCTTTTAATTTTCATATTCCCCTTGGCTTGGAAACAGTGTGAACTCCAAGATAGAGAAACAGTAGATGGTAGTTCTACGACAGTTTTAGCGTATAATATTTGAAGTGATAAAATAATATATAAAACTTTAAAGGACAAGACATGAGGCTCATCTAGCTGAAATTTTATCATTTTGAAAATTATAGGACTTTATGGGTCCCCAAAGGCTTTCCTCTTCTCCCTTTTACTCAAACATCTGAACATAAGACCTTTTCAAACCTATATTACTACACGTATTGCCCTAAACACAACTGCCTATTACCAACACCCTCTACATGCAAAGTTCCACATATCTTTGAGCTAACAAAATTAATCCTCAGGGAATAATGGCCTCAGATTTAAGGATTACTGGTTAGCATTATCTGGATTTTTCAAGAAACAGAAGTGCTACACTAACCATCCTTAACACTTTTTAAAATATATATACATCCTTATGGGAGCTGCAGCCTAGAAAAACCTTTAAAACAAGTTGTTCACCTCCTCTAATTCAGGAAAAGTTTAAACAAAATATTCATTAACTGGCAACAGTTCTTAGGAATGTACTGAGATCAATAGGGAAACATGATTTTTTAAAAAGTACACATTTTCAGCTCTTCCGAGTTCAGGATTTCATAGTGGGGCTTATTTTATTTGAAAAGCTAGGAATTTATAAAGAACAATATTTGAATTTAAGAATATTCCAAAGCAAAAATGCACAACTGGGAACTACTCATCACTTCAGATGATCTGTATCTGTTCCCTTCCATGAATATACCATAAAATAAACCAAACATGAGCTCATACCAAATATACTCTTTCCATATATTAATGTACTGTGGAATGCAAAACTGGCCTTGTCATACTATATGATTTTAAGTCATTATCTTTTCTGGTTTTGGTTTTTTCACCTGCAAAATCAAGTCATTAAATCAAATTATCTCAATGACCCCTTTAAGAACTTTCAAAAAATCTAAGCATATTTACTTATTTACAAAGACATACATAGGTTAACTACAAAGTTTTTGGACTTATAAAGTGGCATCTTCTAAAGTCCAAAATGCTAATTTTATCTACAGATGAACACCGGCAAAAGCTATATAAAACAAAGCAGCTAAAGTATTATCTATAAGTTTTCAAAGCACTTTTAACATCAATTCATACAATTTCTTAAGTATCACAGGAATAAAGGCAGGATGGGTAGTATTACCTGCACCGTACAAATAAAAACAGACTGAGAAAGAGTAAATTACTTGTTCTGGATTTCCCACACAATAAAGGGATATTTCAATCTTATTCATAAATCTTATGCACTACTAAAAATATTGTAAGAAGAAACCACAACAAAAAAAGTCTGAGACCCCTGAGAACAATGCACACTTAAAAAATGATCCTACAGTTTAATTTCATTTACTGGAGCAAGTAATTGTACCCCTACTTTTCTGAATGAACCAGAGAAAGTTTAAGCAATTCTTGAAAATGTACTGTCATCATCAAATCATAGCAATGGTATAGGCTCTAAAGTGCTGGGAGGGTCACTGATACAGTTTTAATATTGTCACAGCCCAAATCCCATGTTGAATTGTAATCCCCAATTGCAGGCAGCGATTGGATCTTGGAAGTGGATCTCTCCTGTCTTGGTGCTGTCCTCATGACAGTGAGTTCTCTGGAGATCCAGTAGTTTAAAAGTGTACGGCACCTCCCCCTACTCTCTGTTGCTCCTGCTTTGGCCATGTAACCTGCTTGCTCCCCCTTCACCTTCCAGCATGAGTAAAAGCTTCCTGAGGCCTCGCCAGAAGCCAAACAGATGTCAGTATCCCACTTTCTGTAAAGCCTGCAGAACCATGAGCCAAACAAACCTTTTTTCTTTAAAAATTACCCAGGCTTAGGTATTTCTTATTTTTATTTTTTATTATTATTATTGAGACAGAGTCTTGCTCTGTCACCAGGCTGAGTGTAGTGGCATAATCTCAGCTCACTGCAACCTCCGCCTCCTGGGTTCAAGCGATTCACCAGCCTCAGCCTCCCAAGTAGCTGGGATTACAGGCATGCACCACCATGCCCAGCTAATTTTTTGTATTTTAGTAGAGACGGGGTTTCACCATGTTGGCCAAGATGATCTCGATCTCCTGACCTCATGATCCGCCCACCTCGGCCTCCCAAATGCTCAGTTATTTCTTTAGAGCAATGTAAGACTTGAACTTTTAAATTATTAATTTGTCATCAATGATTCCACAAGTCAATAAAACTCACTTAAAGAACACCATCCAAATTGAGTAACCAAAATGCTTGTGAAAGTTTTTTACACTACAGTTCAGAACTTCCCCCGCCCCCACCCCAGGGCTGCATTTAACAACTTCTTCACCGTCGAACCAGTAAGTTAAGACACGGGCACACCAGGGAAAGAATTTCAAAGAATGATTTCAGGTCCCAGAGACAGTCTTTGCTCCAGAAAATCAGTTTCTTAAATGGTTAGTATATTTTCAATAAGCTGTTTAAAAATTACTTTCTTTTTTTTTTTTTTTTTTGAGACGGAGTCTCGCTCTGTCGCCCAGGCTGGAGTGCAGTGGCCGATCTCAGCTCACTGCAAGCTCCGCCTCCCGGGTTCACGCCATTCTCCTGCCTCAGCCTCCCGAGTAGCTGAGACTACAGGCGCCCGCCACCTCGCCCGGCTAGTTTTTTTTGTATTTTGTAGTAGAGACGGGGTTTCACCGTGTTAGCCAGGATGGTCTCGATCTCCTGACTTCGTGATCCACCCGTCTCGGGCCTCCCAAAGTGCTGGGATTACAGGCTTGAGCCACCGCACCCGGCCTAAAAATTACTTTCAACTTGGTTATAATAAATTCATAAAACTAAAGACATTTAAAATCATAAAGAATTATTTCATATTAATTGGTCTTCAAACCGTAAACAGTAGCCAGTGAGTAAAATTACCTTTATTAACAGTGTATTTTAAAATACACTTCACATTTTAAATTCAACAAGTGCTCTCAAATGCTCTTTAAAATGCTTTCAATAAAAAATTACTCAACAACATTACCTAGCATTTGGATATTTAAATTTTTAAGTGTTTTATATAAAAAGATTTCATGTGATGATTTCCCCATTCAATAAACAAAAACTGATCACTTGTTTATACCTCAGGAACTATAATAAGCATGAGGATTCAAGGATCATACTCCAGAAGCTAAACTCAACTAAAGAGCTCTCTTATGAGGTAAGAACTGAAGAAGAGATCACTCCATTTCATCAAGAAATTGAGCCTCAGCAGTTGCCTTGTCCAAGATGACACAAGTTAGTTCCAAGTTATATATACTCAGAAAAGAGAAAACCTACTTCAAATATTACAACAATAGGAATACAAGGCCAAAAAGATCTAATGTATTCCTTTGCTTGTATTTCTTAAAACTAAGTAAACATAATGTTTCTTTTAAAAAGAATTTATTCTTTATTTCAATATTCAAGTTACTTACAGTAACTAATATGACCGAAACTTATGATAGCTTACAGAACATTTTAAGGGAAAGAAATACCAAAAAGTGAACCACTACAGAAAACAAAATCAGGTTTTCTTATTATTTTTATTCTTGTTAAGGGATTCACTCTCTTCACAGAAAAATTTCATGAATTATTTTCAACCTCCAAATACAAATTATATAATTCAATTTAGTAACTATTATCTAGACTAAATCCATACAGGTTATGGTGGGAAGTCATAACACTCAACAAATGTAAAATTCTACTGGTCACAATTCAATAGGATTTATATCAGTAGGAATATAACTTAATTTTACTTAACTCATTTGCTACTGCTTAGAAGGATCATTTGTAGAATGAAAATTAGTATATCAAATCATAATTTCATATCAAGTTGTATGTTCATTCTGAGTCACAGTCTAATAGAAAGTGCTCTTTTCAATATAAATAAAAATTACACTTAAGGAAAGCATCATATAGTGTGGGTGTTTGGACCAATGGCTCATATCTGTAATCTCAGTACTTTGGGAGGCCAAGCAGGGAGGACAACTGGAGCCTAAGAGTTTGAGACCAACCTGGACAACGTGGAGAGACCTCATCTTTACAAAAAACTTTAAAAATCAGCCAGGCATGGTGGCACATACCTGCAGTTCCAGCTACTTGGAAAGTCGAGACAGAAGGATCACTTGTGCCCAGGAGTTCAAGGCTGCAATGAGCTATGATTGCACTACTGCACTCCAACATGGGTAACAGAGCAAGACCATCTCAAAAATGTGTGTGTGTGTGTGTGTGTGCGTGCGTGCACGCACACACATGCGTGTCATCACTATTATATCATTACTGATGTAATACATATAAACTGTCTACAACAGTCCTTGATGCCTACCACATGCTCAATAGCTGTTGCTTCTATTACTTAATAGAGAAACTACTTAATCCTTCCATAAACAAACATATTCCCATTTCAAGAAACATTAGTCGAGTTGATAAAACCGGGAAATTTTTGTACAGTTAGTAAATACACATAAAATATTTTTGATGTTAGGTGCCAATTTTCAACAAGATCTCAGCAGCTTCACGGTGTTTCTGAGGGAAAACAAAGCATGGAAAGACGGGGTATAGCCTAGACTATATCCTATGATGTCGGATGGAAATGGAGGAGTCAGTGAGAACTCACAGTGTGAATTTTAAAATACACACAAACACACACACACAAAATAGAAAACTGCAGAAATATACACATATACATATTTTTCCTTGCTTATGAAGGTCTAGAATACACAGGCAGATGTTAGAAACACACCAGTAACCATAAGAAAACCTAGCACCCAGATCTTGGTTTCTAAATACTGTTCTCCTAGGCAAAGAAAAGAAACTAGGGTTCCTTGGGAAAATGACTGACTGCTAAATTCAGGCAGGGAAAACATGAGTCTGAAACACCTTCTTAAGACAAAATATGGAAGTCCTCAAAAAAATGAGGAAATGTCAAAGATACAGAATCTGGCTTGAAGAGTCTTCTGTTGGCCAAACTGAGTACGTTTTGGGAATCTACGTAATAGAGATTGATGATAATAGTCATAAAATAAAATGAGAATCAGAGAGTCCATACCTAAATGATGAATGAACAAATAAGTTGGGGGAGAAGGAAAAGCTCTCACAGTAGAATGGCAACAAATAAATATAGAAGAAATAATGGTGTTAGAAAAATACCAATGGATGCTAAAACCAGTGTGTGAAAATTTGGTGAGGAACAGGATTATCTGCATAATCTCAAAGTATCTCTCCACAAATTACCAATTAATAAAGGGACAAAAGAGTCACTTCACAATGGAGAAATCCAATGAACGCCATCTGAAGTAATCAAAACTAACTTCGCTAACATTGGGCCTCTTTGAAATGTTTGCTTCTTGGTGCCGTAAAGAAACAGCATTTGAATATAAACTTAATTGTTTTAGCAAGGTCATTTTTTTACTTTTTGTAGAAAGGGTACACTTGCCAGCAGTTTTGCCATGAGAGTACACCAAACAAAGGAGACAAGGTCATTTATAACCTGATGTGGTCACTTTACTGCTCTGTCTGGTTTTCATTGGCTGGAACAGGACCTTACATTTTGTATTTGACCTGACTGGACAGTAACTTAGAACTTTTTAAAACAGGCAAAGGTAGAGGAGAACAAAGGAAGGAGGAAGTAACCTGCAGAATGCTGAAAAAGGTAAAAACACTTTTAAATAAGGAAGAGGAATAGGCTATGACTTAATGTTTGCTTGGATCCAGTAAAAGCATGCCAGGGCAAATATTTAGGCTAATTTGTGGGAGCTACGAACATAAAGTACATCGATTTTTTTCTTATGGATAGCAGATACTTCAGAACATTAGTACAGGTCTTTGAATAAATTTTGCTTTTAAGAGAAGTTACTATTTATTCCTAATTAGACAGGGAAGAAAGTCTTCGAACAGGAACCTTTATTTTACTTTTTACAGGCCAAACCAATGCACCTACTGATGTATGTCCTGAGATGGATACTTATCATATCCATGATATTCCTGGACTAGATCCTAAACTAAGGGAGAAAGATACCTACAGGATACATTATTGAAAACAAGTGGCAGAATATGAATACAGGTTATATATAAATGGTATTGTATAATTATTAAACTTACTGATTTTAATAACTATACTGTAGTTCTCTAAGAAAACATCCTTGTTCTTGGAAAATATGTACTAAAGTAAAAAAAAAAAAAAAAGAGTACTCCAAACTCCTCCAAATAGTGCAGAAAACAAATGTGTGTGTGTGTGTATGTGTGTGTGTGTGTGTGTGCGTGTAATAAAGCAAATGTATCAAAATGCAAGCAACTAATGAATCTAAGCGAAGGGTGTACTGGAGTTCCTTGTACTCTTGTGCCAGTTCTTCTACAAGCTTGAAATTCTATCAAAATAAAGATACATAAAAGTAAGCCATTGTGAATCTAAGCAAAGGGTGTATAGCAAGCTTGTCCAACCCACAGCCCATGGGTCATATGCAGTCCAGGATGGCTTTGAATGCAGCCAAACACAAAATCATAAACTTTCTTAAAACACTATGGGATTTTTTTTTCTTTTAGTTCATCAGTTATTAGTGTTTGTGTATTTTATGTGTGGTCCATGACAATCTTTTTCCAATATGGCCCGGGGACGCCAAAAGATTGGACACCCCTGGTATACAGGAAGAAGTTTCTTGTGCTATTTCTCACAATTTTTCTATAAGTTTGAAACTATTTCAAAATGAATTTATATAAATACATGAATTATGAGTTAAAATGCAAGCAAGATCTTCATGCCTGTAATCCCAGCACTTTGGGAGGCTGGGGCAGGAGAACTGTTTCAGTCCAGGAGTTCGAGAACAGCCTGGGCAACATAGTGAGAGACCCTCATCTCTACAAAAAAAATTTAAAAATTAGTCAGGCATTGTGGCTCATGACTATAGTCCCAGCTAATCAGGAAGTGGAGGTTGGGTGATCCCTTGAGCCCAAGAGGTAAAGCCTGCAGCAAGCTATGATCACACCACTATACTTCAGCCTGGGTGACAGAGCAAAACCCTGTCTCAAAAACAAATAAATAAAGCCTAAGGGGAATAGCAGATTAATGGAAAAGAATGCTATTTTGTGCAGACAGGAAATAGATGAAAGACAACTTGACTTTTAAAACTATGAGTAAGGCTCATGCCTGTAATCCCAGCACTTTGGGAGGCCAAGGTGGGAGGACTGCTTGAGCCCAGGAGTTCGAGACCAGCCCTGGCAAAATAGTGAGACTCTATTTCTATAAAACATTTAAAACATTAGCCAGGTGTAGTAGTGTGCACCTGTGATCCCAGGGACTCGGAACTCTGAGGTAGGAAGATTGCTTGAGCCTGGGAGGTCAAGGCTGCAGTGAGACGTGGTCATGCCACTGTACTCCAGCCTAGGAGACAGAGCAAGACCCTGTGTCTCAAAAGAAAAAAGAAAAAAAAGCAAGAACTGAGCAATCAGCAAAGATAATTCCTTCACAGTATATATTTCCTAAAGTTCACTCCTAGACCTGTCACATGAGGGGGGAAAAAAAGCAAAGAAAAATCACCTTAGGAAGGAATGTCATATTGTTCTTCTCAGTTTAGGTTGGAGAAAAGTGGCATGACTAAAATCAAATAAAGTTGGAAATGTAACAGGAAACTTATAAGAGCCAAAACCAAATCATGGGAACAAACTATAACAAAACAAAGCTTTAAAGAAAATGGTAATTTAAAACTAAAGTCAGTGTATTCATGTTCATGATTATCCCACTAAACTATAATTTAAGAATCTGAGGTGGGCTATGGGAATTCATATATAAATCAGGTTGAGGAAAACACAGATTAATAGGAAAGTGAAACTATGTGAAAACTGAGTACTTACAATTTACAAGTCAACAGGTTCTATTCAATTAAAGCTCAGTCACACACCTGCCTCTGAGCAACCAAAGCAAAATAAAATAACCAGAAAAAAAGAGAGACAACTATGTATCTCATTTCAGGTAGAGAAGACATTCTAAATTAAAAAGCCACAGGCAAAATGTAAAAATGATAAAAACGATATATTCTATCTGGCAAAGCACAGAGTAAAACATCAAAATACAAACAAACTGGGTGAAAAATTGCAACATGTGGCAAAGGGTTGATATCCAAATTTATAAGAATTATTTACAAAGACACATTTTTAATTTTTGTAATAAAAGGGCAGAAGGCCAGGTGCAGTGGCTCATGCCTATAATCCCAGCACCTTGGAATGCCAAGGCTGCAGGATTATTTGAGGCCAGGAGTTAGAGACCAACCAAGGCAACATAGCAAGACCATCATCTCTACGAAAAAAAAAAAAAAGTTTTTTTAAAAAAAATAGCCAGGTGTAAGTGGTGGCATGTACCTGAAGTCCCAGCTACTCAGGGGGCTGAGGCAAGAGGATCCCTTGGGGGAGTTTGAGGTTACAGTGAGCTACAATAGCACCACTGCCTCCAGCCTGGTCAACAGAGCAAGATCCTGTCTCCTTTTAATGAAAAAAAAAAAAAAGGGGAGGCGGGCAGAGGAGACAACAAGTATTTACCAGAAGAATTACTAAACCACAAGCAAATATGAAATTATGCCCAACCTCAGTGGCAATTAAAATGCAAAATTAGAAAGACAACTTTAGGCCTGTAAGATTCACAGTGATTTTTTTAAAAAAACTTATTGAAAAAGGTGTAGGAAAACATGTTTCGTATTTGTATTTCTTACTACGTTATCTTATATACTAATAATAATCCCCCACGTCCTATCCTTAGGAAATATCAACTCTTCCACCTTTATTGGGAAGTCTAGCATCTCTACTGTAGTCTTCTCTACTCCTCAACTCCTACCATAATCAGGGGCATCCTCAAGGTACATGAACAACCTTTTCAATCTCCAAAGGAACAACTATGACACCTTTAACTGAGGACTTGTATCACCCAATTGCCCAACCTGAATCCTTACTTTTTTCTCTGACCTGATTTTATGTCTATTTGGCTTGCTGTCTGCCACTACAGTCAATGTCACTAGTCCTCTACCCCAAGGATCAGCAAACTTTTTCTGAAAAGGCCAGATAGTAAACATTTTAGGATTTGCAGGCAATAGTTTCTCTCCCAACTACTGAACACTGCTGTTGTAGGGCAAAAGTAGCTATAGACAACTTATAAGTGAAAGAACATGGCTTTGTTCCAACACAATTTTATTTCTGGACACTAAAATTGGAAAGTCATATCGTTTTCATGTCATAAAATCTTCTTCCAACCATTTGAAAGTAAACACCATTCTTAGCTGCAGACCACACAAAAAAAGACAGCAGTCCAAGTTTGGCCCATGGGCCACAACGGGCTAACACCTACTCTCATCTTCTTCCCAAATCAATCCCATGAACATTGCTTCACTGAGTCTTCATTACTCCCAATCCTTCATTCTAACTTTCTGCCTCACTCATCTTGCAAACTTCTGATCATGGAACAAGCCAATAATCTCTCTTCTCCATGGACTGTTTTATATTGTGAAGTGTTACTTAAGAAAGAAATCCAGTGCTTGTATTGGTGCCACTAAAAATTCATAATCTTCAAGCTTAACTGGATTTTCAACAATGCCCAGCAATATCTCTGTGTTTATTCACCTCTGGATCCCACTCCCCTCCCACAGCAAATTCATTACCACTACTACAACCAACAACCTCTCAAGACCAGGCTCCCTAATTCAACAAAGGGTCCTGCTTCATCCTCCACAGAAAAACAGGTCCTAAGGCAAAAAGCCTCAATTTGCCAGACTGTCACCCTAATCCCATCCCATTTGACAAGAATATTACAAATATGATAGCATTTATATTTACATCTACAGACAGGCAGAGTGTAGTAAGTTCAACTTTCATTTGGACCCCAACAGATCTGATTTCATCCACCTTAATAATTACTACACTTAGTAGTTGCCTGGCATTCAACCAACTGTTTTAGAATTGTCTTTTAATTATCCCTCAAAAAAACCTTCAAGGTAGGTTTTATTATACTGATTTTACAAAGAAAAAAATGTAGAGCTGGGCTTAAATCCTTGGTGTAATTCCAAAGCTGCAGAACTTTGCTCATATCTGGGCTCCATTTTTTTCCATTTCAAAAGTGCATTATCTAATCTGAGCCCTGAATACTATTTCAGGGGCACCTCCAGCCATCTCTCCTCCCACACCCTTTGCTGAAGTTCCCTTAACCACAATACACTTCAAGCCTCCATGTTCTTGCATATGCATTCTAGTCTCTACCTAGAAAGTCCTCCTTGTTCACTAAGATGCCACTAATGAGTCCCCTCCTCTTAGAAATCTCTAAGTCCAACCCCAAAACACTTATGAGCCTTAGTCTTTTCAGGCTGTCATAACAAAGTACCATAGACTGGGTGGCTTAAACAACCCAAATTTATTTTCTCAAGTTAGAAATCCAAGATAAAAGTGCCAGCAGAATCACTTTCTGGTTCTTGGCTTGCAGATGGTCACCATCTTGCTGTGTTCTCACATGACCTCTTCTTTGTACACACAAAAAAGCATGAGGGAGCGCTTGGTGTCACTTTTTAAAATGATGCGATTGGATCAGGGCCTCACCGTTATGATCTTCATTACTTCCTTGGAAACCCCTTATTCAAGTACAGCTACACTGGGCATGGGGTATGGGGCGGTCAGGGTTTCAACATATGACTTTTGTGGGGAAATAAACATTCAATCCATAACTGTACCTTTTTCAAAAGCTCTCAAACACCCTGAGCCTATGTGTATCTCTGTATCCTCTCTCCACAAAGTGACTATCCTGTTTCCCAACCACTGGACTGTGGCCTCTTCAAAGTAAGGGTCTACATGTTAGTCACTTGTTTACTTCTGACACTTAGCTGAATGCCTTATAACAAAGATAGTATTCAAGACTGCTACTAATGAATAACTGAGTGCAAGTTTCTCAGTTATTTAAGATCATGAAAAGAAGACATATATCTATGTACTTGACAAATTACACCCTCCACTGGACATTAACATAGCCTGTTTGGGGTATTATATTTCATTGGAGAGAAAACACAAGTCTTTAAAAGCTTACAGTTTAATTGTGAATATCATACTTTAAAAAAAAAAAAAAGAAAAAACGGCCGAACGTGGTGGCTCACGCCTGTAATCCCAACACTTTGGGAGGCCAAGGCAGGCGGATCACGAGGTCAGAAGATAGAGACCATACTGGCTAACATGGTGAAACCCCGGCTTTACTAAAAATACAAAAAAAAAAAAAAATTAACCGCGCGTGGTGGCCTGTGCCTGTAGTCCTAGCTACTCGGGAAGTTGAAGTGGGAGAATGGTGTGAACCCAAGAGGCAGAGCTTGCAGTGAGCTGAGATCGCGCCACTAGACTCCAGTCTGGGCGACAGAGCGAGACTCTGTCTTGGGGGTAGGAGGGAAAAAACAGACAAAAAAGGTAAGGTAAATGCTTCAGAGTTCAAAATAAGAGAAAATGAACAGGGAATATAATAGCTAGATGGAATAAAACCTATGAAACCAAAAGTATTATCATCAGATTATAAAGTATTTAAACTTGTAATTTTCCATGGCCTGAATTAAGTAGCAAAGACTGTAGTACAGATGCCATAGTTCCCATTAAAGGTGAAAGAGTTGATACTTCAGTGTCCTAAAGCTAGCAAGTGGGGAGACTGTTATTAAGAGTAAAATATATATATATATATGTATATATACACAGACAGATACTAAGAGAGGGACACACACAAAAACACAGGGAGAGGAAAGAAATTCAACAGATTTTCCTCTGAATTATTAATGCAATATTAAGCCACAGTAAATCTCACAAAAGAGCAAATATTTTAAACAGTTTTATAAATATTAAGTATAAGGAGGTACACAAAGGTTGGCAAATGCCCAAGATATTTTTAAAATGTGTTCAGAAAGTCAAATTGAAAACAACCTAGGTATGTGTATTTTCTAAATCATTCCCTTGATGTACAGACCTAGCTAGCATAAGGTAACAAGGGCTTTTTTTAGGCCTCTGAATTCCCTGCAGTTGAATTACTGTGACAAAAGCAATAAAAAGAGGCCAAGTAAAAATCAGTCATATTATATTGCTGAAATTTAAAAACCTCATTCCAGAACTTTAAAACCAGTTGTGTTCACAAAAACAAAGACACAGTTCATAAATATTCTTGTGCAAATAAACCCAAACAAAATAGGCACTTTGATATTTGTGAAAAGCAGGTCAAGAGAAATAAATAAAATCATAAAATTATCTAGTTTGCTCTGTCATTCATCAGACAAAACTACTCGTTCAAGGGCATACTGACAGATTTGTGGCTCCAGGATCTTGAGTTTCTTTTCAATAGATCCTAAAATAAAAGCTATAAAATATGACATTTTCTGAGATAAAATGCCTTCTTTGGGTCTGTTGCTATCTGCTGAACATTACCTATCAGTTGGGATTGAGACAGTGTTAAAGCCTGATATTGTTAAAATAAACCAGGTGTACCTCTTAAAAATACAGACAGAGCCACTGATCTAAGTCAGTGCAGTAAAAACAAGCAGTGCCTAAATATTTGGTTCAGGACTACAGTTTCATTTTTATATTTCAGTATGAGAGAATACAGGAGGCAAGCAGGAAATAGCCACAATCAGCTGAACTGGGAACAACCAAACACAAAAGCAGGAATTGGCCTCTAAGTCAAAAGGAGTGTACCATCATTTTATCTAGAAGAAAAGTTTCTGAATGACAAAAGGAAATAAAATAACAAGTATGTTCTTCAAGAAAACCCTAGTGTAGTAATATGCTGCCCTGATCCCACCAGGGATTAGGCACAAATAAATATTCTTTTTAACACCCACTGCCTCAATCCCAACTGATAGGTAATGTTCAGCAGACAGCATTGGAGAAAACACTGCAAGGGGAAAGGACTTTGCTTCCCAGCCTGGTGCATTGCTTGGCAGGCTTTCCCAGCACCAGGATGCTGCAGTGCATGACAATAGACAGCTTTCCCCAGCACTCTCTTTTGGACAGTTTGTAGAACACAGCCTCTAGCAAAATGCCTCTATGAACATCTTTCTATGGTATCCTAGAGGACAGATTTCTGGCAAATTCCATCAACTTCTCTGCCATCCAATAACCTATGGATATACCCTCTCCAACAAGACCTGATCTCAGCCTGGGATAGTCCTCTTCTTTGGGTGCTCAATTGTAGTTCTAGAAGTAGTGACTGTTTATTACATCTATTTCTATATTCTGTAGCACTTTCTGTACTTCCTACTAGCTCTGTTACAGTAAATAATCCTTTACAGTAAACATTCTCTGCTCAAATTACTGCATGATTTCCTGACTGGACCCAGATTTATATAATCCGAAGACCAGAAAGACTACACACAAGCCACTGAAATAAAGACAGAAGTTGAGCAATAAAATTAACTAAAATACAACAGATACTGATACTTGGCCAGACAAAGCATCCACAACCTCCTCAATTTAACTTAAATTACTATATCACACAAACAGCCTCTCATCCTTTTCATTTTAACTTCTAAGTATTTGGGTGCGGGGAGGGTATCTGCTTCTTGGCAAAATTTTGAACACTTCTTACCACATTTTCTGCGTTAAGAGAGCTGTCATGCTGATCAGAGAGGGGAAGTTAGATGCCAGCAGTGACTAAGAGTACTGAGAGTGGCAGTTATCAATTCTACCACCTTCAAGTTCCTACCTAGGACAATACATCATACAAACTTTTAGACAGGAGGATGCCTTAGTGGCTTCATCTACAGGAGTTGGCTTGAAAAGAGCTTGTTAACTGAAGCACATGTTTTTTCTGGTGCCCTTGCTTCTCTCCTATAAACTTACATGATTATTAACACACATGGGAAATGACAAAATAAAACCACTGAAAAACTCCTTAAATTTCACGTTGGCAGGGGTAGGCAGGCTAAAAATACAAATTCACAAAGGAGCTATTTGCAGAAAAACAATTTTACAATAAAGCAACAGTAAATGACACTAAATAAATCACATACTTTGTCACTGTATTAAAATGCAATACACTCACCACCACAGAAGAGTGGTAACTGTCAGAAAGACAGCCTTATGACTCTACAGGGGCATACGTTGTTTGTGCTGGGTCAGAAGGTTATACGTGTTCTGGAAAAACAAAAACACTTTCAATGATAGCAATTTTTTGTAATTTGTGTTATCCAATGACATTACTATAAATTCTCCTTTAACAACTCGAGAGCATAGAGTGGAAATGCATTTTTGTGTACTTACAGTGAATGCACAGGGATATTCTTTCCTACTAAGAATAAAGACTATGTATAATTTTTTAAAGCACAAGGCTCTTTCCTCCAAACTGGTAAGAATCTTTGCAGCAAATTCACAAAGACCTCAACTTCTGTCTGCTTTTCTGCAATTTAAATAGCTGTTAATTTTGTCCCTTCCTCCAACATATTGCCGAAGAGACTTCAAGACAGGTATTTTTCCTTTCTCCTGTTGGACTTACTCAAAATCATCATCCTCTTTAGCAGAAATTTTCCAGTGCATTCAATAAGTTTCTAGATTAATTTCACTGGGGAGGGAAGTTCTATCATTTCAAATTTAGAATATATCTAAAACTATAGCCCCTCACCTTTCAGACCAGGTACTCTTCAATTACTCCCATTCCCCTTAGTGAAAAGCCCTTTTGTGAATATCCCTATCCATTTTTGCTAGATTACTGCAATGAACTTCAAGATGATCATACCTGTAGTTGTGCCAGTTTCAATGGCATCCTATATGCCATTTTGATTCATCTGCCCAGTATATAACTTTTATCAATAAAGAGGCTCCAAAAATCCAGAGGTACCCCCAAGATTCTACGAAAATGGGAAGAAATCTCACTTGGCAGGACTCAATGCTGCCCCCATTTAAACACAGCTGCACTAGTTGTATCAGTTTTATAAATGTCATCTTAATATTTTGTTGGGGACAGGCTGTTTAGAAGTCATTTCCATAAGGATTCAAATGGCCACAGTGTATTTACCTGTATTAGTTTTCTATCACTGTCACAGCAAATTAGCATAAACTTTAATGGCTTAAAACCACACAAGTTTATTATGTGATAGTTCTGGAAGTCAGAAGTCTGACACACGGGTCTCATGATACAAGTCTCACCGGGCTAAGATCAAGGTGTTGGGGAGACTGTTCCTTTCTGAAGGTTCTTTGGGAGAAATCTGTTCCCTTGTATCAGTGTCTAGTGTCCATCTGCTTTTTTTCTCTCTCTCTCACGCCTCATGGCCCTCTCTTTCCTCCGTCTTCAAAGCAAGAATCATGGGGCTGATTCCTTTTCCGCTGTCTCTCTGGTTCTTTCACTCTGCCTCCCCCTTCCATTTTTAAGGACCCTTATGATTACACTGGGCTCATCGGGATAATCCAGGATAATCTTCCTATCTTAAACTGATTAGCAACTTTAATTCATCTGCAACCTTAATTCCCCTTTGCCATATAAGGTCACATATTCGCAGGTTCCAGGGATTAGAACATGGACCTCTTTGGGGGGCTACTATGCACCAACCACACTACCCAAACTTTGACTCCTACTCTTCAGGGTAATGCTGTTCCATAGGGAATCAGACACAATCCATCTTAAATATGTATACCGGCAGCCCAAATCCATCCCTTCTTCTCCCATTTCTCATCCAGCATACAGGTGAAGAAACAATATGGCAAAAGGATCAGCAGCAAGAAATATGCTTATTATTCCTTGACAGACGTGGAATTTATTTTCTCTTACAGGCAAATAATACAAGGTTATGTTCTTAAGATAGTCTCAAATCCTCTAACTGAAGCAATAACTATGTATAAACTAACAGTGCAAGAACATCCTGAAGACCCTGAAACTCAATTTTAAGTAGCAACTGGAAACACTGCAAAAAATGAAACTATCAATTGTCTGGTATGGTAATTATCAAGCCACACAATCATTTTCCTCTTGTTTAAAAAAAAAAAAAAAAAAAAAAAGGGGGTATGCTCAGTCCCAACATCTGAGAACAGTTTCACACAAAAAAGTTTTCATAATTTTTTTTTTTTTTTTTTGAGATGGAGTCTTGTTCTGTCACCAGGCTGGAGTGCAGTGGCACGATCTCAGCTCACTGCAACCTCTGTCTCCTGGGTTCAAGTGATTCTCCTGCCTCAGTCTCTCAAGTAGCTGAATTACAGCTACCACACTCAGCGCCATCACACTCAGCTAATTTTCTTGTATCTTTAGTAGAGACAGGGTTTCACCATGTTGGCCAGGATGGTCTCGATCTCTTGACCTTGTGATCCGCCCGCCTTGGCCTCCCAAAGTGCTGGGACTACAGGCATAAGCCATCACGCCCGGCCAAGTTTTCATAATTTCTAGTATCTTACTCTATTAGAAGAAACTGTGCCTAAACATAAACTTCAAGTTTAAAACTGTTTACAGTTCATTCCTAATTCCTGACCTTACTTTTAGGATAGTAGAAAGCTACCATACAGATTCATTCTGAGTGCTTACAGAAGTTCAGTTCAATAGAGTAAGACCCTGTATATGATGGTCCATACCTTTTCTTAGCTGTTGGCATCCAACAGGATATAGTAGTAGATTCAAAACTGTCACTTCAATGCAGGAGGATTCCAGGTTGGGCCTCAAGAGGGAGCATCCTTTTTTTTTTTTTTTTTTTTTTTGAGATAGAGTCTCGCTCTGTTGCCCAGGCTGGAGTGCAGTGGCCGGATCTTGGCTCACTGCAAGCTCCGCCTCCCGGGTTTACGCCATTCTCCTGCCTCAGCCTCCCGAGTAGCTGAGACTACAGGTGCCCGCCACCTCGCCTGGCTAGTTTTTTGTATTTTTTAGTAGAGACAGGGTTTCACCGGGTTAGCCAGGATGGTCTCGATCTCCTGACCTCGTGATCCGCCCGTCTCCGCCTCCCAAAGTGCTGGGATTACAGTCTTGAGCCACCGCGCCCGGCCTGGAGCATCCTTTTAAAAACAGATTCCCCTGCAGGTAAATGACTTTTGTGTATCACAAAAAAATGAATGTGAAGATACACTAGATAACAAAATATTAACACATTTAGGAGCAGGACCTGATTTTTTTAATGCTCCCACAGTAGAAGGCACTACAGGTTATGAAAAGAAATCAGCAGGCCCTGACCTTTATAAATAAGCTTTGGGGTAACAATGAGAAAGAGATCCAGAATCAAACATATTCATGAAAGTCTGAACTCACAGCCTTTATTTTACCATTGGCCATTAACCTTTCTATGACCTACCTTAGTTTTAAGAATCAAATGAAATAATGTACATATTTCATTTGATTCTTAAAAATTTAATAATTTTTATCTAGCACCGAGTAAAACAAATCAACGTTACTGGTAACTGAAAAATACTCCTTTAAGATCCAAAGATTAAAAACAAACTAATGAAAGTCTTTATATAGTGTATCAGTTCTATAGTCTTAGCGAATTACCCAGCATAACTCAACCACTTCTTAGTGGCTCAGGGTCATTATGAGGAATATTATGATAATGGTATGCCAGGAGCACCTCAGAGACCAACACACACAGTAAAAGCATTCCACCATCTGGAATTGCTTTGCTCTCTCACTGCAGTAATTTCTCGTTTCTTTTTTGTGTGACTAGATGATTCAAATCTGCTTTATTTTACACACAACTATGTTGGGTCTAATGTGACTCCACAGTCTGTCCCTGACTATATAGGACACATTCTCCTTGCTTTTCCTAGGCCTTCTGTTGTTATTGTTAACTCCTCACTCACTACCTACAATATTGGTAAGAGACCATGAGGTTATAAGTCCAAGTTTGGCCTCTACTGAAAGTGGATATTGCTTCTAGGTTAGGTTCGTCACTTTCTGTCAAGTGTTAATTGATCTCATAATCTCTGAAAAGTAGCATATGACTCACAAAATAATATATAACTTTTATTACTGATTATTAGTGCAACTACCATTAATTAAGCACTTACAGCATAAAGCTTTGAGGTGTTTTAAGTATATTAACACATTTCAGTCTTCATAAAATTTTTTGTAACAGCATTACTTTTAGGGATGCGAAACGAAGGAAAGGGATTAAATAACTTCCTTAACCTTTTACAGCTAGGAGGAGGCAAAACTGGGGTTTAGTTCTAGATCTATCTCACATTAAACCCTATTTCTTTCAACAATGTTGATTGCTGAGTCTGATACCACCATTTTATAGAAAATAAAGCAGATTGAGGAAATCGAAGTCACTTTGAATTTTAGCTCATGCATCTATAAAACAGGAATAATAGTACTTTCCTACCTCTTTGACAAGACGCAAAGTTACATGAAAATGTGAAAAGTATCAAATTTAACAGGGTCTCATGCTGACTACAAAATGCCAGGAAGCACCATTCCCACAGAAAGTGTCAGTTTTCCTGAAGCAGTACAGGGAATGCCATTTATTATATTCTATGTGAATATACACGCATATATATATTAGTGTATACACATACACATACATGTATACACATACATATATTAGTGTGAAGTGAATTAATTTTATTAAGTGCTGCCTAGATACAATAAAACCAGTGATTACTCGACAGTGATAACTGAACAAGTCCTTAACAACAACAACAACAAAAAAAGCTTATATAAAGCCTTTTTGTCATAAATAATGAGGTAATTAAACTACTTTAAGTCCAAGGGGATTACCTCCCTTTCCTTTAAAGCCAAATCAACTGCATGAATGGTTATAATTCACAGATATTTATATAGATCATTGTAGAAATGCCTAAATCTTTCCATTTCTAATTTCTCTGGTTCATAAAAAAATAAAGGTTCAAATTACTCTATTTACAGGGAAACGTCAAGCCCATTAAAATGGTTTAGATGCATTTAAAATAATTCTTTCACAATGGGATTTACAATGCATGTTAAATCAGTATAGAACACTGGTAGGCTTTTCCTTGAAACTAAAATTAGAGTGGCTGCCTTTGCATGTTCCAAAATTTGTTCTTATACAGTTGAGTATGAAGACTGACCAGAAAATTTTAAATCTGCTCTAGCCACCAAGAGCCTATAATGAAAACTTAGAATACCAAGACTTACAGGAGTAACAGAGATAAACCATCCTTCTAAAACAAAGACTGTTTTGCATTTGCTTTTTGAGCTATGACATTTCTAAATAGTTCCTTCTATTCAAGGCCCAATATTTTAAATATGGACTACAAAGATATAATGATATGTAATCAGAACAAAACCTCTATACTACTTAAGCAATAGCAGTGACAGAGACGCACTGACTGATCCACCCACCAGCACACCTGTGGCTCCCATAACCAATACCTAAACACCCATGTGCTTGGCTGTACAAATGTAGACATCCCCTAACAATGTTAAGCCAAGGCCTTACCACAACCTTGGTTACTTAAAGCACCACTTCCTAGCACAGATGCAACCAGGTCAGAGAAAATGCAAGCACTCACATTTTCCATTCTTCTATCACCAAATGCATCTGCCTTATATGGCAGCAAGACATAAAGCTGGACATTTCTCGTGGTGTTTTCATTTAACACAGAGTTCCCTCAGAATTAAAAACCATACAAGCCCTAGATGATAACATCCCTGTTAACCTGTTTCTCCTTTTCTTTATCCGTATTTTCTAGTCTTTCCACAATAAATTTCTACTGCTGTTATACAGGGAAAAAAGCAAAATCAAATAAATGAGCTTTTACTTATTATGTTCACAATATCTAGGAAAGTATAATTGACCAAAGAGAGAATCACAGGAGCTCAGAAATGGGTCAGTGCAAATGAACCACTGTTAAAAATAAATCTAAACCATATGAACGTAGGCAGCATATACATACCACCCTAAAAATAAATGACATGAGGTCGGGCAAGGTGGCTCACTCCTCTAATCCACTTTGGGAGGACAAGGCAGGAGGATGGCTTGAGCCCACGAGTTTTGAGACAAGCCTGGGCAACACACTGAGACGCCTATCTCTACAAAAAATGAAAGGAAAAAAAACACATTAGCCAAGCATAGTGGCACATGCCTGTAATCCCAGCTACTGGGGAGGTTGAAGTGGGAGGATTGCTCGAGGTCAGGAGGTGGAGGTTGCAGTGAGCCGAGATCGCACTACTGCACTCCAGGTTGGGTGACACAGCAAGACCCTGTCTCAAAAAAAGCCAAAAACAAAAAAAACAAAACTCAAATCCCAAATTTAGCATAGAATGTCTGGAAAATAGAGAGAATATATCATTATTCAATAAATTATATGCCACTATTTAAAAAAATACATATATATATATAGCTTGAGAAACCTTAAATGATCTGCAGAAATACCTGCTAAAACTAGCTACACAGGCTAAATAGGTAGTACCGTTTACACAATAACAGTGTGTATTTACAGCCCCCTTGGATCTAAAGGAATTTTCACCATATATTTACCTGGTATCCCACCAACACCTTCTTCTCTTGTTAAAGATTCTGACTTTTACATTCATTCCATTTACTTGTTATTCAATAGAATTCTGACTGACATTTTTAATATGCATGAATATACTGTTTCTGTTTATATGTAAGTCCGAAAGGATTCATACCAAACTGTCAAAAAACCATTACCCCAGCAAACCATGAGGAGCAGACACGGATGATGGGGGCCTGCTTGTTTAACTTCATTTAATTTAGTAATTTAAATCTTATTTCTGTATATACAATCATTTTTCAATAAAAAGATTAATGACCACATAAAATATTGCATGCCACAACATTTCCTTCTAGATGACACAAAGGGATCTAAATTCAACCCCTGAATAGGTTTCCTATGTTAAATATACCAGCATAGGCTATAGATGCAGACACCAAACTCCAGATACCAGGTATCCTTTCTAAACACTGAACGGCTAATACATGCAGGGCTGACCCTTGCCCAGAATGGATCATTTGTCATGGCAGCTGCTACCCATCACCACTACCATCCCAACTCTTCCAACTCAACTGTTAATTATGGACTCTAGCAGATGTCTTCACATAACCCCATAGTTCTCTCCATTCACTTACACACTAATCATCAGGTCAGAAAAGGAACCAAAAAGCCCATTTCAGCTTTCAAACTTTATTTTCCCCTACAAGGAAAGACCACCTACTTTTTACTTTTCTTCCTTCAAAGTGTTGTCACAATGGTTGTAATAGTCGGAAACTAAATGCTCATTAGTAGGGAATATAGTTAAATCAATTAAAATTGATATACAATCTACAGCTGTAACTACATATAATATACTCTGAGGCTGAAATTTTTTTTAAGAATGAAGTAGTTCTTTATCTCCTCACTGTCATGTGAAAATCCAAGTGAAAAAACAGCAGTGTCTCTCATCTTTATGTAAGTGGAAAGAAAAAGAAATTTATTCATATTTCTTTGTACATACAAATAAAATAATAGTTTCTATTATATCATTCTAGAGATAAATGACTACTTTCCAGGGGGAAAATGGGAGGCTGTTGAAGACACATTTTCAGTTTATATATTTTTTGTATCACTTAAAATTTGAAACATGACCATTTTTAAAGTCAGTGAATTATTTTAAACTCGCTTACACCTTGTATCTTCAAAGAAATATTTATGATTAATATTTTATAAAGCTAAAGGCAGGTAGACTACAAACGGATTAGTCTGAGAATCAGTCTCATTCCTTTATGAGCACGCATTCTAACATTCCAAAAAGAAAACGTCTCCTCCCATCACCAAGATATCCTACGCTCACAATTCCTAACAGAATTATACTTTTACTTTCTAAAGCAAGAATCATCACTTATTAGTTAGCTAAACTGTAAACAACACAGGGCGCAATGGCAGACAGAAGAAAAAACTGTAACTTCTGCATGACAACCATTAATATCGATAGATTATTTTAAGAAAGTCTGAAATTTCATATGAACTCTTCAGCAATGTAAGAATTATGTATAACCTGTGTGAGGGCATTTCAGCTGATTGTACAACTGGAGCTTCCTGATATCACCAAAAGAAATAAAACAATACTAAAATATAGACAGAGTTGTACTCCATCTTTCACATCTATGTAAGCTTTAAGAAACTATAAGATCAGAGAGTTTATGAGAATACTGCACTCATTAGAAAACTTGTCTGACTCAACAGCATGGAAAATAATTCACATGGTAAATCATTATTTTTTTTTAATTTATATACAGTACCAAGAAAGGATATGTGCACACAGAAAAACAACACTGATCTGTCTTAAATAAACAACATAATTACCTTATAATCTGAAAACAAAGAATTCATGATAGCCCACAAGAAATTTAGTTCTGTTATGGACACACACAATTAAAAATTCTAACAAGCTAGTGCGTGTGTGTGTGAGAGAGAACGAGAGAGAGAGACACAGAGAGAAACTAAAATCAAATATACTGCTTAAATACCATTGAAAGGGGTAGTTTACCAGGGATCATTTTCATACTTATTTACCCATACTTCCTGAGCACAAGACACAAGGAACAGTAAGACATAGTTTGTGCTTCAAGTATCTTATATAATCCAATTACAACTGTTAGAGTACTCAAAACAAATTTAGAGTAAAAAGTATCATCATAGTTTAAACAGCTGTATGAATGTGCAGGAGATTTTACTACTACACTACACAGACTGGGAGGTAGGGGCTCTAGGGAAATATGGTGTACGCTGTATAAACTAGACTTTTACATGGAGGACTCCTAAAGGCAGAGATGGGAGAAAGAAAAAAATTCCAAGAAATGGAAATGCATGAGAAACAAAAAAAGTAAAGTAAAACTGAAGTTTACATTCTCTTTGGAACAGCTGCTGGAACATAAAGAATATAACTTAAAGTTTAACTAAAACAAGAAATAAGTTTTGAAAGGGGCACTGAAGTCAAAAGGGAACACTGAGGAACTCGGGCTTTCTTCCAGAGTGGATCAGGAGCCACTCGGCAGAGGCGCAGTGGTCAAGAACACAGACTTGCAAGAAGACATGTTGGGATTCAAATTCCAGCTCTTCTACCTACTAACAACTCCTTCAAGATCATGAAGTTCCAATTTCTTCACCTGTAGAATGGGGATAATATAAATTATAATGACCACATGAGAACAAAGGATTCACCACATTGACTGACGTAAAAACACCCAAGTGAATTTGTTTTGTTTGCTTGTCATCAAGCAGGGAACCTGATCAGGACTACATTTAGGACAATTAATAAGCAGTATTCACAATGAATGGCAAACCAAGAGATTAATGTCTCTTGTTGTGTATATGACTACTGGAAGAATTAAAAAAAAGATAAGCGAAATCAGGAACCACAATGCCGTAAGATGACCAAAAAAAAAATTCTAAGAAAAGGAGAGAGAGAAGAAACAAGGATGACCTTTTGATTTTGAGTCTAGATGACTAAGAAAATGCTAAGGTCATTAATACAAACAAGGAAGAAGAATCAGGCTTGCAAAAGAAGTTTAATTCTGAATCTACTGATTCAAGATTACAAAATTACAGCTACTAAGTTGATCAGGGAGAACAACGTTGGTAAATCTGAAGCTTAGGAATTAAAATAAGGCCGATGATACAGAATTGGAAGCCTCAGCAAAGAGGGTGTGGGGAATGAGCAGTTGAAACCATGGATCTGTGTGGGATTGCCAAAGCAGAGAACGAATTCCAAAAAGGAAAAGAACTAAACCTAAGGTAACACCTAAAGGCAACACCTATCTGAAATTCAGGAAGTGAGAGAGAAAAATGAACAAAGGCCCCAAGAAGGGTGAGTTGGAGGTGCCAGTTTGTGAAAGTCACCAAGACAGACCTTCACAGCATTTCACATTCTGCAGCTCTTTCAATGCTCATTATAACTTTAGATTATAAACTGAACTGACTTCACCAATTGGTAATACGATTATCATAAAAGGTTTTTAAGAGTCTGCAAGTTACGGAAGAGCGCTCGGTAGAAAACACAAAAGAGTGTTTTATGCAAATTAGTGTTTAAGCCCCAAGAATATTTTAAGCTCTAGAAATCATACATGATGCATGTCTTGTATCAAGACATAAAGTTGATTTATTTCTGGCTACCCGTGCATATGTGTTTCAAAAAGGATTTTCAGGTTAAATTGGAAAATACGCTATTTCTTCCCATCAGCAATATCTCTCATTAATTTTTGCGAATATACATACACATAGTGTTCGATTCCCAACCCTTCCCCACTTCAACAGCTTTTTGAAAAACCTTACCATATTCTAAAAGCGTCTTTAGGGGGCTGAAATATTTCTGTGTTACCTAACTATAAAACCCACTCACATCCAACATCCAATGTTAAGTTACCAAGAGATAATCAATGGCAGATACGCCACTTAGGTATGAATCCAATTACCATCCTTAACAATTGCCAGTAAAATGTCAAAGCTTTTCCTATATTTTGGTTTCTTCTCAAATACAGATTACAACTGACCATGCTTTATTAATTTTAGTATTTGTCCCATTTATTTATTTATTTATTTATTTATTTTTGAGACAGAATCTCACTCTTTTGCCCAAGCTGGAGTGAAGTGGAGCGATCTTGGCTCACTGCAACTCCGACTCCCAGGTTCAAGCAACTCTCCTGCCTCAGCCTCCCGAGTAGCTGGGATTACAGGTGCCCACCACCACACTCGGCTAATTTTTGTATTTTTAGTAGAGACGGGTTTCACCATGTTGGCCAGGTTGGACTCGAACTCCTGACCTCAGATGATCCACCTGCCTCGGCCTCCCAAAGTGCTAGGATTACAAGCGTGAGCCACCACGCCCGGCCACCACATTTCTTCCAACTAAGTAGTTGCCACATCTAATGGAAAATGAAAAAAGATTAATAAACCACAATATTATGCCTGTCATTATGCATTTTAAGGGACTACCAAATATTTTTAAATACCAAGAATGATATAAGTAACTTTTAATCTTTTTAGACTTTTTTAGGGCCCTCTTGGTATTCTTTCTAGCACATTAGTTTACAAGTTCAACTACATTCATAAAAATGTTTACTGATGTGAGATTATCCTTCTGAGTTTGTAAGGAATATGCAGCTGAGAGCTACAATTTACAATAATATCCCAATTTACCATGGCACCCAGCAGTGTCTAAAGTAACACAAATCCCCATCTTCTTGGTTAACAGCATAAGATCAAGGAGTTTAAAATTTTAGTAATATGCCACCAGAAACCTCATCTAAAAAAATACCATTATCGTTTCACACTATATTCTCTAGACTATTTTAAATGCATGTGATTATATTCATGTAGTTATTTTGTAAGGAACATTTCAAAGACAGCTGAAAAAAACCGTAAGGGCAACAATTTTATAAGGCAGTTTTCATTCACAGGAGGTAAAACAAGAGCAGAAAACACAGGTTCTTGGATTAAGTACTCCTGAATATAAACACGCACTATTACACACAAAAAAAAAGGGGCAGTGGGATCTTGAGCAGTTTTCTCTCTCAAAGCTTCTGTTTATTACTCTATAGAATGAGAAGTTATGTTGTTGTTATGAGAAATATATGAGCATATTATGTTGTTACTCTATAGAATGCCAGTTATGTTGTTGTTATGAGAAATATATGAGCATATTATCACCAAAAATAACTAAAATGTCACGGATATATTTTATTCCTTTCAAGCAGTTTCTAAATAATAAAATACACAATTTGGCTTAAAATTTCAGGCTATGCATGTTTAGAACCTGACGTTGTTCGTGATTATCTTCCTCAGTTGTTCTTTCCCTGGAAGCTAGCACCAAGATGAACACACAGTACATTTTTAATAAATATAGGCTAGTGATTAAATTAACAAAGCCTCCAGCTCTTCTGCACACAGAAATACAGCATACAATGGGGATTACCTACATTTCTGTCTTACTAGTAGGCAGTGCAGTATCACCCTTCCACTTCCAGTTTACTCCCTATGGCTTACTTACCAAAATATTTAATCCCCGTTGCTTTTTTTTGTCTCAGGCTAGGGCCACTAGCTTTCTACCTTTCCTACCTTATCTTTCCTTCACATATTAGCTACTTCATGTTAAAGTAATTACAAGTGTTCAACTGACCATGTGGAATTAAAATTTACTTCGAAAATATGAACTCAAAAAAAAAAGTAAACTAATTCAGCAACCTTATGTTTTATGGAGTCATCCAGCCTCATGTAAACTACCATTAAGCAGTATGTAAACATTATTACTCAATCTGCTTAATACGAAAGTAATCTCGTCGGGCCTCCGACATCCTGAAAGTTTTGCCACACTGTTTCAAAATATTGGCTTGTAGACCTTTTCAAAGCTACTGATTACTGAAAACTTGGCAACCATGTTTAACAATAAAGAAAAGCCTTCCCCGAGCCTACGTAGATTGGATTCTCTAATACATAGTAATAATGTTTTCAAAAAGAATGAGGCGAGTAATAAAATGGAGGAATATCCATGATGCATTGTTGGCTAATAAAACGTTGTACTGTACTATGTATGATCCCAATCTTGTTTCTAAAGCACACTCATTAAATGCACAGAAAAAAAAAATTCTGAATAACTACCCACCACACTTGGCGAGTGGCTAACCTAGGTAGTAAGAAGGGGAAATATGGGGGAAAGGGCTCGAGAGAGGGCAGGTTTCTTCATTGTTTGGCTGCTTCATTTTTTCTCAAACAGCACGCAGTACTTTTGTAATTAAAAAATGATAAATGGAGGAAAAACACTGCTAAACGCATACTTTTTCCTCCCTAGCACATTCTTCTGATTTGTAATGTTAAAAATATAGCTCTAGTTTCTCGATTCTAAAAAGAGCACACACGAAAACAAAATTAGAGAAGTTCCAAAAAATCTTGGATTTGCAAAATTACTCCCTCGGGTTCTCCCCGTGGGTCCTCTCCATGCCGGTGTCTGAAATCCCCCAAGCAAGCGGGCACAGCACTTCTCCTGAACGGTAGTAGACGCTCACAAACACAAAAAGAGCCCTGGGCGCCTGCTATAACCTCTCAGTCCCCTCCCAGCACCCGAGGCTTCCCCGAGCCTACGTAGATTGGATTCTCTTCCTCCAAAACCAAAACAACAGAAGTCACTGGGCGGATCCAAAACGGCCCTAAGGGGCCCGCGTGCATCTCACGACGCCAGCCTGGGGACTCTGGTCCCCAAGCCCAGGTCAGAGCCGAAGGACGGGCCTGACGACGCGGCGCCCCGGCCTCCCTCGGGCCCCCGACCTCCCCGGCCCCAGGGACCCCGGCTCCAGACCTCCAGGCTTCGCTGGGCCCCTTTCGACTCTCCGACCTCCCGAGTCCTCTATCCCGGGTCCGTCCCTCCCTCAACCTGCCCCGCAGCCCCTCCGTTTCCCGGCCCCCGACCTGCCTGTCCTTAGGTCCCACTGCCCCCGACTCTCGGCTGCCGTCCCCGTGGCTCGCTAGCCTCCGAGCGTATCCCAGTCGCCCGCCCGGCCACAGCACGCGGGACGCGCACACCCCACGACCCCGAGCCCCCGCTGGCGGCAGCGTTACCTGTGGCGCGGGCAACGGCGCGCAGGCCAGACGCTAGGACTCGGCGGGGTCCGCAGCAGCCAGACGCCGCCACCACCACAATAACAACACGGACACCACCGCCGAGTGGAGAGGCGGGGCCCGGACCCGCGACTGGAGCAGCCAGAGTCCCGGCCTCCGGAGCCGCCGGAGACAGAGCATGCGCAGAGAGTCACGGGCACGGGGGCAGCTCCCCGCGGACGCCAAAGTCAACAAGGCCGGGAGACGCCCCCATCTGGCCCCGCCCCCTCAGGGCTCGCTCCACCCCCCCAAGCCCAAACAACGCGAGGCCTGGGCGGGCCAGAAGACGACGGCTGTAGGGGAGATCCCGCGAGAGCGTGGCCTCCACCTCTCCTCTCCACCCCCATTTCCACGTTCGCGTATCAGCGCGGGGTTTCTGGCTTTTGGTGGTCTCAGAGCTACGTAGTGTCGGGGAGTAGACACAGGGTGTCCTTTGTGTTGAAGGACAGTGTCTTAAGGTGTGGAAGCGTTTTTGAGGTGTATTCCTGGGTTTGGAGGCGAACCCCCGAATGGTTACCGCCACAGAGACTTTGCGGAGGGCGCTCACTGGCTTAGGCGAAGGCTCAAGACTGTGCTGTTTTTTAGTGGCCCCTTGGCGTCCAGAAGTTCCCCCGAGCGCCCACCGTATGCACTCCCGCCGCCTGTGCCCCGCCCTACCTGTCAGGCGACCGGGGGCCTCAGCTCGGGGACGCCCGGAGTGGCCGCCTTCTCGCGTCTTGCTGACCCGGGGCTGGGGCGTGTGCTTCTCCTGCAGCGGACGGAAGATGCTGGGCCACGCAAGTTTCCCTGGGCTTGGTTAACCACCCCAAAACCCATTTCCAGAAGGAAAGGGTGTTGAGGAGGAGGGATAGAAAGTCGAGAAGAGGGCCGGACGGAGTGTCTCACGCCTGTAATCCCAGCACTTTGGGAGGCTGGGAGGGGGGTGGCGGATCACCTGAGGTCAAGAGTTCAAGACCAGCCTGGCCTAGGCCTACATGGTGAAACCCTGTCTCTACTGAAAATACAAAAATTAGCCGGGTTTGGTGGCACGCACCTGTAGTCCCAGCAGCTCGAGAGGCTGAGGCAGGAGAACCTCTTGAACCTGGGAGTGGGAGGTTGCAGTGCTGAGGTGGCACCATTGCACTCCAGCCTGGGCAACAAGAGCGAAACTCCATCTCAAGAAAAAAAAAAAGTCGAGAAGAGGAAAGGAGACATAGGGGCAGGCGAGCCGGGTAAACACTGCCACTAAGGATCCTAAGCAGAGAACATGCTGTTGGTACTTGTAAGACTCCTAGCAAACTGCATTTAATTTTTTTCAATTAGTTTTAGTGTACATAAAGGCATGTCTTTTCCAAATACTCTAATTTTTGAAGTGTTTTTCTTTCTTGTTCATTAATCTTTGTGCGTTTCTCTCCAGTCTCTAATAGTAGGTTGTGGCATGATTTGCTTCCATCATGTGAATTCTGTTGGGTTTTGATTTTCAAATAGGAGAGTGAATGTAAGCTGTCCTTACAGGTTACCTAAGGTAAGTTAGAATTAGAACGTCTTTACGCTAGAACTACTGCTTCCCACCATAACCAACCATCTGCAAAAGCGTTCAGAAAGAACATGCTAGGAAGGTCAAAAGCTTCAAATCACGAAATAAGAACTTGAAAACAAGAGCAAAATTGTTGCTGAGGCAGTCTGCCATTTAACTCAAAAGCTTCACTTTATTTAAGTATGAGTGCATATTCAGTGGACATTGAGCTCCGAACTGTTCAAAATATCTGCCCATCTGCATTCTGAAGTAGAGCTGCAGGTCACACGTATTAGCTCCATCTTTGGATTTCTGCCTGGACCCAGGGCACTCCTAACCGTTATGGGATCATATAACAATCTTACAGGATGAGTTTTCTGCTAGTCCAAGCAGAAATTTTGGCACATGAAAACATCTTACCATAAACAAAAAAAGTACAAATGGTAATAAGGAAAATAGCTAAAATGATTAAACAACTCTTACAGCCTTTTCCCCTGTTTTCTCTACATTTTTTCAAAACATATTTTCCTTTACTCTCTTCCTTCTGCTATGGGAATTTTTCAGGGTTCTAGACCTTTTTTCTTGTCTGCGGCTGTGAAGTTAAACACGGGTCATTTTTTAAATAAGACTACTAGTGAGTACCTTCTTAATAAACAAGACCAAGTGCTACTCTTGTGGGTGAGTAGTTGAACAGCAAGTAAAGCACTCTATCAACTCTAATTTTCCTGTGGTAGGCACACCCCATCTCCACCTTCACATCTTTTCTGATTATGCCTCCATACCTTACACACATAATTTACTTTTATTTTTTTTTAAAGAGACAGAGTCTTTTGCTCTGTTGCCCAGGCTGCAGTGCAGTGGTGTGATCTCTGCTCACTGCAACCTCTGCCTCCCGGGTTCAAGCAGTTCTCCTGCCTCAGCCTCCCAAGTAGCTAGGATCACAAGAGCGCACCGCCACGCCCTGCTAAGTTTTGTAGTTTTAGTAGAGATGGGGTTTTGCCATGTTGGCCAGGCTGGCCTCCAACTCCTGATCTCAAGTGATCCACCCGCCTCGGCCTCCCAAAGTGTTCGGATTACAGGCATGAGCCACCGCGCCCGGCTTCTTGTGTGTGTTCCTACTAAATTGTAGTCATGAAAGTTGAGCACATACCCAGTATGCTCACTGTTTCTCTCCAGGGCCTGATATAGTGGCTGCTACAACATTGATACTCTGCATTTGTTGAATGAGTAATTTAAATTTTAAGTTATCATCTAGAATCATTTAGAGATTTATTTAGACTTTGATAAATTTAGATAGCCCACACACAATTTATTCCTAGAGTTCTTGATACGTTGTTGCAGTAAGTTTGGTCCTTACAACAGCAATAACACTGTAATAACTTAATTCTTCGTACCAGATTGCTTCACTTTTTTTATTAAGCAGAAAATACCCAAAGTAAAATTGAGCTATTTGGGACTCCTTTCAGAATACTATGTAGGCCGAAGCACTGTTGTATCAGAAGTGCTCTGTTACTTGAATTCATAAGATATTCAACAAATAACTACTTACTAAACTAAATGGTATTCAGCATACAGCTATTCTCACCATGCTAGGAGTTCACATTTTTCATATGTGTGGCAGTTAGCACTGGTGCATGTTTCCTTCAGCCTCAGAAATGGAGGTGTCTGCGTGTTGCCCAGATCTACCTTGAAACCTGTAGTTGCTTCCTAACACCTAAGTTGTATAATGGGACTTGATTATGTTTTATAGAGCCAAGTCTGGTCCGTGAGGACCGAAAGGATTTCCTCATCATAACTCTAATTTGGCCTGCAATGTCTGGGGAAAACCCAAAACTAAAATCTGACTAAATATGGTACTGTTTTCTTCTGCAGTTTGATTTCCTTGTACCATTTTCAGTACAGTTAAATTCATCACCTCCCCCACCTCACCATCCCCCTCCCCCTGCAAAAAAAAAAGAAAAAGAAAAGCGAAAACAGAAGTATTTTCTCTCTTAAAGAGAATTGTCTTTGGCCAGGCACAGTGGCTCACGACTGTAGTCCCAGTCCTTTAGGAAGGGAGAATCATTTGAGCTCAGAAGTCACAAGATTTCAAGATCAGCCTGAGCAACATAGTGAGACCTCATCTACAAAAAATTTAAAAATACGTGAGTGTGGTGATGCATTCCTGTAGTCCCAGCTATTCCAGAAGCTGAGGTGGGAGGATGACTTGAGCCCAGGAGTTAATTACTAATTGGATGTAGTCTGCACAGGCAGATTTCATTTTCAGTATTAAAAAGGTCAGTAATTTCTGGAATATTCACTTGACAAATAATAGGATTAAATGTATCGTAAATTGCACATACAATCCCTCAAATACATAGATTCCAATGCTAGGATAACCTTCCAATCAAAGGAAATATAAATTATCAACAAAATGAATTTCTTTTAGAAAAATAAGCATTTATAATTTATTGTCTACAGTAAGCAAAAAGTGAATTTTAACTCAAAAATTAAAATTACTCTTATATGGTGCTCGATCTATGTAGATAACTTTCCTTTATTAAAAATTCTGCTTAAAAAAAAAAAATCATGGAGTGGAGAAAAAGAAAAACTTCTGCTTGTAAACTAAGTGCACCAAAACTGTGGATAAACGTATTTTTAATGTATATGTAAAATTTAATATTTTTTAGAGAATCTGTTAAAGTTCAATAAAC
Source organism: Macaca mulatta (assembly GCF_049350105.2). Classification (NCBI taxonomy): domain Eukaryota; kingdom Metazoa; phylum Chordata; class Mammalia; order Primates; family Cercopithecidae; genus Macaca; species Macaca mulatta. The sequence goes on from NC_133413.1 coordinate 62,510,338, forward strand.
ATTTTCTGACACTGTGATAGATACTGAGGATATTGAAATAATACATGATGTAGCTTCTGTCTTAATAAACTTACATTCAAATAATAGAAGGTGGAAAGTGACCCTTGACATAATAGTAAGAGTACAAATAAAATGCTGTTGCTCCATAGTAGTGTTCCATGGCAGAAATCAAATTTGAATCAAGCTTTGAAATTTGAATAGAATTTTTGAATTATGGAGACAAGAGAACAATTATTTTAGGGACATGGAATATAAAAGAATAACGCTTACATAGATCATTTGTTTTCAAAGAGCAGAGATTAATCTGCTTTAGCTAGAACATAGAATGCAAAAAAAGATAATAGGAGATAAGCCTAGAAAGGTAGACTGCAGCCAGACTTTGATGGTCATTAGGTTGGATGCAACAGGCAACAAGGAGCCAAAACTTAAATGTTCACTTTTATGTAAATGTAGCTGACTCAAGTACCTTATATTAGAACTAAAAATTATGCTGTATATAACTATTACTGTAGTTAGGTAAAACCATTTCAGAGTCTGCTGTGTTTATTTATGAGTGTGTGTGTACATATTATATGTATGTATGTGTTTTTCTAAGTATGACATTTGAATTCTGAAATGAAGATGAAAAAGGCTTTGGTCAGTAAGCCTATCTTCCTTGGTCAGATACTGAACCACAGTAGTAAGTCCAGGCACTGAAATGATAATTCATATGTATGGATTCTTCTTTGCTCTAGGTTGATGAACACAGCAATTATGAAGAGTTGACTAGAACCAACTGATCTTTTTTTTTTAAATTCCACTAAATAAAGTAGTTTGCTAAAAATAATAGTAAAAGTAGGAGCTGTGACAACAAATTCATTCTTAGGGCAGAACAGACTATTAAATGAAAAATCCTAGAACAAAAGCTAGCCTAGATAATGAACATGGGTTTTTTGTTGTTTTGGGGTGTTTTTGTTTGTTTGTTTTTGTTTTGTTTTGTTTTAGCAAAAATATGTCAAAATGTTATTTAAATTCTGTGTTCTTTCAAGGAGATATTTACAGAAAGTGATCCACACCAAAGTCCCTGGAAAAGTGTTCAGTGTTACCCAACTTGAAGGTCATGGCTAAGTGATAAATGTAATCTAAAAAACACAGGTGGTTGGATCACACTGTTTCCACTGCCCCTGCTGCCAGGACTAGCTGTAAATCAGTGTGTAATATGAGCAGCATGTATTGCAGCTATCCTCCCTCCTTTCTTTTCTGTAACCTCAGTAAGCAGTGCCCTCAAGCTGCCTGCAGCTGTGTGGGTGCCCCCTCTATGGTATCATCCATGCCTTCTCCATCAGTGCTGTCCTTTGACCCCATCTTTCTTCTCCTTATCTGCAATGTGTCCTGCTGGACCCAGGACTCAGCTAGAACCATGTTAGAAAGACATGATTTTAAAAAAAGTTAATGACAAGATACTTAATACATGAAATCAGCTTTATTTCCTTCTGGGAATATTTTTATTTAAACAATTCTTTAAAAATCTACAATTTTTACAAAGGAATTAAATAATGATGTTCTATTATAGGGAATTTGAAGCCTCAGGAGTAAGCTAAGGCTAGATTGTTTTAGGCAGGAGGACTTTCTGTGTTCTTAGCTTCCCTCGGTTTCTAATTAAAAGGCTGAAAAATGAGATACATCTCTGACATAGTTTATACAGTGGGGCTCCCACGTCCATGGGTTCCACACCCTAGAATCAACCAACCATAGATGGAAAATATTCCCCCAAAAAATGGATAGTTGTATGTATACTAAACGTGTAGACTTTTTTTTGGTCATTACTTCCTAAACAACACATGCTGAATTTCCTACCAGAGACAAAAGTTTCAGTCTTATTTTTTATATACTTATATCTTAGGCAAGACTTTAATAAACCAAGAAATGGTTAATTTTAACAAAACATATGTTAATATACCATTAATGCCAGTGCATGAATCAGCTTACGGTTTTTATTCCTAGCTACTGTTTTTTTGTTTTACTTTTTGGAGACAGTCTCACTCTGCTGCCCAGGCTGGAATGCAGCGATGTGATCATAGCTCACTGCTGTCTTGAACTCCTGCGTTTAAGCGGTCCTGGTGACTCTGCCTCCTAAGTAGCTGGAACTACATGCATGTGCCACATCATGGAGCTAATTTTTAAATTCTTAGTAGAGATAGAAGTCTCATAATATTGTCCAGGCTGGTCTCAAACTCCTTTCCTCAAGTGATCCTCCTGCCTCAGCCTCCCAAAGTGCTAGGATTACTAGTGTCAGCCACCGTGCCTGGCCCTAGCTACTGTTATAAGTTCAGGAATATCAAAGAAAAAAAGCACCAGACAGCCAGGCATGGTGTCTCACACCTGTAATCCCAGCACTTTGGGAGGCTGAGGCGGGCAGATCACGAGGTCAGGTGATTGAGACCATCCCGGCTAACACGGTGAAACCCCATCTCTACTAAAAATACAAAAAATTAGCTGGGCGTGGTGGCAGGAACCTGTAGTCCCAGCTACTCAGGAGACTGAGAAAGGAGAATGGTGTGAACCTGGGAGGCGGAGCTTGCAGTGAGCCAAGATTGCGCCACTGCACTCCAGCCTGGGCAACAGAGTGACGCTCCATCCCCCCTGCCAAAAAAAAAAGAAAAAGAAAAAAAAAGGCTCCAGACAAGGTAAACAGGAAAGGAAGACTTTATATAACATTTACATTGTATTAGATATTATTAGAAACCTAGACGTTATTTGTCATATATGGGAGGATGTGCATAGGTTATATGCAAATACTACCCTATTTTATTTCAGGGATTTGAGCATCCAGATTTTGGTATCCAAGGGTGGGAAGTCCTGGAACCAACCCCTATGGATACTGAGGGGCAACTGTATTTTTTTTTAACACCGTTTTCTTTTCCCCTAATGTATTTTAGCAGATAGCCAATTGTATGATTCCTTGCCTTGGTGACGTAATGAAGTTTTTGGCAGGGCAGAAAGCAGACTTTTCTTGTACAGCAATGACCCCATATTCCTCCCCACACTGTAAATGGAAAAGAGGAATATGGATCCATTGAGCTGTAAAACAAGACAAAATCTGTTTACCAAACAGTATCATAGCCACCTGCTAAACCTCGGGGGAAAATGGATGCATGCTACACCTAGGGAGGCAGGAGTTTTCCACGTGGGGTTTCCACCTTTGCCTCATTTCCTCATGCCCCACATATAGAATTGAATATGCAGAACCTCCAGAACTGAAGGGTCCATCCCAGCTAGGACAACAAGCCTCTCACAACCAACAGCTTATGACCCACAGAGCCTCCTCAATGATTTGACCATATGTGAGATTCCAGAATATTTTAATCATCCTGTAGATAGGAGACCTGAGAGTGTAACTCAAAGAAAAATTTCTCATTTGTTTCAAAAAATATGAGCTTAAGGTCAAAATTTATTATAGAAAAAAATTTAAATAATTAGAATATACTTGACTCACCAGATTTTCTAAACTGAGCTATCCTCTATGACTAGGCAACATTACCTTATGATCTAAAACTTATACGATCTGTTGTGGTTGTTTAATGACATTCCAACACGTCATCAGAAAATATTCTTAGAAAGCTGTCTGGTGGTCAGGTGTTCTCAACACCTCGACTTTTGCTTGCCACGTACTTCAGATGACAACACAGTCTGGTTTGCCCAAGTCAGTCCCAGTTTATGACTGTTGTGCTGATGTAATTACTAATGGTGTACCAGTCATTCTCAGAAGCGTCCAGGTTTGGATGATAAATTTTATATTTTTATATATATATATATATATATATATATCCACATATAATTTATAAAAATTATGTATATATCTATAATATATGCAGATATAATTTATATATCTGTAATATATATATATTATGTAGTTATAATTTTTGTCATTAAAAAATTATATATATATCCCTATATATAATTTATATATTAAAATTATAACATAGCTATATATCTTATATAGAGAGCTATTATATATATAATATATATGTATATCTATATAAGTTATATAGAGAGATATGTATAATTTATCCTCCAAACCTGGACACTGCTAATACAGAACTCATTTAACTGTATCAGTCTGGATGGGCTAGATTATGCTGCTCTAACAAGTGGCACAAAATTGCAGTGGCCTATCGTGGCAAAAGTTTATATATCAGATGGTATTCCAGGGCAGCTGTCCTCCATGAGTTGGCTTAGCACTTCTGACACCATCATATTGACATGTGCTTTCTATTGTTGTTATGACGGAAAGAGAGCTCTTGCAGTGTCTTATGCCAACAAATAAGTGATCCTGCCTGAAAATGGCACACATCACTTCTGTACACATTCATATAGCTCAGACTACCTGCAAAGGGACAGGTACTTTTCCCATTTTCCAAGAAGAACAGAATATGAGTATGAAAAGTCCCAGTGCTACAAATTCAAGCAAGTAGCCACATACCAATGAGATTATTTATTGTTGGAATTATGAAGCTGAAAAATGTATTCTTATATGGGCAGATAAATTCCTTTGCCACTACCTTAGTCACAATCTTGGTAATGATAAGTCTTTGAGGATCCTAACTTAAAACAGTTCTTATGGTCCAGATAGAGTTTTTAAAGTTTTGTCACCAAACGAGGAGCAGTAGCAAAGAAGAAAACAAAATGCAAAACATGAATCAAGATCCTTTTAAAAAAACAGGAATAATAAAAAATAAAAGTTGTAAAACAGAAATGCATACTTCATAAATATGTGCATTTTATAATCCCCAACTTAAATAGTACTCAGGAATAAAAGACTGTAAGGTTTTTTGTGTATTTATATATTTATTTTTGGGACAGAGTCTCAAGCTGGAATGCAGTGGCACAATGTTGGCTCACTGCAACCTCTGCGTCCTGGGTTCAAGCGATTCTCCTACCGCAGCCTTCTGAGTAGCTGGAATTTCAGAACCCCACCACCATGCCCAGCTAATTTTTGTATTTTTAGTAGAGACGTTTTGCCATGTTGGCCAGGCTGGTCTCAAACTCCTGACCTCAGGTGATCCACCCGCCTTGGCCTCCCGAAGTGCTGGGATTACAGGTGTGAGCCACTGCGCCTGGCCAAAAACTGTAAGTTAATTCGTGTACATGCATTAATAGTCTATTATACATCTATTGGGAAAATTAACTGTTTATGACTGTAGAGACAAGTTCTTTGTTTCAGTAGAAAACTATAATACCCCCTTGTGGGTTACCAGATTCTAGTCTTGTACGTTGACTTTGAGCTATTTTTCACCTCTTTGTAACCTACATAGTTTTGTTGCCTACTTGTAAATGGTACTGGACTCTGCTCTTTCACAAATAGTGTCAGTCTTTATCAAATTTTCAATTCTTCTAGTTTCCTTTAATATCTGGCTACCACTCTCTGAAATTTCTGATTTTTCCTCTACCTTCCTGACTTAAGTAAAACCTGCCTTTCCAGATCCTTATTGGGACTCTAGGTTGTCTTGTAGCTAGTCTTTTCTCCTAGATCTGCAGAAATCCTGCAAGATAAATTTCCAAGCGCTCATCATCACAAAAGTTCATGTTAGGGCATCCTTCATGCCCAGAGCTACTTCTCTGGAGGCCGCTCAGGAAGTTCACTGGAACTCCAGCTTCTGTCACACTCTGCTGCAGGAAATAGCCATGATCATGACAATCTCACCAAAACCTCCCTGAGGTCTGTGTCATCACCAAAATGTTCAAACTGCAAACCAGAAATTGGTTTGCAGTGGCAGTTGGATTGCCACTGCCATCCTTATTCCATCTTCTACAGGTGCTTCAAGCCTAAAGTCTGGAATCACCAGCTGGCTTCATAGTCTGCTCCAACAATTAACTTTTGTTTTTCTTTTATTTTCATAGGAATACCCTTCATTAAATGCTCTTACCATCCAACAAAAAGTCTTTACTGCAAGTCTCAAGAGAATAGTTTAGCTTTTCCTTGATTAACAAAAGGCAGCCAACTTAGAAATGAACTTATTGTTTAGAGGAAAGAAAAATGTCTGTTCTTTCCTTGAACAAGGGAAAAGACTAACCACACTTTATTTATTTGTGTGTGTGTGTTGCGTGGTTTTTTCCTTTTTTGAGGCGGGGGGAGGGGACAAGGGCTCACTTTGTCCACCCAGGCTGTAGTGTGGTGGTACAATCAGCTCACTGCAGCCTCGAACTCCTGGATTCAAGAGGTCCTCCCACCTCAGTCTCCTGAGTATCTGTGACTACAGGCATACTACACTGATCCTGGCTAATTTTTTTTTTTTTTAAATATACAGATGGCGGTCTCACTTTGTTGCCCAGGCTGGTCTCAAACTCCTGGCTTTAAGTGATCCTTCTGCCTCAGCCTACAAAGCAATGGATTATAGGCATGAGCCACTGCACCCTGCTTGACCAAACTTTTGTAACACTCAGCCCTCTTCTTGGCTAGGCCTCACGTTTGACCTGCTGGGCCTGGTTTAGCAAGAATGCCCACACCCTTGGTACTTGTATTAGTCTGCTCAGGCTGCCTTATGGCAAAATATCATACACTGAGTGGCTTAAACAATAGACATTTTTACACAGTTCTGGAGGCCAAGGACAGTTTGCTAGCATGGATGGTTTCTGGTGAGAGCTCTCTTTTTGAGTTCAGATGGTTACCTCCTCACTGTGTTCTCACATGGCCTCTTTTCTGTGCGCCAGCAGGGACAGAGAGTATGTCTCTTCTCATAAGGACACTAATCCTAGCGAATCAGGGCCCTATTCTTATGATCTCATTTTAATTTTAATTTTAAGTATTTCCTTACTCCAAATATAGCCACAGTGGGAATTAGGGCTTCAACAGATGAATTTGGGTGGGGAGGGAGGACACAGACATTCACACCATAACAATAAATCAAGTTCCCCTTAGTAATTTTTCATCCACTAACACCTCACCTTGCCCACTGGCTATAAATCCCCAGGTATCTGGAGTTGAGTTCAGTCTCTTCCTTACTACAGTTGTCTTGAATAAAGTCTACCTTGCCTGTTTAACTTGTCTGGTACATTTTTTTCTTTGATAATCCTGCACTTAAACAGTAGCCAAGGCCAGGCATGGTGGCTCACACCTATAATCCCAGCACATTGGGAGGCTGAGGCAGGAGGATCACTTGAAGCCAGGAGTTTGAGACTAGCCTACACAACATAGCAAGATCCCATCTCTGCTAAAAATGTAAAATTAGCTGGATGTGGTGGCACAAACATATAGTCTCAGCTACTCAGGAGGTGGAGGCAGGATGATTGCTTGAGCCCAAAGGTTCAAGGCTACAGTGAGCTACGTTCACATCACTGCATTTCAGCCCGGGCAACAGAGTGAGACCCTGTCTCCAAAAAAAAAATTTTTTTTTTTAAATTAAAAACAATAGCTAGGAATAAAAACCATAAGCTAATATATATACTTGCATTAATGGTCTATTAGCATCTTTTGTGGGAATTAACCATTTCTTGGCTTATGAAAGACTTGCCTAAGATATTAGTATGTAAAAAATATGAAGCTTTTTACTCTGGTATGAAATTCAGGATGCTTGAAATTGTAACATACCTATGATCAAAACTCCTCAGTGAAAAGTCTTTCCCAACTAGACGTGAAAACTATTACCCAACTAGATGTCACTGGCCATCTGCTATGATGCAACAAAAGAAAATATAGTCTAGCTAACTCTTATACCAAATAGTTGTTGAGTGTTGGGGAAGTATTTGGTGCTAGGAAGAAGTTGAGGACATATATAAGACAAAGGCCTTAACTCTCAAATGCACTTGAGAGTGCCTGAAAATACATGTATAAAATCTTTCCATCTGTATATGGTAAAGTAAAATAGCATAACAAAATCTTATTGGTGTATCAAAGGATTTCAGTATTTTCTGCCTCACTATTAAGAAAAGTATGGATAGCCAAATAAGTTGTTTTAGAATGGTGGTATCATTTATCTCATACTACCCAGCAAATGCTTTTTGTAATGAAAACTAGACTGAAAGAGGTGAGTGCCTCTTTTAAGCCAGGATTAATTATAAGTAATATGGGCAGAGTCATGTTAATCACATAAAACCAGACTAGCTGGACTTAGAAGGAGATTAATATTCATAATGACAAGGAAAATCTGAAGAAATCTTGCTACAGACAGTATTATATTTATGGAGTAGTCTGCCTGAAGTGGAAGAGCCCACCATCTTTTTCCTCTATCCAAAGAAAGATTACAAGTCTTTCTTTTTCTTTTCTTTTCTTTTTTGTTTGCTGTTTTGAGACAGGGTCTTGCTCTGTTGCTCAGGCTGGACTGAAGTGGAGCTTTCACAGCCCACTGCAACCTTAAATACCTGGGCTCAAGCAATCCTCCTGCCTCAGCCTCCTGAGTAGCTGGGACCACAGATGTGCACCACCACGCCCAGCTACATGTCTTTCTTTTGGGGGCAGCAGAAACCTGGGCAGAGGAGGAATCCTGATATACAGTTCTGAAACAAAGTGGCAGAATTTGTAATACAGAAGAAGGAACTTGTGACTGGTATTCTGTTATCCACAAGAGTAAATGTTCCCAAATAAATAAAACTGGGATATGAAATGGTGGGGTGCGTGGTGCCTGTCATGAAAAGAAGGTCTAGATTGCAAGAGTAATATTGGAGAATTTTGGAGATGTTTTACAACCAGAGAATAAAAGACCATCCTTTTGTCTGACATGGTATAGTTTTGTGCCCTTTACATACAATGAGAAAACAAAAGCTAAATAAAATCATAGGTCCTGATCCTCCAGTGCTTAGATACACTTAATTTAATTTTTGAAATACTTAAGCCTACATCAGAGATCATTGAGTATTCACTTGGGGGAAACAGAGGAAGCAATGGCTCACCCCTGTCAGAGAGGATCAACAACCTGCAGACATTCCTTATTATGAGAGATGGGTAACTGGAGTCTGCTTACCCTACTTCCAAAGCTTAAATATTCAGCAGTCAAAAATTGACACAGAGCTGTACAAAGGAATTGGAAACATTCATCTTTTTTTTTCATTACGGTATTTCAAGCGTATAGAATGGGACTTAAAGTGAAATACAATAGCCCCTTGTTTGAATCCACCCACCCTTGTATCCACTCCCCAGAATCAACAAGTTTTAATTATTTCTGCTTTTAGTCCTATACTCCTATATCTCTATTACTTCTTCTCTAAATAAGGTGATTATGCCATTATTGCTTAATTTAACAACTTGGTTCATTAATTTTTATCAACTTTAGGCTATTATGAGAATTTAGATTTAATGCCCCCATTCAGTTTTATCAGCATTTTTTTTTCTTTTTTACCTTTGTAACTTTGGCATTTACCATTGTAACTCAAAATCATATCATGTTCCATTTACAAAGATAGGCTGTCCCTACTCTGCAACTGAAAAACGGGCCGGGCATGATGGCTCATGCCTGTAATCCCAGCACTATGGGAGGCCGCGGTGGGCTGATCATGAGGTCAGCTGTTCAAGACCAACCTAACCAATATGGTGAAACCCCGCCTCTACTAAAATTACAAAAATTAGCCAAGCATGGTGGCGTTTTCCTGTGGTCTCAGCTACTTGGGAGGCTGAGGCAGGAGAACCACTTGAACCCAGAAGGTGGAGTTTGCACTGAGCCAAGGTTGTGCCACTGCACTCCAGCCTGGACAGAGCAAGACTCCATCTCAAAAAAGAAAAAAAAAAAAGGAAAGAAAGAAAAATGGAAGTGTATTCCTTCGATTCTCCTTCCACCTCTATTCTGTCTTTCCATCTCCCAACTTTTATAAGCTGTGTTTTTGCTTTTGTGTATCAAAGTTGATCATGATTATGTTCTGTTCTGCAACCATAGCTCTCTGCCATCTTACTATGTAGGTTTTTTGTTTGTTTGTTTTGTTTTTTTTAATTTTTTGTAGAGATGAGGTCTTGCTCTGTCACCCAGACTGGAGTGCAGTGGCACGATCATAGCTCACCGCACCCGCAAATTCCTGGGCTCAAGTCATCCTCTACCTCTGCCTCCCTGAGTAACTGAAACTACAGGTACAAGCCCCCACACCTAGCTAATTTATTATTATTATTATTGTAGAGACAGGGTCTCACTATGTTGCCCAGGCTGGCTTCTAACTCCTGACTTCAAGCAATCCTTCTGCCCTGGCCTCCCAAAATGTTGGAATTACAGGTGTGAGCCACCACTGTGCCCAGCCCAGTTCCCTCATTACTAGAGCTATGTAAATATTGTTTTCTTCAGAAACAACGTACCATTTAAGAAGAAATATTCAAATTCATATTCCTTTCCTATAGCCTACCATTTTCTTAAAATTATGCCATGTTTTCATTTTGCTTTCTCACAAATTTTTGTGCTTTTTTCTTTTAGAACTGCTTTTGTTTTCCTTGTTATGAAAAAAAATTCTTTCTTCAATGTATTTCTATTATCTTTAAATTTTGTACTCATTCTTTTATTTGAATAAATTTCTTTTTTTTTTCTTTTTTTTTTTCTTTTTTTTTTTTTTGAGATGGAGTCTTGCTCTGTTGCCCAGGCTGGAGTGCAGTGGCGCAATCTCGGCTAACTGCAATCTCCTCCCAGGTTCACACCATTCTCCTGCCTCAGCCTCCCAATTAGCTGGGACTACAGGCGCCCACCACCACGCCCAGCTAATTTTTTTGTATTTTTAGTAGAGACAGGGTTTCACCATGTTAGCCAGGATGGTCTCAATCTCCTGACCTCGTGATCCGCCCGCCTCAGCCTCCCAAAGTGTTGGGATTACAGGCGTGAGCCACCGCGCCTGGCCTATTTGAATAAATTTCAGATTTTTTTCTGCTTTCACTTTTTATTTTTAAATAATTATATACTCACAGGCAGTTGTAAAGGTAGCACAGAGTTTCCATGTACCCATCATTCAATTTCTCCCAGTAGCTATCTTACATAATTACAGAAAAATATCAAAACCAGCAACTTGATATTGCTGCAATATGTACATAATTTTATGTAATTTTAGCATACGTAGATTTCCGTGATTGCCACCATAATCAAGACAGAACTCTTCTGGTACCAAAAAGCTGTCCCTTCTGGTACCCCTTTCTAACCATATCCATTCCTCACCACCACTATCCCTAACCCTTGGGAACTACTAATCTGTTTTCCATCTCTATATTTCTTTTTTGTTAAGAATGATTTAAAAATAGAATCACAGTATATGACCTCTTGAGACTGCCTTTTTCTTTTCACTTGGAATACTGCCATTTAGATTCATTGAAGCTGTTGCATATACCAAAAATATCTCTTTTATTGTTAAACAGTATTCCCTGATGATATGGTCTGACTCTGTGTCCCAATCCAAATCTCATCTCAAATTGTGATCCCCATGTGTCCAAGGAGGGACCTAATAGTAGGGGATTCCCTTCCCTTTCTTGTTCCCCTTCCCCTTCCCCTTCCCCTTTCCCTTCCCTTCCCTTCCCTGCAAAGCTGTAAGTCAATTAAAACTCTTTTGTTTAGAAATTACCCAGTCTCAGGTAGTATCTTTACAGCATTGTGAAAATGAACTAATACACCTGGTATGGATATATCAGAGTTAATTGAACCATTTGCCTATTGAGGTACACTTAGACTGTTTTTTTCTATGTTGGGCTATAACAAATAAAGCTGCTGTGAACATTTGTTTACAGGTTTTTCTGCAGACAGTGTTCCTTTCACTGGGATGAATACACAGAAGTACAATTGCCGGGTCATATGGTAAACATATGTTTAGGTTTTTTAAGGATCTGTAAAAAAATATTTTCCAGAATAGCCGTACCATTTGACATTCTCACCAGCAATGTCTAAGAGATCTAACTTCTCCACAGCCTTACCAGTCTTAAGTTCACTACTTTTTACGTTACTTATTCTAATAAGTAAGGATGTTGAATATCTTTTCATGTACTTATTTGCCATTGGTATATCCCCTTCAGTGAAATGTTACTTTGGGTCTTTCTCTGATTTTCTAATTGAAATTTTTTGATATATTTAATACCTTCCAAATTTATATTTTTTGAAAGTTTTTGTTTGTGTATTTGTTTTGAGACAGGATCTCACTCTTTAGTCCAGTCTGGAGTGCAGTGGTGCAATCACAGCTCACTGCCATCTTGACCTTCTGGGTTCCAGCAATTCCCCACCTCAACCTCCCCAAGTAGCTGGGACCACAGGCATGCACTACCATGCCCAACTAACTTTCTGTTGCTGTTTTGTAATGATGAGGTCCCACTATGTTGGTCAGGCTGGTCTTGAACTCCTGGGCTCAAGCAGTCCTCCTCACTCAGCCTCCCAAAGTGCAGGCGTGAGCCACTATGCCCAGCAAACGTTCTTTATATGTTTTAGATCCTTTGTCAAATATATGGTTTGCAAATACTTTTTCCATGTCTGCACTTGTCTTTTTATCTTTTAACATGGATTTTCATAGAGTAAAAGTTTTTGATTTTGATGCAGTTCAGTTTATCATTTTTGTCTTTTATGAATTGATATTTTGGGGTCATGTCTAAGAATTCACCAAATTCTTAGGAGTTTTCCAAAAATTCCCAGGAGTTTTCTATTATCTTCTAAAAGTTTTAAAGTTTTAGATTTAAATCTGTATGATTCATTTTAAATTAATGTTTTATATAGGATTTGAAGTTTAGGTTGGATTTCATTTTTTTCCTATAACATCTAATTGCCCAGGGCCATTTATTGAAAACACTATTCTTCCTCTATTACATAGCTGTTGCTGTTTTAGTTGTTTTGCTATTATTTTGTCAATAATCAGTGGCAGTCCATATGTAGAGTTATTTTGGGGTTCTTTATTGTGTTCCACTGATTATGAATTTATCCCTACACCAGTGCCACCCAATCTTTGTTACTCTAGCTAAAAGTTTTGAAAATGAATAGAGATTCTGTCTACTTTGTTGTTCTCAGAATTGTTTTAGCTGTTCTAATTATTTTGCCTTTCCATATATAAATTTTAGAAAAATCTGATCTATATCTACAAAAATAATCATCTGGGATTTTATTTTATTTTATTTTATTTTGAGACGGAGTCTCGCTCTGTCGCCCAGGCTAGAGTGCAGTGGCAGGATCTCGGCTCACTGCAAGCTCCGCCGCCCAGGTTTACGCCATTCTCCTGCCTCAGCCTCCCGAGTAGCTGGGACTACAGGCGCCCACCTCCACGCCCAGCTAATTTTTTTGTATTTTTAGTAGAGACGGGGTTTCACTGTGTTAGCCAGGATGGTCCCGATCTCCTGACCTCGTGATCCACCCGTCTCGGCCTCCCAAAGTGCTGGGATTACAGGTTTGAGCCACCGCGCCCGGCCTCGTCTGGGATTTTAATAGTGTCACACGCATCTGTGTGAAGAGACCACCAAACAGGCTTTGTGTGAGCAACAGGGCTGTTTATTTCACCTGGGTGCAGGCGGGCTGAGTCCAAAAAGAGAGTCAGCAAAGGGTGGTGGGATTATCATTAGTTCTTATAGCTTTGGGATTAGGCGGTGGACTTAGGAGCAATGTTTTGCGGGCAAAGGGTGGATCTCACAAAGTGCATTTTCAAGGGTGGGAAGAATTACAAAGAACCTTCTTAAGGGTGGGGAAGATTACAAAGAACCTTCTTAAGGGTGGGAGTGATTACAAAGTACATTGATCAGTTAGGGTAGGGCAGAAACAAATCACAATGGTGGAATGTCATCAGTTAAGGCTATTTTCACTTCTTTTGTGGATCTTCAGTTGCTTCAGGCCATCTGGATGTATATGTGCAGGTCACAGGGGATATGATGGCTTAGCTTGGGCTCAGAGGCCTGACAAATAGAAATTGTGTTAAATTTGTACCTCAATTTGGAGAGAATTGGTATACTATGTTGTGTTTTACCATTCACGGCCAGAGAATATCTCTCAGTTTATACTATCATTGATTCTTTTGTCTGTGTTTTATAGGTTTCACCATGTAAGTCCTGTGCATATGTTATTAGATTTACACCTAAGTATTTCACCTTTCTTAAGTAATTGTGAGTGGTACTGAATTTTTAATTTCAATTTCCACATGTTTATTGCTAGAATATAGAAATGCAATTGATGTTTGTATGTTGATCTTGTATCTGGCCACCTTGCTAAACTCAGTATTTCTAGAAGTTTTTTGTGTCTGTGTGAGCATATTTCTTAGGGTTTTCTATGTCAGTTATCATGTCATCTGCAAATAGAGACAGTTTCTTTCTTTCTTTCCAATCTGTATGTCTTTATTTCCTTTTCATTGTGCTACCTAAAACTTCTAGCACTATTTTGATTACACATGGTTAGAGTGCATATCCTTCCTTGTTTCTGATCTTAAGAGGAATTAACAGCCTTTCATAAATGAATATATGTTATTTATAAGGTGTTTTTGTAGATGTTTTTTATAAAACTGGAGATATTCTCATTATAATATGCTGCTGAATTTTGTTCACTAATTTTTTTGTTGAGGATTTTTACATTTATATTTACAAGGAGTATTTGTTGGTAGTTTTATATTCATGTAGTGTTGTCTCCCTACCTGGCTTTGATATCAGTGTAATATAAGCTTCAGAAAATAAGTTAGGAATTGTCTCCTTATCTTCTATTTTTTGGAAAATTTTGAGAAGAATTGGTGTTAATTCTTTAAACATTTGGTAGAATTCAACAGTGAAGCTATTTACTCTTGGGCTTTTCTTTGTTGGGGGATTTCTCATTACTAATTCAATCACTTGTTATGGGTCTAATAAAATTTTTTATTTCTTCTTGAGTCAATTTCTTCTTGAGTAATTTGCATGTTTCTAGAAAATTATCCATTTCACCTAGGTTATCTAATTTATTGGTGTACAGTTGTTTATAGTATCATCTTATAGCTTTTTTATTTCTGTAAGTTCATTGGAATGTCACCAATTTTATTTGATTTTAGGTTTTTGTGTCTTCTTGCTTTTTAAAAATGTCAGCTAAACTAGATTGATTTTTGTTTTTTAAAAAAAGCAAGAAGATGCAAAAACTTTGTCAATTATATTGATCTTTTAAAAGTACCAACTTTTGGTTTTGTTGATTATTTTGTTTTTTAATTTCATTTATTGTTGCTATAATTTTTATTATTTCTTCTGTTCACTTTGAGTTTAATTTGTTCATTGTGTCAGTCAGAGATCTTCAAAACCAATAGAAGATATACAGACTGAACAGATGTAACACCAATTATACATAATTTCTTCCAGAAATTAGAAGAGGAAGAAATACATTGTAAATCATTCTATGAGGTAAATGTTACCCTAATAATAAAACCAAAGACATCAGGAAAAAAGAAAACCACAGACCAACATCTTTCTTGAATAAATATGCAGACATTCTTAACAAAGTAATAGTGAAGAGAATTCAGCAATATGTAAGTTGGCTTTTCCTTTATTCAGTGTTCACTTTGATTCTGTTTCCCACATTTCTAGCAAAGCTAATTCTGAAAGTTTCTACTTCATTTTTTGTGCTGTTTTTATGTTCTGGCAAAGCTAATTCTGAGAGTTTCTGCATGATTTGTGTGTTGTTTCTGTGGAGGACAGGGTGCTTGAAGCTCTATACTCTGCCATTTTTGCTGATCGCTTATTATTTCTTTAAAGGTTCCTCGGCTGACTCTAGTGAGGAGCCAAGATAAGAGCCACTGAAGTCACTGCCTCCTTCCCTACTGTAATTTATTGCCACTATACCTCTAGTTATATCAAATAGCTTATTGCTGTGGAGTCTGCTCATGCATTTGTTACTGTCTTTGAACTTTCAATGCAAGGTATTCTACCTTTGCTGACTCTTCCTGGGAGAAACATACAACCTCTTTACCACCTTCATAATTGCATATTTGTTTGCCTTCTCAACTGAATTGACTCTTTGAGGGCAAACACTTTCTCTTACTCACCTTTCATACCATAATGTCAGACCCATAGTCAAGAGATGTTAAGTGAACCACAAACTATGTGTAGTAAGTGCTTGCTAAAAATACATCCATTAAAAATGGTTTCTGGGTCTTAGTCTAAAGAGAAACAAACACTCACAATCTTTTGTTTTCTGTTTGGAACATCATTTTCTTTCTCAGGCAATAGCAGCCCGAGTAAGGGTAACCAAAAGGTATGAACAAAAATAACTGCAGTAAGAGAAATAGTTCTTAGTCCCAGATCCCACCATTTTAATAAGTCGGGGTGCTAACTCATTTCCAAATGCATTCCTTCCCTTGGAAATGTGCGGAAATGGGTGCCTCCTGTGTCTCCCTGCTGCAGTCCTGGGGCTATGCTCTGTTCTGCTCTCTTGACCTTAACTGCTGCAGCTTCTCTGGGTCTTGCAGATTAGGGATGTGTCTCTTCTCCCTGTCACTGTCCATGTCATCCCAAGTGTCCATGCTTCCCATTTCACTGCCAACCCACGGGCTCTGGTAGTTATGGATCCAGTCAGACATCTAATAGCTACAGTGTCTTAGTTCATTCAGGCTGCTGTGATAGAACACCACACACTGCATGACTTAAAATCAACAGAAATTTATTTCTCACAGTTCTAGAGACTGCAAAGTCTGAAACCAAGGCATTGGTAGATTTGGCAACTGGTGAGGGCCCACTTCCTAGTTCATAGAAAGCTGTATTCTCATTTTGTCCTCTTATGGTAGAAGGGGCAAAGGAGCTCTCTGGGGTCTCTTTTATAAGGGCACTAACCTCATTCGTGAGAGGTCCACCTCATGGCCTAATCACAATCCCAAAGGCCTCACCTCTTAATATCATCACACTGGGAAGTAGGATTGTGACATACGAAGTTTAGGGGGATGCAAACATTCATTCCATTGCATATGGATTCAGGTATTAACTCTATCCCCTATATTTTAAAACATTTGTTGGTTTAAGAGGTATCATTGTATTTCAAACAGAGGTGGCCTTGAGAGCTCAGGCTTTTGTAGAATATATTATTCAAATGCTCTTTAGTCTCCTAACTCTCCAATTTGAAGATTTGAGCCTTTTTGTGTTTAAAATGTGAATTCTCACCATTCTCTCTTTCTTAGAATCATGGTCCTAGTTCTGAGTTGGGCCCAGGAGTTGTAGTTTGTGACATATCCCTTAGGGGATGCTGCTGCAGGCCTCATGGGCACAGGCAGCATAGAGATAACTACTGTCATCATTGTTTGTCTGTTGTAAGCGCTCTAAGCATCACAACAGTGCTTACAGTTCACCTGAGGTTCCACCTGATTGACATATTTATTTGTAATGATATCTGGAAATTTACAATTAAGATTTTTAAATTTATATTTTTAAATTAGAACAAAGTAACATGCATGTCGTGGTTAATATAAATCATATATTGCTGCTGGACTTGTAACAAAATCAACCGTTCCTTCACCCATCCTTCCTCAACCTTGGCCCAACCATCCCAGGGAAATCCACTTTTAATCATTCCTTTTTAATTTTGTTGTGTTGCTCATTTCTTTAATCAAAATTATGTTAAGTGCTGTTTAATATTTATTTTCAGACATTGTCATCCTCCTGCAATGATGGTTGTAGAGATTCTTCACTTAGTACACTCATTGCTGCTCTCCTATTTTTTATTTCTTTGACTATATCTTCTGTCTTTAAAAAAATCTACATAAGCCTGTATTTCCTATTCCATTGAGCACAGGCAGTCTCTTGAGTCCCTACTCTACAAGAGGATGACATTCATTTCCACACTTTCTCTTCACCTCTTCTTCCCACCCCACCTTCCAATCTATGCAAGTGCTCAAGGTCAATGTTGTTTCTACTATTTATAATATAATTATAATTAAATTATAGGTGTCCTTCAACCTGGGATTTTATGAATATAGACAATAAAAAGGATTTAATGATAAAGCTTACTATGGAATGAGAATCACACCATTTGCAGTTTAAGTAGCATAATTTTATGCAACAATTATGCCTAATGTATATTAATATGCTTAAATGGTATTCTTAGATTAGCTTTCACTCTTTCTTCATTTAAAACAGATAAAAACTTTAGCCAGCTAGCTTTATCTATTGTATATTTTCCCTCTTTTCTTGTTGCTTGAGTTCTGTCAACCCTCTGTGGTTTTTGCCTACTATGTATCTGCACCAAATGCTTGATGCTTACTTGTAGCTGAATCTTGTTAAAGAAAAAAATTCTATCTGGGCATGGTGACTCATGCCTGTAATCCCAACACTGTGGGAGTCTGAGGCTGGAGGATCACTTGAACCCAGGAGTTAGAGACCAGCCTGGACCACACAGTGAAACCCTGTCTCGACAAAAAATTTTTTAAAAAATTAGCTGGGCATGGTGGCACACACTTGTGGTCCTAGCTACTCAGGAGGCTGAGGTGGGAGGATCACTTGAACCCAGGAGTTTGAGGCTGCAATGGGCTGTGATTGCACCACTGCTCTCCAGCCTGGGTGACAGAGACCCTGTCTCTCTCCAAAAAAAAAAAAAAGAGAAAAAGAGAAAAAGAAAAAGTTATTCAGTGACGCTTGTTAAAGTACAGTTAAGGCAGACAGCATTCAAGATGATCTCAATAGGTATAGGGACCATTGTAACAAGGTCTTGCAATGGAGAGAGAGATTGGGCTTAACTCCAAATACAGCATGGGCAAGTAGGAGTTGATAGCCAAGGAGTAGGGTTGGGGTCAATGAATAGAAAATTAGTAAGAGATAGCATAAGAGATAGCATAAGGGAAAGAGGAATTCTGGCTAAGCTGACCTACAGGAT
Source organism: Macaca mulatta (assembly GCF_049350105.2). Lineage (NCBI taxonomy): Eukaryota > Metazoa > Chordata > Mammalia > Primates > Cercopithecidae > Macaca > Macaca mulatta. The sequence continues at coordinate 62,529,027 of NC_133413.1, forward strand.
TCTTGCTGAAGGCAGGCAGGGTGATCAGGCCCCCGGAACCAGGCCTGCGTCTGCCTGGCCTAAACCCAGTAGTTAAAAATCAACTCACGACTTAGAAACCGATGTTCCTGACATTGTATAGAAGAACATTGTGAAACTCCCTGCCCTGTTCTGTTTCTCTCTGACTACCAGTACATGAAACCCCTATCACATATCACCTAGATTGCTTAATCAATCACAACCCTTTCATATGAAATCTCCAGTGTTGTGAGCCCTTAAAAGGGACAGAAACTGTGCACTCGGGGAGCTCGGATTTTAAGGTGGTAGCTTGCCGATGCTCCAGCTGAATAAAGCCCTTCCTTCTACAACTCAGTGTCTGAGAGGTTTTGTCTGCAGCTTGTCCTGCTACATTTCTTGGTTCCCTGATGGGGAAGCGAGGTAACTGATGAATGGAATGGCCGAGGCAGCCCCTTAGGTGGCTTAGGCCTGCCCTGTGGAGCATCCCTGAGGGGAACTCTGGCCAGCCTGAGTGACGCTATCCAAAGGGCACTCCCAGGTTGGCAATTGTCCTGGTGGAACGCCTCACCAGAGCAGCTCGTAGCAGGCCCCGGCGGAGGATTAACACAGTGGCTGAACACCTGGAAGGAACTGGCACTTTGAGTCCGGACATCTGAAACTTGTTAAGACTAGTTTTTGGAACTTGCCCCTCTCCATTTGAGTGGAAGCGAGGCCTGATCACCCGCAGTGTGCCTGTATCAGCATTTTTGTTCTGGTTTTGACTTGACTTGACCTGGTAAGACTAGTCTTTGAAATTTGCCCCACTCCATTTGTCACCCACGGTGTGCCTATATCGGCAATTTTGTTGTGGTTTGGACTTGACTTGAATTGCTGGATACTTTGGTTTTGGTTTTGACTTGGCTTAAATTTCTTGGTACTCGGATTTTAAATTTCATGGTATTCTGATTTTGGTTTAGAATAAATGCTACAAGTGTGTGTGTGTGTGTGTGTGTGTGTGTGTGTGTGTGTGTGTCTGTCTGTCTTCTTTACCTGTTCTTTGTTTTGTGGTGATTGTGTGGTGTGTGTGGTATTTTGTCTTAAAAAGACATGGGTCAAGTGCAAAGTAAGCCCACCCCATTGGAAACTATGCTAAAAAATTTCAAGAAAAGAAAAAAAGGGGGGAGGCAGAATTTATATTAAAAAAATTATATAGTAAATTCTTGTCCTAAAATAAATTAACTAGTTTTTAAAAAAAAAAAAAGTTTGTAATAAGTCAAAAAGTTGAGACATGTCAAAAAAATTGTCTGTGAAAGTTGTAAAAAAAAAGTTATAAAAATTTTTTATGCAAAAGAAGTTATATAATTTAAAAGTAATAAGGCCTCCTGAATACGACTGAAAAAAACAGTTTATGTGCAAGGTGTATAAAAAAAGGTAAAATATACTTTTAGTAAAAAGATTATAGGGAGACATAAGAATGTGGATTTTTACCTACATTAAAAGGTTAAAAAAATTATTGTTTTAAAAGTTTAAGCAAGTTTTAAAATGTTAATTATAAAAAAAAATTCTGTGTGTAAACATATTAGCTAAAGTTAAAAAGGTATCATCCAGTTTTTCTGTGAACTTGACATTAAAGTAAAAATGCAATGGGTTTTTCTTAAAGCATCAGCCTGCTCTTTAACAAAAATTATAAAAGGTTAAAAAAAATCTATAAAATTGTACCTGATGGTCAAACAAAAAATTAAATAAATATGTCTGTAAGGTTTTATTAAAATTAAGATTAACCTTAATAACACACTAATATAAAGGTAAAATTTAACTTATCTGGTATAAAAATAATACAAAAAACATTATTAAATATAAAATGGTGTTTAGCTTTTTTTGGTCTAAAAACTAATAAAAATAGGTGCTAAAGAAAACGTTCATTTTACTAGAGAATCGTAGAAGTTAAAGACTTAAAACAAACTTTGGCAATTAAGACAGGATACCAAGATGGAAATGCCTGGTTGAAATGGATCAAATATTCCATCTACATGTTAAACAAAAACAATTGTTATGCTTGTGCACATGGCAGGCCAAAGGCCCTGATTGTCCCCCCTCCACTAAGGTAGTCCTCCAGTCGACCAGGCGTGGGCTGCATGGTAGCTCTTTTCCAGGATTCTATAGCCTGGAGTAATAAGTCATGCCAAGCTCTTTCTACTATATCCCAAAGTCCCTGCGGGTAAGCCCCCAAGAGCCATCCAGCTTCCGTCTCTCAACGCTAAGTTCACTTCGTGTCTCTCACAGCAGGGAGAGGAGACTTAGCATTCCTTGGAGACCTGAAGGGATGTAGTGAGCTTAAAAATTTTCAAGAGCTTATCAATCAGTCAGTCCTTGTTCATCCCCAGGTGGATGTGTTGTGATATTGTGGTGGACCTTTACTGAGAACTCTGCCAAATAACTAGAGTGGCACTTGTACTTTAGTCCATTTGGCTATCCCTTTCACCCTGGCATTTCATCAACCAAAATAATAATAATAAGACATCATAAAGCGAGAGAAGCCCCTTATAGGTCTTTCAACTCTCACATCTATTTAGATGCAATTGGAGCCCTGCAAGAAATACCAGATCAATTTAAAGTTTAAAATCAAATAGTTACAGGATTTAAGGCAATATTTTGGTAAATGACAGTCAATAAAAATGTAGATTAAATAAACTACATCTATGACAACCAACAACAACGAGCTTCTCATGAGTTAAAGAGAAAAACTCATGTGGGCCCCAGCCCTGAGGCTACCTGACCTGACAAAACTCTTTATACTCTATGTGTCAAAAAAAAAAACAACAAAATGACAGTTGGAGTTTTAACCCAGACTGTAGGGCCTTGGCCAAAGCCAGTGGTCTATCTGTCGAAACAACTAGACAAGATTTCCAAAGGCTGGCCCCCATGTCCAAGGGCCCTGGCAACCACGGCCCTGTTAGCACAAGAAGCAGATAAGCTAACTCTTAGGCAAAAATCTAAACATAAAGTCCCCCCGTGCTGTGGTGATTTTAATGAATACCAAAGGACACCATTAGCTAATAAATGCTAGACTAACTAGATACCGAAGCTTGCTCTGTAAAAATCCTCACATAACCTTTGAAGTTTGCAACACCCTAAACCCTGCCACCTTGCTCCTGGTATCAGAGAGCCCAGTTAAACGTAACTGTGTAAAAGTATTGGACTCAGTCTATTCTAGTGGGCAAAACCTCCGAGACCATCCTTAAACATCAGTAGACTGGGAACTGTACATGGATGGGAGCAGCTTCGCCAGCCCCTGTAAAGTGACTCTAAAAAAGACAACAAGCCCTGCTCCAGTCACATCCGGAAGCTGGCTGGTCCATGCACAGCCGAAGCATGAGGAAACTCACTGTGGAACTCATTTTTCTTAAAATTTGGACTTGTACAGTAAGGACTTCAACTGACCTTCCTCCAACTGAAGGTTATTCCCAGTATATACATCAAATCACTTAGGTAGGAAAAAAATTGCTACAGTCCTATTATTTTATGGTTATTATAGGTGTACCAGGACTCTAAAAAAAAAAACTTGTTTGTATAATGACACCCAGTACGAGATATGTAATCCAGGAAATGATCAGCCCGATGTGTGCTATGACCCCTCTGAACCTCTCATGATCACAGTTTTTGAAATAAAATTAAGAACTGGTCCTTTTCTAAGTGACACAAGTAAAGTAATAGCTAGAACAAAGAAAAGAGGAGTCCCCGAAAATGTAACCTTAAAATTTAACGCCTGTGCCACTATAAATAATAAGCAGCATTAGATGGGATGCAGTTCTCTAGATTAAAAAAAAGGTTACACAGCAAAAAATAAGTGTTTCTGTCAAACATCATATTTATGTAAGATGTGTCAATCTGGTCTTGTGTCACTTACACTACTTAAAAAATAAATAAATAAAAATAAAAAAGATCTTGTTTGGCTCCAAAAAGAAAAAGTCAGCCCCTCCTGCATGAGTGGGAGCTACAACCCTTTAAAATTGGTAATCACAAACCCCTCAGATCCAAACTAAAATAAAAAAAAATACGTAACATTAGGCATTAATAAAAAAGGACTAGATCCTAGCGTAAACATCCTAATAAAAGGCGAGGTTCAAAGACACTCTCCAGAACCAGTATTTCAGACTTTCTATGATGAACTAAATGTGCCAGTACCTGAGATTCCAGGAAAAACTAAAAGTTTGCTTTTGCGATTAGCCAAACATGTAGCCCAGTCTCTAAAAGTCACTTCATGTTATGTTTGTGGAGGAACCGTAACAGAAGATCAACGGCCATGGGAAGCCCAAGAATTAGTTCCTACAGACCCAGTTTCTGATGAATTCCTGGCCCAAAAGAACCACCCCGACATTTTTAGATTCTAAAAGTCTCAATTATTAGACAGTATTGCATAGCTAGAGAAGGAAAAGGATTCACTCATCCTGTAGGGCAGCTTAGTTGTCTTAGGCAAAAGCTGTATAATAGTACTGCAAAAACAGTCTCACCCAAAATTCCACCAGGACTAGACTGCCCCCACCGGGTTATACTGGATATGTAGACATAGAGCCTATGGTAAGCTGCCTGACCAGTAGACAGGTGGTTGTGTTATTGGCAGTATTAAACCATTTTCTTCCTACCGCCCATAAAAACAGGCAAACTCCTGGGCTTCCCTGTCTATACTTCCCATGGAAAATGAAGCATAGCCAAAGGTAATTAAAAAAATAATAAATGACCTCCTAAAAAATTATACAATACTATAGGCCTGCCACTTAGACACAAGATGGCTCATGGGAATACTGACCCCTATTTACATGCTCAACTAAATCATACAGTTACAAGCTGTTTTAAAAATCATCACTAATAAAACCAGTCAAGCCTTGACTATTCTGGCCTGGCAAGAAACTCAGATAAGAAATGCTATCTATCAAAATAAATTGGCTCTTGACTACTTACTAACAACTAAAAAAGAGGTCTATAAGAAATTTAACCTTACTAATTACTGTCTACACATAGATAATCAAAGACAAGTAGTTGAAGACATAGTCACATGTGCCTGTACAAGTGTATCACAAATTCAACCCTGAAGTCATGTTTAACAATTAGTTGCCAGCACCAGGAGGATTTAAAACTCTTATAATAAAAATTATAATTGTAATAAAAACCTGCTTACTGCTCCCTTGTTTGCTACCTGTACTTCTTCAAATAATAAAAAAAGCTTCATAGCTACCCTAGTGTACTACATAAATCACTATCAATCTATTAAACAAAAAGACATAAGTAACAAAAATAAGAGTGAAAATTCCCACTAATAAAAAGTGAGAGTCTCAAAAGGGGGGAAATGAGGAAAGAGAGAGACCCTCTCATATTATTTTATACTGTTTTATACTCAGTACCTGTTTTAAGAAAAAACAATGAAGTAAAACCAAAGACAGGCAGCCCGGCGCCAGGCTCAGAACCAGGGTGGGTCTGCCTGGCCTAAACCCAGTAGTTAAAAATCAACTCATGACTTAGAAACTGATGTTCCTGACATTGTATAGAAGAACACTGTGAAACTCCCTGCCCTGTTCTGTTTCTCTCTGACTACCAGTACATGAAACCCCTATCACATATCACCTAGATTGCTTAATCAATCACAACCCTTTCATATGAAATCTCCAGTGTTGTGAGCCCTTAAAAGGGACAGAAATTGTGCACTCGGGGAGCCCGGATTTTAAGGCGGTAGCTTGCCGATGCTCCCAACTGAATAAAGCCCTTCCTTCTATAACTCAGTGTCTGAGAGATTTTGTCTGCGGCTCGTCCTGCTACAGTGGGGATGAGGAACCTGATCACATAATGAGGATGATCCAATATTGAGAATGGGAGCTTCTTGTTAAACTACCTAAGCAATACACTTTGCTAAAACTGGATTTTATAAGAAAGCACACAGATGGGCCTAGCAGATGATTCAGAAGCGTGACTAAAGTTTGGCCAAGCAAGGAATCTATGTCAGTGGACAAGGTGGACTTTGTTACTAAACATCCTTTGACCTAGTCTTGGATACAATTGTTTCACATATCTTGAAGCAGAATGCAATATGCTATGCTCCCTTAGGAGGAAATTATAGCATCAATCTCAAGTCCTTACTTAAAGCAGTTCTCAGTCTCTATACCTCTAATGGCTCCAGATTTCAATTTCTATTAATAGCTTCCATTTGATTTCTAAGAATGTCTTTCTTCCACAAAAGGTGGATAAAATACTTGATTTTGGTTTTATATAATCTAAGAAGGGTGTGTATATATGCTGTCCTGAATTTTAATACTTAGAATTCTGGTAGACATACAGCCTATTACATACTATGCAGTTTATATTTTACTATCCTTTATTCTCTCTTTATCTCATCTGAAGCATCAGCTCCTCAGAGAAATTTTCATTCTTTTCCCAGCCCCAGTCAGGTCCCCTTTTTGTTTTCATCGTAGCTCTCATAGCTATGTTCAGTGATGCCACATGTGTGTTTGTGAGTCTCCACCCCACTAGCATATGAGTTCCATGCTAGCAGACACTTTGTTCCTTTTTCTCTCTCAGTGCTGTATCCTGAAAGCCAACAGTGACCAGCAGGGAGTGGCTTAGTGAAGATTGTTAGAAGAGACAAAATCTCTCTTCTTCCTGGTACAGAACCAGGCTATGTTTCCTAGCAAGCTGCGCAGTGGTTTGGTCAAATGACTAAATGTTCATGAATGAAATGTGAGCAGTGGTGATTTGTGTCCTTGGAGACTTATGCCTTACAATAGTGTCTGCATTCTTCACGGTCTCCTTCCCTTTCTCCCAATGATCCAGCTTTAGCCAGGCAGATGTCACCAATACCCTAAGGGAAGGAATGAAGTTCCTGAATATGAATGACTTCCTAAAGTAGAGCTGCCCCACCAAGAAGACAGCTTACTGCTTGCAACTGTTAATGTGAAAAGAAGTAGGTTTTTTGTTTGAGTCTTTGTTGAGGCGCTTTGTAATGGTAGTGTCAATGAAGAGTCAAACTCTATAAAATATTTAAAGAGATTTACTCTGAGCCAAATATGAGTGACCATGGCCCATGACACAGTCCTCAGGAGGTCCTGAGAACATGTGCCCAAGGTGTTTGGGGTGCAGGTTGGTTTTATAGATTTTAGGGAAGCATAAGCTATCAATCAAATACATTTAAGGATACATTGGTTTGTTCCAGAAAGGCGGGACAACTTGAAGGGGGTGGAGCTTTCAAGCTATAGGTAAATTTAAACATTTTCTTGTTGACAGTAGATTGAGTTTTCATCTAAGAATCTGGGATCAATAGAAAGCAAACGTTCAGGTTAAGATTGTTAGGGACAAATCGCCCCAAAAAAGCTTCTTGGTACTGACAACTACCCTCCCTAAACCTCTCCAGGATACCCCTCCCCTTCCCCCAAGCCTTTTTACATTTCTAAGCCCTTATCTAGGCGCCACCGTGGTGAAGCCAGCAGACTTCACTTATCAGACCTTGCTGTGATGAGCAAACCCCAATTACAAACCATTCAGACCACACAGGGGGAGGTCGTGGGAAGCATAAACAAACTTTACCTACATCCCCCTGTATCATAAACATCACAAGGTGGTATGTGGTAGAATTAACCAGCAAACAACCCCAGGGTCTCTCTCCCCCATATAAACCCCTCATTTTGTAAGCTCAGGGCTGCCTCCTCTGTCTATAATGGAGCAGCCGGTAGGTCGAATAAAGGTTTGCCTGAACTTGGGTCTCTCTCTTGTCCTTTCTCTCGCCCACCTTACAAAGATGAAAGATTGTGGAAACCAAAGTTCTTTTGAAGTCTCATAGTGGCTGCCCTTAGAAACAATAGATGACAAATGTTTCCTATTCAGACCCTTTAAAGGGTGCTAGACTCTCAGTTAATCTATTTAGAATTGGAGGGGCCTGGAAGGAAAAGGTCTAGCTGTGTTAATAGTGATTCTTTATAGATGTGAATTTTCCCCCACAAAGGATGGCTTGCAGAGCTATGTCAAAATGTGACCAAAAAAAAACATGTTTTACAGGTAAAATATTTTTATTTTCTCCCTTGTCTCATAATGTTATTGACAGAGCAGGAGCATCCCCATCTTGGACAAGCGCTGCCATTTTAAAGTTCACCTTGATCAAAAACTGCCTAAATCCAAAGGGCATCAGCCTAATGGCTAAGGTCAGCATGATCATAAACCACAAATGACATTTCCGACCAGAAACATTGCAACAGTAAGATAAGCCTGTCCCCAACCAGAGACATGCCAGCCCCAAGATTACCTCCCCACCAACTGGAGAGATGTCAGCCCCGAGATAACTCCCCTCCTGCTGGAAAGATGTCAGCCCCAAGATAACCTCCCCTCTGAGCAGAGACATTCCAACCCCGCCATAAACTTCTCCCCGACACGGAAACATTCCAAGCTTGTGATAAGCTCTCTCACCCTAAAAAAAAAAAAACACCTGGAAGCCCCTCTCAGGTTTATTCTCCAAAATAAACATGTCTTTAACTGTTGAGTCACTTTTCGTGTTTCTTTCCTCTTTCTTTAATTTACAGTTATGTCAGAATCAGGTTTGGAAAATAAGTTACAATATATAGGGTTAAATAAAACCTGTCTGATGAGAATCTATGATGGTAGGGCATGACTCTCCAGACTCCTTAGATAGGAATTTGGGCAAGATAAAAAATAATCAGAGTTTAGACCTCAGTAGCTTAGCTTTTTACCCAAATAAAGTAGGTCTTAAATAAGTATTTGTTGATCAAAAAGTTGGGGCTTAGAAACTGATACTCCAAGATGCGGTAGTTTGATATGCTGAACTGAAGGAGCCTCAAAGTCTCTCTGACTCTCCACTTTCTTTAGTCTCTCAATCCTTTGTCTGTCCCAAAGCATAGGATAAAGTTGTTCTCTGAAGGTCCCTTGTCTGCCCGAAATCCAGACCAACCAAAGAAGAAAACAATTACCTCTGATTTCTTCCCTAAGTTTTCATTAACTGAACTTTTTACTGAAACACCAGGGATTCTGTCTAGGACTTGTTGCTCCATGTACAGAATGCCAATCACTGACTTAACGAGTATTGCCAGGGAAGAAGGCTTTAATTGGGTGCTCAGTGGAGGAGAACAGGAGGTCAGTCTCAAATCTGTCTCTCCAACTGACCAAAATTGGGATGTTTAGGATGCAGGAGTTTTTGCTCCTTAGTTCACCTGAAATCCAGGTCCTTGTTACACGACCAGGGAAAAATTAGACATATGGAAACATTGAAAGGTGAGGAGAGCAGAATTTATTAAAAGAAAGCTCTCAGTGAAAAAAAAGGGGGTCCTGACAACAGGCTCCCACCTCACAGATTGAATACCAGGGCACCACACACACAAGCTGAAGAATCCAGGCTCCTCCCTACTGCATAAGGAGCTAATCCCTGGTGACTCCACCCCATACTCCCAGTACACAGGCAGGCACCCAGTCTGTTGTGGGCATGTCCAGACAAGGCCCTAGGCAGGTTCCCCATCTGCACAAAAGCATCTGATATGAACACTGTGGGATGGATCAGAGATTCTCTGGGTATCCTCCCTTATCTGCCTCCTGAATCTATCACTTATATAGAGGGGAAGGCAGGGAAAACAGAAATTAGGGAGGAGTAAGGAAGCAATTTTGATGGATACAAGGTTTGGCATCTCATTTTCTGGATGCGGTGATCTGATGAGTTTCAGTCCCATGCCTGAGGGTCAGTATCCAGAGGAAGGAGTTCAGTTAAGACAAATACAAGTTTTAAGATAGAGGGTCAATTTCTGTGTTATTCAAAAACCCATAAATATCATTTCTATGAGACAGTTTGGCCTGTTTCAAACTTATATCACAGGAATCAAGAAACCATTGTCTGCCCTGTAGGACCAGAGTTTGTCCCAGGTCACTGCATGTTTTTCAAGCCCACTGAAATCCCCTAAAAATAATTTATTACCCCCTAAAATAATCTACACTTCTCCATCATCCTTTCCCCTAAGAAGAAAGGTATATAACCATCTACACTTTATGGGTGATGCAGCAATCACGCTGTGATTTCTCCTGCCCCCCCGTACACTAATCAATGGGTATGCCATTTCTCCTATCAATCTGCCTTTGTCAGTTGATTTTCAGTGAACCGTCAGAGGGTGAAAGGAAAGTTTTCACTAGCCCCTACAGAATGAATGAATAAATAATCATATTTCCATTTATAGTTGGGGAAACAGAATAGAAACTTATAGGTGTTGCTCAAGGTCACCTAATTTTGGATTTAATCCCAATTCTCATTCCAAAGTCCATGATTTATTCTGTGCACTAGCAGTTCGTTCTTTTTGTAAAAAAAAATTTTTAATTGTGTTTGTAGAGACAGTGTCTCACTATGTTGCCCAGGCTGGTCTCAAACTTCCGGGCTCAAGTGATCCTTCTGCCTCAGACTCCCAAAGTGCTGGGATTATAGGCATGAGCCATTATACCCAGTTAGTTGTATCTCAAGCTTTAGCCACATGAAGACCACCAGAAGAGCTCCTCAGGTTGAGAGAGAAATAATACAGGGTGGTCACAGGAGAAAATTCTAGGCAGCAGTTTCACATGACTAGCCAAAGGAAACTGTTGAAATGGCTGCATACGCTAGGGGATGATAAAACCTGAAAACCAGGGAGTGGATCAAGCTGGCTAAGACCAACTGGACCCAATATGGTGCTGGATTTGACCTAGGTTTTACCTAGGACCTCATTATATGCTCATTAAAACATTAAATCCATTAACCACCAGTGCCATGACAGTTTCGGGAACATCTATATTTGGGGTAAAAATGGGTGGTACTGCAGTTCCAAGGAAACTTCACCTTTTTCCAGAAATCTGTGTGAATATTCCTTGGTTTATTCACATAAAGGTAGAAGCCTCAAACCCTGTTGGGTGCTACTCTCTCTCGAGTACAACTGCACTCCCTACTCCCCTTTCTTGATTATATACTTCTCGCTTCACAATAAATCCCCATAGCCTGAGAGGTCAAGGTTGCAGTGAGCCTTGACTGTGCCACTGTACTCCAGCCTGGGCAACAGAATGAGACCCTGTCTCGATCCATCCATCCATCTATTCATCCATCCATCTGGATATTGCAAGGAGCTAAAAGAAAGTCCCACACAAATTTAGGTTTTATTTTCAGATAAGCTCTTCTATCAATCCAGAATGAAAAGGTATCACAGGTTACCCACTTGAAGCTGCATCCTCCTTAGAGGAACTTTCACAGAAGCTGTGTGCTGTCCTCCATTTGCTGATTTGAAGTGTAAATTTCACCCATGCAGAATCTTTTAGGGAAATTCTCAAGACCATGATTATATTTTACCACTATAAAGGTGGACTGTGGTTTCTGCAGATGACCACATTGAAAAACACTTCTTCTTGTATTGAAAATTAAACTATTTCCTACATATTCTTTGCAGAGAGGACCAAGAGCTGGCTCTGAGTCTCTAAGACCCAGCGGTGTGGGGAGTGACAACGTCCACCCTAGTGTCCTGGGCTCCACCCTCAGAAATTTGTAGTTGCAAGGTCTCAGACAGCACCTAGAATTTTGGGGACTTCTTTTCCAAGTGTGAAAGGAGGCTCCTTTCCAATCATTATGTTTTAAATTTACTTCAGAGCTCCAAGGGACCCCTGTCAGAAGTGTTTTTTAATAGCCTTTTTATTTTTCACCCAGAGTAACACTTAAAAATAACAAGGTAATTTATGCACCAGTTGCTTCAATCTTCTACTGGAGCAAACTTTTTGTTGGCAGTGTTTTGTTATTGGCTGATATGTTTCAATGTTCCAAGAACTTGAGCCCCACACCTCACAGAGAGGTGACCACAAAAATGCTCTTTCCTTATTTATCATGAGGCCAACAACAGTACCTACCTCATAGCCTCCTCTAGAAGATTCCATAAGTCAACTTTGATTGTAAAACACTCAGGTCACTGCCTGGCACGTAGTGCCATTTATCAGTTTGTGAAGTGAACCCATGGTCAAATTTTGTAGTGACTGCTTTGCCCTGGGTAAGGGAAACTGCTACTCTCTTTTATAATTGTTAGTAGCATTAAATTGCAACTCTACCTTTCTTATTTAGGGGCACTAAGGGGGGAACTTTACTTTGTGACAAAAATATAACAAAATCTTAAGCATACAGAAGTGCTAAAACAAGGTGTAAAAACAAAAAGAACATCTGTATTAGTCCATTCTCACATTGCTATAAAGAACTACCTGAGACTGGGTAATTTATAAAGAAAAGAGGGTTAATTGGTTCACAGTTCCATTGGCTGTACAGGAAGCATGGCTGGGGATGCTTCAAGAAGCTTACAATCATGGCAGAAAATGAAGGTGAAGCAAGCACATCTTCACATGGCGAGCAGGAGAGAGAGAGAGAGAGAGCAAATGGGAGACTGCTACATACTTTTAAACAACCAGAGCTAGTGAGAACTCACTCACTATCATGAGAACAGCAGGGGGGTAAATCAACCCCATGATCCATTCATCTCCAACCAGATGCCTCCCCCAGTATTGCGGATGACAATTCAACATGAGATTTGGGTGTGGACACAAATCCAAACTGTATCATCACCTCATGCTTTTGTTCTGTTTCCATGTTGGAATTTATCTGGAGCCTGGAGTAGCAGTGCCAGATGTTCCTTATGACAGTTTATCAAAGCCAGCTTTGCAGAGGTGAAGGAAGCATTGCTACATGGCAGTGAGCCAGGAGCACAAACTGTGGGATCTAAGAGTGGCCAAGGCTTTCTTGCTACATTTAGGAAATGGTATTTTTGATACACATCTCAGATAATTCTGATAGAGGTGACTTCATTATAGACCACAGGCTCTTTGGCTACCCATATAATGGAAATTAAATCATGGCCAAGTAGATTTTCCAGATAAGACTTTTATTACGGGGCTTATGCTCAAGTGCAAGGGAGACAGCAACGGTGAGGTGTAAAGATCCTCTGACTAGCTCCCAAGAAAACGCCCGTAGGGATTTTTTTTTTTTAATTCGATAAAACATGGGAATTGATTTCAAGATTAGTGTATGCAGGCTGGGCTGGGCAAAGAATGTGAACGGTGGGGGATGCAGGTCAGCATGTCTGGTTGTGATGGTTCTCTTGAGTAATGAACCATCTGGTGGTCTGGTGGGGGCAGCAAAGCTGGAATCAATTGTTCAGTTTTTCTTCCCAAGAGAGGACATTTGCAACTTTGGTTTGATGTTTAGCTCTCCTAAGGCTAGTTTCTGGAATTTTCTAAGTAAAAGAAATGGTTGAACTTTATGACAGCACGGAAGAATGGCTATTTTCTTTGTGTGACAGAAGCCTCAGGGTCAGTGGATATAGCATCCATGAAGTAGTGGTGTGGGTTGTGTGAAGAGAAGAAAAAAATAAAAAAATATATGAAGGAGAAGTCGTGTCCCACTCCTGTTCTATCTCAGTCTGAGGATTGCACTTTGAGAAACACAAGTCACCCTTAGTAAATTTCAATCAAACTTCTAACTTTTGAATATATATTGTAATTTTAATTACTTATTAGTGACAGAGTCTGACTCTGTCACCCAGGCTGGAGTATAGTGGCATGTTCATAACTCACTACAGTCTCAACCTTCCGGGTTCAGGCAATCCTCTTGCCTCAGCCTCTTGCACAGCTGGGACTACAGGCACATGCCACTACACGTGGCTAATTAAAAATTTTTTTTCATAGAGATGGGTCTTACTATGTTGCTTAGGCTGGTCTCGAACTTTTGACCTCAGGTAATCATCCCACCTTGGCCTGCCAAAATGGAATTACAGGCGTGAGCCACCGTATCGCTCCCATATTATAATTCAATTGGACAAATTGCCTGAGATTTTTCATTCTTTGTCATTTTAGATGAGATGAAAATGAAAGACTTAGTAACAGTTATGCTGGAATCTTACATGCAAATGCATGTTCTTTGAATAAGAGCAGGTTTCTTTATTTAGCATTTCTAATTTAATCCTTGACATTAAACCACATTAGAGTCTTTAATTCTTTTACTGTTTTATAAACTACTGAGAAGCAACTGAGAGATTGAAGCAACTCTGGTGCATGTATTTTTAAAAACTTACCATTTGTCTAGGTGTGAGCATAGCATCTAAGCAATGAGTGTAATTTTGTACACTGGGATTTTGTTTAGTGTGCCTGCAGTGTACCATGGAAGAAAGTCTAACAATGCTTTAACTAGGTTTATCAAAAATAAGCAAAAATTCAAGATGGATCATGCTATTAAAATAAGTATTCTTTTAGCCATAGCATATATTTAAGTACATGAAAGTGTGTGGGTTTGTTTTTTTTTTTCAGTTGATAAACATGAGAATATTTGCAGATGAATATTATCCAAGGCTTAACTTGTACCTTTGTCCTTATATAAGTGTCAGAAAATGGCTCATGTCCAACAATTTTTAAAAAACAGAACCATAAATAAATATCACATCTCATAGAATTCACGGTTTTCCCCAAGATGAAAATTGCAGGAAATAGAACTGTTGAATTCTAGGAAGTTGTCTACACCAAAGACAATGGAGTTTTAAATCTTGACATTCCTTTTGAGTCACGCCTTTTCAGATAAGCATGTGGGACAGTGGGGGTTATCTACAGTGAATTTTGGTTATGTTTTTGGTATTATGAAAGTTCGGATCTTTTCAAAATGCTCAAGTTTACCCTTATGTTATAGCCCAGCATCCTGCTAGTCTTAGTTGAAAATAAAAAGGAGCATACCACTGAAAAATCAGCATTTGTTTTCTTCAAGTATCTCTTAACGAATAAGAATGCCATTTAGTTAAAAAAAAAAAAGTCTTCTGTCTTCCAACATGACATAACAGAACCTTGAAGGATTTATATCTTGGAAGGTGAAACCATTATTCCCTGGTTAAAATGATTAATTTACAAAAGCAACAGATGGTAAGGAGTAGAGGAGTTACAGTGTCACACTGTATGGGAGAGAAAAGAGAAGTTGTTACCCTATTTAAAACAAACTGAAACAGAGAAAGAAACTCAGAAAATGCACACAGGAAGTGACTAGCAGCAATGGAACAAATGGCAGATGTTAAATGAAACAGCATTAAGACTAAGGCTAAGTGAAATTATATAGGCTCTGAGTGATTTTATGAAGGATGATATTTATGACTTACGTTTGGAACAGTGTATCAAGAAGATTCAAGAGTAAACTCCCTGTCCTCATCATAGATGAGGGCACCGTCTTTCTGGCCTGAGCTATTTCCACAGTCTCTTAAGTGACCTCTCCGTTCTCAGTCTCTCCCAACTCCAGTCCAACTTGTACATGACCACCGTGACAACCCTCTACGTTAAGACCTTTATATCTTGACCATTACTTAGAGAACAAATTCCAAACTTCTTAGTAATAGTAACCCAGCCAGGCGTGGTGGCTCATGCCTGTAATCCCAGCACTTTGGGAGGCCAAGGTGGGTGGATCACCTGAGGTTGGGAGTTCGGGACCAGCCTGGCCAACATGGTGAAACCCCATCTCTACTAAAAATACAAAAAACTCTCTGGGTGTGGTGACGGATGCCTGTAATCCCAGCTACTCAGGAGGCTGAAGCAGGAGAATCACTTGAACCCTGGTGGTGGAAGTTGTAGTGAGCCAAGATTATGTACACCATTGCACTGCAGCCTGGACAACGAGGGCGAAACTCCATATCAAAAAAATAAATAAATGAATAAAAACATAACCCATAATTCTTTGGAACTGTAAGATCTATGTAAAATTGCACAAACCCTGGCAACTTTAGAGTCTGTGAAAGACCAACAGCCCTGAAAGAGTTACAGGGATTTCAGCATCTGTTCTGCCTCCACACTTCTGTGCAAAGGCTGTCCTTGGGTACCACCAAGTTGTTTTGGTTCCTTGGAAACCTAATTCCAAGGAAACCTAGTTTCTTGATCAGTTTCCAGAAGAAAATGAATCAATGGTATGGTCACACAATGTATCTGCTTGGGAGTATACAGAGTCATTGAATGCCTGTGGTTCTTTCTTGAGGAGGAGCTACACTGTGTACAGGCTACACACAGTGGTTCGCTCCCTCCCTTTTCTCTTCTTTCTCTTCACATTCTTCCCTCATCTCCTTCTTTGGGGCAAAACAAAGCTTCTCTCATTGTTGCATGTGAGGGTTTTAGAAATGCTTTCGGCTGCCTGGACATGACTTTTGGGTCTCAACATCTATCTCAGGGTGCTAAAGCTTTCTTCTCACTAAGGAGAGTTCTCCAGTGCTGGATATTTTCTCGTTGTCCCTCAGAATTTTCTGGCTATCCTGCTCTATGGTCCAGGAAGGGTGGGAACTGCATCAACAAAAACCTCTTATCTTAGGCCTCCAGGTAGGTTCAGCCAATGGGAGGCAGCAAGCGATGGCACGGGCCTGGGGGAAGGCAAGGTGTGGCAGGGACCTCCCCTGGCCCCTGCTCTGCACCAGGTCCTGAGGGTGCTCTGTGTTTCTTCTGGTTGCCCTCTCTGGGTTCTGATCTTCCTTCTTTGGCTCCTTCAGGCCCAGGGCTGGCAAAGGCTTTCTGTTCCTTCTTGGTATCTTTAAACTCAGACCTACCTTTGTAGATAACTTGTTAATGCTCCTCAAATAAACCAGCTTGAGTGTGCCAAGACCCTGAGCTCCTATGAGGGATATGGTGCCTGACACTGTGACAGTCATAATTTCTCCACTTGCTGACACATAGCATAGGAAGTATTTACAGTGCAGCCCCACTTTATGTTCCCATGCTCACCAAACCTCCTACCTTTCTTTGACCCTAACAGTGTTTTGTTTTGTTTTGTTTTGTTTTTGAGACGGAGTCTCGCTGTGTCGCCCAGGCTGGAGTGCAGTGGCCGGATCTCAGCTCACTGCAAGCTCCGCCTCCCGGGTTTACGCCATTCTCCTGCCTCAGCCTCCCGAGTAGCTGGGACTACAGGCACCCGCCACCTCGCCCGGCTAGTTTTTTGTATTTTTTTTTTTTTTTTAGTAGAGACGGGGTTTCACTGTGGTCTCGATCTCCTGACCTTGTGATCCGCCCGCCTCGGCCTCCCAAAGTGCTGGGATTACAGGCGTGAGCCACCGCGCCCGGCCCTTAACAGTGTTTTAACTTCATGCCTTTATGCACTTAGGGTTTCCTCCTGCAATGGGGTGCCTTTTTCTCCTTTTCTGCCTACCACCAATCTCTTCATCTTTAAGATCCCTCACAAACGTCACTTGTCTGAGAAGCCTTTCTTCTTACCTCCTCCCCAGAAAGACTTGAATTCTGTGCTTCCATGCGACACTCTGTGGCATGTCTGTCTCCCCACAGAAATGATACCTTCATTCATGTAGTCATTCCCCCCAAACAAATATTTATCAATTATCCTCTATGTTCCAGGCACTATGATAAATTCATGGGAACACAACATCAACAAAACAAAGTCCCTGCCCTCATGGAGTTTATATTCTAGTGAGGGGACAAACAATACATTCGTGAACAAGTAGATTGATGATTATCCAGTAAAGGTGAGTATTATGGAGATAAATGAAGCAGACCAAGAGATGACCTGTGTTAGAATGAGAAGTTTCCAAATGAGGAAAGAATTGTTGCCAGGAGGTCTGAGTGAAGAGCTGGTGGTTGAGCAGAGACCTGGATGATGTGAGGAGAATATCTGAGGATAAATCTTTTAGCCACAGAAACAGCTGTGCAATAGTCCTAGGGGTGGGGAGGAAGTGTGCTTAGCATGTTTGAGGAAGGGCACAGAGCTAGCGGGTTGGGGGAACATTAGGATGTGAGATGAGGGCCACTCAGGGTGGGTGAGCCTAGGATGAGTCTTGCACCACAGGATCACAGATTTGGAGTCCCCTGAAGAGCTATAGGTAGGGGTTACCCTGACTTGACTATGCACTCTGTGAACCCCAGTGGTTTGTCTAGAGCCTGGCTGAAGGGATAACTAAATTGTAGTAGACCTCAGTTAATTCTGTAATTTTTTTTTTCTCCTTTAGCCAACATAACTTTCCCAAGTGTTATAAAAATATCTGTGGCCTGTTTTAAAGATATAACACCAGGCAGAACAGCTGACATCCAAAATGACAAGGCTGTGAGGTGACAACTCTCAGCCAACCCTGTCCCCTCCTGGTGTCTCTGCCTCTGTGTCTGTCTCTTCGTGATGTGGAAAGTTTCATTCAGATCTCAGGCTCCAGGCAAACTCTCAAACACCATGCAGCCAGGAGGCAAGGATGCCATTCTACCTATCAAAGCCATAAGCTTATTTTTCACAAAATTTGGCCAGTTAGTTCCGTGCTCTTAAGCCATTTTTCAAATTATAAATGACAGCAAAAAGAAAAAATGACTTAGACTAAGAAAAATAGATACTGATAGCCCATGTACTAACTAGAATTATCTCCTTGCTAAAATATATATATTTGTTGGGTACCCACAAATATACAGAGGAAAATAACAAACATTGGGGACTTCAAAAGCTGGGAGAATAGGGAGATGAGGGCTAAAATATCACCTAATGGGTACAATATTCAGTATTTGAGCAACAGGCATACCAGAAACCCAAAGCTCACCGTTGTACAGTATATCCATATAATAAACCTGCATATATCTTGAATATATATATATAATGTTTTATGATATTGTCATTCATGAATCAAAATGTATAATTACCTGTAAGAGATACTTTTCTTTTGTAAATTTTAGCATAATACAAATATGGCAAAGTAAGGAACTACAAAAGAACAGAAAACAGTTGTCCTCTGGCTTCCCACTGAATATTTATTTTAGCTTCCAGATATGCAAATATTTGAATAGAAGGAAACTGCATTGTAGAAGTTTATTTTAGTTACAATGAGATTAATGGCATCTATTAGACATATTTTGTGATTGAGTATTCTGAAAGAAAAAACTGCTTAAAATATTTTTTTAAAATTTCATAACTCTACAATTCTGAATTCTTTATTCATTAAATAAATAGCACATCAAGAAGGCTTGAATATAAACAGATTGGTCACAGAAATCTAAACCTATACTTAATTAAATTTAACCAATAAACCCAGCTCCCCACCAGTTTGTGAGTGCTGGCACACAGCAGATGGTCCTCGTTGTTTCAGTAACATCACAGGGATTTACCCAAACCACTGTGATGCCAATCCAACCAAAACTCCTGATGGAAAAACTTCAATCTCAGGAATTCAGTCTGGAGACTTGCTCTATGAAGAAGATGAAGCTAAAAAAAAAAAAAAAAAAGAAGATGAAGCTATGTAGAAATGTAGCATAAAGTGATTGCTTTCCTAAGGATTGCTTAATTACCATATTTTTCTTAATTTTGGAAAAAAAATTTAATAAATCAAATACAACAAATCCACCAGACACCAAAAAAGGAGAAATGAAATTTAATTTCATTGTAAGAGACTTGATTTAGGCAGAAGAGAGACCTTTGTAACAGAAAAACTATCTAGACATAACCATCCTAAGAGGCATTTGTTACCTCATCTGTAATAATATGGCAGAAAGCCAGTTTGAAATGACTGAGGTGTTTTAGAGGTTAAAGAAATGAATGTTTTTGAGAAATTAAGCAGTCTTCTATTCAAATAATTGTGGGTGTTAAACATTTTTAGAACTCATCTTTATCCTTCATTATTAATAAATTGGTATTATGTAAGAGTTCATTTTCATTCTTCATCAGGGCTGCAACTCTTTATCCATTAAACAATTGACTCCTCATTCCTCCTTTTCCCCAGCCCTTGCTAACTGACATTGTTTCCTGTCCCTGTAAATTTGAGTACTCTAGTTACTTCATAAAAGTGGAATCACACAGTATTTTTCCTTTTGTGTCTGGCTTATTAGTGTGATGTCTTCACGGTTCATCTATGTTGTAGCATGTGTCAGACTTTCATTCCTTTTTCAGGGCGAACAGTTTTTTATTGTATGTATATAACACATTTTGTTTATCCATTCATCCATTGGTGGACATCTGGGTTGTTCCCACCTTTTGGCTATTGTGAATAATACTATTATGAACATGGGTATATAAAGATTTGTTTGAGACCCTGCTGCTTTCAGTTCTTTTGGGTGTTTACTCAGAAGTATAATTTATGGATCTTTTATAATTCTGTCAGAGGCATGTGAACCAGAGCAACTCCATCTTAAATAGGAGCTGGGTAAAATGAGGCTGAAACCTACTGGGCTGCATTCCCAGACAGTTAAGGCATTCTAAGTCACAGGATGAAATAGGAGGTCAGCACAAAGTACAGGTCATAAAGACCTTGCTGATAAAACAGGTTGCAGTAAAGGAGCCAGCCAAGACCCACCAAAACCAAGATGACTGCAAGAGTGACCTCTGGTCATCCTCACTACTAGACTCCCATCAGCACCATGGCACTTCACAGGTGCCACGGCAATGTCAGGAAGTTACCCGATATGGTCTAAAAAGGGAAAGCATGAATAATCCACCACTCGTTTAGCATATCATCAAGAAATAAACCATAAAAATGGGCAACCAACAGCCCTCAGGACTGCTCTGTCTATGGAGTAGCCATTCTTTTATTCCTTTACTTTCTTAATAAACTTGTTTTCACTTTGCACTGCAGACTCGCCATAAATTCTTTCTTGTGTGAGACCAAAAACTCTCTCTTGGGGTCTGGATGGGGACCCCTTCCTGTAACAATTCTCTGTTTAATTTTTGGGGGAACTGTCATACTGTTTTTTTCTGAGCTGTACCATTTTACATTCTTACCAGCAACAAACAAGGGTTCGTATTTATCCACATCCTTGCCAATGAAGTGGTGTAACTGTCTGGGGTAAATACCCGAGGTTCGTCGTCTCACGCCAGAGAAATCAAGGATGCAGACACACGAAGGGAGGTTAAGAGCAGACGTTTAATAGGTGAAAGAGAAAAGAGAATAGCTCTCTCTCCTGCAGACAGAGAGAGGTTCCCAAGTGGGTCTTCCAGTTTCATGGTGAAATGCAGGGGTTTTTATAGACAATCTTGAGGAGGTCATGTCTGATTTACATAGGGCCCGAGGGGTTGGTTGGACCGGTGTGTCATTTGCATAGTGCACAAAGAAGCTGGCCATCCCACCCTAAACTTTTTAAAATTTATTTTAATTAATTAATTTATTTTTATTTATTTATTTAATTTAATTTTTTTTTTTTTTTTTTTTTTTTTTTTTTTGAGATGGAGTTTTGCTCTTGTTGCCTGGGCTGGAGTGCAATTGGTGTGATCTCTGCTCATTGCAACCTCCACCTTCCAGGTTCAAGTGATTCTCCTGCCTCAGCCTCCCGAGTAGCTGGGATTACAGGCATGTGCCACCATATCCAGCTAATTTTGTATTTTTAGTAGGGACAGGGTTTCACCATACTGACCAGGCTGGTCTCGAACTCCTGACCTCAAGTGACCCACCCGCCTCGGCCTCCCAAAGTGCTGGTATTACAGGTGTGAGCCACCGGGGCCCAGCCCCACCCTAATCTTTTATTATGCAGTTGGGGTATCTACCTGGCAGACACCATATTTCCTGTCTTTTTAGTGCACATGTGGCCACAAAGAAAAGGGAAGCGGGAACCTCCACATTGAACATGTCTGGCACCCAGGTAGCCTTTTTCTATTGGTGCAGCTGCCAGCATTTACCTATGCAAGCTTCCAGCTTGCTTATTTATGTCTGCAGCTTGATTTTACAGGCTGCTCTTTGTTAGAAATGAAGTGATTTGGGGGCTGCTTTTTGCTAACAGGGAATTACCAGGGATTCTCTTACCCTTACTATCTACCTAAATATTTCCTTTTTAGCTCCTGTATCACCAACACTAGTTATTTTTATTTACTCTTTTGATAACGGATTTTTTTAGTGAGTGTAAAGTAGTATCTCAATGTGGTTTTGATTTGTATTTCCCTAATGGTTAGTGATGGTAAGCATCTTCTCATATGGTCATTGGTTCTTTGAATATCTTTTTTGGAAAAATACCTTTTCAAATCCTTTGTCCATTTTTAAATGGGATTGTTTGTTTTTTGTTGTTGAGTTGTCAGGGTATTAAAATATATATAATTTTCAATGTTAATCCTTTATCAGATGCATAATTTGCAAATATTTTCTCCCATTCTGTAAGTGGCTGTCTTAGCTAGGACAGCCATAACAAAATACCATAGACCACATGGCTTAAGCAACAGAAATTCCTTTTCTTACAGTTCTGTAGTCTGAGAAATCTGGTTGATTTGGTTCCTGGTGAGGACTTGTTTTGCTGTCTTATAGGCGGCTCCCATCTTGTCCTGGGGCATTAAAAAAAGCCAATTATCATCTTAAAGAGAAGGTTGAAACCTACCTCTGTAAAGCAGAGGTAGGTTTCAACCTCCAAATGGAGAGGAGATGGAATGATTTAGTTCGTCATAGGAAATCTGGCACCACCAAAGGTTAACCTGACATCTGTCTGAAGATTTGTTTTCAAGTCCCTGCTCAGCATGGTTTCCTTTGTGACCTCCAGAAAGTCACTCAGATTCTTTGAACCTTATTTTTTTCATCTCTAAGCCCTCATTTCATTCTGATTTCTATTTAGATAGATTATAGGACTAGGACTCATGTTTTTCTTCTTAATATTGAAAAGGCTATTCCAAGACATCCACTTTACCATGAGAATCTAATCTGCAGAGGATACAAGGACTTGAAGTAGCTCAAATTATACATTTAGAACATGTTCAATCCAGGGTCATTACTCAGTTTACCTTTGTATTTCTTTCTCCATAATCATATTTTTCTAATTTAAAATATTATGTGGTGCTGTAAATATATTTCATAACTACCTTTTTTACATTCTTCCATGTAAGGTCACTTAGTGTTTTAACTTTATTATCAAATTAATTTTACTCAATATTATTGTACAAGTTATTAAAATTTTATTGCTAATAATTTTCAGACAGTTTTAATTAATAAGCATTTAATATTCAACATTATGATGCCCACATTTGAAGTATAATTTCCCCTTGCTTAAATTGCTTTTCAGTGCCCACCAGTACTGTCTTACAACACTAGAAATTTCATATTATGGTAAACAAATGATGGTAAATTTAGGATAAGATGTGTTTAGATTCAAGTTTGTAGATGTCAGTGCACTTTGAATGTATTGAGTCATCTTAGAGCTGGTCACTGTTAGTGGATTACAACGGTTTGTTATTCCTGTTTTGCTGATAGGTAGCACATTCAGAATATGGGGTTTGCACACCATTGGTAAACATAGAACTCCAGCCTCCTGTGTTGGTAGTTTTCCCTCTTTAAGATTCCTGACAACTCTGCAATCAGCTTCTCTTGCTATGTAGAGTTAAATGGATGTTGGAAAGCTGTCACTATTTATTCTTAAAGGATTTCTTTAGATGGTGAGAAGGACTTCTGCCCAGGAAGCTAGTCAAAATGCTGCATATATGAGAGGTCTGAGCACATTCACAGGTCCCTGCAGCTGTTAGCACCTGTCTGTGAGCAACCCGTGATCTTTGATCTCTTCTTCTGGTAGATGCTTTAATGGTGAGGAAAACCATATTCTGCATGACTCCTGATGCCATATGGCTACTCTGGCCACTGAGAGCTGCCGAAACAACTAAAATAACAGCCTGACCTTTCATTTTCATTTTCTACTTCAGTGGGAATGTGAAACTTTGCAGCTTTTATCTGGGTTGTATGTTCAAGTTTATTTGCTTGCTTGTTTGTTTATTTAATGTATACTGATTATAGGATACATCAAATGTAAAACTTTCAGATATTTCCATAGGATCACAATACTTTTGTATATTATATGAGTAGTTTAAAATTTTATTCCTCTGTTTTCCACTTTTCCATTTCAATCACCTGATTTATAATGTCACATCTCTTTGAAAGAACTTAAAGGCAAGACATTTCCTAGTATCAGCCGGCATCAGGACTGAAATAGTCTTTGCAAAATTACAACAGTGAGAAAAAATTGACATCAGAAAATTATCACAGTAACAAATCTGCTTGCCTCCAACCTCCAACCTATCCATGTTCATTCCTGGACACAGGTCAAACTAACTTTGGGAGGAATTTAGTTTATAGTGTAAATTTTTTTTTTTTTTTTTTTTTTTTTTCTGAGAGAGTCTCACTCTATCACCCAGGCAGGAGTAGAGTGGCATGATATCACCTCTTTGCAGCCTCCGGCTCCCAGGTTGAAGCGATTCTCCCACCTCAGCCTCCAAAGTAGCTGGGATTACAGGTATATACCATCACACTCGGCTAATTTTTGTATTTTTTGTAGAGATGGGGTTTCCCTATGTTGGCCAGGCTGGTCTCAAACTCCTGACCTCAAGTGATCCATCTTCCTCTGCCTCTCTAAATGCTGAGCCACTGCACCCAACCTTATAGTTTAACTTTGAAACAAAGATAATAATAGCCCTTTCCAGGAAATTAAAAAAAAAAAAAAACCCTCCTTGAGCCAAAGATCCCAAGATTCCCAACCTCCCCAGTTGCTCGTACAGATAACATCACTATTGTAAAATCTCAGATTGGTGTTCGAAGTATTTTTTCCAACCCTGCATTCTGATAGCTCAACTGGCACCACCCAGACCAGTAAAGTGGTTTAATTGGTCATGTAGCCCCCCACCCCCAAACTGACTCAGTGTAAGAAGATGGTTTTGAATCCCTATGATTTCATTCTCGACCCGATCAATCAGCATTCCCCATTTCTCAGTCTCCTGCCTGCCAAATTATCCTTTAAAAACCCTAGTTCTTTATAACTCAAAAAACGGACTGATTTGAGTAAAAGCCTAGTCATTCATCTAGCCAAATCTCTGTGCATTAAACTCTCTCTATTGCAATTCCCATCTTGATAAACTGACTGCATCTGGGCAGCAGGCAAGAGGAACCCATTGGGCGGTTACAGGACCTTTGTGATTTTGTGCTGCTTGTCTCAAGTTGTAGGTTCAGGATATGATGGTGGAGACAAATGACCAAGTTCTGCTTTAGTTAGGCCCAGAGGGCATCACCTGTGCATTTCCATGCAGAATCTACATTGTGAGCTGCAATGCCACAACCCCACCTGTCTGACCACCTCCTGGAGTAAGAGATAGCCTGCGGATGACTCCAGCCAAAGGCGTTGAGGACAAAACCAAATCAAAACAGACAACAGAAACAGGAGGAGGTGCCAATACTAGAAAAAAACAAGTCACTGATGTCAGTAAAACCATCAGGATAAATACTGTGGAGGAAGAGTGGTCGTGAGTTGGACTCACTCAGATCAATAAAGCATTTCATACCTGGTGCTGTTCCTAGATGCTTGCATGCAGCAGCCTGCCAGAAGTAGAATGAAATCTGTGGAAATCTCATAATTACTAGCTGCTGAGTATATGTCCTTTCTAATTTGTAGAGGAAGATGGACCTTAAGATAATTACCTGAAATTATAGAGGGTGTTGACATCTATATTTCCACCCTTGATGTCTTCTCTAAGCTCCAGATTCATATATCCAGCTATCCCTTAGAAAAAACCAAACTCATTATGTTTCCTCAAACTCATTCTTCTTTTATATATATATTCAATGTGTATATATATGTGTGTGTATATATATATTTTTTCTTTTAGAGACAGAGTCTTGCTCTGTCATCCAGGCTAGAGTGCAATGCTGCAATCATGTCTTACTGCAGCCTTGAACTCCTGGGTTCAAGGGATCCTCCCACCTCAGCCTCTCAAGTAGGTAAGAATACAGGAGTGCACCACCATGCCTGGCTACGTATATATTTTCAGTGTCATCTCATTCACAGTTATGAACTCATTGTATATGTAGTGCTAGTAAAAATGAGAAATTAAATCAATATTTTTTAAACTAAACCGACCCTGATAATGTAAGTGCATGTCAGTTAGGATCCTTTCTTCTACTTTTAACATATTCTAAGCTCAATAAATCAGAAGACATATTTTTCCTTAGGAAAGTTCTTAAGGGACACTTTTTCCCTTTCTATGACTCTCAGACAAACTCCAGCATGGTCTATTGGGAATAAATAACACCCAGTGAAGAAAACTGGAAGAAGAGGAGAGAGGAAAG
This sequence comes from Macaca mulatta, assembly GCF_049350105.2. NCBI lineage: Eukaryota > Metazoa > Chordata > Mammalia > Primates > Cercopithecidae > Macaca > Macaca mulatta. Next base: position 62,555,015 of record NC_133413.1, read on the forward strand.
GCAAGGCCATCCATATAATGAAGAGAATGTTGTCTAGAAATGAAGATGAGTAAGAGAAGGAATTATGAAGGTCAACCAGCAACAAAAGTCCTTCTACGATTGCAAAACTCAGGTTAGGACCTAGAAATGGTGATAAGCTGACCTCTAAGTTCCCAAAGGCAGAGGGAAGTCAACGCGTTGCAGGGTAGAATCATCGAAGGCTCTCCTCAGAGTGTAGCACCCTGAGCCATTGCTGTGAGTCGCTCAGATGCACTGTACATGCCTGATGGACATGATGCTTGGCCATGTGGGAGCCACGGGAAAAAACTTCCCCTTCACCCTCTGAAGTTTCACTAAAAAATGAACTCGCAAAAGGCAGATTCATTGGAGAAAAGGCGTACAGGTTTATTAACACGCACACAAGGAGAACCACAGAGTACTCACCCACTCCCTAATGGGGTTCAGAAGCTTGTCTGCTATCCTGGCAAAACAGGGTATGGGAGGGAGAGAAGAGGAATTCTGTTGAGGGGATTACCAGGAAGAATGAATAGATCAGAGAATAGAGATTAATTTATACATCGTCTTGTGAATAGGTCTGTTCAGGCATGGTTACATTCTCGGTCTTATAGGGAGGGGAATTAAAAACAACTGTTCTCCTTAATGGGTTTGGCTGTTAGGCAGATAAAGAAATCTCAACTTCCTTCTGTGCTTTGGGAGAAACAGTAGAATGTGGATCGGGGGGAAAGACCTTGAAGCTTCTTCGGTTCAGCATGTCAAGATGCCATATTGTTGGGGTATTATCTTCTGAGCCCCAACAACCAGCGCCTCACCTCCTAGGACACCTTGCCTGGGTGCTTTCTTCTCTGCTTCCACCCCAACCTATAGAATTGCAACTGAAACCACCTTTGCAAAGATTACGATTACGACAGTGAGAGAAATCCAACAGGGCTGACTCCATCTTGCGTCTGACCACCTAGCTGTCCCGGTTTATTCCTAGGTAGAGGCCAAGCTAACTTTGGGAGGGATTTTGTTTCTAGCTTAACCTTAAAACAAAGATGATAACAGCTCTTCACAAAACTAAATCGCATTTGTAAAACTAATGAAAGTCCATGAGAACAGGTGTGTGAGAGGGGCCTGAACTCTGCTAAGATGTTGGTGTAGTTTCTATAGTAATCTCTTACTGCTCCAGAGTCATGTGGCAGAAGGCACAGGATTCATGACTTCCCCAGTTGCTCCTATAAATAACATCATGATTGTGGAAGCTAAGATTGATTTTTTGCAACATTTTTCAAACTTACTGTACCCGGACTGTGACTCATGACCCAACGGGTCCTGTGGCCCCACCCAGAGGACCATTTTCCACATCCCTATGATTTCCTCCCCAACCAATCAGCACCACCCATTCCCTAGGTCCCTGCCCACCAAATTGTCCATAAAAACCCTAGCCTCTAAGTCCTTGGAGTGTCTGATTTGAGTAATAGCTCTGTCTCCCATGTGGCAGTCTCATGTCAATTACTCTTTCTTTCCTGCAATAGCATGGTCTCAGTGAATTGGTTTTGTCTGTGCAGCAAGCAGGAAGAATTCATCTGGTAATTACACAAGCCTCAAGCTTGGCCCAGGTAAATTCTCTTATATTAGTTTTGCCTCAGGTTCTTCCTTTTAGGTCAATAATATTATTATTATTTTTTTAATTTGCTTACTTGTCAGTTGACTGTTGTCACCACACAAGAAAATAAACTGCACAAAAGGAGGCAGCTGAACTCTCGTTTAATGGTGTAGATTCAGGATCTAGAGTTGTGCTTGCAATTCTAGGAGCTCAACCAATGGCTGTTAAGTTAGTGGATAAATAAAATGCTGACTTGATGTAACATCAGCATCATGGGGTAAAACATTGTATCTCAATCTTACTTCAAAGGAGGTTTTGGTCAAGGCTCCCCTGTAAACAAAAATCTTCCTTCTCTTAACATGTAAAGTCTATTACTAACTTGTAAAGACCCCTTTCTAACTTGGAGAGGGTGAAGGCCTCACAAGAAAAGACACAGGGCCGGTTATCTGAGGGAACTCTTGAGTAGAAAAGGAAATTGACAGCACAAAGGCTGTAACAGTGTCTAGTCCTGGAGATTAAAGTGGGGGAAATGCCATTGAAAGCAGGTTGGGTTTCAGAGCTCCCTCCCTCAATTGTGATGCATACTACAAGATCATAGTTCTGATTAGAATGTCTTTTTTTTTTTTTTTTTTTTTTTTTTGAGACAGAGTCTCGCTTTGTTGCCCAGGCTGGAGTGCAGTGGTGCAATCTTGGCTCACTGCAACCTCTGCCTCTCAGGTTCAAGTGATTCTCCTGCCTCTGCCTCCTAAGTAGCTGGGACTACAGATGTGCACCACCACGCCCAGCTAATTTTTGTATTTTTAGTAGAGACAGGTTTTGCCATGTTGGTCAGGCTGGTCTCGAACTCCTGACCTCAGGTGATCCACCCACCTTGGGCTCCCAAAGTTCTAGGATTACAGGTGTGAGCCACCACACCTGGCCAAGCATGTCCTTTTAAATCTCACCTGGTATCACAGGGAGAGAGGGAATGAGAAGGGGTTTTAAAAGGATATGCCTTTAAACAGACATGCTTTTAAAACCCCTTCTCATTCCCTTTCTCCCTGTAATACCAGGTGAGAAGAGATAAGATAAGAACTTTTATCTGAGGACTGTGAATCCTTTTAAACAATCAGGCCCAGAGATATAAATCTGAGGACTATGTGTCCTTTTAAACACTCAGGCCCAGAGATTTAAAACTTCTGCTCTTTCTCCCCATGATACCAAGTGAGAAAAGATAAGAACTTTTGTCTGAGGACTATGAGTCCTTTTAAACAATCAGGCCCAGAGAGAAATAATGAGATGGAAATCATGTCCTACTTCCCCCTTGAGCTACGTATTCACATCTTCAAACCGCTTGTGGTTGGACACAGTGGCTCGTGCCTGTAATCCCAACACTTTGGGAGGCCAGGACAGGAGGATCACTTGAGACCAGGAGTTCAAGACTAGCCTGGGCAACAAAGTGAGAACCCTGTCTCTACAAAAAATGAAAATTAAAAAAATAAAAATAAAAAACCCTGCTCTCTATTGCCATAAGTAGCTATCAATTAACCCAATAATGCCTCACTGGACACCATAACCCATTCCCAGTAGCTTAACAAGGTATAGCCAATCACTATTTAATGTTATTTCTGTAAACCAACGTGAATTTCTGACAAACACTTCGTATGAGTCCACTCCCTGTTCCCCTTTTCTGCCTTTAAAATCTACTTGGAACTGCTGCTACTCAGAGTGTATATTCGGGGCAAATTGAATAATGCTCTTGGGTTGCAGTTCTCAAACTTGGCCCAAATAAACTATTTCTATTAATTTTGCTTCCGTTTCTCTTTTTTTTTTTAGGTCAACACAGATTCTCAGAATTAAACATTTCCATGTCCCAGAAGATGGCAAAGTCACTCACAAAAATACCTCAAAATGTGTTTGTCAAGAAATTACACTTTCTCTTGATTTTGTGGACCACTTTCTAATTTCCAACCCAGATAAAAGCCTCCTAGTGAAGCTGGTATTTCCTAGCACATCCCTCTACCCTCCCCAGCACACTGTTCCATCCCTGGATGGCCTGTCCACAGACAGCACTCCTGTGTGGCCACTGGGGGAGGCAGCTGCATCCCAGAGATGGTGATGTCCAGGGCTTGATAAGGAAGCTCTTTGTGTGGCCTGGAGATGTCCCGGGAGCTGGTTGGTGCCCATCTTCTCTCATTTCCTTACCACCTTCTTTCTTGTGTTGCTTTCTCGTTCTAAACTCCCTATGGTGTTGGAGCAGCCAGAGAAGAAATGTTACTAGAGCTGTTACCGCTACCTACAAGGAGCCCCATTCTGCACACAGAGGCTGCTGGCTCCTTTTTCCCAATCACAGACCAGAATGTATGTGAAAGAAGATGTGGCTGTTCTGCAGGTTGGAGCTCTAGGATCGGAAGAACTCATCTGTATCACATATGATCCAGCTGAAAGTCCCTACAGACTGGGCCCTCTGTGTTTTTAGAGGCAGCTTCCAAGGGCAGGAAGACTTCCAGAGTGCAGGACTGAGCCTGCTGCTAATCTTGTTCTGGTCGAGAGTTTGATGAGGGAGACAAGAATTGTGGAGCGAGAACAGCAGCAGCAGCAAATCTGCAGAGAGGAATGCCAAATTCACTGCTATGATTTTTTTTTTTTCTTTTTTTGAGACAGTTTCACTCTGTCATCCAGGCTGGAGTATAGTGCCATTTCCGCTCATTGCAACCTCTGCCCCCCCCGGGTTCAAGCAATTCTCCTGCCTCAGCCTCCTAAATAGCTGGGATTATAGGCATGTGCCACCATGCCTGGCTAATTTTTGTATTTTTAGTAGAGATGGGGTTTTGCCATGTTGGCCAGGCTGGTCTCAAACTACTGACCTCATGTGATCCACCCGCCTGGCCCCGCAAAGTACTGGGATTACAGGTGTCAGCCACCACGCCTGGCCTGCTGTGATTTTTCATTGAACCTAGTTAACTCATTTTTAACCCCTATTTTTGGTACAAAAATAAAACTTAGGTTGTAATCAACTGGTGGGCTCTTTCCACCTACTGCACAGATAAGATCAGTCCACGGAGACCACAGGGTTGCAGTAAAGAAAGAGTTTGATGTGAGGCCAGCCACGTGGGAGAACTGGAGTTATCACTCAAATCAGTCTTCCCAAAGGCTTGGACGTCAGGATTTTTGTGTACAATTTGGTGGGCAAGGAGCTAGGGAATGGGTGTTGCTGATTGGTAGGGAGTGAAATCATAGGGGTGTGGAAAACAGTCCTCATGTGCTGAGTTTTCCTCTGGGTGGGGCCACAGGACCAGCAGAGTTATGAATCCAGGTGGGGCCAGTCTGAAGAACATCTCAAAAAATCAATCGTAGGTTCTACAATAGTGATGTTATCTATAGGAGCAGTTGGAGAAGTCACAGATCTTGTGACCCCTGGCCACATGACTCCTGGGCAGTAAGGGATTACTATGCCTACATTTCAGCAGAGTTCACATCCTTCCCACAACTCTAATCTTGCAGTCCTTCATTAATCATACAAAGGCAGTTTTCAGTCCCTGAGCAAGGAGGGGTTTGTTTTGGGGCGGGACCATTATCATGCTTTATTTCAGGTTAAACTATAAACTAGATTCCTCCCAAAGTTAGCTTGGTCTACGGCCAGGAATGACATGGACAGCTGGGAGGGCAGAAGCAAGATGGAGTCAACTATGTCCGATTTATCATACTGTCATAATTTTTCAAAGGCAGTTTCAAGGTTACTATTCTCATGATTCAACACATCCTCAAGGAGTGAGATTGAGTCTGTGTAAGTGTATCGTGACTTTCCATAACACGCCTTGTCATGCAGTCTTCTACCCTGCTAGAACTGGAATCTGGCCTCGGCTGGTTCCTACCAGCAGTACTGCCATCACCTCATCCTCATCTGCCCCATCTGTTGTTTTGGAACCACTTGTATCCTCTGAAATACATATGTTGAAGTCCTAACCTCTTGTGCCTCAGAATGGGACTATGTTTGGAGATAGGGTTTTAAAGAGGTAATTAAGGTTAACTGAGATAGTTAGTGTGAGCCCTGATCCAAAATGACCCTTATAAGAAGAGGAAATTTGATGCTTATACTCACAGAAGAAGAAATCATTTGAAGACACAGAGAGAAGAGGGCCAAGGAGACAGGTCTCAGAGAAACTAACCCAATGACACTTCGTCTTGGATTTCCAGCCTCCAGAATTACTGGAAAATACATTTTTCTTGTTTAGGCCACCCAATCTTTACTACTTTGTTATAGCAACCCTAGCAAACTAATGCTGTCACCAACCCAGTGTGAAAATGGAACATTCCCAATTCTCTTGCTGTTAGGCCAAGCTTATTTGTAATAGATTCTTGTTTTCAAAGGATATATATACATTGAGATTCTCAATATATTTGTTAAAATACATTGTTTCTTGTTAAAAGCATAGGACTTTGAAATGTCTTTGTGTTACAGATACGTAGATGTTCTGAGCCATAATTTTTGGAAAATGCTTTCAAAGAAAAGGAAATCTACTGGACAAATAGTATGATTAATGGGGATCTAGTGACAAAATAATTGGCCCTAATTGGATTTGTGATGTTTTTGCAGCTTGAAATTAGCTTCAAAATCCAACAATAACATGAAAGAATGTTCAGTATCATGAATCAAATTAAAACCACGATTAAATCACCTCACTTTCATTAGGGTAGCTACTATTAAAAAAAAAAAAGCAAAACAAAACGGAAAATAACAACTGTCGGCAAGGATGTGGAGAAATTGGAACCCTTGTGAAACCATCCCACAGTGTTGACAAGAATTGCATGCTGGGTTCTGGACAGAGGTAGTTCCAATTAAGTACTAATCAGTCTGCACTTGGGCCCACTTCCTCGTTGTCAAAAGTCATGTAGCACTAGATGCTGACCATGTACACATCCCCACTGTTCCTATAGATGTGATCTCTGACATTAGAATCATAAGGCTTTTGTTTAAGGATCACTTATAATGTTTTTCAGACCCCAAATTCCAGCAGCCAGTTTGAAGACTCCTACAGAGTAATGGGATCAGCATGAGAATACAGCTTCTCCGTCTCCCTATCTCATGACTTCACCCTCTACTCTTCCAACCAATCAGTGATCTCCACATTGCAGCCCATTCCCACACTCTTAAAAACCCTTACTCTTCAGGGAGACAGATTTGAGGTTTCTTCCCATCTCATTCAACAACCCTACAATTAAACCCCTTTCCCTGCTACAACCTGGTGTCCCAGCTTACTGATTTGCTGTGTGCATTGAGCAATGAACCTATTTCAGTTACACTTGTGCACTGTTGGCAAGAAGGTAAAATGGTACAGCCACTATGGAAAATGGTATGAAAGTTTCTCCAAAAATTAAAAATAGAATTCTCATGTAACCCAGCTGTCCCACTTCTGGGCATGTACATCCAAAGGAAGTGAAATCAGTATCTCAAAGAGACCTTTGTACACCCGTGTTCATAATAGCATTATTCACAGTAGCCAAAAGGTGGGAACAATTCAATGTCCATTGACAGAGGCACAGATAAACAAAATAAAGTATATACATAACAATGGAAAATTATTCAGCCTTGAAAAGAAATGAAAGTCTGGCATGTACTATAACATGGATGAACCTTGAGGACAGTGTGCTAAGTGAAATGAGTCAGAAGCAAAAAGACAAATATTGTATGATTCCACTTACATAGGGTACCCAGAGTAGTCAAATTCATAGAGACACAAGGTGTCCACTGGAATGGCGATTGCCAGGGGAAGGGGAAGGGAAAATGGGGAGCTGTTTAAATGAGTCCAGAGTTTCAGTTTGGAAACGATGACAGAGCTCTGGAGATTGGTTGCATACCAATATGAACATAGATAACAGTATGGCATTGTACATTTAGAAATGATTAAAATGGAAAATTTTATGTTAAATGTATTTTACCACAACCAAAATTTAAAAGAAAGAAAAAAACAGCTATGAAGATTTCTAAGTTATTTTGCCATGAGGAAAAATAAATAGATCCCATAAAAAAAATCCTGAGTGGATCTGGTAATGTCATTGTGTATGTAAAGTCGTTTTCTTGAGCAACATAGGGAATAGTCTTTAATCCTTTAAAATATCACAGGAAAAAAAAGCGAGTAAAAGTCACATTGCTCTGCCTCAATTCACAAGAGTTTTTGTGGAACTCAATTATTGGTTGATAGTGGAAGCTCTTGCTGGATAATTTTTCACTTTTCTGATCATCTGGGGTAGAGTTTTAAGACTTTACTAGTTCCTCCCCGTACAGAGCTATAGGATTCCACTTGACCATGTTGCTCTCCCATTTCTACATAGTTTTAAAAATTATAGAATATCTCTTTTCATGGTGTTTGGTTCTATAATGTTTTAATTATCAGCGGCTTATGAAAAAAGTCAATGTTCTACCTCTTGATTCTGATGGCCATTTTCATACTCATTGTAGGAACTACAATATTGTTTTCTGTCTGAACTTGCAGTCACAGAGCATGAAACAAATAACAATTGAATTCTAAATAACTGCTTTCCAGATTTTGTACTGGCTATCTAATTCTATCTATCTATCTATCTATCTATCTATCTATCTATCTATCTATCAATCATCTATCTTATAGCACTGTGGAATTTAATTTAATTAGTAGTTAACTATTGCAGCCTACAGAATGTTAAAATAATTCTGACGTTATTAATGTCCCTAAACCTACCAGTAAGCCTCACAGAGAAAATAAGTTTGTTGGGCATGACGCTTAAACTTTAAGAGTATTTATTATTTAATAAATTAATGGTTCACTGAACCAGACCATCTATATAGCTTTATAAACATTTACTTGGTTTTATAAACAAAAACCTACCATGGAAAATGTAATGCACCACTCTTAAAGGCATTGGAAAATATAAAGTTGTTATTTTAAGGAAATATTTCCAGTTAGATTTCATGTAGCCAATATTAGCAAGGATGTTAGGGTAATGGGGATTAGGCGACAATTTACATACAGCCTCTCAGAAAAGCAAGAATCAACCCACTGTAATGGAGACTATATTAAGTAGTTGTAAGGATCTTATCAAAATTAAGAGAATCCTGGCCAGATGCAGTGGCTCATGCCTGTAATCTCAGCACTTTGGGAGGCAGAGACAGGGGGATTGCTTGAGTCCAGGAGTTTGAGACCAGCATGGACAACATATTGAGACCCTGTCTCTACATAAAAATTGTTAGTAGCCAGGTATTGTGACAAGTGCCAGTAGTCCCAGCTACTAGAGAGACTGAGGTGGGAGGATGGCTTGAACCCAGACAGTCAAGGCTGTCATGAGCTGTGATTGTACCACTGTGCTCTAGTCTGGGTGACAGAGTGAGACCTTGTCTCAAAAAAATTAAAATTTTTAGTTAAAATTAAAAATAAAATAAAATTTAAAATAAATTTTAAAATTAAGATAATCTTAAAAAAATATTTACCCACACTTAATACTCTTCCAGAAGCATTGCTGTTGAAAGAGGTCCTAAGGTGACAAGTGCTCCTGGGCCTTCTCAGATAGGGTAGTGGCCCCCCTGAAAGTCTTGACTGCAGCAGAATTTTCAGTTGTACACACCCTCTAGCATGAAACAAAAGGCAGAGGGCAATAATCACCCTCAAAGAACTGTAATATTGTGGAAAACATTTCTTTCAAATAAAATTCCTGCATTTCAGTAATTACAAGCACACCAATCTTGAAACTATCGTGTGCCTTTGTCAATTTTCAACACCTTTTTTGAGATTTTAACTGACATGCAAAATCATCACTCACTGCAAAAGTACAATTCAATGATTTTTCGTAAATATTACAGAATTGTGCAATTATCACCACAATCCAATTTTAGAACACTGCCATCTCCCCAAAAAAATAATTCCCACCCCTACTCTCACCCTTTGGCAATCATTGATCTGCTTTTCAGCTCTAATAATTTGCCTTTTCTGAATATTTTATAGTAATGGTGACATATAATATGTGGGCTTTTTTATTTATTTCTTCCAAGTAGCCTAATATTTTTGAAGTTCAGCCATATTTTTATGTATATCAGTAGTCCATTGCTTTCTGTTGCTTGATAGAATTCTAGTGTATGGGTGTACAACTTTTTTTTTTTTTTTTTTTTTCTGGAGTGCAGTGGCACAATCATGGCTCACTGCAGACTTGACCTCCCAAGCACAAGCAATCCTCCTACACCTCAGCCTCTAGAGTAGCTATGACTACAGGTGCTTGCCACCACACCCGGCTAATTTTTTTTTTCTTTGTAGAGATGGGATCTCACCACATTGCCTAGGCTGATCTCAAACTCCTGGACTCAAGCAACCTTCCTGCCTTGTCCTCCCAAAGTGTTGGGATTACGGGAGTGAGCCACTGCACCCAGCCGACGACATTTTGTAATGCCCTCACCACTTGATAGACATTTAAATTGTTTCCAGTTTGGGTCTATCATGAATTAAGATGCTATTAACTTTCACATATGTATCTTTATTTTGTATTTTTTTTTTTTTTGAGACAGAGTCCCACTCTGTTGTCCAGGCTGGAGTGCAGTGGCATGATCTCTGCTCACTGCTACCTCCGTCTCCTGGGTTCAAGCGAATCTCCTGCCTCAGCCTCCTGAGTAGCTGGGACTACAGGCTTGTGCCACTACCACTCTGGCTAAGTTTTGTATTTTCAGTAGAGACGAGGTTTTGTCATATTGGCCAGACTGGTCTTGAACGCCTGACCTCAAGTGATCCACCCGTGTCAGCCTCCCAGAGTGCTGGGATTATGGGCATGAGCCACTGCACCTGGCCCTCACATATATATCTTTGTATGGACATACGCTTTTACTTTTCTTGGGTGGATTCCTAGCAGTGAAATTGTTTGGTTGTATGGTAAGTTCATGTTTAACATTTTAAGAAATTGTCAAACTCTTGTCCAAAGCAGCTGCACCATTTGCATTCCCACAAGCATATGTGAGGCTTCCATATTTTCCACATCCTTGCCATCCCTTGGTAAGGACTGCTATTTTCTTGATAGCCTTGTCACTTGGTTTTTATGATAAATGATGCTCTTGATTGTCAGGTTTCTCTCTGAAAGGCCATTCACATTCCTCACAGCTGGGGAGGAGGAGGAGGCAAGGATGTCAAAGATATCTTTGTCGAGGCAGAGCCAGATTAGAGAAATGTGGCTTAGATTTGGGGCAAGTAGATAAGGTTTCTAATAATGTCTCCTCTGAACGAAAATTATTCACTGCAGCCTGCAGGCTTCCCTGCCTTTCTCCTGCCACCCTCTGGACGAGTCCCAGCCTGCCCAATGAAACCACCTTGGGGAGGAGATGAGCAGGAAGCCATGAGAGCAGGCAACGAAGAGCCTGGCCTCAAGGTCCAGGTGAGCATCATAACCAGTAGATACCGGAGAACAGATGAGAGTCAAATGCCGGCTTCTGCCTGCTCACAGAAATCAATTCATACGTGGAGAGCAGTGTCCAAGGCTGAACTTGTTTCTCAGTTAGAGTCCTCTTTTGGGGACTGGAGCAGCAATCCCCACTTACAAACATCAGCAGTGAGGAAAAGTATCCCCACCAAGTTTGTGGCCATGACATTTTTTGCTCATACGCATTTGTAAACCGTTCTTCCTCATTTTCTAACCACATAAACGTTGATAGCAATACCTATGTGTACATAGAGTTTAGCGCTATAGAAAATGCTGCTGCATGAGTCATCTTGCTCCAGGCTTACAGAAGACACTGATCTCTGAAGGCTGCAACAGCCTGCAAGTAACAAAGCCAAGTAGCAGAGCTCAAGCTGAGTGTCTGCGGCTGCAAGTGTGGGCCCTGCCCTCACATCCTCACTGCTCAGTCACAAAGCAGAACCAATTTTTTTTTTTTTTTTAAACAGAGTCTCACTCTGTCACCCAGGCAAGGGTGCAGTGGTGCAATCTTGGCTCACTGCAACCTCCCCACTTGGGTTCAAGTGATTCTCCCACCTTAGCCTCCCGAGTAGCTGGAATTACAGGCTTGCGCCATCATGCCTGGCTAATTTTCGTACTTTTAGTAGAGACGGGGTTTTGCCATGCTGACCAACCTAGTCTCAAACTGCTGACCTCAGATGATCCACACGCCTTGGCTTCCCAAAGTGTTGGGATTACAGACGTGAGCCCGGCCAGCTGAACCTGTCTTTAGAAGACTCACAAAGTTGCCCTGTGTGACTGCTTACTTTTTAAAAGCGAATGCAGTATTTGAAATACAGAATCACAAATTAAATCAATATTAGTAAAAATAAAGCAATACTAATAGGCACTACCAAAATTAGCAGATTGTTTCCACAGTGCTTGAGCCAATAGAAATGTACACTTTTTTTTTGCCTTATGCACAAATGTGCTGTTTCACTTCACACCAATGATCTGAATGAAAATGGCTTCCTTGATAAGTGCAACTGTGCTACTGCCTTATAATTACTCTATAACTCAGAGTTCTTTAGCAGCAGGGAACACACACCAAATAATGATTCTCAACTCTTCCAGAATTCTTCCCTTGTGGTCATGCTTGCAGCTGTCTGATTTGTACCTTAGTAGTATCATCTTACATGTTCTAATAAAGTGTTCCCAAACCATGTTCTCTGTAACACTAGAGTTCAGCAAGTTAGTACTAGATGTTCTGTAAAAAATAAAAAATAAAAAATAAATAAAACTTTTTGTGACCAAATAATTTCAGAAAACATAGGTTAAAACAAATTTAAACAGATTCTTTAAGGATTTTCTGAGTCTTTATTATGCCAGTGAACATGTGGATTGTCAAGAGGGACTAGCATATTCATTGTTTCCCAAATGTATTCATTTCAGAATTTTTAAAAATTAATATATTGTGGGGTATTTTTTAACATATTAATATATTGCAAGATATTCTCTTTGTATTTCTATTCCCATCTTTGAATACGCTGCTATATTGAGATACTGACATTAATTTGCCTGAAAAAAAAAACTGCATAGAGCCACTAAATGTGGTGGAAAGTGTTTGAGGGTTGAATGTGATAAAGCAAAGATATTAATCAGTTATCTTGAAGACTACAAAGCTTGTTTACTTCCACATTATGAATTTATGGTAAGAATAGCCATCGCCAAAAATACTCAGACCATTTATTTACTATTAAATATGAGTCGCCAGCTGTGGTGGCACACACCTGTAATCCCAGTTCCTCAGGAGGTTGAGGCAGAAGAATTACTTGAACCCGGGAGGTGGAGGTTGCAGTGAGTCGAGATCGCCCCACTGCATTCCAGCATGGGCAACAGAGTGAGACTGAGACTCTGTCCAAAAAAAAAAAAAAAAAGATGACTCTGAAACTATTGTTATCCTATGTCAATCTTCCTTATATCCTCTAAGATAGAAAGCATTACCCTTAATTTACCAGAAACAAGGCTTAAATAATTGAAGCAATTTTCCCAAGATCGTTCAGCTAGTAAAAGTTGCAAAACTATGATCCAAAGCAAAGTTTGTACAAATTTGTATCCCAACTATTCTCTGTACTTCTCTGTTCTAAAATGAATCTCTACTTCAAGTGATTTAATATTCTATAATTATTAGAGATTTGATTGATAAGGATTATGACCATATAGAATTTAGAACTTTTGAAATAAAGATTACAGAGCAGCAAATATTATTCTGGCATTAATTTTCTTTTTCTTTCTTTCTTTTTTTTTTTTTTTTTTTTTTTTTGAGACAGAGTCTCGCTCTGCCGCCCAGGCTGGAGTGCAGTGGCCAGATCTCGGCTCACTGCAAGCTCTGCCTCCCGGGTTCACGCCATTCTCCTGCCTCAGCCTCCTGAGTAGCTGGGACTACAGGCGCCCGCCACCTCGCCCGGCTAGTTTTTTGTATTTTTTAGTAGAGACGGGGTTTCACCGTGTCAGCCAGGATGGTCTCGATCTCCTGACCTCGTGATCCGCCCGTCTCGGCCTCCCAAAGTGCTGGGATTACAGGCTTGAGCCACCGCGCCCGGCCTTTTCTTTCTTTCTTTTTTTTCTTTTTGAGACGGAGTTTCGCTCTGTCCCCCAGGCCAGAGTGCAATGGCGTGATCTCACCTCTCTGCAACCTCGGCCTCCTGGGTTCAAGTGATCCTCTTTCCTCAGCCTCCTGAGTAGCTAGGATTACAGGTGTGCGCCACCATGCCTGGCTAATTTTTTTTCTTGTATTTTTAGTAGAGATGGGGTTTCTCCATGTTGATCAGGCTGGTCTTGAACTCCTGACCTCAGGTAATCCACCCGCCTCGGCCTCCCAAAGTGCTAGTATTACAGGCATGAGCCACCACACTTGGCCTTAGTTTTCTTTTTCCAGGCTTTGGCAATTAGTTTTCACAAAGTTCTTGAGAAATTATAATTTTCTGGAAACAAAATAGAAACACTGTAAATACATTTAATGGAGTAACACTTGATAATTCTGCCGGAAAACAAAAACACTCCTAAATGTTGTGAAAAACAAGCTGTGGAGTGCAGCTGTAAATTCCTTCGTATCAGATTCTAGTACCAGATGCTGTGAGAAAAGATTTAAGAGTCTGTGTGTGTGTGTGTGTGTGTGTGTGTGTGTGTGTGTGTGTGTGAGATGTAACTTGGAGAAAGATCAAATTAAAATGGAAAATGGAGGAGGTATTTTTATAGTCTCCTCATTTGCACTCCAAGTTAGGAAATGGCTGTATAAAGAGATGACCTCCAAGAACCTTTATAGGACTGATGTGGCTTGACCAAGACAAATATAAATAAAGAATGGACAGTGGAGTCATGGCTTAGGGTGTGACAGCGGCCTCTAGTACTTGAAGAACTGTACTTTGGTGGGAGATTAAGCTTTTGTGTCACCTGGAGGAAGAATCCTGATAAATGGGTTGTGAAGGGGTCAGTCCACCAAGGTGGTTAAGCCCGAACCTGGAGTCCAGCAGCTCAGACTCACATGCCAGCTTACTCTTCAATAGTTATGGGAGCTTGGACATGGTAGTCAATTTCTTTAAGCTTCATTTCTTCTTCTTTGTTCTAAGGAAACTCATACTAACCTCATAGGGTTATTGTAAAAAAAAAAATGAGATAACATTTGTAGTGTGCTCAGTCCATTGCCTGGCCCTCCATAAAAGCACTGTAAGTGGTAGTAATAACAACACAGTCATTGGGAGTCAGACTGTGGCTCAAGATAAGTTAGAACTTCCTAAAAGAAGGAGGTAACTTATTCTGGAAGTGCTAAAATTTAGCTGGGATTGTCTCCTGTTAAGGAAATTAGAGAGAAAATTTAAGATTGCAGATGGGCTTGCTGCCTTCCCCTGACTCCCATCTCCTTTGTTTCTCAACTGGTGGCTTGCTCATGCCGAGTCACCTCTCCATTTTCAGAACAGATGATGGAACATTAAGTGATGTGGGTGTAAGCTTCTCACCTGGCCACTGTGAGGCCAGATGACAAAATCCACAAGTGTAGGAGTTAGTCCTCTATGGAGTGACCTTTGAACAATGAGAAATGGAACACAGAAGTGATGCGGGACAGGTGAGCCCCCAGATTGGGGCTTAGCCTGGGAGGGTTCTTAGCTTCACCCAGGAAGAAATTCAAAGACAAACCAGTGGTGTTAGACGGTAACTTTTATTGAAGCAGCAGTGTACAGCAGTAGCAAAGGGACTGCTCCTTGCAGAGCAGGGCCCCCCTGTAGGTAATGTGCCCAGAGTAGCAGCTCAGAGGCAGTTCTGCAGGCATATTTACACCCACTTTTAATTATATGCAAACCAAGGGAAGAATTATGCAGAAATTTCCAGAAAAAGGTGGTAATTTCTGGGTCATCAGGCCTTTGCCAGGGAAAGGGGGCAGTAACTTCTGAGTGTTGCTGTGGCAATGGTAAACTGACATGGCACACTGGTGGGTGTGTCTTAAGAAGAGGTGCTTTCACCTCTTCCCTTTTTTGGCTAGTTCTCAATCTGGTCTGGTGTCTGAGCCCTGCCTCCAAAGTCAAGTCCCACTTCCTACCTCAAAAGGAGCTGGGCAGATACACCTCTCCCTCCTTTCATTCTGCTGTGGACTACTCCAGAGCCCTGCGTGAGGATAGGCTGGTTAAAAGGCTGTATGTAATTTGCAGACAGCTGTGGCGTGTTGTACCACACAGTGTATTGTCTCATGTTCCTTTGCCTCAGTTTGTCTTTTTCCTTACCTCACCATTCCAACTGTGCACCTCTCAGATAAGCATCAAAGCTGAAGCCTTGAGTCTGGCTCATCTTCAAAAAATAAAATAAAATAAAACAATTTTAAAAGGCCAGGCATGGTGGCCATGCCTGTAATCCTAGCACTTTGGGAGGCCAAGGCAGGGGGATCACTTGAGGTCAGGAGTTCAAAACCAACCTTGCAACATGGTGAAACCCCGTCTCTACTAAAGATACAAAAAATGAGCCAGGCGTGGTGGTGTGTGCCTATACTTCTAGCTACTTGGGAGGCTGAGGCAGGAGAATCACTGGAACCTGGGAGGCAGAGGTTGCAGTGAGCTGAGATTGCACTGCTGCACTCCAGCCTGGACAATAGACTGAGATTCAATTTCAAAAATAAAATAAAATAAAATAAAATAAAATAAACCATCTGGACTAAAAGGTGTTTCTTGAAATCTAAGATTTGCTTTCATTGTAAAGCTGACCTTTGACTTTTATCTCATTAGACAGGATGTCATATACACAGCAAATCAACTGATTTACCTAGGATTTCTCTACCTCTTTGAAA
The DNA here is from genome assembly GCF_049350105.2 of Macaca mulatta. Taxonomy (NCBI): domain Eukaryota; kingdom Metazoa; phylum Chordata; class Mammalia; order Primates; family Cercopithecidae; genus Macaca; species Macaca mulatta. Next base: position 62,571,295 of record NC_133413.1, read on the forward strand.
TAAATGAATCATGTTTTCATGATATTAGGTATTTACATAATACCTTTGGGGCCAAGTGGCCTCTTCTTTCATACAAAGTGTGATATTGCTATAGGGAACATTAATCTTATGCAGGCCAGGGTGCTGATTATTCTTGAAAAAATAGTATATGGTGACTTTTTGCCTTTTCTGCTACTTTGTTATACCCTAGTACACTGTGACACCTCCCACTAGTACTCAGGAAATAGTAAATGGTGTGCTGCCTGTGTTGAAGATGTGACTGGGGTCACCATTTTATAGATTTGAAGCTTCCGGGGTTAGGGGCTAAAATCCTAGTTTTTGTTTGTTTGCTTTTGTAGTTAGGAATAACTGAGAGCTGAGAGTACAGTTGTTCATGCATTTTCTGTAATATGTGCCCTTTGTGACTTAATGTTTATTGATCTGTTACTCACTAGACTCTGTGACAAGTGCTGGAGTTAAAATGATAAACTGGATAAACATGGTCCCTACCTTTGTGTAACTTACAGTGTGGTGGAGGAGATGGTGAAAAATACAATGACATAAACAAAATAACTAAAAATGGTGACACATGCAATGAAGAAAAAACCAAATCAGGGCACTGGGAAAGAGAAACAGAGGGAAACCTGCTGTGGAGGATGGCCAGGGAAGTCCTCTCTGAGAAGGCAACATATAAACCCAGCCTTGCAAGAAGCAAAGAAGCTGGCAGTGTGCAGAGTGGCCATGGAATGCTGAAGGGGATCAAGGAACCCATCTGGGGCCTGAGACAGACGGAGGGGCAGGAAAGAGGCCATCCAGGTGGGCACTGGTGTTGCATTCTGTGAGCTGGGTTTTTCTTTCTTTCTTTCTTTCTTTCTTTCTTTCTTTCTTTCTTTCTTTCTTTCTTTCTTTCTTTCTTTCTTTCTTTCTTTCTTTTTCTTTCTTTCTTTCTTTCTTTCTTTCTTTCTTTCTTTCTTTCTTTCTTTTTTCCTTCCTTCCTTCCTTCCTTCCTTCCTTCCTTCCTTCTCTTTCTTTCTTTCTTTCTTTCTTTCTTTCTTTCTTTCTTTCTTTCTTTCTTTCTATGAGATGGAGTCTTGCTCTGTCACCCAGGCTGGAGTGCAGTGGTGTGATCTCAGCTCATTGCAGCCTCTGCCTCCCAGGTTCAAGGGATTCTTCTGCCTCAGCCTCCTGAGTAGCTGGGATTATAGGTGTGTGCCACCATGCCTGGCTAATTTTTGTATTTTTTAGTAGAGACGGGGTTTCCCAATGTTGGCCAGGCTGGTCTCAAACTCCTGACCTCAGGTGATCCACCCCCCTCGGCCTCCCAAAGTGTTGGTATCATAGGCATCAGCCACTGCACCCGACTGAGCTGGGGTTTTAATTTATGTGCAATGAAAAACTGCTTGAGAATTTGAAGGAGAGAAGTAACACATGCTCCAATTTAAGTACTAAGAATTTTACTCTGGTTTCTGTGTGAAAACTGATTTGAGTAAGGGAGAGACCAGTTAGTAAGCTGTTGACATGATTACAAACCCTATGATGAGAAGAACCAATGACCTACACCAGTGAATGGTAGTGGGAGAGAGAGTGGTAGATGATTCCAGATATGTTTTAAGGGGAAAATCGACAGAATTTACTGATTGGTTGCATATAATGGGTAACAAAAGATAGGGATCAAGATAGATCACTAGACTTTGACCTGAGATATTAGGAGCATGGTGGGAAAGATTGGGGAAGAGGGGTATGCTTACAGGGAAAAAATAGATCATTCCAATTTAAATATTTACAGAGATATTTGGAAAAGTCAAGCAAGCAGTCAAACATATAAGTCTGGACTTCAGAGGAGTGTTCTGGGCTAAAGTGATAAATTTAAGAGGCATCTGACATAGTTGATATGTAAGACATAAGATAAAATGAAACCTCCTATGAGGAATGTTTAGAGCACCAAGGGTCTAATCCTGAAGAAAGCTGGCAAAAAGATTAAGGAGGATCAACCAGGTAGGAGGAAAAAAACAGAGAGGTTAGAGCCCAGGAGCTAAGGGAGAGAGTGTTGCTGGAGGGGGGCTGGGCAGCTGTGTTGGATGCTACTGAAAGGTTGCCCAAGATAAGGGCAGAGAAGGTCCCACTGCATAGAGTGACAGGGAAACCAATGAGCTTGGCAAGGCTGGGTGGTGTGATCAAGGCTGGAGCTAGACTGGATTTCCTCAGAGAAAAGGTGAGCTGAGGAGGCCAAGTCAGTGTGTGTGTATACAGAAAGCATTTTGGTGGTGGTTGGACAAATGATCAAGGGATGGTTTCTGCACTGGCGAGGAGTAATCCTGGAGACAGGAAGAGACTGGTGATTCAAGAGACAGTAGACAGAAGAAGGCGCTGTCTGGGGGAGACAGGTAGAGAGATGCGCCAAACTACAGATAATGAGATTGTCCCTGGGTATTAGGAGTGTGTTAGTTTCCTGGGGCTGTCGTAACCAGGTACCGAAACTGAGTAACAGGGATAACAAAAATGAACTGTGTCACCGTTCTGGAGGCTGAAGGTCCAAGATCAAGGCGTTGGTGGGGTTGGTTCTTTCTGGCCACGAGGGAAGCATCTGTGCAGGCTTCATCCCTCGCCTTGTAGGTGGTGTCTTCCCCCAGGTCTTCACATCGCCTCCGCTTTGTGTGTGTCTGTGCCCAAATTTCCTCTTTTAAGGACACCAGTCATATTGGAGTAGAGCCTACCCTCATGACCTCATTTTAACTTCACATCTTTAAAGACCCTGTCTCCAAATACAGCCCCATGCTGAGTTACTAGGAGTTTAGAATTTCAACATGTGAATTTGGTGGTTGGGGATGCTGGGGGTGGGTGGGGGGATATAATACATCCTGTAACAAGGAAAAACATTTCTTCTCCTGTAACTGAATGAGAAAGGGTTGGGGAAGTCAGGGCTAGGTGTTTAGATTGGTGATGAAAGGTAGAAAGGTACCTAATTTCATGGCTTCTAACCTCAATGCGACAACTATGGGTAGAAGATAAGAAAAGAAAAAAAGTTTGAAGCAGTTGCCTGGGGAAATGGGAACATTGTATTACTAAAGAAACACAGTAGGATTCCTGGGCAGCAATAAGGGCCTATTTCAGTTTTGTGGTCATGAATTTAAAGTGAAACCATTCAGCTCAGCTTGTAATTTCCTGTAGCAACACGCAGCTGCTCTGGAAGGCAGAGGGAAGCAGATGGGATTGTACCAAGCAAGCGTCACTTACCACTAGAAATTAAAATAGTGTGCAATTTTGAGAGAGGTTTAAAATAACACAGGCATTTAGATAGAATCTATCACTCTCTTTACCAAATATTAACTGCTGCCAATTGCACCTCCGTTTCTGCTCCTCTCTGAGCTTAAACAAATCAACTTGCATTAAGTCTTTTCTTAGAATCTGAGACTTTCTGCAGTCCATGTCACGTGTCTGGGTTTCAGAATACCTGAACCTGATAAGCAGGACCCTCTAGACTAGAGTCAGGGGTGTCCACAAGCAAGCCCTGAGGGAGGACAAAAGTTTGCCTGAGGCCAGAAGGTCAAACTAAATTCCTCCCTGGTGAAGAACTTGCGATTCATTTACTTTCACATTTCCTTATAGCTAGGGAGCTAGGAAAGGTGACTACTTTTTATGTTCACAGCCTAAAGTGAACTTTTATTTATTCGGTCAGCAAACAGTGTTCTGTGTGCTCACTGTGTGCAGGTGCCACTCTCCTCAGTGTTAGTGAACAAGAAAATGTCTGCATATAAAGTTTGGTAGTGGAGATGGAAAGGGTCACGAAACCAAATAAAATGCTAATGTTGTTTTAGATAGGGATAATGCTGTGAAGAAACAAAAGCACAGTAGAAAGTTAGGGAAGAGAAAGGGTTTGGATAGGGTGATTGCATGAGCTCATGAGACAGGGTGATTGCATGAGCTCATGAGGGGTTGCATTTGGGCAGAGCATGATGAAAGCCAGAGAAAAACACACTTTAGATCAGGAATGTTGCTTTTTGCAGTAACTTTTTGCTAAATTGCAGATTAAGTGATGACAAATCTGCCTCATAAGGGATTCTACTTCCTAAAACACAGTAGTTTGTATACAAACTTTGATTTACCATTGCTTTGATTATAAACATACAACAATGTAAAAAAGTTCTATTATAAAATTATTAGTGAGTACAGATTTATTATTTCCAATGCATCAAATGGTTTCTCTATTATTTGAAATCTTAGTGGATGACTAGTGCTCATAAAAAATTTAATAGAAACCTTGAAGCCACTTGGATTCTTGATTTTCATAGACAACTGAGAGACACCAAAATAGTGCTCCTTAAATCATTACAACTGCAAAATAGGATTTAGTACATAGTCAACTCTTGTAACATAGAAGACATTTCCATAACACAGCATTATCACATGACCTTTTTCCAAATATAAATTCACTTCTCCGCCAGGTTTATGACATGATAGCTAAACAACTTTGGTATTAAAACCAGTGGAGACAGTTAGAGAGGGAAATAAGGAAGCCTCCCTTGCATATGACATATTATGTAGATGTGTGTATTCATGTCCAGGATTTCTATACTGCCACTTAGTCAAGAAATCTAGAAATATAAGAGCAGATTTTCATTAAGATAAATAAGTTCCAAGCATGTTACTTCCTTTAGGTGATGGCTTTTATAGGGCAGTACTTGGCATCTGGTTATTTGTCACATAGTTGAAAATACACTGTTGACACAATCTCAATCATGAGCAACACCCACCAAGAATGGTGAGCTCTGGAGGTGTCTCAGAATCCTAGTGGACTCTCAGCTTCTTGTTTCCCCAGTGAAAGACTGGGAAGACAATCAACTGCTCAGTCAGAGGTGACTTAGGGAGATTGTAAGGTAATACCAGGCAAACAGTTGGTCTTTCAATCACTGGTTCAGTATGTGTTTCTCTACAGAAGGTAAAAGTATTCCATGTCTTGCTCTCTCACTCCTAGTCAACAGCTGAAACATGTGGCAACCATTTAGGCCATTAGCTATTATTTACCAAAGGTGAATGGAGTTAGTTTTATCTTCAAAAGTGTTTTAAGACCAGAATATTGAGGACAATGAAGCTAACATTAGACATATGCCATCCCAGACTCCCTTATTCACCTAAAAGTTAATAATAGGACTATAGCAACATCCTCTCAGTCTTTGCTTTTTTTTTTTTTAATAACAACTTTATTGTGATATAACTCATATGTTACAAATTTACTCTTTTAAGATGTACAATTTAGTAGTTTTAGGTATATTCATAGGTATAATCTATTCATAGCATATTAACAGTATATTCTAATTTTAGACATTTTATAATACCTCAAAAGAAACTTCAAGCCCATTTTCTCCTGCCAGCCTCTAGCAACCTTTCTGTCTGTATTAATTTACCTATTCCTTATTAAATTACTTTCTTGTCCATAATTATGTCTTCCTGATTTATTCTTTAATTATAAAAATATCCTTTATTTCTAGAAACAATTTTTGTCTACAGATCATTTTGTCTCATATTAATGTAGCCACTCCACTTTAGTTTGGTGACTATTATCTTACAAGATCTTTTTCCATATTTGCTTTCAACTAATTTGTGTCTTTGACACTCAAATGTATCTCTTGTAGACAGCATGTAGTTGGAGCATTTTTTTCTTTTTTAAAACCTATTTTGCCAATCTCCCACTTTTTATTGTAATGTTTAATCAATTTACATTTAACATGATTAACAATGAGGTAAGATTTACTTCTAGCATTTGGCTATGTGATTTCCTCACCTGTTACATCCCACTGGTTTCTCTTTTTTTGTTAGATAAGTGTTTCCTATTGTACCATTTTACTATACTTTTTACTTATTGATTGACTTCTTACTATCTATTTGACTCACTACTTTAGATTTTATTTCTTGTTCCTTTTACTATATTTTTTGGAGTTATTTTCTCAGTGGTGTCCTAAATACTACAACTAGCATCCTAATTTTAAAAATCTTAATTTTGGTAGTATACAAAAACTTCACACAAAAATAACACTCTTTCCTCCCCCACCTCCTTTGTGCTGTGATTGTCATTCAAATTACCTTATACATGACAAGCTCATCAATACATTTTAAAAATTATTGCTATATGCAATTTTCTTTTAAATCAGATTGGAGAAGAAAACTGTTATATGTGTACTGTCCTTTATGTATGCCTATGTGGCTATCTGTATCAGTCCTCTTTATTTCTTCATGTGGATTTGAGTTACTGTCTAATGTCCTTCATTTCAGCCTGAAGGACTTCCTTTAGTATTTCTCGTACAGCAGGGCTGCTAGTGATAAATTTTCTTTTGTTTTTCTGGGAATAGCTTAATTTCTTTTACATTTTGAAGAATAGTCTTGCTGCATACAGAAATTTTGGTTGGCAGTTGTTCTCTTTCAGCACTTTTACATATGTCGTCCTACTGTCTTCTGGCTTCTATAGTTTTGGATGAGAAATCAATTGTTAATCTCATTGAGAATCACTTGTGTATGATGTATCATTTTAAGGTTCTATTTTTGTCTTTGTCTTTTAGCAGTTTGGCTCTGATGCAGTTTGACTATGATGTAAATTTATTTAAATTTATCCTATTTGGAGTTTGTAGAGTTTCTTAGTTGTCTAGATAATGTTTTACATGGATTTCTCTAAAATTTAATAATAAAATAATACAATTTAATAATAAAATAAATTTCAGCTTTATTTCTCTAAATATTCTTTTTGCCTCTCTTTCTTCTTCCTCCCCTTTCTAAGGAACTCCATTATATGTATGTTGGCATATTTGATGGTGTTACACAGGTTTCTGAGGCTCTGTTTGTTTTCTTCATTCTTATTCTTTGTCTTCCTCAGTTTGAATAACCTCCTTTGATTATCTTCAACTTTTATGAGTCTTCAGCCATTCAGGTCTGCTGTTGAGTCTTTTCAGTGAATTTTTTTCTTTCAATTATTATACTTCTCAAATCCAGAATTTCTATTTGGTTCATTTCTACAATTTCTGTCTGTTTGTTGGTATTCCTCATCTGGTAAGGCAACATTGTCATGCATTATTTCTTGAGGAATTGTATTCTTTAGCTCTTTGACATATTTATAATAACAGATTTAAAGTCTTTTAGCAGTAAAGCGCTATATCAGTACTATATCAGCAATAAAGTACAATATCTGAGCTTCCTTGGAAAAAGTTTCTGTTAACTGCATTTTTTCCTATGCACAGGCCGTACTTTCCTGTTTCTTTGCATGTCTCATAAAATTTTTGTTGAAAAGTGAACATGTAAAATATAGTGCAGAAAAAAGAACAAATTCCAGAAATACAAAACAGTAACAAACAGAGTAGATATTAACTCAACTATATCAATCACTTTAAATGTGAATGATCTAAATATGCCAGCTAAGAAATAGAGACAGATGGAGTGGGTAAAACAAAGTCTCAATTAATGCTGCTTACATGAAATTCACTTTATGATGACACAGATAGACTAAATGTAAAAGGATGGATGGATGTTTAGTCACGCAAACACTAAACAAAAGAAAGCTGGGGTAGATAGTTATCCAGAATAAAGAGCATAATTACATAATGATAGAGGAATCAATTATCCAAGAAGACATAACATCTTTAATGTGTATGTGCCTAACAACAAAGTGTCAAGACACGTGGGACCAAAACTAATAGAACTGCAAGAAAAAAAATAGAGAAATCTATGATTATATTTGAAGACTTCCACACCTCTCTATTGTAACTGACAGATTAAGCAGGCAGAAATTCAGCAAGGATATAGTCCAACTGAAGACTTCTATCAATAAACTGGATCAAACTGACATTTAAAGAGCACATCATTCAACAACAGCAGAATGCACATTCCTTTTAATCTCACATGGAACACTTACCATAGACTATGGTGATGATAGACCATATTCTGGGTCATAAAACACCTTAAGAAATTTCAGCAAATACAAATCACACAACATATATTCTTACATCATAATAGAATTAAACTACAAGTCAACAATAGAAATATAACTGAAAAATTCTAAGTATTTGGAGACCAAATCATGCAATTCTAAATAACACATGGGTCAAAGGAAGAGTCACAAGAGAAATTAAAATGTATTTTGAACTAAATAAAATCATAATTCAACTTATTAAAATTTGAGGGATGTAGTAAACACAATGTTTACAGGGAAATTTACAGCATTCAATATATATAGTAAAAATGAAGAAAGATCAAAATTTGGTAATCTAAGCTCTCATCATAGGAAACTAGAGAAAGAAGAAGGATAGAAACCTGAAGCGGGCAGCTGAAAAGAAATAAAATTAGACTATAAATCAGTGAAATTGAAAGCAGAAAATCAATAGAGAAAATCAACCAAACCAAAAACTATTTCCATGAGAAGATCAATGAAATTGATAAAACTGTAGCCAGGCTAACCAAGACAAAAAGAAAAAGTACAAAATACTAATATAAGAAATGAAAGAGGAGCCATCACTGCTGATAACATGGACATGAAAAGAATAAAAAAAGAGGGTCAGGTGCGGTGGCTCATGCCTGTAATCCCAGCACTTGGGGAGGCAAAGGCAGGCGGATCACAAGGTCAAGAGATCAAGATCATCCTGGCCAACATGGTGAAACCCCGCCTATACTAAAAATACAAAAAAAGAAAAAATTAGCTGGGTGTGGCAGTGCGCACTTTTAGTCCCAGCTACTCAGGAGGCTGAGGCAGGAGAATTGCTTGAACTTGGGAGGCAGAGGCTGCAGCAAGCTGAGGTCGTGGGTGACAGAGTGAGACTCCATCTCAAAAAAAAAAAAAAAAAGAATAAAAGAATATTATAGAATGTTATAAACAAGTCTATGCCCACAAATTTTACAACCCAGATGAAATGGACAAATTTTTTTGAAAGGCATAATCTAACAAAACTCATTCAGGGAAAAATAGGTAATATTATTAGGTCTTATTTGTTAAAGGAATTGAATAAACAACCAATAAGTTTCCAAAATGATAGCATCAGGCCCAGATGGTTTCACTGGTAAGTTCTACCAAAGAATTAAGTGAGAAATAATAGCAATTCTTTACATTCTCTTCCAGAAAATAGAAATAGAAGGACCTCTTCTGAACTCATTCTATGAGATAACATTTTCTTAATACCAAAACCAGAAAAAGACAACTGGAACAACTAGACATCTCATGTAAAATACATGAATAAATCTAGATACAAACTTCAGGCCTTTCCCAAAAAATTAACTCAAAATGGATCATAGATCTAAATGTAAACCATAGAAACTTTACAGTTTTATAACCTCTAGAAGATAATAGAGAAAATATAGGTGGGAGATGACTTATTAGATGCAACACCAAAAGCACTATCCATGAAGGAAAAAAATTGAAAAATTTTTTTGTTAAAATTTAAAATGTCACGTTTGTGAAAAATACTGTTAAGAGAATGAAAAGACAAACTTCAGAGTGGGTGACAATGTTTATGGAACACATATCTGATAAAGAACTTATAACCAAAATATACAAATAACCCCCCACTTTTTTTGAGACAGGGTCTCATTCTGTTGCCCAGCCTGGAGTGCAGTGGTGCAATCTTGGTTCGGTGTAACCTCTGCCTCCTGGGCTCAAGTGATCCTCCCAAGTAACTGGGACTACAGCAAATTTTTTTTGTAGTTTTTGTAGAGATGGAGTCTCACTATGTTACCCAGGATGGTCTTGAATTTCTGGGCTCAAGTGGTCCACCTGTCTCAGCCTCCCAAAGTGTTGGGATTACAGGAGTGAGCCAGCGTGCCCAGCTCAAAGAACCCTTAAACTTGACCATAAAGAAGCAAACAACTCAATTTAAAGATGGGCAAAAAAAAAAAAAAAAAAAAAAAAAAAAAAAAAAAAAAATCTGAACAGAAAACCTCATCAAAGAATATATACAGATGTCAAGTAAGCATAGAAAACAATACTCAACATCATATGCCATTAGAGAATTGCAAATTAAAACAATAGTGACATATTATGACACACATACTAAAATTGCTAAAATCCAAAGATCTGACCATACCAAGTGCTGACAAGAATGTGGAGCAACAGAAACTCCCTCGTTCTTCACTAGTGGGAATGCAAAGTGGTACAGCCACCTTGGCAGACAGTTTGGTAGTTTCTTACAAAGCAAATCTAACCACGTAATTCAACAATTATGTTTCTAAGTATTTCCGCAAGTGAGTTTAAAACTTATGTTCATAATTTGCTCCCTCCTATGGCATTAAAAAAAAAATTTGGTTCAGGAGGTATGTATGTGGATTTTTATATGGTTATATTGTGTAATGCTGAGGTTTGGGCTTCTACTGAACCTGTCACCCAAATCATGAACACAGTACCCAACAGGTGGTTTTTCAATCCTTGTTCCCTTCTTCCTCCTCCCCATTGGAGTCCCCAGTGTCTACTGTTTACAGCTTTATGTCTACTCACACAACTTGTACACAAATGTTTATATTCATAATTGCAAAATACTGGAATCAAACAATATATCCTTTGATAGGTAAATGGATAAACAAAGTATGGTACATCCATATAATGGCATATTACTCAACAATAAAAAGAAGATGAGCCATTAAACCAAGAAAAGACATGGAGAAACCTTAAACACATATTGCTGAGTGAAAGAAGCCAGTGTGAGAAGGCTGTATACTGTATGGCCCCAACCATATAACATTCTGGGAAAGGCAAAAGTATGGAAACAGTACAAAGATCAGGTGGGCGCAGGCAGCCTCAGTCTGGTTGACTTTGCAGAGCTATGGAGGATGGCTTCTGCTTGGATTTCAGGGGTTCAAGCAGCAGGAGGCTTGACCCAGGGCTCATCGTGGAGCAAGTGAAAGTGCAGATTGCATAGCACCTGCAGACAGGTGCTTCCGGAAGCACATTGGGAAGGTGGGTTGGGGGCTCCTGGGACAATCTCAAGCAGAAGTGCATCCTCATGTGAATAGTCTGCTACATGGACACCTGGAACACCGTGTCCTGTGCCCACAACTCCTGGCTTCAACGGGAACAAGCCAACTTGTGATCAGGAGGCATGACACTAGCTGGACGGCCACCCTCTGGCCTCCCCACCCCATTTCCATTCCCATGTATGTGCATTGTGAGGTGGGGGCCAACATGTGTGCACTGACTGCCCATTGCTTATGGGGATGACACCGTGCCAAGACAGATGGGACTGTGTCACTCCTGGCCTCCACCCTGCCCCCTGTCACTTACCCCTGCCAGTGAGTGTGGCTTGGGTCTGGTTCCTTCCTGAAGTGCTGGCAGCCCAGCAGCACCTCCTTCAGGCCTGAGGGTAGGTGATTTCTCCCCTGGTATACCCAGGTCATCTTAGTGACCTGGGCAGAGAACCCTTCTTTTATTTTATTATTATGATTTATTTCAACAGCTTTTGGAGTACAAGTGGCTTTTGGTTACACGGATGAATTATATAGTGGTAAATTCTGAGGCTTTAGTACACTGTCACTGGAATAGAGTACAATGTACCCAATATGTAGTTTATCTTGCACCCTTCCTTCCCCCTCCTACTTCTGAGTCTACAAAGTTTATTATATCACTCTGTATGCCTTTGGGTATTCACAGCTCAGCTCCCACTGGTAAGTGAGAACATACGGTGTTTGGTTTTCCATTCCTGAGTTACTTCACTTAGAATAGTGACCTCCAGCTCCATCCAAGTTGCTGCAAAAGACATTATTTCACTCCTTTTGATGGCTGAATAGTATTCCATGGTGCATATATACCATATTTTCTTTATTCACTCATTGGTTCATGAGCGCTTAGATTGGTTCCACATCTTTGCAATTGTGAATTGGGCTGCAAGAAACATATATGTGCCTGTCATATAATGACTTCTTTTCCTTTGTGTAGAGACCCAAAGGTGGCATTGCTGGATCAAATGGTCGAACCACATTTATTGTTTAAGGAATTTCCATACTGTTTTCCATAAAGGTTGTACTAATTACATTCCCACAAGCAGTGTATAAATAATCCCTTTATACCACATCCACACCAACATCTACTGTTTTTGGACTTTTTACTAATGGCCATTCTCCCAGAGGTAAGCTGGCATCTAATTGTGGTTTTACTTTACATTTCCCTGATGATTAGTGATGTTGAGCATTTTTTTCATATGTTTGTTGGCCATTTGTATATCTTCTTCTTCTTTTTTACATTGCCACCATAGAAGCACTGATTGTGTATCTTTTGAGAAATGTTTGTTCATGTTATTTGCCCGCTTTTTGATGGGATTATTTGCCTTTTTCTGGCTGATTTATTTGAGTTCTTTGTAGCTTCTGGATACTAGTTCTTTGTCGGATGCATAGTTTGCAAATATTTTCTCCCATCCTATGGTTTGTCTCTTTACTCTGATGATTACTTATTTTGTTGTGCAGAAGTTTTTAAATTTAATCATATCCTATTTCTTTATTTTTGTTTTTGTTGCATTTGCTTTTGGGGTGTTAGTCATGAATTCTTTGCCTATGCTGATGTCTACATGAGTTTTTCCAAGGTTATATTCTAGAATTTGTATGGTTTTGGGACTTGAATTTCAGTCTTTGATCCAATTTGAGTTGATTTTTGTATAAGTGAGAGATGAGGATCCAGTTTTATTCTTCTACATGTGACTTGCCAGTTATCCCAGCACCGTTTATTAAATACTTAATTTATGTTTCTGCATGCTTTGTCAAAGATCAGTTGGTTGTAAGTATTGGCTTTATTTCTGGGTTCTCTGTTCTATTCTATTGGTCTATGTGCCTATTTGAATACCAGTACCATGCTGTTTTGGTCACTATACCCTTGTAGTATAACTTGAAGTCTGGTAATGTGATGCCTCAGGATTTGTTCTTTTTTACTTATGATTGCTTTGGCGATTTGGCCTCATTTTTGGTTCCATATGAAATTTAGGATTATTTGTTTTTTCTAATTCTGTGAAAAATAATGTCATTTTTTTATGGGAATTGCACTGAATCTGTAGGTTGCTTTGGGCAGTGTGGTCATTTTCACAGTATTGAGAGAACCCTTATTTTGACCTTGGAGTAAAGAGTGGTCAGACACCACCTGAGCTGTGACCTCTTGAGGGTGGACAAGTAAATTGCTGGAGGAGAGGCAAGAAAAAAGCAGTAAAAAGATCAGTGGTTGTCAGTGCTTCACGGTGAGGGGAAGAGAAATGAATAGGTGGAGTACGGTGGAGTTTTAGGGCAGTGAAACTATTCTGTATGGTACTATAATGGTGGATTCATGTCTTTAGACCCATAGAATATAAAACATAAAGAGTGAACTTTTGCAGCTTGCCAGGAGTCCAAAAAATAAAAAATAAAAAATAATAAAGGGCCAGGCATGGTGGTTCATGCCTGTAATTTCTAGGAGGCTGAGGTGGGAGGATTGCTTGAGTCCAGGAGTTCAAGACAAGCCTAGGTAACATAGTGAGACCTCATTTCTAGAAAGCAAAAGAAAAAATTAACTGGATGTGGTGGTGCACACACCTGTGGTCCCACCTATTCAGGAGGCTGAGGCAGGAAGATTGCTTGAACCCAGGAGGTTGAGGCTGCAGTGAGATATAATTATGTCACTGCATATCAGCCTGAGCAATGGCTGGAGGACCTGTACCAAAAATAAAAACAAAACAAAAATAAAAAAAGAATGAACCCTAATGTAAAATATGGACTTCAGTTAATAATAATATATCAACATAGGCACATCAATTATAACACATATATCACACTAATTCATTGTTAAGAACAGGGGAGCTGGCCTGGCATGGTGGCTCACACCTGTAATCCCAACACTTTGGGAGGCTGAGGCAGGAGGATCACTTGAGCTCAGGAGTTGAGATTAGCCTGGCCAACATAGTGAAACCTGTCTCTAGTAAAAATACAAAAATTAGCCAGATGTGGTGACAGGCAGGTGTAGTCCCAGCTACTTAGGAGGCTGAGGCAGGAGAATTGTTTGAACCTGGGAGGCAGAGGTTGCAGTGAGTCGAGATTGCAACACTGTATTCCAGCCTGAGCAACAGAGCGAAAATCATTCTCAAAAAAAAAAAAAAAAAAAGGAACAGGGGAGCTGTGTGAACTCTGTACTAGCTGCTTAATTTTTTATTAAACCTAAAATGGCTTTCAAAAGGAAATCTATTAATGAAAACACTATTATAGTGTGGCAACTCTTAAAACCAGATTCCCCTCAATCCCCAGGGTCTGTTGTTGTTTATGTTGCTTTTGTTTGTTTAAAGTCTTTTCTGAACGAATTCCATAAAGGCTCTATTCTTTGTTCTGTGTGGCCTCTGAAGTATCTGCCTGGTTAGCTTAGGGGTCAGTTAATGATTAGACAGAAACTTCCCTGAAGGCCTTGAGCCACTGTCTTCCAGTCTTACAAGGGCCTCTGAGTACACAGTGGGGCACATCTGCAATGCTCTGGCAGTTTGCAACTCTGCCTTCACCTTGACTTCCTGTTTGCATAAGGCCTTAAGCACCTCTGGGTGAGAGATTTGGGACTTTTCAAGTCCTTACTGGTTATGTACACAGCATTGTACATGGGTGGGTCTTTATTTTTCCTATGATATTTTGGACATATTCAAAGTCTCTTATTGATATCTCATTCCCTGAATTTTCCTTTTAATATTTGTGGCCAGGCTCTTGCTTTCCCCAACTGTATCTTGGGATCAGGCTTGCCGGGAGCTCCGTCATTGTCCTGCTGTCTCCGGTGGCTGCTGACTTTCAAGACAGAAACAGCTGCCAGGCTGCTGCCTTTCAAGGCTGCCATGGGGATGGAAGAGGCTGCTTCCAACACCACGAAGCTCACTGTTTTTGCTGAAATTTTGCCATGCTCTTGAATAAATATTTCGCAGATTGTTGTGAGCCTTTGGCTAATTTTCAGAGTTGTGAAGATGTTGATTTTGACCATGTTGACAGTGTTCACGTTGCTTTTTGGAGGAACAGATTTTCAGAGGTCCTTATCCCACCAATTTGGAAGTGTTTCTCCCAGGCTTCTTTTCGTTTCTTTTCGTTTCTTTTCTTTTCTTTTTTTTTGAGACGGAGCCTTACTCTGTCACCCAGGCTGGAGTGGTACATGCCGTGATCTCAGCTCACTACAACCTCCACTTCCTGGGTTCAAGTGATTCTCCTGCCTCAGCCTCCCAAGTAGCTGAGACTACAGGTGCATGCCACTGTACCCAGTTAATTTTTGTATTTTTAGTAGAGACAAGATTTCACCATGTTGGCCAGGCCGGTCTTGAACTCCTGGCCTCAAGTTATCCTCCCACCTTGGCCTCCTAAAGTGCTGAGATTACAGGCGTGAACCACCACACCCCGCCTCCCAGCCTTACTTTTTACATCAGCTTTGCTCCATACAAGTGCCAGGGGTTACATAGGTAAACCTTATTTAGTTAATCTAATCATGGAAACATTTACATTATATATTACATAATTATTTTAAATATATAAGGTGTGGTTATTTTTTAAAAACTAGCTGCTAACTTATTTTACTTCACTTAAAGCCTCAGACTTTTTAATTCTCGAATTTATCATGCATGAGAACCCTGACTCTTGCTCCTGACTGTTCTTTAGAATCACCTAAGGAACTCTAAAAATACTGATGCTGAGGCTGTACCTCAAGCAAATTGAATTGGAATCTCTGTGGGTGGGACCCAAGCCTCTGCAATATTATTTTTAAGCTCCTCAGCTTATTCTTATTCTCAGAGAGGGTTGAAGGTTGACAATCCCACAGCGTTACGTCTGGCACTAATTGATTTGACCTATTTTTTGAGTATTCAGACAAAGAAGGAGGAATGAGCTCTAGAAAAAGCAATGGACAGTGATTGCCACCAGAGGTAGGTCAGCCTCAAGAGTGTCTTCAGTGGCGAATAACACAAGGAATGTAAAAGTACTGAAAACTGAAAATCACAATACAAATAAATAGTTTTACTGTGTTTCAAAACTATTCCAAGAACCATATATGTACATATGTCCATCTGTAAGGACTGGTTAATTCTGGTATATTATCATACATTGGATATTTATGGAAAGGTTCCAAATGCAAAGCTTCTATTGACGCCAGGACATGCTACCCTCTTGGCATTGACATATGACAGTATGCTCAGTATTGCCAAACAGAAAAGTGTCCCTAGCTTCAATGTCCAGAGTTTTTATTGGGGCTTCATTTTGTAGGCATGATTGATTGATTGATTGATTACCCCGTGGTTGAACTCAGTCTCCCCACCAAAGGTTGAGCTGATATTACATGGCCCAATGTACCTACCACGAGTCAACTTGCTAACATAAACCATTAGCTCTGGTCTGCAGGAGGATGAACGTGAAAAAAAAGGCGCTCCTATTGTTCCAGAAATTCTAAGGTTTTAGAGAGTACCTCATAGGACAAGGTCAAATTCTTTGTTACACATATATGAAAACTGAAATTTAAGCTGTTAGGCTAGTGTTATTTAACAAAATCATAAAAATTGAAATTTGTAAATATGAAAATTGTGCATATATTTACACATGCATGAATTGCCTACATAAAATAAAAAGCAATGTTTTTATTTAGGAAAACAGTTTGTCAGAATGTACCAACAAGTCTTTTAAAAAAGCATACATCTAGGTGCCATCATCTCATACTGTGACTAATTCAAAGAGTAACATCAAATATTCAAAAATTTATGTCAAAGGAAAAAGAAAAATAACTTAAACTGGAAAATGTTCACATTTGAGGGAGTTTAATGCCGCTATTTTCATGCATAAAATGGAGAAACATTTTTACATAATGTTACCTGAAAAAGTGTATAAAATTATACGTGTAACATGAGTCAACTTATATTTCAGATGGCATACTAAATTTTGTATAGTAGTTACCTTTAATCCCTAGGAAAAAAAGTAAATTGCTAACTCATTTTGCTTTGCTATATATTTCAATTTTTCTATAAACTGGAGTTCTTAAAAAAATTAAAATTTAGGTTCGGCATGGTGGCTGACGCCTGTAATCCCAGCACTTTGGGAGGCTGAGACGGGTGGATCACTTGCGGTCAGGAGTTTGAGGCCAGCCTGGCTAACGTGGTGAAACCTCATTTCTACTAAAAATACAAAAAAAAAATTAGCTGGGCATTGTGGCATATGTCTGTAATCCCACCTACGTGGGAGGCTGAGGCAGGAGAATCACTTGAACCGGAGGTAGAGGCAGGAGAATTGCTTAAATCAGGAGGTGGAGGTTGCAGTGAGCCAAGCTCGTGCCACTGCATTCCAGCCTGGGCAACAGAGTGAGATTTTGTCTCCCAAAAAAAAAAAAGTTAAAATTTAAAGCAGATATTAAGTAGTTTTGGGTTTGACATATTTCTTATTGCGGTACCAACATTGAAAAGTGATTTTTAAAGACAAGGTATTTAGAAAAAGAGGATTTAGGATAGACTTTTGTTGACTACATTCTATGCAAGATTTTTGGAGTATGTAACTTTCTTGTCTAGGTATTTTTTGCGGGGTAGAGATGGTGCAGAACTTCTATCAGATGTTCAAAGAATATGCAAACTCAGAAAAGTTAAGAACCACTCAGAGAAAATTTACCAAAGGAACACAACAGGTGAAACTGTAAACAGAAGAAGGAAGAATAATATTTTGATGGGGAAAACAAGTCATAAAGGGTTTTCTTAATACAAAAAGAGCTAATATTGCAGAACAAATTAAAAGGTATGGGTTTTGAAACTGGTGGATCTGGGGTCAAAGTCCAGTTCCATCACTTAACTACAATTGTCATGTGAGCAAAGTTATTCAGCATCTCTTCTATGGTTTGAGTATTTGTGTTCCCCGCCTGAAATTGTATGTTGAAACTTAATCTCCAATGTGATAGTTGTAAGAGGTGGGGCCTTAGAGGAAGTGATTAAGTCATGAGGGCAGAGCCCTTAGGGATGGGATTAGTGCCCACATAAAAGAGGCCAGAGGGAGTTTGTTTGCCCACTTCTGTCATGTAAGGACACAGCAAGAAGTCACCATCTATGAAGCAGACATCAAATCTGCTGGTGCCTTGATCTCAGACTTCCCAGGCTCCAGAACAATGAGCAGTTTCTGTTGTTTATTCATTACTGCAGTCTAAGATATTCTGTTACAGCAGCTGAAATTGACTAAGACACTCCCAGAGTGTATCATCTATATAGTTCAAGTCTGGAATATTGATTAAAACTGGGTGAGAGTTGCTAAGTACTGTGCTCAATAGTTTACGTGTAGCAGCTCATTGATCTAATGACCTTAGGAGGCAGGTAATATTGTCCTCATTTTAAAGATAAGAAAGGTGAGACCTACCCAACAGGATAACAAAGAAGCCTGCAGTCAGTACTTAGCATGTGCTGGCTAAGAAAACTAGAAACTGCTCATTTCCACATCTATTGAGTATAACTATATTATTCTTGCCACAGAGCCATTCCTATCCTTTCCTATCCGCTCCTCTCCCTGATATATTACAGACTGCTGGAAATACAAATTAACATTTTTACTTTAATCCACATTGATACCCTTGAAGGAGTAAATATTGCAAACATGTCCAGTTAAATTTCCCCAGAGGGACTCTGGAATGCAGGTCAGACTGAATGTTCATTGAATACAACAAGTCTGTTGAGAGATTTTACTCCAAGACAAAAAGTCTCTAAATAGAATATAGTAATTTATTGTTGAGAATGATAAAGTTGTGATTACTGAGAATACCAAATTATACCCACTTCAGGAAGGCTCCTTCTATTCATTCTCCATCCGCTCCACAAATACTTGTTGAGCAGCTAATTAGTGTCAGATCATCCACAGGATCCGGGCACAGCAGGGAACAGACAGACACAAACCTCCTTCCAGGCATGTGCTCTTAAGAGTGCCTTATGTACTCTTCATGCCTGTTGCGTCTAGCCATTTCAATGAGCATACACACCATGGTGTAAATATGGATACATATTTCTGGAAAATTCCTAGTTAAAATTGGACCTCAAGAAACTACAGTATTAGATTACTTGACTCAGTATATCTCCGCCACGTGGTGACACAGGCTGCAAATTTTAGGGATAATGCCTAAAGCAGTGGTCCCCAGTGTTTTTAGCACAGGGGATTGGTTTTGTGGAATACAATTTTGCCACGAACCAGTGTGGGAGGGATGGTGTTGGGATGACTCAAATGCAATTGTGCAATTTATTTCTGTTATTATTACATTGTAATATATAATGAAATAATTATACAACTCATCATAATGTAGAATCAGTGGGAGCCCTGAGCTTGTTTTCCTGCAACAGGAAGGTCCAGTCTGGGGCTGATGGGAGACAGTGACAGATCATGAGGCATTAGATTCTCATAAGGAACATGCAACCTAGATCCCTTGAATGCACAGTTCACAACAGGGTTTGTGTTCCTACGAGAATTTTTTTTTTATTTATTTCTTATTTTTCTTATTTTTTTTGAGCCACAGTTTCGCCCTTGTTCCCCAGGCTACAGTGCAATGGCTCTATCTCGGCTCACTGCAACCTCCACCACCCAGGTTCAAGTGATTCTCCTGCCTCAGCCTCCTGAGTAGCTGGAATTACAGGTGCCTGCCACCGCCATGGCCAGCTAACTTTTTTTTGTATTTTTAGTAGAGATGGGGTTTCTGCATGTTGACCAGGCTGGTCTTGAACTCCTGACCTCAGGTGATCTACCCGCCTTGGCCTTTCAAAGTGCTGGGATTACAGGTGTGAGCCACTGCGCATTCTCATTCCTATGAGAATCCAATGCCGCTGCTGATCTCACAGGAGGCAGAGCTCAGGCAGTAATGCCAGTGATGGGTAGTGGTTGTAAATACCGATGAAGCTTTGGTTGCTTGCCCACCGCTCACCCCCTGCTGTGTGGCCCAGTTCCTAACAGGCCACAGACTGGTACCAGTCCACGGCCCAGGGGTTGGGGACCCCTGTCCTAAAGGAAAGAAGGTCATTTGTTAATCTTGTAAACCTTGCATTATAAGACCATGTTGTGATACTTCTAAATCACTTTTGTGTCAAAAAAGTTGTCTATTTTTTTAATAAGATGACTGACACTAAAAAACATTAAGTGAAGAGTAACTCGTACTTACAAACTTTCCAGTCCAAAATATTTTTGTAGTGGATTTCAAAGTACTGCCCAAGGAGTAGGGAAACCGCCTTTGCAAAATTATAACTGAGGAGAGTATGACGGTGAAATAAATCAGACCTAACACACTCCATTTTGCTTCTAACCCTTAAGCTATCCTTGTTCATTCTTGAGGGTAGGCCGAACTAACTTTAGGAAGGAATTCAGTTCATGGTTTAACTCTAAAGCAAAATTGATAATAGCCCTTTCCCCAAAAGACTCCCTTCTTGCCTGGGGACCAGTCTGCCTTTGCAGGACTAACAAATTAGCTACAAGATTAGAAATTACAGTTTAGGGATCATTCAGCATCTAGTTCCAAGAGTCTGAACCTTCCCAAATTGGTCCTGGGGATAACATCACTATTGTAAAACTTAAGATCAGTGCTTGAGATATTTTACAATATCTCACAGCTGCACTCAGTGGATCAGCTGACACCATCTAGACCAGTAATCTGGCTCAACCAGTTCTGCCACCCCACCCAGGAACAGAAAGCAGCAAGAAAAACTCACTGTGATTCCACCTCCAACCTGGCCAATCAGCACTCCCCATTTTCCAAGCCCCTACCCGCCAAATTTTCTTTAAAAACTCTGATCCCTGAATGTTCCAAGAGACTGATTTGTGTAATAATAAAACTCTGGTCTCCCACACAGCCGGCTCTGGATGAATTACTTTTTCTCCATTGCAAGTCTCTTGTCTTGATAAATTAATTGGCTCTGTCTAGGCAGCAGGCAAGGTGAACCCATTGGGCGGTTATGGTAGTCCTAAAAAGAGTTACAGACTTAACTCTTACAATACAAATATTTATGTGATATTGTTGGTAAGTCTATTCCTTGCCTAAGTTGTTAATTAATATTATTGTAAAGAAAATGTCACTTCATCTCTTCTTTTTTGTTTGTTCTTTCCTTTTCTCTTTGTGGCAGTAATGAAGAGTAGCAGAAGAATGTATTACTCGGGGTTCTTAAAGTTCTTAATCTACCAGAGTTTGTAACATGATTCTTATTTCTTTTTACCTAGTAGAATGGAGTGAGACAATTCATGTGTTTTGCTAACAGAGCAAATGCAGTCAATGTTGAAGTGTAAAACTCCATTAGTTTCTATATAGGTCACTTAGCTTTGTGGTATCTCATGGCCATAGAATGTGGCTTTAATTAACTCTGGTCAGCCATTGTGAAAATATGCACCGAAAGTTATCCAGTGGATTGGGTGAGAGATGATAACAAGGTGAAAATCCACCAACATCACAGAAAACCAGCTTCAGGCAACTATCCTCCTTGGTAACTGGTTGGCATTGTTATCCTAAATCTGAGATAATAAATATTACGTAACAAATTATTGACAGATTATTTATTATTCATGACAGTCCAGATGAACAGATATCTTTGCATTTCAAATGACTAATGTCCAGTAAGTGACAGATACACTGTCACGGAAACTTTTTGAGAAAATTATTTATTTTATTTGTATTTGACATTACAAAAGGACTTTAAAGCACCAATCCTTTTCCAATCATTATAGGAAAGCCACACACACATGTGCACATTATAGGAAAGCCTCACCCACACGAGCACATAGACGTGTGCTTGACAAAACCATGGAGCTGAGCTGCGTAAGAATGCTCTGTCTCAGCGTATACTGCTCAGGTGATGGGTGCACCAAAATCTCACAAATCACCACTAAAGAACTTACTCTCATGTAACCAAATACCACCAGTTCCCCAAAAAAATAAGGAAATAAAAAAATTCATATAATAATAAAGAATGCTCTGTCTTTCTGTTAGAAATAATAATGCCTCTCTCAGTTGTTGTTTCTCACCCGACAGTCAAGGTTTGTGTTGGGGGGTGGAAGCGGTGCTAGGTAAAGCGTTAATAACATTTACCTATGAGCAAAAAAAAAAAAAAAAAAAAAAAAAAAATTAGAAAATTAATTTTACACAATAGTGGTTGGCTATTGATATTTTTTCTCAGAAAACATTTTAATGTTTAGTCCTTTCCATTGTGAAAACCCAAAACCAAGCGTACACTTATAGTGGCTTCTCTCCCGTAAGGTTTTAGCATTCAAACTTGCAAATTACAATTATATTAAAAAGTTCAATACTTCCAAGGGGTTGCTGAGTTCTAAGGAGGGAATGGCAAACTGTTAATTTTGTTCTCCTAATGCAGCCTTTAGTGATCTTCAAAGTGACTGTGTTTATAGAAATTATTTAAGCAGATAATAGAGCAAACCTTTTACTGTTTTAAGACAGAGTATCACTCTGTCACCCAGGCTGGACAATCTTGGCTCCCTGCAACTTCTGCCCTCCCCAGTTCAAGCAATTCTCCTGCCTCAGCCTCCTGAGTAGCTGAGATTACAGGTGCCTGTCACCACACTCAGCTAATTTTTTGTATTTTTAGTAGAGACATGGTTTCACCATGTTGGCCAGGCTGGTCTCGAACTCCTGACCTCAGGTGATCCACCCACCTAGGCCTCCCAAAGTTCTGGGATTACAGGTATGAGCCACCGTGCCCAGCTGGAGCAAACTTTTTTTTTTTTTTCCTTAACATGGAGTCTCACTCTATCGCCCAGGCTGGAGTGCAGTGGCACAATCTCAGCTCACTGCAAACTCTACCTCCCAGGTTCAAGCGATTCTCCTGTCTCAGCCTCCTGAGTAGCTGGGACTACAGGTGTGCCACCATGCCTGGCTAATTTTTGTATTTTTAGTAGAGATGGGGTTTCACCATGTTGGTCAGGCTGGTCTCGAACTCCTGACCTTGTGATCTGCCCGGCTTGGCCTCCTGAAGTGCTGGGATTACAGGCATGAGCCACTGAACCCAGCCAGAGCAAACTTTTAACACACAAAACAGCTATGATCCTTTGTTGACCATAACTCTAATAAATGTAAAGGAAGCAAGAAGACTTTTCAGAGCTTTCCCAATCAGTCAGAATATGCAATGGCTGTCTTAGAGGGAAGCATGGATGATAATAGGACACACTTTGTAGGTATCATGCAAATAACATTTTTTGATGAACTATATTAATTTAGGTATTCAACTGTGAGGTTGTAACACAATTATCTCTACTTTTATTTGAAGTACCACACATACTTGTATATTTGAAAGTTAGTCATATAGATTGGGTCATTCTTATCACACCCAACTAAAACAGAGTCAAGAGCCACGGGTAGAAAAGCACTTGGGGCACAAAACATTGCTTCAAAAATGTAATCCACTGCAAGATGGCTATTGAAGCTGGCGGCTGTAGCCTGAAACCAGGTTTACCTAATAGCTACTGAAATAACTTGCTGCAACTCCACCAGTCATGCACAAATCAGAGCTTGCCAGCTCGCCAAAATTTTGCTAGTGCCGATTAATTTTCTTTCAAAACAATATGTAACATTGCTCCTTTTTGCAAGATGCCCAACTTTCTCTTTGTTCTTCAGACACACGGAAGAGCACCTCGTCTGTGTGTATGCCCCAAATTGCAATTCTTGCTTGCCAAATAAAATGTTCCAAATTTAGAGATTTATCTCTTTATTTTATATGACTTTGACATACTTGTAGTTTTTGTTTGTTTATTTTGTTTGAGATGGGATCTTGCTCTGTCATCCAGGCTGTAGGGGAGCGGCATGATTATAGTTCTCACTACAGCCTCGAATTCCTGGGCTCAAGTTGTCCTCCTGGCTCAATTTCCCATGTAGCTGATACTATAGGTGTGAGCCACCTTGCTTGGCTAATTTTTTTTTTTTTTTTAAGTAGAAATGAGATCTTAGTATGTTGTCTAGGCTGATATCCAACTCCTGGGCCTCAAGTGATCCTCCTACCTCAGCGTCCCAAAGCCCTGAGATTACAGTTGTGAGCCATTCACATAGTTTAAAAGTCAAATTGTCCTTCATCAATTTCCTGTATCCGCCTCCCTATCCCAAATCCTGCTCCTAGTTACAATCACTTGTAGCTTATTTAGCAAAGTCCAATGGTCTTACTTTTAAATATCATATTTTGTTGTCTTTTTTTTTTTTCTTTTTGAGATGGAGTCTTGCTCTGTTGCCCAGGCTGGAGTGCAATGGCGCAATCTCGGCTCACTGCAACCTCCACCTCCTGGGTTCAAGCGATTCTCCTGCCTCAGCCTCCTGAGTAGCTGGAATTAGAGGTGCCTGCCACCACACCCAGCTAATTTTTGAATTTTTGGTAGAGATAGGGTTTTACCATGTTGGCTGGGCTGGTCTCAAACCCCTGACCTTAGGTGATCCACCCTCCTTGGCCTCCCAAAGTTCTGGGATTACAGGCGTGAGCCACCACATCCATCCTTGTTGTCATTTAAAATTAATTTTTATTACTCATTATTTTTTATTTTCTGTTATGGAAAAAGAAGATTAAGCCATATTATCCATCCACAACTTCCTTTCTCTCCAGCTTGCTATTATATGGTTTTATGGGACTTTGCGTTCAGCATGATTAGCAAGTTCAGAGGAGAGCATGTTTTTTGGCAGCCACCCTCCCTAATCCTCCAGCAGGCAATCTGGCCCTATCTAACTCTAGGCGTCTTTTCTAGTATCCCTGGTACCCTGTGCTCCAGGCACAAAGGGCAGTTTACCCTTCTGAGTGCACCCTGGGGCCTCAAATCCTTTCCTTACCCAGGGCCAGTCGCACCCGCCTCTGCACCTTGCAGACCCCTCACTCCTTCAAGCCTCACCTCTTCAGATGCCTTCCCCACCTCGCCAAGCAGAGGCTGCCACTCCCTCGCTGCACTCCCACAACACCATGCCAGTACCTCTGCCATAGCAATTACTGGGTTAAAGAAGATTAGAGGCAAGACGGATCATTTAAGATTGTTTTCATCCTGTTATCTTTTTCCAAACCAGAGGTGGAAGAGACAAGACTAAAAGCTGAAGAGGGTAGAAGCAGAAAAACTAGCCTTGTTTTGTTTGTTTGTTTTTTTCTAGGAAGACTGAGGGAAATGCAAGCAGTACTCCTAGGGTCTCTATGCTCAGGTAGAGAGTTTGAGAAACATGTCTTAAGTCCATGGAGTGCATGACTGGTGCCTTCCCTCCCAATGTCCCCAGCAGTCACCATGGGCCAGTAGGCCTGACTCCTGAGCCAGCATCTGGTATCCTCACGAGAGTCACCTCCAGGAGCCCCAAGGGGAACCCGCTTGGTATCACACACCTTAGTGGCTTCTTTCCCTTCCTGTTTCACTTCTCCTCCCTCTACAGGTAGTATTTCCTGGAATCAACTTCCAAATCATTGACTTACATGCTCCCTTTTTCAGAGTCTGGTCCTGGGAGAGCCTAAGTTAAGAAAGCACTTGACTTCTTTCAAAATTACTTAAGGTAGTATGCACTATGCCTGGACCGACCTCACTCGGGTCAGGATTTGAATGTGCCTTCCTTTGCTGCCAGATGGGTGGCAAAGGCCATATCTTATTGATGTGACTCTTAACAGATTATTTGTGAAATGAATAAATGTATGGATGAACGAAAGATGTCCCATAGAAGCCATACAGTAATACAAGGGATTTCTAAAATTCAACAAGTTAGATTCCCTGTTGCTTCTCTGTTTCAGCAAACATACCCACTCATCATGAACTGGCTCAGCTTAAGTAATGAATAGGCTCATTAAATATTTTAGTCATATTCACACTCCTTTAATGAGTTGTTTTTTCCGAACTTACATAGCATATTATTGGCTTTAAATATATTTTCACTATTTAAAAATAATAATAATGGTAATGTTTCAGCAGAGGAATTTTTAATTTAGAGTTTAATGATCCTAGAGACTCATTACTTTGCTTTCTTGAAATACAGAACCAAAACATTTTTATCTCATCCTAAATCACTTTTATGAAGCTAATTTTCTCCACCACTGAATTTAGAGGAAATCCTCTTAATTTGGAGCCAGACATTACGTAAGATGTGTTGTCTTAAATATATAAGTAAATATTAAAATAACATTTTCAATATTATGGAGGATATTTAAATTGATATTTTAAGGAATCAATATATAGAAACTGAAAGGAATAAGTGTCATTTTTAGCTTGTCAGGAATCAAGTTTAAGACATTAAAAAAAAAGTATATATACATATATATATACACACACACACACATATTCCGCCAAAGATTGTTGATATCTTTCATATCACATGCATAGTTGGAAGGCATTATAATTTGGTGGCATCCAAAGCAAATGTTATTTGTCCTTTCTGTATCACTGCATGTGAACACAGCTTCAGGGATGGTACACTTCTTACTTTTTAACTAACATTCATGTGCTGCTAGGGTTTTGCTATAGGTGGAATATTTGTGTCTCTCCAAAATTCATATGTTGAAGCTGGCTCAATACCAAATGTCACAGTATTTGGAGGTGAGGATTTAGGGAGGTAATTAGGTCATAATGGTGGAGCCCTTATGAATGGGATTAGTGCCTTTATATAAAGAGACACATGGGAAATGATCTCTCTCTCCATGAACTGAGGACACAGTGAGAAGGTGGCCATCTGCAAACCAGAAGGAGAGCCTGAGACAGCAACTAAATAGGCCAGCACCTATGTCTTGAACTTTCCTGCCTCCAGAACTGTGAGAAATAAATGTTTGTTGTTTAACCTACCAAGTCTCTGGTATTTTTTAAAATAGCAGCCTGAGTTAAATAGCAAGTTTCCAAGAGTGAACTTTCACATGAGGCTTACAGGAGGGCTCAGGAGGACTTGGCAGTGGGGATGGGGGTTGGTTCTCAGAAGACCATCTTGTCCCTGACAATCCAGCATTTGGTGAGTGACACTAGTCAGGTCACTTTTCTGGGCCTAAGAATCTCCAACTCCTATAGATAAATAGTACAGTCTGCCCTTCACACTCTCTGAAATAGTGTGAGGGTGAGATGAAACACTGATATGAAAAATGCCTTAAAATCTGTAAAAACTCATACATGAGTAAATGTTTTGTTTATTCTAAGATTTATGTCTGCCCTTTCTGTCTTATGAAGGGAGAGACAATGAAGTATTTTAGGTGTAAGGGGAAGGAAGAAGAGAGATAAGTGAATACACATCTTATTGTATTGATTGAATGTCAAATCAACAGACACAGATTTTTCCCTTTAATTTCCACTGGTCAACCTCTAGGTTCCTAGTTTCTTCCTACCTAACATAAAGGTTTGGAATGGTTTCTAAATTTTTTTGAGATACTATGAGGAAAGGTTTCTATTAAATTTATGGATAATTTTTAGAAGGAATTTACTAAATAGATGTTGTGGTTCCTTTGGAAAAAGTTCATACTACAGAATTATGTTTATTTAGAATTGAAATTCCATTTTGGAATGTAAGCCCTTCTCATTTCTATCACACCTCAGTCATTTCTGTCATGAACAGTAGGCACCCCCACAAAGCCGACATAATTTTCTAGGCTGACAATGACTTGCTTCTTGACCAAACTCTAGTCAGGCTCCTCTGAACCCTTTTCTTGACTAGGCTTCAACCTTTGCCTATGAAAACTTGAAAACTTCAGACTCTCAGCACAGATGAGTTTGCTCACCTTCTGCACTAAGAGATTGAATAGGCCGGGCGCGGTGGCTCAAGCCTGTAATCCCAGCACTTTGGGAGGCCGAGACGGGCGGATCACGAGGTCAGGAGTTCGAGACCATCCTGGCTAACACGGTGAAACCCCGTCTCTACTAAAAAAATACAAAAAAAAAAAACTAGCCAGGCGAGGTGGTGGGCGCCTGTAGTCCCGGCTACTCGGGAGGCTGAGGCAGGAGAATGGCGTAAAAACCCGGGAGGCGGAGCTTGCAGTGAGCTGAGATCCGGCCACTGCACTCCACCCTGGGCGACATAGCGAGACTCCGTCTCAAAAAAAAAAAAAAAAAAAAAAAAGAGATTGAATAAACAGTCACATAGTTTCTAATAGCTCAAGCCATGCCCCTAGAATGATGACTCCAAACCCCGTAAGTTTTTGCCTGGAAAAGCTCAAGGCTTCCAAAACAATTCACTGTGTGTTCTAGCCACAACCTGCTCGTCTTTTAGGCTCTGTGGGAGGTTAGAAGTTAGCAAACCCAGATGGCCTAGGCACTTGGACCAGCCCCTGACTGATTTTTGTATTTTTTCACTTCTCTGACTCTACTGAGCCCCCACTGGCCCTCTTCCTACTCCCTCATTCTCCTTTTATAACACAAAGTCACCTCTGCACAAATCCGAGTTGAGTTCAGTTCATTCTGGACTCTTCCCTATTGCAACAGTTATTCCTGGTTAAACGCTGTCCTTACCACTTGAACTAGTGTCCTCCTTTGTTTATCTCTTGACAAGGCCCAGTGCAAAATGAAAACACAGGTGCCATGTTCAAAAAGCACGAAAAAGTGTTATTACAGGTGCTAGAATAAAAAGTTTTTTTCTTTTCATCTAACATCTATTTCTGAACTGGTTTTTGTTTTTGTTTTCATTTTGGTGTTTAATATTAAGTAAAGAAGAATTAAAATTTTAAATATTAGCATGAAGTTTATGCTTCATCTTTATACTATGCAATGCCTGTTTTAAATGTAGGTGTAAAGCATTTAACTCTTATCACCTAAATTACACAAGTTATACTTGTCTATGTCTATACATTTCATTTTTGACAGAATAGTGAAAATACTTATGATGAGAGACCAAAATAGACACCTCATTATCAACTAAGATGGACTCTAAAGTTAAGGAAAGAAAAGTTACCTATGGGTTCAGGGTTCAGGGCAGCAGGCATGGCAACTCCCTAAATTTCTACAGCTGCAAGAAAAACCACGGTCTTGCTAAATTTGCTAAGAATAGGAGCTATTAAACAAATTATCACATTCTTCCTAACTCTGATTTATAATTCAGATCACTGCAACTCTGGACAGAGGACTGACCTTACAAATACTCTTTTCTGACAAGCAACTGCAGACCTTAAGCTAGTTTCAGCAGCTTATGGAAGCTGCACACAAACTGTTCCTGTGTCTTGTAGTTCACCTTTTGATGTAAAGAACCAAATTCCACCTCATTTGTTTGTTTGTTTGTTTTTTGAGATGGAGTCTTGCTCTGTCACCCAGGCTGGAGGGCAGTGGCAGGATCTTGGCTCTCTGCAACCTCTGCCTCCTAGGTTCAAGTGATTCTCCTGCCTCAGCCTCCTGAGTAGCTGGGATCACAGGTGCCTGCCACCATGCCCAGCTATTTTTTTTTTTTTTTGTATTTTTAGTAGAGACGGGGTTTCACCTCACTGGTCATGGGGGCCTCAAACTCCTGACCTCAAATGATCCACCCACCTTGGCCTCCTAAAGTGCTTGGATTACAGGTGTGAGCCACCAGACCTGGTCCCACCTAGTTTTGATGCTAAAACCCCACTCCAAAGTAAACATTCGATGTATGTTACATACATGTTTACCCATTGCACATGTGCTTGCCTCCCCTAATGAGTATGTCTGGCTTTCCCCCTCAACACGCTGAATCCCTGGGACTCTATTATGTAACACAGACCTTGCAGGGCATAAAACCCAAGCTGCCCTTTCCCTCTTCAAAGAGAGTACCTTCGATCCTCGCTACAAACTGTCTTTTCATGATTTGTAAACTGCTATCACAAAAAAGTTCTCCTTTCTACTATTCAGCAATTCTGGTGGTCTTTTGGAGGACACATTGCACAAAATAACTTTCTATTTTGCTTCTTGATATGTGCACGTTCTACCAATGCTCTCTGCCTTTGGCTTAGCAACAAGTAAGGGAGAACTGAAAGGTAAAGGTACTCTGTGTTGCCCCTTTTCCCTTTTCTTCCCGTCATTATCTTCAGTGAATACAGGGAAGAGTGTAAGCAGGAAAGAGTTTGAGAGGACTCCTTGGTGGTTCGTGTTTCTTCACACACTTTCTGCCTTCTACTGGCAAGTTGTGGCTTGCAGGGAAAGCATGTCCTCTCCTGGCTCTCTGCCATAGACTTTATTTTTATTTTATTTTATTTTATTTTAACTTTTTGAGACAGAGTCTTGCTGTCACCCATGCTGGAGTGCAGTGGCGTGATTGTGGCTCGCTGCAACCTGTGCCTCCTGGGTTCGAGAGATTCTCCTGCCTCAGCCTCCTGGGTAGCTGGGAGTACAGGGATGTGCCACCATGCCCGGCTAATTTTTGTATATTTAGTAGAGATGGGGTTTCACCATGTTGGCCATGCTGGTCTCAAACTCCTGACCTCAAGTGATCTGCCTTCCTAGGTTTCCCGAAGTGTGGGATTACAGGTGTGAGCCACTGTGCCCGGCTGATAGACTAGGCATTCACCTAGTCCTCACTTTGAATATTTTTGAACTCCAGCATGGCACGGGTCTCCTGGAATTCTGTGGTCATGGGGTGTCAGTGGGCTGCATGCATGAATGAAGTTGCAAAGAGCAGCCCTGATCCCCTGTGCTCATGGACAGGCTCCATTGTCCCATTGCACCTCACTGACAAAGCACAAGTTCGGAGATAAAATTATTAAGAATTTCAAACAGTGACAGCAGAAAATTAAGCCAACTATGGGTGCTTCTGAGAGCCAGGCCACATGTGACTATAAAGGTTGTGCAGCAAGCCGGTGCTAGCTCCCATCGCACCAATTGTTCACCATGTCCTCAAGACTGCATGACTGATTACAACTGTTCACTGGTTTCCTTTTCTGTTTAGAATACCCTCTGCTCTCTTCTCTAAGTGGCTAATTCATTATAAACTGGCAACTCTACCCAAGAGATCATTCTTGATTCATTCATGCAGGTAGACTTACTAGTTGTTTCTCTTTTGTTCCAATAGCATTCAGACTGTTTGCCAATGATCACTTTCATAACTTACAATACTGTGAAGACCTGTGCATTTGTACACAAGAATAAGCAAGAGTCCAGGAAAGGCTTTATTTATCATGATCTTTTCATGATAAAAGATCTTCACCCTCCACCCACTGACCACATACAGTAGGAACTCCAGCGTTGGCTGAATAATAGGCTAAGGCTTTAAAATGACGAGAAACACTAGTTAGCATGAGTATAAATTACAATCTCAGGATCATTGACTCCAAATCGTCCTAATTTTCAATTTTTCATTTAGCAAACATTTATCAGGCTCTATTGTAGGCCCTCTATAGAGGAGAGAAGGACAGAGGCAAATCCCTGTCCCCTGGAGCTTATGCTTCTAGTGAAGCGAGGTGTGATGGTGAGCTTTCAGCAGTAGGTAATTGTGTGATGTGAGCTCAGTTAATGCTACCAAGAGAAAGGAAAGATGGTCAAAGGATTGAGGGTGGCAGGTGCTGTTTAGACAGGGCTGTAAAGGAGGCCTCTGAGTGCAGGCAGGAAGAAGTGGGGCGAGCACATGCTCCCCTTCTGGGGGAGAACACCCAGGCAGGCACCTGGAAGGAGGGACATGGTGGAGATACTTGAGGAGGAGCAAAAGGCTGAGCATGAAACTTTAAAGAGAAACAGGATGTTTGCACAGCTTCCAAAATATTTTCTCTTCACTATGATACTTTTAATATAGATCCATACACTCTTTGACACTCCTCCCTCCAGGGGTGGAGCTTGACCCTCCTCCCCTTGACTGCAGGCTGGCTTCTAACAAATGGGGGCACAGAAAGGGGAAAAAGAGCATCTTCACAGTGGAGAAACCTGTCATTTCCCCTCAAGACTTGGAAGATAATGTTCACCGCTTAATAGCAACTTAATGGGTAGTAAGGATTCTGCTGCCAATTTGGTTCTCATTCCCCCAGCTTCTATCTGAATGCTATTAGCAGTTTTATTTGTCCTTTGGGTTCTTTTATTTCATCAGGATGTGCACAGGTGTTGGTCTGGGACTACTTATCCCAAGTGATATCTGATTAGTGATTTTAGTTTGGACATTTTTCCCCTCCAAATTTCATGTTGAAATTTGATCCCCAGTATTGGAGGTTGTGCTGAATGGAAGATGGTTGAGTCATGGGGGGAGATTCCCCCATGAATGACTTAGTGCTGTCCCTGCAGCAAGGAGTAAGTTCTCTCTCTATTAGAACGTGAAAGCTAGTTGTTTAAAAGAACATGGCACCTTCCCCTCTGTCTTGCCATGTGACATGCCCGATCACCTTCTCCTTCTGCCACAGGTGGAAGCTTCCTGAAACCCTCCCCAGAAGCAGATGCTGAAGCCATGCTTCTTGACCAACCTGCAGAGCCATGAGCTTATTAATTACCAGCCTCAGGCGTTCCTTTATAGCAGCACAAAATGGACCAATACAATTAGCAATTTGAATTTAAAGACATGTATTTCAGCCTGGTGTGGTGGCTCACACCTGTAACCCCAGCATTTTGGGAGGCTGAGATGGGAGGATTGCTTGAGTCCAGGAGTTCAAGACTAGCCTGGGCAATATAGCAAGATCTCATCTCTACTAAAATTCAAAAAAATTAGCTGGGTGTGGTGTGCACACCTGTAGCCTCAGCTACTTAAGGGGTAGAGGTAAGCAGATCACTTGAACCTGGGAAGTTGAGGATGTGGCAAGCTGTAATCCCACCATTGCACTGCAGCCTGGGGGACAGAGCAAGACCAAAGGAAAAAAGAAGAAAAAAAGAAAAAAAAGGACTTCTGTGTTTCTTTTGGTGGGGAAAATATTATTCTTATTTGATTTCTTTCCCTCTATTATTTCATTTGTTTTATCCTTCTAGAACTCCTTCTAAAAGCATGTTAGAGTTTGTGGATTTATCCTTCCTGCGATATTTTCCGATATTATCCATCTCTTTGTCTTTCTCTTTTATGTTCTTGGAGAAGTTTTGACTTTGTCTTTTGACTCTGTATTTTAGATTATTAATTTACTTTAATCATGTCTATTTTTAAAACATGGCTGTTCTAATTTTTAAAAATTTTTTGCAATTGCATTTAAAAACATTTAAAGAGTCATGTTTATTAAAACATTACACAGAATTGAAACTTATACAGAATAAAATTTACCCTTTTTAGGGTATAGTTCTATGCATTTTGACAAAAGCATAGACTCATGGAACCATCACCACAATTAGGATATGGAATAATTCCATTACCCTAAATGACAATCACATTTTAAATTATTGTTTTGGTTCCTTTTTCTATAGAAAGTTGTTCTTTAAGCAAAGTGAGAGGCATCTCACCACCCAACCTCAAACTATATTATAAGGCTACAGTAACCAAAATAGCGTGGAACTGGTACAAAAAAAGACACATAGACCAATGGAACAGAGTAAAGAACTCAGAAATAAGACTGCACATCTACAACCATCTGATCTTTGACAAACCTGACAAAAACAAGCAATGGGGAAACGATTCCTATTTAATAAACGGTGCTGGGAGAACTAGCTATTCATGTGCAGGAAATTGAAACTGGACCCCTTCAATACACATATAAAAATTAACTCACGGTGGATTAAAGACTTAACTCAAGGTGGATTAAAGACTTAAATGTAAAACCTAAAACTATAAAAACCCTAGAAGAAAATCTCGGCAGTACCATTCAGCACACAAGCATGGGCAAAGATTTCATGACAAAAACACCAAAAGCAATTGTGACAAAAGCAAAAATTGACAAATGGAGTCTAATTGAACTAAAGGGCTTCTGCATAGCAAAAGAAACTATCATCAGAGTGAACAGACAACCTGCAGAATGGGAGGACATTTTTGCAATCTATCCATCTGGCAAGGGTCTAATATCCAGAGTGTACAAGGAACTTAAACAAATTTAAAGACAAAAACAAACAACCCCATTAAAAAATGGGCAAAGGGCATGAACAGACACTTCACAAAAGAAGACATTCATGCAGCCAACAAACCAGAAATAAAGCTCAACATCATTGATTATTACAGAAGTGCAAATCAAAACTACAGTTAGAAACAATCTCATGCCAATCATAATGGCTACTATTAAAATGTCAAGGATCAACAGATGTTGGTGAGGTTGCAAAGAAAAGGTAATGCTTTTACACTGTTGGTGGGAGTGTAAATTAGTTCAACCATTGTGGAAGACCATGTGGCAATTCCTCAAAGATCTAGAAGCAGAAATACCAATTGACCCAGCAATCCCATTATGGTTATATACCCAAACGAATATAAATCATTCTAATATAAAGATACATGCACACATATGTTCACTACAGCACTATTCACAATAGCAAAGACATGGAATCAACCCAAATGTCCATCAATGATAGGCTGGATAAAGAAAATGCAGTATATATACACCATGGAATACTATGAAGCCATAAAAAGGAACAAGATCATGTCCTTTGCAGGGACATAGATGGAGCTGGAAGCTGTTATTCTTAGCAAATAAATTCAGGAACAGAAAACCAAACACCACATGTTCTCACTTACAAGTGGGAGCCGAAAGATGAGAACACATGGACACATGGGGAGGAACAACACACACTGGGATGTGTTGGGGGTCCGGGGGAGGGAGAGTATCAGGAAGAATAGCTAATGGATGCTGGGCTGAATAGCTAGGTGATGGGTTGATCTGTGCAGCAAGCCACCATGGCATACATTTACATGTATAACAAACCTGTAAGTCCTGCACATCCCGCACATGTACCCTGGAACTTAAAATGAAACTTGAAGAAAAAAAAAGTTAAAAAAAGAAAGCTTTTTTTCTTTTTTAAGAACAAATTAATTTTGTTCTAAAATATTTTCTGTTTCCTGAATTATTTTAGGCTTTTCAGAATCAATTGCTTGGTCTGGTGATTCTCCACCCTCCCTTACAGATTGCTGATGTGGATTTCTCGGCAATTCGTCACAGGTCCCTTTCTCTCTCCAGCAAGTCTCTCGCTTGAGCAACAGCTGCATGCATGCAGGATCTGTGGAGGCGTGTGCCACCCATAAGAGGAGCAGGCTGTGTGGACGGCAGGCATCACTTTAGGGCCAGTGGGCACGATGTAGTCAGGCGGACTGAGGGTCCCAAAGGCAGCAAAGAAAAGCCGCCTTCACTTTGGCTGTGGACTTCCACTCTGGGCGAAAGTTCTTTTCTCTATTCTCTCTTTTATGCTTGTCATGAAGGACCAGAGGTTCTTGAGACACACGTTCCCTGTCTCAGGTATCTACTCCCCATTAGAAACCTTCCTGAGACAGTAGTTCTCTTTCTTCTGATGCCATGTTTCAGCTGGAAAGCACTTGTTGAGACCCACTACTGACTGCTACTGTAGTCTGCGTGTGTGTTATGGGGGTGGATCTGGGGGCAACCGGTCCACCTGCTCCACAGGAGGTGCTCGTTATCAAGGCCCCAGATCTCTTGGCCTCGCCTAGGGGCTTAAGGTTCCCTGTAGTGCCGGCCTTTTCATCTTTTCTTCTGCCGCGTGGCTTGCACTATGGTTTCCTTTACACACCTCAATCTGTCCTCCAGGAATTGCTCAAAAGTTCTCTTCCATCCATACCTATTCCCTGTTTCTCAGCACTGTTGTGGATTTCTTGTTTCCATCCTTCCTTCTTTTCCTTTGGCCTCCCTCTGTCCTTCTCCCCTCTCTGCCTCTCTCCCTTCTTTCCTCTGTTCCTTCTTCTTGTGTGTTGTGTCATTTTTAAGGGATTTGTGTTTGGAAAGAAATTGGATTCTGTTATCAGTCTACTATCTTAATCCAATCTTTATTGTTTGTTTGACACTTTATTTTGTCAAAGTCAAATAAAATAAAGAGACCAATCCCTAAAATGAAAATGCTTTATTTGGGAGGAAAGCATCACAGTTCAGGGCATACACGCAGACTGCAAGGTCATTAGTGAGTCTCAAGGAAAAAGAGGTTAGAGGTTTTACAAAAAGGAGAAATATTGTATATTGCTCTTTGAGAAATTTCATTGGCAGGTTCTGAGGAGCTGGCAAGTTCTGATTGGTGAGTGATGGCAGCGGGCAAAACTAGTCTTAGAGTTGTAACAGGTGTTTCGGTAATCATTAGATGAGACTTATTTCAGATTACAGCAGGCAGTTTCAGCTGCCAGGCTTGCAGAAAGTTACATTTATGGAGCAATATTTTGTGCCCTGAGTGCTTTTACCCTTGGCCTCTCCATTCAAGTTGTATGATAAACAAGAATGACCCACTTTCTATGATAAACTTTCACAATTTGTATACTCATTACAGAGGCAACCTAGTATAATGGTTGAGAGGTTGTACTGTGATACCAGACAGCCTGAGTTAGAATATCAGCTCTTTTGCATAATATCTGTGTGACCTTGGACAAGTTGCTTTATTTTTCTGTGCTTCAGTTTTATCTGTAAAATGGGATAAAAAATAAAATAGTTTCCTTTTTTTTTTTTTTTTGAGACTGAGTCTCGCTCTGTCACCCAGACTGGAGTGCGGTGGCACGATCTCGGTTCACTGCAAGCTCCTCCTCCCAGGTTCACGCCAGTCTCCTGTCTCAGCCTCCCGAGTAGCTGGGACTAGAGGCGCCTGCCACCAGGCCCGGCTAATTTTTGGATTTTTGGTAGAGACAGAGTTTCCATGTTAGCGAGGATGGTCTCGATCTCCTGACCTCATGATCAGCGTGCCTCGGCCTCTCAAAGTGCTGGGATCACAGGCGTGAACCACCGTGCCCAGCCAAAATAGTTTCCGTTTTTATCCTATTTAGTCCCATAGAATAGTCTTCTGTGAGACTGTTCTAAGGATTAAAAGTGAATATATGTAAGTCACTTAGAACATTGCCTGGCACACATTTTATTATTGTTTTATGTACTATGTTCTTAAAATTCAATGAGTTATCTCTTTGATTTTTTTTTAATGTTTGCTTTTATAAATTGCACCAACAATTCATTTTGTTTACTTATTCTTAAGGTAGAGCAACATTATTTGTATAAAATAGTTGCACAATATATCAACAACTAGAAACAACTCAAATATATAACAATTATAGAATTAATAAGTAAACCACAGAATATATTATTATAAATTAAAAGGAAGACATGGAAAAATAGATTCACGAAAACTTTTGCATGAACAAAAGACAATAAAAAATAGAATACTTAATGCTATTTTTCCACTGATTTTATATATAACTTTGAGTTCTTAAAGAATGGAATCAGAAAAGTTGTACTTTATCACTTTTTAACATGGTGGATTATTATTTTAAAGGCAAAGGTAAAGAGAAGAGACACTGTGATTTATTTAATAACCATGACAATTTTCAGGTACCTCTAAGCTTTTCCAGTCATGGGCATAGACAATGCCTGCTTTCACCGAGCCTGTCTGGAAGCAAAGTCTCCACTACCATAGTTACCACTGGGACCCACCCTAGTCTAAGGAAATGATTCCAAGACACTCTATTTTTCTTAAATGAAATAGCCCTTTGTGTCTCAACCTTTTGAAGGCAGCCCATCCCACCTATGTTGCAACATCACAGCTAGAGTCAGATTTTCTAGCAAGATGTTTCCAGTGAAGAACATAGCTTTATTGTAGCTTAGATGACGAGACTCCAAAGAAGTCTGGAAAAGATGGCTCATATTAAACAATAGGCAATATAATGCGAAGGTAAAATAGAAATTAGGATACCGTTGGTGAAAAATATTTTAGGTTTTCTTTTAGGGCATGTACTGGGATAGGATGAGTGAAATATTTTAGAGAGTGTTTATTTCCTTCTGGTATAATTTAGGATCAGAAAACCAGCGAGGTTTTGTTTTGTTTTGTTTTGTTTTTTGAGATGGAGTCACTCTGTTGCCCAGGCTGCAGATAGTGGCACAATCTTGGCTCACTGCAACTTCCGCCACCTGGGTTCAGGTGATTCTCCTGTCGCACCCTCCCAAATACTTTGGATTACAGGCATGAGCCACCACATCCAGCTAATTTTTTTTTTTTTTTTTTTTTTTTTTTTTTTTTTAGATGGAGTCTCACTCTGTCGCCCAGACTGGGGTGCAGTGGTGCCATCTCAGCTCACTCAATGGCAAAACCTCCTGGGTTCATGCCATTCTCCTGCCTCAGCCTCCCGAGTAGCTGAGACTACAGGTATCCACCACTATGCCCAGATAATTTTTTGTATTTTTAGTAGAGACAGGGTTTCCCTGTGTTAGCCAGAGACCTCGCTGTCCGCCTGCCTCAGCCTCCCAAAGTGCTGGGATTGCAGGCATGAGCCGCTGTGCCCGGCCTAGCAAGGTATTTTATTTTTTTTAATGTGGGCAGAACATAGAGAACTAGGGATTTGGTTAACATGGGATTTAAATAAAATACACCGTTTCTCCAATTACATTTTGGAGATTTTATAATTTTGACATCTAAAAATTATCTGTATTGAAATATTTTTAAAAGTGCAATCATATTCAATGCTAGTATTGAGGGAACAAAACACATTTATATACAACTATCTTGTTTTTTTGGCCAGTGCCTTCTTCAGCATATACTACTATTTTTTAAAAATTAATTTGTAAACTAATGTACAAATCATGAAAATAGTGTTAGGCTTGTCATCATTAACATGTTGCTTAATCTTTGTGTTTTAAATATATAAACAAGGTGTTTACATTAATTATTTTTCTTTTAGCACATCAAACTTAGTATAGTAATATGGATAAACCCTGATTTGTATACCTCTGAAAATCACATTTGGAAAGATACATTACATTCCTTAACAATGTCTCTCTGATTTTTTTTTCAGTTTTCAAATTAAGAGAAAAAATGAAATGTGACAACTGAGAAATATGAGAGTCTATTTACTATAAACTAGTTTACAGATTGAGTTAAAATAATGAGACGAGGAGACTTCTGGCAGACACACAGGACTTGTTTACATTTTGATTGCAGTTTAATAATTTGCTGATTGCATTATAATCACAGCAATATTGCATTTTAATCACATGCATACATTTGGTTGACTAAATTAATGCCTTTAAATCATAATTTGATTTTTGCTAATACATAACCAGTTCTTTTTCTGTCCCTGCTCCAGTGAGGATAATAATCAGTGAGCATGGTTTTGGATGAATTCTTTTTGGTAAACTCCCTAGCCACATTCTGCTTCTTGCCTGCTGAAGACATCCTCTTTCATACAAATGTGGAATAATGAATAATGCTTCATAGAATAATGTATAATGAACTGGAAGGAAACCTCATCTAGCATAAACCTGCAATATTCTTTGTGTGACTAAAATCCACAATTACTGGAGCAGAGAATTGCCCTGCTCCTCCTAAACTATGTGCCTTTCCTTCATGGTGCTAAGGTCTCTTGGCCTCAAGTGGGCAAGTGGCTGGGATGAGTCCTTGTGGAAGGGGATCGCAGGACATGTCACAAGACCTTTTAGAATCTGCAAACACTGTTGCACATTTTCAATGTACTCCTTTCTCCATTAGTCAAGCATGGACGCATTTTTAGTAGAAAAAAATTACAAGAAGGCAAAAAATTATTCACAATCCCACTGCCCAGATAATCTCTGTGCCATTTAAAAAATAAAACATGGGGCCGGGCACGGTGGCTCATGCCTGTAATTCCAACACTTTGGGAGGCTGAGGCAGGTGGATCACCTGAGGTCAGCAGTTCAAGACTAGTCTGGCCAACATGGTGAAACCCTGTCTCTACAAAAATACAAAAATTAGCCAGGCGTGATGGCAGATGCCTGTAATCCAGCCACTTGGGAGGCTGAGGTGGGAGAATGACTTGAACCTGGGAGGCGGAAGTTGCAGTGAGCAGAGATCGTGCGACTGCACTCCAGCCTGGGTGACAGAGTGAGACTCCATCTCTCAAAAACAAAAAACACACAAACAAAAAACGCGGGAAATACATGAATAGTAGAAAATTCAGAAAACATACAAAATAATTTGTAGTGAAAGGTAAATCCTTTTGCATTTCTTTTCACCTCATTCTCTTTCTACAAAGCCAGTGTCTTGAGGCCTTTTGAGGACATTTTTTGTGTCTTTCTAGCAGGATGGGAGGATAATGCCCCTGAGGTGTTGGGGGCAGGGAGGCAATGGGCTCAAGCTTTTTTTTTACCTCCCCAAGCTCTGGGTGTGGGATTCAGAGGCCTTGTGAACAGAACAAAGACTGAGGAAGGGTCTGACTTAGGGTGTTGGGTGGTGCAAGCATGTGGGGGGTGGCTGGAAAAAGAAGGTGGCTCAATCCACTGAGAGTCATCAGGACAGACTGGTCTGGTCTGCACCCTGAAGTAGGGACCAAGGCTGGAATCACACACCTGGAGACACAGTGGATGAAAGGCCTTAGAGGAAACCATGAGGACAGGATGCAATATCTTGACCTGGTGGTAGGCTTCCTATGAATCCCAAAGCCAATGAAGCCAGGAAAAAAGACAGGAGAGAAACCCTGAAAACGGACTGTAACTGGAGTTAACTTGAGAGTGATGGGGTTAAACAGAAGCAATCACATTGGCAGGCAAGATTAAATTATTTCCACCATCAACAGTAATGGGTGTTTCAGAGCTAAGTTAACTTTTTTTTTATTTGGAGACAGAGTCTTGTTCTGTCACCCAGGCTGGAGTGCAGTGGCAAAATCCTTGCTCATTGAAATCTATGCCTCCCAGGTTCAGACGATTCTCCTGCCTCAGCCTCCCAAGCAGCTGGGATTATAGGAATGCACCACCATGCACAGACAATTTTTGTATTTTTAGTAGAGGTGGGGTTTTGCCATGTTGGTCAGGCTGGTCTCAAACTCCTGACCTCAGGTGATCTGCCCACCTTGGCCTCCCAAAGTGCTGGGATTATAGGTGTGAGACACCACTCCCAACCTGTTAACTTCTGTAATACAAAAACATTGTTTTAGTTCTTTATATTTGAGTTATGACTTTCATTAATAACCTTGTTCTACTTGAATTTTATTACTCAATCCTTACAACTTTAGGCAATACTATTATTTCCTTTTTACAGATGAGAAAACTAAGGCTTAGACTGATGAATTGACCCAACGTTACATAGCTAGTAAGTGATGCACCCAGGTTTTGTGTTCAGATCCCCAGAGTCCAAAGTTATTTTGACCCCTGTATCAGTCAGGGGACAGTTAGGAAATAGAAACCACATCATTACTTTAGGAGAGAGAATCTATGTAACAACTGTTAACTAATATGGAACAACTGGTGAGGTGGACACTAATTTTTCATGGTGGCAACAACTTCAGAAAGCAGCTACTACCTTTTGGGCTAGGAGAACAAAGGGAAGTGGTTGGAATCAACAGAACTTAGATACTTGCAGAAGGGCCCCTGCACCGTTAGGCCTCCGTCTGAGGGCACGTAATCAGACTGGGCCTGTAAATTCACTAATGCTGTTGTAACAAACTACCACAGTCAGTGTGAGGGAACCTTATTGGCTGCCAGGAAGAGGAGGC
Source organism: Macaca mulatta (assembly GCF_049350105.2). Taxonomy (NCBI): domain Eukaryota; kingdom Metazoa; phylum Chordata; class Mammalia; order Primates; family Cercopithecidae; genus Macaca; species Macaca mulatta. Next base: position 62,612,564 of record NC_133413.1, read on the forward strand.
AGAGGCAGGATAGGCAAGAAACAGAAAGTGGTGTCTCCATTCTTTTTCCTTCAACCTCCCGTCGGTCACTCTCTTGCATGCTTCAGTTGGTGAAAGCTGACATGGAGCCAGTGGCCAGAATATCAGTGAGGTCTGCTGGATCCTAGCAGAGTTAGAAGGATGGGTTCAAGGCTGATAGTACATTGGTAATTGACACAGTCAATGCACACTCCTTTCCACACATTTTTGGATTTTCATACAATATCCAAAACAACTCCCTACATCTTCCTAATTAGCTGCAATTATCCTTAGTACAAAGACTGTCTCAATCTCTCCTCCAAACAAGGACACACAAAGTCCCAATAGTTATAGTCTGTATTTCTGACTCTGTTAATCCTATTAAAATTCAGTCACAAACCTATGTGAATATTCTGCTACCTAAGCAGGAAACTATCATGCTAACTATCACCACAGATCTTGAATAAAAAATAAAGGGAAGGAGAAGAGAAAATTAGTTAATGCTGCTCTAGTCCTCTGACTTTCTTTTTCTACTACTTACTGTATGTTTCTTTTGCCCTCTTACAGGAAATGAACTGGTTGTGATATTTTACCTGACAGAATGACCCAAACCTTCCTTGCCAAAGTTTTTGAATTATCTGTGGTTCTGTATTTTTGTAGTAGTTGTTTTTGTTGCTACAATTTTCCTGGAAATTTTTAAACTGTGCATGGATATACTAAGAAGCACTCATAGAAGCCCGTTGTTTTCCAGACATTAATCCATTTTGCCCCTATGGTGTAGGAGAAACCCAATTTCTTCTTCATAATCAGGATCGAATAACCAGGGAAGTAGCCCCCATCCTTGCCTATTGTTTCAGTAGCATGAGGATTCCAAAAGGCCAAATGATGTTCTCTACTTCCAGGTCAACGAGACTATCAAAAGACTCCTGGTGAAAGAATTTCTGACATGTGAACCAAAACCTCTAGACCAGCAGAACTCAAAGTCTCAGTAATGGGAAGTGAAATTTTGTGAGAGGGTTATTAGGTATTGTCATTGGTTTTCTTATCCTGATAGAGAATGCTTCAAAGGCTTCCACTAGGCCTTTCCTATCATAATGGACCTTGCTCCAAGGGTCAGAAGGTCAATGTGGGTATTCTGCCGGTGGTTGAGTGTGTTTATTCCAATAAAAGATTTAGCAAAAGCAGGAAAATAAGCATAAGTTTGGTTCGTGGACCTACTGGTCCACTCGAGCCCTAACTTCATTGATCATCTCACCATCATAACCTTTGCTTTGACTGCTATACCACCATGGCATTTGGGTCCCCAGGAAATAGTGTCAGTTCCGAATCAGTGCCCAATAATTCCTAAAACATCTAGGTACTTCCTTTTTTCCAAATAACAGTAACTTCATTAAATAGCCTCAGGTCCCTTAGGGAGAGCTACAGGAAAGGACTTATAGTATATACTTGGATTAGCACAGCAGGGTCCTGCAAAGACCTCCACTTACACATGTAGCACCATAGGGTATTATAATACTTTCTTCTTGATATCATGAGAACCCATTCCTGAATAGATTCCTCAGCTTTCTGTTAACAGAAATTAGCAACATCTTGCAATGGTTTTGGTGCATAAACTGCTTCCTCCAGAATTTTACTTTGCAATTGTTCACCTGGAGTTGCTGATATATGGCACTAGCTTTGGGTCTACAAGAGGTGGCCATGTTGGATCTTAAGGAAAATAGATATTGCCTCACATGGAGACTATCCCAGGTGAGCTTACTGCATGTCTTCAAGTGAGGGAAGGCTAGTCTCCTCAGGCCTGGAAGGGCAGACTGCTGCCACTGGAATGGAAAAATCAGAGAGGCTTGGGAGTTAAAGATTCTCAGCTTTCTCTGGACTCACCTAGATGTCCTTTAAAAAGCCTAGGATCCCATTCCTTCTCAATCAGTGCTGTAACCTTGACTCAAGAGATTTGGCGAGGTCATGATTTCAACTTATGCTGTAATTTCTGCAGCCTTTGGAATTAAGTTTTGTGTACAATTTTTAACACTAGAACAATGTAGCTACAATAAATAAGAAACTCTTTTAGGGCTGCTGTAGAAGCTTTTTGTTCTGTGATTTTGAGGGTTTAAACACCTGAGCTGTGCTTCTTTTCTTTTCTATATTTTTATTTTTGAGAAGGGGTCTTGCTATATTGCCCAGGGTAGTTTCAAACTCCTGGGCTCAAGTGATCCACCCGCCGTAGTCTCTGGAGCAGTTGGAACTCCAGGTGTGCAGTCGTATCCTGCCCAGTCATTTTCTTTCTGTGAGCAATCCAGGGCATTTAGAGGAAGCTATTCCAAATCATTGTCTTTGTAGAATTCATTCCTGCAAAATGCCAATGGCAGCAGCCACTTGATCCTGTGGTCATTAATTACTCTCAAGCACAGCTAACTAGTTATGCCTAATCAGGATGCTCCTACGGGCCTGGGAGAACTAGCTCCTTCTCCCAGCAGGGAGGTTAGCATGATGATCAGGTCCCAGTCACAATCCAAACCATACCTTTTTGGGGTATACTTATTGGGACCACTCATAGCACAAATTTCTATATTTTCTTTAGAGTCAAATTAAGAGACAGAACCACACAAGTTATTTTAGCAGATAATTTAATACAAAGAATTGTTAACCAGGTATTGAAATAGAGACAACTCAAAAAGCCAGACATCACCAAGGTAGCAACCCTCACCGAGGGCTGGTGGAAGAAGAAGTTAGAATATATAAATTTAGAAGCTTGGAGACCCACGGATCCCAGAGACACAGATCGCTGGACTAGGATGCTCTTTGGCTGATGCTGATGTAGACACTGTGGGGCTGGGACCTTGGCTTTTAAGGAGGGACTGACTGCCTGGTGGCTGATGTTGTTGTGTTTTATGTATGTGTATATAAAATACGTGTATGTATATATATATTTATACAATAGATACTTTTTTGGAATCATTTCAAAATAAATATCAGACATCATGATATTTATGCCTAAATACATCTCTCCTATTCTTTTTACATTATTATTCCCATCTACCCCAAATTTTATATTTATTCAATAATATTTAATATCCAGTCCATATTTAAAATTATCCAATGGTTCATGAAAATCCTTCAAAGTTCTTTTTGTTTTTTAAAATTCAGGACTCAATCAGGTTTCACTGCTTATAGTTTCTTGCCCTATCTCTTTTAATCTAGACCAGCTTTTCTTTTCCTTTTTTTTCCTTCCTTTCTTTCCCTCCATCCCTCCTTCTCTTTCTCCCATCTTCCCTTTGTTTTTAAAGACAACAAAGGGAAGGTCCAGACCACTGTTTTCATTGAATGCTCCAGTTTCTGGATTTGTCTGATAGTTTTCTCATGATTAACTTTGGATTAAATATGTAGGGGAAGAATACAAAATCAATAATGTTGTATATTTTCAGTGGTAGCAATGACTTCCAGTATATCAAAATTATCCACATGAAGTGGTGGATACTAAATGACACTGTCCCTTTCCAAAACATAATGTAATAATTATAGTCATTTGATCAGGTACTAAACTGGGTGCTGTGCATATGTTATTTGCATTCTCAAAACAATTCAGCAAGGCATTATTTATATAATTTTGCATATAAAAATAGTGTTAAAGATAATTGCTGCCCAACATCCATTTTCTTCTTCTTTAGCAGCATAATTCTGATTACATTTGTAACTGACAGTGTACCTAGTTAAAAGCCTAAATCTCTACCCTCTCTTATTTAGTTAGATGAGGCCATGTGACCACATTCTGTTCACGGAGATGTAAGCAAATGTATTGTTTGAGATTTCTGGGAGTCTACTGAAGGAACTTGGGCTGAAGACAGTTGGGCTTCTGACTGTCTCCTTTTTATTCTTCCTGCCTTCTGGACTATGAAAGCGGTAGCTCAAGCTCCATGTGCCACATTGGACCATGAAGTAATTTTAAAGATGGAAGTCACTGAACTCAGGATTTAAGGATGAAAGAGCAGTAAGATGTAAAGTCTCGGGAGGGCAGGTAACTGTGGCGCTCAGATGTAACAGAAATACATGTCTATGTTATTTGTCACTGCCATTTTGGATTTTCCTTTATATAACCAAGCATAATCCTGATACAGAATTCCAGAAAGATTAAATACATTGCTTTAGATAATGCAGTTTGTGAGCAGCAGATCCAGGATTCAAGCCTAAGATACAATCTTCCTGTGCATCTCATAAAAATAATGCAGCAATGAATAATAACACATCATATATTCATACCAATTCACACCACTTCATTGATTCAGCACACTCTAACAACTCCACTGGCAGAGTTTATGGTACTTAAATAAACTAGCAAAAAACTATGTTACTTTATGTGAGCATCAAGGCAGGATAAGAGTTTTTTCAAAGTTCAAACAATCCATCATCCAGATCACAGATTGATTAAAATCTGTTTTAATCTCAGCAGTGAGCTTTATCTGCAGCAAGCTTTCTATAGTTGCAGTTTCTGAAAGAATACAGTTGTAGAAAGCTCTAGAAATGGGGAGCTTTTTCAGGCTGCTGCTGATCCAGTCCCAAACTGTTGGGAAGCTCTGTGTCCACGTGGCTGAGGCCAGGCTCGCTCTGCCGGCCTGGGTGCTGCTCTATTCTGGGAGAAGCTGCTGTTGAAGTGCACAGTGGCTTCATAGCACAGGCTGAAAAAATAATCCTAAAGGAGCTAGAGAAAACTGGCGTCTTTTCTCTGAATTCATGATCCCCGTGTTCTTTAGAGTTTAAAGCAGCATCCATTTTTACTGATTCACTAGTTTGATTTTCTATTTTAAACAATAAAGTCTAAATAAATAATGTGGAAGGACCACTCGTTAGAAAACATAAATTTCACCCAAAATGATACAAGAAATTTGGTTTCAACCTCTCTGAGAACATTGTCATCTTTTTCATTTACACATTCACTTTTAAGCCATCTTAGGTATATGATGATGTTTTAATAATTAATATAGTAAATTAGTGTAATTAAAATAATTATAACCTAACAAATTAAACTTTGTATTTTGTTTAACACTTAAACATATATTGGTGAGTTAGATAATGATTAAAAATTACACCACTAGGGCCCTGATTTAATTAGTATTCTCTTGACAGGTACAGTTGCTAAGTGGTAAAAATTATATATTTTGTCATTTCATTATAAATTGTCATTATAAATCATTTAATGATTTCAAAGAAAAACAGACTTCCCTTTGTTCCATATGATATTATGAAGTTCCTAAAAGAAGATTTGCTGTTCAGAAAAGACAAATTGAGTGAGAGATTTGTATGCTAACCATTTAGTTCGTAGTTATTGACTACTTTAACATAGTAATAAGGCGTAATAACTTTGAGACTAATTGTAGAGGCATTTGAAGGTGAAGCATGTGGAAATGAGGGGAAAAGCCATAGGAGGCTGGGAAGCCACAAGGGGACTGATGCAGCTGGAAGGCTGTGCATGTAAAATGTCCCTAATTATGTCACCATGGAGTCGCCATCCAGCCCTGGAGGGTTAATGGTCTCCCTGAGGTTCGTCCAGGGAGATGATTGTCCCCGGGCTTTGGTGACTATGTGGTAGACCACCTAACCTGGGACACTTTTGAGAATGAAAAGGGGCCCCTAAATTCTGAAAATTTTATAATTTTTGAAATATCAATTTATTAATCAACATATTGGTATTATTATAGGGACAGACTCATAATTACATTAACAACTATTTTCAAATATTAATTCCAAAAATAGTGTATATGTACATATGTTAAAATACTTAAAACTACCTTATATTGATGATATCATTAAAATAATATAAGCAGAATCATTATTTTTGGTATATATTTGAATGTTTAAATTAATGTTTTAGACATTTAAGAAACACTATGGCACTGGTATTTTTCTGAAACTTTTTTTTTTTTTTGAGATGGAATCGCACTCTGTGGCCCAGGTGGGAGTGCAGTGGTGTGATCTCAGCTCCCTTCAACTTCTGCCTCCCGGGTTCAAGCGATTCTCCTATCTCAGCCTTCCAAGTAGCTGGAATTACAAGTATGCGCCGCCACGCCCGGCTAATTTTTGCATTTTTAGTAGAGACAGGGTTTCATCATGTTGGCCAGACTGGTCTTGAACTCCTGACCTCAAGTGATCTGACAGCCTCGGCCTCCCAAAGTGCTAGGATTACAGGTGTGAGCCATCAGGCCCGGTTGATATTATTTTTTAATGCAGCTTTTATTTTGTTTTTTAAAATAAAATTGCCAGCAGTATTTTTCAAAGTTGCATTTAGGGCTAATAAACCTGAAATTATTGGTACTTTCCCCTGACTTCAGTCTATGGGCCATAATAACTTTTAGTTGAGAAAATTCTCTACAGATGTTGAAGCACTTAGCCTAGGGTAAATTTTGACAAGTAGAAGATAATGTGTTTGGGGATGATAATACAAAACATTTTAGTCGGAGGCATGGTAAAAACAGGAATCTTACTAAGTCAAGAAAATTGTGGCATAGAAAAGATTTGGATTTGGCTGTGGTGCAGACATAATTGACAGTTGTGTCCACACCAGCTGCAGTGTTGTTTCAATGTACAGAAAAGCTGCAGCTGTCAGAATGCACACTTATTTGTAAACACAGCAGTTTCTGAGCACAATTTTCTTTAATCTGCAAGTGCCTGCAGGTGTCTGTAAAAGGGAGGTGTGAGTACTACTGCTACTAGCCAGGGTCAGGGAGAGGCAGGTGCTGGCAGAACCAAGCATACCTCAGTCAGCCTCTGTGATCACAGGTGTCTCACACACTAGTAGCCGACTGAGCAGGAAGTATGGAGTGCAGGTCCACAAACCCATTCCAATTCTTTTAATGCACCTATTAGTACTGCTGTAAAATTTTTTTAAAACCCAGTAAAAGTGTGAAACTGGATGATTTCGTAAGGGCACTGGGCATCATTCAAGACTGTTCCGGCTGCCGCAGGACAGATGGCCATCCCTCCCGCGCTCTAGATCAGTGCTGTTAAGTAGAAAGAAAATGCGAGCCGGACATGTAGTATTATTACATTTTCAGGTAACCACATTAACGAGTAAAAGCAACCGGTAGAATTAATTTCAGTGTTTTCCCAATATATCCAAAATGTTATTTCTAATGTGATCAACATAAAAATAGTTAATGAGATATTTCACATTCTTCCTTTTTGTGCTAATTTCTTGAAATCTTTTGTGAATTTTACAGTTATAGATCCTCTGTTTGGAGAGCCACATTTCAAGCCTCAATGACCACCTGCGGTCGGTAGCCACTGCACGGGGCAGTGAAGCTACAGATGAGAAACGTGCGTCGTGAATGTTCACCGCGGCGCCTGAAATTGTACAGCTCGTAGGAAGCAGAGTCGTTTTTGAGCCCAGGTCTGATGACGCCAAGGCTGGGTCCTTTCCACTCTTCTCTACCAAGGCAGCTGGAGTCTCAGCGTCGGAGATGCCACCGCCCCTCAGTTAATGCGCCCCATGTGTCCCCTTGGTCCCCCAGGGCAGAGGTCTCTCTCTTCCTCCCTGTCTTCTTTCTCCTTCTCTCCTCTCCATGGTAACTGCTTTTCCGCGCCGGGGGGCAGTGGAAGGAGCGCCATGTGCAGCCCACGGCGGTCAGTAGGGGGCGTCACTGCAGCCAGCGCGGTGCGTAGTGCGGGCCTCCTGCGCGCCCCCAACACCCGCAGGGGCGCTGGAGCAGGGCGCATGCGGTGGGAAAGAGGGTCCCCCAAGGGCGGGCAAATCACGGTAGAACCTGTGTGACGGCCCCCTCTCCACAGACGAAACCTGTATGGCAGTGAAACCAGGGGCCCGTCTTCAGTTTCGCAGTTTCAGGAATTTGATTTTATCATTTTGTTCAGAAACTTTCAGATCTAGGAATTGCAGCGAAATTCGAAGAGACCGACGGAATGGTTCCAGAATATAAGTCCGCTGGCAGGGTAAGTGTCCTTTGCACGCGGTGCTCTTTCCTCCTAAGGAACAAAGTCCACACCTGGAGTTTCACCACGGGTACAGAATGGAAACGGAAACCGCTGCGTATGCCGAGGGTAAAATTTCCCTGAGGCCGGGATCATGGACTGAGCTGTGTCTCCCCAGGCCTTGCACCGCTCAACTCCTGTGTTGAAGTTCTAACTCCCAGTACCTCAAAATGTGAATGTTTTTGGAGATGGGGGTCTCTAAAGAGATGAAGTTCAGGCTGGGATTGGTGTCTCACGCCTGTAATCCCAGCACTTTGGGAGGCCGTGGCGGGCGGATCACCTGAGGTCAGGGGTTCAAGACCAGCCTGGCCAACATGGCGAAATCCCATCTCTACTGAAAATACAAAAAGTAGCCCAGCATGGTGGCGGGCACCTGTAATCCCAGCTATTCAGAGGCTGAGGCAGGAGAATAGCTTGAACCTGGGAGGTGGAGGTCGTAGTGAGCCGAGATTGCGCCGCTGCACTCCAGCCTGGGCGACAGAGCGAGACTCCATCTCAAAACAAAACAAAACAAAACAAAAATGGATAAAGTTCAGATGAAGTCCTATGGGTGGTAACTAATTCAGTATGACTGGTGTCCTTATAAGAGGAAGAGATGAGGACACATACACACACAGGGAAGGCTGTGTGAGGACACAGGGAGATGCTCTCTACTGGCCCTGGAGAGAGACTTCGGGAGAAATCTCCCCTGCCCTCACCTTGATTTTGGCCTTCTAGAGCCTCCAGAATTATGAAGAAATAAATGTCCGTTGGCTTAGCACTCCCAGTGCTTGGTACTTTTTTCCGGCAGCCTTAGCCAGCTAGTGCATGTGGCACAGGCTGAACTGCTCCATCTGTTTCTGAATTGCGCTCTGCTTTTAGGGCTGTTCGACCCAGATGCCCTGCTTCCCGGGTAGGTCTGACCTGCTGGCACATTTTCACTATTTGTATTTCCCTTCTCTGAACTCCTTTCAGACTTCCATTATTACACCCAACCTATGAGACGGATTCTGTCACGATTTCCATGACTTTTGTGAGGTCAGGGGCAATAGTACAAATTAGAAGCTATAAGTCAAGCTAAAAGCTGTTTTAAAATGCCTGTTCTAGCCTCATACCTTTCCTAATAGTGAGGGAGTCCAGGCATCACGTTCCAGCTCTGGGTATCTCTGAGTGCTCCTCTAGGATGCAGTGGTGGACCGGGTGGCCTCGCTTTCCGCTAGCCGCCGGCTCCCTCCCGCACCACTGCAGCCTGTGACTCTCAAAAGCCCCTGCTGGGCTAGTCCTCCTCTGGCCTAAGGATACAGACGGGGGCCAAGGCCAGCCTCTGGGGCATAGCCCCAGGAAGAGGAGCACAAGACCCTGGGGATGCGCATGGGCAGCTTGGGAAAGGAACTGTGAGTCCCTCGTCGCTGGAGGGTATGGAGGGGACACCCTAGGACGACCTAAGGGGCAAAGGCCATGGTCTGGGCCCGTCTTTCCTGCATGTAAGGAAAGCGCTGAGCTTCATTTTAGTTTTCTTATAAGTAAACTGATAGGGACTTAGCTCTCCTTTAGCTACTCGCTTATTAGTCCAGCAATTCCCCAGAATGACTTGAGTTCTATTCACCATAATCGGTTCAATTCCACCGTTGTAGCAACATTCTGTCCTCTCTTCTAAAAAGCATAAACCCTGCGATTGCACAGCCACAGGCACTGCCTATCTGCTTAGTGGTAAGGAAGGAGATTTCCCCTCTGCAGGGGAGCAGCACTTCCTCTTCCCGGCCCGGGGCTCAGCCACATCCTGTTCCAGCCCTGCCCTCCAGTGGCGCTCAGATGCAGCTGCCCTGCCCTCTGCTGGACGCTTGGGCAGTGGCGCACGCACTTCTCCCTTCAACTGACTGAAATCCAGGCCCTCCTGCAGTGCACTTTTACCCACTTATTAGGAAGGAAAAGTGGGTTTACTATGGTCTGAGTATTTGTGTCCTCTGAAAATTCATATGTTGAAACCTAATCCCTGGCGTGAGGGTATTGGGAGTTGGGGTCCTTGGAGGTGATTGGGTCATGAGGGTGCAGCCCTCATGAATGGGGTTGGTACCCTTGTGAAAGAGACCCCAAAGAGCTGCCTCCCCACTCCACCATGTAAAGACACAGCAAAAAGACAGCCGCCTAAGAACCAGGAAACAGGCCCTCACCAGACCCGGCATCTCCTGGTGCCTTAATCTTGGACTTCCAGCCTCCATGAGTGTGAGAAATAAGTTTATGTTACAGCAGTGGAAACTAACACAGGATTGAATGAATTTAGATTTAGATGATTTTGTATTCTCCTTTACATTGTGTTATCTTTTAGTTTGTGAAAAACTAGGATTGTTTTCATGATATATTAAAGCTAAGTTGTCAAAGTACTTACATATTTTACTTAAATAGTACCTTGTGCAAGGACAAGGGAATACTTTTAGATGTTTCTAACTCAGTTACAAAAAAAAAAAGACCTGCTGATAAATAATAGCATACTTAATTGTAATAAAATCTACGAGGTCTTAGTAGTTCACTATGACATGACAGTTGACTAAAATAAATCTCCTTTGAGAAAAATTGCTTATAACTTTAAGGAAACAAATAATTTTCTACAACTAATATGCTTAAAATATAGTTTCAAAATCTTAAGGTTATGAATCCTTGGAATTACTAAGATAAACCTTCCATTTGCATAGAAAAGTGTTTTTTGTTGTTATTAAGAAATAGAAGGAAAGAGCTACAGAAACATAGAGTGACTAGAGATGTAATTTTCTTCATATTTTTCTTGGAAGGATCATAACTCACTGCAGCCTCAAATTCCTGGCAGCCTCAAGTGATCAGTCCTGGATTACAGGCTCTGGCTGCTGGCCCAACTCTCTTGTCTTTCTTTCTAAACACAAAATAATGGATAAACCGTTACTTTGTATTGTTAAAGTGCATTTGTCAAGGTTTTCTTAGTGAAAAACTTATGATTCTTAGTTTCAACTATGATCTAAATCAAGTTTGAGTCAAAGAATTTGGAGCCCATAATCTTATAGATTCTTAACCATTATTTATTAACCATATATTTATTTAAAATAACTTTTTTCTGCCATTTCTGTGACTTCCATGATTTCTGCCATATATATGTATACTTTTCTCTTTCATATCTTTCACTTTTTATACTGTTTGCCTGAAATTACTTAACATTTTCTTTAACTGGGCTGATCGCAGCATCCAGCAAGGGAAGGGAACTTGGTGGTGTGAGAGATTAGCAGCCTAGCAACCTTTCTAATTTGGCCTCTGGCTGAGGTAGGATTCAAGAGCCTGGTTTTGTTTTCCTGAGTTTATTTTTTATTTCTACTTTCTGTTTATGACAAGTAATACTGTCATGCTACTTACAGTGGTAGTAAGAATATAAGTTTTCCTTTTAAAACGAGTCACTGAAAAGAAAAAAAAAAAAGACCAATGTTTACTCTACATACAAAAAACAGTAAAAATGCGAGGTAATGATTCGCGTTTAGGAAACAGCCCTAATTCAGCCCTTATCAATTCTCCTAGACTGTTGTAAGAGCTTCCAAAGTGTTCTCCCTGCCTTTGTTTGCCTGCACACTGTACAGACATTTCCTCACACAAAAACATAAGTCTCCCTAAGTTATTCCCTTGTCTTTTGATCACTGAGTGCCTGCAGAATGCCTTTTACCACTGGCTATTAAAAAATGGAAACTCTTTGGTGTGGTATGAATAGAAGGGTGCTCAAAATCTGAGCTCTTGCCATCACTTTCTCCTGTGAACTCTGTGCTTAGAGTAACTCTGTGGTAACATATGTAATACTTCCCTAAAATGGGTTTGTATAAATACATAATAATCTTGTATTGCTAGACAACCTAATTTGGTTTTCCTGCTATCTTTTAACCTTTCCCATTTAACAAACATTCATTCATAAATTCCTTAGTTTTCCCAAACTTCTTTTATACCCAGTCTATAAATGGAATAAACTACGTAGCATCAGGAACAACTTGTTGGGCTTTGTTGCTACTTAAGTGTTATGTGCTATTAGCAGCATTTGAATACTAATGATATGCTGGATCCTATTCATAATGAGATACCCTTATAGCATTTTTTAATCCAGTCTTTTGTTGGATATTACAGGCTAGTAACCGTGCCATTGCTCAGATTACAATGGTGAACATTTCTGATATGGTTCCTCCTCTCTTGGAGCACACACCCTGGGGCTGATATAGGTAAATAGGTGACTACAATCCAGGTGTGTTAGGGAAAGCCCAGAGTAATTTAAAGGAGTCTTTGACTGATACTCAGGAATCAAAAGAAGTGCATCTCAACTGAGGCCTGAATGATGCGTTAGCAGTTAGCCAGGTGAAGACAGAGAAGAGGGTCTTAGCAGAGGGAATAGCATATGTACAAGCTTGGAGGTGAGTGTGCATAGTGGATTAATACCTGTGAAGCATCATAAACTATGCTTACGCCAAGCCAAGCCACCTGAAGCCCTTGACCATGGCATGCTTCTGTTAACAGTGACACCTTCGTTTCTGTGGATGTGGCACATGGAAAAAGGATGTGTCACAATCCATGAAGCTAAATGTCAAAGAGAAAAGAAGACTTTCATTGTCATCAACACTGGGCTACATTCCTTTCCTAAGGCAAGGACTTCGTAGACCCTTCTTTCCAGCAGAGATTGCTCAACAGGGATTAGGGAGGTACAAGTATTTTGAGACGTGAACAACAGTTGACCTTGCGAGGTTTGAAATAAACATTTGATGGGAAGGTAAAAGCAGATGAAGATGTCATTTCAGAGCCTCCTCTTGTGTACTCTTTTGACAGGAATTAGGCTGTCATTCACCTTTGGGGTGAAGCCAAGTGTCTTCTGGAAATCCACTGGCATGGGTTTTGTAGTTACACCTGTAGTGTGTGGAAGTTTATAGGATGTACTCCAGGGCCCAGTGTGAAGCCTCTCTCTGTCACTCAGCAAGTGTGTGATTTGGGGCTGGTTATTTCAGCTTTCTGTGCCTTGTTTCTCTATCCTGAAAACTGGTGCTAACAGTAGTACCAACTTCAACATGCTTTTGTGAGATTAAAACTAAATAACTACAACACTTAGCATGGTGCTGGGCATGTGTTGGGCACCATGTAAGTATCTGCTTTACTATTATTTGCTGTCAGAATGCAAAGGCACAGGTTCACTGTTTGGGCTACAGGCCACTGATTCATCTAAATCTTCACTTACTTACCCTCTTCCTTCTTCCCTCCTGCAGTGGTTTGAAGCAAACCCAAGACACACCATTTCATCCACAAATACTTCAGTATGATTGAAATCTAATTTAACAGTTGCATAATACTCTACCAAGTGGACTTTTTAAACTGTCTTTAAACATTCCTTTCTAGCCTGCCAGATTTTTAGGTGGCAGATTTTAAACTTTTTACTATTGAGCATAAATTGTTTTCTGTATACATAGTATATGTTTCTGTATATATATTTCTATAACACACATATTTCTATAAGTTTAGAATTTTTCTCCTGAATTAATGAGACTAAAGGGTATGAACTTTTTAAAGACATTTACCTGATACATATTCCTGATTCTTAACATTTAGGATAAACATTTAGTGTTAATGAATATTCCCACAAGCAACATGAGACCAGGGATTTAGTCTATTTTGTTCAAGGCTTTATCTCCAATAGTTCGACCAATGTCTACTACATAATAATGCTCAATAAATGTAAATGAATGAATGGCAGTCCTTTTATATTGTTCGTGCTAATATTCATTCACTCGCTGGACAAATATTTGTTGAGGACACTCTCCATTCCAGACTTCATGGCAGATACTGGATACACAGGGGAAAACAGTATTGCCGCCATTCCTACCTTCATGGAGCCGGTCGTCTCCTTCAGGGTTCTAAACAGGCCAAGCTCCCAAGAGGGAGGTGCAGGGCTGGTGCTGCCCGGCAGACTCTTGGCCTGCAGTGAGATCAGAATGGAAATCAGAGCGAGCATTCAGAACATGTGCAGCGACAACATAACAGAGTAGTTTTACATTTTATGCATCTTATAATAACAAAAATTTATTTGTATTTTGTATGTTTAAAACAATCACTTTCCTAGTAATTTATTTTTATTGTATTCTTAGAAAAGTATCTGTCCAAGAAGAGGGGAAAAAATTAGCCCTTCACTAAAGATACAATGAAAAGACAACATGCTGCTTGATTTGGGTGCATGAGGAAAATACTAGAACTTTTTCGCATGTATTCATGTATTAGAAAGGCAAATGAACTTCAAGAGTGTTTGGTTAGGACTGACTCTGTGTCATCATGAGGCCTGTGTGGCCACTTTTCAAGAACAGTTGCCAGGCCTCCCCAAAGAACAGTGCGACATCCACTACATCTGGGATCAAGGGCATCACCTTCTCTCTGTTTGCTTTCAACATATTGTAATAGTTTATGGTTTGGTTGAGCTCAGTTAAATGTATTTGCAGATTACATTATCTGATACTAACTAAACCAACACTACAAAATGGACAGGAGACTAAACAGATTCATGTGAAGAAATCACGAATTGAAAATAATGGCAACAATAAAAACACAAACTAAAAATAAGAAATGGTAGAGTTCTCACTCTTACACCTAAAACAAGCTCGTGGCTGGGTGTGTGGCTCACACCTGTAATCCCAGCGCTTTGGAAGGCTGAGGCAAGTGGATCAGTTGAGGCCAGGAAGTCCAGCCTGGCCAACATAGCGAAACCCTGTCTCTATTAAATTTTAATCAAAATTTAATTTTAAAATTTAATTTAAAATTAAAAATACAGAAAGTTACCTGGGTATGGTGGTGCGTGCCTGTAATCCCAGCTGCTGCAGAGGCTGAGGCAGGAGAAATGCTTGAACCCAGGAGGCAGAGGTTGCAGTGAGCTGAATTCTCACCACTGCACTCCAGTCTGGGTGACAGAGTGACTCTGTCTCCAAACAACAACAACAACAACAAAAAAAAACCAAGCTCATTATCAGTCACATATAGGACAGGAAGAAAAAAATCAGACCTAACAATAAGTCACACAAAAACTGAAACTATCAGTAAGAAAAATTTGAAAAATACATTTATACCAATAATAATGAGCCTCACCCTAGTGTTTTGATAGATATGTGAATACTAGCAAAAAGCAACCACAGATAGCCAAATACCTTCAAAGCAGACATATGGAACAAAAAGACAAATCTCTACATTTTTGTAGACATGTTAATTAAGATAGAAGGTGCCTGGTAACCACCCAGTGCTATGTATTGGTTGCTAGGAAAAAAAAAGTTAAAAGCTCAGCACAAAAGCCTCTTTTTATGTCTATTTTTAAAGTTTTTGTATGCATAGCAAAAGGCAAACAGCTACATCTTATTGGAGAACTACCAAAGACCCTCAGGAACACATCTGTGGTTGAGGAAAGTGGATCGTGCTTGTTGCGGCGAGAAAAAACAAACACCGTGGAAAACCGTGGATGTCTCAGGAAGAGGGTGATGAAAAGAAAGTATTATAGGATTTGGGTTTGGAGTAGGTGATTTTGAAAGAGGGTTTCAGGGAATGGGGCTTTGGTAAGGATCATTACTGTCAGGAGGCAGGGGCAAATTTACAGTTGGATGGCTTAATCTTTTCTTACAAGATGAGAAGCAAGGCTGACACGGTGATTTATAAAGAAGCAGCAGTTACTTATACTAGCCAGGAGAGGGGGATGTTTGGTCATTTTGTGGTTTGAAAAATGTTTTTTTCAAAAATTTTTCATTTTATTGTGGTAAGAATGCTTAGCATGAAATCTATTTTTTTTTTTAACAAATTTTAAGTGTACAATATATTATTGCTGACTCTAGGTACGATGTGATACAGCAGATCTCTACAGTATATTCATCTTGTTTAACTGAAACTTTGTCTGTTGATATCCCCATGTCCACATTTCCCTATTACCAAGCCCTTGTCACCACCATTTCAGTCTTTAATTTAATGAATTTGACTATTTAAGATACCTCATATAAGTGGAATCATACAGTACTTGTCTTTAAATATCTGGCTTACTTCCCTTAACATAACACTCTCAAGGTCTTTCATAGTGTCATATTGCAGAATTTTCTTCTTTTTAAAGGCTGAATAGTATTTCATTACACAGACGTGTGTTTATGTATATACTTTTTTTTTCTTTTTGTTTTTAGAGATAGAGTCTCGCTATTTTGCCCAGGTCTGGGACTCCTGGGCTCAAGCAGTCCTCCTGCCTCAGCCTCCTGAATAGCTGGAACTATAGACATGCACTACTGTGCCTGACATGCCACATTTTCTTTATCCATTCATCCATTGATGATTAAACAACAGTTAGATTGTTTCCACTTCTTGGCTGTTGTGAATAATGCTGCAAATGAATACGGGAGGGCAGACATCTCTGCAAGATCCTGATTTCAATTCTTTTGAATACCTAGGAGTGGGATGGTTGGATCATATGGTAGTTCTCATTTTAAGTTTTTGAAGAACCTCCATACTGTTTTCCATAGTGGCTGCACCATTTTGCATTCCTGCCAACAGTGTGCAAAGTTTCCACATTCTTGCTAACAGTTGTCTTTTGTTTTTTTGATAATAGTCATCCCAGCAGGTGTTAATGAGATGATACTTTGTTGTGGTTTTGATTTGCATTTCCCTAATAATTAGAGATCATGAGCATTTCTTTTCTTCTTTTGCTGTCTTTCTTTGTGTTTTGTTTTTCTTGTACTCTTTGTGTTGGTGTCTGCTTATTAGACAAAGCAGCCACCTCTGCTGGTCTTCATGGACTGGCCTCGTTCAGGAGATGACCCCCATCAATCAGACTGGGCAGAGATTCTGGGGGCCTCTACAAAATCTTTACCTTCCCAGGAAGAGGCAAGCAGCTATGATTTTGTTCAACCACTCCGTGGGGAGCGGGATGGGGAGCTGTGGTCATTGCCAGCCCGAGCTGCTGTTTCCACTCCCCTCCAGGATGGTAAGCTGTGGTAGACCTGTCTGAGCTTCCAGTATAGCAGGACAGTGGTCGATCTTCTGGGGAGCCCCCTTGGGAAAGTTGGGGTGCTGGATATGGGAACCAACCGCTTACCCCCTTGGGAGAAACCAGGAGCTAAGAGGTCTTTTTCTGATTATATGGCACTGCACTAGGGACAGGGACCCCAGTGAGTGGGTGTCTCAACGTTCCCTACCAACTTTGGTGAGTCAGTTTTCATGGAGTGCAGGAGCTTGTCACTTACTTTCTGAATTTCTTTTTCTTTTTCTTTTTGAGACGGAGTCTCGCTCTTTCACTCAGGCTGGAGTGCAGTGGCACACTCTCGGCTCACTGAAAGCTCTGCTTCCCAGGTTCACGCTATTCTCCTGCCTCAGCCTCCCGAGTAGCTGGGACTACAGGCAATCGCCACCACACCTGGTTAATTTTTTTGTATTTTTAGTAGAGAAGGGGTTTCATTGTGTTAGCCAGGATGGTCTTGATCTCCTGACCTCGTGATCCACCTGCCTCGACCTCCCAAAGTGTTGGGATTACAGGCGTGAGCCACCACGCCCGACCTCTGAATTTCTTACAAAGGGAAATTGTCTTAATCAATCATGACCACAGAATGACCTTATCTGATTTTTGTGTTCTGTGAAATAGTTTGTGTTCAACAGTATGGAACACCCAGGCTTAACTGTGAAAGCCAGACTAGCACCAGGATGTCAGTGGCATGTTGATCTTTTCCAGAACTTTGGCATTTATTCTGAGGAACCAGGAAGCCACTCCAATATTTGAACAGAAGAATACCATTTTCGCCTTGTGTTTAAACAGGACCACCTGAGATGGTAGGTGGAGAATTTATTTTACAATATGGTACTTTTATATATTAAGGAAGACTTAAAGTTATGTACTAATCTTTCATAAAGTGGCTTCAAATACTCCTTTCTGTTGGTCAGATTTTGTCAAGGCGTCTTGCATTATATCTTACTGAAAATGGCAGAATATGACCTGAAAAATAACAACCTTGATTTTTTTTTTTTTTTCTTTGAGGCAGTGTCTCGCTTTGTTATCCAGGCCAGAGTGCAGTGGCACAGTCCACTATAATACCTCATAATTAAACCATTAATTAGTTTATTTAATAAACTAATATAAAAATTAGTTGTTATTTATCTTTTATCAAAAATTCAACCAAAGTTTTGAACATTAAAAAAAAATCTGTAAAAATTTTACTTGGGTCTCTCTGACATCTTCACTGCACTTAATCACATTAGTTTAAACAGTAAAAAAAGCGAAGGAAAATATTAGGCACATTATATTATACTGTAGAAGTAAAAGAGAACTTTGTATTTTGCTTAGTCATCCTTTTATTTTAATAAAAGTTGAAGCTTATCGGTCAGCATATGCAGTGATACACACTCAAGCAAACACATAGAAAAGCATCTCAGAGGTTGTGTCGAAACGTAATAAAGCTTGTCCTCCTTTCTAGAATTAAAGGAGCATTTAGAGAAATGTGGTTTTTGCCAGGCTGCGTGATCACAGAATGTCTCTGAGCCTGTCATGCCAAGCTTGAACAAACCAATGTGAAGATCCTCTTCAACTTCTTTCTTTAAAATTTTTTATCATTCTGCACAAATATTCCTTTTTACTATCAATCATTTAAATATGTAATTATTAAATATTTAAAATGTTCAAAAACCACAGTAAAAAATGCAACAAGAACCTACCACCTGTATTTCACAGATGTCAGCCTACTTCCATGAGAAAAAAATAGCCTCA
Organism: Macaca mulatta; assembly: GCF_049350105.2. Lineage (NCBI taxonomy): Eukaryota > Metazoa > Chordata > Mammalia > Primates > Cercopithecidae > Macaca > Macaca mulatta. Next base: position 62,631,252 of record NC_133413.1, read on the forward strand.
GATATTTTCGTAGAGATTAACAGACTTAAAGTTGTGATTTTGTTGACAGCCAGTGGGGAGGGAAAGATTCTATTTGATGTCAAATGGATGCAATATATCCGTCTAATTTAAGCACTGTTGATGCTATTTAAATATTTCTATAGTATTTTCACCACATCTTTGTGATTTTAGGTTGTCTATTTTCCCTCCGCTATTGACCTATTCATTGTGAAATGCTACTTAGGATTTAGGATGTCTAGACTATGAAAAATTTTATAAAATATATTTTACAAAGTGAAAAAAATATTTTGTGAAAATAGTTCTGAAAGTGAAGATGCTTAAATAAATATTTTTTAAAATCATGTTTTTTATATTTGCCACCCTTCTCTTTTCTTCTTGGCATCTACTTTCTTTTGTTCTTAATCTTCTTTTTCTACCCTCAATAATTCCTGGAAGATCTCAGTTGAAAACAATTCTGTCTTCCCTTAGTATTCTCTTTCTTAGTCTACCCTAAGAGTTTGGGTAAGATATTAGGTTGTATTGTATTTTCTCTGAATTAGATACGATTCTAAAAGAAAAAACATATGTACTTAGGTGACTACATATCATTCTGTAATGTATATATTTTCTAAAAACTATGAGATATAATTATATCTGTGAGATTATATCTCATAGTTTTTAGAAAATTAGAATTTAAAAAGCCAAAGTTGTAAAACTAGAACTAAAAAAACCAAAGTTGTAAAATTAGGTGCATTATTGTTGATAACCACTGTTTTGATTATAATTATGTTACTAATACATAGAATTTAGTACTTGATTATTTTTCACTGTCGATATTGAGAATGTATTCATGTATATTCCAAATTAAAAGAAAACTAATTCTAATATACTCTCTCTCTCTCTCTTTGTCTCTCTCTCCCTCCCTTCCCTCTCTCTCTTTCTCTGTCCTCTAGGCTTATAATCTATATCTTTTACATTGAGAAAATGAAAGTATCAGTTGATAATTCCTGCCAAATGACCACATTCAGCCACAGTTAGTATTTTGAGAGTACAAGAATAAATTGAGCAAGCAACATTGGAATATGCACTTGCTCCTTATTTAGGCAATATTCCTGACAGACCAAGAATGGATGGCTTTAGCACCCACTCACCTTCCTCAGGCCCCTTTTGACCAAGTGTACGCCACCTCATCAGCATCTCCAATTTGTTCTTGACTTTCCTTCTCAATAAGCCTTTGTACTATTCTCAGTCTGCTCCTCTTCACTCCGACATCTTCCCTTTCTACCCATTTTCCACATAGCCAGTGATATTTTGTATCTTATATAGCACTAATCTGACCATGTTCTGCTTAAAAACCAAGCTAGCATGCAGGGAATACAAAACTAATTTGGATGACTTTTGTGACCTTCATGAACCTGCTCTGGCCTGTCTTTTCAGCATCATCCTCAGGTTCTCATTACAGCATATAGCCTACCATGTGGCTATTAGTCCTTCCATGAAAACTGTGTGTTTTATGTCTCTATGCTCTTTTTGGCAAATTGTTTTTTTCTAGATGCAATGTCTTTTCTTCCCCTCTTTGCTTGGCACAACGTGACATAATCTTCAAGGCCTAAGTCAATTGTCACCATCTCTCCAGGAAGAAAGAATCATGCACTCTACTGTGGCCCCACTGCTGTGTGTCCAATCTTAGAGCACTGATCAAAGTGTATGCCATTGGTACAAATCTAACTCCTTTGAGAAAGCCAAGTCTTTTTTTAAAAAAATAGCGCAAGCTTTGGAGCACAGGATATAAATTCCAGCACTGCAACCTTCAATTCTGAAGACTTTAGATATAACCTTTTCTATGCAAAGAGAATAATCATGTCTATCTTGGGGTGCTATTATGTACAAGGCAATCAGTAGATGTATTGTTTGTTCTCCATACATGCTGTCCAGATTATGATCTCTTTATGGTTCTATTCAACCTTCTATCTTTGCATCCAGTACCTAACATAGAGTCTAGCATGAGGTAAACTCTCAAATATTTATTGAATGAACAATAGCATATATAAGCAGAAATTAACTATAGGCATTGGCAAAGAATGCAACTGAAATGTATATGATATACTCCATTAATATCAAGTATATAAATTCTAGCTGGACTTGAGGTATAGTTAACACGGAGAGAAAATCGTATCTTGTCATTTTATAATAAAGTGTTTTCAATTTGACTTCTGATTAGGTAGGCAAACCAGAAACCCAAATTCTATTTCCTTGATTTACTTGTAGAAAATTATTTTCAGGCTGAAATAACTGGCTTCTATCCTTTAAACTCAGAATTTATAACTCACAGGTCCTCAATCATTCGAAATTTGGTTAAATACAAAATCAAACCTAATTCAGACCATTAATTACAGAGCTCCTAATGTTCTATTCAGCTTTGATAGCTATATTCTCTAGAAGAAAACAGCAACAATTATAAAACAGTTATTTCTGTTGGCTAGGAAATTTCAAGTTCTTTGGGATTTTACCCAACTCTGCATTTATTCACATATTTTCCCTCTTGTTAGGAGTAAGGTGCATGGGGAAATTGCACAGATTAGCTTCAGCTACTTTGCATTCAGCATCACTAAGAGTAAGCCAGGGCTGTGGAGCAGGAAGAGTGGACAGATGTCATTTTGCCAGCCCCGTGTTTGTTCCTTCTTCTGGTCATAGCACCCTCATTTTGCATTAGGGATTTAACCCCCTGCACTGCCTCAGTCTTGCCAACACTGTAAACCAAGGCATTTTTTTTTCCTGTCCCTTGCCATCAGTGGTGACCTATCTAGGCCAACCACACGCTCTCTACCCATCTCGGACACCACACCCAGATGTCAAGGTGTCTATTCATTCCTGCTTACCAGGTCTCTAGAGCTGCCCTTCGTTCCAGTCTGCCCAAAGGCCAGTTCTGCAGCTTCCCTTCAATTCTGGGAACTACCTGAGGTCCTTACAATAAATCCCTTTTCACTTACAAAGGTTGAGTTCCTGTTACTTTTAATCAGGGAATCCTAACTAATACATACAGGAAAATTTATTTTACAGGAAAAGATATTTTAATTCCAGCATTATCTTATGCAATATCAAGTAGTTACACCCAATCAATCCACTATACAATAATCAATGTCTGACAACAGATGGCTCCTGTGACTGGGAGCGGGCTGCCAGCCCTCCAGAGCTCGGCTTTCTCATCTGTAAAATGATGATCATAAAACTACTAGATACTCTTTTTTTACTAGGCTTGCTGTGACAGCAAATTTTTTTAAAAAAAGAAAGTGTTTTTCGAATCACGAAGCACTCTATAACGTAAGGTATTTAACTTACATTTATTCTTTTAATAAACATTTCCTACAACACAAACTGTTCCTACAAAAAAATTACCATGAGGTTATTTTTGTGTTCATAGTGAGTGTTTCAAAGAAGTAGTCAGCTCTATCCAAAAGTGTGAAATCCACATATCTGAACGCTGACAATGTCCAGCATGTGTGATGGCTCCTTGTTTTGCTTTGGTTTGCAACAATCTCCAGATGGCCATTGCTTTGTTTTGTGTTTAATGAGTTTGCATAGTAAAGAGTATATACTTAGATATTTTGAGAGAGTTTTGAGGGAGAATATCATGGTATCTGTTGAACAATTTCAGTTGGCCTTTTTCTATGTCAAAATGTAACATGAGGCAGGTCGGGTGAAGGGGCTTACACCTGTAATCCCAGCACTTTGGGAGGCTGAGGTGGGCAGATCACTTGAGGTCAGGAATTCAAGACCAGCTTGGCCAACATGTCAAAACCCTGTCTCTACAAAAAATATAAAAAATTAGCTGGATGTGGTAGTGCATGCCTGTAATCCCAGCTATTCAGGAGGCTAAGGCAGGAGAATTGCTTGAGCCCAGGAGGCAGAGGTTGCAGTGAGCTGATATGCCACTGCACTCCAGCCTGGGCAACAGGGTGAAACTCCGTCTCAAAAAAAAAAAAAAAAAAAAAAGTAACACCAATCCTCATTGTCCTTCTTGAGGGGCAGCGATGTATAGTGGAAAAACACACTTAATGTCAACTGGAGCATTGGGGTCCAAGGCCATGCTCCTCATTCATTATCTTTGTGTCTTTAGGAGATTGGTTTTCTATTCTACACCCTTTCCTTGTCTGCCAAATAAACCCAATCTGTCCTAAGTTGTAAGAATTCAATGAGATCATGAATTCTTTCTGAAGTGCAAAGCACTAGCAAAATGTAAGTCAATGTTTATCCATCAGGAGTTATTATTTTCCTCCAATCAAACAGTTACTTAATATTACTCACATTTCAATCATCTCATTATCACCTTCAGCCAAACAGACATTCTCGCCTTTTTTTCTCCACTAGGGTATTCTATGATTGATATTAAGAAAGTACAATGTGTGACTCAATGTCATTTAGACGAGGCTGGTCTGTGTGAACAGGGACAAGCAGCAGTTCTATTCTCTTGGAGCTTGTTAGGTATCTGCATTGCTGGTTCCACTGCAGACAGGCCAAGGCAGACCCCTGTGGCAGAGCCCAGGAATCCACGTTTGAGTATTTGAGTAGGCGTCTGAGCAGGTGCTTGAGCAAGTGGTTGAATAGATGTTTGAGCAGGTGTTTGAGCAGGCCCTTCAGGGGATTCTGATGTCCACTTAGGTAGAGAAGCACTGGCTCAGACCTTTTCATTCCAGCTTCTCATTTCTACACCAAATGTAATTTTTCATTTTACTCATAATAACTATAATATTAATGATAGTACAATCACAGTGATGGTATAATAATAATTATAATAACCATGTTGCCCCTCCTTCCTTTAGGCTAATATTCATCTGAAGCCTGAGTGACTCCAAAAAGATGACACTCTTCTGTCCACCAAAACCTTCCAGAGGCTTCCTGTGCTCACTTGAAGTAAAATCCGAAGTGCTGACTGTGATGACCGGCTCCCCTAGCAGGCCTGCTGCGGGACAGCTTCTCCACCAGCCTCCCGTTCAAGGCCTCTACTTCTGCCACTGTGGCCTCTGCATTGTTCCTGAGCATCCCAAGCACATTCCCACTTCAAGGCCTTGGTGCTTGCCATTTGTCTGCTTCTCTCCTGGTCTATGCCTGGCTGGTTCTTGTTTCTTTTGAACTCTGACCAGGTGCACCTCATGAGAGAGGCCTTCCTTGACCTCCGTCCTCCATTCCTGTCACTAGCCCCATCTGACAGGGTTGCCCTCCCCCTCCCCTGCCCCCATCCCTGTGTAAACCCCATGAGAGAATGGCCTCTGTCCTTAGGCAGATGTGTCTCCCCAGAACCCAGGACAGGACAGTCACACGGGAGGCAACCAACACACTTTTCTTAAATGATGGAATAAAGTACTGACTGGGTTTCAAGCACTGATGTGGTTTGGCTCTGTGTCTCCATCCAATTCTCATCTCCAATTGTAATCCCCATGTGTCCAGGAAGGACCTGGTGGGAAGTGACTGGATCATGGGGACAGTTTCCCCCATGCTGTTCTTATGACAGTGAGGGATTTCTCACAATATCTAATGATTTAAAAATGGCAGTTTCCCCTGCTCTCTCTCTCTCCTGCTGCCATATAAGATATGTCTTGCTTCCCCTTTGCCTTCCACCATGATTGTAAGTTTCCTGAGGCCTTCTCAGCTATGTGGAACTCTGAGTCAACTAAGCCTCTGTTCTTTTTAAATTACCCAGTCTCAGGTATTCTTTATAAGTGAAAATGGACTAATACAGAGAATTGGTACCAAGGTAGTAGGGCATTGCTATAAGATACCTTAGAATGTGCAAGCAACTTTGGAACTGGGTAACTGACAGAGGTTGGAACAGTTTGGAGGCCTCAGAAGAAGACAGGAGGATGTGAGAAAAGTTTGGAACTTCCTAGAAATGTATTGAATGGTTTTAACCAAAATGCTCATAGTGACATGGACAATGAAGTCCATACTGAGGTGGTCTCAGATGGAGATGAGAAACTTATTGGAAACTGGAGCAAAGGTCACTTTTGCTATGCTTTAGCAAAAAGGCATGGCATTTTGCCCTGCCCTAGAGATCTGTGGAACTTTGAACTTGAGAGAGATGATTTAGGGTATGTGGTGGAAGAAATTTCTAACCAGCAAAGCACTCAAGAAGTGACCTGGATTTTCCTGAAAGTGTACAGTTATATGTGTTCACAAAGAGATGGTTTGAAATTGGAGCTTATGTTTAAAAGGGAAACAAAGTATAAAAGTTTGGGAAATTTGCAGCCTGACCATATGGTAGAAAAGAAAAACTCATTTTCTGGGGAGAAATTCAAGCCAGCTGCTGAAATTTGCATAAGTAATGAGGAACCAAATCTTAATAGCCAAGACAATGGAGAAAATGTCTCTAGGGCATGTCAGATATCTTAGCAGTAGGCCCTCTCATCACAGGCCCAGAGACCTAGGAGGAAAAAATGGTTTCGTGGGCCAGGCCCAGGGCCCAACTTCTCTGTGCAGCTTTGGTACTTGGTTCCCTGTGTTCTAACCACTCCAGCTCCAGTACTGGCCAAAAGAGGCCAAGGTACAGCTTGGGCCATTGCAAACCCCAAGCCTTGGCAGCTTCCACATGGTGTTGGGCCTGTGGGTGCATAAAAGACAAAACTTGAGGTTTGGGAGCCTCCACCTAGATTTCAGAGAATGTATGGAAAAGCCTGGATGTCCAGGCAGAAGTTTGCTGCAGGGGTGGACCTCTCATGAAGAATCTCTGCTAGAGCAGTGCAGAAGGGAAATGTGGGGTTGGAGCCCCCAAAAAGAATCCCCACTGTGGCACTGCCTAGTGGAGCTGTGAGAAGAGGGCCACTGTCCTTCAGACCCCACAATGGTGGATCCACTGACAGCTTGCACCATTTGCTTGGAGAAGCTGCAGGCACTCAACACCAGCCTGTGAAAGCAGCTGTGGGGGCAGAGCTGCCCAAGGCCTTGGGAGCTCACCTCTGGATGTGATACATGAAGTCAAAGGAGATTTTGGCTCATCAAAGGAGATTAATGGCTGTTTGGTCATGTTTCAGACTTGCATGGGACCTGTGGCCCCTTTGTTTTGAGCATTTTTTCCCATTTGGAATGGGAGCATTTACCCAACGTTTGTACCTCCATTGTATCTTGGAAGTAACTAACTTGCTTTTGATTGTACAGGCTCATAGGTGGAAGGGACTAGACTTGTCTGAGATGAGATTTGGACTTTGTACTTTTGAGTTAATGCTGGAATGAATTCAGACTTTGGGGATTACTGGGAAGGCATGGTTGTATTTGGCAACGTGAGAAGGACATGAGATTTGGGAGAGGTCGGGGTGGAATGATACGGTTTGGATCTGTGTCTCCACCCAAATCTCATGTCAAATTGCAATCCTCAGTGTTGAAGGTGGGACCTGGTAGGAGGTGACTGGATCATGGGGGTGGGTTTCTCATGAATGGTTTAGCACCATCCACTTGGTACTGTTCTCGAAATAGTGAGTATGTTCTCCTGAGATCTGGTTGTTTAAAGTGTGTGGCATCTCCCCTTCCCCATTCCCTTGCTTACTACTGCTCTTGCCATGTAAGATGTTTCCCCCTTTGCCTTCTACCATGATTGGAAGTTTACTGAGGCTTTCCAAGGAGCAGAAACCTCTATGCTTCCTGTATGGCCTGAAGAACTGTGAACCAGTTAAACTTCCTTTCTTATAAATTACTCAGTCTCAGGTATTTATTTATGGCAATTCAAGAATGAACGAATACAGATATAAATACAAATGTTTTATTTACTAAGACTGCCAGCTTTTGGCTCTCCTTTCTGACAGTTCAACAGAGTCCTTCTTAGGTGTCCAGTCAAAATATTGAGTATTACACTTTGACTAAGCACAGCTTCCTCTCTGGATGTTTTTCCTCCACTATCTTGAAAAACAGTTCAATGCAAAATGTTCTATGAAATGAAAAAGAAAAGTAATAATTTAACCATGAGAAAAGCTTTTTTTTTTTTTTTTTTTTTTTTAATTAGATAGTGTCTCATTCTGTCACACAGGCTGGAGTGCAGTGGCACAATCTTGGTATAGCCTCAAACTCTTCTGGGCTCAAGCAATCCTCCCACTTGAGCCTCCTGAGTAGTTGGGACTATAGGCACGCATCACTATGCCTGGCTAATTTTTGTAGTGATTTTTTTTTGTAGTGATGGGGTCTCCCCATGTTGCCCAGGCTGGTCTTTAACTCCTGGCTTCAATGATTCATCTGCCTCAGCCTCCCAAAGTGCTGGGATTACAGACATGAGCCATTGTGCCTGGCCTAGTGTCTCCTTAATTATGAAATAATAGCCAATAATCAGTAGCCATTTGAGGAAAGCCAATGAAGAAAGAAACTAAGAAAGAAAAAAAGAAAAAGAAAAAGGAGGTAAGGAGATCAAAGAAGAAAAGGAGAAAGAATGAACAAACCAAAATAGGAAAAAAATAAAGGAACTCAATGGGGAAAAATGATAAATATGTTAGAATAAAACGATAAAAATTATATTTAAGACCCTTGGAAAAATAAGAGATGACATTTTATTCAAGAAAACATATCAGAAGGCTAAGGGCAGAAAAAGGGAACAACACAGAACTCTGAAAAATTTAAGAACTGAAACAAAAATTCGGAAGATAGGGTGGAGAAAGTCTTCCAGAAGCAATTAAAAAGGTATAAAGAGAAAAACAGGAAAGATAATACTTTTTTTAAAAGTCTGTGAGTTTTAATGTCTCTTTAAGAATTTCATTAAAAGAATAGAAAAAAATGGAAGAGAAGAAAATATTTCTTAAAATGCAGTTTTTCTGTTTTTCGTTTTTGTTTTTTTTTTTTTTTTTTTTTTTTAATTTGAAGGACATGGCGAGACACTGTAGCTCACGTCTGTAATCCCAGCACTTTGGGAGGCTGAGGTGAGAGGATCTCTTGAGACCAGGAGTTTGTCTGGGCAACAAAGTGAGATCCCCATCTCTATATGAAAAAAAAAATGTTTTAAGAATAATAAAAAATCTGAAGGACACCAGTTTCTGGGAAATTTAAGAAGAAATAATGATAGGGACCTTGAAAATCAAGCTAATATAAATGAGTTAATTCATAAAACTGCACAGAAAAGAAAATGTGTTTATAGTACACTGATTGGCTCTGGAGTTTAAAAAGAAAACAGATTGTCAATAGTGTTTACACTCAGTATTAATCAGGAAACTGTGATCTGCTTCTATTTTCCTCCCAATAGAATAAATTCTTAAATTTCCCACCAGTGCTCTCTGAACGCCTTTGGACCTGGTCCTCTGCAGAGCCCACACCTCCTGCAGTTTATCAGGTGCCGTTTTCCTTCTTCCCTAGAAGCCCCCATGCTCAGGCTCCAGTTGGCATTGGGTGCTCCCAAGCTCTGCTGCATGGCTGTCCCCCTGGGCCCCACTTCCCTCTTTTCTGTGTCTCATGGCCTGTTCTCTGGAACCTGCCTTTTATTCTATTCTGATGCATGCTTGGTGTCAAGGAACACACCCTCTTTTCAACAGAGTTGTGTTTTAGTGTTAGAGAAAAGCAGGGGCAACCAGGACCTAAATCCCTGTCTTTCGCATCGGTGTCAGGAGAATCTCTCTAAACAAATCAACAAACATATTTGAGACAGTTTCTACCTAAAACTGGAAACAGGAAGGTCAGTGCTGAGGAAAGAGCTAAATGAATTGAATGTGGCAGGCTCTGAGGAGGATGCCCAGGAGGAGTGAAGGGGCAGGACAGGGACAGACTATGTGACTTTAATGGCATGGAAATCTATCACTGCAATGGTTCAAACATTAATTTTAAATAAATACATAATATAAAAATTTTAATAAATGTATTTAAATAAATTTTAGATAATAAGTATAATAAATTATACTTTTCAGGAAAAGTATAATTTCTTTTTGATACTTTCCCTATACTATTTCTACATTTTCCATTTTTTTCTATACTTTCCTAACTTAGGAATCTATGATAAAGGTATTCCTGGAACTGGTTTTGTAACTATATGTGAGTACCAGTCAGGGGACCCGTGGGGATAAGAAGACACTCTTTAATGAGGATCATTTTAGGAAGATTTAATAAAAGGCTACATACAATGAGTGGACCGAGTGTAAGAAACCACCAGGGCTGTGCCCAGAATGCAAAGGAAAGTCGTTTGCAGCCACTGCATTAGCAGAGCTGGAGCCTAGGTGGAGGGACTCACTGGCTGGGCTGGGGGAGGGCCAGAGGATAAAAGTTTAGCTTCTCCTTCCTCCCTCAGATGTCTTGCCCAGGCTCAGGAGCTGCTGGAGGCAGGGAAAAAGGATGAAGGCTGCATCTGCAAGAGGCACATTGAAATCACCTGCAAGACAGGTACGCGAGCAAAGCGAGGCACGCACTCCTGCCGACTTACTTCAGGCACAACTCAGATAAAATGCACCTAGCTTAGCCCCTGTATCTGGCAAGTCTCCACCTCTGTGCCCAGCGGAAATTGGAACTCTGACATCTGTGTAAACACCTGGGCCCTATTTCTCTTCCTGTTCAGTCTAGACTTCTACACTTTGGCCCCTGTGCAACTGACTTCATTTTCTGAATTCACAAGCTGTTTGCCTTCTTCACCTCCACTAATCTTTTGCTGTGAGCAGCGTCATTTATCATGTACTACTTGCCTGAAAGGCAGGCAGCACAGAGGGATGTGAGTGCATGGGATCAAATCCCTACGGCTCCATGCCAGCCCCACGACTTGGGAAGTCGTTTTATCTCTTCGAGTCTCATTTTCTTCTTTAGAGCATTGGGGAAAATACTTCCTAAGTTTTCTGTGAGAACTAAATAAGATAATGTATATGAAGCAACCAGTACAGTGGCCAGTAAGTACCATCTCTTTCCTGTATTCCAGACAGAGAGGGCATAAGACATTCAGAGAATGTCGAATAGGGGTGGTGAGAGTAGACCTGATGAATTCCAGGAATCAAGGGAGAGATAGTTTCATGGGAGAGAAACCCCTAGACGTTTTAGAAGCAAGTCAAAGAAAATGCTGTGAAAAGTAAGGTCTGCTTTCTTCTACATTACAACACAGGTAAGGGACTAATTTTACTACGTAAAATTTTACTATGTAAAATTTGGTGTCTTCACTTTAAAAATAGGGGGGATCATCATTGTCCTTCTCTGCTGTGGTAATGCACAGTTAGTGCTTAGAACAACATCAGGCTCGCAGAGGGACTCATGCCGGTTAGTTTCAGGTGGTTTCTTGAGCCTTTGAAACTTGTCCCCTGCTCGCCAATCTCCAAATTTCTTGTTGTCTTTTGGTAGAATAAAAGCCAATATATAACAGGAGTGTGATTCTTTACTCTGAAACAACAAAGAGAAAGGGAACTGGAGTAATAAGAACAACCCTACAGCCAATCTTTAGAGAAGGGAGTAAAGTGTTCTATGAGCAATGCAATGCACAGAAAGAAAGAAAGTGAGCTCAATTTTTAGAGGATCCAGTTGCTTTAGGGGACCCAGCTGTCAGGAGGCCCAGGTGTGATTTTCTGACTCAAAAATATCCACTGCCCATCTGCAGGCTCCTGTTGGCACCCAATTGTCTTGTGCATTTCCAGAGTTCTTCTACGTCCAGTTCTGGGGGCTATGCCTTCACACAGCATTCTCTGGTGTGATCAGGAACATGTCTTCAGCTATACAAGCCGGGCACTGCTGGTGCCTTGTCCATGAAGTAATGCTTCAAGCAGTCACTTCCACCATCCCCAGGCTTTTGTGCTGATGTGTTTGCATTTATCCTTGTGCTTGGATCTCTTTGCTCCTTCTGAGCAATGTATACTGCCAGCTGTGGTGAGGAGTACTCTCTGGTAATGTCAATGACTATGTTCACTATATATTGAGCTTTGCCCATCATTGCAAAGCAGAATTCGGCGTAATATGAGATGTGTACAAAATGTTCATCTTCTGTCTGAAGCTTTTCTTGTCATTGAGTTATTATATTAGTGTTAGGGACTTTTTGTCCATCCAGCAAATATTTATTAAATATCCATTACATACCAGATACTGTAAGGGTGAGGATAGAGAGGATATACAGATAGAAATAGCTAGGCACAGTGGCTCACACCTGTAATCCCAGCACTTTGATAGGTCAATGCGGGAGGATCACTTGAAGCCAGGGGTTCAAGTGCAACATAGTGATACCCCATCTCTACAAAAGAAAAAATGATTAAAAATAGCAGAGCATGGGGGCACGTGCCTGTAGTCCCAGCTACTCGGGAGGCTGAGGCGGGAGCATCACTTGAGCCCAGAATTTTGCAGTGAGCTAGGATTGCACCACTGTACTCCAGCCTGGGCAACAGAGCAAGACGTTGTCCCCCCCCCCCCAAAAAAGAGAGAGAGAGAGAGAGAGAGAAAGAGACACATTATCTTCTTGGGCCTACTGTCATATTTATAAAATGGATTTAAAATTTTGCATATACACTCGTCGTAAGGTAAAATACAACAGCCTTTGAACTACGAGTATTTGATCTGAAAAGTCTGCTTGGACAAGGCCAAGAGCATGGACAGTGCCTTTCTCAGCCGGTTTATTTCCTTAAAAATCCACTGGAGTTGCTATATAGGAGTCCATATTAATTTTGTGAGGACGAGCTTAGAAAATGTTTTCTTAATTAGAAATATTTATGTTTATTACAAGAGGTGATAAGAAGATAGGGATAGAAATGCTGCATCAGTGATGACTTTTTGGGTTTTTCAGAATGATATCTGGAGTCTTAAAAACCAAAGTTGTTCTTCATCGGATTTTTCAATGTAATCAATATGTTAAAATATGCTTCTTATTTTGAATAGTGGACTAGGTACTTGCACAGACTTTAAGAAATACTTAGAGCCATGGGGTACTGAAAACATGCGTATTTTTCAAGTTAGAACAGTGTGAATGGCGAATTGTACTTGCTTCTGGGTGAGTAAATAATATTCAGCCATTTAATCCTATTATCAAAGTCAGTTAACAGAATCCAATTTAAATACCAGTTGAGATTTGTTTATACAGATCTGAATAATGAAATACTGTAGATCTTCTGGCGTCTGATTCTAAGATGAATACTTGTTTGTTTCAAACTTTCCAACATGCTTCTGATAAACTGAAGACCTCTGTGTGTGTGGGTGGGGGGGTGTATGTGAGGGCATGTGTGTGATATGTGTGTAGTGTGTGTGTGACTGTGTGTGGTGTGTGTATATGAGTGCGTGTCAGCATTAAATACATCCCTGAAATTTGACTAGCTTTTACTTTTTCCATCTTCATTGAAAGAATGCAAATCCTATTCCAATAGCAAGTTTTTCCCTTGACTAGTATTCAGATCTGCCACAATTTTCAGGAAGAAAAAGGAAATGTAGACATTCATAGACTTGAGCTGATTCTATACTAACATCTTTGTAGTAAACCTTTGTTTTATTATTGTTGAATAATAGTGTAATATTCAAGGACATGTTAGATATGCAGTTTTTGACTCTATAGAAAAAGCAGGAGAAAAAGTCAAAATGAATTGAAATAAAAATAAAGCTGAAAAAGGGCAGAACAATACATCTTATAGGAATTCAGAAATCACAATCAGACATGCAACTTACAGAGCCATAAAAGATTTGATCTAGAAAAAATCTTAATAATAAAATTTATTTTCTATGTTATCCTCAAGTAGTCATAATTAAACGTGTTCCAAAATTTAAAGTGAGTCAACATTCCTAAAAGTTGTTTTGACATTGAGAGCTCTTTTCTAGAGGAAAAAAAATTCCTTTATTTTGACACATTTAAAATAGAATAAACTTTTAAAGGAAGCCAATGTAGAACGTAGTGCTAATTTTTGGAAATATTTGCTGAGTTTTAAAATCTTTTTTAAACTTGAAAATTTAGAGTACATATAAATAAAATAAAGACCAGATAGGTATTAATTCAGATGAATTTTTGCCCTTGTCACTAACTTTCATGACATATAAATGACCAAAAATGTTTTTATGAAGTTCAGGATAGAGTTTTAAATATTGGGCCGGGCGTGGTGGCTCAAGCCTGTAATCCCAGCACTTTGGGAGGCCGAGATGAGTGGATCACGAGGTCAGGAGATCGAGACCATCCTGGCTAACACGGTGAAACCCTGTCTCTACTAAAAAATACAAAAAACTAGCCGGGCGAGGTGGCAGGCGCCTGTAGTCCCAGTTACTTGGGAGGCTGAGGCAGGAGAATGGCGTAAACCTGGGAGGCGGAGCTTGCAGTGAGCTGAGATCCGGCCACTGCACCCCAGCCTGGGCAACAGAGCCAGACTCCAGCTCAAAAAAAAAAAAAAAAAAATTGGTATGTGGTGCTAGAGTTAGTAATGGAATCAGTTGTTCAGGGAAGTAGGCTGAAATCATGTAAATAATTCACAGAGTACCTTTACAGTAGATGTTATTTTAAAAAATACAAACATGAAAATTTGTAAATGTAATTCTTCTGCTTACTAGAGTACTTTTTCATTTCTAATAGTACCCCAGATAGTCAAGCTATATTTGGAAGGTTGAAATTATTTTCATAAAGACACAATGTAGAACGAGCTTCAGGCCTTCTTTGGTATTAAATTTGCGAGAGACCCTCTTGAAGCCTACTACAGTGAAGGCATGATTGGATGTTTAAATTTTATTTTATTTAATTTTTTGAGCAGAGTCTCACTCTGTCGCCCAGGCTGGAGTGCAGTGATGGGATCTCAGCTCACTGAAAGCTCTGCCTCCCGGGTTCATGCCATTCTCCTGCCTCAGCCTCCCAAGTAGCTGAGATTACAGGCGCCTACCACCACGCTTGGCTAATTTTTTGTATTTTTTAGTAGAGACAGGGTTTCACCATGTTAGCCAGGATGGCCTCGATGTCCTGACCTCATGATCCACCCGCCTCGGCCTCCCAAAGTGCTGAGATTACAGGCGAGAGCCACCATGCCCGGCCTGGATGTTTAAATTTTTTTGAAATGAATCCCTCAAGCTGAGTCTATGCAGTATTATAGTCATGAGCCACATAGCAACATTTCAGTCAATGATGGGCTGCATATGTAATGATGGTCCTATTCTGTCTATTTTTACTGTACTTTTTCTAGGTTTAGATATGTTTAGATACACAAATACCATTGTGTTCCAGTTGCCTGCAGTATCCAGTACAGTCCCATGCTGTGCAGGTTTGCAGCCTGGGAGCAATGGGCTGTACCATATAGCCTGGGTGTGGGGTGGGCTCTACCATCTAGGTTTGTGTAAGTGTACTCTGTGATGTTCGCACAATGTCGGAATTGCCTAACAATACGTTTCTCAGAAGGTGTTGCTATCATTAAGCAACACACAGAACTGTAATTGAAAGGACTTTGTGGAAATTATCTGATTTGGAGTGAATAACCGTACCAAGTTCAGATGAGTAAATCTCAAGGTAAATACTTGGAGAATGACTTGTTTAGTTAATTAGTTTGCTAGGGCTGCCATGACAAAGTGCACAGACTGGGTGACCTAAGCAACAGAAATTTGTTTTCTCACTGTTCTAGGGGCTGGAAGTCTGAGATCAAGGTGTCAACAGGGTTAGTTATCCTGAGAACTCTCTCATTGGCTTGTAGAGGGTGTCATCTTCCTGTGTCTTCAAATGGGCTTCCCTCTGTGTCTCTCTGTATCCTAATCTCTTCTTAAAAGGACACCTGCCATACTGGATTAGGGTCCACCCTAATAACCTCATTTTAACTTAATCACCTCTTTAAATGCCCTATCTCGAAATACAGTCTCATTATAAGGTACTGGAGGTTAGGACCTTAACACACGCGTTTTGAAAGGACAGAAATCAGCCCACAATATTTAGCTTTTACAACTTAAATTAACCTGACAAATTTTGTGTCAGCCTAGAACTCTCAACACTCGGAACTTGTCTTGGTATTCTTCTGTTGTTTAAAATGTTCTCATTTCCTCTTTAGCTTCCCAACATTCAGAGAAGCCAAATGTTTTAGTATCTTGGAGAGGAAACTCACAGAGTAACATATTTTGCAGAGGTAAGATCCCTTTACTGACTCAGGGCCTGCACATGGCAAGCTCTGAAAAAACAACTTGGGACTCCGGATGGGGGCTGGCACCCTCACCTGCTTTCGGAGTTTCCTTCCTCTAAGACTGAATGCTTCTCTCTCTGTGCTTGGGTGGTTCACAAGCAGGTGGGTAGCCCTGAATTTCTGTGCTTCTGTCAACATCTTCTTTTCCTAATAACCTTAAGATCCCTCCCACCGCCATCCATGAGAGACATATTTAGCATGTTCCAAAGTCTTATTTGCCTTTTTATTGCTTCCCAACCCAAATTGAGAAATTAAAACACAAACCCACTTGCTCCACATCTCCCACCCTCTCTGGGCACTTTTGTGTTCTACTTTCCCCAAATCCTTCTCTAGATGGTTGAGCAATAGACAATACTTGGTGATTCATTTCTGTCATTTTCCTTCTGCTTCACCTCCATGCTGTTGGTTTAGCATGATCTCATTACTTCTCATCTGCAAAGTTAACTGTCTGTCCTTCAAGTAAATTGGTCATTAATATCTCTCATTGCTTTTAATTTTCACAACTTGAATTGGAAATGGAAATTCACTCTATTGTTGTGATGAATTATCCTCTACAGTCATCTGAGAGTCATCTGTGACATCTGCCTTCCCTCTGCATTCATGTTGTTTTCACCGGTTGCTATGGATGGCTCCTACCCACCATCTTCAACACACCCTTTCTTTTCATTCCCGCTGTCACTGCCCAGTTCCCACCTGCATAATCTCCTGCCTGGATTAAGCCATACAAGCCTCCAGTCTGGTTGTCATACCTCAAATATCAACCTCGCCTCAACACATTTGCTACAATGTTGGTGGAATAAAGGAACTTTCTAAAACTCATACCCAATGGGGTGATTCTCCTGCTTAAAATTCTTCAATGGTTTCCAACTAAACAAATTCTAAAATTGTTTTCATGACATTTGAAACCTTTGAGACTAGAATTCCTTCCTATTTCTTGCATGTTTCGCAGTCACATCCATGCTAGGCTATGCTGACCCCTGTCCCTGTCACTGGGAGGCCTTCCATGACCTCAGTCTGCCCTTCTAATGGACCTAATATGACACTTGCTTATTTCATACACTGTAGTCGATTATTTTTTACTTGTCTGATTTTCCTTCTAGAGTCTAGACAAGGAGCCTCAATGAGCACAGACTTCTCCTTTTAGAATGTGTTTGTCTTTGCTTGTTTAATATAGAGTAAGTCCTCA
This sequence comes from Macaca mulatta, assembly GCF_049350105.2. Classification (NCBI taxonomy): domain Eukaryota; kingdom Metazoa; phylum Chordata; class Mammalia; order Primates; family Cercopithecidae; genus Macaca; species Macaca mulatta. The sequence continues at coordinate 62,648,442 of NC_133413.1, forward strand.
GAACTTGGTTGGATTAATACACATTTATAAAAATCTGAGGCCAGACTATATTCCTAGTACCTTTGTAAAAAAATTATGTAATTATCAATAATTTCTTGAGTAATTGTCATTATTTACACTTAATGTATTTCCAACAAACTGAGTTATCTGACAAGCTTATACCATGTTAATATAGTGAGGCTAAAATGGCAGGAATTGCCCAATGCAGAATGAGTCGGTGTGTATAATGCCATCTTGACTACTGGGGGACAACAAATGAAAAAGTAAAAACAAAACACACAAAAAACTACCTGTCAATAGCTTTTTTTTTTTTTAAAAGGTTGTTAATTGTGACTCTGAATTTAATTTCTGACTTATAAAAATCTTTAATTATTAAGCTGTTCTCTTATAGCTATCGTGTTTTTTTTTTTTTTCTACTGAACACATTTCCCCTTCCCCCGTCAAACAGGGCTTGTAGTAAGAACACGGTCAGGACGATCTTGGCCTTTGGATTCCATTAGGGTCATATTTAGGACTTGGCCGGAGCAGGGATTTGGCAGCCACTCACCCCTCTCTAACCAGCATTCTGTTTGGCAAAGCCTGCCAGGTGCCTGATTGTGCAGAGAAATGGGATGGGATCACTCAGTGTGACAGTCAGGAGAGATTTCACAGATCACAAGTGTTTGGAGAGGCAAGTCAGAGCTGAGCCATGGCAACGTGGCTGCGTCGCACTGAGTGGGAGTGGCCTGCCAGCAAGAGTCCAAGGTCACGGGAGTCACCTCGCCTTTGGACAAGGGCCCAATGCAGAGATGCCTCAAGGTACACCGCTGGTGCATGTAATTCTTTTGAAAATTCCAAACTATGCTCTTTACCTGGTCAGCCTGCAAGCACAAGGAAATTGGAATTTAACATGACTTGGTGGATAATAAGCCTTTAAATAATGACATTTTTACAGTCTGTCCTCAAAGGAGTACAATGCCAACTTTGTTGTGAGGCAGATGGTGGGGAAAAAGGTGGATGTGAATCTGATCATTTAGCAGGCAAATTAATTTATGTGACAATAACCAGCCTCCAAATTGGGTTTATTGACTCATTACATTTTCTCCCTATGAAATTTAGTAAAATGCCAAACTCCACATTTTAGAGGAGCTGAAGGTTATTTTCTCATTTTAAAAGGGAGCACATTCAGCATTTGTTTGAATCTACATAAATAATATTCCCCCAGCTTCAAAAAAGTTGGTGATTTTTTTGTGGTTTAAGGAAAACACATTTGTAATAAAATTACAGTTCCTTAGGCAATCCTCAATTAATCTTAAAAATAATCAATTACTTAATTTATGGATCACTTTTTTGGGGAGCCAAAGTAATTTTCCAAAAAAAAATTAAATAAATTAGATCAGTAAAACCTCAAATCATCTTAATAAGTAAAAAAAAAAAAAAAAAAAAAAAAGAAAAAAGAAAAAAGAAAACATGAAGAGAAAAGAGAATGGATAAAAGATTTTAATGTCATCTTAACTGCTCTCTGAGTTGAAGAAATCTGCTTACTACGGAAAGGTGATCTTATTTGATCTTCTAAGGTCAACTGAGTAAAAAGGAAAATAGAAAATCAAGAAGAGAAACAGAAACACAGACACCATTTCTTAAACTATATGGTAGGTGATACAATAAAGTCTTATAGCCCACAGCTTAGAATTGCTGTCTCCAGTGCACAGGTTCAGGGATGTCTGTGGCCTTCCCAAAGCTGGCCGGCTGTGGCATGCCACCTCATCACGCTGACAGCTGAAGCCTGGACAGGTGCATGCTTCATCCTCCTGGGACTCCCCAGGACCTACCCAATTACAGGCTCCTGGACCAGTTCAGCTCCATCTTTTTCTAGCCACATCCTCTCAAAACTTTGTCATTCTAGTTTTTGCTTCTCTCCACATGCTAAGAAAATCAGGTAGAGATTTCTTTTCTGTTGGCAATACAAGCATCAGCAACTGTTTTTAAATGTATTTTTTAATTTAAAAATTACATAAATACATTGACACAGAGAGGGGAACATCACACACCGGGGCCTATCAGGGGGTGGGAGGGCAAGGGGAAGGAGAGCATTAGGACAAATACCTAATGCATGTGGGGCTTAAAACCTGGATGACGGGTTGATAGGTGCAGCAAACCACCGTGGCACAGGTATACCTATGTAACAGACCTGCACATTCTGCACATGTATCCCAGAACTTAAAATTTTAAAAAAATTACATAAATACACTCTTGCTGGCAAAAACGTGGACAGTGGGGATAGATGTAGACTAATGAGGGCATGCTCCCTTTTCCTCTCCGGAGCATTGAGGTATGTGGCTGTGTATTTATGAAAGCAGGGGTATGAATATGCCGATATTGCTCGATTTGTTTTTTAAATCAACAGGCTGATGTCACGATGATGGTTCCCTGACTTGTATTAGTCACAGAATAACGTGCATGTGCCACATCACTGCACACATGATACCTCAGACTTTTAATGGCCGCTGGTATTCAAAAGTGAGGATGCATTCCATTTTGTGCATCATAGCTTTTTGTTTCCTTCTCTGAGGCAGATGAAAGGGGATACATCTTCCTTTTTATGGACAAAAATTTTGACTTCACCATTTCCTTATGTCTTTTTCAGAAGGAACATTTGGCAGGAGACATTGGAAAATAAGTGTAACAAAGCATGTGAAGGGTTAATAATCAACAATTTATTTGGAAAGCAATTTATCAAGAAATTATTCCTATACAATGGCATGCTGCAATTGCTGGTCCACCCAAAATATCCCCTGGTATGGCTGCATTGTCATCATGTCCTCACATGGCTCCTGCTGGCCCTGGTCTCTGCAGAACCTTCCCTGTCCTCTGCCTTTCCTACCTCCCCCTAGCATGGAGCATCACCTCCAGACTCTTCTTCTTAAATGCCGACCATAGTATCTTGTGCTCAGAACCTGTTAATGGCTTTCAGCAGCCAGACTTGAATGAACTCTGAGTTCCCCACAGTGATGTCCCTAGCTCCTCACAGCCCAACTTCAGTTGTAGCCAGAGGAGTGAGTGTTCTGATCGGTCTCAACAGGTGATCAGCTGTGATCCCATCATTGATCCTCCCCCGGTCTCAGTTTCCTCATCCATAAAGGTAAGATCTTGACTACAAAACCTATGTCGTTATTTTCCATTGTGAGACTCATAGCCTATTTCAGCATTGATCAAAGAGTTCCGAAGTTCTCTTTGCCATGCCAACTCTAAGATCAGCAGTATCTTTCATCCCCACTTCAACGCAGTTTAAGATCTTTTGAGGGATTTTGCTTCAATTTTAAACATATGAGTATTGATGTTTATTGAAATCCCAAAGCCGGATGGCACTTGGCTCATTCTCACATCCTGGCACCACTTTGCAGCCAGTGACATGAGGTGCCTCTGCCAGCAAGGCCTGTTTTAATCAAAAGCTTTCATCTGAAATGCAATTCACAATTTCTGGGTGGTAAAGAATGAATCCCCACAGGATGACAGTACAGAGCTGTAATGCTAAGCTCTTTAAATGCCTTTGACAGGAGGTAAAAGGTCTGAAACACACTTGCTTCAAGTACTCTTTGCAGGGCATCATCCTAAAGACAAGGAATGCATAGGATGACGCCCCTGCCCTCAGGCAGATTAGAGTCCAGTAGCAGATAAGCCATGGCTACACTGTGTCAGAACATGGAAATGTCGCTAGAGAAGCATTAAGAGCTCTGAGAATTCATAGAAGGGACACAAGCACTTGTGACTGGGAAAAGGAAGGAAAGATTCATAAAGAAAGTGGAATTAATGTTGCCTGGCTTTGTCGTTGTTGTTTGTAGCAGTTAAAGAGGCTATTAAGAAGGAAGTTGGAACTGTAGTTTAGAATTATGTATACAGTGAAGTAGGTTTCTTTCCCCTCACCTCCACACCTAGTAAAATTGTCAGCTGATTCTCAGAGATTTAAAAATCCTGTGAAGGGACAGATGTCATGCCATCCCGGAGCATATGTCCAGGCATTTGAGTGGTGGGAGAGCTGGAGAGGCAGAGTTTCAGGCGGGAACCAGAGAGCTGCAGCCATCACTGTTTGTAAGTCTCAACCAACCTAGCCTTATCCAGTAAACCCTTGTTACCATGGCTGAGGTTTTAGTGGCTATAATCCTGCATACTTTGGTTCCTTCTCCAAGCCTGGGAGCAGCAGAAAAATAGATGCAGAAATCAGACAGGTGGTCCAAGTCACATTCACCCTATTCCTGAGGAGTCTAAGGTGGGGAGTGCAGGGGTCTGGACACGACTGGGCTCTGCAGCAACCCTGTGCCCCCTTCCTGCCACCTGTGTTGACTTGACCTCCCAAGCCACAGGCCTCCCTGCAGGGGAAGGGTGACTGAAGATCAAGCATAGATTCCAGGTCATGAGGACAAGCAGCTAGCCGCAGAAGAAAGGACAGCTATGCATACAGATGCGGTTCCCTCTTGGAACTGATCAATCTGAAGAGCCACGTCTCCTCTGGGGACAACTGGGAAGCCACGCCTCCTTTGGGAATAGCAAGTGTCCAACAGAGGCAATGGCCAGAGGCCAGGTGTGCTTCTCTAGTGGGAGCCTCCCACAGAAATAGCCAAGGCATGTGAACATTCCTGAGGACCTGTTTATTTTATTTTTATTTTTTATATATATTTTTTTGAGATGGAGTCTCACTCTGTCACCCAGGTGGGAGTGCAGTGGTGCAATCTCAGCTCACTGCAAACTCTACCTCCCCGGTTCAAGCGATTCTCCTGCTTCAGCTTCCCAAGTAGCTGGGATTACAGATGCCCACCACCGTGCCTGGCTAACGTTGTATTTTAGTGGAAACAGGATTTCACCATGTTAGCCAGACTGGTCTCAAACTTTTGACCTCAGGCAATCTGCCTGCCTTGGCCTCCCAACGTGCTGGGATTACAGGCTTGAACCACCATGCCTGGCCGCAATTTTTGCTTTTTTTGAAACAGGGTCTTGCTCTGTAACCCAGACCAGAGTACAGTGGCACAATCATGGCTTTCTGCAGCCTCGAACTCGTGGGCTCAAGCAATCTTCCCACCTTAACCTCCCACGTAGTTGGGGCCACAGGAATGCACCACCACATCCTGCCAATTAGTTTCCTTAAACAGGCTGCGGTTCATCCCCAAATGCAGGAAATGAGCAGTTTTCTTCATCAGCTGTGCTCCAGTTTACTTGAGGTGAGTGCCCTGACGTTCAGGTTTGCCTGTAGCATTGCTCTGTTGAACCAGCTTAATTATTCCCATTTTGCTCTAGAACTTTGCTGTCCCAAGGCTGACAGTCATTTCCTATTCTACTCTTCAGCCCTTGGTGTGTACATTTATATGCATACATGTGCTCATGTATGTATACATGTATATATATAATACACTCATGCATAGCTGGGTATGGTGGCTCACGCCTGTAATCCCAGCACTTTGGGAGGCCGAGGCGGGTGGATCATGGGGTCAGGAGATCGAGACCATCCTGGCTAACACGGTGAAATCCCGTCTCTACTAAAAATACAAAATATTAGCTGGGCGTGGTGGTGGGTGCCTGTAGTTCCAGCTACACGGGAGGCGGAGGCAGAAGAATGGTGTGAACCTAGGAGGCGGAGCTTGCAGTGAGCCGAGATCGCGCCACTGCACTTCAGCCTGGGTGACAGAGTGAGACTCCATCACAAAAAAAAATGGTATCACAGTTAACCCAAGCAAAGAACTCAGCAGTTAACATCATCTAGAACCACATGGTTGGCACCAACCTGAGACCAACCAGGGAAAGACAAGGTGACATCTGACAGAAGAAAGAAAATTGTTGTCAGCCATGAGGCCATTGTATAGACTTGGATTTAATGGCAGGACTCATTCATCGAGCTCATCATAGTTGGGGAAAATGCTCCTCTCCACAGGCTGTTTCTCCTCAATACTTTGAAAATTTTCTTGCAAAATTTAGATATTTGCACTACTAGCAGCTGTAGACCCTAGATTTTTTTAACTTTTATTTTTGCATTTAATTAAATGATTTTTTTTTAAATTTTAGGTTCAGTGAGGGTGTACATGTGCAGGTTTGTTTCACGGGTGTATTGTATGATGCTGAGATTTGGGCTTCTATTGTTCCGGCCACCCGAATAGTTAACATAGTACCCAATAGGCAGTTTTTCAACTTGTGCCCCCCTTCTTCCCTCCCCGTCCAGTAGTCCCCAGTGTCTATTGTTTCCATCTTTATTTCCATGTGTACCCAATGGTTAGCCCCCACTTATGAGAACATGGGATATTTGGTTTTCTGTTCCTGTGTTAATTTGCTTAGGATAGTGGTCTCCAGCTGCATCCATGCTCCTTCAAAGGAATCTCATAAAAAAGAAATATCTCATTCTTTTTTATGGCTGCATAGTATTCCATGGTGTATATGTACCACATTTTCTTTATTCAGTCCACCATTGATGGGCACCTAGCTTGATTCCGTGTCTTTGCTATTGTGAATAGTGCTGCAATGAAAGTATGGATGCATGTGTCTTTTTGGTAGAATGATTTATTTTCCACTGGGTATGTACCCAGTAATGGCCTTGCTGTAGACCCTTGATATGTTGAGGTGCATTTCTTTCCCATCCAGCATAATCAAACCTCTATTTCTAATGCCCCCTTTTTCTGGTGGCCCTGACCTTTTAGGATTGAGCTGAGGACAGGGCTCTGATCAATGCCACAGCTCCTGTGCTTTCTCCTGAGCTTCGTCTGTACTGCAGTGGCTGCCACCATTACCTCTGGATGTTGAGTTGCAGGGACTGTGCTGTCTGCCTCCCCCGCAGGAGTTCTCCCCTGGAGAGTCACTGTTGGCAGATGAAGAAACACAGCTGATGCTGTGGAAGCCAGAGCCCTGAGGTTTCTGTAGAGGATCAGCCCTGCCAGGGTTCCTCCTCCACACCCTTCCTCTCCTCACTTCACATTTCTCAGACAATGAATATCTTGTGATCCTTTAATAACAACATACATGCTTCTTTCTGCCATGTGATTTTCTAAAGTAGTGTAATATCCCTTGGTATTCTATTTTCTCTGTTGTTCCCTTGATCTCTTCTAAAATATTCGGATGAATTTTTAAAAGTTTAACTTTTTAAAAAAAACATTTGATCCCTCCCTTTGCAATTTGCTGAAATGGAGTGCTTTATTTATTTCCATTGTTTTAGACCTATATATTTCCAGATGTTCTTAGATTCTACCTCATAGAAAAAGATATGCAGCCAAGGAGTTCTGGGTCAGCTGGCAGCATCTATCCTCTTGCCTCCTCACTACGTAGGGAAGGTTACCTGGGTGATTTGACATTATACACAGCTTTAACCAAGAACCGGGCTTTTCAGCAAACCAGTGACTCTAGGACTGTGGCTCCCAGGCCAATACCATCATCATCCCCTGAAAACTTGTTAGAATGTAAATTATTGTGTACCACCTTATACCTGCTGAATTGGTAACTCTGGGTGTGGAGCCAGCATCTGTGTTTAAACTGCTGATGCTCAGTCAATGTTAGTCCAGGCTTCTTCATCAAAAACACCATAGACTAGGTGGCTGAAAAAACAGAAATCTATTCCTCACAGTCCCAAAGGCTGGGCCATCCAAAATCCAAGTGGGGGCCAATTGGATTCCTGGTAAGGGTTGTTTTCCTGCTTTGCAGACAGCCACCTTCTCACTATGTCTTCACCTGGTAGAGAGAGAAAAAGAGGGATCATCTCTTTCTTGTCTCTTCTTAATCCTTTCATAAGGGCACTAATTTCATTCATGAGGGCTCCACCCTCATGACCTAATCACCTCTCAAAGGTCCCACCTCCAAATACCATCACACTGGGGGGTTAGGATTTCAACATAGGAATGTTAGGGGCCTACACATTCAGCCCATAGCGCTCAAGTTTGTGAGCCACTGCCTTAAACAATATCTAGGCTCTGACTAGCTCAGCCACATCGGGTTAGGAGGAAGGCCTTCCTTTGTTCCCTGGCTCACTGGAGAGTTCTGCAGGGTTCATGGATGTGGCAGCTCATCTTCTTCAGACAGCTAGCATAGCAGAGGTCATCGTAGCACTGTAGTGAGAGCTCCCCATGCTGCCTGTGCTCCAGCCAGCTCCAGTGGTTCACATAGAGCAACTCAATAGTCTTAATGACAGCCTTAATAAGATAGGTTCTCAGTTTATACTCACTTTTTATCTCTCCCTCTCCCCTAACTGTGGGCAACCAGTGATTCTTTTACTGTCTCCATACTCTTCCTTTTTCCAGAATGTCATAGAGTTGGAATCATACATTGTGTAGCCTTTTCAGGTTGGCTTCCTTCACTTAGTAATACGCATTTAAGATTTCCATGTCTTTTCATGGCTTGAGAACTAATGTCTTTATACCTCTAAATAGCATTCCACTTTCTGGATGTACCAAAGTTTGTTTATATATGCATCTACTAGTTTTATATTCATTTTACTGACAAGAAAGCTGAGGCACTTTGGGTTAACAACTTACCTAACCCCACATAGACCATGGGAGGCAGGGGCAGGGCTGGCACCGAGGCCGCACGATCAGCAGCCGTGCTCATTGCCAAAGAAACCCACTGTCCTCAGCTGACCGGGTCGGAACCACCTCTATTCTGTCGCTCACAAATACTCAAGCACTCACAGATCTCCTTCACATAAACCAGTCTTCTGAGCCTCGTTAGCTCTTATAAAAATAACTCATATAACACTCTTGATTGAAATAATATCCTGTGTGAAAAGCCCATATGGTTTCTTTCCTGTGGATTAGCTTTCTCTAAGAAGTTATTGAGAAAACATTTCACAAAAGATGCCACATATCAGGTTGCCACACATTGGTGGCCAGTCAGGGCCATGCATTTTCCCCCTACACATAACTGAAGGCATGTGCTACCAAAAGGGCATTGGTTTTTGTACTTGGAACCTGTTTGCCAAAAGGAAAGCAGCTGCCCTGAACCTCAGGTTCAGGAAGGAAGGAAGGAAGGGCAGAAGGAAGAAAGGAAGGAAAGGCAGGAAGGAAGGGAAGGAAGGAAGGAGGGAGGGAAGGAAGGAGGGAGGGAAGGAAGGGAGGAAGGGAAAAAGGAAGGAAGGGAGGGAGAGAGGGAGGGGAAGGGCAAGGGAAGGAAGGAAGGAGAGGAAGAGAAAAAAAGGAGATGAATTAATATATCCCTCTCAGGCTTGTGAATATGAAGTGAGCCGATGAGCTAGAGAAATCTAGCATGAGCCTCACCAGGAGGTGCTCAGCCTGAATACTTTCTCCTTTCAGTCAGAGGCCAAGCAGCTCCCGTAGCTCTGTGGTTTCTCTGACTGCTTGGCTCCTTGGCTCCTTGGTTTTTTGGCTCCTGTGGCTCCCATGGCCCTGATAGCTCACCTGGCCATATGGCATTGCTCCCAACAGCAATGTCCTGTCCTGGGGCTTCTCCACTGAACCTAGAATTGACCACTGAGCTCCAGGACCAAGTAAGACCAAGGATTACTCAAGCACCCTTAAACCATGAAGGTTTTATGGTAATAAGTCCTCAAGTCATAGAGATTAGAAATGTTAGGTGCCCAGAATATAAAGTGATTTATAAAAATGTATACTGTGTAAAATTCCATATTCCGCATATATAAAAATAAAAATGGCAAAATGTGTTTCTTATGTGCATATAAAGGTACCCTGTACTGAAAGTATTTAGCTTAAGTTTGAGCACACCTGGAGAAAACATCGTCAAGGCAAAAGGCAGGCACCTGGCACCTCCTCACCTCCCTGGAGCAGGACTCTGTTTGTTCCTGTAGAGGGAAGTACAGACAGCCCGGATGTCAGGGGCCCCAGTGCCTTGCTGGTGACACTTGCAGCTGAGAAATGTAATCTTTCTCCTGTCGGCATCACTGGACCTATTTGCTGAGGGCAGAGCAGCTTTTCTGTAGTTAGCTGATGCCAGAGCCATGAGAAATGTGGAAGGACTGTGGGAGCCTAACCTTGTTAGTCTTAGGAAATTAAGGTGAACGTTTTCTTTTTAGCTGAATGTCCAAAAATTTATTTTTCTTTCTGAAGATACTTAGGAGATTCTTTGACTCAGCTGTAGTAGTTAACATTTCATTAGAATTGAAACTGAGTATAAAAATCATCTCATTGAATTAAAGCAAAGGGCTTCTTCCGGAAAGTGGCACCATGTGTGAGCCCAGCCTCGCTCCTGCTGGTGAGAGGGCAGACTTTGCAGTGTGGTGAGCACCTGGAGCTCAAAATGGGGCTCCTGGAGTGTTTTCATCCATGTAACTGTATGGACTCAATCATGTGTCCCGCGTCCACCTGCCGACATCCTAATCCCAGTATCTAAGAACGTGGCTGTATTTGGAGACAGGATCTCCAAAGAGGTAGTTAGGGTACATTGAGGTCTTTAGGGTGGACCCTCATCCAATATGACTGGTGGTGTTTTTATAAAAAGAGGAGATTAGGACACAGACAGAGATGCCAGACAAGCACACACATGGAGAGACACCACTGCAACATCTGGGCAGAGGCAGCCGTCTGCGAGGCAAGGAGAGAGGCCTCAAAGAAACCAACCTTGATGACATCTTGATCTTGAACTTCCAGCCTCCAGAATTGTGAGAAAAATATATTTCTGTTGTTTAAGGCACCCAGTTTGTGGTACATTGTTATGGCACCACTAGAAAACTAATCAGTAACACATTTATTTCATTTTTCACTTTTGGTCTGAATGAACAATAGGGAATGAAGCATTTATCCTGATTTAGCCCCACAATCTGCCTTTTTCCAAGAAAGCAAGGAGAACATGTGTGAGTTCTATCTTCAAATCCTTATCTCCTACCAAGTGGTATGTTTTGTGAGAATAATAACAGATAGATTATAATTTTGAGTCAATTCTAAAGTTAAAAAATACACTATGATTAATACAAATTCTTCTAAAAATAAACATGACATATACATTCCATTAAATTAGGGAGTGATATCATTTCACAGTTGGGAGGACAGCATCTGACTTATTGAAGCAAAACACTATTCAATGAAGTCAGGATTTTAGGGTCTTAGTGAAATATTTTGCAATATAAAACCAGCCAGTATTCATAAATTGGAATGTAAATTTGCCTTGGTCAAACTTGCGCAATTGCTTCTAACAAAGATAATTTTACAAGACTTTTAAGTGTATGCTTGAATGTTTATTCTAGCTTCCCAGATTAGATAGCAATAGGAACTGAATAGGAAATTCAAAAAGCCTAAAAACTTTCAAAAAGAAGTAGTGACTACTGTCCACATTTGTGTTGTATGCATTCACAAAAACAACCAGATGTTACAGTCATTAATTGTCTGAATATCTCTAATCAATGACAAAAAGCCTAAAAAAGTTTAAAGGTAATTAACAATGATGCTCTAAAAGCTTTCTTTAATGTGCATTCATCTGCAAGTATCAGAGGCTTTTAAAAGGTTTTGTATACACTGATATTAAAGCAGTCTTTTTTGTGTGATGTTTTGTCTACTTGCTTTTGAATAAGTAAAAATAAAAACCTGTTGTAGCTGATAGCAATTATAGCAAAAAAATTTAAGCCAATCTGCATTTCAGCCAAAGGATGTGACCTGAACTTTTGATTCTAATTCCTGCTCGCATGTTATTTGAGACTTCTTGTTGTGTAATTAGAATAAAGGCCACTGAACAAGTTAAATGAATATTAAAACATGAGTGGACAAAAATGTGTCTATATTGTCTGATTTCTTAAACTGCATTCACGGTACATGAGTGTTTGTTATGTAGCCTCAGTACTTTTTGCTGTGTCTGAAATATCTCATGATAAAAATAAAATGAAAAAAAAAAAAAGATGTGTTCCCAGCATTTATTTATTTCCCTCTTTTGTGGGTCTTCTGACAACTGTTGGCTCCACCCTTCTGTGTAGGGCGGGTCCTAGGGGTGGCATGGGCTGTGGGATCACAGGTCTCAGGACTAGCTTTGGCATAATGTACCCTGGCTTTTAGTCTGTTCGTGCCATCATTTAAAAAAGATACTTGAATAGATTCTTGCATTGAAAAGCACATAGTAGGGGATCAAAATGGATTTTTGATGAGTGGGAATCGCACAGTGTCTCAGGAAGCTTGTGTGGGATTGTCAGAGATTTAAAAGAAGGGTTCCTTTGACACTGGGGTGGGAAAAGCAGAAAAGCCCCTGTCAGGAGCTACCCATCACCAGTCACCTGTGAAGGCAGATTGCTTTTTTAAGTGTTGAAAATAGAAGAATGTTGGAAACAAAGTAGCTGCTTACTACATAAGGAGTGTGAGAAGCATTTGGGTAAAAGAGCTCTACATTTAAAGCCCTGACCTATCTACGCAAAAATATTGAAAATTTGTTATTTCACAAGTAATTATCAAGGAATTATTATATTGCAAAAGCTATAAATAATATATTGGTATGATATACGGCCCAAATTCAGAAAGTTTACAAAAGTACCACCGATTTAATAGTAATGGTTTAGGAAAAAAGAAAGTATTATTTCATTAAAAATACATATTATTGGCTGGGCGTGGTAACTCACGCCTGTAATCCCAGCACTTTGGGAGGCCGAGGCAGGTGGATCATGAGGTCAAGAGATCGAGACCATCCTAGCCAACATGGTGAAACCTTGTCTCTACTAAAAATAAAAAAAGTAGCTGGGCATGGTAGTGCACACCTGTAGTCCCAGCTACTAGGGAGGCTGAGGCAGGAGAATCACTTGAACCCAGGAGGTGGAGGTTGCAGTAAGCCAAGATCACGCCACTGCACTCCAACCTGGCCAAAGAGCGAGACTCTGTCTCAAAAAAATCAACCAAACAAAAAAACCATATTATTTGTGAAGCACATACTAACTGCAGAGGTGGTAAAATGTGAAAAATCATGCACCTTAGATTTGAGGAAATATGACACGATAGGAATTGACCTAAATCTTCACATACTCTATCCTAGAGAGGAGAGGATAGTGCAGATGTATAAGAGCTTATGCAGAGTGCTTTAGGTCAGGCATGGTGGCTCATGCTTGTAATCCCAGCACTTTGGGTGGCCGAGGCAGGATGATCACTTGAGCCCAGGAGTTGGAGACCAGCTGGGGCAACATGGTGAAACTCTCACCTCTACAGGAAATAAAAAAAAAAAATTAGCCAGGAATGGTGGCACATGCCTATAGTCCCAGGTACAAGGGAGGTTGAGGCAGGAGGATCACTTGAGCCCAGTAAGTCAAGACAGCAGTGAACCATGTTCCCACCACTGCACTCTAGCCTGGGCAACAGAGTGAGAGCACTGTTAGAGTTGGCTAATGTTATTACTTCTAGTTGCATGACTTTGGGAAAGTTGTTTAACTACTTTAAGCCTTGGTTTCCTCATTTATAACATGAGAGTAATCATTGTCTACTTCATATGGCTAGGGGAATTAAATGAATTATCAGATATAACATGCCTGGTAGTGTTGGGTAAGATCGTAGAAATGGCCACGGTTATTTTCATTGCGTGCAATGTCAGGAGTCATCTGTGGGTCTCATTCATGCCTATGTCCCTGCTTGTCTATTTTCTGTGTTCCCTCTGTCCTCACAACAAATCAACCCAAAATTCACATTTCACCTACATGTTTCTGTGATTTCTGCCCTGGAATCTGGAAAAACAGTGATCATTGATTGAGTGTCATGCAGGTTCTCTCAATAAATTACCTCATTTAATCCCCTTGACAATTTCTACAAGGTACATGGGATTAACCTCATTTTGCACATTTATAACTAGGGACAGAGACAGTAAGTGACTTGCTCAAGATTCTAGAATAGTGAAGAATATGCCCGGGAATAAGAATTAGATCTCCAAAGCCCATGTTCTTTTGACATGATTTTGTTCAGTACCGTCAAGCATGGCTATTATTTGAATAACCAACCTGGTTTCCTACTATGCTGTCTTATATTTTTTTTACTGTTTCCCTTCCCCATCCCCCATTCATGTTTAAAGTAGGCAACTGTTTTTGACACCCTCTCATTACTTTTACATCGTGTGGATGATTTATTAGTCCATCCCTTCTCTGAGACCTACACATCTTCACTTTGGATTTAGATGAGGGCTGTGTATTATTGCACACTGAGCATAGCTAGGGAGATTCACCTAGTCTGTGGGCCATGGCTCAAAGTCTGAGACCGCCAATCTACTTCTGCCTACTAGGGCTATTTCACAGAAGTGGAATCACACAATATGTGGTCTTTCGTGCCAGACCACTTTCACTTAGCCTGATGCTCTCAAGGTTCATCCGTATTGCAGCGTGTATCAGTACTTCACTCCTCTTTATGGTTGAATAATATTTCATTGTGTGTATATACTGTAATTTGTTCATCCATTCATCAGTCGGGGAACATTGGGTTGATTTTACATTTTGGCTGTTGTGAATGGTGCTGGTATTAACATTGCTTTACAAGTATTTATTTTATTATCTGTTTTCAATTATTTGGATATATACCTAGGAGTGGAATTCCTGGATAACCTGGTAATCCTGTGTTTAACTTTTTGAGGAAATGTCAAACTACTTTTTCACAGTGGTTGAACCATTTTGTAGTCTCACCAGCAATGTATGAAGGTTCCAGTTTCTCCAAATGCCCACCAATGCTTGTTATTTTCAATTTTGAAAAATTATAGACATCCTTTTGGGTGGTAAATGAAATCTCACTGCGGTTTTTGACCTGTGTTTACCTCATTCAGGCACTTTTTAGGTATTTGTATATCTTCTTTGGAGAAATGTCTATTTATATCCTTTGCTCATGTCTTTTCTATTTTTTCATGATGATATTCTTTAAAAATGTTTTTAAAAATTTTTTGTGGGTACATAGTAGGTGTCTATATTTATGGGATACATGAGATGTTTTGATACAGCCATGCAGTGCATAATAAACACACTATGGAGAATGAGGTCTCCATTTCCTCAAGCATTTCATTTATTCTTTGTACTATAAATAATCCAATTACACTCTTTCAGTTATTTTTAAATATACAATTAAGTTTTTACTGACTATAGTCACCCTGTCATGCTATCAAACAGTAGGTCTTACTCATTGTATGTTTTTTATACCCATTCACCATCCCCACCTCCTCTCAACACTCCCACTACCCTTTCCAGCCTCTGATAACCATCCTTCTACTTTCCATGTTCATGAGTTCAATTGTTTTGATTGTGAGATCCCACACATAAGTGAGAATATGTGATGCTTGTCTTTCTGTGCCCGCCTTATTTCACTTAACATAATGATCTCCAGTTCCATCCATGTTGTTGCAAATGATTGGATCTCATTATTTTTTATGGCTGAATAGTACTCCATTTGTATATGTACCATATTTTCTTCATCTGTTCATCTGTTGATGGACACTTAGGTTGCTTCCAAATCCTAGCTATTGCGAACAGAGCTGCAACAAATATGGGAGTGCCGATATCTCTTTGATATACTAATTTCCTTTCTTTTGGGTACATACATACTATTTTTAGTATTCTGAGGAGCCTCGCAACTGTTCTCCATAGTGATTGTACTAATTTACCTTTAGCCGTATCTTAGTGTGTCATTTGTCTTTTTATTATTGCGTTGTAAGTATTCTTTACATATTTTAGATATGAGTTCCTTATCAGATACATGCTTTGTAATTTTGTTTCAGTTTGTGGGTTGTCTTTTTTACTTTCTTGATGGTGTCCTTTGATTCACAAAACATTTACATTTTAAGTCCACTTTTTTTATTTTTCTTTTTTTGCTCATGCTTTTGGTGTCATATCTAAGAATCCATTGCCAAATTTAATCTCATGAATATTTATTCCTGTGTTTCCTTCTAAGAGTTTTGTAGTTTTAGGTTTCAGTTTAGGTCTTTAATCCATTTTGAATTAATTTTTGTATATAGTATAAAGTTAAGTGTTCAAATTCCTTTTTTCTTTTTTTTTTTTTGCACGTGGGTATCTGGTTGTCCATTTGTTGAATGCATTATTCTTTTTTAATTGAATGGTCTTGGCATTCTTGTAGAAACTCAATTGATCATAAATGCATGGGTTTATTTCTATTTGATTCCATTGATCATATGTCTATACTTATGCTAGATTAATTTGTCTTACTTGTTGCCTTATAATAAGATGTGCAGTCAAGAATACTAAGTCCTTGAATTTTTTATTTCAAGATTGTTTTGGCACTTCTGAGTCACTTGAGTTTCCATACGAATTTTAGGAACATCTTGTCAATTTATAAAAAACAAAGTCAGTTGGTATTCTAATGTGGATTGCACTGGATATATTGATTGGTTCGGGTGGTACGAACATGTGATGGTTTTACACTTATTTATATATTCTTTAATTTCTTTTACTAAGGAGTTGTAATTTTTACAGCATAAGTTTTACACTCCTTTTGCTAAATTTAAAGCTAAGCATTTTATTCTTTTTAAAGTTATATAAAAAGTTGTTTTCATAACTATATTTAAAGATTGTTATCAGTATTTAGAAATACCATTGATTTTTGTATATTGGTCTTATATCCTACAACTTTGCTGAATACATTCTAATAATTTTAAAGTAGATTAGCTTGGATTTTTAAAATATACAAGGTCATATTATCTGTGAATAGAAATGCTATTAAGTCTTCCCTTCCAATCTGGTGCCTTTTCTTTCTTTTCCTTGCCAAATTTCCCTGGCTAGAACCTCTAATAATGCTGAATATAAATGGTGGGAACAGATACCCTTCTTTTATTTATGATCTTAGGAGAAAGTAACCAGTTTTTCATATTGGGTGTGATGTTAGTTTGGAATTTTTACAAATTTCCTTTGTCAGATTAAAGAAATTTCCTTCTATTTTTAGTTCGTTAAGAATTGTTTTCATGCAAGGGCACTGGATTTTGTCAAATGCTTTTCCTGCATTAATTGAGATCATCGTGGTTTTTGTTTATTATTCAATTTATATAGTACATTACATTAATTAATTTTTACATGTTAAACCTCACATTACTGGTATAAATTCAAATTTGTTCATAGTGTATAATTTTTATTTTTTAATGTTTCAAGTTTTAGCTTGCTAGTATTTTGTTGAGAATTTTTGCATATGTATTCATAACATATATTGGTTTGTAGTTTAAAAATATTTGGCTGGCTTTGGTGTCAGGGTAATAACTAGTCTCATAGAATTAGTTGAGAAGTGTTTTCTCTTCTTTTTATGAAAGGGAATTGTTTATGAAGAACTGGCATTAATTCATCTCTAAATATTTTTAGAATTTACTAGTGAAACCATCTTGGCCTAGGCATTTCATAGAGGGTAATTTTTTGATTACTATTTTAATCTCTTTATTTCTGATAGGCCTATTCAGATTTTTATTTTTTTAATTTCATTTGGACTTTTATTTTTTTGTTGTTTGTTTTTTTGAAACAGGGTCTTGCTCTGTTGCCCAGGCTGAAGTGTAGTAAAGCAATCATGGCTCACTTGACCTCCTGGGCTCAAGCTATCTTCCCTCCTCAGTCTCCCAACTAGCTGGGACTACAGACATGCACCACCATGTCCATCTAATTTGTTAATTTTACAAAATGTTTTATTATTTATTAATTTTTTATTTCAATAGTTTTTGGGGAACAGGTGGTTTTTGGTCACATAGATCAGTTCTTTAGTGGTGCTTTCTGAGATTTTGGTGCACCCATCACAAAAGCAGTGTACACTGTACCCAATGTGTAGTCTTTCATCCCTCAACCCCCTCCCACCCTTCCCCTCGAGTCCCCAAAGTTTATTATATAATTCTTATGCCTCTGTGTCCTCATAGCTTTAGCCCCCACTTACAAGGGAGAACATACAATGTTTGGTTTTCCATTCCTGAGTTACTTCACTTAGAATAATGGTCTCCAACTCCATCCAGGTTGCTGGGAATGCTATTGTACCTCACATCTCAATACTAACACTGAATATAAATGGCCTAATGCTCCACATAAAAGATACAGAATGGCAGAATGAATTAAATATATATATGAATAGCATATATTTGTGTGTATATATATACACACACACACATATGTAATATTTTCTTTATCCACTCGTTGGTTGATGGGCATTTAGGCTGGTTCCATATTTTTGCAATTGCAAATTGTGCTGCTATAAACATGTATATGCAAGTGTCTTTTTCATATAATGACTTCTTTTTCTGTTAGATACCCTGTAATGCAATTACAGAATCAAATGGTAGATGTACTTTTAGTACCTTAGGGACTCTCTGTAATGTTTTCCATAGTGGTTGTACTAGTTTGTATTCCCACCAGCAGTGTAAAAATATTCCCTTTTTACCACGTCCACACCAATATCTGTTCTCTTTTGATTTTTAAATTATGGCAATTCTTGCTGGAGTAAGGTGGTATCACATTGTGGTTTTGATTTGTATTTCCTTGATCATTAGTGATGTCGAGCATTTTTTCATGCCTGTTGGCCATTTGTATATCTTCTTTTGAGAACTGTCTATTCATATTCTTTGCCCACTTTTTGATGAGATTATTATTATTATTATTTTTTCTTGATGACTTGTTTGAGTTTCTTGTAGGTTCTGGATATTAGTCCTTTGTCAGATGCATAATTTGTGAATATTTGCTCCCGCACTGTGTGTTCTTTGTTTACTTTGCTGATGATTTCTTTTGCTATGCAGAAGCTTTTTAGTTTAATTAGATCACATCTACTTATTTCTGTTTTTGTTGCATTTGCTTTTGGGTTCTTGGTCATGAACTCTTTGTCTAAGCCTATGTCTAGCAGAGTTTTTCTAATGTTATCTTCTAAAATTTTTATGGTTTCAGATCTTAGATTTAAGTCTTTGATCCATCTTAGTTGATATTTGTATATGGTGAAAGGTGAGGATCCAGTTTCAATCTTATACATGTGGCTTGCCAATTATCACAGCATCCCTATATTGAATAGGGTGCCTTTTCTTCACTTTATGTTTTTGTTTGCTTCATCGAGGATCAGTTGGCTGTAAATATCTGACTTTATTTTGGTTCTCTATTCTGTTCCATTGGTCTATGTGCCTATTTTTATACCAGTACCATGCTGTTTTGGTAACTCTAGCTTTACAATATAGTTTGAAGTCAAGTAATGTGATGCCTCCAGATTTGTTCTTTTTGCTTAGTCTTGCTTTGGCTACAGAGGCTCTTTTTTGGTTCCATATGGATTTAAGGATTTTTTTTTTCTAGTTTGTGAAGATTGATGATGGTAATTTGATGGGAATTGCGCTGATTCTTTATATTGCTTTTGGCAGTATGATCATTTTCACAATATTGATTCCACCCATCCATGAGCACGGGTTGGGTTTCCATTTGTTTGTGTCAACTTTGTTTCATTTATCTTCTATGATTTCTTTCAGCAGTGTTTTGAGTTTTCCTTGTAGAGATCTTTCACCTCCTTAGTTAGGTATATTCCTAAGTACTTTTTTTTTCTGGCTGTTGTAAATGGGATTGAGTTCTGGATTTGTTTCTTGGCTTGGTTGTTTTTGGTGTATAGCAGTGCTACTGATTTATGTACATTGATTTTGTATCCTGAAACCTTGCTGAATTCATTTGGCAGATCTAGGAGTTTTTTGGATGAATCATTAGGGTTTTCTAGGTCATTGGCCACAGCGACAGTTTAACTTTCTCTTTGTTGATTTGGATGCCCGTTATTTCTTTCTCTTGTCTAATTGCTCTGGCTAGGACTTCCAGTACTATGTTGAAGAGAAGTGGTGATAGTGGGCATCCTTATCTTATTCCAGTTCTCAGGGGGAATCCTTTCAACTTTTCCCCATTCAATATATTGTTGGCTGTGGATGTGACATGGATAACTTTTATTACCTTGAGTTATGTTTGTTCTATGCAGATTTTCCTGAGGGTTTAATCATAAAGGGATACTGGATTTTGTCAAATGCTTTATCTACTTTTGTTGGGATAATCATATGATTTTTCTTTTTAATTCTGTCTATGTGATGTATCACATTTATTGACTTGTGTATGTTAAACCATCCCTGCCTCCCTGGTGTGAAACAGTTAACTGTTTCTTGGATAGAGTTAGCTAGTATTTTATTGAGGATTTTTGCATCTATGTTCACCAAGGACATTGGTCTGTAGCTTTTTTTGTTGTTGTTAGGTTTTTTCCTGCTTTTGGTATTATAGTGATACTGGCTTCATAGGATGCTTTAGGGAGGATTTCCTTTTTCTCTATCTTTTGGAATACTTTCAGTAAGATTGGTACCAATTCTTTGAATATCCAATAGAATTCAACTGTGAGTCCATCTGGTTCTGGATTTTTTTTTTTGTTGGCAATTTTTAAATCACTATTTCTATCTTGCTACTTGTTACTTGTCTGTTTGGAGTGTATATTTCTTCCTGATTTAATTTTAAAAAGTTGCATATTTTCAGGAATTTTTTCTTCTCCTCTAGATTTGCTCGTTTGTGTGTGTAAAGGTGTTCATAGTAGCCTTGAATGATCGTTTGTATTTCTGTAGTATCAATTGTAATATCTCCTATTTCATTTCTACTTCAGCTTATTTGGATCTTTTCTCTTCTTTTCTTGGTCAATCTCCCTAATTGTATGTCAATTTTGTTTATCTTTTCAAAGACCCAGCTTTTTGTTTCATTTATCTTTTGTATTATTTTTGTTTGTTTGTTTTAATTTCATTTAGTTATGCTCTGATCTTTGTTATTTCTTTCTTCAGCTGGGTTTGGGTTTGGTTTGTTCCTATTTCCCTAATTCCTTGAGATGTGACCTTCAATTGTCTATTGGTGCTCTTTCAGACTTTTTGATGTAGGCATTTAATGCTATGAACTTTCCTCTTAGCACTGCTTTCCTATATCCCAGAAGTTTTGATAAGTTGTATTACTATTAGCATTCAGTTGAAAGAATTTTTAAATTTCTATCTTGATTTCATTGTTGACCCAAATATCATCCAAGAGCAGATTATTTAATTTACATGTATTTGTATAGTTTCAAGGGTTCCTTTTCGATTTAATTTCCAGTTTTATTCCACTGTGGTCTGAGAGAGTACTTGATATAATTTTGATTTTCTTAAATGTATTCAGACTTGTTTTGTGGCTTATCATATAGTCTATCTTAGAGAATGTTCCATGTGCTGATGAATAGAATGCATGTTGTTGGAGAGAATGTTCTGTAAATATCTGATAAGTCCATTTGTTCTAGGGTATAGTTTAAGTCCATTGTTTCTTTGTTGACCTTCTGTCTTGATGACCTGTCTAGTGCTGTCAGGGGAGTATTGAAATCTCCCACTATTACTGTGTTACTGTCTATCTCACTTCTTAGGTCTGGTAGTAATTATTTAATAAATTTGGGAGCTCCAGTGTTAAGTCTCTATATATTTAGAATTGTGACATTTTCCTGTTGGAGTAAGCCTTTTATCATTATATAATGTTCTCTTTGTCTTTTTAAACTGTTGTTTCATTAACATTTGCTTTGTCTGATATAAGAATAGCTACTCCTGCTTGCTTTTAGTTTATATTTACATGGAACATCTTTTTCCATCCCTGTACCTTAAGTTTATGTAAGTCCTTACATGTTAGGTGAGCCTCTTGAAGACAGCAGATACTTCGTTGATGGACTTTTTAATTCATTCTGCCATTCTGTATCTTTTATATGGAGCATTTAGACCATTTATATTCAGTGTTAGTATTGAGATGTGAGCTATTATTCTATTCATCATGCTAGTTGTTGCCTGAATACCTTTTTTTTTTTTATAATCCTGTTATTTTTTTATAGACTCTGTGAGAATTTTCCCTTAAGGTGGTTCTATTTTGGTATATTTTGAGGTTTTGTTTCAAGATTTAGAACTCCTTTTAGCATTTCTTACAGTGTTGGCTTGGTAGTGGCCAATTCTGTCAGCATTTGTTTGTCTGAAAAAGACTTTATCTTTCCTTCATTTGTGAAGCTTAGTGTTGCTGGATACAAAATTCTCAGCTGACAATTATTTTGTTTGAGGAGGCTAAAGATAGAACCCTAGACCCTAATTTCCTTCATAGGTTACCAGATGTTTTTGTCTCACAGCTCTTAAGATTCTTTCCTTTGTCTTGACTTTAGTTAACCTAGTAACTATGTGCCTAGGTGATGATCTTTTTGCAATGAATTTCCCAGATATTCTTTGAGCTTCTTGTGTTTGGATGTATAGATCTCTAATGAGGACAGGGAAGTTTTCCCAAATTATATCCTCAAGTAAGTTTTCCAGACTTTTAGATTTCTCTTCTTCCTCATGAAAACCAATTATTCTTAGTTTTGGCCATTTAACATAACCCCAAATTTCTTAGAGGCTTTGCTCATTTTCTAAAAATTGTTTTTTCTTTGTCTTTGTTGGATTGGGTTAATTCAAAAGCCTTGTCTTTGAGCTCTGATTCTTGTTTGATTCTATTTTTGATACTTGTTTGATTCTATTCCTGAGACTTGTTTGATACTTGTTTGATTCTATTCCTGAGACTTTCCAGTGCATTTTGTATTTCTGTAAGTGTGGCTTTCATTTCCAGAAGTTATGATTTTTTTTCTTCATGCTATCTATTTATCTGGAGAATTTTTCATTCATATCTTGTATTGTTTCTGGCAATTCAGAGATTTCTTCTTGGTTTGGATTCATTGCTGGGGAGCTTGTGTGATGTTTTGAGGGTGTTATAGATCCTTGTTTTGTTATATTACCAGAATTATTTTTCTGGTTCCTTCTCATTTTGGTAGACGATTTCAGTGGAAAGCTCTGGAACTCAAAGACTGCTGTTCAGATTCCTTTGTCCCATGGTGTGATCCCTTGATGTGGTGCTCTCATCCTTTTCCTAAGCATGGGGCTTCCTGAGAGCTGCAGTGATTGTTACTGCTCTTCTGGGTCTAGCCACCCAATGGGGCTACCAGACCCTGTGCTGGTGCTGGGGAATGCCTGCAAAGAGTCCTGTGATGTTAACTGTCTTCAGATCTTCCAGCCATGGATACCAGCACCTGCTTTGATGGAGGTGGCAGGAGAGTGAAGTAGACTGTGTGACAGTCATTAGTTGTAGATATGTTTAGTGTGCTGGCTTTCTCGGATGCTGAATATGCTAGTAGTGAAGTTGATACATGGATAGACTCAGGACCTCTGGTTAGCTAAGATGTTTCAGGCATTGGAATTAGCTATTGTTAACCCTATTTCTTGGGAGTAGAGTTATTTTATCATGAGTTGCTGTAATGGCCTGGGTTGGTGGCCTCCAACCAGGAAGTGGCACTTTCAAGAGAGCACCAGCTGCAGTAGTAGAAGGGAGATATAAGCTTGCCCTAAGTTGACCAGGATGAGTAAGGCCAGGGCAGGCAGTGGGCAGGACCATAAAGTTCCCCAGAGTTTATGTCTTTTATGTTCAGCTACAAGGATGGGTAGAGAAAAGCCATCAGGTGGGGACAGGGTTAGGCAGGTCGGAGCTCAGATTTTCCTTGGGCAGGGCTTGCCACAACCACTATGGGGGATGAAGGATGGTTCTCAGGCCAATGAGGTTATGTTCCAGAGGGGATTATGGCTGCCTCTGCTGTGCCATCTAGTTTGCCAGGGAAATGGGGGAAAGCCAGTAGTGATTGGCCTCACTTAGCTCCCATGCAGTTGGTGAGGCTGGCCTTCCTCCTGCAGTGCTCTGCTAACAGTGATGAGTTTAGATCCAGGCAGCCAGTGTGTGGGACTCAGATCTTGCCCTAGGCCATAAACTTTGTTGCTGAGAAAGCAGGTGCAGCTTTCAGGCCTCATCCCTCCTTATCTGCCCACAATGCTAGCAGTGACTCCTGTGCTCATATCTGCAACAATTCCCATTCAATTCCTTGATTCTGCTCAAGAAAATTTGTGCTCAGTCAAAATTACTACAAAATTCATCTGGAAACTTCTTTTACCCTGTTCACCCTGTGACCCCTCCCTAATTCCATTGGCTGCCTTCCTCACGGTCCCTGTGAGATGTAGTCAGGGTTGTCTTCCCTGGGCCCAGGCTGGATACCGGAAGTGCCTACAAGTCTCTTCCTGCTGCTGCTTCTATTTTTATGTTTTGCATGGCTCCCTAAATCCGTTTCAGCTCCTGGTAAAGTTAAATGCTTTCTCCCGTGATCTGGATTTTCGGGTTCTCCAGTGGGGATGTGTTTTCCGAGGTAGGTTTCCCCCCTCACACTTTGGGAACTCACAGTTTTTCACCTGTCTCGTGGAATTTACAGTGACATGACACTCTTTTGAAAGGATCTGTGAATTCTTTTGGTTTTCTTGGTATGCTCCTGCAGTGGTTCTTGGAGCAAAAGTTCATGGTGTGAGTCTCCACATGTTCTGTCTGTCCAAGTGGGAGCTGCATGTTAGCCCCATCTCCTCTCTGCCCTCTTCCTTTACTCTCCCTATTCAGATTTTCTATTTCTTCTTAAGTCTGTTTCAGTAATTTGTATTCTCTGTGAATTTGTCCATTTCAACTAAATTTTCTAATTTATTGACACAATTGCTTGTACTATTTCTTTATAATCCTTTTGCTTTTACTAAGATTGGAAATAAAGTCTTCTCTTTCATTTCTGATTTAGTTTTCCTTTATTTTTGAATATAAAGTATGTCTTCTGTTGACAGCATGTATTTGGATCTCGTTTTTCTTAAATCTTGTCTGACAATTTGCTTTTTGATTGGGTTATTTAATTTGATAACATTTAACGTTATTATTGCTATAGTTGGATTTACATCTAACTATAACTTCCAATTTATGGAATTGGAATTCCATATATTGGATTTGTATCCAACTGTATCAATAATAACATTAAATGATTACATGCCATTTTGCTTTTTTGTTTTTGTTAATATCTCATGTCTTTTCTGTTCCCTTATTACTCCTTTTTTGCTTTCTTTGCCTTTAGTGGATATTTTCTAAAGTACCATTTTTATTTCTTCAATAAGGTTATGCTATTTTTTAAGTTGTTTTCTTAGCAGTTGCTCTAGGGCTTACAATATGCACCGTAACTTATGAAAATCAGCTTCACATTTGTATTAATTTAACTCCAATGAAATACACAAATGTTACTTTTATGATGCTCTATTCTTTTTTACTTTTTGTGACATCATTGTTATACATATTACATCTGTAAATGTTACAAATTCAACAATACTTTTTCTTTTGAGACAGAGTCTCTCTCTGTCACCCAGGCTGGAGTGTAATGGTACAATCTTGGTTCACTGCAACCTCCTCTTCTCGAGTTCAAGTGATTCTCTCACCTCGGCCTCCCAAGTAGCTAGGATTACAGGCATATGCCACCACCCCAGCTAATTTTTGTATTTTTAGTAGAGATGGGGTTCACCATGTTGTCCAGGCTGGTCTTGAACCCCTGACTTTGTGATCCGCCTGCCTCAGCCTCTTACAAGCATGAGCCACTATGCCCCTCGTCAACAATACATTGATTACCTTATACCATCTTATAAGTGTTTTAAAGAAGCTGAGAGAGAAAAGGAAAGCAAGTAAATAAATATTTATAGTCTTTGTTATATTAACCCTGTTTTTAAAAATTAGTGCAGGTTCTCTTCATTTGTTCTGTGGCTTTGAGTTGCCATCTGAAGTCCTTTCCATAGTCCAGTATAGCTTTTCCAACTCACCTCCTTTGTAATGTTATTGGCAAATATATTGCATTTTTATATGTTATAGGTCCAACAATAAAATTATACATATTTTTGTTTTTTATCATTAATTTTTAAACCAGTTAAGAGAAGGAAGGGAGAGAAATATGCACTTCTGCTGTCCTTTGTAAATACCAAAATACCTTTAATACTTAGCTTTTAGATCTTAATTTTTCCATAGAGATTATGATTATTGTCACTTGCTTTCATATTAAATAAAGTTCTTTAGTGTTTCTTGCAAGGTAAGTCCACTAGCAACAAATTCTCTTAGTGTTTGTTTGCATAGGGGTGTCTATATTTTGCCTTCATTTCTATAGAATAACTTTGCTGAATATAAGATTCTTCATTGATAGTTTTTTTTCCATTTCTTCCAGCCTTCTTCACTACTTTTCTTTAACTTACTTTTTAACTGACAAATACAAATCGTGTATATTTATGGTGTACAAAATGTTGTTTTAAAGTATATATACATTGTGGAATGGGTAAATTGAGCTAACTGACACATGTGTTACCTCACTCTTTATGGTGAGAAAATTTAAAATCCACTCTCTTAGCATTTTTTTGAGAATGAAATACATTGCTATTAACTATAGTCATTATGTTGTACAATAGATCTCTTTCACTGATTCATCCTAACTAAAGTTTTGTATCCTTTGACCAACATCTCCCCAAACACACTCTCTTTTCCCAGACCCCAGTTAACCATCATTCTCCTCTGTACTTCCATGAATTACTTTTTTAAATTTCACATATAAATGAGATCATATGGTATTTATCTTTCTGTGCCTGGCTTATTTTACGTAACACAGTGTTCTCCAGGTTCATCCATGTTCTTGCAAATGACAAGATTTTCTTCATTTTTAAAGGCTGAATAGTATCCCATTCTGTATATACTGTATTTTCTTGGCCTCCATAATTTCTGATATGTCAATTATAATCTTATTTGGGACCCCATCTAGATAATCACTTATTTTTCTCTCCCTGATTTCAAGATTTCCACACGAGGTTATTCTACTTCGTTAGTGTATGGTTTTAACAATTTTAAAGCTTTGTTAATATTTATTTTGTTCAGTTTCAGAAAACAAGATGTTATCTTATGGCTTCATTCTGCCATTATTTTATTATTTCATTCTGCCATCTTGCTTCAGAGGAGCCTCTCAAATAAAAGAAAGATGGTGGAAATTTGCAGTTTCATCATCCTACTTCTTGAGACCTATCTGAAAAGACTTTGCATCTGTCGTGAGGTAAACCAAGAATGTCCAAAAACTAAGCTTGTATATTTCTGATGTGGTCTGGGTACAAGTGTCGTAAGATCCCTCTCTCCTACTTTGTAAATTAACATGAAGATATGTGTGACCTTATGAAAACACACTGTGACCATCACCAGTGACATAATACACCCCTCCATGCCTTACATTTTATAATTGAAATTAGCAGTCCATGGATGGCATTGATGTTCAATAGCACAATTGTGCCATCTGTTTCAACACCACAGTTTGGGGGATTTCCACATAGTACATTGAGGGATTATTTTAAGAGGCGAATGTATGATGAAGTCCCCTAATAGTGCCTCTTTACTAAACCAATTTGGTATTTATAAATGCCTAGGGGGAGAAAAAGTTACTGAAATTGCATCACCACCTTCAGAAAAATTTTCAAAGGGCGTATTTAATATTAATGTAGTGTACAATTACTGTTGGGCTCCTGCCAAGAGTGCCAGCAGAACATAGGCTGTGAATGTCCCAATGTGCCTGAAAATTATTTTAATTTACAAAAACCTACTCAAGCTGCTGTTTGTAGATTTGAACTTGAGGGCAGATTCTGCAAAAAAAAAGTAGAACATTTGCAAAAGTATGCAAATAGACATCAGAATGAAGCCCTAGGTTTATAGCCCGTTAAAGTACCTGAGGTCACAAGACCCAAGAGGAGCTATTAAAGAATATTCAAAAGGGCGAGATGCTTCAGGAGTCCAACCTTGCAGGAGAGTTCAAACATGGGTATAAGAAAAGGAGGGAGGCGGTATTGATGGAACGTACCTCAAAATAATAAGAGCTATCTATGACAAACCCACAGCCAATATCATACTGAATGGGCAAAAACTGGAAAAATTTCCTTTGAAAACTGGCACAAGACAGGGATGCCCTCTCTCACCACTCCTATTCAACATAGTGTTGGAAGTTCTGGCTAGGGCAATTAGGCAAGAGAAAGAAATCAAGGGTATTCAGTTAGGAAAAGAAGAAGTCAAATTGTCCCTGTTTGCAGATGACATGATTGTATATTTAGAAAACCCCATTGTCTCAGCCCAAAATCTCCTTAAGCTGATAAGCAACTTCAGCAAAGTCTCAGGATACAAAATTAATGTGCAAAAATCACAAGCATTCTTATACACCAGTAACAGACAAACAGAGAGCCAAATCAGGAATGAACTTCCATTCACAATTGCTTCAAAGAGAATCAAATACCTAGGAATCCAACTTACAAGGGATGTAAAGGACCTCTTCAAGGAGAACTACGAACCACTGCTCAGTGAAATCAAAGAGGACACAAACAAATGGAAGAACATACCATGCTCATGGATAGGAAGAATCAATATCGTGAAAATGGCCATACTGCCCAAGGTAATTTATAGATTCAATGCCATCCCCATCAAGCTACCAACGAGTTTCTTCACAGAATTGGAAAAAACTGCTTTAAAGTTCATATGGAACCAAAAATGAGCCCGCATCTCCAAGACAATCCTAAGTCAAAAGAACAAAGCTGGAGGCATCACGCTACCTGACTTCAAACTATACTACAAGGCTACAGTAACCAAAACAGCATGGTACTGGTACCAAAACAGAGATATAGACCAATGGAACAGAACAGAGTCCTCAGAAATAATACCACACATCTACAGCCATCTGATCTTTGACAAACCTGAGAGAAACAAGAAATGGGGAAAGGATTCCCTATTTAATAAATGGTGCTGGGAAAATTGGCTAGCCGTAAGTAGAAAGCTGAAACTGGATCCTTTCCTTACTCCTTATACGAAAATTAATTCAAGATGGATTAGAGACTTAAATGTTAGACCTAATACCATAAAAACCCTAGAGGAAAACCTAGGTAGTACCATTCAGGACATAGGCATGGGCAAAGACTTCATGTCTAAAACACCAAAAGCAACAGCAGCAAAAGCCAAAATTGACAAATGGGATCTCATTAAACTAAAGAGCTTCTGCACTGCAAAAGAAACTACCATCAGAGTGAACAGGCAACCTACAGAATGGGAGAAAATTTTTGCAATCTACTCATCTGACAAAGGGCTAATATCCAGAACCTACAAAGAACTCGAACAAATTTACAAGAAAAAAACAAACAACCCCATCAAAAAGTGGGCAAAGGATATGAACAGACATTTCTCAAAAGAAGACATTCATACAGCCAACAGACACATGAAAAAATGCTCATCATCACTGGCCATCAGAGAAATGCAAATCAAAACCACAATGAGATACCATCTCACACCCGTTAGAATGGCGATCATGAAAAAGTCAGGAAACAACAGGTGCTGGAGAGGATGTGGAGAAATAGGAACACTTTTACAGTGTTGGTGGGATTGTAAACTAGTTCAACCATTATGGAAAACAGTATGGCGATTCCTCAAGGATCTAGAACTAGATGTACCATATGTCCCAGCCATCCCATTACTGGGTATATACCCAAAGGATTATAAATTATGCTGCTATGAAGACACATGCACACGTATGTTTATTGCGGCACTATTCACAATAGCAAAGTCTTGGAATCAACCGAAATGTCCATCAGTGACAGATTGGATTAAGAAAATGTGGCACATATACACCATGGAATACTATGCAGCGATAAAAAAGGATGAGTTTGTGTCCTTTGTAGGGACATGGATGCAGCTGGAAACCATCATTCTTAGCAAACTATCACAAGAACAGAAAACCAAACACCGCATGTTCTCACTCATAGGTGGGAACTGAACAATGAGATCACTTGGACTCAGGAAGGGGAACATCACACACCGGGGCCTATCATGGGGAGGGGGGAGGGGGGAGGGGGGAGGGATTGCACTGGGAGTTATACCTGATGTAAATGACGAGTTGATGGGTGCAGCACACCAACAAGGCACAAGTATACATATGTAACAAACCTGCACGTTATGCACATGTACCCTACAACTTAAAGTATAATAATAATAAATAAATTAAAAAAAAAAAAAAAGAAAGAAAAGGAGGGAGGCAGGTAGCTCAGATAGCTCTCTCTTATGGAGTCTTTTTCACCTCGCCTTTTCTCTTGGTTCTGGTAATTCCCACTTTCTCTCTTCTAGACTCTCTATCATTTTATTAAGCTGCAAAAATGAGCTTGCTTTTCCTCTACATCTCCTTCCAGATAATACCCTAAAAACCTTACTTTTCCCTAGAAAATATATTTTCATACGCTAAGAGCCATCTATTTTAAAATGAATTATGTATCTTTCTCAGTGTTTTACAAAGCATTTTCTCCCTTAGCACTATATCACATTATTATATTTTCATGTTTAATAGAATATTTTTGTATTGAAATTATGCACAATTGCAAATTATCATTAGACTGAAAGAGGACAACACAACACTTAAAGTATAAATAAGCAGAGCTTGCATGAAAGACTCTGAATTGGAGCTTTTGTATCTTTGTTAATTATCTTTTGGATTATGCAGATGGTATTTTGCAATGGGGCAGCAGAACGTCAGTTTTCTCTGAAGTTCTGCCATCTATTGGTTAATTCACGCAATAAAAATTTATTCTAACATTAATTAAAAACAACCACCATGGAAAGTCTTTCTATTTATGGAATAGAAAATATGTACATTCTTTGTAGAATTATGTAAAATTTTTCAAAAACAAAGTCTCTATGATGGAGCTTTAAATATAAACTTTAGTGCCAGCAATTAAGTGTAATTATTTTTATTAGACCTATTTTGTTTTTATGGCATTGTGGCCGAAGCTGAAGAATAATGGAAAAATAACTTGCTAAATATCAAAATATTATATCCAACCATCAAAAATGTAATACTAACTGTGATGTGTATACGATTTCATTTTATGGAAAAAGGAGGTAGTTTAAAGAAGTTAAGTCACATCCAAAATCATACACAGCATAACCAACAAAGTCAAGATTTCAGGTCTGTTTGTCTAATTTTATTTTTTTCTCATACACAAGGAAACAATGTTTGTTTAATTTTAAAGTTCATGCTAATGACAAGTGGAAAAGCAGCTGCTCAAAGGATCTATAATCTCAGTGGCTATCAAAATAGTCACTTTAAAATATATATATATATATATATATATATATATATATATATATATATATATTTGTATAAATAATTATAGACTGTGTCCTTTGGATGGCTGTGGCCTCTCCTTCTATGGCAGGCATAACTAATATCTTATAGTAACCAAGACACCTACTGAGTATGCCCCGTGCAGTCACCACACCCATGGTCCTGCAGTGGACACACAAGGAGAAGGAAGTTCCCAAGTCTAGAAATTAGATTCTCAGTAATGGGAAAAAGGATGGAAGAATAAACTTAGTTGTTTCAAAGACATCTCACTATTGTTATTTCACTTAATCATCATCATGAGGCAGTGAGGCAATATTATTCCCATTTCTATGCAAGAAGACAAAAATTAAAGGTAAGGGATTCAGTCACAGAGCCAATGTGGTAGAACTGGACTCTGACTCAGGTCCTCAGACTCAATATCCTATACTCTTTCTACCCATTAAGTGAATGAATAATTAATAATTAACTCTGAACAAGAAGAAAGAACTGGTTGGTAAAACAAAAAGTTAGTGGACTATTGGAAGAAAGTTGGCTAGAGTATATTTGTTGCTGCAAAACAAACTCCTTAAAACTTTGTAGCTTAACACCACAATCATTGTAGGTTACACATTCAGAGAAGGCTCAGCAGGATGGTTCATCCTACTCTAAGTGATGTCTTCTGAGACTGGAATGTACAAGATATTCACTTCACTAATTTCTGGCTTCTCAGCTAAGTTGACTTCAGTAACTGAGGGCTGGTTGGGGCTGCTTTATGGGGACGATATGCCTATGCCTAGGATTTTTGGATTTCTTTGTTGGCTGTGTTCTTTGGTTCTGCACTGTTGTAGCCTCAGGGGTCTCTCTCTATCTCTACTCCTCTCTCCCTCACCCCGTATCCTGTTTACATGGTGTTACTACATGGTTTCTTCACATGATCTTTCCAGCAGGCTAGCCAGACCTCTTACTTGAAAGCTCAGGGCTCCCAAGAGAGCAAAAGTAAAAGTTTACAGAGCTTCTCAAGATTAGTCAGAACTGGCAACATCTTTCCTGACTTATTTTAAAAATTAAGTCACAGGCTCAGCCTAGATTCAAGGATAGGCATAAATAATGAGAAGTATGGGTAAATGGAGGTACTAATTTAATGAATTACCATAACCCTGACCCCTAATGATTCACAGTTCTACCATATACATTATATATTCATTCTCTAGAATGCCTTCCAAAGTTGTCATTGTGTTATGACATAGGGTTCAGGCT
Organism: Macaca mulatta; assembly: GCF_049350105.2. Classification (NCBI taxonomy): domain Eukaryota; kingdom Metazoa; phylum Chordata; class Mammalia; order Primates; family Cercopithecidae; genus Macaca; species Macaca mulatta. Next base: position 62,680,553 of record NC_133413.1, read on the forward strand.
TGAGGTTCAGGGTCTCCTTACCTAGTTTAGGTCCATGTGCAGGTGATGCTCTTCAGAAGTGGGCCCTCCGATGAAATCAAAATTCAAGTTGTCTTCCATACACCTAACACACATAGGTAAGGCTGTGCCAGGAAAACCAAAAAGGCTTTCCTATTTACAAAGGGTGAAAACAGAAGGCCCACAGTAGCCTGTGAATTCATAGAAATTTTGAAATCCTGACAGGCATAAATTTGTCATTCCTTGACTAGGTCCCAGTTCTGCCCTCAAGGAGTGTTTCTTCATGGCCATTGGTTCCACCCTCAGAAGTATTTTTTTTTCCTATGAGAAATGGCTTTTATTTGGAGTTGAGTGGTTTTCATAGCCTGTATATTGGGGTTCCCAAGACCACCTTAGGCCCGATGATTTACTAGAAAGACTCACTGGTCTTGGAAGCTTTATTCACACAGTTATGGTTTATTACAGTAAAAAGATATAGATTAAAATCAACAAAGGAAAGATGCAAATGGTGTGACTTCCGGGAGTAACCTGGTGCAAGCTTCCAGGTGTCCCATTCCTGTGGAATGTACTTAATTCTCTCAGCAACGATGTATGACAACCAGAAAAGCTCCCCTGAACCTTGGTGTCCAGTGATTTTGTTGGGAAGTCACTCAGAATCCTTCTTCCCCTCAGCAAAATAGGCATTCACTGTAAGTCATATTGTCAGCATAAAGTAATTGTCAAACTGGTACTGTATGTCCCAAGGCCTCAGGCATACCAAAACACTCATCAGGTAGCATATTCCAGGTCATAGAGCTCATATCCCAGGAACCAGCCAAAGGCTAGTCCTGAACACAGACTTTCCCTCAGAATGTGCAGGGTTTGAGCAACGTGGGTCTACTGAGTTAACCCTTTCCTGCACGATTTAAAATTATTTTATCATTTTAAACTTTCTCTGGTCTTTTGAGTTCAATATAGTATAATTCTTTAGAAAGTTAATACATTTTCTATGTATCGAATTATAAATTTACTGTATTCATTAAAAGCTATACCCATAAATCTCTTCAAAACAGATCTCTTTCCACTTGGACCTCAAAATCAGAGTGATAGGGGATAAATTAAGATTCTTAAAAGCCCCACCGTCTATCGGAATTGTTCCACAATGTCTTAAGTCTTTCTGAAGTGTTAACAAGTGTTTCACATATTTTTGTTCCTGTAATAACTCTTTTACTGGGAGGGCCCTGGATTTGATCTTTATTCTGAGGAAATTACTAATTCACTCTGAGAATCTTTTGCTATAAGAGATGGGATGAGAAACAGTTTTATGTTGGAATCCTAAAGTCGTGGTTTATTTATATTTACCCTAAATTCTTCTTGAAAATAAAACTTTTATCTCTCTTATTTTATTGCTCCCAGTTTTATTATAGGCAGCTGAAGGAAGCTCCTTAGGCAGATCCATCATTTTATTAGGAGCTCTTTCTCCGTCCATTTACGAAGGCAACAGTTCTGTGTATTCTTCTGCCCCCATTTTCTTATGAAGCTTCTGGTCCTCCCTCTCAGCGAGGCATCTTCAGGCTTGCCTCACTGCCTGGCCTCAAAGCTAATGTGGCACAGTCCGGTGGTAAAGTCTTCTACCATGATGATCGTTTGGGCAATTTCCCTTAAAATTCCATCAGGTTTTGCTATATCAACATGAATCATAGAGCCACTTTTTAAGGTGCATACAAGTTCATAATTTCCTTATATCTATTAGCTTAATTGTTCCTTATAATTATTACCTATCATCTCACTTCATCTGTCTTAATGCTTTATCCTCAAAGTCTCTTTTGTTTGGTATTAGTATCTCTGCCCTATCTTTTGGTTTGCCAGTCATAACCTTTTTCTAATTCTTTATTTTCAGCCTTCTGAGTTTCTTTGCTTTACTTTTGTCTTACATAAGCACCATGTTGCTGGATTTAAATAACTCCTTCCAGTAATAATGGTTACAGGTACATTTAGATACGATTCTACCATCTTATTTTGTGTTCTGTTTGCCATTTCTGAGGTGAGGCCACTTGATCCAAGACCTCAGGGATGAAAAGCATCCAGCCTTGGGACGTGCCCTTTGCAGGCAGAGAAAAGAACAAATGCAAAGAGAGGAGGCAGAAAAGCACTCAACAGAGCTGAGGACTAGGAGGAGGCCATTGTGACTGAGGTGTGGTGAAACAGTCCTGCAGGGTGGAGTAGCTGCAAGGACCCCCATGGTGGAGGGGCTTGTAGCCATGGTGAATGTTGAAGGAGTTCTATGTCCCCCAGAGAGGGCTTTCCATAAGGAGAAGGGTCTTGGCTTCTTTCTGTCTGAGAGAAACCAGTTCACCAGATGGTGAGACATGGAGAGTGGCAGAGCAACCCTTCTGTGTTCTCTTTGTTGGGGATCCACCTGCCTGCAGAGGGCACGTGTCAGGTTTGTGCTCCACCATAGGATGAACACTCCCTCTCCTGTGCTGGGACCCACAATTTTCCGGCAGTACCACTGTCTAGCCCAGGCCTCTGTGCCAGCAGCTCACTGGCCCACACTCACAGGCTGCATTCCCCAATGTTGTCAGAAGCAAAGGTTATGCTTCGACCTCTATATGCCTGGCTCCTGTGTCTGGTAGGATACAGAAATAGTATTTAGTCAGCCCATGGGAAAAACAAACAAACAAACAAACAATATCATACAACTTACGTATTTTTTTCAAACTGCAATGGGAAGAATTTGAAAGATTTTAAGCAGTAGTTTGGGTTGAAATTATCTGATTTATGCTCTATAAAGATAATTTTTACTACTGAGAATAGAATGGAACATAGTGGTCAAAATTAGAAGCCAAGAAGAGAAGTGAAATGAGTAATGGGGAGGAGTTTATGATATTCCTTGAACTTAGTGTTAGCACTTGAGTGGAAGGCGCTGCTAGGAGTTTCAGTGGAAAGCCTGGGAAGGTATCACCTTTAGGGGTTTATACATAAGATCTGTGTTTGGGGTTTGTTGAGTTTGAAGTGTCCATTAGTGAAGTATAGATATCAGATGTGTAATTGAATTTGATGCTGAAATTTAGGGTTACATCAGAACTGAAGGTTTACATTTGGGACTCGTCAGCAAAAGGTCGTATAATGCCCTTGGATTCTGTATGAAACCTAACACGTGTTTGATAGCTATAATTACAGGGTGATCAAGGCTGATGCCATAACTATGCAAGGTGGGGAGAAGATGCAGGAATGCACGCATGACAACCACCAACAGTCGGGATAGCTGCTTTATGAACCTACTTACTCTCCTCACAGTCGAGATCATCAGGAAAGAGTCATGGCATAAAGCTGGAAGAACAATGTCAGGAATATTTTGTCTAATCAAGAGGATGAACCATAATCTGATGCAATCTCCGATTTTAAAATTACTTATTTCATCCTTTATAATTTATTGCTAATGTATAATTTCATGTATGTTATTAATCTCACAAAACATAAACAAAATTTTGGAAAATTGAAAAATGGATGCATGAATGTTCAATGAATTGAACATTTACTGAAAACTCAGTAACTATTCAAACGAATGTTCAAATCAGAAAAAAAATTGACTTAAAATTTTGTGCTGCTTACCTGAAAAGCACAGTGCAAAAGGATTGAGGGAAAACCTTAATATATAAGGGAACAGAAGCAGATGCAAAATCTATGGATAAATATATGATTTTTCATTATTGAAGAAAAGTTTGGATTCACTTGGAATAATGAAAAAAGGTAGGAGGAGAATGTACCAAAGTATTTGCCTTTTTGGAATTGAAAGTTTTCAACTATAAAATTTAACAGCTTGATGACATAAAAGGATGAAACTCTTAAAAAAAAATGACACAAAGTGGACTAAAGCCGCCATCACAACCACTTTCAGGAAAATATCTACAAATAGATTGTCCTCCCATTATTAGATTGGTGTTAATAATTATTCAGGCGCCAAATGGTAGTTTGGAGAATTACTGAGGGAAGATTTTCAGACCAATTCTCCTATTTGAGACATTCTGAGACTTAGAAATGTGTGGAATTGAATTAAGCACTGGTGAAACAACTTGTTTTCTCTTCTCTGTTACAAATAAGCCTCTCTAGCATTCTGGTTAAACCTCATAGCCCCTTAAGGGGAGGGGAGAAAAGGACCTAACATTTACGGAGGCCAGTGGGGTGAGATCTGCAGTCAGTTCATAAGGTTTCAAGGGGAGTTAAGACCCTGTTGCTGCCTTCAAGGAGCTCATTTGGCTACTTGTTTGATCTCACAGCAGTTTGCCGTGACAAGTAAAATTGCTCCTGTTGGCTGAGGACACTGAGGCTGAGGAGGAGGGAGTGAGAGGATGAAGGGAACCTGTCTAAGGTCTCCCCTGGTGTGACGGGCAGGGAATCTGGCCCAAGCTGGCTGCAGAGCGGTGGAAACTGAAGGTTCAAGATATGCTTTGTGGGTAGAAGACCATCAATAACAAAGAGTTTGTTATTCATTCATTAAAGACGTGCAATGTATTGTCAGTGCAGCCATACCAGGCATATGGAGGGAAAAGAAATTACATTCATGAGAAGAGATGCATCCTTTCTCTTAACAGTTTATAACCTAACAGGAGGTTGATACAGTAATTATGAGAAAAATGCAATGTGGAAAATACCATGAAAAGAAATACTATGGGTGTCTACACTTCACTCCTTAACAACTTATTCTAGTGACTTAGCCCCCACAGAATTCCTGGGTCCCATCAATCTCTTTTGATCAATATGGACATTGATTATCAAAGGCTTATAATCAAACTTGAGCAAATTAATAGCTCCATATATGCATAATTGGTTGATTATTTGTGGGTTATATATAATTCTTCCCACTCTAGTCACTCTGTATTATCCCACAATTTTCATTATTTCATATTTCCCCAAAATGTTCAGGGAACACAGGAATTGCAGAAATGAAACTCAGTAACTGTATGTCTTATTTGCATATTTGGTTAAAAAGAAAAGATGAACGATAAATTTTTAAACTACCATTGGATTTCAATTATTCATGCCTTCATTGGCTTCTCTTTTTATTTCCAAAAAAGTTTATCTGCCTTTCCAATAATTTGTCTCAATGTTATTAAGAAGTAGGTACATTAAGCTAATATCTTAAAAAATTGAATCAATGTGAAAATTTTAAAAATTAATCTTGAAAGATAGAAGTTTATGATGATAAAATTTAAAAGTTCATATGAAAAGGAGATTTAAAATTTCAACTATAATTTTATTACCCCAAGATAGCCACTGATAATATTTTGTTATAATTTTACATTGTTCTGGAGCTCACATTTTTGTCTTAAAAGTATGTAAGACTTTTTTCTGTATTAGCACATATGCAGTTGGTCTTCTCTATTCGTGAGTTCCACATCTGTAGATTCAACTGAGAATTGAAAATATTCAAAAAATAATTGCATCTGTACTGAACAAGTACAAATATTTTTCTTGTCATGATTCCCTACACATTATAGTACAAATACTATTTAGATAACATTTATATTTTATTAGGTGATATAAATAACCTAAAGATGATTTAAAGTATATAGGAGGGTCGGGTGCAGTGTCTCATGCCTGTAATCCCAGAACTTTGGGAGGCCAAGGCAGGTACATTGCTTGAGCTCAGGAGTCCGAGACCAGCCTGGTCAATACAGTGAAACTCCGTCTCTACTAATAATACAAAAATTAGCTGGCTGTGATGGTGCACACCTATAGTCCCAGCTACTGGGGAGGCTGAAGTGGGAGAATTGCTTGAGCCTTAGAAGTGATCACGCCACTGCACTCCAGCCTGGGTGACAGAGGGAGACGCTGTCTCAAAAATAAATAAATAAATAATATCAAAAGTATACAGGTGGATGTGTGTAGATTATATGCAAATACTATGCCATTATATATCAGGGACTTGAGCTTTGTTGGTTTTTGATACCCACAGTGAGAGGTGGGGAAGAGGGTGTCCTGGAACTAATCCCCGGATACTGAGGAAGACTAACTCTTCATCACCTTTCAACGATCACATAGCATTCTACTGTAAAAATGTGCCATAAATGACTAAACTATTCACTTGCTTAACAAGGTATTTCTATATACTCCTTATAAACAAGGCTTCTATGAGTATCTTTGTACATATATTTGTTTTATTAGGTCTCATATTTAGAAATAAAATTGCTAGGTCAACGGTACTAACATGTTTAAGGCTTTTGATACATATTGCCAAATCTTCCTCCAGAAATGAAGCAATCAATGTTTCTGAAAGCAGTCTAGTAGAAAGCTTATTTTCCAAAACTCCCTATCATTACTAATTTGATGAATAAAGATAGCTCATTTTAATTAAAAATGTAAAATCTAATACTTTAACATTTTAAAGTTTAACCTTTTGATTTTTAAACAGTTGTATACAGATGAGCAGAAAACAGGAAGAATTAAACACCCACTCTAAGCACTGAGCACACCAAGTTAAGAAAAGCTGTTTTGGATTCCACACCAGGTAGGAACTGAGAAGCTAAGGATTAGGCCCAACAAGGAAGAATAAAGGCAGGAGAAGGGACCTTCAGTCATAGCTGTTATCAGCCTTGGGCCAGCTTCACAAGGAAATTTGAGAGTAACTCAAGCTTTGGTAAACACTCATATGAATTGTCCGGAGATGCCTGGGGAAAGAGAATGAAAATGAGAGGATAAGGAACCTTGGGACAGGAACCCAGACGGAAATTATTACAGGAGAGTAATTAAAATGCCGTGACAACCCTCTGAAGTTGAAAGAGAACAGTGCACTGGAGTCTAAGGCTTTGTCCTTTTCCGGCTGTAACCATTGCCTTCCTGTCTCCTTCATAGACCTCAATCATGGAGATCCGTAAAAGACAGTGATCACTGATACCTTGCTATTTTTTTGATTTTTTAAAAAATGTTATTGTACAGGCGTCTTTACTTTGCATTAACACATGATGCATCTCAGGTGAACATGTTGAGATAGTCTCCAGGGAAGTTGGTAGGGAGGGATGATGGGGAAGACACACAAAATGTCTGCCCCTTCTGAGATAGGATTGCCAAGGAGCTGGCTAATGAGGGTGCACAACAGTGTGCCTTCACCAGCACTCCCAAGGGTATAAATAAAGGAGTTAAATGAGTACCTGCTATACCCATACAGGCAGTCCGGAGTGTACAGAGGGAGCATGACAGGGTACGGCCTCCCACAAGTCTTATACCAGCCTCCACCCTAGACAGAAAAATCTAACTTCCTTCTGGAGACTTCCAACTGCCCATCCTACTGATAAAGCAACAGCAACAAAGAGACAATTGTGGTTGCTCACAGATTTGCAGGTGGGAAATGCAGAAAAACTCTGGTCCAGAGTAAAAACAGCTTATCTTACATGTCCTGATTCTTCTCCATCATCTCTACCACTGAGAACACCAGTAGTAGGCATGGCGGCTCATGCCTGCAATCCCAGTGCTTTGGGAGGCCAAGGCAGAAGGATCATGAGCCAAGGATTTGGCAACCAGCTTGGGCAACATAGTGAGACCCCATCTCTACAGAAAAAAAGGAAGAAGGAAAGAGGGAGAGAAAGAGAAGGAAGGAAGGACGGAAGGAAGGAAGGAAGGGAGGGAGGGAGGGAGGGAGGGAGGGAGGGAAGGAGGGAGGGAGGGAGGCAGGGGAAAGGAAGGAGAAAAGAAAGAAAAGAAAAGATAGCCAAGTGTGTTGGCGTGTGCTTGTTGTCCCAGCTACCCAGGAAGCTGAGGCGGGAAGATAGGTTGAATAGAGGAGTTTGAGGCTGCAGTGGGCTATGACTGTGAAACCGTACTTCAGCCTGGGTAATAGAGCAAGACCTTGTCTCAAACACACACACACACACACACACACACACACACACGCCTGCACATATATCAGTATAATGTATATGACCCAGCATTTCTAGAGATCCTTTATAGGCATGATTGCTGTCCCTTCCTCATGGAAACAGTCCTGTGAAGGTGGCAAGCTATGACTGTTTTTAATTCTTGTGGCACTTTTAACGTTCTTATTAAATCAAAAGAGGGACTGGCCTATTGAACTTTCCTCAAATATAGAATGATTCCATGTGCAAAGGCTCATCAGCTCTGCCACAGGAAAAGTAATATGGGGTGCTGGGGACCTTAAACTGTCCTGTGGTTACACATTAGACTTTCTATCTGCCCTTCAAAAGACGGTAGGTCTCAGAACTGGTTTGAACCTCTGGAAAAAAAAGAAGAAGAACTCTCCCTAGCAGATGGCTTGAATAACTCCAGCAGAAGGCTGACGCTAATGTAAATAATATCTAAATGTTTAATACTTTTTAAAGTAGAGGATAAATGGATAATAGAAAACTTGGGCTAGCCTCAGTCCCTTATTCCTACATAATGAACACCTTGTTTGTTTTCAAAGAATCAATATTTAGTTTAACTGAAATATTTGGGACATCATTAATTTTGACCAAAGGTATCCAGCTATAACATTTATTTCAAAACCAAGCTTGTGACAGTTGAATTAAAATATAAATATTACTTTTTCTCTCCACAAATAATGTCACAAAACAAATTATTTTACTCATGGTATACATTAGAAGAAATTTACCATGTGTTAATGGTTCTCCATTCTAAAGTTAGAAAGTACCCACCTTATAGGAATTTCAACGCATATTATAATTTTTTTCTACTGTGAATTTGATATTCTAATATAATCTGTCATCACTAGAATCACTTCCCTTAGGTCATCTTAGGGAAGTGGCTGTAAAGTCTAGAAGAGAGATGTTGATTTGATCTGTTCATGCATAAATAAGCTTGCATGTGGCTCAGCCCCAAACAGAAAATTATATTAATGTGGAAATACTCGATTAAATGAGATTACTGGTTCCTGAACAATTCTCTTGATGGGTATAGAATTTCTTTTGTTTGTTCCAATATGTTTTTTAAAGCAAACTCTAACCTTCTTAATTTTCCTTTGATCTAACGTCCTTTGTAAACTGCAGCCTTGACCAGATGAGTTTTGTTCTAAGAGTATTAGCTTCTATTATCAGTGCTGGTGTTAAAAAGGAGACTCAGAGGGAGATACAAGGAGCAATAGAGAGGCAACAAAATGACTGCAGGAGTTGAAATTGTTTCACTAGGAGGATTTTAATAATATGTCCTTAGAAGAAAAAATACCTAAAAGTTCATCTAATCCAACTTCTTATTGTATTATTGTGGAACGTTGAGCCAGAGGACATAAATGGCTTAACCAAAGTTAGAGGCAGGTCAAAAGCTAGAATATGTGTCACCTGAGTTTAATTTAGTGTTCTTTCTACCTTGATGTTTCTATTCATCTATCCATCTATCCATCTATCCATCCATCCACCCATCCATCCACCCAGCCACCCATCCAACCATCTATTGATCTCTATACCAATATCTACGTAATCATGACTTTCTCTCTCTCTCTCTCTCTCTCTGTGTGTGTGTGTGTGTGTGTGTGTAGTATTTTGGGGGAAAATTTTCTGAAGTATTTTGTTCTCAGAAAGTATTTAAATTTGAAAGAAAGTCTAGAACCATTTCCTCCAGACTATGTGACCTTGATTCTTGAAGGAAACTCAGAATTTGAAATAATATAAACATGGCTTACTAAAGAATTTCACAGACTAATTCTGAATTGGGAATTTAAATTACATATTACTCACATTAACATATTTTTATCACCTCTATACATCAAAATTAATTTATTACTAATTTAATATATTGTTGCAAAGTCACCTAACCTGCCAAAGAAATGAGGTTGTGGTAGCAAAGCTGGATGAATATACTACCTGTGGGAAAAATACTTCAGAAGGAAGATACACAAAAATATTTGGATTACAATAAACAAATGATAGATCAGAAAATCTCTGCTTGGCCCATGTGTTTCTCCTGACCTAAGTAAAACTTTATTAATATATTTTTGTTTTAGATATTGTAGATCAGAAATTTACTTCTCAGATTTTGTTCCTAATGACAATAGTAATAATAAAATGTTAACAGCCAATGTGCCAAGCACTTTCTAATTACACAATCAATTATTTTAGAGATAAGAGAATCTACGTTACCTCTAAGATTCTGACTCAGAGCCAAGACATTAACAAAGGTGAGGAGAGACTGATGGAGGAAGTGGTTACCTGGGAGAATTCAGATCCCTGATAATACAGAACATCTGTTTCCTCGGTGTACAAGGACAGGAGGAACAGGGAACATTTATTAATTAAAGAAATAGAATATGATATTTCTCCACTACTCATCTATGCATTATTTTCTTCCCCTTGACAAAAACTGAAGACAAAAAAGATTCCACTATTTGCCCAGAGAATGTGCTTAGCACTTTATGCAAGTTACCTCACATCAACCTTGACAGTAAATATAATTTTATCCTATTTTAAGAAGATGAATATCACCCAAAGTCTGTCCCGGTTAGCCAGTATGTCACTCTCCTATACCCATCTGCGGACCCACCCAGCTTGTTCTGTCTGTGCCTCCCTCTTTCAATCTCATACCCTCCTGGTTCTTATCTCTGTTTCACTTTTATAACCCCACTCCCTTTCCTTTGTACTTAGCATTTGATCTTCCTAGCTGTCCTTGAAGCTCCTTCAGGCTTTTGCTTTATTTTTTTTCTGTGGGAAACTGGGCATGACAGTTCTGTGTGATTCCTCTGACCAGGATGTTAATTCCAGCAAAGACCTAAGCCTTGGGGAGGCCCAGCTAGTGGGTCGTTGAATAGACAGGATTCTTTTGGTTGAAGTGAGAGAATCCCAAATCAAATGAGCTCACATAAGAATGGCAATTAATTGTTGGGAAGAAGGTTCTGGAAACACTGTGCCCTGACATTTCCTTTCCCCTCCATTTATCACTGAACCATGCATCTCCTCAGATCTGTGGCTGCTATCACCTGCAAAGTTCTGGGTTTGGGAGAGATCTCAGGTTCTGCTGAATGTCCCTGGGCACTTCGTTCTATGGCGATAGGCCAGGCAATTAGCTCACAGGCAGCTTAGTGATAGCGACTGAAGGGCTGAAGACACTAGGGCAATCTTGAAGGTAAGGAATCTGTGAATCTGGGAGAACATCAGTCCAATGTGATGGGTCCCGACTGACTGGATCTTTGACGTTAGGCAAATACAGAGACACTGGAAAGCAAGAAGCTTGGGCATGGCGAGGACCAGGAGGATAGTGTCAGTCTACTCTGTACTGAAAGCCCATAGCAAGAGTGGAGAGGAAAAAGACAGCAAGAGCCCAGTTTGTCTCCCATTCCCTAATGAGCAATTGATTCAAGGAAAGACTGAAGAGGGGTGAGATGTCTGTATCAGATATTCCAGGAAATGAATCCTTGTTCCTAAGGGAGTGCCATAGGAAGAAGTGGACCGTCTTCATCCTCTGCCAACATCAGCCTGAGCTGTGGGCAGTTCAGGTGCTGCTCAGGAGAGTAGAGCACAGAAATGGGAGGACCCTGGAGTTTGACTGAACTCAGTGAGTCAATGAGCCAACCAACCCTGAAGCTTCCCACATCTCTAGACACCCCATTGTGTGAGATGGCACGTGTCCTTGTTTAATCAAGTTGTAGCCAGGGTGTTATGTGCTGCCTGATGCAACCTAACTGATGCAACTTGATAAGAAGTTACAAAGCAATTAAGTTAAATGGAATTATTTAACTACAAAATGAAGGATGGGGGTGGAGTGATAAAGAGAGGACAAGAAGAGACAGTTATATATAGAGAGAGGAGACAGAGATAGGGATAGAGGACGTACAACTATATGTAAGGGGAAGAAAGTGTTCAGAGCAACTGCTTAATAGAAATCATTACAAAGTATATACAGTAGTACCCTTTTATCTGTGGTTTTGCTTTTTCCGGAGTTTCAGTTACTCATAGTTAACAGTGGTTGCAAAATATTAAATAGAATATGCCAGAAAAAAACAGTTTCCAAGTTTTAAATTGCAGACCATTCTGTGTATTATAATGAGATCTCTTGCTGTCATGCTGTGTCCTTCCCGAGATATCGATCATCCCTTTGTCCAGCATCTCCAACTGTTCATGCTCCCCACCCAGTAACCACTTAGTAGCTGTCCCAAGCCATCAGATCAACAGATCACAAGCCGACGACATTTTGAGAGAGAAAGGAGAGACCACATTCTCATAAATTTTATTACAGCATATTGTGATAATGGTTCTACTTTATTATTAGTTATTGTTGTTAACCTCTTCCTGTGTCTAATTTATAAATTAAACTTTATCAGAGGTAAAAATGTATGTGTATAGGGCTCTGTATTATTTGTGGTTTCAGGCATCCACTGGAGGTCTTAGAATATACTTCCCGAAGAGAAGGGGGACTAGTGTAGTAGAACTTTGGAAAATGTGTAACACTAGACTCCAAAGTTGCAGGAATCTGACACTTCACCAAAGACAAGAAGTTAAATTACTCCTTGAATTACCAGTGAGGTTGTAATCTTTTTTTTTTTTCTTTTTTTTTTTGAGACCGAGTCTCACTCTGTTGCCCAGGTGGAAGTGCAGTGGTGTGATCTTAGCTCACCGCAACCTCTGCCTCCCAGGTTCAAGTGATTCTCCTGCCTCATCCTCCCAAGTAGCTGGGACTACAGGCAACCGCCATCACACGCAGCTAACTTTTGTGTTTTGGTAGAGATGGGGTTTCACCACGTTGGCCAGGCTTGTTGCGAACTCCTGACCTAGTCATCTGCCCATTTCAGCCTCCCAGAGTGCTCAGATTACAGGCCTAGCCACTGCGCCTGGCCTCTAATCTCTTTAAAAAACTCTTACATATGGCATCAATTAGTAATTTACTTAATTAAAAAATCCATTCAACATGAAGAATTGTATACTTTTAACAGTAAGGAAATGTGATCACCCACATTTAGTATTATTATTTTAATCATTTGAAAATTTACTTCCACATTCTCACAGCAGTATTGCCAATTTATCCACTTACAGCACGAATCCCTCTCCCACCAGCAACCAGCCTCCATAAAAATGGAATTTGGAAAATTATAAAACTCCAACTCTGTAATGAGTGTTTGAGTGTTTACTGAAATTTATCGTATGGAGCACATGAGAGAGAATACCATGCGTTGTAAAATGACAGGAGTGTTACTATTTCACATTTTTAGCTAACAACAACTTTTAATGCTAGGATGGACTTTTGAAAGCTGAGACTTACGTTTCTCACTAGTTTTTAACAAGTTTATCAACTACGTATTTTTTTTTTCCTACCGAAAACTACGTTTTAGATCAGGCAATTTTCACAGATTTACCCAGAACCGGTCAAATGCTCCTTTTCTTTGGATAAGAAACACTTCATTTTTGTCTCTGAGTTTCAGACCTGCACACCAGCGCTGGTGCAGGGAGGGTGGACAGCACACGCTGACTGCTTTTGTGGCTGAAACGAGCTCTGCACTGGCATCAGTGGGGATGTTTGTTTGAGCGCCCCTCAGCTGCCCAGGGAGAAACTGCAGCTACCTAGCCTGAGCAGTTCCTCTCTTCCACTTTTTTTTTTCTCTTTGTTTGTTTTAAACAAGATAGAAGAAGTAACAAGATAATTAGTTTGTCAGTCTGCTGCTTATATCTCAGTCAGGGCGGACTTCACATGACAGTCTTTAAGACTGGCTGAAAGGTTAAAATTTTTAAAAATCTAATATGGTATTAACAGAGTAAGTGATAAATTTTAAAAGTATATGAGAGGCTAGGCGCGGTGGCTCATGCCTGTAATCCCAGCACTTTGGGAGGCCGAGGCAGGCAGATCACGAGGTCAGGAGTTCAAGACCAGCCTGGCCAATATGGTGAAACCCCGTCTCTACTAAAAATACAAAAATTACCCGGGCATGGTGGTGGGCGCCTGTAATCCCAGCTACTTGGGAGGCTGAGATAGAATTGCTTGAACTCAGGAGGCGGAGGTTTCGGTGCCACTGCGCTCTAGCCTGGGCTACAGAGCGAGACTCCCTCTCGAAAACAAAACAAAACAAAACAAAACAAAACACACACACACACACACACACACGAGAAAGAAAGAAAAATAAATAAAAGTTGGTTGGGGATTGTTTTAGTTTGCTAGGGCTGCCATATCAAAGTACCAAAAACTGCAGAGCTTAAATAGGAAATACTTATTGTCTCACAGTTTTGTGGGTGAGAAGTTTGAGATCAAAGCATGGGCAGAGTTGGTTCCTTCTGCGGGTCCTGAGGGAAGGGTTTCCTTGGCTTGTAGGTGACTGTCTTTATGTTCACAGGGCATTCTTCCTCTATAGGTCAGTGTCCTTATCTCATTTTCTTTTTTCTTTTTTGAGACGGAGTCTCACTCTATAGCCCAAGCTGGAGAGAAGTTGTGTGATCTCAGCTCACTGCAACCTCCGCCTCTGGGGCTCAAACGATTCTCCTGCCTCAGCCTCCCCAATAGCTGGGACTACAGGAGTGTGCCACCATGGTCAGCTAATTTTATTTTATTTTTTTGTATTTTAGTAGGACGAGGTTTCACCGTGTTGCCCAGGGTGGTCTCGAACTCCTGAGCTCGTGCTATCTGTCCGCCTTGGCCTTCCAAAGTACTGAGATTACAGGTGTGAGCCACCGCACCGGCCTCATTTTCTTATAAGGACACCAGTCATACTGGATTAGGACCCACGCTCATGGCTACATTTTAATTTAATTACCACTTTAAAGATCCTACTTCTAAATGCTGTAGTCACATTCTGAGGTACTAGGGGTTAGGACTTCAACATGTGAATTTCGGGGCACACAATTCAACCCAAAACAGGAAGAAAGTATTTTTATTATAAGTAATTTGTATATGGAAGAGCAAAAACAATGTGAACAAAAAATCACAATGTGTGGGCAATATCTAGACCCAATTTGATAGATATAAATGAACTTAGATTTCATTTTTAAAATACTGCTGAAATAATCTGGATATATTTCAGACAAGATCAGGCACATTCAGAATGGTACGATCATAGACAATCAGGATATATTTCAATGATTAAGAACTTAACGCAAAGTAACAGACTATTGTAGCCGTTTCTTACATAATTCAATACAGCAAAATTAAATACCACAATATGTTTCCACTTGAGTCGTGTAAAGGTGGTTTTCTTTCTTTCTTGTTTTTAATTTGAGATGGAGTTTCGCTCTTGTTGCCCAGGCTGCAGTGGCACAATCTTGGCTCACTGCAGCCTCTGCCTCCCAGGTTCAAGTGATTCTCGCACCTCAGCCTCCCGACTAATAGGATTACAGGCGCCTGCCACCGCACCCAACTAATTTTTGTATTTTTGGTAGAGATGGGGTTTCACCATGTTGGCCAGGCTGGTCTCGAACTGCTGGCCTCAGGTGATCCACCCGCCTCAGCCTCCCAAAGTCCTGGGATTACAAGCGTGAGCCACTGTGCCCAGCTGCAAAGGTGGTTTTCTAACATATTAAAGCAGAGTAGAATTGAACAAGACCTAAAAGTTGTTCTTTTATAATGATAATTGCTGACTTGAGGAAATAAATCTAAGTCAAATAATTGAATTTTAAGTTTCTAACAATGGTTGCAATTTGTGATATCTAAGATAATTATATCTCCCAAATGATTATTAGTTTTGAAATATAGGATACAGTTTGGTACAAAGGCTCATTATTTTGAACACATGAAATGTCTTTTGAATAGCAGTCAGACTTCCAAAATTTTGAACATGACATAGTAACTTACAAAATTAGCACATTTCCTCTGAAGAAATATTATGCCAGTGAGGCAAATCTATCAAGCAGGTTTTTTTTAAAAAACATTTTTCTTGAGGCATCACTGATGTACAATAAACTGTACATATTTAAAATGTACATTCTTTCACATTTCTGTAATGGGTGAAACCATAATCTACATCAAGATAAGAGGGTGTACATTGCACCCCAAATTTCCTGGTCCTCCTTAGTAATCCTTCCCTCATGCCTCTCCTCGACCCTATCCTCCAAACCCAGCCAAACGCTCGACAACGTTGAACTTGACCTGAGCCCTGTGCTCCTGAAAAACAGTAATGGTGAAGACACCACCCTACAACCCTTCGTTTTCAAAAATCTTCCCATCATTTTGCATCCCATCATTTCCCAAAGAAAGAGCTAACCATAAACCCAAATATTCTGAGATAAGATCCCTCTCCATCTTTCCTCATGACTCCCGTTTGAAGACTCAATGAATCTCTTGTTTAGCTGCTTCCTTTTCTCAGAGATGTTCCTTATAAATGAACATTCTCCCTATTGCAACAACCTGAATAAAATCATCTCCAGAATTGTCCTGTGCATTTGGTGTGTCACTGTGGTGCTGTGACTCCACAGGATTGGACCTCATCTGTGAAGCCCTGTTCACACCGCCCAGTAAGGAGGCCTTCTTCACAGGGCTCTTCCCTGACCTGCCAGCTGTGGACCAAGGGTATGTCTGACATTTGGCCCTGTGCTCTGCCTCCTGTCCAAACTCTCCCCTTGTAAGGTTTTGGTTATGCTTCTTTTTGAGTATTCACTCGATTTCTGGTGCCAGCTTCTTTTGATTTTATTGTCTAACCATTTGGGATTCTCTGTAAATGAATTGATGATTTATAGAAATCTTATGTCTGCTGTGTGAAAAACAATGGAGAATCTGCTTTGTTTTTCTTTTATTTTAATTTGAGACAGGGTCTTGCTGTGTCACCTAGGTTGGAGTGCAGTTGCACCATCATAGCTCACTGCAACCTCGCAAACTCAAACGTACCTCCTGCCTCACCCTCCTGAGTAGCTAGGACTACAGATGGGCACCACCACACCTGGCTAATTTTTGCACTTTTAGTAGAGACAGGGTTTCGCCATGTTGGCCAGTCTGATCTCAAACTCCTGACCTCAGGTGAACCGCCCGCCTCGGCCTCCCAAAGTGCTGGGATTACAGGTGTGAGCCACCACGCCCGGCTGAGATAGGCTTTTTCTGTATTGACCAGGTTGGTCTTGAACTCCTAGGCTCAAGTGATCTGAATGCCACAGCCTCCCAAAATGCTGGGATTACAGGTGTGAGCCACTTCACCCAGCCTGTTCTTCTTTTCTGATTGTCTATTTTGAGCTCAAATCAATTAAGGATTCACACTCTCTGGGAAGAGAACAGCTTATCGATATGGCCTGGTGAGTTTTGTAATTCTGTGTTACTCTGACCCATGGCTGAAATTCTGAACTGAAGCTATAAGCTTTCTCGCTATGTCATATTGTTTATGTTTCTCTGTCTGTAATTTAGAAAGACATTTATCTCTCATTGTGTGAGTGTGTAATGTTTTCCTACCTCCAGATGGTATTAATAACTTAAATTATAAAAATATTTTAAAGGGACACTACGCTGATTGGCTTGGAGATAAATAAGCATTTCTATCATTGAATATTCCTAAAATTCTCAGAAATTAAGGAAATTTAACTTGCACTGCTTACAATGTTCTAAAAAATTGTATTCTTACAGAAACCAACTCAAACAAACATTTTCTCTACCGTAATCAGCTGAAGATAATCAGAAGTTCAACTGCCTGGCACTGCCAGCCTTTGTCTCCTTTCCTTCTTCCTCTTCTGCCACAGCCCCTGCTGCCTCCACTGCCAATGTTAATGCTCGAGGAAGGTCCTCATGATCTCCAGAGGCTTTATCCAAAGAACACGTTTCCATTATGATCTTATTGGACCTCTTTGCTACATTTGATATGAACTTTCTTCCTACTTCAGAGCTTCTGCTTCCCTGAATTCCATGATACTTTTTCCCAGGGCTTCTCCATTTCTTTTCTTTCTTTCTTTCTTTTTTGAGACGGAGTCTCACTGTTGCCTGGGCTGGAGTGCAGTGGTGTGATCTTGGCTCACTGCAACCTCCACCTCCCAGGTTCAAGCCATTCTCCTGCCTCAGCCTCCCAAGTAGCTGGGATTACAGGTGCATGCCACCATGCCTGGCTAATTTTTGTGTTTTTAGTAGAGACGGGGTTTCACCATGTTGGCCAAGCTGGTCTTCAACTCCTGACCTTGTGATCTGCCTGCCTCGGCCTCCCAAAGTGCTGGGATTACAGGCGTGAGCCACTGTGCCTGGCCTAGGCCTTCCACATTTCTGACTGGTACTTCTTGGTCCTTTTTTTGGTAAGTCTCTCTCACCCACTGTAAACATCACACTCCTCACTGCCTTTCTCTTTTGTATACTCTTGT
The DNA here is from genome assembly GCF_049350105.2 of Macaca mulatta. Taxonomy (NCBI): domain Eukaryota; kingdom Metazoa; phylum Chordata; class Mammalia; order Primates; family Cercopithecidae; genus Macaca; species Macaca mulatta. The sequence continues at coordinate 62,698,711 of NC_133413.1, forward strand.
TTTAAGGCCACTGAGAGGACAAAGACTTCCTTTGAGTAAATTACACACAATGGTCCCCCTTGCTTTTGTAGAGACAGGTCCTTCTCTCTTGCCCAGGTTGGACTCCAGCTCCTGAGCTCCAGGGTTCCTCCTGCCTCAGCCTCCCAAGTAAGGAGCTCCTTTTAAGTAGATGGATTAGCAGAAGGTAAAGCCAATTCCTCTTGTGCCACAGCCTGGACCAGGACGTAAGTTTGGTGAGGACTAGATTTTACCCTCATTCATGTCTTGCAGGTACCATTGAGCCAGTGCACAAGCTGTGCAGTTGTACAGGGATCTCTCTCACTGGGTAGTATTCTTCATGCTCGTGGTTTTTTGTTTGTTGTTTGTTGTTTGTTTTTTGGGGGGTTCTTTTAATCCTCGCTGTTTTTATTGTTTTGGGAAATGCAATTTAAAAAATGGGGGAGGGGGGGAGGTGTAAAAATGTCTAACTGCACCAGAACTTTCCTACTTTAACACACCAACCTGTCATTGCACTCTGATAAATGAGATTGGCATGTATAATCAAAACAAGACTCACATCCAATTTTCATGTTTTCTGAGAGCAGCAGGACATACAAAAGCACCTGGTAATACGTTTTTTTCTGGATAAAACTACATTTTTTTTTTCTTCAGACTAGTTTTTCAACAAGGTTTTTACTGACCAGGTTTTTCAACTCCTCTGTTTAATAATAAAAATTTTACAAAAATATATAGGTGTTAGGAAAATTCTTCAGGAAGTATTGGAGGAAGGCAGGATAAAGAATTTGCTACATAAGGAAATGGCTGCTGTTAAAGAATGCATATATTTAATGATTAACATTTTTAAGAACCTGTTTATAGTGTTTCTTTGTGTAATTTTTTTCTGTATTTACTTGGTAATGCACCTGCATGTCAAAGAAGAATTTGCAAGAAAAAAATGCAAACAGATATTAAATAACAATGAAAAAGATTATTGTTATTTCCACTAGAAGTCAGATAAGAGAAACATGTGGAGATTTTTTTTATCCTGAATCTTTCCTGAAATACAGTAAAGAGGAGCTGCTTGCAATATATATTAAACACAATCACAGATTTGCACTTCTTTCAGCTTTTCCATTGAGGGAAAAGAGAATGAGTCTATTACTGTAAATTATACTGTTGAAATTGTATCAATTTATTACCCTGATTTTTTAAACAAAATGAATAGTTTATGAACTAGTAACAAAATTGTAGGCTTTTACAATGTTATATTATTTATCCAATTGTTGCTAAACTGACTCTCGTAAGGATATATGAAATTCTGTATCTTTTATTAAAGGCATACAATGTGAATCATAGAAAGGAATTCATAATTCTATTATAATAACTAGATGGCCACACACATCTTTGTAGTTAATATATATTAGACGTTATGTCTCCTTTAAAAGTTACATTAAACATTAAAACAGTAAAATCTGTACATGGTACTAAGAGTTTTATCCCCCTTTGCATCCAGTAATGTTGAAAGATTGAAAAGCTGGGCTTGGGGTTAGGGAGACTTGGTCTCAATTCTGGGCCAGCCTCTTGGTGGTCCTGTGATCTTAGGCTGGTCGTCAACCTCTCTGCAGGACACTGCCTGTGCTCATGATGGAAGAGGTCTGGTGGAACAAGGCCAGCAGCTGTAACTGCTTTGAGCGGTGACCAGAAATCTTATGAGGCAGGAATTTAGAGTGAGTGGTGACCAGAAGAACGTACTCTCTTTGAGAACCGTAATATGTATTGGAGAAGGTGCTGGAATGCCCATAGGATATGTGGTAGAGACTTGAGCTGAATCACAGTTTCCTTCAATAGCCAAATGATTCCAAAGCTAGAACTCGAGGATGTTCCTAATACTTACAAATAATGCTGCCCAGAGCTATTGTTTTATCTTGTAACAGACAGTGCAATAATTACAACAGACTTTACAGGTTAAATGTCCATCTTATTAGCTCACTCTACCTCATTGCCGAATGTCACTGATATGTCACAATTCCTTATGGTAGGCCCCAGGCTTCCTCCTGTCTTCTCTCACCATTCTTTTGTGACACCTGGTTCCTTTTCCTTTATTGCCTTTACTCTAGTCAGTTTGCACCGCTCAATATTTACCTAAAAACTCCATCCTGCACATTACAGCTTTCCTCTTTTCATGCTATTTCCTTCACTTAGAATGCCCATCTTTTATCCTTTTTTCCAAAATTCCATTTATGCTTCAAATCCCAACTCAAATGCTATTGCTTCCATGGGGCTTTCTTTGGTCTCATCAGAGTTATTCTTGTGTGCTCTCAGAGCATTGTTTTGAGGGTATTTTTCCCTCTGTACAGTGCTTGCTGCATTCTGCTTTGTGATATAGTGATGAGAAAGAAGGCTTCCTGGTGAAGGGAGTGCAGTTGAGGTGCATGCTGTGTGCACCACCCAGCTCTCTAGCTACCAGAGTGAAGCACTGAGCTCCCAGCTGCTGGGAGTATGGGTGACTGGCCCCTGGCAGCTGAGTCCCTTTCTAGAATAGAGCTGTCTTGGCCGGGTCGTATCCTCTTTCCTGGGCTGCTAGTCTAAGGACTCATCCATCTGGGATGGCTGGGTTTATAAAGGGCAAGTCCCCTTGCCTCAAAGTGAAACAGCTCTGCAAGGCTGTCTCAGTTCCAGAGCTTCCCCTGGCTCAGCCAAGATCTTGGTGGTGACTACATCTGGGTTCAACTCTTCCTTCTGCCCTATCCTGCTTTCTTCTCACTCCTTAAGACTTGATCCCAAGGGCATTCCCCATTAAGTTTCCTCCATGCAAATTTCACCTCAGCATCTCTTTCCTGGGATCCCACCTTTTCCTCATTGTCAGCACTTGGCATGTGTCTGCGGAGGTACTGAGACTGTGTTGATTCAGCAGAAGAGAGGTTCCTGGTCCTACCTTTTAATCAAAGCTCAATATCAAAAAGGTATCCAGTCTAGCTCTTGTTCTCATGACATCTTTGTGTTGTTTAAAGGACTTATCTAGGAGACTGGGTCTTTTATTCTTAGGTGAAAATGCAACAAATATTGAATTAAATTAAACCTATGTTTCCTACAGTGGGAGAAACAGTTAAAGAAAGGTAAGAAAATCATCCGAGATCACACATAAAAGAACTAGATCTACAATTTAGTCCTTTCCACAGTAAGGACATCTTCCCATGCATATAGAGTCTGTGACTTTCAGTTCCAACTGAATCGTTATAGAAATTTAAAAAAGAAAAGAAGAAAAGGAGTTTATCTCTACATTGATGTTCATGTTTCAGGCCCGACTTTGTTGCTGAACTAAAATCCAGACATTCCTTGTCTCTCTGAAGCCTGGGCTCTTTTCTGGGTGTTCTCTAGCTATAGTTGGGAGAGTCAATTTGGACACAGAGTCATGAGTAATTCGGGATGTGCGTCCACAGTAGCTTTGGATTAAGAGCCCCCAGGTCTCCAGCAGGAATGTGCAGCCTCTGCCCTGCTAGGCGTCACTGTCTTGGGCACCCTTGGGGGTTTCAGGTCTCTGTGTCCAGCAGTGCAACTCCTTAGAGCTGTGAGATGTTGGCAAAAATGCAGAGTAAATTAAATAGGGCTCAGGCTTCTGTCTCCAGCATTGGACCCTGTGGTGTCCTGAAGGGAGGAGGTTACATCCACTTGACAGTTTCATGGGCCGGCTGTACGAGATGAATTCTCTCTGTGGTTCTGGGTGGGAAATGACTGAGGGAAGATGATCTTTCCTTCTGACTTTGGGAAGCTGCTCTGCAGATGACCCCTGAAGAAATTGCACACAGTGCAGTGATGTCTGCTTGGTAATCCTTGGGAGAAACACGACATGCCACACTATGGCTATATGTTATGCTTTTGCCTTATCACATCTTTGCATTCCCTAAAGGTAATAAAAGTAAACTTAGTACGGGAATTTTTAGAAGAAACCCGAACATTCTAGAGACAATTAAAGGACATTATAAAGAGAAATTTATATTAAGGACTACAAAATGGAAGAGTGAAAATCAATAGACTATACGTCTATTAAGCAGGGCTTTTGACAAATTAAATCAGAGAATATGTCAGACTAATTTTCAAAGAGAATACTGCATAGGGTTGGTTGAAAGAGAATTGTTATAACAAAAGAGATGGAAGAAAAATTACAGTGAGGTGCTGAAAGGTGATGAAACGAGGTCATTGTTGTTACTGTCTATGAAATACATGTAAATCCCCCCTTCCCATTTTAATGAATTACAATCCACAATCGTGTAAACCAATCCTTTCACTAAAGAGTTAAAATTTATTTATATGTGACATAAGCTTTCCTTGCACTGTGTGTCCTAAGCAAATCAGGTGTTTGAGGAATCAGTTACAGAAACAGCCTCAAAATCATGGAAGGACATTCAGAAAAATGTTATCCACTCTGGTAGGAAATGAGTTTTGAAATTAAGAGCATCGTGGGAAATGTGTATAATTCAGTCCTAGGAACAGGCTAAAAAAGGCTATTGAAAAGTTGATTTACTCATTGTTTGGTGCCAGATCCAAATGTAATTGCAGTGGAAAAATTAGCACTAGATTATTGCATAGCAGTTTTGAAAAACTGCGTCTTGGCCAATTTGTTTTTCTAAAGCAATGTAACATTAGCTAACATGAGTCAGGCTGTAATATTTTTCAGGCTCTGCCTACTTAGTGCCAAAAACCTTTAGATGAGAAGTGAAAACTGTATTCATATAGATGCAGATGTTTTTGGCTCTAAGACACAAATATTTCACTGAAGTACGTACGGTTTTTGCTAATATGAATTATAGTTTTTCAGAAGTTTCGGGTGGGAACAACAACAACCATTAGCTTGCTCAGTAGGTTTTTGTGAGGCTGCCTGTCCCCGCCTGGCCCTTCTGACATCGGCCAGGCGCTGACAGGCAGCCTCAATCAAGACAAGTGCCTCAAGTGGTTACCGGGAGGCGGATCCGCCTAGTGTTTGGCCACACCCCATTGCTGCCCCGGGGCTGCTCCCCTAACCCTTGTGGAGTCTCAGCCCAGATCCTCCAGAAGTTTCTGAGACCAGGATTCTTGCCAATGTGAGAGTGGGAGGTGTTCCTAAGGAAAACTGGTCTGGGAAGAGTGGTGAAGGATTGGGAATATGGACGGACAAAGGGCCAGGCTAGGGGCTCACCCGACAGGGGAACACTGGGGACCCTGCAGCTCCCGCTTCCAAGCCTTGTGAGTCAGGGAGAGGGAGCTGGGGTAGAGGAGGGCGGTGTTCGGGGAGCGGGTGCAAACCCCCGGGCCCTGCCACCCTGGCGACACCACGGCAGCCTGACGGGTGCGTGCATCAGTGGTGTGCATCCCAGGCAGGGGTCACACCACTGTTAAAGGAATCCAGGGCGCCGAGACCCCAACCCCCTGGCAGGGCTGAGAGGACCCTCCCGTCCCCTTCCCGGAGCAGCCTCCGCTGGGACTGCAGCTTCTTGCTCAGACTTCAGGACCGGCCCAGACCTCAGGGCCTCCTCTCCACTTCGCTCTTCTTATCCCTGATGATATACTTGAGCTCCCAAGTCTCCATCCTCTCTGGCTTCCTTTCCTGTCCACACATGTAAATTTTCACACTATCGGGAGTGGGGAGGTGGTGGGGGAGGGAAGAGTTTAACCGTGGTTACTGCAAATAGGTGGGAGGACGGGGCGGGGGGGGGACTCCGACGTACCCCTCAGTGTGCCAGGCGAAGCATGTGTCACATTTCAAGCCTGAACTTATGTTTGAAACTATCCTGGATTATCTCCACTTTATGGTAGAAGCTGAGGCTACGTCTTAGCTCAGGGCTGCTGGGAAGTATCCGCCCAGATCCGACCGGACGGGGTCGGGGGAGTGCCTGCCAGGGCGCGGAGGGGAGGAGAGGTGGGTACAGACTTCAGCCTGGGGCGAGTCTGACCCAGATAAAGGGGCAGGTGGAAGAGGCTGGGGCTGAGTGCGGTTCCAGGAGGTTCCCAGGCTGTGGGGAGGCTGCAGCCAGTTTCAGGGGGGCGCTGCAGGCCGGGTGGAGGCAGCGGGGTGGCTTTGGCGCGTGGCCCCTGCGCTATGTGCGCCAGGGAGCCTTGGGGCTGGGGACGCTTCGAGGCCTCTCCGGACCCCACCCACCGAGAGGTTAAATACCTTTCTGCGCGCACCGTTGGCCAGCGGAGGGCTGGGGCTCAAACCCTACCCTTTTCGGCATACCCTGCTGAACTGAGTTCTCCACATTTTCTAGAACTTTATGTATTTCTGTATTTCACAGGAGAATTGAATTGGGGTCTAGACAAGTTCGCTGCTTTCCCCCCCCCCCCCCGAAAGACGATACGGTGAAAATGGAAAAAAAAATCCAGAGCTCGTGGTTATGTCACATGAGGCATTGCGTGATTTTTCAGGACACCGCAAGTATTTCTAAAACTGAAAAGCAGTGCCGCACTGAAGATTAATAGTGATCGCAGTTGATACAGAGTGTATAAATGAGATAAATACTACACAACTCTACTCTTTAAAAGTTGACCCCGTGTTCTCACACTTGTTATCATTCAAGAACCTTGAGCAGAACTGGGTCATATATTATTTTACATTTGGGAAAACAGGAATAGGGAGTATCTGGTGGCCTTTTCGATGTCACTCGCTAAGTCTTTCCTTCACTGACTCATTCACTCAGTTACTCTAACTCTGTGCCGGGGCCTCTCCCCATTCCTGAGAACAGTGAGGACCAGGGTAGAGATCTGGCCCTCCTGTAGCTCGTGTTTCAGTTCCACAGTCACACACAAATTGTGAAATGTTTGGTGTATCTGAAATGCCAAACACATGGCCATCCTGTCGGTGGGGATGTCAGGCTCAGTGGGAGCGGAACCCACTGGGATGGGTGTCCAGGAAAACTGGGCCTTTTAGCCCCTTCTAGTTGAATCATATGGATAAGTGCATATCAAACTTTGGGCATATGTAATCCATTTAATGAGGGTCCAACAATTTCAAATGTCCATTTTTAGGAAGCAAAAAGACTGTTCACAATTTTAAAATAATACAACAAAAATAATAGTTATAAAAATTATGAATTTAAAAATTGCAGTAAACGGGATACCATAATTTGAAAAATGTTCATCCAATTCTACCCAGGATAAATAAGCCACAGGTTCAAGCTCCCCATGGACTTGGCTCACATCTCCTGGTGGAGAAAGTGAGATGTCGGCCCCTACATCCATTCTCTCTACCTACTGAGGAACAGAACTCCCAACACCAGTTCTTAGCTATGCACATTATTACCCAGAAGCAAAGACTTCCCTCGAGTTAGGCAAGGCCATGTGACTAACTCCAGCCAATGAAATGTAAGTACAAGCGGAATAGGTGGTGTCTAGGGTGACTGATTAAAGGGATATGGCTGAGCTCTGGGGGTTCCAATTTTGCTCTTTGGTCTTTCCTCCTTCCATAGTGTAAGATGCAGGTGAAATGGCTGGAGCTCTAGCAGCCATCTTAGATGATGTGATAACTTTGTGGATGACAGGTTGATTGATTAGAAAGGTAGATGAAACTAAAGCCTCATTTTATTGCTTACCAGCTGACTTCTTTAGAGAGACAGAGAGAGAGAGAGAGAGAGAGAGAGAATTTCCTATCTTTTTAAAGTTACTCTTTCTGGGACTTTAATGTTGTCCAGATAAACCAAATCTAACACAATTAAAGTGCACTACTCTTTATTTCTATTAAATTGGGAAATCCTAACATCATTATAAGTCATTAAGATGAGAGCAATTGGTCAGTGGTTCTGACAGGAAGTTCTGGATCTGAATTGAAACTGGACCCAGAAATAATGCTGCAATTTCTTGCTCCTTACTAATTTCGATTATTCAAACGTCTTAAGGTGACAAACACCTCACATTCAAACACTAGGAGATTAAGTGTGAACTTGAACAATAGCTCTAAGTGGAGTCCTAATTCTTTCCTTGGTTGTATCTGTCTCTGGAAGCATTTTGGAAACTATTTGGTCTTAGTGTCGTTTATATATAAATAATCTAATAATGAGTCATTGATTTCTTTCTTCAGTGAGCAAAGAAATAATTGAGTAATCAAGTACTGTGAAACATTGAGCTTCAGGTGATTGGACTGTTTGATTCATAATTTGTTTTATTCAAGACACCCTACCATCTTGCTCTCAACATTAAAAGTTGTGACATTTTGGCTTTAAAGTTCAGGTTCAGTTTAGGTAAGATGCTGAATGTGTTTGAGATCGAAAACTGACAAAGCTCAATGAAATCTCAGAGACGGTTTTAAGTAACATTATCAGGGTAATGAGAAAATATTTTTATCTCATTCCTTATTCAAAAAAATGTTGGGGCCAGGCACGGTGCCTCACATCTGTTATTCCAGCACTTTGGGAGGCCAAAGAGGGAAGACCTCTTGAGGTCAGGAGTTCAAGACCAACCTGGTCAACAGAGGGAGACCCTGTCTCTACAAGTAAATAAATAACAAAAAATCTTGAATTGCACTTACACCTTCTCCTTTATTAGAGAGCATACTAATATGTGAAGAAGTAAACTCACTTACTAGTTCTTCACCAAGCATGTGTTCCCTCTCTTGATATATATACATATATATACATATGTATCTTCAGTGTCCAAAGATAAATTTTCAGTGTCCCCTATTTCCTCCAACGCAGCATTAAGATCAGAAACATATTGCAGTGCCAGCTGCTGTCTGTGAACGAAGCAGTTTCTGGATGGGCATTCAAGTTTAGCCAGTTTTATTCCAATATTAATGCCCTTCCTTTTTTCACACTTAGCAGGTGTTTCAAATTAGTACTAACTAAGTGTAAATAATGGATCAAAAATAGTCATTAATTTAGCAAGAAATCTCACAGGCTTTGGGTAATAACTGCACAGGTCTCCCTCACTCACTTTGTGGCGGCATTTTATAGTGTGAGCAAGTGTGGGCTCCAAACTCACTAGGGTAGAGTTAAAATCCAAGCTCTGCCACTTAGGAGCTTTGTAATCCTGTCTTAAGGAATCTCTGTGTGCCACTAAAATGTATGTGTTGAAAACCTAATCCCCGAGGCGATGATATTAGGAGGTGGGGCCTGTGGGAAGTGATTAGGTCATGAGGGTTGAGCCCTCATGAATAGGATTAGTGCCTTTATAAAACACACCCCCGAAAGTTACCTTGATTTCTTCTGCTTTGTGCGGATGCAGCAAGAAGACAGCCATCTATGAGCCAGGAAGCAGGCCCTACCCCGCATTGATCTTGGTCTCCCCAGACTCAGAACCATGAGAAATAAATTTCTGTCATTTACAAGCCACCCAGCCTATGGCAGTTTGTTATAGGAGCTGACATGAAATAAAACCGTGCCTCAGTTTCCCCATCTATCATTGGTGAGAGTGTTAGTATCTGCCTTATGGGAATATGCTTCTTTAAGTTTAAATTTTTATGTTGGAATTCCCACCTCTCCATGTCACTTCAATAAATGTTTTGTGTGCTTGATTCATTTGTGTGCATCAGAAATATAATACAACAAAACAAGACAATGAAAACATAATCAACTTAAGCAATACGGCACAAAGAATATGAAAATACACTTGCTGAGATGAACTGCACCCCATTCACTGAATGTTAGGTAGCCTGCGTAAACCAACCCAAGCCATTGTATAGCTCATCTGTAATTCTCAAGGACCTAATGATAAATGGAATTTCTGTGAAAACTGTAATTAAATTCTCCTGAGTAGCTGGGACCACAGGCATGTGTCACCATATCCGATTAATTTTTGTATTTTTAGTAGAGATGGGGTTTCACCACGTTGCCCGGGCTGGTCTTGAATTCCTGGGCTCAAGTGATTCACCTGCCTCGGCCTCCCAAAGTGCTGGGATTACAGGCAACCGCCACCATGCCCGTCCTATTCCAACCATTATGGTCATCTTGTGAATCAGAATTTGGTTATGTAGATGGGTAATTGTAAAAAAAAAAAAAAAAAAAAAAAAAAAAAAAAAAAAAAAAAGCTAAAACGAGTAGGTTTTCAGGTTGCATCAGGTCAGGCACATTTGATACATTTGTGGATTTTAGAGTGTGATTTAGCCACTCTCTTTGTCTGATCATGTAAAAATTGTTATCCTTTTTAGATATTTTCTGTTTTGGTGTGTTTCTCCCTCACAAAAACGGAAAAAAAGCATTGTGATTTCTGAGCTGTAGGAAAGATAAAAACTAGGTTATTTCCTTGGCTTTTCTTTTTGAACACCTTGTTTCTTACAGAAAAAACGGTAAAGTAGCACTGTTTAATAGAAATGTGGGGAGAGCCACACATGTTATTATATATTTTCTAGCATTCCCTAGCATTCATACTGAAAATGAATAAAAAGAAAAGGGGAAATTCATTTTAAAACTAGACTTTATTTAACTCAATATATTCAACACATTTTTATTTCAATTTGTGGTCTTGAGCCATAATTCAGTGCTCTACAATTACTGTTTTAAGAAGTGCAGCCAGGCTGCGATGGAGAAACCAGTGGGGCAAGAGGCTAAAAGGAGACGTTGGAGGGAGGGAGAGCAGAACTCCCTCCACGTGATGGGGAGAAGGCTCCACTCAGTGCTGAGAAGAGGATGCATACAGCTGTGCCCACGCTACTGAGCCGCTTTATGAATCCTTTAAAAAATCTCCTGATTATCATAACTCATAATTTACAGAATTGTTGTGAGAACTAAATAACATGTATAAAGCACTTGGGAAATTTCTGGTGAATATTAAATGCCTGATTGATGTTAAAACACACAGACACACCTTTATAAAAAGCTTCAGGGTGCCTTGCAGTGCCTGTGGGGACTTTGAACATTTCCAAGACCACGTGTTAACTTCTGCTGCTGCCCTTGAGGAATTTGTATTGACATTTGACACTTTTAAAAACCTCATGTTATCAGGATGGATAAATTTTCTTATTTTCGTTTCTTCTCCTTTCCTCCATTCTTCCTTTCCTGGTTTTGTAGACTACGTACAGTTTTCCTGCTGATCTAGATGAATCTCTGGCGATGAAAAGGGTACATGGGAGAGATAAAAACATTCCCTTTTTTTTTGTTGTTCATAGAAATATCCAAGAAAGTTGTTGAAAACATTTACAGTTACACTTACAGCTTTTCAATTATTCAAAATTGAAGGATTTATATACATAATTACCAAAAAAGTGGGGCTATGGATGGAAGATACATTGGCGGGTGTATGTAGACATTACTTGGGTCTGTCAAATGCTGGCTGCCACAAAATACAACTGAAATAATCTATTGATAAAACAAAACTGAGTTTGCCTTGACAGATCTTAACAGCATGTGAGGAAAGGGGGCTAGCAAGCATGGGGTATTTATGTGATTTGAGGGGACTGACTTAAGGAGGGCCCTTGAATGTGAGGGCATGATTAGGGTTGGGCAAGTTCACAACATAACAATTTAGGAGAAAGACACACAGCAAAGCCAAAGTTTCCATGTGAGTCTCAAAGAGTAAACAATCACTTGACATGAATGAATGTCCTGAGAAGGGGTATTTATTCTGAGAGTACATTGAGTAGTTCTGGTTTTATCTGGTTCGGGTAAATGGATTGTTAGGAAGTTCTTGGAACAGATAATGAAGATATTTTCCGTTTTTTATCCTGGGCAAGAATTTCCTGGAATAGTAAATTCATGCTAATGGAGCCAATCCCATAGTAGAGGCTTGTCCATGCAGACATTGACCCGTGGCCCAGGCAAGAAGCCAGCGGCGTGGGTGTGGATGTTTTTGTCCTTGGGTCTTTGATGAGACACAGAATTTGAGCGTTCTCTCTCATATTTTTGAAATTCAAGTATACTAGTCTCAGGGATCAATATTTACAAAGATTTCTGATAGTTAAAAGTTTGACCCTTTAAGAGCATTATTAAAGTGTGTCTTAATACATTTTGTGTTGTTATAAAGGAATACTGGAGGCTGGAAAATTTATAAAGACAAGAGGTTATTTGGCTCACGGCCCTCCAGACTGTACATGGAGCCCCATGCCAGCATCCACTCTGGTGAGGGTCTTAGGAAGCTCCCCTTCATGGGGAAAGTTGAAGGGGCCCTGGACTGTGCAGAGGTCACATGGTGGCAGAGGAAGCAGGGCAGAGTGAGGTACCCAGCTCTCCTTAACAACCAGCTCTCTCAGTGAATGGAATGATAACTCACTCCCTCCCCACCCCCATAGGGACATTAATCTATTCATGGGCAATTCATCTTCATGACCCAAACACCTCCCACTAGGCCCCACCTCCAACACTGGGGATTACATTTCCACATGAGGTTTCGGGAGTCAAATATCCAAACCAGAGCAGCACGACATATCCCCAAAGTGCCACTCGCACTTTCGAATATCAAACCCATAAATCTAACCCTGGATTTCACTTAAAACTGAACAAGGCTATCAGTTACAGAAGGCAGATGATTACATTTATATATGAGAATATACATCTAAGTGGAAAACTCTACTAAAACAGCAGCTGTTTCTGAAGAGCAGGGAACTTCACATTCTATTTATGTTTTAAAAATTTAGTAGCTGGTAAAGTTCAGGACAAACTGTCTTTTTATTTGTCGGGGGCCAATTCAAAACTGTCAAGCATACACAAAGCGGCTAATGACAGAACAAAATATTTATATTGGTTTGCTCTAAAAACAATAAAAAAATGAGCAATTTACATTTTTCTTATTTTTGGCTATTTATTATAACCCATATTAAGATTTTTCAATCCCAATTCATCAAATACATTATTAGGATGTCACTTTTTTTTTTTTTTTTTTTTTTGAGATGGAGTCTCGCTCTGTCGCCCAGGCTGGAGTGCAGTGGCCGGATCTCAGCTCACTGCAAGCTCCGCCTCCCGGGTTCACGCCATTCTCCTGCCTCAGCCTCCCGAGTAGCTGGGACTACAGGCGCCCACCACCTCGCCCGGCTATTTTTTTTGTATTTTTTTAGTAGAGACGGGGTTTCACCGTGTTAGCCAGGATGGTCTCGATCTCCTGACCTCGTGATCCACTCGTCTCGGCCTCCCAAAGTGCTGGGATTACAGGCTTGAGCCACCGCGCCCGGCCGGATGTCACATTTTTTATGATACACAAGAAAAATACATCGTAAAGTGTGGTGTAAATGTGAAAATGATGCTTCTTTGAACAACTTTTCCTGGAATGGGCCCTGGCATATATCTTAACTGTTTCTTGCTGAATGACTGTGCACAGAGGCCAGTAAGGTGCTGGCCAGCACAGCAAGTATGGCTAAATGCAGTCGTGGCGGCCTGCAGAAGGGACAGGAACTTGCCTCTGGATCAGAGTTGAGTTGAATTCTGACCCTGGTACTTATCTCTGGGGCATCAAACAATGAGTAGAGTTTACTCTCTCTAACCCTTGGTTGTCTCTCAGTGTAATGTTGATCATAAGAATTCTGTTGCAGTGTGACTATGAAGCTTACAAGAGGGAATTCAGTGATGTACTCGTTACCGTAGTGTTAAGATTGAGGAATATTGGAATACGTCTGGATGCTGGCGTGCATCTCAATCTTACCTCGTTCTTATTTTCTGTCCTCCAGATGAAACTACATCAGACAGGTGATGAGACAGATCCTGTTGGTTAGAGCATCTAGGTCGAGAGGTCTACACGGGGCTCATTTACTTCTAAATGTGCAAGTCAGTGAGTCCTGCTATTGTCCTCATTAGAGAAGGACTATCCACAATAGAATTATTTTTGTAAAAATAGTGACAAAGGATTTGCCTTGCTTTAATCAAACACATCTGAGGTGGAATCCTGGCTTCATCATTTCCTAGTTTTACGGTCTTGAGCAAGTTACTAACTTTGCTAAACACCAGTTTCCTCATCAGTTTAATTGTGCATGGTGATATTTGCTTGATACATTTTGTGAGATGAAGTATACAAAACATCATTGATTGTGTCTGACAGCGGGGATAGTTATTAGCCAATTAAATCTGCTTACTTTATAATTATCTGCTGAATAATGAGAGGAAATAGCAGGGCACTTTTCCCAGACCACAATAAAATGAATGTAATGTGTGAAAAGAGATGTAGAAAACATTAGTTTTTACAAATATTAATAAAATACTTATGTACCATAACAAGTTAATTTTTGAAACTTTTTCTAATGGGGTAAACCAAAAAATTATTCATCCCCTTCTTTTTATTCAGGTCCTTGGTTCCAGTAGAAGGGTTTTAGTCTTATGTCTGAAGGCCCCAGGACTTTTCATGGGATGGTAATGATAGTCTCTATACACCGGCCTGAAAATGATCGCAGCAACACTCCTTACCAGTTTTTATTTGTACCATACCCCACATACACAGCATTGAACACAATTTTCTTGCCCTGATATATGAAATGTTAATCGTCTGAATTGCTGGAACAAATTATCTGCAGTGAAAATCGGATCTTGTCATTCTCTGATTTTAAATTTTTCTTTCACATGTTGACGTCTGTGGAAGTTAGAACTCTTTAGCATGCCAGTCTACAATATGACCTCCTCCTCTTCCCACTCACCTGGGCTTTGGCCTCTCATCTTCTCACTTCTCACCAATTTTTCAGTGCTTTAAATATGTGAAGCTGCTGCCTTGATGATTGCCATACTTTTGCCCATGCTGTTGTCACTGCCTGCGGCACGTGTTCTCAAACTTGCCCTGCTGAATTGGAAGCAGTATTCTTCCTGGAAATCCAGGTTTGTTAGGTAACCCTCACATGGTTTCCACAGGAGCCTGTGTATACCCAAACCAAAATATTTCACTTATTTCATTGTCTCCCATGAGGTTGAACTCCCACGGGAGTAAGGAAGTGGGCCCGGCATAAACGCGTTCCAAGTAAACATCTTTTTGATGAATGGATGACTCTTAGTCACCATTTCCAGTAAGACTGGTGCTCTTCTTATGACGCATTGTTGACAGAGTTGTAGACACTACTCATTGATATAAAATCCTAATCAGAGGCCGGGCGTGGTGGCTCACGCCTGTAATCCCAGCACTTTGGGAGGCTGAGGAAGGTGGATCACCTGAGGTCTGGAGTTCAAGACCAGCCTGACCAAGATGGTGAAACCCCATCTCTACTAAATACAAAAAATTAGCTGGGCATGGTGGTGCATGCCTGTAATCCCAGCTACTTGGGAGCCTGAGGCAGGAGAATTGCTTGAACCCGGGAGGTGGAGGTCGCAATGAGCCGAGATTGTGCCATCGCATCCAGCCCGGGCAACAAGAGCGAAACTCTATCTCAGAAAAAAAAAAAAAAAAAAAAAGTTCCAATCAGAGCAAGATGCACATGCTTGGCTAAGGGTAAGCTAAGAGCCTGACTGAGCAGATTTGCATTTTGTGATCCATTTTATGCACGTCTTCAACATGTGAATGTGGTGACTAAATGAAAGCTATATTGTGCATTAATGGTTATGTTTTGGCTCCTGGTAAATGAAGGTCTCCCAAGTACAACTCTGACTTTCCTCTTTGGACCCAGACTTCCCTTCAGTCAATTTGGCTTCATTACATGTGTTAAATAGATTTTTTTTTTTTAACCAGATCAAATGTAGGTGGAAACTTATTCTAGAGATGTATGAATCTGGGCAGAAACTGAAAAATTAAATTAGGATGACTATTTGACATTAGATAGAAAGAACACATAAGCAGAAGGCGTGCTATCAAGAATTTATTATCATTTTTCTTTAATTCAAGTTTCTTTAATTTTAGCTTATATGAATCTAGAGATATACTCTGTATCCAAAGTAATTTTGGAATCAGGAGGGTGGGCCCTGTATCTTGCCACCTATTAGATCTGAATGAATTTGCTGCCACTCCTAGCAAAGGTCTTCCTTATGTCAAAGCATTCTCTGTTCTGGAGGTGAATGCCACATCAAAGGCAGGGACAGCTTGTCAACTGGCCAAAAGTCCTGTCCTCTTTAAGGCAAGCAGACCAGCTGTCAGAACAGAAATGTCTCCGAATGACTGGCAGGCTCAAGTGCACTCTGGGGACCTCACCAGGGCTCGTTCTGGACAGTGGATTCCATGGGAAGGGGATACTAGTCTCTAGATAACAGCCTGAGAAAGATCACATCAAAACTCGTTATCAGTTTTTATTTCCTACCATACACCAAATGTACAGCACTGAACACAATTTTGTTGCTTTGATGTAAGAAATATTAAATGTTTGGAGAAACAGTATACAAACAAACTACCTCAAATAAAAAAATGCATACATCATTGCCTTTTTGTTGTTTACAAAAGACCAATTTACAGTATTGATCATTAACATAGTTGAAAAGAAAATAAATTCAGTGCACATTACAAAACACATCAAGTACAAAGTAGGCAAATAAATACAAACATACTTCACAAAACATCCTGCTCAAACTATGCCAACACAAATAAATTAACCTGAAGTCATAGTAAATCATAGTAATAAATATGTAGGTTGGTAAGAGATTTCTTTTAAATTAAATAAAATATATAACAAACTTGTTAAAATATTTAGCAAATTAAACGTTTGTCTTTGTAATAAGTGAACTCATTTGTATGCATCCATGAAGTACTGTATAGCAAAATGTTTGCGAGTACATACTGTAATAGAAAATTTTGTTTGGTGTCCCATTTATAACAGACAGCACATATGGTAGCTCATTTTTTAAATTGATTTTTAAATAAACACCGTTTCTACCTAAGAACAGACAGTTCATCTTCACTAAACTAAGATTCAAGAGTTCAAATGAACTCCAAACCAAACATAAGCCTCACTTAATGCATAACAATGACCACAATTTCATGGGAGTGGAATTATTGTTGAGTATTGTTTTTCATTTGTGCAGGTAACAGTAATAACAGTGGAATATATCAAGCCTGTGAATGCCATCACGTTCCATCTAAATATCCATGAGGTTAATAAAAAATAAACACTTTCGTTTATAGCACAGAAAATTAAGCCCACACTAAGTTCATGTGTACATTTACACAGAGGCACGTCTGCACATGAAATGTGTGTGCACACCAAAAAGGCAGTTTAGCTGGTTGTCTATACCTTTTCCTTAAAAAAAATAAATATAAAAAAACTTTTGAAACAATGCTTAACTACTTTACAATCCCTGAAATAGACATTGCCTTTACTATAGCAACTATGAAACTCTGACCCATTCAGAAATTCAAGATTGTGGGCTCAATTCAAAGTGTGGATGAGTGTGTGTGTGTGTGTGTGTGTGTGAGAATGCCTGTGTGTGTGAGTGTGTGTGTATATTTTGTAGTACTTGAAGGTCTATGGCAAGATTTCTATCAAATTGAATGTTGTCTTGTTTCCTATGGAGGGTGAGACCCAAGTTGCCAGTGTTTGAAGTAATCACTCAGATTGGAGTAACATTTCTTCATGTGTTACTATATTTTCCATTCCTTTCCAGTCAACCCAGTAAGATAAATGCTATTTCAGGGGATACGGTATCTACAAAATTTTTCATTTGGATGTGTTTGTATTTGCTAAGTACAAATATACACCAATATTGTCACTTGTATATTGTACCAACATATGGCAGGAAAGCCTGGCTGGTCACACCAAGTCTTATTTTTCATCTTGGGAAACGAGTTGCCAACGATCTGATATGACTTGAAAAACAAACAGACAAATCTGCATCACTAAAAAAGCTTATGTTTCTTTAAAACATTTCAAATAAATAATTCATATTAACGAAAACCGTCCAGCCAAGTCGAATACTTTGCTGATTGCTATGTTTAATTATTGCTAACAAATTCTGAGCAGGCTGTTTTCCAGCATCCTGTGCTTTTGTGAGTGCGGATTACCCACTAGTGGGCGCCATTTGTCTTCTTATTCCTTCTGTGCAGCTCACCTTACCACAAACTCATTTATAAATACAAAAACCAGTGAAAGGTGGGGGAAGAAGTGTGCAATAAAAATCAAACTCAACTATAGTGCAGTCCTTAGACAAGGATTTCCTTCACCCTTTCCTGTTTCCTCATTAAAACCCAGCAAGAAAGATGACTTGAGAATAGCATTTCTATTTAAATCCTATTGGAAAATAAATTAATAACACACTTGTAAAAATATGGCAGACTTCAAAATGCAGTTAAAAGATAAAAAACTCTTCGATTAGTAATAAATAAATTATAAAAATGTCACATTTATTTTACATATACTTTACAAAAAAAGAGTACAATGAGGAAATAAAAGAAAATCATATGAAAATAAATAAGATCTAATAATTGACTGCATTGCTTTTAATCCAAGAAGTCTATCATAGTTTTTCTTTCCTTTTTATATCAGCTGGGGAAAATAAAATTAGTGCAATGTTGCAATTGTAAATGCAGTACGGCAACCTCCACGCCTTAGCAGTACACGAACCACTAACAGATCCATCTGGAGTTTGCTGCTGTTGGTAATTTCTGTTGCCCGGCAGTGCTGTGATCCTACACATGGATACCCTTCACTGCCTGTTTGATACTTTCCAGTAGAGCTTTGCATTCCGGGGAATAGTCCCGTTCCAGATTGCTGTACATGTCTGTGAGTGTATTTACATATGCTTCAAAATTCTGCTCACTGATAGGTCCCTAAATGGAGACAAAACACATTGACCCAATCACAGTGGTTCAGGCTGAGGGAAAAGAAGGACCCAGTGACATCGAAGATCAGTGATCCGGGAGTCAGGAGGGAAGGCAAGGGTGCATATGGCTGCTGGAGTTGCAGGAGATGGAGAGAGATGGAGTGTGTGTGGGATTCATCTGTTCACTCTTAATTCGGGAGACGAATGTGACTGACTTGTACAGTATTTGGGGTTGATTTGGAGCGCATAAAGTATATGTCTGGCTGTGGACTCAGACTCCACAGAACTTTTCTACTTCTCTTGGGAGGCAGTCTCAGCCTTGACTGCACATGCCTTGCACAACAGAGGCTCCTGTTTGTGGAAGGTGAATATTTGTGAGGCTGGGAAGGGTTGCTTGTACTAAGTGGTGCCTTTAACAGCACTGGGCAGAAACTTAAGGTATTTAAGATTTGAGCAAGTTACTCAGTAACAGTTGTGATGGAAAATTTTCCTCCTCCATCCTCAGACCCTTTGAACCTGTTTCTCTCCTGTGGCATCATCGTAATAACACTTTTTACATTTCTCAGTCTTTGCAGGCAGAATATCAATTTCACAAAGTTTAAATTTATTCATCCCCTATTCTTTTTTTCTTTTTTTTTTTGAGACAGAGTCTCGCACTGTCGCCCAGGCTGGAGTGCAGTGGTGTGATCTCAGCTCACTGCAACCTCCGCCTCCCAGGTTCAAGCGATTCTCCTGCCTCAGCCTCCCAAGTAACTGGGATTACAGGTGTGCACCACCACACCCAGCTAATTTTTGTATTTTTAGTAGAGATGGGATTTCACCATGTTAGCCAGGCTGGTCTCAAATACTTGACCTTAGGTGATCCACCCGCCTCGGCCTCCCAAAGTGCTGAGATTACAGGCGTGAGCCACTGCACTTGGCCTCTCTGTTCTTTTTGTATGTGTTGGTCTCTCCTTTACCCAGTGTGATGCTTCAAGGAGAGCACAGGCTGGATATGTGTAAATTTCACACAAATGTGAAACGGAATGAATATCACAAGGGGAATGTTACTCAGTCATTTCTGTTGCCACCATTTTCCCTCCTTTTTAAAAACACATGGCATGAGACTTACTTTGCAAGGTGCTTGGAAGAAAGGACATTTAAATGACAAAGTATAGTGCTATTGTTGCTATTTAAGGAAATAAGCTTTCTAAATTTGAAGCTATTTGGTTGTGCTCTGCTCGGCAAAGCGCTGATCTAAATTATTAGTATTGTCCAATCGTGATTCTCTGTCCCCTTCACTTTCCTGCCTTTGCTGTGCCTTGTGTTTCTTGGAGAGTCAGGGAATGGGATGGGGACCCAGGTAGCACAGTGGATAAAGGCCACTCTGCAGGGCCGGGCCCACTTACCTTGTGTTAGCTTTGGAAACTTGATCAAATTAAGTAAGCTCTCTGAGCCCTGATTTCAACTATGGAATGGGAATACTAATGCTCGCTCTTTGGTGCTTTTGTAACATTTTGTGTGATCAGCCCTAAAAATCACCACTGGAGTGCTCTGTGTGGTGAGTACACAAGGCACAAGTTAACTTGTGTAGTACCTATTTTTTATGGCAGCGGTGAAGAAGAAAATACTAAGGAATGCATATTCAAAGTATGATTTATGCAATGTTAATAACATTACAATGATTTTGAATAATTATCTTAATCCTTACCATAGTGGCATCATTTATTTTGCTTTGTGTTCATTATTACATTATTGATTTTTGGCAGGTGGGAGTCAAGAAACATATTTGGAATTGTTTAAGATAAGAACTCCATGCTAAGAACTTGGGTAAAATTGAGGGGCTTAATGTTTCAACCAAAATCAATTATATTTCTTTATCACATTGCTGCTTCCATAAATAATTTCATATATAAAATTGGCATCCTTGGAAAAATTATTCTAAAAATTTAGGTTCTGAGGAGATTAAAAGCATTCAGCAATATAGACTCTCCTCCAAATATTTGTCTGTATTTAAGAATATGTAAAAGAGGCTAATTTTCTATGAATTCCAAATACAGTCATGCAATGTATAACAACATCTCAGTCAATGATAGACTGAATATATGATGGTAGTCCCATAAGATAACAACAGCATATTTTTATGGTTTAGATATGTTTTTCCATGTTTAGATACAGAAATACTAGTAATTGCCTAAAATATTCAGTACACTAACATGCTGCTCCAGTGGGTAACCTCAGAGCAGTAGGCTGTACCATATAGCCTGGGTGTGCAGTAAGTAAAGTAGGGTCTGTCATCTGGGTTTGCAGAAGTTCACTGTATGATGTTCACACAGTGCCAAAATTGCCTAAGGGACACATTTCTTAGAATGTGTGCCCATTATTAAGTGTTGGAGGTCTATAGTTGCATACCTGAAAGACATGCTTCGATTTTGAAAATGAGGATTCCTTGCTCATTTTTTTTTTTTTTTTGCTTTTTATTTTATATGAGGAGAACTGAAGTAGGTTCTTCATACTTCCATATGAAGAAAGCACCTAGTCCATTGGGAATTGAACATCTTTGATTACAGTTCTTGAATTGGGTGGATGATGCAAATAATGGTCTCAGATTTTATAAGACATGGAATCTTCTACTTGGAAATAACATTTTCACTGAGGGAGTTTTGCCCATTCAACTTTCACATGACATTATGAACCAAGCTTCAAAAAAATCCTTTGTTTTTAAATGACTTTGGCCTCTAAAAAAATTCTTGGCCTTAATATAATTTAAATAAATGTATCTACCACGTTCCCAGAGAGGGAGATTACTCCAAACCAGACTGTGATGAAGTGTGGTCACTCTGTGACTGCTCACAGGTCTCCTCAAAGCTCAGTCATGGCAACCCCGTCGGTAAATGCATGATGACACTGCAAATGCTTGTAATGGAACAGCGAGGATCTGGCCTTGAACTTACCATCTGTGGAAGCTGGATGTCAGCAAGGCTTGAAATGAGAGCTTGGCTCAGACCCGCCAGCTCTTTTAGCAGACTTTCATTGTTCTGTTCTATGAGTTTGTTCTCCTCCTCTATCGTCTTTAAGTTGCTCTCCATAGACGTGATCTACAACAGAAATAACTTGGGAATGTGAGTAGTGGAGTTTGGAAGGATCGCAAAAGTTTTCTCCCTGAAAGAAAACACACCAAGTGAATCTGAACACTAAGAGATGCATGCATGCAACTTCTCAGCATGAAGCTGCAGCCCCATTGGATTGTTTGAAGTGCTAGAATCACATCTCCAAATTTTCATCTTCAGCCCAGACTTCCTCAGGAATTGTGAAACTTCTCCACGTGGCTGTAGGATGGATATGTCAAACTCAACATGCTTAAAGCAAACTTTGCTATTTTCCCCAAACCTGCTCCATCTGCTGTCTCCCTTTTCCAGTCAGCAGCAACTCAGCTTAAGTGCAGATCCCCCATGACTCTTTCTTTCATACCTCTCCTCCACTGGCGCCTCCTTCAAAATATCCAGGATGAGACCACTGTCCCCTCCACACTGCTGCCCCCTGGGCCAAGCCACCAGTGTGACTGTGCTGCCTTCTCGTGGGTGGCCCTGTGTCTGCCATTACCCCATTTAATCTATTCTCAGCCTTTCCTCAACACAGCCACCAAGATGAGCCTCTTAAAATGCAAGTCAGCATGTCAATCAGAGAGGATGATGTAACTCGTTGGGTCAAAACTGTGTTACAGTTCTGCATACATTCAGAATAAAAACCAAGGTCTTTGAAATGGACTAAGATGCCCCATGTGAGCTGCCCTGTTGCATCTGAGACTGTTCTCCTGTGACCTGCCCCACCCAGCTCACTCACCTGCGACCACATTTCTCTTTGCTATTTCTCAAATCCCCAGACCTTCTCATGATGAGTGCTTTTGTGCTTGCAGGGTTTCTTCTGTCTGAAACACTCTTTCTCCATACCTGTTTGGCCAACTCCCTCATTCCTCAAGTCTTTGTGGATGCCTTTCTTCTCCCTGGGGGCTGGTGGTCCCATTAAGTATTGAAATACAGGTACTCACCCAGCCCCCTGCCATTCTAGCATACAACATAATTGATCATTTATGACTTTTTTGTTTAGTGTCGCTTCCTCCTTCTAGACGATAAGTCTCAAGAGGGCAGACGCCTTTGTGTTCTTTGCTAATGGTTTTCTAGAGGAATTCCCATGATTTCTAGACAAAAGTGTCAATCTGTGGACCAGATGGCCATTAATTGATGATGGCAACAATGGTCACTCTGGGTAAGGAAACCAAAATTTCAGATGGATTAAAACCCGTTGTCTTAAGCTGTTGTGTGAGGACTTCCAAGAGATCCAGTAACTATGGTGGTATAAAAATCCCCTGCAGGGAAAGGGAGAAAGATACTCAGTCCTATTCTCTGTCTCATTCTTTTGCTGCTAGCTTGTTGCAAGAGAGTTATGATTTGTGTTTTAAAAAACTTGAACTGAACTGTTAATTTCCATGGGATGAGGCAGACATTATAAAGAAGAATGCAGAATTGAGAAATTACTTGGGTTTTTAGGTAAAGAATTTGCTCAAGAAAATGTTCAGTAAGATCTGTTTCTAATAAATACTTACACATTCAGAGGTGTTCCAAAAACATTAAATGAAAAAGTTGCTATATTTTACTTGAATTTTGAATGAAACCAAGGATTCTTACCTTTTCATCACATTTTTTTTCTAATGCACTACGTACTCCACCAGACTGTTTGATTATAGGATAATCTGCCTTGTTTGCTTATGAAACCTTTGATGCTACCAGGACAAAAACAGGAGACAGCTTGCCCACAGCTACTGAATCAATGGTAACCTGGGGTAATCCAGCTATTCAGAATTTTACAATAATTATGGAATCTAGAAACACTCAGCATATTGACTCTAAGATATCATATATTTTCACACAAGCTTTAAAAAGTTCAATGTTTTGTTTCCACCAAAGATTAAGGATCATGAATTACTTTTTTTTTTACCTGAGTCTGAAGTTTCATCATATCTGCTTCAATTTTAAGGTTGGATTCATTCAGTTCCTTTATTTCTTCATCCAAATGCCTAATTTCTTCATCACTCTCTATTCCTGTAAAGAGTAAGACTACTTAGTTCGAACTGAAAACTGTTAACAATTGAATCATATGTTTAATTTGTAATTTGCTACTTGAAAATGAGACTTCCATTTGAAGTGTTTTTACCAAAACAATGCATATCCAGGATTCTGAAAAAGTGGATAAGAGAAATTGCAGATTTAATTTCTTGGTAAGAAAGAAAAGAGAGAGTAGAAAAGTGCCACCGTTACATGTAGCTCGGTTATGTCCCGGGGTGCTGCCAGGCGTGTTTGTATATGTATCTTCAATTACATCTCACCGCACCCTACAGCGGGACTCGCTCCATTATACCCTCCTCACATATGAAGACACCGAGCCCAGAGAGGTTAAGTGAGGCCTCAGGAATCACTGATAGAAGTTAAATAACCTGCCCAAGTTCAAATTAAGAGGCAGAGCTGGGATTAAACCTCAAAGCCCTTGCATTCCCTTATTCAAAATGCTGCAAGGACAGTTTTATGCTGAGTAATTAAATATCTGTTTAGTTGAATTAGACCTTAGGAACCATGACTGGAGGCAGAGCTGCGGGGCTGCTGGCAGGTGAATTAGAGTCCAGAGACACATTGGCAGAGTCTTCCACATGGACATGGATGAGGAAAATGTAATTTAGGGGGAAGGACATCAGCTTGGGAGTTTGAATCCTGTTCTTGAACATGGGCAACTTACTTATCTTCTTTGTGCTTCAGTTTCTTCTTCTGTAAAATAGGCATGATATCTACACTGTGAGAATGAATGCAATAAAATGTAGAGCGCTAAACATACCACAGGCTCTCAATGAATGGTGGCTATTTCCCATGATTACTTTGTAGAAGGAGTATGACTACATTTGAAAGGTTTCAAGGACTGGGGAAGGTAGTTAATATTAAGGATGCGAGAAGCAGGATTGGAGGTAATTTTATCTCCTAGAAGAATGAGTCTGAACCAGAGTGACAATGAAGAAGGACACGTGAACTTCCACAGTGAGACTTCATAGGAGCAATTTCATGAGAGCAGGATAAAGGGTACTTGGCCTGACACTTGGTTTGAAAGAGATCTGAGCTCTTATACTTTGCTAGGGTGACTACTTTGGGAAATAATCCATTACCTCCTGAAGGTGGATGCTCACATTCTCTATGACCCTCCAATTTCTTCCTTAGGTACACACCCAAAACAAATCGTTGTACACAGGAAGCATGCATAAGGTGTACACAGCAGTATTGCTCGCCAAAAGCACAACTTGAAAGGAAGCCACATGCCCACCAAAAACAACACGGGTGACTCTCAGTAATTTAGTGGGAAGAGAAAAAAAGTAAGCCGAAAGTTACGTCACATACAGCATGATAAAACAGATGGCTATTCTGTGGGTACTTACTGCTTTATTAAAAGTAACTACTTGATAAAGTGAGCCATGCATGGACCAAAGAAGAGAGTGTGTCATAAGATTGATATAATTCTGGGCTCTAAGATTTAATGAAAAAAGGAAAACAAACCAACATATAAGACTTAGGTATCTTAGTAGCTAGACCGGTCTGAATATGAGTCAACAGTATGACATGGCTACTAAGAAAACAACCAACAGTTACCCAGGACCATACTCATGGAACTACAGTATCTGGGACTCAGGATTCATTCTGCACTGTCCGGCTGTGTCTGGAGAATTGCACTGCATCTTGGAGCACCGTATTTTACTGGTTGGTGCACTGGTGCAGGAATCTCCTCTCAGACAATTGATGGGTAAGAGCTGGGGAAGAAAGGACTGAAATATCTGGATTCTCAATGAAACAGGTATTTGGAGTGCTATCAGCACTTGAAACTTTTCTGATTTGAGCAATTGAAAACTTCTATTGCTATAAATTTCTTTGACATATTGTTTTTCTTTTCTGCCTTTTTACAGTAGAATTCCACCTCAGAGAATGCTATTTTCTTACATAATATCTGGTGAGGCAGACAAAAACCAAGGAGATGCTTGTAAAACATGAAGTGCTCTGAAGGAAGCACAGAGGCTGCGGGGGTCCCTTCACTGGAGAAGATGCACTCCTTTCAAGGCTTTCAAGATCAGAAGGAGGCAGGCCTGTGAAAAACCAGCCAGGAGTTGAGCATCCAAGAGGAGGGAGGAAGTCCAGAGTCCAGTTGGGAAGGGAGTGGGTGCCCCATGGACAGCAAGACAGTGAATGGTGGGAGCAGGCCATGGGGACATCCTGGGAGCTTAGGTTTATTCCAAGTGCAACAGGAGCCAGGGAAGACTTTTAGGTAGGGGATCCGGGATGATCTAGTTGACTTTTCACAAATGTAATTTGGAGTTTTGAGTAGAGGATAGATTGGAGAAGAGACAGAGCAGAAGCCTGAAGACCCATGGGGAGATGATTGCTGGAGTCCTGGCTGGGTGTAGGGAAGTGAGGCCAAGAGAAGGAGACAGACTCAGGACCTAATCTGTAGGCAGAATTTGCAGGACTTGTGAGGGCTGGAGGTAGGGGGCGAGAGAAGAGAGGAATCGACCCCGACTGCTTGCTTCTGCCAGAGTAGGTGGGCAACTGTAGAGCTGTCTCTGTGATGAGGCAGACTGGGGGGCTGAAACTTGCAGTAGGATAAATAAAAGTTCAATTTTGGCTAAGTTATGGGTGCTTGTGAGAAGACCGTTTAAGTGACAGCCTGGGTTCTTGGTTCTGGGACTATATTAGGATTATGTTTCCCTGAGAGCCAACGTTCCTGAAGACACCCCAGACTCATAATCAAAATGGGGCCATTTGGAAGATGCCTGGAGCTTGTGAGGGAAGATCATAAGATGAGATCTCAAAAAAGAAACAGTGTCATGGGATCTAATACGTAACAGGCTCCCCATACATGCTCATAGAATTAGTCAATGAAGGAATTAATGTTTTTATTATAATTTCTGGGATCTGGGGAGCTATTTTAGCCACAGGATAAATGCAACCAATTTCTTTGTAATGTTTCCTGTTAACATATCACTTTATCTGTTTCCACTGAGTCACTTATCCGTCAAACTTCTCTCTATGCACATAGTCTTTAAAAACCTTTGGATTTCACTCTGCACTTCTGAATATTAACTCATATGATCCTCATTTAAAAACCATGAGATAGAAACATTTATTACCTCAAAGTATGCATGGGAAACCAAGGTACAAAGTAAGTGGTACAGCAGGGATTCAAACATAAGCTCTCTGGTTCCAGAATATGTTCTTTTAACCATGAAAATGCTATCTTTATTCATAGATGTTTCATCTGTTTTGGAAGTATCAGTAAAATGTGTGCCCTGATGTTTACAGATATACTTCTAGTAGGGTGTTGGACTAGCTAGGTATGGCTGATGATCAAGGAAACCATATAAACTATCCACTAAATTATTGTTATTATTATTATTATTATTATTGAGACAGAGTCTCACTCTGTCACCAGGCTGGAGTGCAGTAGCATGATCTTGGCTCACTGCAACCTCTGCCTCCCAGGTTCAAGCAATTCTCCTGCCTCAGCCTCCTGAGTAGCTGGAACTACAGGCGTGCGCCACCATGCCCAGTTGATATTTTTATTTTTAGTAAAGACAGAGTTTCATCACGTTGGCCAGGATGTTCTCCATCTCTTGACCTTGTGATTCACCCACCTTGCCTCCCAAAGTGCTGGGATTACAGGCGTGAGCCACTGCGCCTAGCCTCCGCTAAATATTTTACTTACTCTTCAGCGACTTTGATTCTTTATATAATTCATCTATGTAAAAGAAAGAGATTATGCTTTCTTTTCATTTAATAATTCTAATGTTTAGTTGGTACTAATCTGTGCCTAATTTGCATATTTGGGGATTATGTTATATATTATATTTTCTTTATATTCTGTATAATTATGCAAGTTATGTATATACCTGTATAGAGCAGGTATTCTCAACTTTTAAGAGGCTTTAAGTCCTATAGTTACGTTTTTTCATATTATACAAATGAAGCAATTCTATCATATTTCAAACAAATTCTATTATATTTCTTGAGTGAACTTTTATTTATTTTTTATTTTTTATTTTTTGAGATGGAGTCTCACTCTGTTGCCCAAGCTGGAATGCAGTGGTTCGATCTCGGCTCACTGCAACCTCTGCCCTCTGACTTCAAGCGATTCTCCCACCTCATCCTCCTGAGTAGCTGGGATTACAGGCACCTGCCACAGCGCCTGGCTAATTTGTTTGTTTGTTTGTTTGTTTTGTTGTTGTTGTTGTTTTTGTATTTTTAGTAGAGACGGGGTTTTACCGTCTTGTCCAGGCTGGTTTTGAACTCCTAACCTTGTGATCCACCCTCCTCAGCCTCCCAAAGTTCTGGGATTACAGGTGTGAGCCACCGCGCCCGGCTGAACTTTGATTTTTAAATTGTGTTTACACCACAAAATTGTACTTTTTTTTTATTTATGGGAAAATGAACTAATGTAAATTTGGCTATTTAGTTACTAAAGGAGTGAAGAGAGTTAATATCCAGAAAGAAATGATATATAACAATGTTTAGGACACACTATTTTGTCACATGAGAAGAGCTAGAAGGAGGTCCTAAGTGCAAGACCATATATATAGACCAATTATCACAACTTCTGCTTGTTTCTACAAAGCACAGAAGGACTGGCATTCTTTCTTATACAGATGGCCTAATTTTATTATCAAGGACTAATAAAGGTCTTTAAAAATTAACGTGGCAATTTAATTATGGCAAGGATGGAGAACTAAGGATCAATTATTCTAAAATTAATGTACACATTTTTTGATATAGACCCTCCATGTTTAAACTGGCTTGTGCATAATATTCCCCTAAAATATTATCTAATTCAACTAATTGCATGAATGATTTGTACCTAGTTTAAATTAATATAGTGTGCTAAAGTTAAAGCCATATGCACTTTATATTTCATTGCAATTTGATTTGATATTTTTAATGTCTGAAGGTGTGTTCATTTACATCTACTTTAAAGATCATCCAGAGAACAGTCATTGTGGCCTCACTTTAAGGTAAGGGATCATGAGACACAGTATTGTTAGAGAAGACCCCCAAATCACTTTAGGTCCTTCTTGACCTTCAACGAACCACTGACCTGAATTCAGGTGGGCTTTTTCTCCTGCAAAGTCATGGTAAGTTCTTAAGCTTTACAGAGCATCAGCCTCTACTTTCTCGGATTGTAAAACGTGTACTTTTCCAGTTAGTTACCTGTCCACATAGAATGACTGCACCCTGACACTTGTCAATGGGTTCAATCCAGCTCGCTGCTGCTCTATATTCTTTGAAAGCTCAGCTGAAGATGCTAGACGTATAGGGACCCTTTGAAGTGTATGTGCTCAGCCCTGCTGCTCCTGGGTCTCTGTGCAAGTCTGTGCAAGTCTCTGTGGGTTCCGACAGACCACCTGCTGCTGGCCCCCTGCAAAGCTCCATCACAATTTGAGGTAATGACGCCAGAGGACTGTTTTGTTTTTATCTTTGTTAGGAGTGGCCTTGTAATTTATATTCTGTTGGATGGATGGTATTGGTGTTCTCCTAATGAGAACTCATAGGAAATATTTTCTTCATGCACTGGGTTCCAGAAGGAGTTTTGCTCTGAATTTACTTACTGCCACGTGATCCACATGGCGATTATAGCTTTCTTCTGTTGTTGGTTTCTAAAAGGCAAGGTCAAATTTGCGATCCTTATTTACCCAGCGAGAAATGACTCTTCACACACGTCTTAGTGTCCTCAGGCTTGCTCCGTCTTGCATTCTTATCTTCAACTTTCCTTTATCTCATTTTTGAATTAATTTTTTGTTTTGTTTTGTTTTGAGACAGAGTCTCACTCTGTTGCCCAGGCTGGAGTGCAGTGGTGCTTTCTTGATTCACTGCAACCTCTGCCTCCAGCGTTCAAGCAATTTCCTGCCTCAGTCTCCCGAGTAGCTGGGACTACAGGTGCGTGCCGCCACACCCGGATAATATTTTTTTGTATTTTTAGTAGAGATAGGGTTTCCCCATGTTGGCTAGTATGGTCTTGATCTCCTGACCTTGTGATCGGCCCACCTCGGCCTCCCAAAGTGCTGGGATTACAGGCGTGAGCCACTGCACCTGGGCGAGTTAAATTTTTAACCAGCATTTAAAAAAAAGTTCATGTAGCTTTGCAGTCCTTATCCTTTAAATACTATTTGAAATGGGATGATAAATAAAGACACACTAAATTGTCCCAATGTCACTGCATATGTACTTAGAGGTATTTAGGGAATGGGGAGTATTTCCAAGGAGGAGTCAGAACATCTAGGGAAAAGCTCTTTTACTGAGCCTGTGAATGTTGGAAAGACGGGAGGAGGCAGCCGGGGCTTTATTCCTCCTCTGCGTGTACACTCCTCCTTCGGCGCTTAGCGGTGAGGACCCACGGAGAGAGAGCACCCCCGCCAAGGACCGCTTTAAATAAAGCAGATGAAGGCCTCGGAGGGAAACAGTAGGAAGCTCGAGTGCTTTCCCCCCCTTGGATACCACATATCTTCTTTTTAAAAATCACACACACAAGTTAAAAAGATTGAGCTTCAGGGAAAGTAACAACAGTGAAAGTCCCCAGCTCAATTCGAGTCATGTGCCAAAGATGCCATCAAATAAAGTCTCCAGAGCAAAATAATTGCTCTGCCATTGTTTCTCAAACGCTTTGGAATGATCTTTGATGGAAAACAACACAGGCCCCAGATAATGCTGATTAGAAATCTCAAGAAATGCATTCAAGAATCAAAGGAAAATTGGAGGATCCAAACAGAGAACTCAGAAACTGTATCTCTGAACTCGGAAAGCAGATTGACACTAAGGAAATATCTAGGGAAATGTAGACTTAGGTAAAGATCTGGATGCTAAATCCAAACCTTCCAGAATCTCTATAAAAATATCATGTTGAGCACAGAAGAACACAATTGAAGGATTCAAATATAGATGCTAGAAATTGCTTCCTGAATTTTTATAGCGGATTTATACCAGAAAAATGTGCACATACACACACACATGTACACACAAACACACATGAGAGAACACACACATGTGAGAGAGACTGAAGGACACAACTTCCACTAGTGTATCTTTGTTGCTGTTGTTTTGTTTAGAGATAGGTTCTCTTGCTGTCGCCCAGGCTGGAGTACAGTGGCACTATCATATCTTACTACATCAGCCTCGATCCTGGGCTCCTGGTCTCTACAATCCTCCCATCTCAGCTTCCAGAGTAACTGTGACTACAGGTGTGCACCACCACACTGGGCTAATTTTTTTTTTTTTTTAAGAGATGCGGTGTGGCTGTGTTGCCCAGGCTGGTCACAAACACCTGACCTCAAGCAATCCTCTATACTTGGCCTCCCAAAGTGCTGGGATTATGGGCATGAACCAGCATGCCCTGCCAACCACCAGTGTATCTTAACCCATCATACCCCACTGCTTGACTTTCTCTGTTGGAGATCACTCCTTACTTAAAAATAACCCATCATACCCCACTGCCTGACTTTCTCTGTTGGAGATCACTCCTTATTTAAAAATAAGGAAGACACCAAAAAATTGTTTTTAAACAAAGTTATAATTTTAGTTCAAATCTGAGGAAACCTTTCTTCTTGTACATTAAAATTACACTTCCCACCTAGTGAATACTTTGACACACGAAACCCTTTAGGGAGCCAGGGTCTACACCCTGGAGGAGGTGGTGACAGCCAGCCCTGCGCTCTTACCCCCGGTTGCTTTGAGCTTGATGGTCATGAGTTCTTCAGAAACCTTGCCCTTTTTGATAGCTTGTGCATTGAGAGGACATCCAGATAAGCTGTGAAAATAGAAATTGTACTAATGTATGAGATGTATATTATTTCTTATAAACATTAAGATGTTTTATTCACAACCTACTATTTGTGTTTTTGCTGCCGATTAATTACATTATAACCCATAGTCTCTTTGTAGAGAGTAATGAATACACATCCACTAAAGCAAAGGCAAAATGCCCTCAAATAATGTAAAATGTTTTGCTTTCTTTCCTTAAATCAAGATACAAATAGTTACTGCTGATACACAATTATTATTTAATTTATTTTGTTAAATTGCTATTCATCTGCATTTAAGTAAGTTCTTTTGTTTAGTCGTGGTTACTTTATTTTCTGTAAATGTGAAATTGTACATATATATTATGAATAAGAATTGTTCCCAATTAGTCAAAATTCCATGAGTAATAAAGCAGAATCTAGTTCTTCCTGCCTTTATATAAAGTGTTCCTTGATCTTTATAGAATTACTCAATACAAGCCAAAATAAAGCCCTATCCCACACCCCCATGGCAAATTCAGTTTGGTTATGGGAACGTTTTTTAATTTTTTTCTTTAATTTTTACAACATTTTTCATTTTAAAAAAAATCTGTACCCTGGAAGGAGAATAAGAGGAGCTGCCACAAGTGTATTCAGATGCAATCACTGCAGAGGCAGTCTATTACATTGCAGTGGTGTTTATAACCCTTTCCATTTAGTAGTGGCACTCTTCAGCAGGGTTTCTTTCCCTTAATGTCATCTGTTTTATTTAAATTGCACCAGCATGATAAATGACAACATTGAAGAAAACTTGTTTTTCATCATTTATGATCAGATAATTTTGTTGTTCTATCCAGCCATTAATTCCTTTGCAATCTTGCTGCGTTTCCGTAGAAACAATTTTTAGATCAAAATAGTGATGATCATGATCAGTCATTTAAAGTCTTTTTTTCTGCAGAAAGTTAGTTACAATTCATCTATAAAGCAATCATTTCACCCTGAAGCTTGGGACATTTGGCAGAGTGAAAGAAAATATTTCTGAAGCAAAGCCCTTAATAAATGTGTGCTTAATTACTGTATTTTTTCAAGAATACTAATTATTCTACACTGAGTCTATGAAATATAAAAAATAATAGACATATGCTATTACATATATAGAAAAGGGTATGTAGTTTGCCTAATTTGATAAGCTATACATTTTTCTACACAGAAAAAGAAAATAAAGAAAAGCACAAACTCAACTTGGAAACTGTGTCTTCTATTTTCAGAAGCTTCTCACTGTCAATTGTGGCCTATAAAAGTTTCATTATCTGTTTTATAGGGAGTTTGCACGTCTGTCTTGTTTTATGTCACATATTGTATTCTGAGAAAATAATCATGAATATTTATTTGGCAAACTGGATATTCAAAGGTGACCTTTAGTAAGTCCATTTGTAACATAATGGATATTAATATCTCATTAGAACTTCTCTGATCCTCACCCTTAAAGGATCTACTCTGTTCAGACAACACGCCGGAAAACTTTCAGGGTGACACAGTGTTGTGGAAAAGTTAATGAAGCCTCCATCAATAATTACATGACTTAGAAGCAAAGAACATAGTTATGAAAGAGAGGCTTTGCTTCCAAAATGCCACTTGATTTTGTATCTTCCAATGTAGTTTTCATATCTTCCAGAATATAAAATGAATCTTAAATTAAAAAAAAAAAAGGGCAGGAAAAGCATTTTAAAAGTTCTTTTTCCTTTTGAAGGCAGATGTTAAGAGGCTGAGGTATTTGGCTCCATATTGGAAAGGCAGAAAAAAAAAATGTGCTTTCTATGGTTTTGACC
Source organism: Macaca mulatta (assembly GCF_049350105.2). NCBI lineage: Eukaryota > Metazoa > Chordata > Mammalia > Primates > Cercopithecidae > Macaca > Macaca mulatta. The sequence continues at coordinate 62,731,884 of NC_133413.1, forward strand.
AAAATTACCATTCTATTATGACATAGTGAGGGATTTTTTATTTTTTATTTTTTTTGAGGTAGAGTCTCACTAAGTCACCCACACTGAAGTGCACTGGTACAATTTGGCTCACTGCAACCTCCACCTCCTGGGCTCAAGCAATTCTCCTGCCTCAGCCTCCTGACTAGCTGGAATCGTAAGTGCGCACCACATCTGGCTAATTTTTATATTTTTAGTAGAGACAGGGTCTCACCATATTGGCCAGGTTGGACTCGAACTCCTGACCTCAAGTGATCTGCCCGCCTTGGCCTCCCAAAGTGCTGGGATTACAGGCGTGAGCCACGGTGCCCAGCTGCAATTTTAAATTATATCTTCCTCTGCCTTCTTAAAGCAAAATAGCAGGTGATACAATGTATGTTGTGAACATAATTGCTTACAATATATTACTAAGCTTCAATAAAATCACAAAGATATGGCATAGCACTAAATGAGTTCTATCAGTCACAGGACTTCTGATTTTAAAGCTACAAATATCCATAATTGTGTGTGTGTGTGTGAGTGTGTGTGTGTGTGTTTTAACATATCAGTTATCTTCTCAGATTGCTATTTTTTTCAAAGGAAATATTTTGTCATATAGAGATTTAAAGCAAGGTTTGAAGGTAGTTATTATATAAATATAATATGGATATAGTGTGGGGGTCAAATTGTTCTTAACCATCCTACAAAGTGTGTTTTGTAATTATTCCCATTTTGGTTGAGAAAATGTCTATGCACTGGTGCCTGTGACACCTCAGCTTGGTGCCTGGCCCATGGTGAGGACCCATCATCAAACCTTAGGGGAAGCAGGATGACACTGGCTCTAGCATGCCAACCTGTATTCAAAGCAATTCCATAACTTTCCTGTGCTTGTTTCGTCTTCTATCAACTGAGGATAGTTATAATACCTGTAGTTCACAGGGTTTTGTAAAGGTTTAAAGGAATAAACCATGCAAGCTACTTATAACAGCGCTGTCTATGGGCGAGAACCCCAAATACGTGTCAGCTATTTTTAGATAACAAGTGATGGGAAAGAATACGAAGAACCTCAGAGATTTCAGAACCAAATTTGTAACATATAAAAGTCAGTTGTGAGTTATATTCCAAGTCATATAAGTCATCCTGCATATATACACATAGGCTTAATATTATCTTCACAAACAGGAAAGGCGATCATCTGTGTTGAACCCCTACTGTGTGCCAGGCATAAGCCAGGCGTTTTGCGATATTATTCCATTAAATTCTACAGATAGGCCTGGCACAGTGGCTCATGCCTGTAATCCCAGCACTTTGGGAGGCCGAGGTGGGCGGATCATTTGAGTTCAGGAGTTTGAGACCAGCCTGACCAACATGGTGAAACTCAGTCTCTACTAAAAATACAAAAAATTAACTGGGTATGGTGGTCCCAGCTACTTGGGAGGCTGAGGCAGGAGAATTGCTTGAACCTGGAAGGCGGAAGTTGCAGTGAGCTGAGATAGCACCCCTGCACTCCAGCCTGGGTGAGAGTGAGACTCCATCTCCAAATAAATAAATAAATAAAATAAAATATACGCACAGAAAAGAGACAGTTTTCCACCTTAAAGAGAATACCCCACATTAAATACAGTTTCTTAAATATTTGAAATCACAAGAGAAATTCAATTCCATTAAATTCTACACATAGAAAAGAAAGAGTATTCCACCTTAAAGAGAATACCCCAAATTAAATCCAATTTCTTAAATATTTTAAATTGCAAGAGAACTTTTGAGTCAAGAATGCTGAAATCTGAATTACCTTTGTCTACATTCTTCACTGCTTTCCATGTCCTAGAAAATAAAACCTTGGAGGCTGAGTGCGGTGGCTCATGCCTGTAATCCCAACACTTTGGGAGGCCAAGGTGGGCAGATCACCTGAGGTCAGGAGTTCGAGACCACCCTGGCCTACATGGCAAAACCCCGCCTCTACTAAAAATAAAATATTAGCCTGGTGTGGTGGCGTGCACCTGTAGTCCCAGCCACTCAGAAGGCTGAGGCAGAAGAATCATTGAACTGGGGAGGCAGAGGTTGCAGTGAGCCGAGATTGAGCCACTGCACTCCAGCATGGGTGACAGAGTGAGATTCTGTTTCAAAAAAAAAAAAAAAAAGAAAATGAAAAAAGAAAGAAAGAAAGAAAATAGTACCTTGGCGTTAATATTGCAGCCTATATTTTTGAAATCAGAATTTTCTTTCTCTCATTACGAAATACAGAATATGTAAACAGCTACCTATGATGTGTATTTGCAATTTAAAGGATATTCTTTTTTAGAAATGGGGTCTTGTTCTATCACCAGGCTTGAGTGCAGGGGAGCAATCATAGCTCACTGCAGCCTCAAACTCCCAGGCTCAAGCAATCGTCCTGCCTCAGCCTCCTGAGTAGCTGGAACCACAAGCATGTACCACCACCAATAAGCACTACTTATTTCCCCACTCCACTGTTAGTGGGCACCAAGGTTGTTCCCAGCGTGGAGTTGGTAGAGCAACGCTGCTCACGTGTGGTCAGACAGACCTCCGGGTTCTCATAGGCAGAGATCCTCTGGGCATAAGTCTGGCCGTGTGCTGGGGCAAGTGCATAGTTCAGTTTTCAACTTGACTCTTTAAAGACAATTTGCTTCTTAAAGTGGCACTACCAGTTGCTCTGCCACCTACAGAGTGTGGGAGTATCTGTTGCTCCACATCCTCACCAAGCCTTGGCATCATCATTTAAAACTTCTTCACTATTTTTAAAGATAACTTCATTATTGCTAACTGAGGGATGTGCTCACCACAGTACAGCATTAATATTTCATTAGCAGGATCAATGTGGATATTACTGAGGTCATTACAAGGAAGTCAAGCTACTGTATAGTAAATGTGCCATTAGGCACACTTGATTTGTGAGTGAAGTTCCTGAATATAAAATAGTAATTCAAACTCAGAATAAAATAAAGTGTGCTATTGTGGACATAGGTCTACATTTGAAAACCATCAAAAAATAAACCACTTGAAAAAGTCAAGTTTTCTCCATAAACAGGTTTTACTGAATATTTAAATACCTTCAAACGAGCAATTCCTGGAAGGCTTTATTTTCTGATATCATCCATATAAATCTTTAGAACTGAGCAAAATCTCAAAAAGCCCCAATTTTGCTCAATGTTTACACTGCTCATATACAAAACATCAATGGTTTCCTAAAGCTTCATTGGATTTTAAACCAGCATCATGTACAGTGACCCAAAAGATGAGACAAGACCCCACTGATGGCAGAAGTATGTGGGGAAGCTTCTAATCTTTTCCTTTAGGTGGAATGTGAACCAAAAAGCTGGACAAAGATCCCTATTGCCCAACAAAGGGCTTGGTTGAATGCGTGACCCTCGGTGGTAAAGGAATGCAGTCACTGGGAACTATAAAAGGGTTTCCAGATCTCCTGTATCCTGCTGCTCACTTTGCAGTCACTGTGTCATTTTCTTTCTGGCTGCTGCGGATGAGTCACACCCTCCCAGTAGCAAAGTAACTACAATTTTGGCCCCAAATTGAGCCAGTCCATAAGACAGAGGGAATTCTATAAATATGTAAAGTGAAAGTTTGCAATTACATAACATAATAGAAGAGATATCACCACTTGGAACTGAAGTAAACCATTAAATGACTGAACCGTTAAGAAATAGCAGCCTAAGCAATATTTTAGAATACAAATAAAACCAACTCTACATTTTCTAGAGCACTTGAAAACTGTGTAGTAATTTTAAGAAATAGAGAAAATAACATTTTTCATTCTTCATGCTCATCCAATATCTATACAACAAAACTTCATGTTATGATATCTCAACTGTTACAGTGAACAACCTTTAGGGGGTTGTTCACAACCCTCTCCCCAAGGCAGCCTAGGTGACAACCGATCACAACACTACAACAAAAAGACAGAAAACTCATGTTACCTTCGGTGGGTGACAAAAACATTATTTACATGGCCCAGCCCATTGCAGCCTGGCAAGGGACAATGTGGTAGCTCTTGCTTGTTCAGTTTCCAGGAGAGGGAGGCTCCATTGAGAGGATTCTCCTTCTGTCTCTTGGCAGCCAGAGGACAACCAGAAGCTGTGCGGTGTGACGTGTATTTACCTGATATGTGACCTTGGCCATCACACCCTATCACAGGACATCTAGAGAGAAAGCAGAGACATTACCAGCCGGGAAGAAGGCAGTGATAGTCCTATGCTCTCCAGAGAACAAGCCATGCAATTATAGAGTTTTAATAAAAGATGCCAACATAACCAGCAAAACAGCATTGCATAAGCAGGCTCTGAGCTACGCGATTTTCATGTATTATCTCACTTAATATTCACTACAATCTACTGGGTAGAGAGTATTATTATCCCATTTTGCAGATGAGGAATAACGAGGCTTAGAGAGCTCAGGTAACTTGCCGCCCATTTTATAAGAAGTGGAGCCAAGTTCATGCCCACACTTTTTAGGTCTAGAGCCAATCACATAAGGACTATGTTATGTTGCTTCCAAGGACCAAAGGTATAACACGTTAACTGCCTTGACAGATGCTACATAGCACATTACTCATAGAATTGGAATTTGGGTTTCTAAATGTTTAAATATTGCATTTAGAACTGTTGTTGAGAAAACAACTTAAATTTCTACGTGTATATCTGCATATATCATCCATGACCTTCCTTAGAGGAAGGAATTCAATTTAGATATAATTTCTCCTTAAGCAAAATTAAAGTTTCAGGGGAAAATGCTGCCATATTTATTACTGTATAGCACTTCCACAATACTACTTTCCTTTAAAACAATTGAGAAACGTGTGAAACTGTTATTGTTTAAAAAAATCTTTTGCATTATCAAAGAGCTGTGGAAATGTAGCTATAAATTGGAAACTTTTCTCAAACCACCAAATAGTTTGACTCATACTTATATTTAATAGGGTACACCTTCCCTGAAACTCAATCTATGTTCAATTGCATCCCAACCAAGGTCCCTCCCATTTTGCCAACAAGAGACAGCTGACCCCCGTGTCTCAACTGTTGCACTTACTTCAGTTCAGGGTCTTCTTTTTCTTCCTTGGTAGGGGTCATTTTGACACCACCTTTCCTTGCACGAGGGCATCCGGACAAGCTGAAATAGGGACCCAACAAAGAACAAAACAAAATTATGTGATCTCTCTGACTGCTGCCGACAAGTTCATTTCCACATCTCAGAAATAGGATTAATCCTACCTTCTGTGGGAAGCATAATTTCCAGTCACGTGCCCCGAGCCATCGCAGCCTGGGGTTGGACACCTGGAAGGCACAGGAAGAGAGCATGGGCCAAGAAGTTGTAGTGGAGGGAGCGGGGGTCACACCCCAATTATTTAGGTTCTTTGGTAATCACATTAATGTTCCAAGTCTCTGCAGTTCACATGGAGGTAGGCAGGGTCACACAGCCAAACATAACTAAAAACAATGAGCTGCTTTTTGTGTGAGACTGTTTTTGCTTAAATGTAATTATGTTTTGGTTAATAATCAATTTAAATATTTTTTAGGATATATGACTACTGAGCGACAATGGATTAATTGTTATTTATTGTACTTTTTTTTTTTAAACCTCATGTAGAAGGGACTTGAAAATCAGTCCACAACTTATTGCTGGACTTCTGTCTACGTCATGCAAAGCTCTTATCTTTTATGTAAAAAGAAAACTTTTCCAAATTATTATTATTATTATTGAGATGGAGTCTTGCTCTGTGGCCAGGCTACAGTGCAATGCTGTGATCTTCACTCACCGCAACCTCCAACTCCCAGGTTCAAGTGATTCTCCTGCCTCAGCCTCCCAAGTAGCTGGGATTACAGGCACATGCCACCACACCCAGCTAATTTTTGTATTTTTAGTAGAGACAGGGTTTCACCATGTTGGCTAGGCTGATTTCAAACTCCTGACCTCAGGCGATCTGCCCATCTCGACCTCCCAAAGTGCTGGGATTACAGGCATGAACCACTATGCCTGGCCTCCAAATGATTTTTATGAATAATTTATTTTCTCTGATATGCTGTGCCACTATGATAATCCATTGATTTCAGATGAACAACAGTGATACTTGTGAACTGCAGAGACTTGGAACATTTATGGGATTACCAAAGAACCTCAATAATTTGCACCTGGTCTGTCCTGCCTCATGGCTCAAGTTAAACAGTCTTTGGGGAAAATCCATCAATAACTACATCAACAATCAACCATTAAATCTGGAATGAGAAAAGTGAAAAACGACAGGGAATCCAATTTCTACTAGGAATGCTGGTTAGGAATAGGTTTCAAAATATTGTTAAATATAAAAGTTTACGTAGACTTTCACCTTTTTGCTGTCTTTTTTAGAAAATCCCAAATGCAAACAAAAACTAGAGGCCATCACAAAATGTTTGCTTTTCTGAATGCACACTGTGGTTCAGATCAAAAGTTCCATTTGAGAAAAACGATAATCCAAAGAAAAATGTGTTTACTATCCCTTTTCTTCAATTCAATTCCCCTGAACTTTCACAGAATGCATTTATATTCAAGTCTGAGTCAGAAAACAGGGAATAAATGCCTTTTTTTTTTTCAAATGTAATATAAAATGAGCACGCATCTCTTGCGGCTAACCAGAGCAACCTACATTGAGTCTTTTATTAACCATTTAAAGACATAATATGTATCCTCCATAATAAGAAAGTTTTACATGCTGGTCTTTCTCTATTAACATGTTTTAGTAAAAAAGTGGTTTTATAGCACATTGATACGGAAATATCTGTGTTGAATAACAGCTTTTGGGCATTCTCCATGAATATCTAAACAAGAAGTCAATAAAATGTCTCTTGGATTTTTCTTGCATGGAAGAGATTTTCTTGTATGGAAAAAACATATCTATGGAAAAAAACCAAAGACATTACTTATTGGAGAGCTGCATAAAATATTAAGTAATGAGTATTGCTATAGGATGTCTAAATTTACATATTTTCAGTGTATTACCCACATTTTTCTAGAAGTTAGTTTTAGAGAAAATATTTAAGAGACCCAATAGCTATAATTCAGATGTGGCAATGTAGAAATGTAGAGCTGATTCGGTAAGATGTTTTGGTACATCTCACTCTTCAGTCTGTTAATTCTTAGTTTCTACTTACTACTTATATTTTAGTCTAGAAAACTGCAAGTCAATAAAATGACTTCTAAAATCCACACTGACAAAGTAAATTGTACTTTACACCGAAAATGAGAAAAGTGGTCAGGCACGGTGGCTCACGTAATCTCAGCAGTTTGGGAGGCTGAGGCAGGCAGATCACCTGGGGTCAAGAGTTCGAGGCCAGCCTGGCCAACATGGTGAAACCCTGTCTCTACTAAAGATACAAAAAGTACTCGGGTGTGGTGGTTGCATGCCTGTCATCCCAGCTACTCAGGAGGCTGAGACAGACAATCTCTTGAACCTGGGAGGCAGAGGTTGCAGTGAGCCGAAGACTGTGCCATTGCACTCCTGCCTGGGTACCTGGGCAACAAGACCAAAACTCCATCTCCAAAAAAAAAAAAAAAGACCAAAACTCCATCTCCAAAAAAAAAACAAGACCAAAACTCCATCTCCAAAAAAAAAAAAAGACCAAAACTCCATCTCCAAAAAAAAAAACAAGACCAAAACTCCATCTCCAAAAAAAAAAAAAAAAAGAAAGAAAAAAGAAAGAAAATGAGAAAAGTGTATTTCATAGTTTCTTTTACTATTTTTGGTACTAAGATTCCAAATTTTCAAGTCTGTCCATTATCACACCTTCTTTCATAAACTTAGTTTTAAAAATTTTTAGATAAAAATATTTTAAACAACTTGAAAAAGTGAAAGACTAACAAAACACTAAGAAAATATAATACTATTTTATATATTATAATATAATATAATATGATGTATTCTAATATAATATAACACATGAAATGTTACATGTGTTTTAGACACCAAACGCTGATGCTGCTACCTACGTATATTGTTTTACCAGTAGATATAATAACACTCACTTTTTCTAACACTTTATTATTTGTAAAAAAAATTAATTAGTTTTGTTTAATCCTATTTCTTTATCTTTTAAAATTTATGCCCTATCATATTTCTAAGGAGGTAAAAGGTTGATTATAAATGTTTATTGTTCTATATGTAATATAATAAGATATGAAAATAAACAAATGTATTATAAGAAGATGAGCAGGAAAAATGAAATCACTAAGTAAAAGTTAATATATATGTGACTTTGACATCTTGTAGATGAGGCAGGAATGAGCCCAAACTGTTTTTGGCACCCAAAGTGAAAGGCAGTTGTATGAATCAAAATATTCAGCAGGTTAAGAATTATGCAATTTCCTTAACATTAAATGGCAGGTATGCTTTATGACACCTTCACAGGTCTGATTTAATACATAGATTCTGAAATTTACAGAAAAAAGTATTGTGTTTATTACATCACTCTTTTAAAAAATATTATACAATACAAAGCTCCCAAAGCAAGCAAATTAACTAAATTAAATTACAGTGATTTTGTTTCAGTCATCCCAGCGCTTTAGTGAGAAAGTGCCTTTGCTGTGATCTCAGCAGGCAGGACGTACTGCTTGTTGCTGATCACTTGGGCAATGAATGGGCATTGAACGAGAGGGTCCTACCGTGTGGACGAAGGGCAAGCCGGCCACGCTTCCCGCACTTACTTAAGCTCCTGAGAGTTGGCAGCCATGAGGGATTTTAGAGTCTTATCTGCTAAAGGACATCCAGAAACACTAGAGAGGGATGAGGAAAAAAACACAACACAACACTGACATATACAAATCTGAGTCAAATGGCGTCCTGAGTCGTGAACATACATTAAATTATTGGTGACTGGGGATTGGGAAAAAAAATAACTGGCTTTGAATCTGGCTTTTCTTTTCTCACCAGTCTGGGCCGGTGGCACTTCAACTGTTTCTCGTAGACTCGGAGTTTCTGTTTATCAAATGAATGACTTTAGCCCAATGAGACTCCCCAGCTCTAATGCTCAGGATGCAACGAGCATTAGAGTCCGTTCCTGCTGCACAACCAGGTGATGGTGCTTTTCCAAAGGGAAGACAAATCCCATCAATGGAGATAGTAGGTGGAAAGATTAAAGCAGCCCCTTTGCACTGTTTAATCTCTCGAATGCCTCAATTTGTTATTTGCCCAGGATTGAGGGTATTACTTTCCCTGGGGCAAATGGTCTATTTGAGTCACTCTGTTGTATTTATTCCTCATTCCACATGAGTCCTCAAGCCACACAGAACCGAAGCCTGACATGAACTCAACTTTTCACTTATAACCCGGACTACAGGATCAGAAAACCATTTTGACCAAGAATCATGATTTTTATATCACATAATTTTATTTCTGACAAACCAAATAAACCAAAAACCCAACCAACTCACTCTCCATTTCCTGCTTCAGATAATACACAGCTAGAAAGGGTGAGAATAAGTATTTAAAATAGAACAAGACCATGAAAATCTGACTGCACATGAGGTCATCGGGTACCTGCGATGAGACGCATAGTTTCCTGTCACGTGGCCACTTCCATCACATCCTGGTGTTGGACAGCTGAGTCAATAGAAGATACATCATTAGAGACAAGCGAATTTCACAGGTTAATTTCCTCTGCCCAGTAGATTATGGAGGAGGTAGCTTCTCTGTGCCAGATAAGTTAACATAGTATAGGACATGCAGAAGCTAGTGTATCAAGGATTTATATTATATAAGAACCAGCAGACTACCTAAAAGAAAACTAAAAATCATAGCATGATGAGTTACTTCCTTAGGTATCTGTTTCAACATCACATTCGATTATTTGATTCCACTGATGTGGGAAAGTGATGTCCTAGTGATGTTGTGAGTTAGCAATCAAAGATGTTTCAATTCATTTGAAAAATATATATGTTGCTGGGCGTGGTGGCTCACGCCTATAATCTCAGCAATTTGGGAGGTGGAGGCAGGTGGATCACCTGAGGTCGGGAGTTCGAGACCAGCCTGACCAACATGAAGAAACCCTGTCTCTTCTGAAAATACAAAATTAGTCAGGTGCAGTGGCGCATGCCTGTAATCCCAGCTACTAGGAGGCTGAGGCAGGAGAATCGCTTGAACTCAGGAGGTGGACACTGTGGTGAGCCGAGATCGCACCACTGCACTCCAGCCTAGGCAACAAGAGTGAAACTCTGTCTAAAAAAAAAAAAAAAAAAGAAAAATACATATGTTACAAAAAATAAATATTAGAAACCCACGCTTTACTATGATACCAGCACCAATTGTATGACATATTCCAGAAAGAAATTTTTGTGAGTTTTTAAGAGCAAGGCAGCCTAGTAACTTTATAAACATTTTAGAAAACACTGAAAACCTTTGACTAAAATGTAAACTGATATTTTAGGTGGGAAAGTTGCTGACAGTATGAAACAGGCAAGAAGTTCAGTCTGTAAAGCATTCAAGCAATTTCAACCAAAGCTTGAAGCCAGCAAAGACAATTGCTAATTCACCATTAGCCTAAGAATAGGCTCTCAGGCCATCTGCCAAGAATCTCACTCCATTAAGATCTGTGCCCCTGCATTTCATTTTATCTCAGAACCTGGTCATGTCCTGTCCACCTTATGTGTGTTGTAAAAATAATGTAATCAGCTACTCAGGAAACTGAGAAGCAGGAGGATTGCTTGAGCCCAGGAGTTCGAGGTTTCAGTGAGCTATAACTGTGCCACTGTGCTCCGGCCTGGGTGACAGAGTGAGACCCCGTCTCTAAAATAATAATAATCATGAAAGAAGGTAGTTAGGAAGCAGTTTTCTTCCACAATTAATAGATTCCTTGGTTTCTCAGTCATTTAGTTTCCTCTGATGGTGTTCGAAAGTCACTCATTTGTGGGTGTCACTCATAAGCAGGTGAACCCCAGCCTACTCAGTGTTATTTGCGGTGGTGTCAATAATCAGAAGGGAACATCAACTATGCCAGTCATGCATCTGCTCTTTTTTTTTGACATCCTGCCTAAAGCAAGGCCTTATCCAGATATACAGAATACAGGTTTTAGCTTTTTGAAGGGACATTTTGGGATAGACTAACACTATTCCTATATTTTCTGAGTTCTCACTTTCTAAGTATTTTTATTCCTGTGATCCACTTTCCAATCATTTTCAGGTATCTAAAGAAACTATAAGAGTTACAGCATTCCCGTCTTTCAAAGGAATGGTTGATTTTCAGGGTCTGATCCAAGCTAAGTCATTCTGTCTCCTTTCCCCGTCCCTTTTCCTGGATGAGATATCAGAAAAATACTGTAAAACTATAAATATATGTTAAAAAGTAAAGACAAAAACCAGTTATTAACATTTTGACTGAGTTATCTTGCAAGTGCCATTCACTCACTAAATGTAAAAAAATCTTTTCTGAACATTATACAACTGGAATATTCAGAGAGGTGTTTCAATTGCCTGGGAATTCCCACTTTAGAAATATATCGCCACCTAGTGTTAAAAACAGCATTGCATTTTGTATACATGTATAATTTTTTTTTTTTTTTGAGATGGAGTCTCGCTTTGTCACCCAAGCTGGAGTACAGGGGCTCAATCTTGGCTCGCTGCAACCTTTGCCTCCTGGGCTCAAGAGATTCTCCTGCCTCAGCCTCCTGAGTAGCTGGGATTACAGGCATGTACCGCCACGTCCGACTTATTTTTGTGTTTTTAGTAGAAATGGGGTTTCACCATGCTGGCCAGGTTGGTCTCGAACTCCTGACCTCAGGAGATCCACCCGCTTCGGCATCCCAAAGTGCTGGAATTACAGGCGTGAGCCTCCACGCCTGGCCTATTTTATATTTTTAAGTTACTCCCATTAATATTGCCAGGAGAAGCCAAGAAGTGCCAGCGGTTTTTAAACATCAGCTATAAATTACCTATAAAATATAATAATAAAATATGCATTTAATTAGTTGATAATTTATTTTTAAGTTTGGCGGTATTAAAAGTTCAAGAAATGATGAAAGAACTGGAGACAACGTTATACAGGGAAAAGTTGCAGTTTAGAATTTTGATAGCTAGACTAAATTCCAAATCTAGAGTGAAATATCTTACATAATGACATGTGCCAATATTAGTTGGGTGATGTATTTTGGGAAAGTTTTCAGATGAAAATATAAAAATTGGAAGAAAGAAACTAGCTAGTTTTCTCAATAAGTGGCACTGAAACCGTAAGGAAATTCTAAGATAATTAGTGACATCCAAAAAGTCCTAATCTAAACAAAGTTTTGGTGAGTAATCAAGGTACTGTTAGAAACACAAAGCATAATATAATAAGGACAGGGTGACATGGAATGTGGTATGACTTTTACAAAACAAATATACCAATGCAGATACATGCAAATAAGTGATAGCCATTAAAGCACTCACCCTGTCTAAAATGCATGAATTAGGCTGGGCACAGTGGCTCATGCCTGGAATTCAGCATTTTGGGAGGCCACGGTGAGTGGATCACCTGAGGTCAGGAGTTCGAGACCAGCCTGGCCAACATGGCGAAACCCTGTCTCTACTAAAAATACAAAAATTAGCTGGGTGTGGTGGTGGGCCCCTGTAATCCCAGCTACCCGGGAGGCTGAGGCAGGAGATTGAACCTGGGAGGTGGAGCTTGCAGTGAGCCGAGAACATACCACTGAACTCCAGCCTGGGCAACAGAGCAAGATTCTGGCTCAAAATAAATAAAATAAAATAAAATGAAATGGATGAACTATGAGGCCTCTGAGAGAGTAATTTCTTAAGAATTTTTGGAATGATTATATTCAAAAAATCATTCAAAATCTTTTTGAAATCCTTCCTCTTTTATATTTACCTTCACACCATGGAGAAGTGCCCTTTGCAAAATAATCATGCTTCATTTTTCTAACCCAAAATGTTATTGCAGGTTAATTTTCAATCTTTTACACTACATTTAGTTTGGGATGACTTTTATCAATTTCCAACAATCTACCTTTGAAGGATAAAAATTTGCCATTTTTGAAGATATTAAAAATAACACATGGAAAAAAATACACACAAAGATGAAAAGTTTCTAACAGCAGGTCCACGTGGGAAAAGGTGTCTGGCTGGCCTACGTGGCTTCTAAGAAGTTTCTAAAAAGTTAGAAGTGGCTTCTAAGGTCTCAAGTCACTGAACCTGAAACCGTGTTCAATCCGATTTAAGTTCCAGCATGTTTGGAACCATCCGTTACCATCAACTACCAAGCCCCAGGCAGACATCAAGTTTATAAGGGAGCATGCTATTTCAGCCAGTAATGTTTGCCTACAAAATCCTTCGAGAATGCAGAGTCTAAGCTTATTTTAAAGTCATTCACATGTCAACAGGGCAGTCCGATGACAGACTTGGAATAATTTTTACTGAACACCTACTATGTGCAAGGCCCTGTTGTTGGCACCTGCATTTGAAATGTATTGCCTGCTCCCAAGTCACTGTCCATGTAGGTGGGTAAATAAGAGGTTGCACAGTGCATATGATGCACCAATGGTGTGAACAAGGTAGAGAAGAGGAAATAAGGGGAAATAAGAGGTTGCACAATAAATATTAGGAACCAATGATGCGGACAAGGTAGAGAGCAAAGACAGAGGAGAGAAGACCCCCAGCACCCACTTCGTGCCCTCTGAGGCTTTGTTCTTGGTGAGGGAGGCAGAAAATAGAGTGGAGGGAAGTCAAGAAAAGATCTGGGAATGGGAGCATCAGGGCTGGGGGTGGGGAAGCACAGTAGCCTGAAGGCCTCTCAAATAAGTGATGTTTGAGAGAAGAGCTGTGCTGAGGGAGGAGAGGATGTGGGCCCTGCAGAGGCCTTGGGGACAGCATTCTGGGCAGAGGGAACAGCAGGCCTAAGGCCCTGCCTAATTCCTGGAGTGCTTAGGGGAAGCAAGAAGCACAAAGTGGGAGGCTGGGGGAGGGGAGCACTCACTGCTCCTGTGGGGTGGTGGGTGGACATGTGGAGGTCACAGCACGGTGGCAGCCAAGGAGTCCTCAGCAAGAGTTAGTGCAGATGGCAGGAAGGAAGGGTTCCAGGATGGAGCTTAGAGGCACCCTACTCTTTAGATGGCTACACATGAGTCTAGAAGGGCTAGCAGTGAGATGAGGGAAGAGTCCAGAGGTGAGGCATCCTAGAGGCCAAGTGTAGACAATGGATTGTGGAGGAGGGAGATCAGTTCCGTGGCATCCTGCTGCCTGTCAAGTAGGAACAGGAGGCTCCAGGACCAAGATCCTGATAGGGGAAGGGGATGCTGAGGGAAGGAAGGTCCCTGGAGATCTGTCTGGGAAAGATTCAGGAGGGAAACTGCATCACACAGTAGCAACAGCTTTCTGGATATGTTCAGCTGGAAAAGGAGGGGGACATAGAGAGTCCAGGTGGAAGCTGCGTCAGGAGAGGTTTTTACAGTTTTTTTTCTTTGAAAAGTTTAAACATATTTTTGATGAGGGATATAGAAGAGAGGGTACAGGCCTGTCCTACGTGGACGCGTTACTCCTTGCTGCAAACTCTCATTAACTGACAGCTTTAAATAGATTTATATATGAGTAGATTTGATTAATATTTAATCACACATGGGAAACAGTTTCCTGCATTTCATTCACTCATTCACCCACTAGTACATTACTCGTACTTACTGCCTTCGGGTACCCTGCCCTTTAAACTCTTCTGGGCCTCAGAACCCCTTTGAAAATGCGATGAAAACCAGTAACTCCCTTGCTCAAATAACAATTTACATCAAGTGTCAAAAGGTTGGTAGAGTCCCCAAAGTCAACCCTTAGATCTGCGGGTCAATGGTTATCAGGTTAAGAAGCATTCTAATTGTGTTACCTTATTTTGTTTTTTAATCAACAGGTTTTTAATTCTGTTAGCATATGACCATGTACACCCTCTTAGCTCAGGTGAGGTGCATGTCTAATGTTTAATTGCTGACTGGTAGAAATCACCCTAACGTCAACTGTATGAACTTGAATCTTCGTTCCAGAATCTTCGAGGGCATGGCACTGGGCACTACTTACGTGATTAGTTCCTTTTTGAGATCTCTCGCATGAAGCTTGGGTTTAGGGCTTGGTATAGAGGCCTCTCCAGTAAACTTTTTTTCCTCTAAATTTTCTAGAGAGCTCACTGGGTCTTTCTGGAAAAGAAACAAACAAACAAAAACAAACACAGAAGTCATTAGGGAACCCTGGAAAGACAACTAGATTTAAAATCACTGGGGCCAGGATTGAGTTTTTGGCTTTGGATTTGGACTTGGACTTGGACTTGGCCGAAATACCTTAGAGGATTTGTATAAGAAATAAATAAGATAGGCCAGGCAACATGGCTGATGCCTGTAATCCTCGGTCTTTGGGAGGCCGAGGCAGGGGGATTACAAGGTCAAGAGATCGAGACCATCCTGGCTAACATGGTGAAACTCCATCTCTACTAAAAATACAAAAATTTGCTGGACATGGTGGTGCGTGCCTGTAGTCCCAGCTACTCAGGAGGCTGAGGCAGGAGAATCACTTGAACCCGGGAGGCAGGGGTTACAGTGAGCCGAGATGGTGCCATTGCACTCCAGCCTGGCGACAGAGCAAGACTCCATCTCAAAAAAAAAAAAAAAAAAAGAAAAGAAATAAATGAGATAATAATAATATGTCCTGGTTGCAACAGATCTTTATCCTAAGTGAAGAATGAAAAAGTGGAATTGATATGGAACACCTTTCAAAAGTTCTCATTTTGGCAAATGTGATTCCAGAGGTAGGTATTTCTTGAGCCATGTAATTAGTATTTTAGTATGTTTCAAGGTTTCTTGTATTAGAAATGCTCCCTAGAGAGCACAGGAATTGTTTATATATCCAGCAGTCATAACAGCAGTAAAGCCAAAGAAATATTGCAAAAATGAATCACACAAACTTTTAAACAGAAAAGGGGGAAGTTTTGGTTAACTGAATGCCCTTTTTAATGTACAAATAATTAAGATCTAAATTATTCGTTTAAATATGTAATAACTGAGGCTACAGTATTTAGGCATTTAATTTGATCTTTCTGGATAATTCCTTTTACTTTTGTATTACTTCCCGTTTTTCTGAAATTACTTATTTTGCTAAGTTGGTATCCTGTCACTTTCCTTCCTGGATGGAATGTCTTATTGGATGTTCCTAATTTTCATGCTCTTCTCTTAAGTTTAATACCGACCTTGATTTCATAAAGAAGACTCACTAATCCTTTCAAAGAGTTTATTTACCAAGTGATGTATTATTTCACAGATAACAAATGATGGTTTTTCTCGATCACATAATTAGCTTACTTTCATCATTAATCTTGTATTCAGTAAATATAATAATTTCTGGATTTAATATTAAAACCAGATGAACTAATATAAAAAAACTGTCTTCTAAATCTCAAAAGTACTGATATATTTAAGGTAAGTAAACTATTTTGAATTGTTCAAAATAAATATTTTTAAATTAAATGAATATAAAAATACTATAGCAAAATATAATTTTAGTAATTCTGAGTCTACATTCAAAAGCAATGAGAAAATAAACAAAATTCCTGGATTTTCCCAACCAAAGAAAAATTCTAAATACTGATCTTAGTCATCAAGGCAAATGTAATTTTTTTCATTAATTACTTGGATAACAATTCGATCAATTATTTTACATAAGAACACACTGTAGTAAATACATCGGTACACAGTCTCAAGTGACATTGTCTTCAGATTACATTAATGAAACCTGATTTAGGACAATTCATCAATATTATTGATGGTGTTAAGTGTTTCATTTGTTTTACTGGTAAATGTTTGAAAATGGAAGCCGATAAAAATACACAATTTAAAGATAAAGAGAAATGTGTGCTTGATCATAATTCCACACTAGGATGCAAAGAGAGGTGCTAGTTTAATGCTGCCTCCATGGATCTACAGCAAAATAGATGATTAGCGCTTATCCTTTTAAAGTGTTATGCTGTAAATGGCTAAAATGAAAAAAAATTCCAAATTTTAAGGCCTTAAACCTGATAATTCCACCATCCACTTTATTTAGTCCTATCTGGATTTGGCCTGAGTAGTATTTTCCACTATAATTTAAAAATGTCTTGGCTTTTTGAAAGTAGATACAAATGCTAAATCCAATATTGTCTCAACGTGGAACATCCTTCGTTTTTCTGTTTAGATGCTGATTTTTTTTTTTTTAATGAAAATGGCATAAAGTAAAAAGAGCCATTTTATTACTTATGGCAAAGTTATGAACAAAGTCTCTCCAAGAATACCTGTATATTTACAGATGATTACAAGTTTCTAGCTGTTGTTTTAGGCCTGAATCTATAATTATGGAAGGCAAGAGAATGGGGAATTTTGAAAGAAATAATCAATTATGAAAGTTTAAGTTATTATTTTACTAAATAATATAAACATAAAACTTGCAGGATATATGTTATTTATTTTGGTATAGTAATATGTGGTAATGTTTCAACAGGATAATTTTATTGCATATGACCTTTTAAATATTTTGTAACTTTAACACATAGTCATATGCATACAATTGTTTTATGAAATAATTGTCTTTTCCCCTTTTCTTTGCTCAACATTCTACCCTTAGAAACCTGCAGAGAGTATATGTATTAAAATCTAGGTGGCTGTCACTAAAAGAATTAGTTTTGTTATGGAGGCATTTTATATTGAATGAATTCCTAAACGGCAGCCAGTGTAAATCAATAGCATTTGTAAAAATCTTTTTCCAAAATTTAAAGTATAATTTTGAAAATAATAATTTTATTTTGTGATTGTGTAAAAGAGGATGTGGTATATATGTGTGTGTTTAGAGAGTACATGCATGCAATGAAATTCCTTTAACGTACAGATGGAAGTTTATATTGATTTCAGTAAAGACCAGGACATAATGGTAACATGAATAACAGATAATAGCATCTGGCACTCTTAACATTTTAAGCCCTGAAATCTTTGGAGAACTGACAGTTGAATGAAAGTGACAGCCCTAGTTATTTCTCAACACTTTCCTTTCGAGATATTTTGAGTTTTTTCCAAATTCAGGAATTTTTTTTAGGGGGCATCTGGACAGGCTATTTCACTGAGAGAGACAGACAATATTTTCTGAAAATTACCACCAAAATTAAGCAACTGTTGTGCATATGAACTAGATAACAATGAATTAGAAATAATCACTCAATTTCTGGTTGTGTATGTGTCTTATGTGGTGGGGGAGAGGAAAGTGGCAAAGGGAAAGATGTGGGTGGGAGCAGGGACATACCACATTCCAGTCTCCAAATGTGAACAATAGATTGTCTGGAACACACGTAGCTATTCCAGGGAAGCTCACTGGAAAGTGACAAAATAGGACCAGTCCTGGAACTGGTTTTTGTAGTCACATCGTGTGTACTTGCCTGGGTCACACGAGTTCCAGTCCTGCACCCGCAGAAACACGTTAGACAACTGTTGCTGCCAACACACCTTGCCACCTGCCATTTCTTCATTCTTCTCTTTTGTCTGTACTATTAAATTTTTCTCAACATTCCCTAAGCAGTCTCCAGTTTTTGGTGATTTTTTTTTTTCTTTTCCTTTTCCTCATTTACCTTTTTCTCTTTTTTTTCTTTGTTGTAGGGAATTCTAGGCCTATGACTTAATTTCATATGACCAGGAGCAACAACTTTAGCTCCCTAGGGTTCAAATTTCTCCTCTAAAAAATTTGATAATCATCCTGCTTTTCAGGATTATTGGGATAATGAGATATTGTATATAAAGGTTCCCTATCTTTATTTTATCGTACGTGGTATCCCTCTGATAGCTTCTCAATGAGCACATTTAATACAATCTAATTTTTCAGAATAATACCTACCAAACATTACATTTTTCATTTTCAAGATTCAGAACAGGATGTGAAAAGTACTGTTAGTAGGTTACCTTGGCACAGATGAGGGAACAGAGAACAAGGGTGAGAAACCATATCAGGAGTTAGAGTGATTCAGAAGTACTTTTATGTGTGTGTCTCCACCAGCCTTAGCGTCCCCAAGCAATGAATCACCCTGTTCAGATAGCTGGGACAATAAGCATTTAGCTTAGACAAATATTCTGTCAGCTCAAACCTAGGGCAAGCACTTTGAGTCCAAGAGCTCACTTAGCATCTCCAAAGTCCTCTCTGATACTCTTAGTGACACTGAATTCCCACATAGCTTCTAAATTCCAGATGTCACAATACTTAGGTTGAAAACTGTAGCAGTCCAAGCCTGTGTTGTCAGACCTGGAGTAAGTAAGCCATTCTGTAAAGAGCATAAATCCACTCTAAAGAATCCCATTTTGTGTGTGTGAATTTGCTGGGAAATGAAATACTGTCCCAGATATATATGCATGAGATAAAAACATACTCAAGTTGAATCTATAAAGCTACAAAGATAAATCCAGATGATTTTTTGAAATTAAGCAAAAGCAGGATTAAAAAGTAACGTAAAATATTTCTTACGAAATCTCATTTTCTGGCATTCTAGGTGATAAGAACTGTGGCTAAGGAGGTGATAGGAACGGGTCTCTGAGAACATGAAGAGTGCAATGTTGACATCGTTGCTGAGGGCACAAAAGTATAATCATTGTCAAACAATGCAAGACACCCTAGATGAAGATGAGAACCTACCTGAGGCAAATGTGTTTTGTTACTACCCAGGATTGGATGCTTATGCCTGACACTTTCTGGTGAATGCATTCGCCATAATCACAAGGATGAGTGCAGAAAGCCCAAATGCCACTCTGCACATGGCACTGAGATACTCCCAGAAATGAGAACATGTGGGATTTTGAACCTGCATGAAGCAGTTATACTTAATTCATGAGACACTGTCCTTCCTGTAACATAAGGACTTCTACTGGACCCACATCCACACATCCTGGGCCAAGGGTCAGGTTTCCCTTTAGGGCTGTAGACGCAATGTGCCATGATCTGAGCAGCAGTGGCCTGGCTGGAGATTAAGCAGTCGTGTGAGTTGAAGGACATTCCCTTACCCAAAGCTAACTCTGCGTCAACAATTTTGATCTCATCACAATTGTGCCTCTTAACCTTCCCACTTCCTAGCTTACTGCTTACTTCCATGTCAGTCAAGATGTGCAGGATACTCGAGGGATGTGAACACTGACAGACTTTTAGATGATACACATAGTCAGAATTAGGTGTAACCTCTGTTCTTTGGCACAAGTCTGAGGTGGCAGTGGGCACAGTGGTGGGGGGAAAGATGCACTCTTGCCAGTTTGTGGTTGTCATTTAAGGCAAATGAGCTTCTTATACTTTGCATGTGTCAGTTTCATGTTCGTTATAGTCAAACATGTATTATTTTAATAAATGATTCTTCTAAAATAGTACTATGATAGATTAATTAAGGCCATTCTTAGATGCTTTGGGTGAATCTTGAAAAGCCAAGCAGAATAAAATGACTAAGGCCAGTATGAGAGAATCGAATCAAAAGCTGCAGTGTGTGAATCCCCTCATCCTTTCATGTGATGGCTTGAGTGGTGGAGACACACAGGCTGCCTCAGATGCTGAGGGCGTCTTCCAGGGGTCCACACCCAGCCACCTGATGCAGTTAGCCATTCCTCCCTCTCCACATTGTGTGCCTGTGCATGTTACTCTGTTTATCAGTATATTTGGTTACAGGTCAGTCTTCTGAGCACACACATGACTGTGGCACACAGGCATGGTAGAAGCGTGTCCTATTCATTGCTGTATATCCAGGTCCCATGTCACTGACTGGACTTGGAGATGTTGGCAAAACTGTGCTGAATGAAAGAAGGAAGAAAGACAGAATGGAAGGAAAGAAGGGAGGGAGGGAGGGAGGAAGGGGAGCAGGGAGAGGAGAGGGGGAAGGGAAGGAAGGGGAAGGGGAAGGGGAAGAGGAGGGGAGGGGAGGGGAGTGGAGGGCAGGGGAGGGGAGAGGAGGGGAAGGAAGGGAAGGGAAGGGAAAGGAAGGGAAGGGAAGGGAAGGGAAGGGAATGGAAGGGAAGGGAAGGGAAGGGAAGGGCAAGGGGAAGGAAAAATAGCCCAATCCTGTGATCAAAACTGTGTATGTTGACTTATACTCTGAGATGTTAAGCATGTGCAAAAATCAAATTAGATCTCACCACCCAAAGTCTCTAAACTTCAAAAAGCTGTAAAGGGTGTTGCACACTTCTGCAGAGAATGGCTATTTCAATTCTTTACACATATCAACTGGCAAGCCCATCAACAACTTCCCTGACAAACAGCTAAATAGGATTACTTACTGTAATAATTAAGGTCACATCTGCAATTACATAGTCTAAACAATTGAGAGTTCTGACTATCGGTTCTTTTGAATGACACTGAGTAGTCCATGGCTAATCAGGTCTAGTCAGGTGGCTCAAGCCATAAGGCAAAGGTTAGATGGATTCCTGCACCGTCGCACCATCTGGCTTTCGGGGCCAAAACCACCTCCAAGATAATCAAATACACAAATAGATCTCCTTGACTTTAAGATTAATTTGATTTAGACATCCAACATTTTGATCCAAAACAATGAATCTATACATAGGTATGCTAACACAGTTCCTTCACAAAACCATGGAAAGAAATCTGACATGACTCAAAGATTCTTACTTGACCCTGATTTGATTTCATCTTCAACCCTCTGGTTCAGAGAGAATTAGTAAGCTGGCATTTCAATGTTGAGCAATACATTGCCCCTTACAGCTGTTATATGAAGGGATAGATAATATAATCTCTTGGGCAGGGCACAAAATTTCAGCCTTAATAGGAATAAAATTCACTATAGTGACATTATTTTAGGCAAGTGATAATGAAAGTTGGATTTGTTAATGAATTTCCTCTGGCATTAAAAATCATCACTTTATCAAAATCTAAAGCAAGGTACAAAATTACATATCATCTAAACAGGAATGTGAAACATAATTTAGGAGGGAAGAGCTAGTGATACCCTGCAATCATGCTGTCTTCAACGTACTGATTGACATATGGAAACAGTACCTCTTTCTCCTCCTCTGTCTTCCCGTGAGTTTTGCTATAGTTGATAGGAGTGTCCCAGCCCTCTTGGTCACAAAGAGCCTGATAGAATGCCGCATTGACCAGAATGCTGCTTGTTTTGAATGGGGAAGAGGAAGGAGTTGGAATAGAAGTGTTAGAGGAAGTTAGGGGTGCAGCCTTGTCCAGGATTCGATTTTTTTTCATGCTTAAGTCCAATGTGCCATTTTCATCCACTTCTATTTCGGCTCCCTGGTATACAATAGGAAACAGAAAACCATTTAAGCAGTTTGCAGTTACAGCCTAGCCATGTGGGGCTTTTAAGGGATCATTTTAAATGTAAGCTTTTATGTAAGTATATCTGCTTTTAAATCTAGCTTTCTGATTTGCATTGGGTAATGTTCAATTCTTAGGCAGACTTTAAGAACAGCCCCATTAGTGAGCTTTGTGTTTCTGGGTTTAAACAAAGTAAGCTTAATGTAAATAAGATGCTCCAAATACTAAATGTATTGGCTAAAATGGTTTTATGAAAAAAAAATATATATATATACACACACACACACACATATACACACACATTTACAAGTTTAGCTTTACATCTTCTTTTCTAGTTTACAGAATTATCACTCCCAATTCATCATTTAAAGCATTCACATTTGTGTTTATCAAAAGGCATGTATAACTTTCCAACCCTTCAAATCATAATATTAATCTCACATGAGAAATATGCAAAAATAACCCGCTGGAAGATAATTTTTATTGGAATATTAAACTAATATAAAAGCAACATTTTACCCTAGGCTATTTGAGCCGTAAACGCTTTGCTCAACTGTAGGGGGCAGGGACACGGAGGCAGACAGTGCAAACCACACTTCACCCGGTGGTGATAGAGGGCGTGCTTTGGGTAGCAGCTGACAGCCTGACTGAGGTTGAAGCCCTATAGTGAAAACTTCAGAATACTACAAAAGGGCTTATTTTCTCCACATTTAGTGTGAGACTTAAAACTAAATTCACTGCACAATATTTCTTCTTGAGATACCTTCTACCTTTTGCCATGTGTTATTTCTTGGTTTTGTTTTTCTGTGTCAGGAGGAACAGTACCCCATTCTGTATTTGGTTCAAGCTCCAGCAAACTGCTCACGTGCCTCGTATGTTCTGCAAGATTCGCACACTGGGACGGCTCATGTGGTGTCATGAATTGTGAACATTACTATGCAGTCATTCTCCGAAGGTAGGAGGAAGGTGCCTGTCCTTTTTCTAAATGGGTCAAATAACACCTTTCTGGTATTTTCTCCATCTTCCATCAATTTAAAATTAACTTCCTGATAATTTGGCTACTCTCTTTTTTTCTTTTGGCTGGCCACTCTTCTTTGAATATTTAGCAAGCTCCTTAACTCTTGTGGTAACCAGATACTTCCCAGGGGATTTGTTTTAACTCTTCCCTTTAAACAACCCTCACTCCCAGCCCCTAAACAGGCGCCACTGGTCTGCGTCAGCTGGTCTTGCTGCTTGTGCCTGACTTAGAAAATAAAAGCCCTTCTTTTATTTGCTTGTTTTACCTGCAAAGTTCGTATTTTCAATCTCTCAGCCTACGAGATAGATATGCTTTACTACATTTGTGGGAGGTAAATACACTTCTAATATGCTGTACTAAGATGCTTTGGCCGTATCTTTCTGTCCCTTTTTAGTAAATAGTTTAATCTCTCGTGATAGTTTTAAGCCCCGAATTTGGCAATACAGCTTATCCGGGATAATAACTTAGTAACCACAACATCTTATGCCATCTGTATAATATCAAATACATTTTTATACCAGCATTAATAAACCTTAGTTACAAAAATCCAAGATATTAACCATATCAGTGCCACGTGTGCTCTCTCTCCACGATCTCACAATGTATTCTGCCAGGAGCGCATCAAAACAATTTTTGGCTTCGTAGCTGACATGTAAATAGCAATGAAACAGAGCTATAGTAATCAAGTTTAATGGCCAACGTAAAGTAAAATGCTAAATATTGTAGTTGCTGACATTTTTCATAAAAAAATAAAAAAAAAAAACTTGGGTTAAGACTGCACAACCAACATTCACATAAAATTCCAGACCTCTGTGACAGATGGCTTAGGAAAAAGAAGCCATGTGACTGGGCTGCAGAGTTTTATAGTGCAAAACCCATAAATAGTGCAGATTCGATTTCTCTGAAAAATATCAACTCTTCCAAGACAAGATTAATATATATTTTAGTTTTTACAGACAAAAATTCTAAATAGTCCATTAAGACAATGATAGATTCTAGGAGTTGTTACGATTACACATTTCGAGTCAATCGCTCCTAATGTTTAAAAGAGGCGCTTTCCTACATCCTGCGCCCAGCCTGCTGCTCTGAGCACCTGACTTCACTGGGAGAGAGCGGGCGGCTCGCTGGGGAGCAGGGTACAGATGGGCTTTAAGTGAGCGCACAGATGCCTTCAACAATTACACGCAGTACCAGAGAAGGGTCCCTTTCTGCCCATAGATGGGCGATCACACGTTTACAGCATGGGCTTTTATTCAGAGCAGTATCAATGGGCATCACTTCTCTCTGTGCTTGAAACTCCAAATGGCAGCACAAAAGGGAGGGAGGGGCTGGGGGAGCTGTGGCAGATATGCATCCCCCACCCACTCAAACTTCTAATATTCTGATTTCTTCAAGTGTTATTCTGGATCCTTATTTTAAGTATTTAAATTTAAAGTTCTCTTGGGGGTAGGTATAGGATTACTGCTATTCATGCTCTTTCCGACTGAGAGGGGATATCCCAGGCCATCGATTCTAGCCACTTTTGAGCTACTGATGATACTACCTATGTTTTATTTATTCATTAAGTTATTGAGAAAGCACTTCACATTTTTAAGACACTATATTCTAGGGAAAATAAAATTGGAAAATAGGTTGTTTCTGCCTTCAAGAAACTTATTTTTTATGCATATAGATTTTTAGTGAAGGTAATTTTATAATTTAATGGAAATTATAATTAAACTGAAGGTTGAACTAATTACTCATTGTAATCCTTACCTTTACTACAAAATAAGAAGTGACCTAGATGGCCACTAACAGAGAAATACTTAATGAAAATATGCTACCCCTATTTAATGGCATATTATGTGGTCAGGAAAGTGATAATTATGAACACTGTTTCTACATGGAAAATACTTGTATCACTGACAGCAGAGAACAATGTGGCATTCCTACTATATTTGCAACTAGGGAAAAAAGAGAGAAATGTGTTTTCTGAAAAAGAACCAAAAGGAAAATACAAAAACGATTGTAGGTCTTTGCATATAGAAGGTAGGCTTGTGGCTATTTTCTTCTACTATTTTTCAGGCAAATGATAACATTATATTGTTTTAGCAATTTTAAGTGATCACACATTCAAAGTTTGCGACAAAGTAAAGATAAAATTGGAATTTTAACTTAAATGTTATCTTGTGAAAATTATTAATTTTCCAAACATTGATAAAACAAGAAAGCACTATTTTCCTGACTTGGCAAGCTGTCTGCTGAATACAGGATGGGTCACCTGCCATCTTTTCCCTGTTGACTTGGCTGAGAGGAAGTGCAAAACTAAGTGTCCTTCTGATTAGGTTTCTGCCATAATTAGCCCCTGGCTTTCATCTAGCAGCTGATGTTTTTTATTCTTGCTTCAAGGTTTTTTGTTTTGGGGGTATCTTTTCCATACTGAAAGCTATGTTAAATATGTTTCCAAAGTAAGCAGGGCATTAACAGTAAACAGATGAAATGAAAATATCTTATTCTTACTAAATGGTAATTATTAAAGCTGTTTAGATTATAAATTTGCAAAATACACTCAATATAAACAGAGGAGAAATGATCGGAGAAGAAATAACTAATATAAGGTATAAAATTTAAATGAAATTTAAAACAGCTTCCCCAAGATCTTTGGGACTTGGAATCACAGTTCACGCTGGTTGGCCAGGAGCTTAGCTGCTCTAAGATCTTAAGAAGAGAAGTTAGACAGGCATTAGTTAAAATTTCTGTTCCAATAATTATGGTTGTGCCACTCAGAGAAAGTACTTTAGTATCTCTGTACTACTGTTTTTTCATCTGCAAAATGGGATAATAATATCTGCTTTACAGAAATTCTAGGGGATTAAAAGGGATTAATGTGAGCCACATGATTACTTATAGTACCTGGCACATAATACGTCTTGCATAAATGACAGCTGATAATCATAATAATTTGACCGAGTTTGTTTTTTCAACTTTTACTTTAGATTCAGGGATTTGGACGAGGTTTCTGAATACCAAAAGAGACATGTCCTTAGGCTACTATACACAGGGCTAAAAAGCCAATTATTAAATATCTGGTTTCCTTGCACCTGTATCAACCAGTGCCTTGTGATCCCTGACCCAAGACCCTCATAACA
The DNA here is from genome assembly GCF_049350105.2 of Macaca mulatta. Classification (NCBI taxonomy): domain Eukaryota; kingdom Metazoa; phylum Chordata; class Mammalia; order Primates; family Cercopithecidae; genus Macaca; species Macaca mulatta. The sequence continues at coordinate 62,758,297 of NC_133413.1, forward strand.
TTTCACTCAGAATGTGTGGCAAATCTGCCCCGCTCTTAAAGTTACCAGAAAAGGCGGCATCAGGGTTCTCACCGCCCAGAGGGTCGCCAGACTTCCTGATACCAGGCGGCAAGAATGGCGATGCCACATCATGTTATTTCTAGGCCTTGTTCAAGCACAAAACAGACTTTGAACTTTAAACATTTCAAGCAAGTGTCAATTTTTTGTTTTCTTTTAAGGCACACTCTGCATATGCCATTTTGTCTAAACAGGTGGGGAAAACACCAAAACAAACAACAGAATGCCTGGCAAGCAGCAGTGATGAGGATAAAGATAGACTGTAAGGCCTGTTCCTACCTCTGGTGATCAGGGTGGGAGGAAGGAAGAAAACGGGGGTGCATCTGCCTGAGGCCTGTACCAGAGGAAGATGCTCAGGAGGCCCAGTAGACCCAGGACTCTCTCCCACCTGTGGCCCTGTGGCAAGACCAAAGGGGAGCTCTTTGGAGCTGTGGCCCCTTTGTGTCTTCCAAATCATATTAATTCCAAATTAAAATGAAGGACACTATATGCATCTTACAACCAAGTTCTAGAATCAGTCTGGGTACAGTGGTTCATGCCTGTAATCCTAGAATTTTGGGAGACTGAGGCAGGAGAATCTCACTTGAGCCCAGAAGTTGAAAGTTGCAATGAGCTGTGATCACACCACTGCACTCCAGCTTAGGTGACAGAGCAGATCTTCTCTCAAAACAAAAAAAAAGAAAGAAAAAAAGTTTTAGAATAAAAATAAAGTTGATATTGTGGCCCACGCCTGTAATCCCAGCACTTTGGGAGGCCGAGACAGGCAGATCACCTGAGGTCAGGAGTTCAAGACCAGCCTGGCCAACATGGTGAAACCCTGTCTGTACTAAAAACATAAAAATCAGCCAGGTGTGGTGGCGCAAGCCGGTAGTCCCAGCTACTTGGGAGGCTGAGGCAGGAGAATTGCTTGAACCCGGGAAGCAGAGGTTGCAGTGAGTTAAGATTACACCAATGCACTCCAGCCTGGGCGACAGAGTGAGACTCTGTCTCAAAAAAATAATAATAAAAGAAAATTTTAAAAAATTAAGTAAATAAAGCTAATACTTCAGACAAATTTACCTTTAACCATTATGTCATCCACTAAGCATTGATAGTGTTAATTGTTTTCTCCTGATTTAATTCCTCAAAGAGATACATATTGGTGGTACAAATATGTTATATCTATGCTGGATTGTATTTTAACAAATAAATAATTCCTTTGAAAATCTTCTGCCTTCGGGACATAATGGGCTCTGGTTTGGGCAGTGATTGGCAATGTCACAGCACTGGTGCCTTCAGACTGGAGCGTGATGGGAGCCTACACTTGAGGGATGCTGGTTGAGTGAATGGATGACCATGTGAACAGCAGCATAAGCCCTCTGTGTTGGGAAGGGGTGGATCAGTGACATGTTCCAGTTTTGGGAGCCAAGAGACTTTGCAAGGAGGAGAACATTTTGGAATGTTCTCCTCCTTCATTATATTTTTAAAGTGTGTAGGAAATAAAAGTTTTTTTGCCCCTCTGAAAACAACCTATGATCTTCTATAAGAGTAGCGATTTTACAAAGCACCAATTCAGATTGCCCATTAAGCTTGGAGTCCGTTGTAAGATTGCGTACAGCCAGTTAATCTGTATTAGCCCCAACATGTGGGCATGAAGGCAATTTCAAAGTTAGTGTTCTTTGGCTTGATGTCAAAATGGTTGTGCCCATGGGTGACGGTAAGATCTGTAATTCATGCTCCTATGGGATGCTTTATGCAAATAAGAGATGCTCATTGTGTAAAAGAAAGAACTGGATGCAAATAGAGGGGAACTAAGAAATCAACCCTCAACCAAGTTCTGGTCAAATTCCCTGCAAAGCCACCATGCCTTTCCTGGACGAAAGGAAGCTCGCCTTTTCAAGCTTAGCTCTCTACCCTGAAGGCAGGGACAGCTCCCAGAGGGTCACTTCTTTTCTCCTGCTTTATTGGTAAGCTCCTCAAGAGCAAAGTCTATGACTGACCCTAACCTGTGGCCGGGGCTGTCCAGCACTTAGAGACCTTTGGTTGGTTCAGCTATGAGTCCATCTACCAGGATAGCTTGCTAATATATCCAAAGTGCTCCGCTGAAGCTGTATATTTCAAGACCCTTGTTTCTACACATGAAACTCAAGAGATCTATGGATTTGAGCTATGAGAAATAAGCATACTAGTAGCCTACCATCATGGAAGAATCAAATAATAGGGGAGAGAGAATCAGGCTAGCATTCAATGTGGAGGCAAAGTCTGTCTCTGCTTATTCCTACATTAAGTAAAAGGCAGAACTGACAACAGAAAAGGCCCACATCAGGCATGGTTTCATCAGAGGCTCAGTTTCAGGGTGAATTACCTTGGCTTTCTCTCACTTTTGCTAAAATAATTATCTTTTGTTAATTCAGGAATATATGAGATTCTCTTCAACATTAAGAAAATAAAGTCCAACCAGGATAGATTCGAGAAATTGTTACAGTTGTATGCAAATGTGTGCACGTGCATGTGTGCACGTGTGCGTGTGTGTGTGTGTGTATGCATGCACTGGCAGAAGGATTCTGCACAAAGTGACCATCTAGGTCACCATATTTATCCCATTTTAGCAACTACTATGCAAAGAAGACAATTTTCATGGGAAAATGGTTTTTAGAACTCCCAGCATAACAAACTCCTTTGGGAAGTCAATCTGTGTGCTCTCTGTCTCCTCCACCCTCGTCACCACATCTATTGTTTGGTTTCTGCAGTTAAGACTTGGTTGGCACTGAAAGGCTGAGGCATGCGGTGAGCTCCTGTCACCTGGGCATGCAGGATGAGCTCCGTGGAGCAGCCTGGCACCAAGCTCTCCCGCCAGGAGCCCGAGAACACACACTGAAAATCGACTATTTGGTTTTTTGAAATGTGTCCATCTACCAATTGCTTTTCTAACCAAAAATATGTTTTTAAAAGAGAACATATATTGATAAGGGGAAAAGCACTGTAATTTTAGTCATCTTTGATATGTTGCTTGGTGTCATTGTCATAGAAGACGGAGAATCTAAAGGTGAGAGGCAGAATTCTGAGGAACAGGAACACATCTATAGGCATAGATGGACAGTATTCATTCCAGAACCCCTTACCCAAGTAATTTCAGTAACATTAATAATTATAATATTGGTTCCTATATTCTCATAGGACAGCCTGAACAACCAAATGATAAGGCACTAAGAAGGAAGCTATTTTAGTATTTCTCCAAGTAGATAGCTACTAGAATATATATACCTTTTAAAATGAGAACTTTATTCAGATTTTAAAAAATGAATTTCAAAATAAAGTTGCTTTAAAAATTCCCTAAATCACCTAGGTAAATAATTTGTGGTTGGAATCTTTTGAATTTGGATGGCCTGGTATACATATGTATATCTTTTTTATTTTTAGAGGATGTGCTTCTCTTTGTTTAAGAACCTCATTTGTTTAAAAATTGTTTTTGAGTGGTTTTTGGCCACCAACTCTTCCTGGGGTTTACTTGGCTCAGTTTTGTCCAGAAGCTAATTCTGATTCTTCTGTCAAATGCTCGGTGGCACCGTGTTACCTGCTCTCCTGAAGGCCTGGCACAGCACAGGCAGCAGCTGACCATGCCGGGGACCCGCACACTTAAAGGGGAAAAGACAAGCCGTGGTCTTCAAGTGCTCAAGTTTCAGGGTTGGCATTTAACTCAGAAAATCTTCCACATAAAGCAGGGTAACATTTCTTCTCAAGTGAGTCTGGGTAACTTATTTCCGTGGCTTCAGCCATCTAGGTAGGGAAATCATTTCTTTGAACTGAAGCCCTTTCTGTAAATAGGAGTTTCTGCTCCAGCTGACAGCAGGGGCAAATGGCTGAGCCGCTCTTACAAGCTCTGTGGATCGCTGTGACTGTGGCATCAGAAGCCCTTCGCTGTCAAAGGGCATGAAGGATCTTTGTTTTTTTGTTTTCATCAAGTTACCTCTCAGTATCAATTGGGAAGGAAAGGAGAGGGTATTGGAGAAATGTGATTAATTTCATGGGCTTCAGAAATGTGGTGTTTTTAAAACTTCACAGAATGTGATTTTGTATTTGAATGCCCTGAGTTCTCAACTCTCCCTGAATCATCTCCTGTTGATTTAATGTATCCAGGTTCTACCACATGTCCCTGGAGAATACTGTGGCGACTCAGACTATCTTATGTTACACAATAGTAACATGTGCAATGATAAAATTTCATGGGTCAATTTTGCAAATGTTTTACAAGTCACCCTTTGGTCACACATTTCTTACCATCTTTGATTTGCAGACACTGGAAAGCTTCCATTGTTGAGTTATTTTAATAGCAACCCTCTTTTCTCGTGTGCCAAATTCCCCATTGCAAAAATAGCTTGGAAATGTGTAAATTCTCCCCAGCCCATCTCTGTAACTCACTTCTCCCCAAACTTTGGTACCCCAACTTCAAGAGGAGCCACGAGCAAGATGAGCACACTTTCATCCTTCTTTGACCCCACCAAACTCATCCCTGCCTGAGTTCCTCTGAGCCTCTTCCTGAGACAGGGAGGGGATTGCTTCAGAGGTGGGGGAGTGGAGTGGTAGTGAATGTGGTTAGGAACATGAAAGGCAGTTTATTCTCACGGTTCAGTCGCTGGCCCACCCTCCAGGCTCTTGGACTGGCCTACCTTGGCATGCAGACTCTGTGGCTTGTTGGAGAGGATGTCTGTGGCTTCCCTGCAGCGGGTGGAAAGGTTCAGGATGGCAGCAGCTGCTGCTATGTGGGTGTCTTCACTACATTGACCGTAGCTATAAGAGCTGGCACGGCCAGGGCTCTGGGTGTGGGCGCCTGCACTAGGCAGTCGATTAGGAAATTTCACTGGATTTGAAAAATGCTTTGCTGTTGAAGAGAGATTTGATTAGCAATTGCATGTACGTGGTTTTAGTCATTAAGTAGATTTGTTTTTTTTAAAGACGTAACTTCTTGCATTAAAATATGTGAAGAATAAATTAAAACACGATCCATTATCCATGGGAACATTAAATGAAGGTTATCCAGACCTGTTTTCCCAGAGATTCACAGAACAAATGATGTAATTGCATGGAGAGAAAGCCTATTCTCTTAATATTTTTGTATTTACACTTCTTATGACAAAAACTCCATAACTAATGTTATGGGGCAGGTGCACTGGCAACATTTGTGACAAAAATTGTAGATAGAAAAACGCACTAGCAAAACCCACCAGGGACTACAGAGAGTTTAAGGCAAGCCCACTGGAAAACTGCATATATGTGAGTACCAGTGATTCCACTGGTGGAAAAAAAAATGTGTCCTTTCAATATTTGTTTTCACAATAACAATTTCTACTTAGACATGGAATTGTATTTTTATTATTTGATATGCAGGCTTGTTTTGTCCTTAAACCAGTAGAAGTTGTTCTTCATCCAACTAGATGGAACTAAATAGATGGTGGAGTCTTTAATCAGCTGGCATTTTGCATATTTAGGAAGAGAGAGATAAATAAAGGGCAGGGAGGAAATGTTCTCAAGGTGAACAGAAAGGCAATTTAGTTATCAAGGCTGAGTTTCCATTTTATGTTTCTGTTGTGGGTACCAAAGCATTACTGAGAGATAGAATTAAACATATTTCTCTTCATTCTTGAGTATTTGTAAACATCACTCAAGGTTACAGGAGAAATACTCAAGATTTAATGTGAGTTAATATAAAAACATTTAGCTTTTTATTTTATATTAATTTTTTTATTTTAAATATTTGATTCTTACTTTTCATAAAACAAAACTTAAAACACTGGCAAATGTTATATTTCTATAATTACAAGAATATGAAAATGTCACTGAATGTTTTGCACTTTAAAAAATCAATATCCATACTATATGAGTGCATTGAATGCTCTTAGTAACTAGCTTTGCCAGAATTAAACATATATGTATGTGTGTATACTGCGTGTATATATAATAAAATTGTATATCTGTATAGGCACACATAAAATTGCATGGATAGATAGATATAAAACTATGTGTGTATAACTTTTCCCCTAAATCTAACAGGTTGTTAGTGGTTATTTATGTTAGTTGGAACGTATATTTGATAAGATTAAGTAAAATATCTTTTAGAGTGTAATGTACCTCTCCCTGATAGGCAAATTCCTTTCAAGTCTGTTTACTACTGGGTTTAGATGAAATTCTAGTTCTCCGAAAGAATTCATCAACATCACACAATGCGGTAAACATTCTGTGCTCTTAAGAGCACTCAGTTTCCGTAGCCTGGTATAAGTTCAAAGGGATTCTATGGCTATGCAGAATGTTGTAAAAAATTCATGGTCTAGGAGAACGCAACGTGTGCATTATTTAGCTCCTTCCATTGTGGAAGTTAAGTGACCATAATGAAGAAATCATGGCCTCGATTGGTTCCCAATATTTACTTTCACACCTTTTCATTAGAATGTTTAAGGACTCCCAACAAGTTGAAGAAATGTGTAAGAAGAAAAAACACCAGGTTTTATATATTATACCATACTTGAGTTATGGTGTTCTATATGGATGTGTTAGCATTAAAGAATATTAATGCATTTTAAGTGTTTCCATATTAATGCTTCAGTTTGTGAGTAGTTTCCACAGCCACACCATTCTTCTATTATAGTAAAATCCTGACTTTCAGATTGTTTCTTAGACTTCTCACCTTCCCTTCCACCTTCAGTTTGAACGCTTTTGCTGAGTTGAGTAATATTTTAAATAGCATTTCAACATTTTACCTATTAATTTCCATAATTTCAATAAAAATAAATATTACTGCATTACAACAGTCATCACATTTTTCAATATAGTAATCCAAACTCCAGCTAACTGTGAGTTAAATATTTCTTTAGAATTATTGTAGTTAGATTTAACAATAGCATCATATTTGCAGAATAATTAACTCATTAACTATTCACTATATTATGTGTAACTTCAGTGTAAAATCAGTAACATTGATCAACTTATTATTGTTTTCCTTATTGTATTTCACTCGAATATATTTCCTCTCCTGCCAGCTGTATGTAGTATATCATATATTTAAGTACAGCCCCCTGGCCCCTGATACACACATACACCCATACACAAGAAGCATTTTGGAGAAATGGGTATTAGAACTCAAAGCTTACATTCAGGAAATGGTGGTGTTTTTCTTCCTTGCACTGTTTGTATGAGAGGGCGTTTACCAAAAACTTGGGCATCAAAACTGGCATAATCAAATGGTACTTTTCCAAACTTCTCTTGTTCTTTTGACACTGTGGCTCTGGGAGAGGTGATGGCTTGTGACGGGAAATTGAATTCAATTTGCTTCACCAAGCTTGTCCTGGAGAGGGGGGATGAAGCAGTTCAAAAGAAATATAGTGAAACTACTGGTGAGCACATTAGTGTCAGAATTTACAATAGATACGTGCGTCGCTCCTGAAGGTATCCACAGAGACACTGAACAATAAGAGAGATGGGGCCATGGCAGGACAGAGCAGCGTGCTCCGGACCCATAGGGCCAGATGGAAAGATGCTCTGGGCTGTACGTCGCTACCATGATGCTGCGTACTCTGTGTCCCAGTCCTCCCATCAGCAAATTAAGAATATGCAATCCTCCATTCATCTTATGAAGACATCATGAGCAAATATTTGATGCTTGTTAGCATTTTGAGTTCTTAAAGGAAAGCCATGTCAGGTGGGTGTGGTGGCTCACGCCTATAATCCCAGCCCTTTGGGAGGCCAAGGCGGGTCGATCTCAGGAGTTCGAGACCAGCCTGGCCAACATGGTGAAACCCCCGTCTGTACTAAAAATGCAAAACTTAGGCAGGTGTGGTGGCACACACCTATAATCCCAGCTACTCAGGAGGCTGAGGCAGGAGAATCACTTGAACCCAGGAGGCAGAGGTTGCAGTGAGCTGAGATCATGTCACTGCACTCCACCCTGGGAGACAGAGCAAGACTCCATCTCAAAAAAAAAAAAAAAAAAAAGCCATGTTACCATCAGTAAATACTGGTTAAGGCACTGACAAGGTGTGCACGTTCTGCTTGTTAGATTTGTTCATTAGATTGGCAATGAATAGTCACAACTGTGACCAGTGAGGAAGTGTCATTATATTCCGTTCAGAAGTGATGCTAAGCCCTGCTCAGTCCTACAGAGCTGGCAGAAATCTGATGCCTAAGAGGGGCAGTGCAGATACCAGAGATTTGATTCCTGAATTGGGAGTTTCTTCCTGGGCTTTCACCTTTTTTCCCTGCCTTCAGTCAGAATGTTTTTGCTGATATATGTAATACTTTAAATGGCATTTCAATATTTTATCAACTGAATTACCATCATTTCAATATGAATCACATTTACTGTATTATAATATCTATCACATTTTCAACATAATTATCACAATCTAAGCTAAATGTGAATTATATATTCTTTTAGAATTGTTGTATTTGGATTAAACAAGGGCATCATATTTATGTAGCACTGATTCCAGCCAAGTAAAACACAACTGATTTTCTGCTGTGGTCTAATGGTAAGAGAACATAAACAAATATACTTTCAAAATTTAGCAATATTAAAATATATATTTTTCTCTTTTTTCCACCAAAAATCATCAAACTCATCAGAATGTCAAAGTTTTCAATGAGTTTTTTTGGATTAGATTTTACAAAAACTTTTTAGCTGCTATATAAAAACATCTGAACAACGAGTTGATCTTATTATTGCCTATATAACCTGGTTTAGAGCCTTAAAGCTGTATATATATTCTAATCTAAAACAATATTAATATTTTAAGAAATGAGCAAAATGAAATTCAATGTTCTTTCTATATTTGCTAACTAACTTACCTGGGGAGAAACTAGAGTATACAGTCATACCAACCAAGAATCCTACTTTAAGATTTTTAATTGCTACTTATTCAGTAATTCATGATTTTCACTTGACATATGTTCTTCACACATGTGATTTAAATGCCAATTTTGACTCTTTTAATCAAATCTATAGAAGCAAAATATTAAGGGAAGCCGTATCTTGAAAACGTGGAAATGTCTAATAACTGGTTTTGTATTTCAGTGACTCAGTAACAATAGTTATCTGATCATCTAGCTTAATCCTGAAATCATTTTCCCTACAACAATGATTTTATGGCAATAAACATATAACTTCACATTAAATATCACCATACATACATACTTTAATATTTAGATATAAGGTCTTCCAAATTTCTAGACATCACCAAGAGCCTGGGAGTTACCAGGACCAATAGGAGATATTTTATTAATAGCTGTCAATCATGGAATGAATTTTTGTTTTAAATACATTATATGTGCTTGTGGAACTGAAGGATGAATATATAACATCACATATTTTGCTATATATATGTGATGAAAGGTAGCAGTGACTTTTGATGGCATTTTCTCCTGGCGGAAAGGTGAAGTCAGTGATGAAGGGGTGCTCATTTGACTTGTGGGTATACTTAGTAACCCACAATTCTGATTAATGTAAGCTATGGTATATTCATTCTTTTAGATTCACCCCTATTATGTTACCTTGGCAAAGAGATGACTTTCAAGTTAAACTTCTGAAGAGTTTAGTAGTTCATTTCAGCAACGACGTCATTAACTAAACCAGCCTCTGGTCTAGTGGGGTGGGCTGCACACCCAGGTCTACTGGGGCTGAGAGGGGAGGCCGAGCCACAGGGAACTGACACACGAAGGGCCAGAGGCCCCGCTGTGCAGGAGCCTGGATGAAGAGAGCACCGAGAACATCGTTGGGGGTTCATACCTGTGGGCCTGGTCAGGACACTGCCCAGTTTGGGGAGAATCAAGCTGATTTTTATCCTGGGACATTGCCAGTTTTTCAGCTGCAGCAATTGGACAACCAGAAAGACTGTTTAAAAAAGGAAACACAGGAGGATTTGAGTTAAAATGATAATATGATTTGTTTTGGCATGTGCCTCACAGCACACTTGGCACACACTAAATGTTAAGTCATATTAATAGTTCACTTAGCACCACGCACACACTGAAAGATCCCAAAGGGTTTTGCAAACTACAGTGTCAATACTTGCTCCCAGCCCCATCTCAGAGGTGAAAGGTAGCAAACTCGTTTTTAAACATAAAAGCATTATGTAAGGGATAAATAGCGAAAGCTTTTGGAAACTTCTTAATATTCTAAGTGAAGGTGCTCATTCCAATTGCAATGTGTCCAACTGTAGAAGTTAGCATGATAACTCCTTGACTTATCTTGGCATCTTTAGAAACATTTTAGGAACTCAGTTCTTCATCTTAGTTGAAATTCAAAGTGCAGAATGTGAAGTTTGCTGGCATAGTGCTTATAGGTCACATAGTACCTCACTGCCACATAATCGACTTGTAATATAAAACGTGAATATCAAACCATCAGCATTTTCACCCCAAATATTTATAGATACACAATACATTTGCATGTAAATGCACATATGTGTGTCTTATGCTAGTTGCAATTTCAATGAAATGATGTCTACCCTACACCTGGTTTATAGTTACAACCACTGAAGCCCTGTTGGTACCTTTTTAATGTCTATTGGACAGGATACAGGATAACCTAGAAGCAACTCTTTGCTATGTTAAAACAGCAACGGTGAGGTTCTGGAGCAAATGACAACACATTCTATTTGTATGATTATATCAATAGGTAACCCCAGCAACTTCAAATGTAATATTTTTTCATTATCATAACTGGCTGCTAATAGACACATTTCTAAGAAAGCAAATGATGAGGTCCTTTCTTTTTGACAATGCACATGCTGAGAATATTTCTTCTCTATTTCAAGTGTCACATATTGCATAGTGATGCAGCAATTTTCATCACACATTGCTAACCCATTATTTTATTGGTGGAACATTGCTACCACATTTTTTTAAATGCAAAGTGATTGTCGTCTAATGAGAATTACCTCCTGTGGGTGTTGCGGTTGCTGTTCACATGACCCCTTCCTGTGCATCCCGGTGTGGGACACTTGAGCACATTTTCATGCATGGCAAGAACTAAGCACAAAACAACACATAAAGGAAAGAATACTTTACCATAAATACAAAGCACACTAACACATGTATCTCTCAACTTTGCATTTAAATGACTTTAGTTCCATCATCCACCATGCTTTTTCTATTCAGACACAAACAAGTGAGCATGGAAGAACTTCAGAAATCAAATCCAGCAAGCTTGATGAAGTTTTAATTTCTCTAAACTCCACATTATGTTTACACTAGACTTCAATGAGATGATTCTGCTGATATTTAATGTATACTGAAAAGCTTGTAACCTTCCCTTCCCATGAATGTGATTTTCCCTGGGGGATGGATGGAGAACACCATTTGTCATATAGTTCTTTCTATCTTTTCCCCGCAGTTTGAAGTTCTGTGTATAGTTTTCTTTATTTTCTAAGTAATATTATTTTGATTCTTTGTCCATCCACCCCCTACTCCCCACACCCCACTGCCGTTTAGTTACTGGGAGAAAAGTATGATTGAGCGAACAGCCAGAGAACCAGTCTGAGGAACTGCTAATCTGGCAAGACAGCACTGAGCTGATGAGACTTAGTGACTTGCAAAATCTCACTTTTGAGAAGATTGATGTTGAGCACTTCCATTTTTGCAATTTGTTTTGGCCCAAAAGATGTCTCAATAAGTAGGTTCACAAAGTGAACAGGTCGATATTGTACAGTGTAGAAGGGGCAGCTCTCTACTCCACTGCCAGTGGACAGAGAGCTCACAGCAGGGCTGAGGGTAGAGAGGGGGCCAAGGCTTGCTCCTACTCAGGGCCCTCCATTGCTGCAGGATGCCCTGAGACAACACCAAGGAGCGTGTTCCCACTGCGAGAGGAAGCGAGGAGGACAATGGTTACCGCCTTGTGATGCCTCAAGGCAGACTGGTCCTGAGCTTAAGGAATCCATGCTTCCAGGTGAAACAGAACTGTGTAGTCACACAGCTTAATAACCACGCCTTATTTTTACATTCTGATGATTTAACATCTGGGGCCTTGCTGACTGTGGAGGGACTGCTCCTCCCAGGCTACCCAATTCCCAGAGAGAATGAACAACTTTCCCACAGCACACTTTAAAAATGCAATCCAGCCTATCTGGAACCCACAGCCCAACTACCTCCTTTACTGGGCACTCACCGTCTGGGGCACTGTTCTTCTGACCTGATCCCTCCAGAGGCAGGTACTAGACAACTAGGGACAGCCCTTATGTCCCCAAGCCTGCTGAAATCATTCAAACTGGCCAGTCCTAAGGTTGCTTACCCTGCCCCATCAGAAACCACCATAAAGACTCTGGCCCACTGTCTGCACTCCCTCTACCCCTGAACTCCCTGTGCTTTCCTGGGTGGCCCTCGATGCTGTGGCCTGGCCCTTCCTTTGGGCACTGTGAGGAGCTAGCTGTTTTCCTATGGCAATTGTCTCTTGATCTGTTGGCTTTCTTGCACCTTGAATTTTCTATAAATACACTGTGTTTTAAAACCCACAGCTAGATGGAATTGGCTTGACACAGTTTAAAAAACTCTGTTTCCATTCCTAATTCCAAATTGGGAGAGAAAGATCTTGATGATCAGGTGTGTATAAGAAGGAGGCTTCTGCTTTGAGGGACAAGCAGTACTCACTTTCCAGGGGAACCCGCACTTTGTGGGGACACCCCGAAAGGCTGCGGTGGTGGGGGTAGAGCCCCGTCACGTGTCCCGTGCCATCACACCCAGGGATCGGGCACTTGGTCTCCCTTTTTTCAGGCCTTGGTGAATCTATGGAGAAATTAAATTGAGAAATGCATTTGGTTATTCTTGTTTTTCTTCCCATTCAATAGAATGGCCTTGCAGGGTAACATTCTCACTTCATTCAGTTTTACTGTTATAAACATTCTTCTCACGTTGCCTTGAATAAGACCCTCAACTAAGACCTGTGGAAACAGAAAACATGTTTTCAATTTTCTTGGTTTCATAAGTAAAGGCTGACACAGGGCAAGGGAGTGTTAAAATACAGAGATGGTTTTAAGTTGTCATGTCACATATTGCAGTTAGAGCCTCATTATGAAAAATCAACCCTGTGCCAGGGGATGAACAGGCTCCCGAAAAGAAAAAAAGTCAGAAAGAATTTATTTAAACCAAAACCATTTCTTATTGAAAGTCTAGAAAAAGATGGATTCAAAATGACAAAAACAAAGAAACCACCATATCTGAGAAAGACCCGTCTGGCCTTGGCCCTGCAGGTCCCTGGGCTTGAGGGTGGACAGCAGAGCCTGCTCCCTGCAGAGCAGCTGGCAGAGTTAGGACAGGGCAAGGATACTGGCTTGTGTCTTGTATGTCCAGTGCTAGTGATTCACGGTCTCGAGATTCCAACACCCCCACGGGTTGCCACTTGGGATCAGCGTGCAGTGAGTACGGGGAAGAAGCTGCTGATCTCACTCTAAATGCAGAATCCGAAAACTGAGACAGCAGGAAGACTTGGAAGGGAAATGTTCTTGCAGGAGGCTTACAGAAAATAAAAGTGCAAAGAGTGCAGACCACGGAGCAGCAGTCCAGAGAGCACCCTCAGGAACACCAGTGTGGGTGGGGCCCATGGGAGCAGCCAGGCATGGCGAGGGACACCACCTGCTCATGCATTTTCTGGGAGCCTGGGGAGGGGGAGGCTCCAGACAAGCTTGGGGTTTGATTTTCTGGCACACACTTTGCCACAACTTAAAGGGTTACATAAATATATGCAATAAATGAGGACCAAACATGAATACTGGTGAGCTTAGAACTAACACAGATGAGGCCTTATTCAGAAATGTTCACATTCATGCCTGAGATGGCAGATAAAGTTGAAACAGAGATTCACTCCTAGAGCCAAATTGCCCCCCTAACTTGTGCTGGGAATAACACCAGCCATGGGGAGCGCCTGTCCCACGGCACTTGGGTCAGGGAGAAGAAAGAGCATGAGAAGATGCACAGGAGCCCTCAGAGAGGGGCAATGCAGGAGGAAAGGAGGCTACCGGGGTCTGCAACATGAGGCCTCAGGAATAATGAGCACCTAGATGCTAAGAGTGAAAACAGGGGCCTGGCGCGGTGGCTCAAGCCTGTAATCCCAGCACTTTGGGAGGCCGAGACGGGCGGATCACGAGGTCAGGAAATCGAGACCATCCTGCCTAACACGGTGAAACCCTGTGTCTACAAAAAATAAAAAATAATAATAATAAAAAAATTAGCCGGGCCTGGTGGTGCGCGCCTGTAGTCCCAGTTACTCGGAGGCTGAGGCAGGAGAATGGCGTGAACCCGGAAGGCGGAGCTTGCAGTGAGCTGAGATCGGCCACTGCACTCCAGCCTGGGCGACAGAGCAAGACTCTGTCTCAAAAAAAAAAAAAAAAAGGGAGTGAAAACAGGCAGTGTGGTCCTGCCCGAGAAGATGCTGACAATGGAACACGGGGCCTGCGTGCGAGGGTGCGGAGCCTCCTGTGCTCCTGTGCAACGGAGCACAAAGTCTGGCCACTGTCACGGGATGCGACAGACATTTCCTGGGCGCTGTATTGCGAGAGCAGACGTGCCTCTGCCATACCATGGCACCCCAGTTGCTGGATGATCAACAGTCCTGGGCAGATGGGGCACAGCAGGTTGAATGTAATGCAATTATATGGGGGCATGGATTCAGCAGAAGGGGGAAGAGCCAAGGATCCTTCCAGTGGTTCTGTGCTGAGGGTCAGGGAGGTCAAGAGACAAGGCAGGAAGTCTCAAATGAGCAAGGAATGGCCAGATGATGGGGCTGCGGCCAGCAGGGGGCATTTAAGGAAAGATAGGACCTAAATGTGCCGGTGTCAACACTATTCTCTCTGCATTTCGTAATAGACAAATTAAGAGTTTTGCGATGCTCTGTGATTTGCGGATATATGTTTTATTTAATCCAAAAATAGTGCCAAATTTCAAGTTGATGTGAAATCTGTAGACCAGTAGGTCCAAATTCTTAAAATCTGATTAGGGGAACTGAGGGGCCTGACACCATAGGAGAGTAAGTTAGAAAAAAAGGAGAAGAGCAATAATGTGTATTTCGATGCCCTTCCTCTCTTGGACCTTGCCCAGGTAAGGCCACGTTTCTAAACCACATTGAAAGGATTGGCGTCGCACACTTCCCCTCCTCACCACACTGTTTGTCTGCAGGAAGCCGGAGAGGGTGCTAGAGATAAGGCAGGCTGGCTCCTGCCCAGGTGCAGCCCACTGACAGTCCACCGTGCCCCTTTGTCTGCAAGTCCCTCCTCTGCTGGGTGAAACACAGATGCAGGGAAATGCTCTGGAGGGCAGAACCTGTTTGCTTGATAAGAAGCCAGAGCTTGAGCTTGGGGCGACTCTCAGGCTTGGCTCTTCCTCTGTTTTCTTTGTACAGTGTTGCATAATGAGGGTGACCTTATACTCTGGTGATGTTACACCTTGGTTTTCCTGGGACTGTCCTCATTCACATCTGATGTACTCATGTAATGGTTCATAGTGTTCCCCTTTTCACAAGCAGGACAGTCAATGACATGGCGACTGTACTTACATTGCAACCTAAATCTCACTAAATGCTTAGTGGCAAGAGTCTAACCAAACTAATTTTAGAATTGCTGACTCATCTGAAAACTGGGGTTAAATGAGATTTTAAAACTCCTGAGTTTTCTCCTTAACAGTGAAGTTGCATGGGCAAGGTGTCTGGGAAGTTAGGCTGGTATTTTGGAGAATATGGCTATCAGTTGGGATGAGCATTGAGTTAACAGCATGGAGCGCATGTCAGAGACAAAAAACATCCTTCTTGTGCCATTAGATCCCACATTGGGAACAAGGAACAGGAAAGGAATACTCAGTTTGGACTCTGCAGGCCTCCTCTAGACTAAGCCTGTGGCTCTTCAATGTGGGCTTCACCTTCTTCACCTGTTTTGCTGACTAGCCTGCCTGGTCTTGATCTTGCAGAGGCTGCCCCCATGCCTCAGGCACTAGGATATACCGCTGACTCATCCAGCCCTAGTAGGAATTCGGTAAGTCTCCAACTGGCCCAAATGTTTACAAGCACAAATTATATGCCCTTAATTTTTGAAAACAAAAAAAGAAGTTTTAAAAGCTCTATAAAATTATCCAAAGGATCATCAAATACTTTAAGATGTGGCTCAAATAATTAAGTTTCTATAAATACTAGGTTTAATTGCCTGTAAGGTATCATCAATTGTTTAACAAAACAAAACAAATCATCATTTTGTGTGCTACTTAGAAAGAAAAAAATGATTGGTAATTAAACTATGGTATATTCTTCTGAGTTCAGAGATGATAAAATGGAGAAATGATCATGCCTGTAATCCCAGCACTTTGGGAGGCCGAGGAAGGTGAATCACGTTCGAGACTAGCCTGGCCAACATGGGGAAACCCCGTCTCCACTAAAAATACAAAAATTAGCTGGGTGTGGTGGCAAGCACCTGTAATCCCAGCTACTCGGGGGGCTGAGGCAGGAGAATCACTTGAACCTGGGAGGCGGAGGTTGCAGTGCACTGAGATGGCACCACTGCACTCCGGCCTGGGTGACAGAGCAAAACTCAAAAATAAATAACTAAATAGAAATGATATCTCTTAGGATCAATAAAATATAGTATGTCAGAAATTGTGGATTTGGGGAATTTTGAGTAAATCCCATTTTTTTTTTCTGATTTTGTAGTTTCCTTAAAAAGTTAAATACAATAAGTTGCACATTAGTGGGAGTGCAGAGCTAGATACAGTGTCCTGTCCTGAACCACAGGCTAGTCATTAATATTCTGTCCCCACTCCAACCCTTGCAGGATGTTTGCATGGCATTATCTTGCTCCTCACTACATGACACCATTTTATCCTTTTTTGTTTCCTCAGCTCAGAGCTGTAAGACATTATTTGTCAAGATTGCAGGTGAGTGCTAAAATGGATTTAAAATGACAAAATACACAATTTGTTTCTGGATAACTCTCAGCAATCAGAACTTCTCAACCACACTAACATGTTATTCTTGTAAGCTGTTTGGGTCCACTGCCCTGATTTTTCCTAAGGTACTCCTCTCCCTAATTCTGTGGCTCTCAGGTTTCAGAGAGACCAAGAATCACCTGGAAGCTGATGGGAAAAAAAAGTGCAAATTCTGGAGCACTGATGATGATGGAATCTGAAAATACTCATCTTAAACAAGCATTCTAGACACTAAGGATTGCTCTTGGGAAGCTCCATAAAACTGCTAGAACCAGCATCAGGCTCATCTGGTGTAAGACTCTGGGAAGAAAGAGCAGGGCGAATGCTCCAGCGAAGCAGGAACACACTTTTCCCAAGGCCTGAAGAACAACTCCAAAACCTCCTCAAAGCACACCTACTCTCTCATTGAAGTTTGGCCCAGAGATGTACGAGCCCCGAGTTAGAGAGCCAGTGAAAGTGTAGGCTCATAAACGCATTAACATCCAGGTTTATCCCAAAAAGGACCAGAGCATCCTGCCTGGCTTGCAGTTTTATCCAAGGATGAGGGTGGCAAAGGAAAATTAAGTTTCTGGAATTGATTTAAGATCCAATAAATACTGATGTACTTCCAATAATGTCAAATAAAGTTATTTCTAAAGGTATGATGCATTTTTAAAAAGCAGTTAAATTAAAAGAAATAGATTCAATGAACTTTTTTTCATGTGTGAAAATACCCAAAACTAACACAGCTTGACTGGAGAATAATCTAGAGAGTGGGGGAAAAGAAAGAAATTGTTTATTTTATAATTATACATTGATTTTTAAGTTGCATTAAACTGTCAAAAAGCTATCTGAAAAAAAATCAAATCTGACTTTTTTTTTTCAAACCCTAAAGCACTTTTATTCCTAAAATAAATGCAAAAATGGGTCTTACGTTTATTGTGAAAGATTTGTCTTCCACCCATGTCAATAACTTTGGTTTGCCTCCTTTCTCCTGCTAGGTGCTCCAGCAGGAACCTGTCCAGTTCTTTGTAGGTGTTATGGAAAACACAACCTCGCTCAGCCTGCAGAGCAATTGCCTGCTCCAGCAAACTTAAGTTCCCCTTGGCCTTTTCCAGGTCACTAGACTTTTCCGTCATTACTGCCAGGCTCTCGCTATCTTCCTCCTCAACATCAGGGAATGAGGGCTGGGTGTTGCCATCCAGGGGTTCTGCATGAGCATTCTGTGGGTCTTTCCTTTCTGTTTCAGAATCACACCTGTTCTCACAAGGGATAAATTTGTCACCCTCAGTTTTTATTTCAGGAACTTCCAATAGGTCTTTTTTATGATCTGTTAAAACATACTTTGGGACTCTAGGTGGTTTGGTTTCTTCTGAGAAATTGGAGCCACTGTCCCAGCCATTTTCTGCACTTTCAGAGTTACTTTCATTGTCATCAGAGGAGCAGAAGGGTGGCTGAGAATCATCGATCTTGTCTCTTCCATCATCAGAATGAATCAGAAAACACTCGTCTGCTTCATCGCTCTCTGCTTTTAAAGATTGGATGCCACTGTCATTTAAGTTTTCACTTGTGGTCTGAACAGACACATTTTTTTCAAATTTCCCCAAGTGCATTAAAGACTTGACCACGAGCTCTTGATAACAAGAGTATCTGTCTTCCTTCCTACTGGAGTTTTCTTGTGCAGCTGAAAGGAGACTTTCATCCATAGGTTTTATCATGACTTCCTCTACGGAAAAAGAAAACCAATATTTGAAGAGCAAGAACAAAAAATATTTTAGAAAATTGCAACAAGTTATATGGATACACACACATGTATTCACATACATATGTACATACACATACATATATGTACACATATACATACATAGTATGTGTAATATATAATCTCTATTAATTTTATAAACATTGGTGAGAAAAACATATATCCTCTTAAGAGAAAACTTAGACCTTAATATTCTAAGAACTGTGTTAAAAGAAATGAGCTATTATAATTTCCAACATGTTAAGAGGTAAGTACCTCTGAGGTATTGACCAAGAAAAGAAGTAGACACTTAACACTAATAGTATTTGCTGAATGTGAAATTATTGTTACTGTACTTCTTATATTCCCAACTCTTAGGCAACCAGAAGAAAATCAAACATATATAATAGTATACATTGTAAAGGAAATATTAATCAGTTTCTCTGTTAGCATGGCAATGTATTTTCAAAGCCATTTGGTTTATGTTCTCTACTCTCTAGTCTTTCTCAGACATACTTTCAGATTTTATGGACTGATAGCTAAGATACAATACATCTTTCTGAGGTTTTCAAGACTTCCTGTTTACCTTTGTAATTGTCATCCTAAAATTCCAAATTGAAGGAAACACAAACAGGAAAATTAGCATGATCAAATCATATCTTAAATAGTAGTAACACATTTTCTGGTCCATTACGTGCATGCACTTGTGTAACAAGAAAATGAAACAAGGTGGGGCGTTGGAGAGTGCTGAATGGTAACTAGCTGTTCTCAGTACAAGGCTGCTTTGGGTCCTGAATGTGAAGGCACCCCGTGAGAGGCACTCCGTGAGAGGCACCCCGTGAGGAGCCCCCTCGTGCCTGTCCATCCAGCACAGTCTATGGAGTGGCTATTGTCCCAGGCAGCCATTGTTGTCTGTGTCATCCCCCCCTTGCTCTGGGAGTGGCCAGGTTGCGGTGATGGAGTGTATAGACGATAATCAGCCTACCCAAGCCTGTCCCAGTGCAAGACACAGCAAGTGAAAGTGGATTCACAGGTGACTCCAGCCCAGGCCCAGGCACTTGGGGTGTGCCCAGTGCACACCAGTCTGCGAAGTGCCTGCAACACTGCCCAGACATCCAAAAAATAGGAGGCCTGTTTCTGTGTCTCAAAGGCAGGGTGGGGGGATGGGAAGCAACCAGTAATAAGTCCCCATTAAAGACTGTTAAAGACACCAAGAGCAGTGCATTCTGTGCTAATAAACATCTTTGGAGGGAAGAAAAGCACAGCCATCGGTGTGAGCGCTGAGGGAGAGAGTGCCTGTGTGGAAGACAATGTGTCTTTTTGGTCTCATTTAATTTTTTATAAACATTGTCTCTGACAAGGACACTCAAAAATACATCTCCATCATCTTCCTTTCTGGTAATTATCTCCCTAAATCAACACTGGACTGCCAGGATCAAGTAAATATTGCCATAGTAACTAAAAGCATTTTTGGATGAAGGGAAGAATTCAGTCACAACACTAGCCCCTGTAAATAATGCTGATTATAGGGTGCAGTCTTTTGTTGGGATCTATTCAACATAAACTGAAAAATTTAACATTTTAGTTCCTAGAAAAAAGGCTGGATAAACAGGCACATAATATTTGATAGGATGGCCTAGCCTCTCCTGAATTCATATCAGAGGAACTCCAGGTTTAAATAATATATTAAACATAGTCTAAAATGCAAATGAAGTTTTTCTCAATATCACAGTTGGCTATTAAGAGAAAGTGTAAAGGGTTATGATAATTTTAAAGTATTATGAACTACAGAAAACAAATAAAAAGCATTTTCAGTGAATATGCTCAATTCATTGAACTATTCTCTCACTCCACTTAACTACCCACATGTGTATGATAATGATTTATAGACATTATACCTAATTATGCATATTTGGGCTGTGTTAGAGTGCTAACAAAAGCTCTAGAAAGCAACAATTACCTCTGTTGCTTAGCTACATAGTTTAAAATATTCCTATTAAGTGCAGATCACCAGAGAGGCGGGAGTGACAAAAATGCACATGTGCACGACAATGCATTTCACTGTGCTGCTGCCAACTGCTCGCATTTTGGGTCATTTCCAGTTTACATAATTGTTTGGTTCAACTGTTTGTTATATGCTAAAAGAAAATATTTATTAATTATTCCTCAGAAAAAGAGGAGCGCCACCGACAGAGGTGCCTGCACAGCACACGCGGGTTTCTAGGGATGTTCTGCAAATCTGCAAACCAACTTTCCACATTCCATCCCCCTCCCAGGCTTTCACTGGAGTCATAAGAAAAAAAGTTGGGTTTGCTTTGGAAGCTGAGAGATCTGTGATGGGGCGCTTGTTTCTCCCAGCTTTGCAATGAGTTGCCTTCGTTTTCTCAGGCTGTGTGTGTTTATTTCCTTTGGGGGCCTGGTGATTTATTTTGTGCCTCTGCCACTGAACCAACCTAAAAAACGCTGTTGTTAGCATCAGGTGGACTTAGGCTTGAGTTCTGATCCTGCCACCCTCTCTTGCGAGCTCAGTGGGGCTGCGTCACCTGTCTGAGCTTGGCACCACCACTGGCACATTGAGGAGAACAGTTATCACCCTGTGCACCCTGTGGGGGCCACACGGGAATACCCAATAGGCATCCAGTCAAGGGTGGCTCTCTTGCCCCTGCCCCAGATACTATTTTAGAAGGTAGTCATGGCAGGGGTTCTATGCAACCCTTATCATAAATAAGATGGGCTTTTTTACCTAGGATAATTACTAACATTGACCCCCAAGGATGGGCAGAGTTCCACTGTTGAGAAGGCTCAACTCAGTTCATCCCCACTCCCAGCACACTATGCCATGTTCACTAACTGCCTTTGGAAATTGAGTGAGTGCATGATGTGCAATGTGGAGGGAGAAACTTCTAGGGGGATGAGGTGGTGTGGCTGGCCTGGCACTACCTGCTATGTGACCTTGGACAGGCCCTTGGTTGCCTGAGACTGGGTCCTCATCTTCAAAACAAGGAAGATCCAATGATCTGATGACTGGATGGGTACTTCAAGGATCCCTCCTAGGACAACAAACTGTTATGTTCCTGGCATGGTGTTCAGCTGTTTATTTCATGTAATTGTCACAATAAGCACAAGAAAGGCATTTTCTACTCCAGTTCACAGAAGGAAACTACAATTTTACAGAGGGCCAGGCTTGCTAGAGACCACATGGCCAGCCAGTGCAAGACTGAGACACAGGACCAGGGCTACGTGGTCCCCACTCCAGCTCTGCCCTCTGAAACATGCTACTCCAGGTCCCGCAACCATGGAAGGCCATATGTCCTGGTTGGTGTTTTGGAAACACAGTGACCCTTAGGAGAAATGACTAAGAACACTAGTAGCTCATTATTTTCCCAAGTTTGGATATTTTCAAGAGTGAATTCATATGCAGAAGATACTAGAATGCAATTGCCAGTTAACTTTTTTTCTTTTTCTTTTTCTTTTTTTTTTTTTTGAGACAGAGTCTCCCTCTGTCACCCAGGCTGGAGTGCAGTGGCTCAATCTCTGCTCACTGCAACGTCTACCTCCTAGGTTCAAGTGATTCTCCTGCCTCAGCATCCTGAGTAGCTGGGATTACAGGAAAGCGCCACCACACCTGGCTATTTTTTTTTTTTTTTTTTTTTTGTATTTTTAGTAGAGACGGGGGTTTCAGCATGTTGGTCAGGCAGGTCTTGAACTCCTGTCCTCGTGATCAGCCAGCCTAGGCCTCCCAAAGTGCTGGGGTTATAGGAGTGAGCCATCACACCCAGCCAGTTGTCAGGTAACTTTCAAGGAGAAGAACGATGATGCTCAAATTATAAGTAAAATAAACAACACGACCAAACAAAACTAAAAGTGAACCAACCTCAACTTTCTTAACAACAAAACTCTAATAGGTTAGAAAATTTCTAGGGTCAGCTCTTGGGAGGGCATAACCAGAGGGTTACAGCCAGAGAGCAGACTGTTCACTGGTCCAGGCCTTTCTCCATCCTGAGTGCATTCACAGTGCGGGGAGATGCTGGGATGCTTTTCTAGAGTAAAAAGTAAATGCTTCTGCCTGATACATACAAGGTCACAGTTGTTTATTTACTTTAAACCAAGACCTCTACTCGGAGTTTTCTGGTAATCCTACAGATACATATTAATGAATCCTGGCATAGATGTTGGCTGTTCTGCAACGATACAACTTTAAAACATCCTCTGAAAGTCACAGCATATTTTGAGTTTGTCTCCTTTAGTAACACTGGAAATATAATTGGATTTCAGTTCTGTTTCTGTAACTAGCTAGGTTACTTTTATAGGTAAATGGGCTTTCCCGGCCTCTTGAATATGTACATTTTGCTGGGAATAAAAGCCTTGGAAAAAATGAATTCATCTTTCAAAGTTCTGAAAGCAGAGTGGTTTATCCCTTATTTGCTATTAGTTGAAAGATAATATGTGTTAAAAGTGTCCTCCCAGCCCCTAGAACTTCTATGACTGTGGCAGATTTCCCCATGAGCTTGTGGTTATGCTGCTGGGGACCCCACACCGGGGCTTGGTTAATCTTCCTTCTGGTGACTCTCATTCTCCCTGCCTGTGTCAGGAAAGCCTGTGCTTATTGCTCTTCCTCCCTTCTGGCAGTACTTTGCAAGCTCGTCTCCTCAAGAAGGAAGAGGTAACTGCATGGTTTGTCCATATTCTCTTCTATCCCCTTAACAGTGATCTGCATCTTTTTGAAAGACAGCAGGTTGAGGATATGGATGAAGTTTGTGCTATAAAATGGAATAAAACTTTGCAGCATTCAAGCTTCTGACCTCAGTCTCTTTCTGAGCACTATCCCTTCTCTCATTATCTGAGCTTCCCAGCTGCAGATGATATAATTGGGAACACACCTGGCCAGGTAAATAGCCTGGGGCAACCAGAGTAAATGAGAGGCCAGATGAAAAGCCCTATGCTGGCTTGGGCACTAACTCAGCTCTCCTTCCTCGTAGTGGGGTGGGGAGTAACTTGTTCAGAGGGCCGAAGGCAACTTAGAATCTTTGTTCTTTTGACCAGGCACAGGGCCTGCCATTCCTGGAAACTGTGACTGCATAATTTGACATTGTAGGAACTTTGCCCAGTCTGCATTCTGAAGGTAGTCAGTGCGTGAGGACAGCTGAATTACAGAGCATAGTTAGCTGGGAAATAATTATTTTTGCTTGTCCTTCCAATTGTTTCCTAATTATCTTCCTTCTAACACCTATAAGATGCATTACTTTCAGCATCAAATCTCTTTGGTCCCCAGTGATTTCATCTGTAAAACTGTGCCCATAATCACACATACTCGTGGCATTATGTGGACTAATCGATATCATTTACGTGTCTGGAATATATTAAGAACTCAAAAACAATGGTCACCACTGCTGTAATTTTAGCGTATTCATTATTATTATTAGTGGTTCTAATATGAAATATGAAAATAGTTAACCTTTTCTTGTGAACCTGCAAATAAATGTCCATTAGTGCCTGTAACTGTGTGTTTAACTGGAGGACATCTGGACAATATATTCAGTTGGTTAATATGAAACATGTACAGTGGTCAACAAACTACAATAGAAGGTGACAAGTCAGCGATCCAGATATAGTCTGTTTTCACAACAGTTACAAGAATGTGCTGATGCAAAAGCACACACATTTTCTTAAACGCTTGGCTAATTAATGTCAGTTGGTGTATTATACTACAAGTCCAACCACAAATGATTCAAAGACTTTCCCTAATACTAGATTCAACCTGCAAATTTTCATGAATCAACAAATAAAACTGAGCCATGCACGGTGACTCACACCTGTAATCCCAGCACTTTGGGAGGCTGAGGCAGGTGATCACTTCAGGTCAGGTGTTTGAGACCAGCTTAGCCAACATAGTGAAACCCTGTCTCTACCAAAAATACAAAAATTAGCTGGGTGTGACTGTAATCCCAGCTACTTAGGAGGATGAGGCAGGAGAATCGCTTGAAGCCGGGAGGCAGAGGTTGCAGTGAGCTGAGTTCCCACCATTGCACTCCAGCCTGGGTGACAGAGTGAGACTCCATCTCAAAAATCAAAAACAAAACAACAACAACAACAACAACAAAACGAATAAAATTGATCAGTTCAAGGAAACAAAAAAGTCAAGGGTGATTATAATTTACAGATGAGCTATGAGGCTTTAAATCACATGCTAAATACAGAAAAGCCAAAGAATTTACTTAAATACCTTCAAATCAGAATACAGCTTTGTTTTAACCACAGAACTGCAAACTCTACTTTCAAGTCAGTATTACTGAATCTAGGATGATTCTGAACTGAGATTTGTGCTCACTCATAAGTATGCCCTTAAATCTTTTATATTAATTCTTATTGCTAACTATAATTCTACATACCATAAAAATGTATTATATAAGAATCTCATTGCCTTTTGTTTGCATATTTAGTACTTCTTTTTAAGTAACAAATTATTTAGTGTATTTTGATTCCTTTAAAATTCACATTCAGAAAAAAAAATTATGTTTAGTAGAATATACACCTAGTTTCATTTTTCTACTAAGTCAAGTTTTAGATCTTAATTTTTTCTATAACTTTTGAGAGTTTTTGCATGTCGCTCAGCTTCGCCTCATGCACAAAGTGATCAGTGATGGAATTCCAACTCCTAGAGGCATGTGACTACCAGGAACTAATGCGAATAACATTCAATGGGGAAAAAAGAAATCCTCAAATTTTGAAACAGTAACTATATTTCACTTAGCACACAAAAGTTTGTTTGATGAGTAAGTGAAGAAGTGAATCAATGAACTGAAATGTGCTGCTAAAGGGAAACTTAAGTAACTTATTTTTGAAATAATGAGCACAGTGATATACATCATTTTCCTTCAGTCTCCTTCTGAAGAAGACTCTAGTCTGCCAACTTGAGGTTGCTTCTATATGTGATTGCTATAAGCATTTATTCAAAAATACTAAAAATATTAAGGCCACAGACCACTTGCATTGGTTCATGTTGTTATTACCAATTATATTTTGGAGTAAAAACCATACATGTTGATAAAAAAAATTTAAAAAATGTTTTAACTGTAATATATACATATATATCATAATCACTAATGAACATTATATTTAACTTGATCATTGCAAAGGTGTCTTAAAGTTTAAATATGCCCTTCAATCTAAAGGATTCTTTCAGGAATCCTTCCTATTAGGAAGAAAAAGTACTCTTCAACTCTAAGACTTAGTATCTTGCATTTTCTTCAAAAAGAGGCATAGTTCAATTATCTGCTTTTGAAAATGGATAGGGCAAGACTCTCTGTTGCTTATCAATGGACCCTCCACAGTTACTGATTAAAAAGTGGGTCCTCAATAAATAAATATCAGGTAAAATAAATGTTTGATTTTGCTTCCAAATCTGAATATACTTTTACAACCATACCAACCATACAAACCACACGCTCTACATGAATTAGCACAGAGTCCTTGGAGCCAGGGAGCAGGTAAAGTTTAGGCTCTCCTCCTTGCTACCTGCAGTAGAGTGATCATGCGTTTCCAAGGGGCCATCGTCCTCTGTCCTGTCGCTGCGGTCTTCTTGGCAGTCTGTGTTTGGGCTGTAGTGTCGGGGCTTCATTAGCAGGGACTTCCTTTTGTTGACTGGAACCCCCAAAGCCGGATCTTCAGCTCTTCTCTTCTTTGCCATGGAACAATCATAGGCAACACTGTAGTGATTAAGGAAAATTAAGAATATGGTAAACTAGCATTTACTGCTGTTTGGCATTTAACTTTCATGAAGTCTAACCTAAAGCCTTTGGAAACTTGGGACTAGAGGTTTAGGGTTGGTCATTGGCACTAACAAAAACATCCCATCTGTGGACTCCACTGAACTGTGTGGATTCTATTTTACTGCCTATCAGAATAGTTGTTTTTTTTTTTTTTAAATCATCCTTAATCCTGAGTAAGCATATGTTAATCTGTGCTTTGCTTGGCACTACACTAAATACCCAGGGAGGGATGAAACAAGATTTGCACTGGTTTGCTAATCCTAAGAAACAGCTAATGTGAAAAATATACCACCAGATACAAAAAAAAAAAAAAATGTGTCCAGTATGGATAAATCACAAGGTTTTTCAAACAGTTGTTTGCTACTGAAACTGCTTATCTCTGCCACAGTTGTGGCTCAAACTTGAAATGTCACATATCTTGTACTTTCACTTAAAAGAAAGAAGCATAGAGCAAGGGGGCTAGCTATGAACATCCTGTCTCCCATCTCCAGTCATCAAACACAAAAAAAGTGGAAAGATGCTACATGGCACTCTGCCTTCTGATTCTCACTCACTTGGCACACAGAACAAATAAAAGGAGGAGAAATAAGATTGGATTTCACAAAAATGGACAACAGTTTATCCTCACTCCTGTTCTCATATGGTTTTATTTGGAAATGCTCCTGAGGGTGGCCCTTTCAAAATAGATTTCCTACATATAGCTCGCTCAGAATTAATGCAGATCACTCTATGTGTGAAGTTAAGACAAACATTCTCTTGGCAAGATCCATGAAAACCAGAGGGTTTAGCCAACTGTGAGTCTATGAGAGATATTTATTAAATGTACTTTGAAGAAAAATGTGGAGCTTTAGATGAAAAGATCCAGAGAAGAGAATCCTAGACTCAGAGTAAAAAGATATGACTTACTCCATCTCTAGAAGACGACTAAATCCTCAGGAATATTACTAAATAAAGAAAGGCCTTAAACCATTATTTTACAAGCATCAACGCAAAAGATGGTGGCCTATTCATGACAATGATTCAGTTATAGTCACACAAGAACTCTTGGCTTTAGAAGAGTAGATTCAAAAACTTCCAATGGGGGAAAAAGTGTCATTTCTTCTAAGAAAGAAGAAAAAGATCCTGGAAGAAGAGATAATTAGAGAGCTGGAAATGTCTTTAAGAAGATTAAAAAGTAGAGAATTAAAAATCACCCTGATGGGTAAAAGAAGAGTGAAGTTTCTAAATCAAGCAATATGCTTTCACACAACTTCTCTGATGAACCTAAATGTAAAGTGACCATGTACAGAATATGGAGCAAAATAGAATATAACCAGATGACCATGGGAGCAAACACCGCCATGATAAGAAGATGGGGCAGGAAGTGAGGACCAACATGGACTGCGTCTGCTCATTTGTCAAGGAAAACAGAAGTCTACACCATAGATTATGATGTAGTGAGAGCCAGCACAAAGAAGCAGAAACACCCTTATGCTTGCCTTCTTTGTCAAAGGAGACTGGCTTTGAGGGGCTGAACAGGGAGGCAGAATAAACAGATCAAAGAGGCATAGAATTCCTAGAGAAACTCTCTTCAGGAGGTTCAAGAGGTTCCCTAAAGTAGTTCAAGTATCCTGAGTCAAATGAATTTCCACCAAAAAAAATCCTTGCAAAATATAAAACTAAGATCATTAAGCCATCATCATGAGCCAAGATTTGTAGCAAATGGGAGAGGCTCCTACGTCATTCAGATATTAAAGCAGGGAAAGGAAATGGATTCTAAAAGTCATAGTAATTTAAGCATAACATTGGTATTGGGAAAACAGCTAACAAAGGGTGTTAAAGTGAAGATGTTTCAAGATCCTGATTTTAATTCTTTTACATAAATACCCAGAAGTGGAGCTGCTGGATCATATGGTGGTTGTATTTTTGAGGAACATTCACCCAGTTTTCTACATCCATTACATTTCTATGTTCATTGCAGCTATCCCCAACAGCCAAGATGTGGAAACCACCTAAATGTCCATGAATAATTGACAAATGGATATGTGGTGCATACATACAATGAAATACTCTTCATTCTTTAAAGAGAAGGAAATATTGTAATATGTAACAATGTAGATGAAGCTTGAGGATGTTATTCTCAGTGAAATAAGCCAGACAGATGAAAGACAAATGCTGTGTGACTGCACTATAAGTATCTACAATAGTCAAAATTATAAAATCAGAGTGGGATGGTGGTTGCCAGGGAATGGGGGAGGGGGAAATGAGAGTTATAATCAAACAGGCATAAAGTTTCAGTCAAGCAAGATGAATTAGCTCTAGAGATCTGCTGTTCAACACTATACCTAGAATCAACAATAGTGTACGGCACACTTAAAAGTGAGATCTCATGCTGCATCTTCCATAATAGAACTGAGGAAGGAGGAGAAGGAGAAAGAGGAGATTATTTGTTGGCATCAGGAAGCATTCATCAGTGAGACCTCGGGTGGCAGGGGTGGTTACTAAAAGATTGGTCATCAAAAAGATTGTCATTTATTTCTTTGATGACTGGAGTGATGAATGGGCCTGAACTCATACTACCTTTAAGATCCTTACAAACTGTATCTTGTTAATATCATCATCCAAATGTACTTATAAAAGCTAGTAACATTCCCAGAATCACATTAACTGCTAATAGTGGGGCTGATATTTGAATCCAAGTCTATAGGGCCCCAAAGCTCACACCCTCTCCTCCATTTTACTACATCAGGACATAGACGTGGGTAATTTCTGTATGCATTTGATAATTGGTTAAAGTAGAACCCGGATGAAACAGCAACCTCTCTAACTAGAAGAAAGGTGCCTGACACAGGACCTTGCCCACTGATTTGAGTGAGAATATATACAACAGTCATCCAGCCTGAAGAAGACACTGAGTTGCAGCAATGAGAAACACCTTGCAAAATAATAACTAAGACACTCCCAAAATGTCTATAGCCTGCGGCAGGAGAATGAACCTAATGAGATGGCAGTTGATGACTATAAAAATCAAGTTCAACATTTGGGTCCAAATAATAACTGTGTGAGTGTAAGATGAAGAGGATATGTAAGGTTTTTATCAGAACTACAAGTTTAGCTTATAATAAACTATTGTATTTGATAATAAGAGTATGTGAAATCACGTAAGTAATACTAGCTGTGTAATCTGCAACAGATAGTTAAATTTTTGGAATATCAAATTCTTCATCTACCAAATGGAATTAATAACTTCCATATCACAGGGTTTGTGGATAAAAGAGATAATATCTGTGCTAGTAGTGACAAAAATAGGTAAAGATGGAACTGTCCTGGCTCCCAGCTCAGGGCTCTCTGGACTCCATCAACACTGGCTAATGCTGTCACTTTGCAGCATCACAAGCTTTCTCCCTGGCACGCTACAGAGATTTATGCATGCATGTATGTCCATAAATGCATTCTACTTTTTAACATATTATTTATATTTACATAAATTGCATTAGATTTACACATAACATTTGCTTTAAGTCTCACATTCTGTGCATTTCTCCACTGGAAAATACCCACAGCCCCGGCAGCATTTGGAACTAAAATGAAAGGCTTTATAATAAATATTACTCTTTGTGTGTGTATGGAAAATGGTCCCTTTTCCTAGTTTTCCCCGAGGGCACACTATTTTGGCTTTATTGTGACACTTCACTGTGACACTGCAATGAGGGAAAGCCATGCTTTACATGTCACTGAGAGAAATGCCACAAAATGCTAACATATCTTCTCAAGGTTGCCAGAAATCATTTCCACTGGGTTGTGTTTTCCCATCTGCGGAGCTCCGAAATGTTAAGGAAATAAATGAGCTCTATTATCTATATTTTTCTAGTAGATGAGAAAGAAAGAGAAAAAATACACTCAGCCCTGCATTTATTGTTCTATTCAATCAAACTGTTGCTTTAAACATCCAGCGTCCCCCAGGGAACTTTATCAATGCACCAAATATCTTTCAACTCTATACTTTTCAGGTTTTGACTATATTAAAATATATTTAAAAGATCTGTATTTTTTACTTGAAACTTTTTGATTACATATTTGAGAAATGCCTTTACTTAGAAACTTGAATACTCATTTGAAATGGTATTCCCTTTGATGACAACAGTTGGCTGAAAATTTTTTTGAAAAATAATTGAAGCAAACCATAATTAGATAACACTAGTGATCAATTCTGCACTGGAAGTATGTTGAGAAGTCAAATAAGTTGACCTTTCAGGTTTCAGAAAAGATACATTAGGAAAATGTGAAACCCCCACATCTAGAGTTTTCAACTTATCTACTATAGTAATACATTCTCAATGAAGTTTTCAGAAGGTATGCAACATATTTTTTAAATGTAGGTTCAGCAATAGATGCATTCTGTGCACACATCCCAAAAAGAATAAAATACAAAAATAAACAAAGATTGTGAACCTCTGAGTCCGAGGAAAACACTTACATGCTTTAACATTTTCATGGAAAATTCTTAACAGGTATTCCTACTGATTTCTTCTAATTAGACAGAACACCACAGATTCATTGAAAGGGGCCAAGAAGTATGGATCTGAATTAAGACTAAGAAGATTGATGGAAAAAAACAAAGGTATGATGATTTAAAAAGAAAAAATTAAACTATTATTATTTGCAGAGGCATGATTGTGTCTGAGGAAAATCCAAAGGAATCTACAGATACAATTTAAAAACAAGTACATTTAGTGAGTTCACTATTCAAAAATTCATTGTACTTCTATAAACCAGTCACAAACAATTAGAAAATAAAAATTTAAAAACATTTGCAATAGCATAGAACTATGAAATACCTACGAATAAATCTAACAGATGTACAAAGCTATACACAATAAAGAACATAGTGAGAAAACCAGTGAAGGCCTACATAAATAGAGAGATGCAAAGTGTTCATGGATGAAAAGACTCAGTATAGTAATTTCAACTTTCCCCTTCTTTGTCGATTAGATTCAATGCAATTCCTACCAATACCTCCAGAGGATATTTCTTAGAAGTTAACAAATTAACTCTACAATTTCTGTGGAAATGAAAAGAACCAAGAAGAGAAAAGACAATGTTGGAAAAGAACAACAAAGTTGGAAGACTTACAATGTTGGATGTCAAAACTTATCATAAAACTGTGGTAGCTGAGATGAGGTATTATTGGTGCAAACTTAAAAAAAAAAAACCAGACCAATGGAACAGCATAGATATTCCATTCATCGGGTCCAGAAGTAGACCCACATATATATGGTTAATTGATGACAAAGGCATCATTGGGCAAAGGGTTGTTTCTTCAGTGAACAGTGCTTGATTAATTGGATATCTATCTGAAAAAGAGATGCCTCTACTTGTACCTCACAGTATATACAATAAACTCCAGAAGGATTGTGAATTTGTACTGTAAAATAATAAAATTTCTAGAAGAAAATGTGAAATAATATCTTCAAAATGTGAGATAATATCTTAACGACATTGGGGTAGGCAAAATTTTCTCAGGCAGATTACAAACAACACTAATTTAAAGGAAAACACTGACAAATCAGAACACATTAAAATGAAAAACTTTTATTTATCAGAAGTTGCCAACCAGTAAGGGGAGCCTCCTATTAACATTCCACTTCTCCATCCATTTACACAAGCACTGTCAGGTTGTGAAGAGTCATGAACCCCGCTTCTTCATATGCACACTCTTCTATACGTATGACACGCTATATGGTTTTCCAAAGACCATTAAGAGAAAAGATGCAAGAGTGGGAGAAGGTATTTGCAGTACCTACATAAAAAATAACTTATATACGGAATATATAAAGAATTCTTCCAAATAAATAAGAAAACACAGACTGCCAATTTTTAACCTAGGCAAAGTACATGGGCAGTCACTTCACAAAAGAACTTTTGGCTGATACACAAATGCAAACGTGCTCAGATTCTTTCATCTCCAGGGAAATGCAAACACCTACACTTCGGTACTGTCCATGACAACTGGGATGGCTAAAATGAAAAGACCAACAAAACCCCAAATGTCAGTGAGGATCTCAGGCAACTGGAACGCTCATACACTACTGGCACAGGTAAATCAGTATGGCTGCTTTGGAAACTGCTCGGCAATATCTACTAAAGGTGAACAGATGTCTACCCATGGCCCAGAAATTCCATTCCTAAGTGCATACCTGAAAGAGCCATGTCTATATATGCACAAAAAGGCATGTTCAATAATATTCACAGCAGTAGTCTCTCCCAAACTGGAAACATCGCATAGTCCTTTGACTGCAGAATGAATAAAAAGATGGTGGAATATTCATGCCCCTGAATATGCTAGCCATGAGGAAAAGGCAACTGTTGCTACAAATAACACTGATGAATCTCATGCACATATGGTTGAATCAAAGAATCTAGGCAATGAAAGTGCATACATAATGTCCAAAACCAGCACAATTAATCGATGAAGGCAGAGTCAGGGGTGATGACTTTTGTAAGGGTCACGGCTGGGGGAGGTATGAAGGAAATGGCTGGGTTGCTGATAAAGTCCTGTTCCTTGTTCTGATGGTGGTTTCATGGGTATGTTCATCTAGTGAAAACTCATTAGGCTATACATACATAAGTTGCAAATTTTTTGGATATGTGTTATACTTCAATCAAGTGTTACTTTAAAAAAAAAAAAAGAGTCTTAGTAGGTCCATTTGCAGCCTGATTATGTTCAGCCAATGTAAGCTGCAAATTTCTTTGATTACCAAAAGTGTTTATAGACTAAAGTTAAAGGTCCTGACTTTAATTGTAGGTTCTAACCCAGTGGAACCAATGATAACAGGTAAGATTTAGTGAGTACTTGCAATGTGCCAGGGAGTGCTCTAAATAATTTACATGTATCAGCCCACTGGATTCTTGTAATAATATCCTGGGGTTGGTGCTATTATATCTCTAGAGCTCAGAGAGGTTGATTTGTAAAATATAAAATAGCCATTAATGAAAGAGCCCAGATTTGAACTCAGGCAGTCTGGACCTAAATTATACCTATAATTACTTAATACTAGCCTTAAAACTCTCCATATCATACTGTTCAATGATTTAATGAGCTTTATTTGGTTTAGAATTACAGTCCTCAACTTTTTCTTAAAGGATAATAGATCACTTTTTTGAGATACTGATGGAGAAAATTTTCCTTGACCTAGGAAAGGACAGGCATTTTTCATTTACTAAATATAAGATGAGGCATGATTAAAGAGAGGTGATCCTTTTTGTTTTTTGGTTGAGAGTTTGTCTTGCATATGTTCTCAGTGGTAGCCGCGTGTGCATTTGACCTAATTACCCAATACATAAATTACTTAAAGAACCATGTCTGAGTTAATTTGCATTTCTATACCACATTTCTAAAACAAATGCAATCTATACTTAAAATAATGATTATTAATTAATGCAATTGATTTTTAATTCCTTTTGCGTACTTCTAGTTAAAACAAAACTCAACAATTATTCAGCGATATCAATGTATATGGCCAGTACTATATTTCCAGCTTGTATACCTTTGGAAATATTCACCTATTCAATAAATATGTAATAAGTGCTAAATAAACATTTATTTAGCAATGTCCTAAGTTTTAAGGATATAGCATTGAATAAAATTGAAAAAGTGTCTCTCTTCCTAGAGTTTTATTATGGAGAAAGGAGATAGAAAATTGTTAAACTGAGTAAAATACTAGTATGTTCGAAGATGTTTGCTTTGGAAAAAGATACATCAGAGAAGGGAAATAGGAAATATAAGTTAGCAAAGGATCAGAGTTTGAGATCATGTGGTCAGGAAAAGCCCCATTAAGAAGATTGAATGTTAGTAAAGATCCGAAGGAGGTTAGGTAAGGGAGAAAATGCAGAAACAGTGGGGCACAAGATTGCAGGCAGCAGAAACAGCAGGTACAAAGGCCCTGAGACAGCGCTGTGCAAGGCACATTTGAAGGTGAACACGAAGGCTCAGGCGCAATGAGGGAGGAGGAATAATAGGAGATGAGGTCAGGGAAATAATGGATTCAGATTATGCTGAGAACTACAGACCATTTTAGGAACTTTGACTCTTAGTGAGATTTGAATATGTTGTAGTGTTTTGACAGAGTGACAGGGGCTGATTTGTATTTTAGGAGGACTATTCTGGCTTCCATGTTAAGAACAGGTTGTAGATAGAAGGTTAGAAACAAGGAGCATGGTCAGGGGTTATGGCAATAAACCAGAGGAGAGATGTGAGTGATTTGGATTGTGGCTGTACTAGCAGTGGTGGTGAGAACTGGTGAGATTCTGAATACATTTGCAAGAGAAAGCAAATGGAATTATGAGAGATTAGATGATGGATGTAAAAGACAGTAAAGGGTCAAGGATGCCTACAAGGATTTTCTCTTAAGAACTGGAATCATGCAGTTACCATTTCTGAGATGGATAAGACTTGCAGAAGCAGGATTCACAAGGGTTGGAGATCGGGAGTTCAAACTGGAGCACGTTAAACTTGCAACGCTCACTGCATATGGTGACAGGATCTGGACCATTTGGCTGATGCACTAAAAAATACTAAATCCTGAGAGTGCCCTGGACCCTCTGAGCCAAACAATTAGTCCCCTTCTCCCTGCATCACATTGGAGATGATGAATACATGCTTCCATCACCCCTCCTTGCCCCTTAACAATAACCAACATCAACACACCACAGCATCTGGCTTTCTAAGAGTGGGAAGGGTACATGGGCCAAAAGGAGCTGCAAGATCTAGCTCATATGCATGGCAGGAGCTAGAGGTTTACAGACAGGCTGGATCCTGAAGGTGCTGGATCAAAGGTATGGAATATCAACTTGGATAAGGGAAAGTTGATGTGCAAGCCATCTCCTATACTGCATTGACTTTTGAAAGCCTAGAAAAACAATAGCTCACACTAATCAGTGATTCCAGAATTGCCATCGCAAAGGATAAAGAAGGGATCAAAAGATTCAGAGAAGTGGACATGCTAGGACAGATACCTTGCATAGGCCAGGAAACCCATCCCAATAAAAATCCATGATCCTTGGCTTTTTGTCTCTGGGCCTGAGGCAGTCCTTAAACTCAGAACCCAATGATTGAAAGAGAACAGCCCGTCCTTTCAAGGAAGTTCCCTATGGTGAAGGTCTCCCTAGTCTTTTTTCTTAAGGACCTATGGTCATTTACTTGGAGAACAATTGCCCTGGGGAAAAAAGACTACACAGCATTCAAGGACTATTGCACTCATTGTCTGAGTTGATACCTAGGGACCGAAGCTTCATTATGGCCCTTTGATAGAGTGGGAGAATATGGGGGCAGATCACAAATTAAACCCTGTCCCGGGGGTGTCCTGGCTTCACAAATTTTTCTCATGGGTGTACCACTGGTCTCTGCATGTACAATTGGTGCAGATACATATTGGCTTCTTGGCTAGTGTGGTAGGAGCTAATAAAGTGAGACCCACAAATGAAATCCTCTAAAACTTCTCCCATTCTGTTACCAGATAGTAGATTTAAACATTATATTCTAGATGGAATGGCAAACACTAGTACAGGCTGGGTATCTCAAACCTGAAGATCCAAAATGCTCCAAAATTTGGGGGTGGAGCAAGATGGCCGAATAGGAAATCGTTGGAACGTACCTCAAAATAATAAGAGCTATTTATGACAAACCCACAGCCAATATCATACTGAATGGGCAAAAACTGGAAAAATTCCCTTTGAAAACTGGCACAAGACAGGGATGCCCTCTCTCACCACTCCTATTCAACATAGTGTTGGAAGTTCTGGCTAGGGCAATTAGGCAAGAGAAAGAAATCAAGGGTATTCAGTTAGGAAAAGAAGAAGTCAAATTGTCCCTGTTTGCAGATGACATGATTGTATATTTAGAAAACCCCATTGTCTCAGCCCAAAATCTCCTTAAGCTGATAAGCAACTTCAGCAAAGTCTCAGGATACAAAATTAATGTGCAAAAATCACAAGCATTCTTATACACCAGGAACAGACAAACAGAGAGCCAAATCAGGAATGAACTTCCATTCACAATTGCTTCAAAGAGAATAAAATACCTAGGAATCCAACTTACAAGGGATGTAAAGGACCTCTTCAAGGAGAACTACAAACCACTGCTCAGTGAAATAAAAGAGGACACAAACAAATGGAAGAACATACCATGCTCATGGATAGGAAGAATCAATATCGTGAAAATGGCCATACTGCCCGAGGAAATTTATAGATTCAATGCCATCCCCATCAAGCTACCAATGAGTTTCTTCACAGAATTGGAAAAAACTGCTTTAAAGTTCATATGGAACCAAAAAAGAGCCCGCATCTCCAAGACAATCCTAAGTCAAAAGAACAAAGCTGGAGGCATCACGCTACCTGACTTCAAACTATACTACAAGGCTACAGTAACCAAAACAGCATGGTACTGGTACCAAAACAGAGATATAGACCAATGGAACAGAACAGAGTCCTCAGAAATAATACCACACATCTACAGCCATCTGATCTTTGACAAACCTGAGAGAAACAAGAAATGGGGAAAGGATTCCCTATTTAATAAAGGGTGCTGGGAAAATTGGCTAGCCATAAGTAGAAAGCTGAAACTGGATCCTTTCCTTACTCCTTATACGAAAATTAATTCACGATGGATTAGAGACTTAAATGTTAGAACTAATACCATAAAAATCCTAGAGGAAAACCTAGGTAGTACCATTCAGGACATAGGCATGGGCAAAGACTTCATGTCTAAAACACCAAAAGCAATGGCAGCAAAAGCCAAAATTGACAAATGGGATCTCATTAAACTAAAGAGCTTCTGCACAGCAAAAGAAACTACCATCAGAGTGAACAGGCAACCTACAGAATGGGAGAAAATTTTTGCAATCTACTCATCTGACAAAGGGCTAATATCCAGAACCTACAAAGAACTCCAACAAATTTACAAGAAAAAAACAAACAACCCCATCAAAAAGTGGGCAAAGGATATGAACAGACATTTCTCAAAAGAAGACATTCATACAGCCAACAGACACATGAAAAAATGCTCATCATCACTGGCCATCAGAGAAATGCAAATCAAAACCACAATGAGATACCATCTCACACCAGTTAGAATGGCGATCATGAAAAAGTCAGGAAACAACAGGTGCTGGAGAGGATGTGGAGAAATAGGAACACTTTTACACTGTTGGTGGGATTGTAAACTAGTTCAACCATTATGGAAAACAGTATAACGATTCCTCAAGGATCTAGAACTAGATGTATCATATGACCCAGCCATCCCATTACTGGGTATATACCCAAAGGATTATAAATTATGCTGCTATAAAGACACATGCACACGTATGTTTATTGCAGCACTATTCACAATAGCAAAGACTTGGAATCAACCCAAATGTCCATCAGTGACAGACTGGATTAAGAAAATGTGGCACATATACACCATGGAATACTATGCAGCCATCAAAAAGGATGAGTTTGTGTCCTTTGTAGGGACATGGATGCAGCTGGAAACCATCATTCTTAGCAAACTATCACAAGAACAGAAAACCAAACACCGCATGTTCTCACTCATAGGTGGGAACTGAACAATGAGATCACTTGGACTTAGGAAGGGGAACATCACACACCGGGGCCTATCATGGGGAGGGGGGAGGGGGGAGGGATTGCATTGGGAGTTATACCTGATGTAAATGACGAGTTGATGGGTGCAGCACACCAACATGGCACAAGTATACATATGTAACAAACCTGCACGTTATGCACATGTACCCTACAACTTAAAGTATAATAATAATAAATAAATTTTTTAAAAAAATGCTCCAAAATTTGAATTTTGGGGGCATTGACATGATGCCACACGTGGAAAATTCCACACCTGACCTCATGTGACAGGTGCAGTCAAAACGTTGTTTCATGCACAAAATTTTAAAAAATATTGTACGAAATTAACTTCAGTCCATGTGCAAAACACGTATATAAAACAGAAAGGAATTTCATGTGTAGACTTGGGTCCTGTTCCCAAGATATCTCATTATGTATATGCAAAAATTCCAAATTCTGAAAAATCCAAAATCCGATACACTTCTATGTCCCAAGCATTTCAGATAAGGGAGATTCAAGTTGTACCACCCTTAAAACTTATAGAATGCATGGTTGATGGTCCCTATCATTTTTTTTCCATTTAATTAACCAGTGTGGACCCTACAAGACTGATCCTGGAGGCCGACAGTGGACTGCTGTCAAGTCAAACAAGTACTGATTCCAACATAGCTGCTATGCCAAAATATGAGATCTTTGCTTTAGTGGATTAACATAGACTCAAATGCATGTTTTGCAGTTCCTGACATGGTAAATGTGTTCTTTTCCATCTCTATCAGGAAGCAGAACCAAGAGTCGTTAGTATTCTGACGATGAGATCATGCAGAGCTGTGATCTTGCTGAAGGCCGTGCTAACTGCTGTCCTTTGTCAGGATGTAGTCTGAAGGGACCCAGAGAATCTGGATAACCCACAGACCATTCCATTAGTAAATTTTGTTGATGATACCATGCTAAGGAGAACAGAGAAGCAAGAAGTGGCAAGTATTTTGGAGGCTTTGACAAGACATCTGTGTTTGAGAGGTGGAAGATAAGTCAAACGAAGATTCGGGGTACACCGTATCAGTGAAGCCCTTAGGGGCTCAGTGGTCTGGGACATTCTGGCATGTGCCCACTTATAACGAAGGACAAATTATATTGCATCTCACACTTCCCACCACTGGGAAGGAAGCATAATGTCGTATTGGCTGTTTTAGGATCTGGTGATAGCATATTCCACACTTGGGACTACTGCTCTGAATCACACATTGAGAGACAAGGCCAGTTTTGGCTGCACGGTGAGTCCAGGCTGCAGTGTGGGAAGCCCTGTTGCTTGGACCATACAACCTGGTAAAGCCAATGGTTTGTTTAGAGGTATCTGTGCTCAGAAAAGATGCCGATGGAATTCATGGCAGGGTCTAACAGACAAATCACAATGCAGACCCACAGGGGACTGGAGCAATGCCATGTCATGTGTAGGAGAGAATTATACACTGCTAGAAAAACAGCCCTAGTAGAGATAAAATCCCTGACCATGTGTCAGAGCCGACCATCATGAACTGGATTCTATTAGACCCACCAAGTCATAATGTCAAGCAGGCCCAGAAACAATCCATCATGAGATGGAAAGTCAAGATTCAGCTGAAGGAAGTCTAGCGGGAACAAGCAAGCCACATGAGCAGGCAGCCCAGACCCACGACATCCACCACAGTGGCAGGAGTTCCTCACATTTGACTGCCACATGCAGAGCATGTGCAGGTTTCTGAATGCCAGCTATGAAGAAAAGGAAGAGCTAGTTCGTACATGGGTCACCTGAGCATCTGAGCACAGTCTGAAGACGGTCAGCAGGTCGCAACTTGAGGGTGAGTCTGAGAGGAGCAGAGAGAAGTCGTCTTCCCAATGGGCAGAGTTATAGGTCAGGGCTTCGGTGCAGCTGGTTCTCCACTTTGTGTGGAGAGAAAAGTGGCTGAGGTAAGAAAATATGTGGGCCCATGGGCAAAGTGAAGAGCTTTGCTAGTCAGGCAGGGACAAGGGGATGAATGATTTAACTGGAATATCAGGGAAAAGGAGGTCTGAGGAGGAGGCATGTGGGTGAACTCAGGAGACTGGGGGTGAAATGGGAAGGTCTTAATTTTGCATGATAACAGTCACTGAAGGGCATTTACCAGAGGAGGCATTAATCCACCCACAGACAGAACAACCTGACCAGGTGTTGTCTAGTCTGTTTTCAAGCTTCCCAGGGCCGGCACAGTGAGGTCATTGATGGGACTGGGCAGGGACTGGGGCATTGAACAGGCCCAACAGCACAGGCTCTCACTAAGACTGATGTAGCTATGCCCACAGCCCAATGTCCAATCTGCCTCCAAAATAAATCAATGTTGACAATGAATCCTCCCAACACGGAGCCATTCCTGGAAGAAACCAAGCAATCACCGGACCCTTCCACTCTAGAAGGGGCAGTAACTGAACTTGACTGGAACTGACACGAATTCTGGGCACGAGTTTGCCTTCTCTGCCTTCAGGGCCTCAGCTGGGACAATATCTACCTGAGGTCATGCAGAGTGTCTGCTCTACCAACAGGAAATCCTCATGCATCTCCCTGGACCTAGGAACCCACTTAGGAAAATAACCGTGGAAATACAATCATAAGATTCACTGATACTATCACATATCACACAGCTCAGAAATTGCTAGCCTGATGGAGCAGCAAAATGACCTCGTGGAGGCACAGCTGAGAGGCTAGCTTGGAGGTGACACCTACCAGGATGAGTGTCTTCCTGAGAGGCATCATGCCTAATAAAAAATCATTAGAGAATGCGATGTCTTCAACAGTTTGAATATAAGGATCCAAAAACAGAAAAGGTACAGTTAGAAGGAGATTGGTTTACCATAATTCCTTTACTACTTAAAGGATTTGTACATTTATTACCCCAAATCTAGGTCCTGTGGGTCTGAGGATCTTGGTTCCCAAGGGGAGAATGCTGCCACTAGGGTACATGGCAAGAGTCCTATTCAACTTTGAGCTCAGACTCCTTCTCAGTCACCTGGGTTCTTGTGCTGAGAGACAACAGGCAAGGAAAATAGTCACCATCCTGGCGGGAGTCACTGACCATGGTCACTGGAAGTTGTAGGGCTGGGGGCTTATTACATATTGGGACAGGATATATATAGTATCCAAGCGATCCACTGGAGGTATCTCTTTACTGTTTCTGGCCCAAACTTGCCAGCAAATCAACAGGTTAGCAGGCAGAGAATCTGAAGGTCATGGCGACCAAGGGCTCAAAGGATCTGAGTTGTGCAACCAAGTAAACTGTCTAGATAAGCAGAGGAACTTGGCAAGGATGAAGGGAATGGGTAGAAGTATAGGTACATAATGAAGTTAATATACAAAGCAAGTATAAAAGGATTCAAGTTGAAAAGGTGTAGATGTTAGTGGATACCATGGTATGCACTTCCTTTTCCCGTCAGGACTAAGGTGCACATCTTCCCCACTGGCTGAAAGTATGGGGAGCTGATGGGCCTTAGCTGAATTCACTTCTGAAAATTGCCCTCAACCAGAGAGCCATTTAACCCAAAGTCATATCTCCCTGGGACAGCCCATATTCACACTTGCCTCAAGGCAGGACTGACTCTGAAGAGGAACCTATCACCAAAGCTCTTGGCAGAGTTGGCTAAGGCTTCCATAGAACCTGCACTGCAATTCAACCTCTCTCTGCCCAGTCCTGCTTCCCTCACATCTGACAGGTACTACTCCCTGGCAGGCTGTGCTGCAAGATACACAAACAATCTGTACATGGCTAACTGGGCTGCATTTTTAGGAAATCAGGAGACAGGACCCTGGGGAAAAGTTACAGTCTTGTGCATTCATCTGAAATAGGCCTTGTGATTCCTAAGAGAGTTAACGGGCCACTGTAAATGACAAATTCACTTTTACCCAGTGAGGACTGTGAAGCTATTGCTCCTTCTGTAAGGATAATCCCTGAACTTCATGAGCCGACTCGCTCACCTATGTCTTAGAAACTTTGTGACCACACTCTTGTTTACAGAGCTACAGTGTGTCCAATAGTGAACCTATAATTGAAGCCTTCTCCTATTACTCATGTCATAAATTCAGCAACTAATAAGTTGTTGCTATTTATTGATGGTTGGTTTGCTGTCATGGAACACTGATTCCATTGACAAGGTTATCTGATAATATCAGGTTTATAAAAGGGGAGAATTTTTTTACCATAAGGCCAAAGCTAACAGATGCTTTTTTTCTCGTTTAGTTGGGATTAAGTCTTATAAATGATAAATTAATTGAATATCGTCTACCACAGAATTTTTTTCATAAAATAACCAAGCCATTACAAGATACAATTTAATAACAGTAAGAGGAGTAACAGGAAATTTCCTCTGAATCGTGAGGTAATAGTAGGTAGGTGGGATTCCCCGGCTACCACTTCACGCTGGATGAATAGACCTTTCTTTGTGATGTAATTCCGGTGACACCATCACAACACATTGCTTCTGTGCCAGCAAGGCATTTGGCATTCACCCTGATTATAAACCTTATCTCTCTACATTATAATCATCTTCCCCAGTAACCTGGAAAC
Source organism: Macaca mulatta (assembly GCF_049350105.2). Lineage (NCBI taxonomy): Eukaryota > Metazoa > Chordata > Mammalia > Primates > Cercopithecidae > Macaca > Macaca mulatta. The sequence goes on from NC_133413.1 coordinate 62,800,929, forward strand.
ATCTACAAGAGAACAGAAACCGTTTCTTGCTCGTTTTTATATCTCTTGTGCATAACATAAGGTCTGTGTGTTAGGAGCATGCTCAGTGAATGACCACTGAAGTTAAGCCCCAGTCAGATGCGAGCATACGAAGATGTATGTTGGTGAAAGCACACATCTTGCATCTGGAGAACTGCCTTCCTCCGGGAGAGCCATCAACAGCCACCCATTACTGTGCAGATGATGGGACTAACTTCCCTTATCCATGTGGGCTTCTCTGCCCAGCTCCCCACCACTGAGGATGTGTTTTTGCTAGACAGCCAAAGAAGAGACAGGAAGTAAGTCAGCTGAAGCCGGTGAGCCAAGTAACCCTAACTGGTCCACACAAAGATTGACTGAATGACCGCGACATCATGAACTGATCAGTTCCAAAATCTGCTCTTCAAAAACATGAACAATCATACAGTTTTAAAGATAATTTAATCCTCACATGGACCAAAGTTTTTAAAGAAACAACTGTTCAGTCATTGGCTAAAACACAAAATTATACACCAACATTTGAAATACCATTTAATATAAAATACAAATAAATGTCTTCCAATTTACACTCAAAGACAGTATGTCTTAGTTAAATCATTTGGGCACTCCCAAACTCCTCTTAAGTGCCTAGAAATTGACTGAGCAGTTCAGCTACTGCATAGCCATGGATTAGCTATACAATATAGAAACAGGATCTGGCTTCTTCAAAAAGGTGACATAATGGATCATAGGGATGTACCGGAAAGAGTAGAAGTTGAATATAATAAGATAAAATTAGAAAATTGAAGACACTAAGAGATGAACATTATGTGGCTTTTAGAATCAACATACTGAAAGAATTCAGATACAAAGAGAGATTTATTACTATTTTTGTTTGCCAGTGAATTTGGCTTCATTAAAGCCCACACTGTTATTTTAATTTGAGTAATACTTCAAAATACTTTCTTCTGAGTATATAATACAATAAAATATATGTGATTTTATACTTATTTTGTCAAACAGCATTATAAAACAAAAAGTATTAGGAAAAATTAAATGAATTATCTTATTCTGATCATAAAGACAAAAATAAAATTTACTTAGTTTATGAATATTTGCCTTACCAAAATCATCACTACATCTGAGGAAGGAATATTTAAAATAATCTTTAAAAAACATTTAAAGAATATTATTGCAGCATTTTAATTGATCTTGGATAAGTACTGAGTTTTATTATAGACTGTATCTGCTAAAAAATATTAAATGTGGTTGAGTAACAAAAGCACCTTAATCATCTAAGGTAATCATATTCCCATTAAATGAATTTATAGAATTGAGTTCAAAGTGCCTCAATTTTATCTTAACTAACTTGGTGAATAATCTAAATTATCTTGTTTTTTCTTTTTTTTTTTTCTTGAAGTTTGCATTTCTAACCAAAAAATAAAGTAAAACAATAAGAGCTGTGAAATTCCACAATAATGGGGGATAAAAATCCTGTACTTTATTTGTATATATCATCTTAGCATGTGATCAGACCACATCGATTCCACATTTTGTAAATTCACAAACACCTAGTTTTAGAAGAAAATAAAATGTTCCCCCATTTAGTATTTCATCTAATTTGAAATAGCAATCACGTTACCAAGCAGAAATTTTATTAGCAGAATATGCTTGCAAAAAATGGTTAATTAAAAGCAAAAAAGACTTGGGTGCTGCTTAAGCACAGAAGTAGAGGTCTAGGGCAGAGGGTAAGACTGGGAGGTGCCCTTGTCTCTCCCCTTCTTTCCTCCCACCTGCCTAGGCTAGGGCTACAAGGCTGCTCCTGGGTCAGTGGAGGAACCAACCATGCCGGCTCAGTTTTTCCCTGGGAGAAAGTTTGGTAAACCCTAAACGTCATACTTAAAAGAAAAAGAAACCTTAAATACAAGTATCTTCATATTCTTTTCAAAACCGCCCATGAATGATGCAGAAGCTTCATTCACCCCACCACGTAATCCACTTCCTCTGTTTTTATTTGGCAAATGCCTGCATTCGTCCTGTGAGGACTGATGTCCTATGAGGACTGATGTCCCGTGTCTTTTCTCCCTGATTTCATACGGCAGTCCCCCCTTGTCCATGCTTTCATTTTCCATGGTTTCAGTTGACTGTAGTCAACCGAGATCTGAAAATAGGTGAGTATAGTATAATATGTATTTTGAGAGAGAGACCTCATTTGTATAACTTTTATTGCAGCCTATTTTTATAACTGTTCTATTTTATTATTAGTTATGTTGTTAATGTCTTTATGTGCCTATGTTATAACTTAAACTTTATCATAGGTATGTATGTATAGGAAAAAACATAGTGTATATAGGGTTTGGTACTATCTGAGGTTTCAGGCAGCCACCAGGGTCTTGGAATTAACCCTCAAGGAGAAGGGAGCCAACTGCCATTCACGCATAGCACAGGTCCCAGGGCCTCCTGGAGGTAAGGGTTATTTGCTATGCATCTTCTAGGCACTGTGGAAACACTTTTTGCAGTTTGAGGAGAAATGGAACCCTTGCATGCATACTTCCAAGAAAAGGAGAAACAGTTAACTTTGTCGTAAAAGTTGGAGTTCAAAGTAAATTGCAGTTATTTTATAAACAAGATAAGAATTTTACATTTTAATGGAGGTTGTTGAATAGAATGCAGAACCAGGAGCCACGTCCTAGCAAAATCCATTTCAAAATTCTATTTCGGCTTTCGGTGTTGAATGGGGACATTGGAACATAGTAAGTGACAGTGATTGTAAAATACTTAGAAAAATGCCTGCTGCAAAGTTACTCTTAAACAAAAGTAACAAAGGCAATTAATATTTTATTCATGTACCTAAACTTAAGTTCATGTGAATTATCCAGACAACTCGGGATGTGTTGGGGAGGTTATTGTGGACAGCCTAAGAAAATTGTCTCTGTAACACATCATGTCCAAATCCATCAAATACTAAGTTCCTATTTATGTTTGTGATGCAGGCACAGCCTTACTAATGAAAACGATCTCATTTATTCACAAAGTAAACATCATTAGCTGATGATGGGGTTGGAGCTTCTTTGTTACTCTGGGTCAGTCACCCCCAGAAGCACTCAAACCAGGGCCACATATGTAAAATTGAGTTAATTTAGGAGGGCTTTAAGTGAAGACCAGGAAATATAAAGGTCTAATTAGTACGGTAATGAATAAAGTACAGATGTCCTTCTGTTCTCTAGCATGAACACTTAGAGTAGAAATCTGAAGAAGGAAAGATAAAATAAAAAGAAGGAACAGTGAGAAAGAATGGGTAAGATGGAAGAAAACAGAAGGAATGAAGGCAGGGAGGCCAGAAAGAAGGAAGGGAACTAAGTGTGCACATGTCACAGTTACATAGTCAAAGGCTAGCAGAAACACAGACACAGCACAACCCACAGAGAGACAGCCTACAGGGCAGACATGATAATAGAAGATAGAGACCCACAGAGGGAAAAAAGCAAAACAAAACAAGCACATACACACACACACATACACAAAGACAGAACTTCTTCAGTAATATGAGCAATATAGTACTTTTCTGGCTTTTTAAGCTACTAAGACAAAAGGCTTTCTAAAGACCATATGGCTGGGTTTTTTTCCTTTCTTTTTTTCTTTTTTCCTTTTTCTGGGAGACAGAGTCTTGCTCTGTCACCTAGGCTGGAGTGCAATGTGCAGTGGTGCGATTCGGCTCACTGCAACCTTCATGATTCTCCTGCCTCAGCCTCCTGAGTAGCTGGGACTACAGGCATCTGCCACCAGGCCTGGCTAGTTTTTGTATTTTTAGTAGAGATGGGGTTTCACCATACTGGCCAGGCTAGTCTCAAACTCCTGACCTTGTGACCCCCCAGCCTCGGCCTCCCAAAGTGCTGGGATTACAAGCGTGAGCCACTGCGCCCGGCCATGGCTGTTTTATAACTACTATCATACATGTCAGTTTCACTTGTTGACATTTAGCCGAATATGGAGGTGTGGCTCATAAATCTAGGCTCCTTTTTAGTTTTCTGCACACACACAAAAAACTAAAAACCTATAGATATACACAGGTCTTTGCTAAATATGAATAAGATTTGTTTGATATTTGGAATACTTCCATTTATCCTTCTCCACTTCACTGGAACATTGCATGAATCATTTAACAGAACTCACTAACATCCTGGAGTAATATTTAAAAGAAGGACCATGTGTTACAGTAGTCATGTGCATACGGAGTTAGCAAGGATCACCTACTTTGATATATTATTATAATTATGTGTGTATAAATGTATGTGTAGTATCTCTATGTGTGTGTGTATGTATATATATATGTATACACACAAATCTGTGGAATGTTTCCGCAGCCAAGTATCCTATTGAATTACAAATAACTTGAAACAGAAATAACCTGATAGAGGAGCACTCAGCTGAAAATGAAGCCTGCAAGCTCCACATATCACTTCCTGTAGCCCTAACCCCTTCTACACGTACCTGTGCCTTCCTCCGCATGCAATACCAGAGCTACTGACAAATGACACTTCCCCAGGCCCACCTCCTTCCAGCCCCACTGAGGAGCTGTGGGCACCTAGAGGTCAATAGGCTTAGCCCCGACACTGCTTCTGCCATGGCCTCATTGGTACTCTTGGGGTGCCCTGATATTTCCATTCACCGGTGGAGGTGGAAGTGGCTATTTTGCCAGTGCTTACTTCCTAGTTTAAGATTTCATCACATAACCTTTTTTTCTTTAACATTTCATATTCTTATTCAGGTTATTATACAACTGCTCTTTCTGGAGAATGTCAAAGCCACCCGTGACACGGTTCTGAGCCAGTCTGTTCATCTAGACAACGTGGACAGTAGCACTCACCTCCTGGTACTAAAGATCAAGCAAGCAAGACAAGGCATTTAAAGGTGTCTGCACAGTTTCTGAGACACAGGCAGTGCTTCAGGGCATGGAAGGGCTCAGGATGCTCAGTTTACCCTTTGAACCTCATGTTGGCTGGCTGGACTTCTGGGAGCTATCCTGCAAATGTAAATCATTACTTATAGGGCTGTTCCCATGGTACACAGGCATCGCGTGGGGTTAAAAACCTGTCTGCAGCCTTGGTCTACTGTGTTGCCAAGAGATTGCCCTGCATCTGTTATAAATATAGAAATAAACAGAACATCAAAGCTTGATTCATGAAGGCATAAAATTATAAAAATTGAAGACTTTTGGATCGTGAACTACAAGCTTTCTTCTGATATATGATTTTCTGTTGCTTTTAAAAGATGAGGATATCTTGTTAAACAAAGGCCAGTAGAAGTAAATTCAAAGTAATGGAGAGAACCGTGTTTCACATGTACTCAAGGAGCAATCTCTATTCCTATATATCCTTGCTCCTTTGACCCAAGACCAGCTAAACCCATAGCAAGCCAAGAACCAGACTTCTGGAAGAGTTTGCCACACACTCTTGTTTAGCTCATTTGTATGGAGTGCCTGCTCTGTGACAGCAGAAGTTCCTGGGCAATTTCTTTTCCTTCAAACTCAGGTCAAACCCCCAGTCAGAAGGAGCTGCTCATTCCACTGTGCTCCCTTACATAAATCTGTTGTATAGGAATTACCACAATGTGTTTTCATGACTTGTAGGTGTTAGCTTTCAGAAACTGTGAGTTCCTGTGTCTCATTCCAATGCCTTCTACAGTACTCAGAACACATTTATTCAGTGTTTTTTTTTTTTTTTTCATTACCTCCTATAATGTGGCAGGCACTATTCTTGATGTTGTGGGTATTATCAATGAGATAGGAGATTCCTGCTCCACAAAACTTATATTCTTGTGAAAAAAATACAGATTAGGAACAAAGTAAATAAGTAGTTGGATTGTGTGTCAAAAGGTGACAAATTTTTTTCATAAAAAATAAAGCAGAAGGAGAATAATAAAGAAAGCTGGAATAGGGGCTTGTAATTGTAAAGGCTAAGGTCAAGGAAGTTCTTGCTGACAAGGAGGCATTGAGCAAAAACCTGGTGCAAGTGAGCATGTGAGACGCACAGTTGTGCAGGGAGCAACATTCCAGACAGTGGGAATAGCATGCCAAAGCCTGAGACTTGGCAGGTCTGGGGGACCCAGCACGGATTCTAGTTGGGCAGGGGGCAATGAACAGGCAGGGAGACCAGGCCAGAGTAAAGATGTAGTCTTTTTCTTTAAGAAAGGGGAAACTCATTGAAGGGCTTCTGACTGTCTCATGGAGTGAATCTTACATGAGGAAGAACAGAGGCAGGAAAGCCGTGAGAAGGTGCTGACAGTGATTGGAGTGAGCTGTGATGGCTTAGGGGCCTGTGACAGCAGCACAGGTGGTGAGAAATGGTCAGATTCATTTTGAAGTTAGAGCCATCAGGATATTTGGACAGACTGGATACAGAATCTGAAGAGGAGAGTCGAGGATGCCTCCAAGACTTTTGAATGTCCCCATTTACTGATATGGGAAGATGATGGGTATATCGATTTATGGCAGAAGATAATGATTTTAATTTTGAATACTTATCAGAGATCCATTTGCAGATGCTGTCTACACAGTCGGTTATATGAGTCTGAAATTCAGGAAAGAGAGAAGTGCTGGGGATGTAAAATTATGGACATGCAAATGTATTGAAAGCCCCACGGAGATCACCAAAAGATCACCACCAAAGAGGATCAAGGATGCACCTTGGGGAATCCAGTGTCAGAGACTGGGGTGTTGAGGAACCAGCAAGCAGACCTGAGAAGATGCAGTCTGAGAGGTAGAGGAAACCAGGGAGGTTGCAGTGTTGGGAAGCCAAGTTTCTTTGTCAATGGCCAGGCTTGTGTGAGCCTTCCAGCCCTTCCTTGAAGAACGCAGAGCTTGCTGATCCTCCAGGACAGACTGTAGGCTCTGGGTCGGCTTCCAAAGACCAGGAGGATGGCCCTTAGGGTCTTGGGAGAATTACCTTGAGCACTTTGAGGAGTCTAGGAGTCTACTTCGCTCTATTCTCACAGGGGCAATCTGGAAGAATAGAATTTACCCTGAGCCTCGACACTGGAGCAAAGGCAAAGAGAACGCCCCCAGGGGCATGTTACAATATTTCCCTATGCAGGGTTCACTCCCCTGCCCTGATTTTGCAGGGGACCCTAGAAGAACATTCCCCAACCCAGTTTTGAGAACCACCCCCAGGCTAGCCTCCCAGAGTAGTTCCTGTGCCTCAGGCAGAGAACCACAGTGAGAATCCTTTCAACAAAACAAAACAAAACAAAACAAAAAACCCACTGTTCAGATGCAACTCTTCGTCCCAATCTACATTGTCCATGCCCGGCTGTTCAGCTTTCAATCTCGTCTAAGAGTTCCCGGGTTCTGGCAGTCACTTTGCTTTCTGGCTCGGCAGTCTGACAACACGCCCGTCCTCAGACTCCCTGGGCTGACCCCTTCCTACAAGCAGCTCAGGAATGGGCAGTGGGCGCATTGTTTCCAGTTTTATTTTCTCTTCCCAGTTGAAAATGACCAAATGAAACCAAGTGAGACATTGGCAGAATTAAGAACATCTCCTTTGTATGTCTGATACTTTGATAAAATACACTTATAAAGGAAGACCCTTATTGATTGTAGAAAAATGAACTAGAAACGATTAAACAGAATAGGCTGATTTGTAATTGAGGGGCCAATGGAAACTGCTGGCTAAACAGCCTTGGTTTTAAAGGGGCCAGAACTAGATTGTTACGTGGGTAGGGTTCAGGTGTTCTTATCACAATAAAATAAAATTTTCTTAAAAATATAAGTAAAGGGATAGAATTAGGGAAAGAACTTACGATCTTGGAAGGAAAGAAGTTGTAAGCACTTTAAAGACAGTTATAGAGAATCAACATGTTAAATAGAAATGCGTTTATCATGAATTACAAGCTACATTATTTATTCTCAAAACAAACAAGGGTAGATAATGTAAAATAAAATATTTCTCTAGTAACATCCTGTACGAGGCCTACACTGGTAAATAAAACAGATTTTTTGTCTTTAAAAAGTAGTCAGTATATTAAAAAGGCAGAATTATATATGATAAAGTTTTGTTTTTTTAAAAAATATAGTTTTTTCCTTTTTTATTGTCTCCCCAACGAAATTGTAAAGCCGAAGGCAGATAATCTGCTTTCTTCTTCTGAATGGGTGGACAGATGGATGAGTGAATGACAAAATAGCTACAATTCAAAGTAATAAGTGTTTTGAAACAGACAAGTAAAGAACTGCTTAGGGAACACAATGGGAAAAAGTCTTAGTCTGGGAGGTCATGGGGATACCTCATGGAGAAGGTGGTGTCAGTCTTGAGCCTGAAAGAACGAGTACAAATTCCATACGTCAAAAGACAAAGGAAAGAATTATGTCAGGCATGGCCTAGAACAGAGTTGAGATGGAAAGAACGTTTTCTAACATGAAAAATTAGAAGTAGCGTTAGATGTAGGATTTTCTCAGAAAACAGGATGGTGATGATATTGAAAAAACAAAATTTGTTGGTGGGAAGGGGGATAAAAATGATTTTCTCCTACAGGGAGAAGAAACTAAATGAGAAGAAAAATGATGCAAGCAAAAAACCCAAATGAAAAGGTAGCAAAGGAGAATATCAAAGATAAAAATGAACTCACAAGATACAGCTGAATACATCAACAGGTTAAACATACAGGGATAGATAATGTAAAATAAAATATTTCTCAAGTAACATCATGTATGAGGCCTACACTGGTAAATAAAATAGATTCCTTGTCTTCAAAAAGTAGGCAGTATATTAAAAAGTCAGAATTAGGTATGATAAATTAAAACTTTTTTAAAGGTATGTTTTGAGATGGAGGGGGCAGGGGAAACTGTGACACCAGGGCTCAAAGTGCTCTATGCAAAAAGTTTCATTAGTCAAGAAGGCAGCAAGGCTTGGTCTTTGACCACTTTTCCAAGGCCACACAGCTAGTCAGGGAAACAGCCCTGGAAACCAGTGCTGCTGTTAACCCAGTGTTCATTCCACCACAAAAACTCTCGACTTTTCTGCCAACCTTCATACCACAGAATTTGACAAACCAGTCAAATTCTAGGCAAGGGTTTGCAGTAGAGTTTTGAGAATTTGCCCATTGAGACAAAATATTGGAAACCAGAGCACATGATATTTGGATTGTAGGGAGTTCATTTGTCAACATTATGGGACACATTTTATTTCAGTTCACATTTTAAGCAGCAAAAAAATTTACAAGGTGTCAGAAACATTATGTTTACAAGCATATAATATAATTAAAATGAGACCTCAAATAGGTATAGTTTACTTAAAAGATAGCAAGATAGGAAGTATTCTGCCTGATGATTAAAGTTCATGCATTTCTTCAAGTAGGACCGGGGAGAAACGAGATATGCTGTCAAATAATTTTGCTTGCATTGGAGGTGCTGAAGAGTGCATGAGGGTGAGAAGATTTGGACCAAAGAGAACCAATGACCTGTGCAGTGCCTGAGCAAGTCCAAAGGAGCTTTAGGAATTTAGTTTCTAAATTACCAAAGCTGCAAGGGAGCTGTGTGACAGACATATGGAATTTGACAGAGACTTCAGATGCTGTCAGAGACATGTAATGAAATACTCTGAGAACACAATCTAGGTGGTTATAGAGTCATCTGTGGAAGCATATAAAATAGGATCTTAAAAGTTTCCATCCTTAAACTCTGATTTCTGATACATGATGAATGTTTAAGGAAGATCTGGTTGATCTCAAACACTTCTAAGAGATAAAAACAAAGATAGACCAAGAGTTGTGCATTTTGCCACACTACTGTCAAGATTTGGACATTTGTTCTGTATTCTGCTGTTTTTCTTCAAATAGAAATGCAAACAATGATTAACATTCCCCAAGAATTCATAGATCAAGAAAATACCAAAGAAACCCAGACTTTTGACTTTTCAGCCAACCTTCATACCACTAAAAATTAGCAATGGTGAGAAGAGTTTTTCTAAGTAATTAGTAAAGTTCAACCTATGGTCTCTGTGATGTGTGCCTCTCACACTTCCAAACACCCATTAATTTCTTATAAATCTTGTTAAAAGGCCAGAGAGAGCCCTGGAGTCTGCATTTCCAGTGAGCCTCCAGGGGATGCCATGGTTCTGAGCCGGCAGGCTCTGGGGGCACCTCTGAGTCCCAAGCTGGACGTGATCTCCTCTCACCCTCAACAATGCTGTTACATAACACCCTGGGTTTGTTACCAATGCTGTGAATTGCATATCCACTGCAACATCTAATACTGTGCTAGAGCACAAGAACAAATATCAAAGGAAATATTCATGCCTCAGTCAAGAGTGGCAAATTCTGCTGTGTAAAAGTATTTATGTTACAAGAAAAGAAAAGCTAAATGGATGAAAAAATTATCTCTGTAGGTAAGCTCTGACAATGCAAAAGCAGCAATACAAGTCAATCCTCACATATAGCCTGCAGTGGTGATATTTTGCCACAGTTTTAGAAGATGTCTGATTTTTAGAGATGTTAGTGCCTTAGACTCTCAAATCCTGTAATCTATTGGTTGACAGAGGCCACCAATATCCTTGTGATAATAGTTGAATGTAGAGAAAAACAAGCAAAGAAAATGAAGCACGTTTTCCTGCTCTTATTTTGTTTCTGAGTCTCTTAACTCTATGGACATTTATTCATTAGCTCCATAGTATTTTTCTAAAATACAGATATTAAGATTTAAAGTACACCTTAGACAAGTTGGGGAGTGCTCTGTCCTGTGTAATCACCATTTTATATATATACATATATATACACACACACACACTATGCTTTATTACAGTGTGTTGGTTGGTATAATCACGGTTATATATATTATGTACTATGTAATTTATGTAATATATACATTTTATTACATACATGTGATAAAAACTGGAAAAACCTTAACTATTTAGTCCTTTGTGGTTAGGGTACTATGAAGGAAGAGGATTCCACTTTTAGTCCATTTGTAAATGACTATTACAGGCCTCAGGTGTAGGTTAAGTGACTCACACCGCCCATACTGCAAAATCAGCCTTGGAAGTACAAGGCCCTTGATAGGTCATCGCTTGGGAGATGGCATTTCAAAGGAAAAAACAAATAAAATGGATGTATATTTGAGTCATTCCTAGATATTTTAACATCTACTTAAAATCACATAATTATCTTCTAGGAAACAATTTAGAAGGAAATGGTAGTGGTCTGCTTTTTTTAATTTTTTTTTTAATTTTGATTTTATTTGTATTTTATTTTATTGTATTTCCTAGATTGCACAATCTAGGCTCACTGCAACCTCCACCTCCTGGGTTCAAGCAATTCTCCTGCTTCAGCTTCCCTAGTAGATGGGATCACAGGTGCGTGCCACCACCCCTGGCTAATTTTCATATTTTTAGTAGAGACAGGGTTTCGCTATGTTGGCCAAGCTGGTCTCAAACTCCTAACCTCAAGTGTTCCACCTGCCTTAGTCTTCCAAAGTGCTGGGATTACAGGGATGAGCCACCATGCCCGGCCAGCAGTCTCTTTATAATTAGCAGTGCAGGGAATTATGAAGATGTGGCAGGGTTTGTCGGAAGGTTAGGATACTTTTCAGCTTGATATATTAATTTATTGATAAAATTTAAATTAATAGTCCCCCCAAGTATGGATGGCAAAGTGGCATGCAGCAGCCTGCAGTGGCAGCAGACAATATCCCGTGGCTGCAGGGGGTGCGGGCTCTGGACTGGAGACGGGACCTGAGTCCTGACTCTGGTTCAGTCGCTTCCCTGTCACAGGCCAGGTATAAAGCACTTAACTTCCATGAACTCAGCACATATGAGTAAATGCAGGTAATGTCATTTGTCCTGACGACCTTACGGGCTTGCCCTATGGCTCCAACCAGATGCTGTGCACATTGTTCCAACAAATCATTCAGTGCGTACCTGTTGAGGCCCACTCAATACACCTTCAGCGCTAAATGCTAGAATAGGCTATGCAAATACATAAACATACAAGAGCGTTAGAGGTCATCAGCTTTTCTTGTTAAACTACAGACTCTTTTTTGTTTTTATTCTTATTGAAAGCTTCCCCAATATATTTTAAGACACTTTTCTGCCCTAGTAAGAACAGTACAGTAAACAAAAAATAATCTCTGCAATGCTTCTGTTGGTGTGAGACCTCCAGCCTCATGTTCCACACGGAGCCCCTCCATCACACAGAGGCATGGACAAGACCGATGCCGGGGTGACTGAACCCTACAGACAACTCCCCCACACCCTGGAGGGACACTTCTCCCTTCTAAATTAATCCTCATCATCAGCTTCTTGGGTGATCAGTCTCGAGTCCCTCTCAAAGTGGCTTATAGGTAAAAAGGGTTTTCTTGAAGGCGTTAGTTTCTTGGATTCTAATGTTCAGGTCTGTCCTAGTATTGAAAAAGATACATTGCCAACATGATATAGTAGTTACGCTATTAAATCTCTAAAACATTCATTGAGCCCCACATTTGGAAATAATACCACAAAAAGGAAAGAAGAGAGTTTCTCCCTTACTTTCTCTAACCTCATGATTAAAATGATTAATTTCCTTTTGCCTGGCTGATGGACTTATGGAACACTTAACTATTAGAAATCAGGATCAGTTCACTTTTTTCTTTAGTTGTCACCTCCAGAAATCTGTATGTAATAAGTTCCAATAAAATTATGACCACTAAAGGAAACTGAATTCTAAAAAAAACTTCCAAAATATTAAAGTATTTATTACTGATATAAAGACTATAGTGAATGAAATAAGAGAAAAGAAAAACTAGAAAGCCATCTAGATCTGTAATGCCTAACAATTTTCACATACTCATGAAATGTTATTGTTAAATCTATAACTAGGCCAGGCATGGTGGCTCACACCTATAGTCCCGGCACTTTGGGAGGCCAAGGCAAGAAGATTACTTGAGCTCCAGAGTTTGATGGAGACCAGGCTGAGCAACATAGTGAGAACCTCATCTGTACAGAAATAAACAAAATTAGCCGGGTGTGGTGGCGCATGCCTGTAGTTCCAGCTACTCCAAAGACTGAGGTCGAAGGATTGCCCGAGCCCAGGAGGTTAAGGCTCCAATGAGCCAAGGTCACACTACTGTACTCCAGCCTGGGTGACAGAGTGAGATCCTGTCTCAAAATAAATAAATAAAATAAACCTATAATTTATTGATTAGAGAGCTCATAAAATATTTAACATTTTAAAACTTAGAGGAAAATGCCAAATGATAGGATTTTACATAAAGTAAGAAATTATGTAAAATAAAACAAAGAGAGAAACTTCAATTAAAACTTTCATTACCAAACTTAAGCTGACAAATTGGTACACAGCAAAAAGACCGTGAATGGACAGAGAGATTTGACTCTAATATGCTTAAGAGGCCTGAATTCATTTGTCTCTCTAAGTAGTCACATACGAAAGTCATTTCAGGGGCTAGAATATATTTTCCTAATTAGAGGAAGGGGGCTGGACTGGTGTAAAAACACTTTGCCAATGCAAGAGACAATTACCAATATTAGTAGATGCAATAGCATGAGGTTCAGACTAAGGATAATAGTAATAAAAGAAAAGCGCAGAGATAATTCAATGGTCATGATTTAGAAAGACACAGGAGAGCCTTCTCGACACCACCTGTAACCTGAATCGTGTTAGAGGAAAGACTGGAAATGCTAATAGGGAATATGATTAAAGGTGGGCCTGTGGTTATAAATTGCTTTTTTAATGGTGATGATAGTAGCTGACATAGAGTATAATAAGAAGATGAGAATGTCAGTATCAATTTTATTAGTGCCATGAACAATATACAGTATATTTAAATTAGCTTCATTTGTATTAGTACTTTTGTAAGTAGTCGCCCTAGAAGCAATAACATGTCCAATGCATTCTAAAAAGAAGAACCAAATAAAGTTGCCAGTGTTCTCTACAAAATAGCCATAACTTTTACGCTGGGGAAAACATGCCACATTTCCTAAGATATTCAGAATTCAGGCACACAGTTGTGCTGGATCACAACAAACCTGTGGAAAAAATTGCAAGAGGAATTGCAGGAAATGGACAAAAATTTAAAAGATGCTAAAAATATAAGCTTCCATATGAATCAGTACTTTTCCCCCAAGATTTACATAGAATAATAATTAAAATCGATGTCTGGGTCAACTTAAACTACTTAAGAAACAACTTGGGGCCGGGCGCGGTGGCTCAAGCCTGTAATCCCAGCACTTTGGGAGGCCGAGGCAGGTGGATCCCAAGGTCAGGAAATTGAGACTCTCCTGGCTCACACAGTGAAACCCTGTCTCTACTAAAAATACAAAAAATTAGCCGGGCGTGGTGGCACATGCCTGTAGTCCCAGCTACTCCAGGGGCTGAGGCAGGAGAATAGCTTGAACCTAGGAGGCGGAAGTTGCAGTGAACCGAGATTGCTCCACTGCAGTCCAGCCTGGGCAACACGGTGAGGCTCCACCAAAACCAAAAAGAAACAACTTGGGACCTTGTCTGTCTAAGCACGGTCATTCTGTTGAACAGAAATGATTATAAAATTTCAAATAATCACTTAGTGATTTTTATAAGCTGGATCTCGTTAAAGAAAAATAGGTGAATTAATGTTTTTTATAAATTTTCCCAACAATTATCATCAGCTTTCTGAGTTACTCTAATAACAAATAAGTTAAAATGAAATATCTGACAAAAAATAATCTTTAGAGAATTAGGAAAACAGAAACATTATTATCTTAAACTACATTATTTGTCCAAATTTAAGAAAACTAGGCTGTTTGAAAGATAAACCATAAGGGTTAAAAATATAGACTGTGAGAAATTTGTTGCTTACATCGCTTTTTGGTTTCTACTCTAAACAGTATTAATTGTGTGTGAGAGAAAGACTAGTCTGGTGGGTGAGAAGCTGGCCTTTGAGTCCGAAGTCTGGATTGCCTACCAGCTGTGTAGCCTTGGGTTATTTCCATAAATTATTTATTTTCACTTTATTCATCTGAAAATTGAAATATCAGAGTTTCTGCCTTATAAGGTTATCGGGAAGATTAAGTGAGATAATAGAGATTAAGAAAGCCCAAGAGTGTCTGGCACATAGGACCCCAATAAATATTAGTTTATTGGCTGGATGTGGTGGCTCATGCCTGTAATCCCAGCACTTTGGGAGGCCGAGATGGGCAGATCACCTGAGATCAGGAGTTTGAGACCAGTCTGACCAACATGGAGAAACCCCGTCTCTACTAAAAATACAAAATTAGCCCAGCATGGTGGCGCACACCTGTAATCCCAGCTACTCTAGGGACTGAGGCAGGAGAATCACTTGAACCCGGGAGGTAGAGGTTGTAGTGAACTGAGATCGTGCCATTGCACTCCAGCTTGGGCAACAAGAGCAAAACTCTATCTCTCTCTCTATATATATACATATATATATAATTATTATTAATGCTACTGACATGCTCAAATAGTAATTTCTATTTCTCCACACAGAGCACAGTAAACATTTCTTCCCACAAATTTGCTTCTCTCTGCTAATACCTAACTTTTTCTCTATGAATTATATTTTTCTTTTTAGGCCAATGTACACACATTAATTCCTTAAAGATTATCTTGTATAAAAGTTGCCTTCAAGAAACATCACTAAAATTAAGGGCTTTTTTTCTCCAAATGGCTTGATTCCTTTAAAAGGCTCTGGTGTCCCTCACCATGTAAGTGAGTGGCCTCGTGTCCACGGGCACACTGATTCTACAACAAGAACCAAGAAACCACTCCAGGGACTGCAAACACGTCCCCCACTTGGAGCACTGGGTCATTTTAAACTTCTCTTGAACATTCTACAGGGGATATAAATAAAGCCTCCAGAAAGATAAGAATTTTAAATAAGAGCAAATTCTAAAGGCAATAATTTAAATGACCAAGGTTATTCAACAGTTAATCCTGTCCAAATGTAGGGGTATACTATATGTCCTGTTCTTATCAAAATACTTTCAAAATCAAAATTCTTAAGCTGGGTGCAGTGGCTCACTCCTGTTAATCTCAGAGCTTTGGGAAGCTGAGGTGGGAGGAACGCTTGAGCCCAGGAGTTTGAGACCAGCCTAGGCAACATAGCAAGACACTGTCTCTACTAAAAATATAAAAATTAGCCAGGTGTGGTGGCACATACCTGTACTCCCAGCTACTCAAGAGGCTGAGGCAGGAGGATTGCCTGAGCCCAGGAGTTTGAGGTTGCAGTGAACCATGATCGCACCACTGCACTCCAGCCTGAGAGACTGAGTGAGACCGTTTGAGACCATGTCTCAAAAAAATAAATAGATAAAAATAAAATAAAATTCGTAAGACAAAATTGATTACACAGGTAGGGCCATGGATTCCCTACTGAAAAACTCCACAGAGAAGAGCATCTGCATGAATTCTAACAGATAAGTGTTTTGCTACATAAATGAACCAAGGCTATGACAGAGACCATAAGCCACATGGAAGCAACAGTGACAGCCTGTGTTTTAGGGGAATCACAAGCTCAGTTGCCTGGAGAAAGAACTGTGTAAATTGCATACCTTACAAAGTTTAAGTGTATTAGACACTGTTACACATCCTCCATTTTTCAAACATTTCCCTGAGGAACAAATACAGACCACTGCTGTTTCTGGAAAGGTGGACTACATAGTGGATTTGGGACTTCCTAGGTTGTCAATAGCACATGTAGATAAATATACAGAGCAATTATCTTGTTCCTGACAGAAAATGTGTCATCTGCATGTGTTTCTTCCTAAAAAAATATACTTTCTTTTGACTACACCTTGACAAAGACACTGAAAGAAAATCTAATTAGAATTTATCCTGGAAAACATGTTAGGGTGGAATTTTCACAATATTGTCTAGGTGTAGTAGCAACAATATCTGTGATGAAAATGCATGAACCCACTCAAAAAAAACTATTGGTCACACTATGTTCCCATGTTTAGGTTAAAAAATTAGTTGCCTGATGGAATCATCTAATAATAATAATAATAATTATTATTATTATTATTATTTGGAGATGGAGTCTCACTCTGTCACCCAGGCTGGAGTGCAGTGGTATGATCTCAGCTCACTGCAACCTCCACTTCCCAGGTTCAAGCAATTCTCCTGCCTCAGCCTCCTGAGTTGCTGGGACTATAGGTTCACGCCCCCATGCCCGGCTAGTTTTTTGTACTTTAGTAGTATCGGGGTTTCACCATGTTGCCCAGGCTGGTCTCGAACTCCTGAGCTCAGGAAATCTGCTCACCTCGGCCTGGAATCATCTAATTATTTAATGCAAGAAGTGGATAACTTAGGATCTGGGTTATCCACCAGTCAGGTTCATGGATAACAGCTCAGCTCTTCCCTGACCATCAGTGTGAAATCCAACCGCATGCGAGGTGTGCACAAAGGGAGCACACGCTTGATGAAGAAAAGTGGGCTACCACTCACATCACAGCAAAACGTTGTTTTGTTATGTCATTAATACAATAGATTGAGTTGTTCAGGATCAAGTATCAGTACAGTTATTCTCCTCTGCCTTCCTGGTGCATACAGAGCGTCTGGATGAAAAAAGCCCTTTCGCCAATTCCTTCTGTTAAAACAAGTATTCTGAGGCTTCAGAAGTACAAATTATTCAAATAATCAAAGCCCATTAATGTGAAAAAAAGTAATACAGGGCAAATCTTACCTGAGCTCCTGGATTAGCGAATCCATTGGCACTGTTGACAAAAAAAGAAGAAAAAGAAGACCCAATCAGTTGATAATTTTCAAAACTGTATAATGGAAACTTTTCACCCACCTAGAGGTAACGACCAACAAGTTTCTCACTGGGTGGGTTTATCTTTTCTTGCTCTGGTTCTTTGGAGATGAGAGGACAGATGGATGTGGCCCAGAATAGGCAGACTGTGGGTTGAGTACCTTGGGTGACCCTGGGGCCTGGTAATCATAGATTGGATTTTCCAGGTACCTGTCCTTAAAGATTCATTGAAAATTCACAGGAGCACAAATGACTCAGATTATTTTTTAAATACATTTTATTTTTAGTAGAAAATTATTCAAAAGGAATCTCAAGATTATATTTTTAGTAATATTAACACATATTCAAATAAAACTGGTAAAACTTTACTAAATAAATATGTCCCATGCTTTTACTCGTAAACTTCCTCCATATAGAAAGGGGAGGATGAGCTTCAGCCATGTTAATATCACCAACCTTTTAAAAATGAAGAACTTACAGGAAAAACAGCTTTGATTTTTCTGACTGAAATGATGGGAACTAAAGAAGTTCATGTTTATAAATACCTGCCTACACAAGGATAAGCAGCATATTGAGAGAGACAACAGGTGGTTTCAAAGATTACTCATGCCTCACGAGAAACAGTTGTTTCATTTCTAGAAGAACATTTTGGCTCTATTAAGGGTGTTCATGCCTGTGCCAGAGGAATTTAAAGTCCAAAAGGAATTGCAAATTTTAAAAAACCCACATTTTAAAAGTATGACAGAATACTGTGCTTTTAGAAGTCAAAAGAAGAAATTCAAATAATCCAAATACACACCCTAGCATGCTGATATTTATGGCAGGCATAAACTTATTCCAAATAATGGGTCAAATAGCTTTTCTTAAGCTGGTATCCTATTGAGAAGTTTGCTCCATAAAAAAGCTATTGTTTAGAAATACTACATTCCAAATATTAGGATATATAATGTGGTTACTTTAAAAGTAATATAAAGTAAGACTGGAAAATAATACAGTATAAAATTTCTGTTTAGGTGGAAAAAAGTCTCATGAGCACAGCATTATTCTGCATTTTGGTTACCATGGTTAATGATAAGCATGGTTATATTTTAACTGAAAACAATTATCCTTGAATTTATTAAAAATTTTGGGATTCTGGACTTTGCTCAAAGAGGAATTAACTACCTTGACTACATATACAAATATACAGGTAATGAAAGCATTCCATTTGATCAGCCACTGTCAACTGTACATCTCAACACCCTTCTAAAGAGCTGCAGGGTTACGGCTTTGCCGCAGCTCTTCCTCTGTGAGGTGGATTCCAAGGAGGGTGGGGTGGGGGCGGGGGGTAGGGAACAGCTATCCGAGTATTTTCAGAGGCTGTGGTGAACCTAGAGTTTTCCACTTAGAATTAAGGGTCACAAAAATATAGCCAATTATAATAAAATTTATTTTCCTTAAGGGGTATTATTGCCAGTCAATCCTGTTTTCCAGATGTTTAGATCATCAAGGGCCTGTTTATATTTCAATATTACATTACCATCTGTTGGTTACAAAAAGAGAGGGATAACCAGCAAGTTAAACCTTCCAAACATCAGAGCTGCTGGAAATTCCCAGCAGAGACAGTCAAAAAACAAACACCATCATTTTACTTGAACTGAGTTTAGGTTGGGAACCACTAAACCAGATAACATAAAAATCAAAACCTGCTTTGGCAATAAACTAATCATTCTGTCTTTTCCTTTGGCCATTAATTTGAAGTTTTCCATGAAACATCCTTCACTTGCTGAACCTTATGCTTTTTTGCGTGATGTTCAAATCCACTCATGATTGCATTTTGTAAAAATTAGCATCGTATATCATTTGGACTTTTCTGAATTCTTTAACTCCTAGTTCATAATATTTTGCCTCTCCATGCCAAGAGCCAGTGTCCTAGCTTGATTTGAAAAAAGAAGCCCCAAGGAAGTTGTAGTCATTCTGACTGCACAGGAGGGACTGAGCACTGGAACTCTCATATTTCATGGTGTGGTAGGCATAGTGTCATAGAACCTGCTTGCTAACTCACCCTCAGTTCCTTTAGAGCGAGTACGCAGCGTTTTATCTTCAGCCTCTGCATCCATCTATAACATGAACACAAAGTCCTAAGGTCATTCCTTTGACATTGACCAAAATATGAAAACATGTAATTAGAAGTTCTGAAGGTCATTATGAAAAACAGTAGCCTTCCATGCTCTTGACTCACAGCCCGGCTCTATAGTACATAACCGTGACTCCCCACACACACCACCAGCTTTGGAAATACATCCACAGTTGCTGGAAACCAGAGAGAACAGCGACAAGAGGGCAGATGTCCTTGTCCACAAGTGTTTGAAGTGACTCAAACACTTCTGGCATTACAAAGATGGAAAAAGGCTCGTCTCATTAACAGTGGCTGTGAAGGAGACGAAACCTCACATGTCAAACCAAAAGATTTCAGACCAATTTACTAAAATCTAAGTCCTTTCTTCTGAATACATATCTCTTTCTAAGCTTGGGAAAAAAATGATTCCTTGTGAAAAAAATACCATGAAGACAAACCCCTGAAATGCCCCCAGAAAATACCATTAGAAATTTTGATTATCAACAATGACATACGTTTACTCTCATAATTTCAGAATAAATGCCAGTTATAATCATTCAAAGGTATAAGGAAGGTGAAATTTGAGTGATATATATGTCAGTGTCAAATTCCCCAAAACATCATTACTAAATATTTTAAATGTCATCAAATCAATTATCAAAGGTATGCAAAGACTTTAAAAGCCTGTTGTTTTCAGACTCTGACCATGATACACTCATCCATTTCACTAGAATCCACTAATCATCTCTTAGTCTAATTCACTTCTGTACATTATCAGAAGAAATTCTTAAACGTAAATAAGTTGCTTTGCTTGTTGAAAATCAGAGGCAGGCAGAAGGTGCGCTCAGTGGCTCCCATCCTTAAATCCTGACACTAGCTCCGATGCGGTGTGACTGCAATGGTAATGGGAGCTGCATTTCTGCTCTCAGAGGCTGAGTTGTGATTGAAGGCACTGACCTGCCATAGACTTATAATAGGGGAGCAGGTGTGGCAATGATGGACTTTAATTTCCTTTAATAAACCTTTTATGTGCCACACTTTTACTGCCATTCGACGCTCTCCAAGGTCCTGCACATAATAGGTTCATTACTTTTGATTACTATAGTCTATTGAGACAAACAACTCCAGAACACACTATATATTATGTTCAGTTAAACCAATATAGACTATTTATCCATTGTGCATTTTTTCACCTGCAACACTACAGACAAAATTAACGACAGCTCTCGTAAGCTAAAACTATTAAAACCACCAGAACTCTTTTGTCATCATTTCATAATAAACACCACACCAATCGCTGAACTGCTTTTTAAACTAGCAAACAAAAAGTGTTCACTGCCTTTGCTGAACGGCAGTTGCTATAGTCTAAATAAAATGGTCCATTGTTATGAATACTTTAAAACTACAAAATAAGAGAAAACAACAATGAAACACGGGTGATTTTTTTCCTGTCGATTTTCCTTCTTTTCAAGCCATATGAGTTTATGACAGATGTGACACTGCCTAAGATGAAAATGGTTTGGTTTACTCAGGATAGTAAGCACTGCGTTGTGAAATCCCCCTCTGCCCGTGAGTATCTCTGTTGCATACAAAGTGGCTCAACTCTAGCGAACGCCCCTCCATGTGCTAAATGAATAACTAGATGACAAGAGATCAGTAGCATGTGAGGGTTAAAATAATGAAAACCAACACATATTTCTGAGGAAGCCACTTCTATGTGTGAGCCTCCACAAAGCAACACCAATCTATTGTTATCTTGCCACATGGATGCTATTAACTCACCCTAACCCTCTGAAGAATTACCCAGAAGGCAAGGATGAACTCCGTGAGTTTCTTTAGCAAAACTAAACATAACCCGCAAAGAGTGCCAGTGGACACAAATCAAAATTTCAGAAGCACACTTAAGTGCAATCTTCTTTAGACCAGCTTTAAGCTGAATTCTATTTTGCAATTCAGCTACCCAAGGGCCTGGTTGCCTTGTCACCACTCCAGGCAGCCGCTCCCCACTAAAGTCATTGGAAAGGATACATAAATATTCATGGACCTCCCTTTGACTGTGCTTGGAATGCTGGTCTCATAATTGTGTTCTGTTTGAGCTATTGTCCTCTTGTTGGTCTAGGATATAGATATCCTATACAAACATATTTAAAAACTGAGAACTCATTCATAGAACTAAGTTTTCAAATTTAACTTGTGGGTCAAGTTGCAGGAGTGAAATGGATCAAGGCCATAATATACAACTCAATTGTTTCACTTGCTTTCTCTTCTTCACATGTAAAAAACAAAAGTTACTACATTGTGTCTACTCAAGTCTGGGGGTCATTGGGAAATAAGAACATAAGAAACCCAAGGCGTATGTGTTTTTCAGTGTGGAGAGTTTATTGCTCAGGAGATAGTGCTTTCTTCTCATAAATCTCAATTCAAAAATAGGTTTTGGTTTCTAGAACCTTGTCTATGGGAGTAGATATTTTAAGTATTCTTCATTTGGATTATTCTCATGGACCCCAATAAATTGCCAATGGAAAGGTTTAAGTCTTGTAAAATCAGGCCTCATGTTCAATGAGTTCCTTGTCCAAGTAATGGATCATTAGAAGTGGAAAAAGATTTCTACTTCAGTGTGTGTGTTCAGGCCCCTGGGATGGGGTGGAGGTAGATTATCATTCTTTCAAAGTCTTCCAGAATTAGAGATGAGGCACATGATTATGATGTGATTCAAGAAATCAACCTAATTTGTACTGCAGTCTTGAAAATTACACTTCTTATTGGGAACTTTGTTTTCTTCTCCCTGGAAAAGAAGACTTGATCGTCTTTACTGCTTAAGCCCCGATACTACTGACAAGCTTGTAATTAATTCTGTAAAACCTAACGAGTCATTTCTTTTCTCAAAACAGATGTTTTATTTTTTAAAAAAGCTGTCCCTTTCCAAATTTCTCAGGGCATTTATATACTTCATTCTCATATACCTCATTATAGATGAAAACCGACAGAAGGTATATTCTGAAATTCCTATAATGGGTTCTTCCTGGCTTTGAGAATCTACTTCTCGATAGGAGTAAGAACAGTAAGGGTAAACTCTGCCACTCTTATTTTCCCTAACTTGAAACTACTTTAAGAAAAAAGTTCAGTTTAAATGATAACTATCAACTTATTATGTACAATAGTTACATAAAAAGGAGAAAAAAGTGGTTCTTGCTCAGTCACTAATTCTTAATAATGCCACGAAAAAACATTTTGAAAAGGGCTTAATGTTCCAGTTTTCTGGGGAGAGAGGTGAATGCAAGGTGAAATGGCAATAGGAAAAGACATGTATAAAATAAAGAGGCCAAAAAGCAAAACTTGGAGGAAAACATGCAAGAGCTAACAATGGAAATAAGCAGGCATACAATGAGGAAGAAAAATGACCAGAAAATGGAATTGAACTCTTGAGTTGAGTTTGGAAAGCTCTCATTTAATATCTTTATGTACTTACAAACCTATAAACAGATGTATAAAGTGATTTCCTAGTACTTGTACTTGACGTCTTTTCTTACTGGAGTTTACATCAGGGGCAATAAGCAGGTCTCTTCCACATCGCCCCAGTGCACAGATCTGGTACCTTCTTTTGGACTGAAGAGGAAGTCCTGGAATTGCTGTTTTGTGGGAGGGAAGAGATTCAAGGAGCAGGACATAGAACTCATAAACTCCATTTTGCTTTCATTCACACAAGCCAATTACTGACATGTGTGGAGGTTTTATTTCCCTTAGATTTTATTTTTCACTTAAAATTCTATTTTAACCTAATGACAAATAAAACGAAAACACAAAACAAAACCCAGCTGTCCAAGTAAAAATTTAATTACTTATTAAAAAACACTGTCTAGTTAGATAGATATATCATGCAGGTAGCTACTCTTTGCTTTTTTTTTTTTTTTGAGATGAGATTTTGCTCTTTTTGCCCAGGCTGGAGTACAATGGCATGATCTCGGCGCACTGTAACCTCACCTCTGCCTCCCGGGTTCAAGTGATTCTCCTGCCTCAGCCTCCCAAGTAGCTGGGATTGCAGGCTTGTGTCACCATGCCTGACTAATTTTTTTTTTTTTTTTTTTTTTTTAGTAGAGACTGGGTTTCACTATGGTGGTCAGGTTGGCCTTGAACTCCTGACCTCAGGTGATCCACCTGCCTTGGCCTCCCAAAGTGCTGGGATTACAGGGGTGAGCCACCACACCCGGCTGCCACTCTTAATTTAAGAAGTCCATCACACACATTCAACTTGCAGTAAGCTCCCTTTTGAACCAGATTTTGCTCTGCTCATCTCCTGAGATTTTTGACCTGGCAGTGCGGCTCCATCGCTGTTTCACATTGCTCTTGTGAGATGTCGTTTCAATCCTGGGGACTCACAGCAATGGTGGGAGGAAGATCTGTGACTGCTGAGAAGAGCAGCTGGGGTCCTTTCCATGAGGAACGCTTTATCTACAGTGGACGCTTCCTTTTCAAAAAACAAGTGTTTAAAAAAAATGGTGAAGAAAAACTCAGGAAGTTGGAAATGGCTAGGCCCAGAAAACCGAACAACTAGATGACGCCAGCATCTTGGACTGAAACTTGGCCAAATTGAAGAACAAAGAATCTTCCACTGAGTGCCCTTTCTTTTGATGATTCTGGCATCATTTTGTTTTAAACATAGCTTTGGGGCAGCTCACAATGGGAGCAAAGATGTTTACCTGTCACACAGCAGAAATCATGGGAAAAATGAGCTGCAGTACTAAAAGGATGCTAGTTGACTTGTGGAGAGGAATACTAAGAATGTTTAAGTATGTTTTTTCTCTGTTCTTCCCTTCTTCTTATTTTTCTAGTTTTGTTTTCATACATTTATTAGTAACTCAGGAAGAATAGGAACACATTCAGAAAGTAAACTTTAAAAAAAATTAAATTCTAACAAACCCATATCTTTTTTATGCCACCTGTGATGACATATTTATAATTTTCAGAACTTTTCATCTTTTATTTGCACACTATTCTTGATTTCAATGCTCTGTTCTCATATACCTCTTATTGTACTGTCTTTGGTTCTATATAGAGAGCTGAAGAATCGAAGGATGTGTGCACTTTGGATTTATGATCTTTCTCCTTGTCTCCCCTAATCGCTCCTACCCCTGTAAATACCAAACTCAAAGAAAAACCTAGATTCAGTACGCTGTCATTTTAAGTACAGTTTTCTGGGAAGCAGATCTTCCTGAGGGCCATGTGTAGGCACATTCCCCTCAGAGGAGATGATTTTCAAAGGAAATTTCCTAGAGCTTAGGATGCACTGCCTTAAATGCACTGCCTTAGGCCGGGTGCGGTGGCTCACGCCTGTAATCCCAGCACTTTGGGAGGCCGAGGCGGGTGGATCACGAGGCCAGGAGATCGAGACCATCCTGGCTAACACGGTGAAACTAAAAATTTAGCCAGGCATGGTGGCGGGCACCTGTAGTCCCAGCTACTTGGGAGGCTGAGGCAGGAGAATGGCGTGAACCCAGGAGGTGGAGCTAGCAGTGAGCTGAGATGGCACCACTGCACTTCAGCCTGGGTGACAAAGTAAGACTCTGTCTCAAAAAAAAAAGAAAAAAAAGAAAAAAGAAAAAAGAAATGCACTGCCGTAAAGAAATCTGAGACCTGAAACAAGCTTGGGTAGCATCGTAAGGTGAATGGTTGGTTTTCATTCTCCCTGATTTCTGCGTTGTCACTGCTGGTGTAGACTTCATCCTGCAACTTTGTGCAACTGGCAATGCTGAATATAAACCAAAGCCATGTGTTGGTGTCTTTTTGCCAAACGACTCCAGCAAATAGTCCTATTATTCCCTTAGGTAACCAACTTGTGCCAAGGATTTCTATTAGTCGCCGTACCACGGCCTCAGAGTCACAGCTTTGTGACATTAGGGGACAATCTCCAGCTTTATGTTTTAGAAGACGGTTTGTTTTTTGATATATATTTTTAATATGCCCAGTTTAAAGATAACTCGGGGCAAGTAACACACTAAAAGGGCCTCTAAAATTTTTTTCTTGCTGATATTTTGAGATGCATCTGTTGCAAAATATGTCAATGTTAGAAATCAAGCTCCTTCATATAGGGATAGATCATTTGAAATAGATTTCTCTCAAGAATAATCCAATTCCTTACTTTTTAGTGTTTGCATAAATTCACTCCAGAAGTCATCCACAGTACTTTTTAAAACATTGTGCTTTTAAAAATCTCGCTTATTTACTCTTAATCCATAAACAAACTAATTTCTAACACAAATGAATGTAAACTGGATTTCGAAAAACATTTTAACATAGAAACTTTCTTTAAAGGCAAACATGTGTGAACAAATAACACATACCAATCAATATCAAAAGGGCTGTAGGCTCAGAGGACTTTGCCTATTTAATATTTTAAAATATTAAATAGCTGTGCTTCTGAAAAAAATCACAATTCTAAATTCAGCACTAACAATAAATTTGTAAGCAAATCCACAGAGAAAGATCTGTTGTAGAGGAGAGCTTTCATATAAATTCTTTGATTGAATTCACTTTCTTTCAACGTGTTCTACTTTTTAATAAATAAAAATGTTGCCTTACCTCTCTTTTTCTCCAGGTAACTTGTATGCCAACTCAGTTTGCCCTGCTGTGTCAGGGGTACTAAATAAATGACTTTGTCTGATTTAGTGATAAATCCTGAAATTCATTCTATTGAGATAAGAAATCAAACAAGAAAAATATATCAGGCTGGACGAATAAATAGAAGAGCAGCAATAAACACTTAAGTGAACAATCAACAAAGTGTTGACACTTATCTATAGTTTGGTTGTACTAGAGTACAAATAGAATGACAATTCTTATACTATGTATCAATGGGAAAAATTGTTTTTTATTTTTTAAGGTAAGCCAAATTTATTTTTGTCTTTATTACCAAACTATCTATCTATCTATCCATCTACTTACCTCTGTATTACTTCTTCAATTTAGTTGGGAAGTTCGATAAGAGGGACTCTCAATGATCATTACTATTATTTTTATTTTTAACCACCAAAATAAAAAGTTTAGAAAAGATTTGGAATGTACTATACTCAAGCGGTCACAAAAGGCAGATCCAAAATGTATTCGTTTGTTACTTAGGGTTCTTTTTAAAGAGACCATCATAACATGATACTAATCCTTTTGCTAATGCTTTAACTTTTTGTCCAATGAAACGATTTGCCCTTGGTTTACTCTGTGTTCAGTCATCATACACAGAGCTGCCTCACCTCTATTTGGTCCTGGGGATGAGCACAGAATCAGTTTTCATCAGGCCATTTGGCCCTTGAGAGAAAACTTTGAAATTCAGTGTGGTGCACTCAACGTACTACAGGAACCAATTTATACAAATACCATGTATATCCATGCACAATTAAAATGTTTATGTCTGGCAGTTCTGATGTTTTAAAACACAAGCCACCAACCTTCCTTGCAGAAGATTTCTGCCGTCCTGCCTTCTCTACCCTTTGCAGTATATCAAAGTGCTCAGCTTTTTAATCATAGATTTCTGTATTTCTTGTAGGATTTGACCAGACATTAAGTAGATGCTTCTTCAACTCAAGTCAGCAACTATAGTTCCTGTGGAAAAATGGAGACAAAATTCTCAAGTGATAGAGCAGATTACTGCACATGATGTGAGAATTGAAAAGTAGCACAGGAGCTTGGGAATTCTTAGTTCGTGTTTGATTGCAACTAAAAAAAATGGCTTTCTCTCCAAATGTTTTTGGCCTATTCTATTGCACCCTCAGTTCAGAAAGAGTTCTGAAGCTTTCCACCTGCCTATTCCCCTTTGTTTGCCATACACTAACCTAAAACAAAAGATCCTGGAAAACAGTCACACTGGCAAACAAAGCTCTTTCTAAATCCTGAAAGTAATGGCTTTTTGTCTAATACCCTATCGTGTTATGTATTTATTAGCAATACATTTTCCATTTATTTTCTCAAAGATTGCCAATAAAGAACTGAATCACATAAGGGAGTAGCTGTAAAGCCTCTGAGTTCCCTAATGTCAAACTCATTAGCATTCGAATAAGCACACAGCAGCACATCATCTGCACAATTGCAATTTTTTACTACTTTTAATAGCATTTCTCAAAGGGCTCATTTTCAACTTTCTTCAGTGGTTAGTTGGTTCTCAGGGGAAAAGTAGCTTCCTGACGCTCACAGCTTCCACTCAACAGCCCGGCCGTTTGCTGTCAGATGCATCAGCCCTCTGCCCTAACCCCATCTGCCGTGGCTCCCCTCCCTGGGGAAGAGAGTGAAGGCAGCACAGCTGAGATCGGCTTGGAGAAGTGCACAGAGGGCACTGACAAAATATAAGTTTAGAAATATGATTTGACACAATAGAGCTCATGAAGTCTAAGCACACCAAAATACAAATGGGAACGAGGAGCCCTGCAGAGGCTCTCCATCCATGTGTCTATCATTAATAACTCCACCCACCTGCTGTTTGGAAGCACACCCTTGGCAGATACCAAAAGGAATCTGCCACTGACATCGGATCCCTCTAGCCCCTGCATGTGCACTGTTAGATCAAGGAGATACCTTTAAAAAACCATTTGTCTTAACTGCCATACTTTTTTGAGTTTGATCTTAAGTACGTTATGAGAGTTAAGGCCTTACCAAAATATTCATGCAGTATACATATTTTTGAAGGCAGTTAACCTAAGACTTAGAATCTTGATCAAGCTCTCAGAACTTGTAACTGTTAGTTTCAGCCCCCGCCTGCTTAGATGAATACTTCTGCATTGAAACTCATTTTTTAATGAAAAAGGAATCTTAAAAAAGGAAACAATAGGACAAGCAAGGTGTTAGTAACCTAATGGGCTACCCAATTCTTAAGTGTGCTCTCTGATGATGACATGGCTTTGCTTGTTAAATGAAGTCATCACGAAGGACTACATTTGTCCACTTTACTATCTGCCAATAATTAGGGACTCTCAGTCCTTTATGGCTGCTTAATGGGTGAGTACTACTTCTGAGAAAGACAATTCTTTAAACCTGTGCTACAAGGTAATGAGTCTGGTGTGTTACTTTCTTCAAAAATAGAGTATATCAGATTATATTTTTTCAGGTAGAATGAATGACCTAAACTGATAATGATATACATGTTAATTGTATCCCCAAAGTAGACAATCATAGATTTATTTATGGGTCCTTGGCCAGGTGTGGTGGCTCACACCTGTAATCCCAGCACTTTGGGAGGCCGAGGCAGGTGGATCACATGAGGCCAGGAGTTCGAGACCAGCCTGGCCAACATGGTGAAACGCCGTCTCTATGAAAAATACAAAAATTAGCCAAGTGTGGTGGTGCACACCTGTAATCCCAGCTACTTGAGAGGCTGAGACACAAGAATCACTTGAGCCCAGGAGACAGAGGTTGCAATGAGCCAAGATCGCACCGCTATACTCCATCCTGAGCAGCAGAGTGAGACTCTGTCTCAAAAAAAAAAAAAAATTTATTTATGGTTCCAAAGGATGTAATTTTTTTTTAAGTCCTCAGAACTAAAGTCAAAGGGAAAACTTTGTTGAAACAGCAAATGAGTTTAATATGAAATGTATGTAGCACGCATAGCCTTGTACTATAGTAACTAATACAAGGTCATCAGCATCACCAATTTCATTTTGGAACTTGCATACCACGGGAACCAGAACATTCTGTGGTTCTGATATAAACCACAGCATCCTCTCAGAAGTTCAGAATGTTGATACAGACTCCAAAGACCACTCTGAGATTTGTTTATTTTTAATAAGTAAACATAAAAATTTTAGCACATTTACCTTAGTATTGCTATCCCTTGAGGCCATATCTTCACAATTTACAATAGATTGAGCTCTTAATCGCTCTTCTAACATTAATATCTTCACCAATTATTTGTTAGTTGGAATGATGAAAAAGAGGGGATTAACCTTGCCTGGCTCAGTTTTTTGAATGTTAAGACAAGTTCTTTACAGTCCCAAGTTTCTAGCTTTAGTTTTATATTAGTCAGTATGATACTTTAAGTTATAGTCAAGTTTGTATAACCCATATTGCTCCATTAAATTTCTAATGAAAACTTAAACCCTTTATTTTAGAGTTCCTAATCAATCAGCTGCAGAATTGGTATTTTCAACATAGCAAGAGATTATATATTTAGAAGTTGATGAACAAAAATTATGTAAGCCTTTTCCACTTTATATTTATGCCATCAAAAATGACTTTCTTCTGCCTAGCTTTCCAGGTTGATATTAGGGCATATGCTTCGTTGGCTGGAGCAAATGAAGATAAGCACTACATTTCATTTAAGATGTTTAGGCAAAGACAAACACTCTTTGTTGGCCATAAACTTCATTTTTACCACCAGCCCAGAATTAGGCCCCTGATCACAGCAGGAGTAGAAACAAGAGCTTCAGCAAAACTGGAATCACTCTGCAGGATAAACAGCTCCCATGGCAAAGTGGGTCAATGGTATCTCGCTTACTTTTAGGGAGGATGTCTCAGATTTTAAATCGTTGCATATTCAACAAGATGAATTATTTGATATTAGCAAACAGACTACTTTTCTTGATCACCTTTTAACATTTTTTGCCTCCCCGAGTGATTGCTGTAAATATACACACAAAACTTCTTGTTATTCAGTATAGCTTGTCATTTTAAAAGAATAAAATTTGTCAATGCACACAATTTCTGTGGATTAATTTAAATGATTTTTACCAGTTTGCCCAGCTTTTTGAAATCTCTGCCTTAAGAACCTTTCAAAGAATTTTCAGTACAGGGAATGCTATAGCAACTCTCATAGGCTCTCAGAAAAACGCAATTTTTGCTTTTGCAGATTGTTAAAGTCAGAGCATCACAATAACTTCCGGTTCTCACTGTGATAGATATGAAGTAATTGCACTTACACTAGTACGCGTAACAGTGTTTGTATTTGTCCTTCCAGTCCCTGTAAAAATAAAACATAGATCTCTTCTCCTTAAGCTCTGAAGCAATTCCAATAACTTATGCAAGACCTATATTTCTCTCTGCAAGATGATTTAACTTTCACCTGATTTAAGTAACAAAATAGCCCTCAAAGATACTTAAAGCCTTGCTGTAATTAACATAACTGCATTTAGATGCCATTCATGACAGATAATTCTAACACCTTGTGGGAAAAAAAAGTTGCATGCTGTAAACATTATAAACATATTCAAATAAGCTTAACACAATCTGCCATGCTTATTTCTGCCTAGATCATGGACCAGCGAAATGGTTAATGCAAATGGATTTATAATTTGCTTTGGGGGGCCAGTTTCTTCTCCTTATTTATTAGCCCAGCTGATGGGGCAGATTTGATGAGGCACTTCTGGAATAATTGAGTCATCACACAAAGAAGGCTGCTAGCATTCAGAGTGGTTTTATCAGCAGCAAGCAGGCCTGATTACTGACAATTACACTCTGATCCGGTGATGGAGGAGAAAGAGCCAACGAGTGGGAAATGTCCGTGTTTCTATCCAGGAATAATTTCTACATTCATTTTACATGCTAAGTGTTTCCTATCTCTGCATAATAAACTGTAAACAGGAATAGATGGCACAATGTCCCTTAATATTTCCTGGTAATGAAGACACAAATGTACAGTGAGTGCTGATAAATATAGATGAAACATAAGCTATTCTCCCAGTCTGTATTGTTACCTTTAAAACAAATGCATTTTTGTGGTAAAAGCATAATCATAGCTAATGCAAAAAAATGACAGAAGATTGAAACTGTCCTTGTAACTACATAGAAACTTTGTAAAAGTCCTGTTAATCACTGCTGCTTTAAAGGCTGGCGAGCTGAAGGTGAGATACTAGAAACCACATCATTTTGTTTCTCAACAGTCAACTGTGAAGAACTCCTTGGGTTAGATGCAGCAAAGGACAGAGCAACAGTGACCTCCATTAACACTCAGAGAGAGCACATCTCCATGCTAAACCGAGAAAACAATGAAGCTGGCACAAGGCGACATCTTCACTAGCATGGATTTCAATTTCCCTTCCATCAGGCCTTTCAACAAAACATTGACCATGAATAGTAAAGTTAGATCTAAGATTGCTTGATTCGTCAAGCAGAGCAATGCATTGCTGTCTTTGGGGTGGCATTTTTAACCACTTGTTTACAAGGTTTATTAACAAAATACTATGAGCAAAAAACGCATCTCACAGAGATGCTGGATTAAACTAGCTTTCCCTGTAACCCAGAATCTACTTGGAAACACCTAGAGAAAGGAAATGTTCACACTTCTTAATGTGCTTCCGTAGATTTTAGTGGGAAAATTTTAATTTTCTGTAATATTAAGTTTCCTCTTTTAAAAAACCAATCAGGTACGAAGCTCCACATAATGAACCTGCCCGGGTCTGTTTGCTTAATCTTTTCTCTAAAGCCCCTTCCTGGCTTCCAAAGAAATAAAAGTTATTCTCTGTTTTCCTGTGGTAACTATGGAAACTCTGTTTTATTAAACTAACCACTTAACTTCAAGGCTTGTGTGGCAACTAAATGTGCTATTTTCAGTAAATCTATACTAAACAACCTGATAATGTCAAAACATTTTTAATAAAGTTCAAAGAGCACTTGTTGATTCACAAATAAAGCTTTTTATTATGTAAAGGGAATTTTCTCTATTTAAGCTATTTCATTATATAGATTATTACACAATGTACTTGATAGCTTTAGACATTTTCCATTTTCCTTATCTATCTTTAAGAGGTTCTTTAGAATTTTTTCAAAAATTCTGCTATTTTTCCCAACAGTAACTGTTTGTTTTTCAAAAAATCTTCCTCATATTTTGTACCTTTGAATTAAGATAAAATATAGTTATTTATCTTTGTTATCTGACTATGAAATATGGAATGGGAGAATATACTGAAATTTGCAAAGCAAATGACACAACTCAATTGTGGAGGTCAATGGGGCACTGGATTTTTGCAGAATGATCCTTGGATTTTATTCTCACTACAGTGTTTAATTTAATACAGATTTTTAAAAAATACGAGTATTATTCTCCTAAGAATTTACTCATTATTTGTTCAGTACACACATATTGAGAAGAAATCTACAGATTGCCCTGCTAGACAGTGGGCATAAAAGGATACGTAAAGCACAATTCTTGTTCTCAAGAGTTCAAACCAGGAAGTTGAATATTCTGATATTATGTGCAAGGTATTATTACAGAGGGAGGCAGAAGGAACAATGGGAACACAGACTTAGACCAGACTGGAAAAGCTTCCAGAAGATGATGATTCCTGAAAAATTCATCCCTAGAGAGATTCAGAGAACTATGACTAGGATAAAGCAATGTCCCCAAAGACCAATTGAAAGGACACCAATGGTTGAAATTGTTCTTGGCTTTGTTAAACAATGAATTAAAGCCATATTTTTATATAGTTACAAGAGGGTCAGAGAATTGATGGTCAAATTAGATACCTAAAATGAAATGTTTTGAATTTGATGATTTCATTTCTACGTTTCAAAGGAACTTTTTCCTTTAGCGTCAGAACTGCAAGATCTGTCTGCTGAAATGTGATTTGTCATTCATATTGTGGTTGACAGCATCACCCAGAATTCTGTATTCCAATAGTGTTTTGATGGCACTCTCATCTTGATGACGATGTTCTGCCTGATATTAGCTTGTCTAGGTCCAGTTTCCCTTCCCTGGGCTGGTGGGTTCATGGAAGCAAAGGGCTCTATTGTTGACCTTTTGATGTAACATAATTTTGTGGCCATAATAGGTGCTCAATACACTATTATTGAATTGAATTGAAATAAGTGAAAAATAACACTTTTCAGATGCTTGAGATAATTGTTAATTGGATTTCAATACAAAACAACCGAGACATTTTAGCATCTGGAATAGTATAGATTTTATCTGTTTGATTGCCATGCCAGTTAAGAAGAATTTACAATTTTTTCTTCTTTTATGTTGAAAACATCAGCTCCCAACATGCAAAGGAGAGCAAGTGTGAAGTGTAATAGATTTTATGGTCAGATTTTTTCAAATATCTACTTTTATCTCATTTACGTGAAAAGTTATGGCTTATGATTTAAATGGATCCTTTTGCAGGAATAAAAGTTAAATGTAGAATAGAAATAATAGTTATATTTTTCCAGATTTGGAAAGAAAACTATATAGGAAGATCTTCAACTCATTTAAACTATAACACAGTCCCTAGTTCTTAGACTTCACTTTTCTCACTTATAGTTTCCAGACTGGCCTGACTATTGTGCACCTACATTTATTTTAAGCAATGTATGTTCATATATTCATACTGATGACTTTTGTATGGGAGAGAAAATGGCACTCACCATAAGTAAAGACAAAACCAATTTATTTTTTAATCAAAATGATGAGGCAACACAGTATTTTCTAAATAAATACACCTCACCTTTACCAAACTCACAGAGTGATAGGCATTCTTGTGAGAATTTGTATGTGCTTTCTTACTTAGTCATCTTAGCATGTCTATGGTGAAGTATTATTGATGTTACATATGAGAAAAGGGAAGGAAATTGAGCTCACCACCTTACCCGGGGTTCACACAGGTAGAAAGAGGTAGAACCAGGATTCACATGGCCACCATCTGCTTTCAAACACTAGGCTCGGCATTCTTTGACTGTCAGGTCTCTGCAGCAGAGACCTGGCCTTCTGTCCCTCAATGTTCCATTCCACTCAGCCATGCTCAGGTAAACGTGGACTCACTAAAAAGTCCAATAAAGCGTGTACTCATTTGTACCTTGGGTGACACAGGTATTGCATTTACAAATATTTCATATAAAGAATTTCTGGGGAAGGAGGGTGTCACAAAGTAGAAAACAGAACTCTCTGAGTTGGCAATAACCATCATTCTAATTGACAAAATCAATATTCCAATTCTTACAGACTACCAATCTTAGCCTCTCAAGAACATTTTCTCTTTACTCAAATGCAGGAATTTACTTATAGGATTTAGATTGCCAGCTGCAAAACATGTCCCATCTATTGGGGGCTTATTTTATGTATTAGTTTTCTATTGCTGCTGTAACAAATTTTTACAAATTTGATGGCTTAAAAAGGCAGAAAGGTGTTATCTTATAGTTTTAGAGGTCCAAAGTCTGGTATGGTCTCACCAGACTAAAACCAAGTTCAGCTACACTCCATTCTGGAGGTTCCAAGGGAGAATGCATTTCCTCACTCATTGGGCTGTTGGTGGAATCCAGTTCCTTGCTGTCGTAGGACTGAGTTCCCTGTTTTCTTGAGGAGAGCCATTCCCAGCTTCCATAGCCCACTCCTTTTTCGGTGAATGGCCTGCTTCCTCCATTTTCAATGCCAGCAATGCTGGGTAATGTTGAGTCCCACTCACATCTCATCTCCCCAGCTCATTCCTTGGCCTTTTTCTGAAGGACCATGTGATTAGTTGGCCTTTTTTAGATAAACAGGATAATCTCAAAGGTCTTCATTAAATCACATCCCTTTTGTCATGCAAGATAACATATTCACAGATTTCCGGGATTTCATGGATATTTTGGGGGGAGGGTACCTTATCCTGTCTACCACATTTTTAAATCATACATGTTAATTCTGAATGTCTTACATATTAATGCCCCTAATATCAGACATATGAAGTCATGAATCAGGATGAGCAGGTATAAACACTCCTCAAAAATCTATATGAATATAACCCAAATTACCATGAGGATACCAACAATAACCAAAGCAAGCATTTTTTCTGGTCCTCTAAAATGAAGTTCCTTAACTTCTCAGGTTTTTGATGGATGTTGAGAAGTTGGAGATTCTTTTTCTTTGGGGGAAAAGTTTATTTTTAAATAGATTTTACTTACCTTCCCTAAAAGCTACTGGATCTGAACTGGAGAGTTTCCATCACTCCTGAGGAAAAGCATCGGAGGAGGAAAAATGGAAAGAAAAACAAAAAGAAAACATAATTAAATGGCATTTATCTACAGCTTATTAACTGTATAAAACAATCCTTTCAAGTAATTTCCATGCTGACTATTAGAATATGGGTTAAGGTATTACCGATCTTCAATAGTTAAACAATATTCATTTGAAAGAACTCTCCTTAATGAGAAAAACAGGTGTCTACTGTTATCAGAAAATGCTTTTTAGATTTGAGGCCTTTTGTTCATAAGTACATTTGAGAACCTTTTCTAGGGACACACCTGAGAGTGAAAGTGAATTATCAATGACAATCTTTTCTGGGAAAAAAAAAAAAAAAGAATCAGTGGTTTAACACTAATTTCTAATCAGATCCTACAGAAAGGAACAGCCCGCACGGCAGCTGTACTTTTCCCAGGGTTAATTACCTTTCACTGCTCTCTACTAATGAGTCAGCTGTTCCTGTCATTGCACACTACACTGGTTCATCTGGAACTCTAGCTGTGGACAAACACAGGAGTGACAGTCCCATTTACATACGGGGTGGGGGCATGTTGTGTAAAGATTTCAAAAGGATTTTTTAAAAAATCCTTTAATCCTCACGTGTCTCCACGCTAAAAATATTTTTACAAAGAAGGTTGTACTTGGTCAGCTACTGTTCTTCCTCCCAGATCCCTGGGTTCACCACTAGTAGATATAAAATAGTGCCGAACCCTTGGAAAGAGGCGAACTTCACCATCTCCACAGAAAGCTTTGTCTCACTGATGCCTTGACACCAGAACAATCACCCTATAGGATGGAAGGATAGCCTCAAAAGTTTGCAACTTCTACCACTAGTAAAAAGACTTCTGGAAAAATTCATACTGCAGAAAATTAGACTCAAGGTAAAAAACAACCTAAGAGAAAAAGATCCCCAAAATATCTTAGCATTGCTTGTACATGAAAAGTGAATTAGAAAATTGCAAGTTCCACAAAAAAAAAAAAGTTGGACTTGAAAGCTATGTTTTGACCTAATATGTCTAGATCACTGTGGGAAATTATATATATGTATGTGTAAGTGTGTATATATATACAATTTATTACCCAGATAATAGCTCTTTCATATAGTGGCTCTGCTTTCCATCCCATAATGCAGACACAGTGGGCCCTTATATATTTTTTATCGTGGCAACCAGAAGTTTAAGCATCACTTCCCTCCTTTTAATTCCAGAGGTAACTGAGAGGGATGTCCAAACAGTAAGCATACACTGAGTTCCACTTTCCTAGCTTCCAGAATGCCTCTGAGTAAAGGATACCCTCTCACTGGTAAGTTCCTCACTTTAAGTCTTAAAATTTTAGAACAGTGGCTCTCGGACGTTAATATGCATCAGAATCACCTGGGCGGGGGTTTTTTTTGTTTGTTTTTTTGTTTTTTTTTTTTTGATGGAGTCTTGCTCTGTAGCCAGGCTGGAGTGCAGTGGCATGATCTCGGCTCACCACAACCTCCGCCTCCCGGGTTCAAGCGATTCTTCTGCCTCAGCCACAGGAGTAGTGGGGACTACAGGTGCATGCCACCACGCCCAGTGAATTTTTGTATTTTTAGTAGAAACGGGGTTTCATCATGTTGGCCAGGATGGTCTTGATCTCTTGACCTCGTGATCCACCCGCCTCGGCCTCCTAAAGTGCTGGGATTACAGGCGTGAGCTGCAGTGCCCGGCCGGGTGGCTTCTTAAGTGGCACGTTCTGGTGCCAACACTCTGAGGTTCTCACAAGGGTCCAGGTGCTCCTGTTGCTCCATGGACTGCACTGAACAGCAAAGTGTCAGAGCAGTGGCTGTGGAACCTCAATGACATCAGAATCTCCTGGAGGGCTTGTGAAAGCCCAGGCTATGCATTCCGTAGATCCGTGGTGGGACATGAGAATGTGCATTTCCAAGTTCCCAGATGATGTTGGTGTTGATAAGTTTGCAGACCATACTTTGAAAACTACTTCTCAGGTATTCAATATTAAATGTGTTGAAGAATCCCAACCCCCAAAAGCTAAATATACCCACGTAGAGCAGAAGTGCTTCCACTTTATTTTTGAGCTATTTATTTGCTCTGGTTTTAATACTCTACGATAGAAAGGAACAGATAAAAAGTGAATGTTCTGGCCCATCATTGAAATACATTCTCAGATCCACTTTATAGCTTATTGAACTTGATCTTCCCTTCAGATGAAGCCATTCATGTCAAGAAAGAAACGGCAATTATGTACTTCTTCATTCAAGGTGCCATTATCAAATATAAGCTCACAAATTACAAATCTAAGAGTTTGCACAATATTTAAACTTGCCAAAAGCAAATAAAATACGGGAATGAATTAATTACAAATTATATTATAAAAACAAATTTAAATGTCAAACAAAGATGCAAATTTCCTTGAGACATTCAATATTTTTATCAGCCCTAGTAAATTCTGACTTACTTTCCAAATGGTGCAGCAGGTTTCTTATATATAGTGGTATATGAGGTGTTCCTTGTTGATCATTGCTATTTTGAAGAACACATTATCCTGAAAACTTCTTGGAGGATGGAAACATTTTAGTCTAATACTAAAAATATATTTGCATTGCTGTTCACGTAAATATCTCTGTGATAAAGCTGTTACAAGGGTATTTTGCAATATTGTTCACAGGAATACATATTTCAGGAAGAAGGCAATAATAAGATAAATTATAGAATAAAACATCTGCTGAATATCTTTCAATAAAGAGATGGAGGGTGCTTCTCTAAACAGCAAGTCATTCACCAAGCAGAAGTTAGGTGCTTTGGCAGTGATCTGCTCAGTTCATAAAGGACTAGTTAGTGTTCTAAACATGAACTTATCAACTAGTTCTCCAGTAAAGCTGGGAGAATGTAAGCACATGAGAAAGATTTTAAAAGAATCAGTGCCCCTTCTGAATTCTCACTGCCACCTACTTGTTTTTGCTGTTCCACAGATATTTATTTTAAAAAGCTACTTTAAAATATCAGTCTCATCTAAATACAAGAGGATAATATCACAAATAAAAAAATGTGATTAATAGCAGTGTAACTAACCCTCTTGGTATAGAACACTATTATTTAATTAATTCATTAATTTATGTACTCAAATCTTCATTAAGCACCTATTCTTCTGGAGAATGTTTGTATAAACCAGTGGAGTCCTCAGTGAGTGAAGAGGGGTGTATAGTGAATGCCACTCCAATAGTGAATCTATTTCTGTTGCATAAATCAAAGAGATAATAAAATAAAAATCTCCCTGCAGATGTGGAGGCCAAATTTATTTCTTGATAACATGGGAGAACAATCTGATAAGTTTGACAAAAACTCCACCCTAGGAGTACAAACATCAGGGTGTGTAGTTTGAGTGAAGAAGAATTCCTAATCCTACAGATCTAGGATGGACAGACATTCTGTTGTCATGGTGTGAGCCTGTTGTCATGGTGTGAATGTCAAGATCCTAGTTGATCCCTCTCTCCTTGGATGCCTTTCAAGAGTTACAATGATTCAGATTAAATAAGTGCCTCTAGTTATTTGAATATCTGATTGATAGTTGTCTTCCATGACCAATGAGAGGTCAGTACAGTTTATGTCAGGTGTTTTGTCCAATGCTTATCCAATTTAAGTCATTATTTTCATTGGCTTTCACCAGCCAATTGGCTTCTCTCTAGATCACAGTGTCTCATTAGCTGTGGCAAATTACTGAGGGAATCTGACCTTTTTGGTTTTCTTTTTAAAGTAAATTAAATTTAATCGAATTTGTTATTGGATATTGACACATTATAACTATATGTTTATGGAATACAAAGTGATGTGTATGTAGAATGCAGAATCATGGAATCAAGCTAATTTGCACATCCATCACCTCAAATATTTATCATTGATTCCTCTTGCCTAACTGAAACATTGCACCTTTGACCAACATCTCCCCAATCCCTACTACCCCAACCTCTGGTAACCACCATTCTGTTCCCTGACTCTATGTCCAGTCCTTCTTGGTTTTCTGTCCAAGGTAACAGATTATTTATTTTTTGGCTATGTTAAATTTTTCCAAAAAAAAGCATGCACAGGCATTCCCAAAAAATGCCTTAGAAGAACAACAGAATCCCAGCCTTTAAAGATCTAATTTATACAAGGTGCTTTCAAAGTGAATGACAACCACTAAGGAAAACGGTGTTGAGATTTCTTAAAGAACTAAAAGTAGAACTACCAAACTCGGCTCACTGCAACCTCTGCCCCCGGGTTCAAGTGATTCTCCTGCCTCAGCCTCCTGAGTAGCTAGGATTACAGATGCCTGCCACCACGCCCTAATTTTTTGTATTTTTAGTAGAGACAGGGTTTCGCCATCTTGACCAGGCTGGTCTGAACTCCTGACCTCGTAATCCATCCGCCTCGGCCTCCCAAAGTGCTGGCATGAGCCACCAGGCCCTGCCAGAACTACTGTTTGATCCAGCAACCCCACTACTGCGTATCTACCCAGAGGAAAAAGTCATTATACCAAAAAGATACTTGCACACGCATGTTTGCAGCAGCACAATTTGCAATTGCAAAAAAATGTGAAACCAAGCCAAATGTCCATCAATCAACAACTGGATAAAGAAACTGTGTGTGTGTGTGTGTGTGTGTGTGTGTGTGTGACAGAATGCTACACAGCCATAAAAAGGAATGAATTAATGGCATTCTCAGCAACCTGGATGGGATTGGAGACCATTAGTCTAAGTGAAGTAACTCAGGAATGGAAAACCAAACATTGTATGTTCTCACGCATAAGTGGGAGCTAAGGTGTAAGGATGCAAAGGCATAAGAATGATATAATGGACTTTAGGGACTTGGGAGAAAGGGTGGGAAGAGGGTGAGGAATAAAAGACTACAAATTGGGTTCAGTGTATACTGCTTGGGTGATGGGTGCACCAAAATCTCACGAATCACCACTAAAGAATTTACTCATGTAACCAAATATCACCTGTTCCCCAAAAACCTATGGAAATAAAAAGTTTTAAAAGCAATAAGCATTAATAAAAAAAAAATGACACAGATGAATGCCACTTAAAAAATACATAAAAATAAAAAAAGAATGTTCCTTAAAGGAAATTCTTGCCTTGTGGTAAACTAGATGAACTAGAGTTCATCTCCTGAACTTCTCCTGCCCCACACCTGGTCTCTGGGTTCCCACAGGAAACCACACCTGCTCCTATGGTAGCCCCTAACCCACAGAGGAGTCCTGATTCAGAGCTCATGATCAGCTTCAGACTGGAAGCTCCTACAGGAAGGGCAAGGGGGCTCTTCTCTCTGCTTCTCCTTTGTAAGCAAGGTGCTCCTGAGGGCATGGCCTATTCACATGAGAACCAGCTGACTAAGTGTTGTATTAAGAAAAAAAGGGAAGTATGATGAGGCCCCTGACCCTGTGATTTGAATTTTAGGAAAACTATGGACCAAATATTTAGAGATAAAACAGTAAATATCCACAGCCTGTAGCAAAAAGTGATGCTGGTGAAAACATGCAGTTCCAATTCATTTGTAAGACTCATACATGTGAAGCTTAAACCAGGTAATTCTGTATTATTTGTTATATCTCAAAACTAGTGAAATAGGAAATAATCTTATGAACAGTTTACTCATAAGTTGAGATTAGTTTTACAAATTAAGAAAATACAAATGGATAAAAAGCCTATGCAGTATTGCTGTATCTTCGACATAAGAACAACTATCAGCTTTGGTGCAGGGGGAGCGGATATTAACACTGAAGGACCGCCACTGCCAGATCAATCATATGCTACAATTAAAGGAGTGACTGGCATATTAAAAATGCCGAAAGAAAATACTAAACTAAACTGGGTAGTTCTGAAAATACCGGGCAATAAATAAAAAGAAAATAGAAGAAATAAAATATTATTTATCATGACAATATAAATGAATATGCTAAGCAACATACTGATCTTGGATTAAATAGTGGCAGTGGTGGGAAGTAGAAAATAGCAGATGATGCTTTAAAATGGTCTAAAGGAGGCAACAAGTAAGCATGAATCAGAGGAGGCTTCCAGCAATTGCTGCAGTCACTATACATTGCCACTGACGAAGGCATTGGACTAGGCATTGCATAGTTATGGTATTTAAATCTCACCACAATCTAAGGAGGTTCACATTATTATTCCCAATTTAAGCTGAGCGAACTTAAGTCACTCTTTTAGTACGAGCTAGTATTCAGAACTATATCTAGGCTGAACGCAGTGGCTCACGTCTGTAATCCTAACACCTTGGGAGGCCAAGGCGGGTGGATCTCTTGAGTTCAGGAGTTCAAGACCAACCTAGCCAACATGGTGAAACCCTATCTCTACTAAAAATATAAAAATTAGCTGGGCACGGTGGCAGGTGCCTGTAATCCCAGCTACTTGAGAGGCTGAGGCAGGAGAATCGCTTGAACTTAGGAGGTGGAGGTTGCAGTGAACCGAGATGGCGCCACTGCACTCCAGCCTGGGCAACAGAGTGAGACTCCCTTTCAAAAAAAAAAAAAAACAAAACGATATCTGATGCCAACATTCTTTCTGCTGTGTAGCTCTAGCTAAGATGGCAGTGGAAGCAAGATACCTGAACATCTTTCTTTGAGAAAATCATAGAAAGACCCACAATGATAGGGTGGTCTCTTAGGGAATGTGAGTTTTTGTGCTGAATTAGACAGGAGATAGACTGGATAGACTATTGGAATACCAGTCAAAAAAGCTAAGATAATGGGAACACTGAAATACGGTAAAAATCATAAACCTGGTATGCTGGGGAGGACAGCAATAAATGACCTGGGAAATACTTTACGGATGATTGGAGACTGTGAGCACTGTCTGATTCAGCAGAGTTAGAACGGTGACACACTCTGTCTCTCAAGTAACACCAACCTACGTTCGAATCCTAACTCTGCTGTTCTGTGATTACAGAACTGCAGTTACCTCCCTCACCATCAGGTTCCTCATCTGTTAAAAGGGACAAACAGATCCTCCCTCTAGAACTGCAAGGATCGCATGAGATGCCACGGATAAAAGCATGGTACACAGTGGACCTTCAGTAAAATGCCATGATCCAAAAAGAGATCAGTCCCTAGGCAAAGCCCACAGGTATGTGGTCCACAATGAATGCCCCAATGTGGGCATGGCGAGGACTTGTGTTGATGAGAGTAATTACATCTCTGAGGATTAAGCAGCCCATTTTCTTCAAGAGAACATGGAGTTAGTAGGATAATTCGTTAAGC
The DNA here is from genome assembly GCF_049350105.2 of Macaca mulatta. Classification (NCBI taxonomy): domain Eukaryota; kingdom Metazoa; phylum Chordata; class Mammalia; order Primates; family Cercopithecidae; genus Macaca; species Macaca mulatta. The sequence goes on from NC_133413.1 coordinate 62,843,871, forward strand.
ATTCATTAAAAAATATTCATTTTTTTCTATTATTCTATTATTTCTTTACACTAGATACTATTATAAATGCTTTATGTATATTAACTCAATCTGCATAACAAATGTATGAATCAGGAACTATTAATTATTTCCATCTTTAAAGTTAGGAGATTGAAATGCAGAGCATCTCAGTGCTTGCCTGGGGCCACATAGCTCCTGAGGAGTAGCACTGGGATTGGACTCTTGCACTCAAGCCCATTTGTTAGATCAAAACAATCTATCATCATCACAAGATGGGTGATGGAGATGAAGGGATGGATAACACAGATATTATGGAGCCAGTGTGGGAGCCAAACTCAAAAACAAGGAAACAATAAATATTCAATGCAGTTGAAAGCAGTGATAAATGCAATGGGACAATAATGTAGGCTAGAAGATGGGCTATTTCACATTGAGGCAGGAATGACCTTTGCTGACTGAAGAAAGGATGCAAGAACCATGTGCCATAGTGTAAACAGTTAAAGCCCTTGTACCTAGAATAAATAAAAAACCATTACAGCTCAATAATAAAAAGACAACCCAATCAAAAATGGGCAAAGGACTTGAATACACATTTCCACAAAGAATGACCACTAAGCACATGAAAAGATGTTCAACATCATTAGTCATTAAGGAAATGCAAATTAAAATCATGATGAGATACCACTGTGAACCCATTAAGACGGTGAAAATAAAAAAGACTGACAATAGCAAGTGTCGAAGAGGATGCAAAGAAATCCAGCCTTCACATGTTGCTAGTAGAAATGTAAAATGTTCAGCAACATTGAAAAATAGCTGGCAATTTCTCAAATGGTTAAACATAAAGTTACTATATAATCCAACAATTGACTTCTAGGTACATACCCAAGAAGAATGAAGACATGTGTCTACTTGAGAAATTGTACATAAATATTCATAACAGCATTATTCACGGTAACCAAAAATTGGAAACAATCCAAATGTCTATCAACCAATTAAAGGAACACAAGAGGTGGTACATCCAATCAGTGGAATATTATTCAGCAATAAAAAGGAATGAAGTACTAAATTAGTGCAACCTCTATAGAAAACAGTAAAGACATTTCTCAAAGAACTAAAAACAGAACTACCATTCAATCCAGGAATACCACCACTGGTATCTACCCAAAGGAAAAAAATTATTACACCAAAAAGATACCTGAACATGTATGTTTGTTGTAGCATTAGTCACAATAGCAAAGACATGAAATCCACCTAATTGTCCATCAACGGATGACTGGATGAAGAAAATGTGGCTTAAACACGCATGTGCATATACATGTATACACCATGGAATACTGCTCAACCACAGAAAAGAGTGAAACCATGTCCTTTGTAGCAAGATGAATGGAACTAGATGCCATTACTTTAAGGAAAGTAAGTTGGAAACAGAAAGTCAAATACCACATGTTCTCACTAATAAATAGGAACAATGTATGAACATGGACATAGAAAGTTGAATAATAGACATAGGAGACTCGGAAGGGTGGGAGGTGGGAGGAGGGTGAGGGATGAAAAATTACTTAATAGGTATAATGTACCCTATTTGGATGATGGTGACATTAAAAACTCAGACTTCACCACTGTGCAATATATCCATGTAACAAAACTGCACTTGTACCTCCTATATCTATACCGATAAAAGGAATGAAGTAGTTATATATGCCGAAACATGGATGAGCCTTGAAAACATGCCAAGTAAAAGAAGCCAGGCAAAAAGATCACATATTATGTGACTCCATTTATATGAAATGCCCGGAATAGGCAAATCTACAGAGACATAAAGTAGATGAGTTGTTGTGCAGGGCTGGGAGGATTATGTTGCATCTTCCCTTTGGAAGGTGAGAGATAAGGGGTGCAGAGTTTCTTTTTTGGAAAATAAAAATGTTCTAACATTGACCATGATGATGAATGCAAAACTCTGAATATACTAAAAACCATTAAACTGTACACTTGAAATGGGTAAATTGTATGATATGTGAATTATATCTCAAGAAAGCTGTTAAGAAAACAGGTGGAAACACAGAGACCACAGTAAGATGCCTGCATGCTATTTTAAGAATGATAGGCAGTTCTTGGACAGCTTTGAGCGCTGGCATCACACAGGAAAATCAGTTTTTGGACCATGGCAGTCAACTGGGTATGAGAAGATGAGCCTAGATGGGGTGGAGGTGGTAAAGGTGAAGAGAATGCAAGCAGTTGAAGTTCTAACTCCATTACAAAAAGAAAAAGCAAAAAAAAAAAAAAAACCACCCCACAAATTAAGAACAGATGTGTATCAGCTGCCTGCTATGATCCAAACGCATGACTTTCAACTCCCCAACATGGGGTTTCTATTAGAGAAGGCAAGCTCTTCCTTCTCTCATGCCTCCTACTTTTTCTCTATAGGACCCCAGATGGGGAGAACAGTTTCCATTTCCCAACCCCAATCTCCTTTTTTGAGACAGGATCTCACTCTCTCACCCAGACTGGAGTGCAGTGGCATGCTCATGGCTCACTGCAGCCTTGACCTCCCTGGCTCAAGCAATCCTCCCACCTCAGCCTCCTGACTAGCTGGGACCACAAGCACAGGCCACCACACTTGGCTAATTTTTGTATTTTTTGTAGAGACAGAGTTTTGTCATTTTGTCCAGGCTAGTCTCGAACTCCTGGGCTCAAGCGATCCGCCCACCTCAGCCTCCCAAAGTGCTGTAATTACAGGCGTGAGCCACCAAGCCCAGCCTCCACTTTCCCTTTAGCCTTTCTAATTGCATGAATTGTTTAAGACTGTTTCAAATCCAAGAGAAAAATCGCTAGCTTTTCTGGTTCTCATTAGTTTTTTAGTTTTCTAAGTTTCTATGCCAATATCAATTATATATAATTGATGTATGATAATATAAAACTTAAGTGTTAGATAGAATGTTTTCTTTTTAATTATACTATGTAAATATAATAATTAACAAAGACTAACATGTTAAAGGAACTTGTAGTTTAAAACTGTTTCACACTGAGTCTACAGAATTTTGCTACCTCATTTTACAGAAAATTTTGAGACTATTAATTCTGAATAGTCTTAACATCTCATCTGTAGGCTTATACAGGTGTCTTAATCTGTGTGCATTCCTCCTTTCTTCTGGTTTTAGAGGAAGAAAAGAGATCCTCTCCTTTCGAAGGATGGGTTCTTTACTGGGCTCACTTTACATTTGTTTCCTGCTTCATCTACTTTTTCTTTCTTCTGTATCTGAAAACTTTTCTGTCTTCTTATCTCTCCTGGTTCTTTCTCCTCGGCGTAGAAACACATTTATTCTTTACATATTACTATCTCTGTTTTTCAGGGTCAAACTTCTTAATAGTCCCAGAGGCTTCCTTTCTTTTCTTACCTTGCTTTCACTACACAACTCATGGACTGCTATCTGGCACATCTAATGGTGCCGGATCAGTCTATTTTCAGAGCAACTCACATGATTGCTCAGTCTTTTCCTAAATAAGCCATTTATGTCTCTGGTTTATGTCTCACTCTACATATTCTCCTTGGAAACCACATCCAAAAGTGTATCTCTTCATCCCAGGTCTCACTCCTGAATTTCAGATCCACTAATCAACTGTACATTCAATGTCACCACCCGGTTGTCTCTCATTCAATATGTACAAGAAAGGACCCATTACTTTTCCCTCTAAACAACCTCTTCCTTCCGAATCTCCTATCTTGGCTAACCATTCATCTGGTAATCCAAGCCAGATACCTGTCATTTATGAGTCTTTATCAGTTTTCAAATATATGTCCTGGGCTTGCCTCTTGCATAGGACAGGTCCTACTGTACTGTGATTGCCATTTGCTCCTGTCACCTGCATTGGAATAAGTTCCTTGAGTACTTATGTCTACATTCTCACTTCTTGATTCAGTTGCTGGAAACTAGTCAATGTTCAATATGTTTGTTGAATGGATGGATTCAAGACTCCTTAAATGCCTCTTCTGTAAAATCTTCCTTGATGCTACCTTTAAACAAAGGTGGTCCTTCTATTCTTTAAGACAGAACTTAATTTTTTAGAGGAAAATAGAATTGGCCACGCCTGGTGAAGATGCTCTGGCCCCACATACGTTAAGGCTGAGTAATATAGTGAAACTGGATGTGGCCACAGCCTATTCTGTCTTTGTAGAGGGTGCTGTGCAAGTCTGTCCTAGCATGTGAACAAAAACCCAGACAAGGTTGGCAGCTTTGCCTACGTATCACTTTCTTCTACTGTGGCTTATAAGGTTATTAGGGGCAGATGCTGTGGCTCATATTCACTGTCTACACTTCTGATACTTTTAGGCCTGTAAATATTTCTTAGTCAACTGATTGCACAGAACCTAAATAACTTGCTCACAATTTTCTAACTAACGTTTTTGACTTCATTGTCTTGGAAACTTTAGTACATGAAAAATACAAACATCATTCTAAATCATATTCAGCTGGAATAAAATATCTTAATCTCCTGTGAACATGATGTGACATCTACCTAGGAGGAACTATAATAATGTAATTGAAACTCTTCCTTCTTTTTTTTCCATTAGAGGCACAAAAATGGGGAAATTCTTCATTTCTACATGCTTTCTTTTATAAAAGCAAACATGTACACATATCTCAATATGTTAAAGTTTCTCCGCTAGGTACTGAGAAGAATAAAATGATTTTAAATACAGTTTCTCTTCTAAGTGATTTTTGTCAGCCCTCAATAACTTGACTCTTTTTACTTATTAGTACACTTTCAATATGGCATTTTTCAAAAGACTAAAAAACGCTTGCAGATTAATCTATAATAAGTTAAGGAAACTATACAAGCATTGTAACAGTAACTACCTAATTAAGATCTAAAATACAAAATAAATATTACAGTGTGTCTAAACATATTAGCAACCTGTAATCTATCTTTTCAAATATTTTTTAAAGCAATTGAGCCTTCTTTCAAGTGCAATCTTAGTGACAAGCCCATAGAGTAAAAGCACAGAGGCAGACTGTTGGGTGGCTGCACACCCACTCCGGGGGCTATGGTGCCTGAGGTTGAATCCAGTCTCTGACCAAGCAGCTCTGGCATCACGGACAAATTGCATGGCTCTCCATGGTGCAGTTTTCTCCATGATAAACAGGGGATGCTAGCCGACCTTATCTTATAGACTGTTGCTTTGGTGACATTGTGAGAATAAAAAGAATTAATTAATATAAAGTACTTAGGTAGCCAGGCACTGTGGCTCATGCCTGTAATCCCAGCAGTTTGCGGATCCGAGGCAGGCTGATCATTTGAGGTCAGCAGTTCAAGACCAGCCTGGGCAACATGGTGAAACCCCATGATTTAGTAGAGGTTTAATAGAAACCTCTACTAAAAATACAAAAATTAGCTGGGGGTGGTGGCAGGCACCTGTAATCCCAGCTACTCGGGAGGGAGGCTGAGGCAGATTTATTTGAATCCCGGAGGCAGAGGTTGTAATGAGCGGAGATCACGCCATTGCACTCCAGCCAGGGCAACAATAGTGAGACTCCGCCTCAAAAAAATATATACTTAGAAGAGTGGTTGGCTCTATGTCAGTGTTATTATTATTATTATTGGACAAAAATATTTTCTGCTTGACACTAAAATACTCAGAGGAAGAATTCAATTACCAGATGTTTCTATGTATCTATGTTTATATTGACAGAGCTAAGATTTCTGGCTATTTGGCCAAATGTTGAACTTTGGATCTAATGTGTAGCATCAGAGCTGAAGCTCCTGTGATTCTCAGAACAGGCTACTTCTGATATCAAGGTTAATTGGTGTGCTAAATATACATGTCTTACAGAGGTATAATGAGTGCTTCTGCAGTCTTTGAATTATTTTTCAAATTCATAGGATGTTTTAAATTTTAAAAAGTTCATGGAGTTATAGAATTTGGGGGATGTAAAGGGCTCCAGGGGTCCCCTAGCATGACCCTTAATATGACAGATCTTATTAATAAGAAAAATAAAGCAACTTGTCAAGTCACTTCATCAGGATCATTCAACTACTTAATGATATTTAACTATGACTGGAACCCAGGTGTACTTGGGACTCAGCGTCATTTGACACTATATTGCTGTCACAGATTTTTCCTCTCTATTCTGTTCCCAGAGACACTGTATCCTAAGGAGAGATTAAGGGAAAGGGTGTGGGGAACAGTCAGATTTGGGCTCAATCTGGGTTCAAGGTTGGTGACATAAGGAAGGGCATCTTCACATCTCTAGTCAGTTGCTTCATTTGTAAAAATAGGATACTAATGGAATTATTATGAGCACTAAATTACATAATGCATCTAAAGAACTTGACACAATGCCTGGCACAGTGTAAGCACTTCACAAATGTTAAGGATCATTATTATAATTATTGTCACATATATCACCATTGTTCTGAACAAATTATATGTACAATGTTGGTACCAAAAGTTCTTTTTCTCATTTACCAAACCCTAAGACGTATTTCTTCAGTCAATGATTTTCCATAGGGTGGCAGGGAGTGGGTGTGAAAGAGAGAAAGAGAGAGAGAGAGAGAGAGCTGTGCATATGCATGTTTCCATTATTTGACAAAGTCAGGTAGCCCTGGATCCTATGGCTTCTTCAATTCCCCTCAGCTTACTTGCAGTCCCTGTGATAATGGCCTGTGTGCTAACCCTAATATGCAAAACCTGACCCTTGGATCCTCCAGCTGATAAGATTTGATTATGGAAGAAACATTCCCAAGGAAGTAGGGCATCGGTTATGGAACTTCACCAAACTTCAAATGTTTACAGTAGCAAAGATGGGCCATGATGAGACTGAATGAGAAACCTGGTCAGTACATGATTTACACCAAGATAAAAATGCTTGGAAATTTGACCTCTAAATCAAAAGGTCTGTATTATCAGCTGTAGCTGTTCTACAATCTGAAATCGAAAGCTGGAAGGGTCTTCAACTGAATGTGAGTATTTCAGAAAAATAAATACCAGTGGGATATTCTATTAGTTCTGAAAGTCTAAGTGAAATATATCTAATTTACCTGTGAAAACCAATGTAAGCAATATTTGGAAGAGTTTTCTTGTTTGCTCATTTTGTTTAGAGTTGGAACCTGCTTTTCAGGAATGAAATGACAGAGCTATAATCCCTAGCAAAAAAATTCCCAAATACATCATAGAAACTAGGATAATCCTTCATGAAGTCAGAAGCAAAAAAAAGAAAACAGGAAATAACTTCCTTTACCATTAAAATAACCACAGCATCCACTCCTATCCCCATTCTTCCATTTCCCCAGGTCTGACACTCTGCAGATGACCGCCCTTATTTGTCCCTACATGTTTTCCAAAATATAAAAGTGAAATAGAGTCCCAAGGGCACTGTACTTGAAAGGTTATGAGAGTTAGAGAATTTTAACCATGCCTGCCAAACCAGCAGATGGCTTGTGATTATAATTATATGCATCAATAAAACGAATAATCTTTACAAAATTTGAATTTCTACTAAAGTAAGGGATTTAGTAAGCAGATGCAACAGAATGCATTTTCTTTAACCCTTTTGGTAGACACTAGTGTCTTTCACACACAAAAAAGATCCAGGACTGCGTAGATAGTAGGTTGTGTACTCTAATTTTTGCCCCTTTCTAGAGTAGTCATAGTGTCAGCCTCAATCTTTTCCTGATTTCATTTACTTCATGAACATATTTCAACCTCACCTCATTTTCACCCTTCAGAATAGAAATGTTAAGACTAATTCTCCACCATTGTTTGATATTTGAAAGAAAATTTAAAAGAGGTAAATACCTTCATTCTAATTCATACCAAGTATACTATAGAAACAAAAGAGCAAACAGTGGACACATCTTTCTATCTGATGGTATTCTTTTACAAATTAGATTTTCAATAACACGTTTTTGTTTTCATATTCTCTTTAATCTACATTCCAGGAATGAAAATACTCTTTATTCTATTTAAATAATTAACCATTTCCTTTCAGTTTGCTTCTGCCTGTCATTATAAGTAAGAGTAACTAAGTTTTATCTCATGCCAAGCATGAATTCACTCATATTGAAATTGGATATATATATGACACATCTGAAAAAAAGGATGGGGTGAGGTTTACACACTGGCCTTCTGCCATGTTTCCTTCATGAAGGAACCTCAGAATTTAGGGAATTAAGTTAAGCTAGCTTTGTTTACTTTCAAATCTTGGAAGGAGTAGAGAAAATGTACCACAAAAATTTTCATTCTTATTTTTTTATAAAATAGTAATGGAAATATTTTTATAGAATTACCAAGTGTAACTCTTCATTAGAATAGTATCAATTAATATACATTTCACCCAGCATACCAACAAATATAATATTTAAGAATATCTGGAGAACCTATATTTAGTGCAGATATCTCTAGCACCTTCAAAGTTAGTTGCACTATATAAATCAAAAAAAGTAAAACAGTCTGATCTAAAATGTTCTTATAGTATTGTAGTTAACTCCACTTAATAGTATAAACAAGTTACTAATAAAACTTTAAAGGCATTGACATTTTTGCAGGTCAATGCAATTTACCTATGGACACAAGATATACGAGATCAGAAATTCTCAGCAACAAAATTCTTTCAAGTTACAACTTAAATATATAGATCAAACCCTATCAGAACAAATGTTCTGACAAGTTAAACCAAAAGAGTAATAAGTTTTTGCCTAAAAATTTATAAATTTGATGTAACATTTGACAACACTATATTCAAATACTCGTAAAGAAATTCAGATATCTCTTGAGTTCACTAGAATGGAATTTTATCTCCTAAGATTAAATATTCAGCAATTAACTGGGTTCAAGATTCTTTACATAGGTGATAAAAATAAATAAAGTAAAATATTTTTCAATTATAACATCCTTAAAGAGGGAAAACTTAAACCAAATTCAATGTATCAATTAAAAGAAACAATCTAAGCCAAAAAACTTATGAAATAAATCCCAAAGGGGCAAAAAAATTTAAAAAAAAAAACAGAAAGAAGAAAACCCCATAATCTTAAGAGTTAAAGACCTATGCTGTAAATACTTAAGTTATAGATGTTTCCTTTTTAAATTCAATGAAATTAAATATTTCTGCTTATAGGGAGTTTAAGTTGACGAGTAATAAAATTTTTAGGTATACTTTTGTTAGCTACTAATAAAACTCTGCATAATAAGCCAATTTAATCACATATGCTTAATATATGTTTAGAATTTTTAACATGTTACCTTAGTCTTGATATGAGCACGCAGACACATAAAATGGAATTGTCACAATGCTTCAGGGACACTCACAAAATTGGGGGCTCTGGAAATGAAAATACGAGAAAGAGTTCTGTACTGGTACGAGAGAATGCACAGGCGGTGTGTGACATGACATTGGCACGTCCACTCGCTGCCTCAAACCGCAAGTGAAAGTTAAAAACACCAAACACAATATGCCAGGGGCATTAGGTAGATGATCTTACTTAATTTTCACATAAGTTATAAGGCAACATTTATCTCCCATCACTCTTGCTCCCATCTAACAGACTAGGAAACCGAGGCCCAGAAAAGTTAGAGAACTTATCCAGGGCACAGACTGAGTCAGTGGAAGAACCAGGTTTCAGATATGTGAACTCGAAAAGGGAGTGTTGTAGATTCTCTTGTCACTTTGTCACTCATATGCACTTAGGATGACTGCCTTATTCTCTAGCAAGCATTTTATAGCTCCTCTTAGATGGGGATCCTTAGGGGTGGAAAAGAGGTATTACTAACAGCATCTACTACAGTCCTCTGAACTAAGCAGTTTTAATATTTATTTGTTAAATGAGTGAATCAGAATAAAAGTTCAGTAATACAAAGTTTATTTCTGACAACACAAAATAAGTTTCTCAAATTTCTTTAAAGAAGGAAGTTGTCAAGTAGATAAAGCCATGCATATTTTCTTTAAATAAAAAAAATATATATTTCAGATGCAAGACCCATATAGGTGGAAACAAGTTTACATAAACCAAAAGTAATGATCTGGGCCTTCTCATTTTAATGACAACACAGACCTATTCTGTTTTGAAGAATGACAATTACATTTCTGTAAAAGTAGCTCCACTCCTTTTCATCCACAGCGATGCAACTAAACGAACTTCAGTCAAGTTTGTACACCCTTTGCTGTACTGGTAAGGATGTGGGTAAAATATTTACAGCCAGCCAAAACAATTACGTGTTTTCTGAAACATTCACTCTTGTATTAACAGGAGGGAACATTAACAACTATAGAAAAAAAAATTGTAATACATGAGATTCAAAAATAAAACATTCATCACAAAAAGAGAGCCTAATACATTTATAATGCCTGAAAGAGTGAACTAGTTGCACAACTCTGCCTTAAACTAAATTTGTTAGGCAGCAACTGTAGCCATTTTTAGATGGTTTGCTTTTTCCATGATTTCTATCACATGAAAGGCATAATGATGATATGACATATTAGAAAAATCTCAACTTAGTAAAATCAAAATCTATTTTCCCCACATATATTTTACTTGAAATTAAAAAGACACTATTATACCACTTTCTTCACAAAATTTATTGCCTCCTTATTTCTGGCTATTGTTAAAACAATACTTAGAGTTGGTAATATACAACATATATTACATTCTCTACAGACACGCATATAGTTCTAAACAAATTAGATAAACAAAATGAATGTTAGGGGCACATTTAATAGAGGAAAAGTACTTCATGAAAAAAATGATTAAGAAGTATGTGACCTCTGATCACCCAGACCGTATTATTTACCTATATTATGAATCTTTCATGAATACTACTAATAAGCTATTTATTTAGTATCACAATACTGCTATATCCTTAGAGAAATAAATATTTTTCAGTATAAGTAATGAAAGTTAGCAAACTGATTTCTATACAGAGTTTTAATTCACGAACAGATGATTATGACATGCCATTCTAACATTAAATGACAGTGGCTTTAAAATTGAATACTGATACTGATATTATGAACACATCTATTTTAAAACACCACACTTACATTAACAATACTTTTTAAATATTTTCGATGAGACCGTCAGAGTTTATTAAACCACTGACAACCCACTTAGCGGACAGTTCTTAGAATAAAATATTTAATTTACCTGAATGTCTTGTAACAATATCATCCTCTCTTGAACTAAACATCCTCTGAATACACAAATCTAAGGCAGACAGACATTTCAGCAAGGCAAATAAGACTTTCTGGCAACTTCCTGTTGCCATATTTCTCTAAAAGGATCCTGCAATGTTACACTTCAATCCTGCAAACGCATTTTTCCAAGGGACACAGCAAGCCAATGCTGCTCCAGTGTCAGAAGCTTTGATTTTTTTCCCAAGTACAGCAAGCAAATAACCACTAATCCTATTCAATATTACAGATTCACAGTAATGATACTATTTCCAGATTCAAGAGAAATTAAATACAAGAGGAAAAGAGGAGCTTTTGTTTTCTTGTTTTGTTGTGCTTGATTGGTTGGTTTTTAAGACACTGATGAAGGAAATAGTTATTCTATCTATGTTATTAAATATATATTAGGGGCTGGGGCAATTTTGCTTTGTCAAGAATGAACTTCACTGCTCACATTCGTGCCCCAGGTTTCCATTATCTTTCAGAAGCAGTAAGACTAACTAAATTTAAAGTTGCCTCGTACATTTGAAAGTTTTCAAACCTGAACCAATAACCTGAATGGTAGTTATGGGCAAAAGCACCATTTCTCCAACAAATAGCCTACCTCTCAAATTCAAGTTCACTTGCATTTTGGGGTTTACTTACTTTTTAAATTTACAAACTTTTGTGAAACAGCAAAACAAAACAACAATAACAACAAAATAAGAACACTGATCACTGAAGCGGTATTTCCAGAAGTGATAGCAAAATCCCTTCATTCTGACCTACTTGTCGAGAAACGGACTTTCAGCCCCACGGTTAGGCTAAGATCTGTTCCACTTTCTCCCTAGGGCTTAATTGCCAGACTGACTTACCGGTGCCTCCTAGCCTTTGTTCTGCCTCTCACGCTGACATCAGGGAAGCAGTGATGTAGAATAAAGCAGGGGTGGGCTAGGTTAGTCCAGTGTTTGTGTCGTTGTGTGGTGTGCAGGGACACTCTGTGATACTCTAGTGAGCTGCTAAGCTTTTTTTGTAGGCTTTGTGTCATTTACTTAACGACCAATCTCATTAGCTGCCAGGGTACAATGGGCTGATGCATTTTCTATGTACATACTCCACACAGTGACCCTCAAGGTTGCCGAAGGTCTATTTAATCAGTCAAATGCTGAATATATTTGCAGTAAATCACTAAAAAAATTTAAAAAATATGAGAATACTGAGGTGTCTTACAGACTTAATATTTCCTGGTGGTTATTTGCAGGTAATAAAATGCATGCATATTTAGCCCAAACAAGGATAGAGCAGGTGGAGATGAATTGTGGTTTCCACTGGTTTGCACTGGTGACCTTAATTTTAGGAAACTTTCAGATCAAAGATATTTTCTCTTAGCAAGGAGCCCAGATTTGAAATTTAATTTCTGTGTTAGTTTAATCATATTAGCACAACAAAAAAGAATTGCTTTCTTGAGCAGTTTCTCCTTCCTCCTTCCTCGCCCCCACCCCAGTCCTACCCCCTACCCAAGCAGCCTCAGACCTGGCAAAGTTGCATTTATGCCCTCTTTCAGTTACAAGGTAAAAACCCTTTTAACTCCTATGAAAAATGAAATGCTGAGAGCACTATGAATGACGACAGCTGTCCATAAGTATCAGGGAGAGTTCTATTGTCCAGCTTGTCCCTGGATAAAATGAATACTTTACAGCAGAGGCTGTTCAGCTTGGCTAAAGAGTGTGGGGAGAAGGGGAGGAGGTCACTGGAGATTTCGCACACTAATTTAATCTGGGAAAAGGACAGGCTCTGCATCTCCCTTGAACAGACTGGCAGCAATCTGGGCCCCCACAGAACTATCTCCTTTTGCCTGTGCTCTATTTATTCCTTATCTCTGTTTACCAACCGCTAGGTCCCTTTCATTCACACCACGAGGCCGTTTTCCTACTATCAGTCAGCAGCTGACACTGTGGAAGAGCCTCAAAGGCAAAAAAAAAAAAAAAAAAAAAAAAAAAAAAAAAAAAAAAAAAAAAGATCAAAACTAAACCAAAGCTGTATAAACAATGCCACAGTACAAGTAAATGCATAAACCCTGATTCTTAACCCAACCCACAGGGTGCAAACAGAACCTTTATAGTAAATCCAACAAACCCACCACAGTGAGCTGTGGGCCGCAGAGAAAGAAAAGTCAAAACACCATTCATGAAATCACCATCCAAAAAAAAAAAAAATTGCTAAAATATACACTGGCTACTGAAGCAGCCTTACTTTCAGGGATATTCTTATCTCTATCATAGATCAATTAACTGGCCACCAAGAGATACTTACCTGGCTGGGAAAGGTGACCTATACATTTCTAAGGGAAGCCTGGCTCTCATTAAAATGCCAGCAGTTAAAAAAATATCCACCAACATGATTACAAGCTAAAGAGGATGAAGCAACACCAACTTTTCCAACACCTTATCACACTGATTGAATTTAAACAGTTCAAGACTCTTGGTATTAAACCCCCATTTTTTTTAAGTAAAGATATTAAAAAGTCCTGTACAATCCAATCAATGAAATCTTCTTCATGTCTTGTGGATTTTACCTCCTTATGTCAAAATGATTAGCATGGCAGAGAAGTTGGGAGAAGACTACTTCATGGACAACTTTTTAATATTTTGAAGCACTCTGCAGGGTGTGATCAAAAACGGAGATTAGAGCAACTAGTTTAAAGTGTGGAAAGAGGAGAAAATAAAATAAGTGTTTTTTGAACTGTGTAACCTTTGAGGAAATACAAATCTTGAAAACTTTACTTATATTAATGTTAAGTGCTAAATACTTACCTGAATATTTCAACAAATGGGAAAAGCCCTGCTTAATATAAACATTTCTTTGAAGTGATTCAGAATTTGTATATAACATATATGTGTATGTATAGACGTATATATATGAATATATTATAAGCATAGGTATACACACTGCCTCTCATATACACATACACAAAATGAGAAGTGCATAATTTCTAATGCCTGGAGTTCCTCAGATTAAAAACTGAGATTTACTTTAAATTTCCCTGGGCTTTTTTAAATCATTGAAATGATTGGGAATGATTGGTTATTGTCATAAAAATCAACACCGCATTGACTCAATCACTAAGATCTTTACCAGCAAAAGGAAAGACAATGCAGCTCATTATCTAGGATGATCAATTGGTCCAGATTTCAGTTTGTGTTTTCACCTATATGCATTATGAGCAATGAAGTCTTTACTACTTGGATCCTTTTTTCCAAATGAATTAATGAATTAAATTTATCCTTTCACCAGCTGCTAGGCAGCAGATGGAACCATTTCTGAAGCCTTGTTGAATTCAATCCATAAAACTCATTTCCTAGGATTAGCCGTCCAAAGTTTCTTTTAATGTTTATATACCGCTTGGGATTTTGAATTTCATGATGTTAAACTTTCAATTTAACTATTCTTTTTGCATTTCATATCAAACAATTATGATCTTTTGGATTTCTATAGCAGACATGGCAGGTCACATAAGGACAAGAATTAATTTCAAGAGCAATAAAGTCATGCAAGTTACATTTTTTTGATATGTCTGTTCACATTGCTCTACTACCATAGAAACTATTTGCAATTAACTGTTGTCAACCTAAAGAGTTATATATTTAATAGCTATACATTTTGTTTATTTATGCATAAATAGTTTAAAGCTGCAACTGGAAACATTCATTAACATTACGAGAGCTTAAAGTTTTTCTGGGTTTTGCAATTAGTTATAAGAGTAAGGTTGTTACTTACTGCAAGTAAGATTGTTAATTATCTACAAATAATTTCTGTATATACCAGATTAAATTTATCCAATGAGAATTTAATTCTGACTTCTAAAAAATGGAAATAAAGACAATTATTCAGAGTATGTATGTTAACTTTTTAAGGAGGCAGCTACCATGGACAGCTCCTAACATTTCTGCTCTTTTCTAGGTCATTTGCAGTTGTCTAATTTAAGAGAAACCAGGAAACTTCAAATCTTACTAGTTCATGTTATAGTTGAATACTAATGACCACTCTGAAAAAAAAAAAAAGACTCCTTTAAACATAACCACATTAGGATCTCATAAAAGTTTCAATGTACTTTGAAACGTTTTAAATACAACCACCTTATGCTCTCTAAGGTACAGTATATCCAAATTTAAAATATAAAAGCTTTTAAGCTTAAAATGATGCTCCTACCATAACATAAATACAACTAAAAAAGAGTGAATTGCTTTTATGTGCAACAGTGATTTCCGCTAATTTGGCAAGAGAAATCTATATTAATCTAATATTGTAGTAAGCCAAGAAGGCCACATAATAATCACCACTGAGTAATTGAATATTTAGAAGAAGGAGAAAAGAGAACATTGGTAATCTTAAGTTACAGGCATAAAAGTAGGATACCATGCAGATGATATTTGCAAAGCAAAATAAAAAGCAAAGTTAGGGAAGTCTAATTTTAGTCTTACTTTGGATTCTGAATTTGATTATTGCCTAGAACTTATTTACTATTTCCCTAACATAATGATAGTGCACACGATTATATTCAACATTTCTTCATCAGTTTTTTTTTTCTTTTTAGTGTACTGGATTTTGCAGTATTAGCTGTGGCATGAGAGTTGATAGAACTTTTTTTTCTGACAATTAGCTACTTTTTTATTTGGAAAATTAAGGTGATAGAAGTTACAGTGCATACTTTGACTGTTGACTGCCTTGTTCTTTGAAACTGAAAAACACTCCAGTTATTTCCACATGTACCAAAGTAAGCATCTTTAATAAATGCTTTATTAAAACAAAAGTAATATGAGGCAAAGTATTGTTTATCAAAGGTTTTGAAATTTTTCTGTATAACTAAGTAATATTTCATTGAAATCATCCTTCCGCAAAATTTTGTTCAAGATCAGTATTTTCTCTTTCATTCTTCAGCCTTTCTGGTATTATTTATTCTTTAACTTTCTGATGAGTCTTCTGACATCTACATTTATCAAAAATGAACAGTATCATTTTTATAGGAGGCTACTCTTATCCAATTCTCTAAATATTTAAAGACAAAATTATAACTACCATACTTATCAATTTAAATTTCCTGGGGACCTCCCACAAACTCTTTTCCTTATGTATAGCTACTATCAGAATTTGGACTTTTCAAAAAGCATACATAAAACATCTTTTTAATATCGGTTATTCATATACAATTGTGTTAACTTCTCATCCCTCGCAAAGATCTCCACAATTCTAGAGAGATGTCAGATTTGGGATCTCACTGGTAATTTTTGCAATCTCATAATTATTTCCACTTTACTTTTTTGCTAAGCAAAAAGTGTACTAAATCTCATTTCATATCAAATAGTCTCTGTTGCAAATTTGCACGTTTCAAAAATCTATATGAACAAAAGCGTTACTGGTGCAGTATAAATGTAATTGCACCATGACATTTTATTCTGAAATTCTTCTCAAATCAGATACAATAAGCTTTATTTATTTATTTATTTGCCAAAGAGAGAGTGAAAGTGTGAGAGACTGAGAGACAGAGAAAGAGGCAGAAAGAGAAATACATTTAAAATAATGCTCAAATATACATCACAACAGACATCAGAAACAGAAGTTCAAAACAAACATCAGAAAAACCATCAACACAGTTCTAAACTTCAACCTTTGCTAACATCCACCCCCCCAAAAAACAAAAGTGAATGTTCTGACTTAAGACCTAAAAACTTGCTAAAATTCCGAGTGACTTAAATGTCAGTGTGAGCAGTATGCGGTTCAAAAGTTTTAAACTTACTTTTTTGTTTGTTTCCAAAACTTATATTTCTCTCCTCCCTGGTGTGCTGAACGGAAACACTAAAGCTGTTTCTTTGAAAGGTAGTTCCCATGATATGACATCCAGTGCCTTTGACTGCTTAGAGATAAGCACCTGCGTTTGTGTCCCCTCCTTACGTCACACCTCCCTATTCAGACCTTCTCAATATGATTCACATTTGCACATCAACAGCCTCATGCGCATACACAGATTTTTTTCGGCTCTGGGCCCAAAACTTTCACTTTAATTTTCATCACATGATTGCTGTGGCATATGTCCTTCCAAACCTCCCATATATCAGTCATCATGCAAATGAGATGGAATATCACTCCTCTGCAGCAGATGGCCAGGGATGATAACAATGGCTCAACAGAGGAGATTCAATGTCCCTGACTTTATCGCCACGGCAACAACAACCTAAAATATATGTAATGGAAGTGGTGCTTATTAATTTTGCAGGCTCGAGTGTTCTGATTTTGTGAGTGAATGGGCTGAGTTAAAAAGGGGGCTGTGTCCTCCTGCCTCTAGAAGACTATCTATAAAAGCCAGGGACCTGGAAATTATTTTCAGTGACTAAGAAGGCAACAGCCTAGCAATTATTTGAGTAATTAGGTGTAATTCCTCCCTGTAGGCCTTGTACCCTCCTGTGCTTGCTTCACAGAAGCTCACGAATTAGACAGGCACAGATACTGAAAAGAAAAGTGCCTCAAGATACAGCGGGAGAGCTTGCAGGGGCCCTGTCACTTGGCCTCCACCAGGCTTGGTAAACACAAGCCCCAAGCTATAAGTAAATAGAGGCCCCACTTCACAAACACAGACCAATTAAAATGACAAAGGCAACCACACTTCTGGGTGGAGCTTAGGAAAGCTTTATGCTGCACTAGACTCCGTGTGAGTGGCACACAGAATGGTCTCTGCGCGGCCCCGAGCGCTCTATTTCCATGACTGGCTGTCAGGATTGGACACTTGCTCCCACGTCTCTGCAGGTTATGCTGCTCTCACAGGGATTTTTTTCATGGGGCTACTTTTTTCCCTGACTCCAAGTGGACATTTGATACCCTTCCCACTCCTAACAGTATTTTAAAAAATTAAGTAATGGAAAAGGCAGTTCATCCTCCCAAATTTGCCACAAGCCCTTTTACATCTTAAAGGAATGACTGTCAAACGGCCCAAACCAACGGGAGCTTTTATGAAACATGCAAGGATGAAAAATGGAGTGAAAAACCTGTCTCCAAATATTTTCCTGGAAACTCTTTTGAAAACACCCTCTACAACATTTTTCATACTAATCAATAGAAAGATTTAATTTTTTTCTGCTTGTAGGGCTGAACTACATATTAACATTTTTAAAACTAAGTTTCCTTATTTTTCACTGCTTTTAAGAAAACCACCATGGAAGCATCATCTTATAAGAGCAAACTCTACTCTGTGTCCATTATAAAAAAGACATGAATAAGAACTTGTTGCCTTGGAAGAGAAGAGCTGTAAAAATCAAAGAGGAATTCAAACCTTTTCGTGTCCTTTCAACATTCAATAAACCTCAGACACTGTGCAAGGCTCTCTGTACAGATGAGGCACATGAGAGAAAATAGCTCAGTCTTCTCTTCCAGAAAGATCTAAATAAATTGTTCGAGGTCCCTTGCCCCATTGCTCCCTCACAGTGTTTTGGTTTTTTGAGAGGCACTTTCACCCCCTCTGGCTGGCCCCAGCTTTCTTTCCCTGGAGTTCATTCCTCCCAAGGAACAGGAAGCACAGGAGAGAAAATGGAGCCTCCTAGCCTGTGATGCTAACTTCCTTCAAGTCTATATCCATCAAAATAAAGCCAGTCCATCACTTGCTTAAATGGGGTGCAACACTACATGCTTTACCACCTGACTTTAAAAACAGTTATCTTTCCCATGCGAGGGAGTGTATGCATGCAGATTCACTTTCCTTCTTAGCATGTGGGCTAATATCAATTCATCAATGTTTTGCAGTACATTTGGCATTGTGAAGAATATAATTGCCTAGTGCAAAATTTCATTGTGCTATTTAAAGGTGATACTCCAACGCAAAGACAAATTTGGAGCAGCAAATGTCCAATCTGATTTTTTGCTTGTTTGTTTTGAGAAGTGTCTCCCTCTGTCGCCCAGGCTGAATGAAATGCAGTGGCACAATCACAGCACACTGCAGCCTCAACATCCAGGGCTTAAGCGATCCTCCTGCTTCAGTCTCCCAAAGTGCTGGGAATACAGGTGTGAGTCAGTGCGCTCGGTCATCTAATCTGAAAATTCCCACACTAAGAGTATACAGAGAACTTAAACTCCATGTGAAATGAATCTCTACACTGAGCTATCAGTGATAGCATTAGTGAACCAATACATGAGGCAAATGTGGTTGCCACAGGTACAGTGTGGCGACAACATGGATTTCTAGCTGACAGTTCACCTGATCAATCTTAGTGGTTTTAATGAATATCATAATCAGAAATAAAGTCACCTAATAATAGGAATTAAAAATAATAGCTCTTTGGGACACAAATGACATACCATACTATTCACCTATTTTAAGTATATAATTAAATAACTTGTAGTATATTCATAGTTGTGCAACTGTTAGCAAGATTTTAGAACATTTTCATCATTCCTTGCCAAAAATGTCATACTCATTAGCAGTCACTCCCCATTCACCACACTTCCACCCACCAATTCCCTCCCTCACACCCAGGCAACCACTAATCTATTTCCGTCTGTATAAATTTGCCAATTTTGGACATTTTATAGTAATGGAATCACATAATATGTTGTCCTTTATTACTGGCCTCTTTCACTTACCACAATACTTTCAAGGTTTATCCACATTGTAGCATGTATCAGTACTTTATTTCTTTGTATTATTGATTAATATTCTATTATTTGGATATACTACATTTTATTTATCCAGTCATTGATGATGGACACTTATAAATAAGGATACTATAAACACTCATGTACAAGTGTTTGTGTGGACTCATGTACAAGTGTTTGTTTTTATTTCTCTTGAATAACTACTTAGAAGTAGAATTGCTGGATCATTTGGTAATCTCTATATTTAATTGTTTGAGGAACTGCCAAAGAGTTTTTCAAAGTGTCTGCACAATTTACATTTCCACCAGCAGTGTATAAGAGTTCCAACTTCTCTATATACTCACTAACACTTGTTATTGTCTATCTTTTCTATTATGACTGTTTCAGTGGGTGTGAGGTGACATTGCACAGTGGTTTCGATTAGCATTTCCCTAATGACTAATGACACTAGCATTTTTTTTATTGTGCTTATTGATCATTTGTATATCTTTTTTGGAGAACTGTTTATTCTGAGTTTTTACCCAGTTTTAAGTTATTTGTCTTTTCATTATTGAGTTGTAGATGCTCTTTATATGTGTATTCTAGATTCAAGTTTCTTATCAGATATAGAATTTGCAAAACTTTTCTCCCATTGTGTGGGCTGTCTTTTCACTGTCATGTTTTCCTTTAAAACACAAAGGATTTTATTTTGATGAAGTTCAATTTATCTATATGTTTCTTTAATTATTTGTGCTTTGGTGTCATAGCTAAGAAACTATTGCCAAATTCAATGTCACAAAGATTACACCTGTTTTCTTCCAAGAGTTTTAGAATTTTAATTCTTACATTTAGGTTTTTTATTCATTTTGAGTTAATATTTGTATCTGCTGTGAGGTAGAAATCCAACTGCATTCTTTTCCATGTGAATATCCAGTTGTTCCAGCAACATTTGTTGAAAAGTATATTCTTTTCCTATTGAACTGTCTTGACACCCTTGTTGGAAATCAATTGATCATAGACATGGGAATTTATTTCTAGACTCTCAATTCTATTTCATTGATGTACATATTTATCCTTATACCAGTACCACACTGTCTTGATTACTGTAGCTCTGTAGTGAGTTTTGAAATTGGGAAGTGTGAGTTCTCCAACTTTGTTCTTCTTTTCCAGGATTGTTTTGACGATTATGGGTCCATTGAATTTCTATATAAAACTTAGGATCAACTTGTCAACTTCTGAAAATAAGCCATCTGGGATTTTGATAGGGAATGTATTAAATCTGTACATCACTTACAACTTCTAATCCATGAACATATCTTTCCATTTATTTATTTTGGCTCTTAAAAATTTCTTTCAACAATGTTCTATAGTGTTCAGAGTTAAGATTTACACTTCTCTTGTTAAATTTATTCCTAATTGTTTTATGCTTTTATAAACCATTGTAAACAAAATTGATTCCCTATGTTTATATCTTGCAACCTTGCTAAACTTGGTTCTTAGCTCTAAATAGCATTTTTAGTGGGTTCCTTGGGATTTTCTAAATACAAATCTGTATGAAAAATCATGTTGTCTGCAAATGGAAATAGTTTTACTACTTCCTTTCCAATCCAGATGACTTATATTTCTTTTTATTGCTTGACTGTCCTGGCTAAAACCCCAATATAGGGTTGAAGTGGCAAAAGCAGACATCATTGTTTTGTTCCTAATTTTATGGGGAAATACTTTGGTTTTTAGCATGATATTAGCTAATTTTGGAATTTTGGAAGCTCAGCTTAAAAGCGTTTTCAACTTAAAAAGCTAACTGCTTTCTGGCACAGTAACCTGCCCTACATTGGTGCAACCCCTAGGGAGACCAAAAACAAATCCTCTACTCTAAAATTTTACAAGTCTCTTGTGTGAGACCTGTCATGGTGCTGGCCAGACCTAATCCCTAGCTGTCCCTCTAAAACCTGCTGAGACACAACTAGAAGAGCCTGACACAGGGCATTCATTCTCTCTAGATTGGGCTATCTTTGTGACTCAGAGCATCCATGAGGTAGTCAGTAACAGCCTGGCAGGGCTAAGTGGGAGAGTTTCCCTTTGGATACTTCAGGTTCTCATAGTAAGGGTCAACTGGACCCCAAGTTCAGTGATGCTGGAGAAGCCAAACTGCAAGTTTGACTTCTGGGTCTTCCACCTGTCATGCCAGCATTTGTGCCATGCTCAGTCAGATTCAGGTGTAGACAGCACACCTAAATTCCACCTGCTGCCTGGGATTAAACCAATCAACCTCTAGACATAAGTTTATTGCCTGTTCACTTCATACTTGCAATATTTAATCTCTACATGTGGACTCTGGGTAATTTCTCGATCTATTTGCAGAAGTAGTTATATTTATAGTCAATAAGATGTAGCAAAGTAAAATCAGATATTATTAAAATCATAAAATCAAATGACATTTTGATAATGAATGAAAGATGATAAATGATTCCTATAATGATGATGATGATGATGATTATATTAGCAACAGTAATGATAGCTAAGACTTATTTTAGTGCTTATATTATGCCATGCACTGTTCTGAGTGCTTTTCATGGGTTAATTAGGAAGCAGAGGCACTCTTCCAACTAACTTTTCCCAGTCCAAACCGTTAGCCACTGAGCTAGAATTCAGACTCAGATGCTCTTAACCACAAGTACATGCTCTTAACCACAAGGCAATACTGTGAATTTCACTTACATCTACACATCCTACCAGCCAGTAAAAACCACCATGGATATGATAAGGAAACTCTCCAGTGAATTTTTCAGTGACCCTTTTCTTTTGTCCTTTGTCTTTTTTATAAGAAATTTATACCAGTAAAAAAAGTTTCTAATGCTGCATCTTCTAAACTTTTACAAAGCTGTTATCACTTAACAAAGTGAACTTTTCTTCAAATTGATGTCATCAATAAGAAATCTTACTTATTTTTCTTTTAGCCGGTGATTCGCTCCATCAGCAGAGTGAATGTGAACACTAAAATGAACATGACCATAATCTAAAATGAATATGAACACTAAGACGTAGTTTACAATATGGCGAGGAGTAAGGTATTTGCTAAGGAGTATTGTCTATCTATGTATATTTCTATACCTGTATGTATATCTATACCTACACCTATGCCTACACCTACGGCTGCATCTATATTTGTCTATTATGTCTATATTTATATCTTTTCAATATGGCTTTCATATCAGATGGATAAAGTTCTTGTTCTTCACAAAGCAACTGAATTATATATGGTCCATGCATTTGGTACACAGCTCAATCACTCTGTCTTGTTCTTATTTATCATGTGACATGTGGCATCACCAGCTGCATGAAATCTGGCTTAAGATCCCTTTGCACACTTTATATGTATGATGAAGTGGAGCTTTAGATCATGGACTGTAGGTGACCTGAAACAGTTCCTGAAGTGTTCATCTACTTCATTCCTCAACCCTCTTACTCCCTCGCATTACTAGAGCTGGAAGCCCAGCCCTGGGCACGCACTGGGCATGTGTAAGTCATTCTAGCTGCACAGGTCAGTAATTTCTCATTTCTATGCACACTTCCTTCTTCTATACACATACACATACCACAGTTTTTTTCTATTTAGATTGATTTGTCTTAAACTAGTTTGTTCTCCTTTTTACAGAAAGTCAAGTAAAGCTTATAATGACTCCACTTAGAAAAAAAAAAACACACATTTCCTGGACAGATAATTTAAGTTCCAAGTTGTCTTCTAGCTGTGATTTGACATAGTAGACCACAATGTCTCAAACAAAGGATTCTCTGCAGCTTCCACAATTAGTTTTGTAAATGTGTATGGAATAAGTGTCTTTATGACTGAATAGTTGGCATTTAACACAACAAAAAGAAATGACAGAGCAAAAGAGGAAGGATGGTTTCAAAATGGCCTAAGCAAAACCAACAAGCCTGTTGGCAAACACTCTGAATGTCCTGGGATTGGAGGTGAGGGTGACATGCTGTGCTGATGCTCAGCTGCTGCCACTGATGGCTAAAGAGGGAAGAAAAAGAAAAAACACATCTAAATAAATCATTTGCAAAGACTTTTAAAATGGGTGAAGTGTTTCCAGAGTTCACACAATATTTTTCTTACACTTTGCTGAACAGACATCATGACCAGGGGCTATTTTGGCCCTAATCCCAGGAAATGAGGCAAAGATGACAAATGATGTGATTTGGGGGACTGTCTCGGATTTGGTGAGTCTCCTGTCATTCACTATTCATCTCTGCTCTACACCGTGGTTAAGAGCTTTCAGTCGTGTGGAAATGTTCAGTTTGTTAATGAGATTGTTCACCATTTCACTGCTGTAGGATTCAAGACCCTTTCTCATTTTCCTTGCTTGTTCTATGTTAACTCCCAAATATAAACTTTCTCAATCTTAGCAGGATGTTCAGATTTTAAGATTCTAGTTCTGTTGAGTCACTGATTAGTTACCATGCTGAGAATTATTTCTCTTTGCTTCCAATTTGGTTTCTATAACACATCTACCCATCCACGGCCTTGAGACTCAAACAAACCTTTTAGCATTCCCACAGCTCCCCACATCCCTTTAAAAATGTCTTTAACTACCTTTCCAACCCTATTTCCAAGGTTTTGACCCAACATTTCATCCTCCATTATCTGGGCTTTTAACATCTCCCAGGACCCAGTCTTTCTAAAAGCCCCAGAGAAATGTGTCTCATTCCAGGTCATCCTATTCCCAGCCTTCAGTATTATTTTTCTAAAAAGGAAATCCAGTGATCCCCATCCTGATGGCTTTCCTTTTCTTCCTGACAAACAATTAGACTATGTTTCCAACTGTCTTACTCAATTTTCTGTTGCTATAAGAGAACACCACAGATTGGGTACAAAGTTTATTAAGCTCATGGTTTTGCAGGCTGGGAAGTCCAAGAGCATGGCACCAGCATCTGCTCAGCATATGTTGAGGGCCTTCTTGCTGTGTCAAAAACATGATAAAAGGATGGAAGGGGAAGAGCATGTGTGCAAAAGAGAGACCTTGCTTTTAAAACAAAGCCACTCTAGTGAGAACTAATCCACTCTTGCAATAATGGAGTTAATCCATTTATAAGGGGGGAGCCCTAATGATCCAGTTGCCTCTCAAAGGCCCCATCTATCATCACCACCACAATGGCAACCAAGTTTCCAACACATAAACTTTTGGGGCATGCATTCAAACCACAGCACTGACACGCCTTTGAAGTTAGGTGTGGGTCTGTGCCAACGCAGTGCAGCAGTATGTGCCAACGCAGTGCAGCAGTATATGTATTTGGAACTTCTGGTATGGCAGTAAAACCCGCCCAAACAAAATCTGTAAGTTTTATTCCCTTCTACCGACTTCACAGGATGACCTCCAAAGCCACATGTTGAAGATGGCAGAGCTCCAGTGAATCTGAGTCCTGAATGACTATGTGTACCAAAGCACACAACTTCCCTCACAAAACAAGAACCTTTAAGACTATTTACATGACCAATAAATGAACTACTCTTGTGTTTGTGTCATTGTACATTTTTCTGCTGATTTCTAATAAAGTTTGTATTATCCAAATAAATACATCTCCTACGTAAGAGTCTTTTTCACCTGTAAGATTAAGTCCGAATTTCTGAGTACCATTTGAACTTTCTCTGTTTTGCCCAAGGCTGCCTTTGCAACTGCCTTACCTCCTACTCGCTGCACACAGACTGCACTGTTGACTTCTCTCCATTTACTGAAGGCATCATGCTCATTCTAGCCTGGGGAAAACTTTATTTAATCTCTAGACATCATTTGCGAGGCATAAGTGACTGTCTCCCAGAAAACTCTTATCAAAAGGGGCCAAAACTTTTTCCACTGCTCAACTCAGGCTGAGTTGTTACAAAGGTTGCGGTTTTTCCCCTGAAGCCCACATCTGTAGAGCCCCTTCGGCTGACGTTGTGCCTCAGTGCTTCTGTGAAGGGCTTCTCCTGTCTCCTTGGCTTTTAGTTGCCCCAGTTTGAATTCTCACAAAGAGCAGTTTAAAAATAGTGCTGGTTTCCATTTCCCACACACATCCAGATTAGAGAATGATCAGTGATTAGCACATTGCAATTTGAGAAGACTTTATTCTTCTGGCATGTACAGAGAAGATGTGGTTGCTCCTGGGCTCCTCCATCTAACCCATTTCCCAGGTAGATATACAGATAGCTCAAGATACTTCAAGCTTTGCAGAGAAAACAAGCTACCTACATAATCCCAAAATATTAAAATAGATCTATAAACCGTTGACATTGGAAGATTTTGAAGTTATCAAATGCAAGTGCTTACCCAGAGCTGAATTTCACAGAACATCTCTGACAAGGATGTACTCAAGTGACTGTGGAGGGCATCAGTTCTATCTATCTATCTATTAGCGTGGCACTCTGAGTGCCAAGTGTTGTTCCTCATTTTTAACTATGGTTATGATCAATATCTTGGTGTTCTCATTTTTCTGTGTATATTTAATCCTACTAATTTCTCATAATACCATGTAGATTTTATTTTATTTCTTTTTTTATTTTTTATTTTTTTAAAGTAGAGACAGGGTTTCACTATGTTGGCCAGGCTGGTCTTGAACTCCTGACCTTAGGTGATCCACCCACCTCAGCCTTCCAGAGTGCTGGGATTACAGGTGTGAGGCACTGTGCTGGCTTTTTTTTTTTTTTTTTTTTGGAGGGTGGTGGGGACAGAGTCTTGCTCTGTCACCCAGGCTGGCGTGCAGTGGCACGATTTGGCTCACTGCAACCTCTGCCTCCTGGCTTCAGCCTCCTGAGTAGCTGGGATTACAGGTGCTTGCCACCACGCCTGGCTAATTTTTGTATTTTTAGTAGAGCCGGGGTTTCACCAGGTTAGCCAGGTTGGTTATGAATTCCTGACCTCAAGTAACCTGCCCGCCTTGGCCTCCCAAAGTTCTGGGATTACAGGCGTGAGCCACCACGCCTGGCAATACCATGTAGATTTTTGTAAGTGAAATCCATCAGAGCTCCCTTTAGTTATCGTACACTCTTTAAAACAGTGATTTTTTCAACTGAATTTATGTCCAAGTGTTTTGGGGTACAGTGTCCTAATTCGTGAACATTAAGGAATAAGATTTTAAGAAAACTGATACCCATGTGGAAATTATAGAGATGCCTTTTTCTTATCAATGAATCTAGCGTGAAAATCACTGCAAATCATGTTTCACCCATCTGCGGTTTAAAAATTACCCATATCAGCCAATTAAAACATGTCTCTAAGATTTTTTGTAATTCAGTTCAGCAAAACAAAGCTCTTGTCTTTCTTGGGTGGCTGTGATATTTATTTGAAGCTATGGACACTAGCAGGAGAGAATGAAGCTCATTAAAAAAAAAAAAAAAAAGGAGAAATCCAGACACAAGAAGCTTAAGGGATAAAGTTCCCGATTTTAATCATTTCTGAAACTCAAATGCATTCCTGCCCTTCCCACGAAACCTGACTTTTGTCCTCATAGTTTGAATTATTAGAATTCTGTCCTTGTGAACAAGAGACCTGATAAATACATAGCATTTATTTTAAGTGCAAGAAGCTGAGTAATATTCAAGAACAGCTTTTGAAAATGAGAAAACAAACAGAAGTATATTGAAGACAAATCTAGACTGCCCAGGACACCTGAATCTAAAGATGCTCAAAGAGTTAAGACACAGCTTAAAGGAGAAGTTCTGGCTCAGGGGAAATGTGAGAAGGTGGCCTTCAAACACCAGTGATTTCTGCAAATTTTTGTCTGTAATTGTTCATTTTCTAGAAAACGTTTCTTCTACCTGGTCCCAAATGCTCCTCTCTAGTCTCTTAGTGGAGAATGAGACAGGTGCCAGCTACCAAGAAGTTAAATTCCAGAATAAACAGAAAAACAAATGAGTACAAGGTGATGGCTGTGCGTGAAATAAAGCTGCACGATGGAACTGAGAATGACTGGGTAAGCGTCGGACAAATGATGGAAGGCGTCACTGAAAAGATGATGTTTGTTACCTGAAAGACTAAATATCTGATGGCAGAGAGCCCCAAGCAGAGGACAAGGCAACTGCTGAAGCCCTAAGGAGATAGAGCAGGAGCCTGGTATATTTGAAAGAAAATAGGAAGAGCCTCCGGTGCAACAGGTGAACAATGGGGAGAAGAGGAAATGAGGTCAGAGACCTGGCCAGGATCCTGTGATTTGGGGTTTAAGGCTGTGCCAAGGTGTTTGGATTTACTGTAAGTGTGATGGGAAGTTATGGGAGGGCTCCAGTTAGAGGAGAAACACAATCTGGCTTCTGTTTTTAGAAGATTGCTCCAGCAGCAGTATGGAGAATAAATTGAAGGGATACAGAGGGCAAGCAAGCAGACAAATGAAATGGCATTGAAACAAAGCAGACAGCCAAAGGCAGCTTATGTTCTAGAAGGGTGGCCATGGAGATGAAGAAGTATGGTCGATTCAGGAAATAGTTTGGGAATAGAATCCACAGAATTTGCTGGTGGTGAAATAAGAAATACTTATTTTTGGGGACTTGAACAACTTCATGGAAGGTAGTTCATTTAGTGTCAAAGGGAAACTGAAAGAAATGCCCTGGTGGGTTAGGAAAATAGAGTTATCTTGTAGCCATGATAAAATTAAGAATAAAATTATTATTTGGGGATAATTCTGGACTTTAGTGGAAAGTCTCATTTGGAATTTGGGTGTCATAGCCATGTAGCTAGTATTTCAAGATCAAGGGACTGGATAAGATTCCACAGGGAGGCTACAGTGAGGAAAGAACAGAAATCTAAGGGCCACACCATAGAACAAGCTTATATTTAGGGACAAGCCCAGAAGGTGAAGCCAGGAGAGGAGGCTGAGCGGAAGTCACAGATGTCAAGAGAAAACAGTTGATTAAAAAGGAGCACGTGATTAACTGTATCAAGTACTGGCAGACAAATTAGTTGAGGACAGAAAAGATCATTGAATCGGCAATTTGAGGTCAATAATGTGGTCAAATACTATTTAAACTATGCAAGAGCAGTTTTGAAAATGGTGAGATTGTCAAGAACAATTAAAGGGAAAAATGCTATTGTAAGGATAAAATGTAATGATCTGAGGGAAAGCCAGGATGCCCAGAAGTGGAGGCTGGGCTGATGGATCTTTCAGGACTTGTTACAGTGGCAGTGAGCAGAGTAATAGGGATGTAAGCGTAGTTGGAGATGGGACCAGGGAAAAACTTCTTTAAACTGGAGATGTTGTTTTGTGCTGAAGACACCAGAGAAGGACAAACTGCTAGTGAAATAGAGAGAGGGTATGGTAACAGGAGCAAACCCTTAAAGAAGTGGACAGGTGTGGAATCCATTGCACACATGAAAAGAATGTATAGATTCAGGATGGCAGGCAGATCTCACAGGGGAAGGATAGCAGAGTTTCTGCCACTTTTTTTTTTTTTTTTTTTTTTGAGACAGAGTCTCACTCTGTTGCCCAGGCTGGAGTGCAATGGCGCGATCTTGGCTCACTGCAGCCTCCACCTCCCAGGTTTAAGCGATTCTCCTGCCTCAGTCTCCCGAATAACTGGGAATACAGGCATGTGCCACCATGCCTGGCTAATTTTTTTGGTATTTTTAGTAGAGATGGGTTTTCACCATGTTGGCCAGGCTGGTTTCGAACTCCTGACCTCAAGTGATCTGCCCACCTCAGCCTCCCAAAGTGCTAGGATTACAGATGTGAGCCACCGCACCTGGCCTCTTCCACTATTTCTTAGAGGAGCAAGAAAGTGTTGGTGGTTTGGGACTAGTGGGGGCTATAAAGCAGTCCCCTTTCTCTGCAGCCCTGTGCCTCTGGGTCAGTGTAGGTGTAGAGCTGAGGGGTCTCTGGAGAGGAGGAAGATTAAGTCTTAAGCAGGTGAATACAATTGAGGGCAGGTGTAGCAGAGGGCTGTGGTGGCCCTGAAGGGGTGGAATGATGAGTCATGGACACCTGTGCTTGGAAAGGCTGGGGACGTCATCATGGGGGGGCGGGGGGGAAGAGGGCGGGATGCTTGGAATGACTTCTGTGACAGTGCAGTGCAGTCGTTGGTGATGATAGGGTCACAGGTATGACAATGGGGATGAACTCTGAGGGGATTAACAGGTAAGATCCTGGGAGGTGAGGAGGTGGTGAACGAAAGGTCATACTTTAGGGAGCCAAGCATGTTGCCAAGAGTGGTATTAGGAGGGTGGTGAGAAAGAGGACCCTGGACTGGGGCTGGAACCATCTGGGAATATGCAGGAGTACACAGGAACCAGCAACAAGGAATAGCAAGGAACCTTAAGAGAGCAAGACTTTGCAATACATTGGAATGTTGGAAATTTGCAGAAGAAATAAGTTGAAAGTAGCAATGGGGTGCAAGACCATCAGCTCTCCTTCTAACTCAGAGGTAAGTTAAAAAATAAACATACCCCCCCAAACCCTCTACACTCCCCTCAGAGGAGATTTAGTGCTGACGGTGTCCTCAGAAGACAGTGTACTAAAAGTTCCACATCTCCAAGAGCTTTAGTATTGAATGGGGAAATACATACCTATTATTAGCCAACCAAAAAAGCACGGTAGAATAATTATTATGCAGCCTATACTTAAGATAAGTGTTATACGTTTCCTTTGCTGCAGAAAAATGTTAAGCAGGGTATTCTCTCAACACACTTCACCTGGGAATCCACAGAGAGCACATGGCTGCCAGGCTTGGTAGCAAAAAGCAGAAACTTCTGGCTGCCAGGTCCTGAGCTGATCTTAGACACATTCTCTCTGGGAATTCCTAGACTGCTGTCTCATTTCCACTTCCATCTCAGCATCTAATTCATCTAGGGCAGACATCTGAGATCAGAGTGAGATTAATAGGACACAGACCAGGAAAATACATGTAATGATCATAGTTCACCCCAAAATATGAACTTGGTGACTTATTGTTATTTGTTTACCCTCATCAGCAAGTTCCCTTTGGGAGGAATAGAATGCATTGGAATGTGTCACTGTGTGTTTGCCGATTAGGACAAAATTCAAATACTGAGAAATATCAGAGAGTATTTTGGTCCATTGTGAATGGGTCTGTACATCCTAAAATGAATCCTCGTCCTTCTTTATCTCCAGCAACTGAGTGGTAATGAAGACAGCAATCACAGCCTTCCCAGGTCTTCTCCTATTCAAAGAGTTGTCTGCAAGTTTTAAGTGTGTTTCAACTACCATACTAAGCATTGACAAAAGATGTATAGACTAGCTCCTGACTTAACGGGTTTTAAAAGCTCGAGCATACCAAGGACACACATGAAGGAAGAGCTCCTCCCGACATTCAGCAGGCCTGGCACATTCTACAGATGGCTGGGTGGGGACACAGAAGCAGAGAAGAGCATCTGTCTATCTATCTATCTATCTATCTATCTATCTATCTATCTATCTATCTATCTCTATCTACCAAAATATTGTTTGCCTAGAAAGAACTTACAGCAGCTTATAAGAATTCATGAAATACACAGGTGTGTAATAAATCTAGAGGAGGAGCAAAGGAAGAAAAAACCAAGCTAGGAGACATAAAAGAGGCCAGGCATATGCTGAAGAACACAAGAACGCAGAGCAGAAAGCCCTGATCCCTTGGGGCTGGAAGGTGGCACATGCCGCCAACATTGCTGTAAAGCCTCTTGACAAGCACCATGTAAGGGGCACCTGTTACACAGCTCACAGCACCAACAAGGTCACAGCAGACCTGCTGCTTGGGAGAAGTGCAGCTACTCTTGGCACTGAGGTCAGACTGAATGTTTGTCTTACTCTGCAGAACACAGTGGGCAGTGCCCTCCACAGCATCCTCACAGCACGTTTTGATGCTGTTCCTCAGTACAGAATGCTGACATCAGTGTGTGGAGTCCAAACTGAACAGTTCTGCTGCTGTAACTTAATCTATGGAAAAATTTTAGACTACCCAGGATATTCTTCAAACACTATCACCAGATATTACTTCTATCAAAGATGTAGGCCAATGCTGGGCGGCAATGACTTTACACCTGAATAAGTGACCCATCACCCTCTATCTGGATGTGGACTGAGAGTTTACACCCAGGAAACCATTCTGATGAATTCTGTTGCAGAGATAAATGGGTGAATGCATTCTCACATGGCCTGAATCTGATGGTTTTCTCCAAGAAAATGGTGATGACAGGTGTAACCGGATGCCCCATTCCAAAGGATAAGATTAATGTAGTTCTGGCAAACCAGGCTTCAGAAAGATCTGCAGGTTGTCACTTAATAGGATGTTAGAACTACATGAAGGCAAAATCTGTGTCACTGCTACAGACATCCCTGAGACAATACTAGCTGCCTGTTAGGCCAGCAAGCAGCTGGGCTAGGTGCGAGTTCAGTGCAAATAAGGGTGACTCCATGCAATCAGAAGCCACGTGTTGGAGTGGTCCTTGGGCAAATTAGAGTGCGTTATGAGCTGTTTGGATTCTCCTCTGAGTGACTCTTCCATGCATACTTTGAGAGCCAGAAGGAGAGTGACTCTTTTCTCTGCACTGCCAATTTCATGGTGGGATTATGTCGTCAAAATGGGAGATGGTCCTTAGAAGTCACTGGGAATTATTTTACAGATGTCCTTATTTTACAGATGAGGAAGTTGATAGAAGTTGGCGCAGGCCCAGTTTACTGGATTGCATATTGGATCTCTGAC
Organism: Macaca mulatta; assembly: GCF_049350105.2. Taxonomy (NCBI): domain Eukaryota; kingdom Metazoa; phylum Chordata; class Mammalia; order Primates; family Cercopithecidae; genus Macaca; species Macaca mulatta. The sequence continues at coordinate 62,876,289 of NC_133413.1, forward strand.
CCAGAATCTAATGTCTTTTATTCCGGCACTCTCTGCAGAAACATTCTCTCTTACAAGTTCAGAGATGGAAACTGCCGAGTGAGTCTGTGAAGGCTCTTAAAACTTATGTTGTTGAAGAAAAGTCAAAGTCATCCTTGAGTTTAAAAAACAGCTTGTGTTAATCAGGGCAAAACCACATTTTTATCCCTTGTAAATGATCTGTAATTTTTAATTAGTTAGTTTCCCCTCCCCAACACATGTAATATTTATCTAGAGAAAATTTGGAAAATAAAACAGAACGACAATAATTTGTTTTATTTTCCTACAGAATTTCTCTCATGGAAAAATGTTTTTCTTATTTTATATTATTGTGAATATACTGCATATAAAATTTTACCTTTTAACTTCATTTAACCTCATAGCATAAGAGCTAAATCATCTAAACTCTGTAAAAATTATTTTAGTGGATGACGTCAACACACTTAATTTCATCAAATGTTTGCTCTGTGATAAGCTCAATCATTTCCCTGCTGTGCTCCAGGGGCTTTTTAGTGGCTCTCCATTATACACAATGCTGTGATGGACATCCTTGTTTGAAAATGTCTTTTTCCCTTCTGTGTGTGTGTGGTGAGAACACTCACGACCTTCCCTCTTCACAGATTTTAAGTATATAGTACAGCATTGTTACCTGAAGTCCCCATGACATGCCTTAGATCTTTAAAACCTACTCATCTTGCACAACTGAAACTTAAAAATTAGTAAGTCTGTGATGTGATGGATATGAAATTAGTTTGATTGTAGTGATTATTATACAATGTGTCCACATACCAAATCATCATGTTGTACACCCTGAATATATACAACTTTGAAAAATGCATCTTCTAAGAAAAGAAAGTAAGCAAGTGGTTGTTTGGGGGTGATGCAGGGGTAAGGGGTGATAACTGAAGGCTACATTTTTTTTTGAGGTAGTGATTATGTTCTAAAATTGATAGTGGTGAAGTGTACACAACTCTTCAAATTTATTTAAATCTATTGAATTGTGCACTTTAAGTGGGTGAAGTGTGTATTATGTGAATTATGACTCAATCAAGTGGTTATAATTTTTTTTTTTTTTTGAGATGGAGTCTTGCTCTGTTGCCCAGGCTGGAGTGCAGTGGTGTGATCTCGGCTCACTGCAACCTCCACCTCCCAGGTTCAAGCCATTCTCCTGCCTCAGCCTCCCGAGTAGCTGGGACTACAGGCGCCCGCCACCACGCCCGGCTAATTTTTTGTGTTTTTAGTAGAGACGGGGTTTTACCATGTTAGCCAGGATGGTCTCGATCTCCTGACCTCGTGATCCACCCGCCTTGGCCTCCCAAAGAGGGTTATAAATTTTTAAAGTCTCTTTCCTTATTTAGAATTATCTCAGAAAAAAATTTTAAAAATAAAAATACTGCACCAAAGTGTATCCATGTATTTAAAGTGTTTGATACCTTCTTCCAGATTGTATTCCACTACAGTGGTACCAACGCACACTGCCACCATGGATCCAGGAGAGACTTTTCCCATTCTCTTTCCAATAGTGAATCCGTAGTGCTGTTGAATAGCTTTCAAATCTCACTAAGGCACTATTCCTTGCCATGTGTAACATCTAGGGGCTTACCAATAGATACTCAATACCACCACTTCATAACTCTTCCCCAATTTTCCCTCCCTGAAAGTGCATGGAATCATGAAATCTAAGATTTTTGCAGGAAACAGATCTCACAGAAGTCATGAGTATGAATACCCATGTGGTTTATAATAATAGTTTTCCTTTAGTTTCTCTGTTCTCCACCCATGCATTATTAATACCTCCAAATGACATTCAGACTGCGATTCTGTCATTTATCTTCCTTCCTAACATATTCTTCTTTAAGTCATCATTTCCTTGAAGACAGTAGCTATTTTTTACACAACTGCAGTGCATTGTACAGTGTGTAATGCTGAGAAGAAGCTGTTCAACAAATGTTTGTGGAATACACAGATAAATGAACAAATGCTTTCTTACTGGTGCTGCAAGTAACTTTAAAGTAAAGTTTTGGTCTATTCACTTCTTAAAGGCCAAACTTAGGTTTATATATTTTGTCATTAAATTGAAGAGAGAACAAGAGGACATGCCTAAAGTTTTTGCAGATTAAGGCAGAGTAGTGGTTCATAAATGTTGAATACACGACTTTCTTCCCTAAGAACTATCTGGAGACCCTTATCTTACCCCATACAGAAAAATCAACTTAAAATGGATTAAAGACTTAAATGTAAGATCAGAAACTGTAAAATTCCTAGAAGAAAACAAAGGGGAAAAGTTTCATGGCATTATTCTTGGCAGTGATTTCATGGGCATAACACCAAAAATACAGGCAACAAAAAAACAAAAATAAACAAACGAGACTACAGCAAACTGAAAAGCTTCTGCACAGGCAAGGGAACAATCAACAGAGTGAAAATGCAACCCACAGAATGGGAGAAAATATTTGCAAGCCATATATGTGATAAGGGGTTAATCTCCAAAATATATAACGAACTTCTACAACTCAATAGCAAAAAAATCTGATAACCCAATTTAAAAATAGCCTAAGAACTTGAATAGACATTTCTCCAAAGAAGACATGCAAATGGCCAACAGATATATAGGTATAGATATAGATATAGATATGTTCAACATCACTAATCATCAGGGAAATGCAAATTAAAATAATGAGACATCACCTCACACCTATCAGGAAGGTGATTATAGACAACAACAAAAAAGACAAGTGTTGCGAGGATATGGAGAAAAGAGAACACTTGTATACTGTGGTTGGGAATGGAAATTAGTACAGGTTCAGCCATTATGGAAATCAGTATGGTGATTCCTCAGAAAAATTAAGAATAGAACTACCATATGATCCAGCAATCCCTCTTCTGGGTGTATATCCAGAGGAATTAAAATCAGGGTCTCAACACTCCCATATTCACTGTAGCATTATTCACCATAGTTAAGATGTGAAAACAACCTTCATAAATGACAAGCACTGCATTCCACTCATGTGAGGTTATCTAAAATAGTCAAATTTATAGAATCAAATAATAAGATGGAAATTAGCTGGGAGGGGAAAGAAATGGGGAGTTATTAATCAATGTGCATAAAATTTCAGTCAAGCAAAATGAAATAAGCTCTAGAGATCTGCTGTACAACACTGTACCTAGAGTCAACAATAATGTGCACTTAAAAATCTGTTAAGAGAGCAGATTTCAATTAAGTGTTTTCAACACAATTATTTTAAAGACTATATGTTTAAAAGAAAAAGACTGGAAAGGTTCTGAAAAGAGCCAAAAAGTCCATCTGAATTACTAACATCACATCCATATCTATGTTAAGCAGTAGTTGGACAGTTTTATCCATCATCCATCTGATACCAGCCTGAGTTGCAGTCTAAGCTGGGAATCATGGAGAGGGGAGGACAGACTGAGCCCAAATTATACTCACATGTGCTCAATAAACATCTAGTAGAATAAATTAAATTTGAATAAAAAAGAACTATCTGGAGAATTTCAACACAACAGAAGAAAATTTACAAAAGTTGTAATTCATAGGAGATCTTAATAAAAAACGTTTTGAAACGTGAGAGCCCCCAGGTCCCCAAATGCCATAATAGCAGAATGAGTTGCATTTCCAGAGCACAATAGTACGGGTTAACTCGGAATATTCCACAATTCCCCACGTCTAAGAGTTACAGTCAACTCTAACATCATATGCATTCAGTTTTTCGAGCTTAAAAGTATACAAGGATCTGTCAACAGAAGCCTTTTATTTCTTTTACAACAAGAGAACACTGTTTATAATGTGACACTGGCTGCTCAGGCAAAATGGGTTCTATTAGAACTAATTTAATTTTCCATAAGTTGGTCTATTTGCATTTTGAGTCCCCAGTTAGATGACTAGGTGCTACTTTACAGATTGATCTTGTTTCAAGCTCTAGTGTATGGACAATGCTTAATCAGTGTGTATATCAGAAAATAAACATAATCATCAAGCACACTAATTAAGCCTAGAAAATGTTGCAACATGCATACAGTGTATGGATTAACAAGGCAATTCATTAAAATCTCAATTACACATACTATATTTCTCATACATTTTATTCCACAATGCTTCAGACGAGTTCAGCAGTTCTATAACCCATTGACACTACTCTCTTAAGTGAATTTCTTTTAAATCATGACACATCTGTGTATCCTCACTACACTGAAGGCCTCTACAGTAGTAACACTTCTGGCCTTAAACCGGATAACTTCGCAAACTTTTTTAAAGAAGTTAAAGAAGAAGGGGCCAACTGTTAATAGGAACCTTGAAAATAATTGAGACTGAAAGATAGAAATGTATCAAATGCAATCATCACTAAACAGTATCCTATTTCCACACTTTCACTCCTGAAATTTAATGATTGATATTTAGGTGCTACACAGAATTCCTTTAGAAGAAAATACATCAAAAAAAGTTAACATAAAATACATTATGTAGATAAAATGTTTCATGTAGATAAGACATTCACATGTGTATATACATATATATGTTAAATACTAGAAATGTATGTATATATGTAAAGTATACATTTCCTTTACCTGCAAACTTGGCTTTCAGCAATCAGTTATTTCTCAACCAAAATTCCAGTAGCGAGTATAACAGAAATAGGAAAAAGAGTTGTATGATGTTTCCGTTGCAAATTTCTTTTTTTGTTGTTCTGTCAAAAATCAGCCATTTCCTAAAAATATGTAATAAGTGGGGAGAAGGAGACAGGGGTAGGTCCTGTTTACTCCATCTTCTTCAACACCTTAATTCATGCATGCACTGATGTGTTTTCATAGTCACATTGTATCGCATTCTCGTTGCACATAGTTTTGATACGCAACACATCAATTTTCAAGGAACCATCACATTATAAGCAACAACCCAATTTTTAAAACTTGTCCAGATCTCCAGTCATGTTTTGGAGTCTATAAAAACCAGTTAATTTCATATTTTAATAATTCTTGTATTTTTCCCTTTTCCCCAATTTTTTTGTTTCAAAGAAAGCTATTTATGAAACAGTGTCATTTTGTTTAAATTTCACCTTTTTACTTGTTAAGTACTTACTTGTGGGAAATACACAGAACGTTGTTTATGTTTTTATCTTAAGTCAAGTCAAAAGTCACAAGAGCTTTGTGACATTTTAATCCTGATGTTTTTTTAAACTGAGAATGTTACTTATTCCTCCAGATTAAAAACCTGCCAGCATTGGTAGGTTTGGTTTCTGTATGATACACAGAAAGCAAAAGCCCTAGACATTAACCAATATAAAATTTGAATTTAAATACTTAAAAATAATTTAATGAAAGATGTTTCCATATTTTTTTTTTTACTTCAAGCAAAAACTAAAAATAAACCTTAACTATTGAACCTGGAAATAGGGAAACTACGTGAGTAAATAAAAACTTGTGACCTTGTGAATGGCAACGACACTGTTTTCTGCCATCTATGATGTTGCTTATTTTGTCCTTTTAAAAAGTAAATTATAAATAAAATGAGATGGATGACTTTTGCTAAAGTTCAGTTCAAGTTTAAATTCATTTGTTTCAGTTTATCAACTTTGAAGCGATTTTGTCTCAGGGCATTTCGTGTGTCATATCATCACGCTTTGCAAATTCAATCCATCACAGCTGAAGGTCCAAACCATAATCATTCCTTCATTATGAAATGCAAGTGCACGGAAAGTAGATGTGTATCTGGGGTAAATTATTATCCTCTAACTAAAAAGTTGGAGGAGTTATAGAAAATAGGCTATGGTTTTTAGAAACTAAGCAGACATATCTGTAAAATGAAGCTGTTAGAATAAATCATTTAATATTTTTTAGGAGAAGGGCATCACAAACCATTTTGTGAAGCAAATAAAACCTGCGAGTCCTGTTCATGAGTACATCTGCACAGTTACCAAGATGAGATTCTTCATAGCACTGTGAGATGGTGCTTCTCATACCCACACCTCATAAGTGACACAAGAGAAAACAACCAGAAGTCCCCTAAATTTAGGAGGTCAGAGTCCATCAGTATAGCAAGCAGCAAGAAACAAATGTGAGAAGCACTTCTTTACGGACCCAGGAAAACACACCACCCTACGCTACACAACACACACACACACCATATGCATACCACATCCTACACATCATACATGCAGACCACACAGACCACATACCACACACACACACACACCCTACATGCACACTGCACACAAGCCATCACACATACACACGACACAATGAAACACACACCACGCATATCACATACCACACACACACCACATGCACACCACACACCACACATAGCACATACACACCACACAGGCAAACTACGCACCACACACACCAAACACACACCACATACACACACCCCATACATACCACACACACACACCACATGCACACATACCACATGCACACCATGTACCATACATCACACATACACACCACACACACCATGCACACAAACACACACCACACACACACATCACACATGCAAGCCACACACCACACACATCAAATGCACACAAGATACCACATGCACACACACCACACATACCACACAGGCATAACATATATCATACATCACACACACACACCACAAACTACACATATACCACATAATCACACACTACATACACCATGCACACCATGCATACACATACCACACACCACATACCACACACACACATACCACACAGACACTACATACCACACCTCACACAAACACACCGCGCATCACACATACACACCATACATGCACAGCCCCCCACACACATGCCACATACTACACATACACACACCATATGTTCACACACACATGCAACACCTACACACACCACACCTACACACACCACACACAACGCATGCACACCAAACATAAGATGACCTCTATGAAAGCAAAAAAAGAAAAGTTATTTTCCCAGTTCTTTTAGACATTCCAGGAGCTAGACATTATGCTAGACATATGCTAGACATTATGCTAGACATTCCAGGAGCCTACGTTGTGTGGCAGGAGGCAAACACCTTGCCTCAGTGAGGGCGTGGTCCCTCCTGGTGCCCCTCCGCCCATTCTCTCTCCGATCACACACCCCCAATGCCACCACAGCAGATCACCTCAATTACCATCAACAAAACCAAGTCCATGCCTTTATCTCCACAGGGAGTTAAATACTCTATTTTGAAGGTGGAAAATAAAGAATTATCTGCTATAAAATCTTTTTTTTTTTGAGACAGAGTTTTGCTCTAATTGCCCATGCTGGAGTGCAGTGGTGTGATCTCGGCTCACTGCAACCTCTGACTCCTGGGTTTGAGCAATTCTCCTGCCTCACCCTCCTGAGTAGCTGGGATTACTGGTGCCCGCCACCATGCCCAGCTAATTTTTGTATTTTTAGTATAGATGGGGTTTCGCCATGTTGGCCAGGCTGGTCATGAACTCCTGACCTCAGGTGATTCACCCACCTTGGCCTCTCAAGGTGCTGGGATTATAAGCATGAGCCACCGCGCCTGGCCAAAGGCTATAAAACTTTATGTTTCAACTGTGTTGGAGACCTCTTGGGTCAGAGACTGCCTGAAGGACTGCAGAAGGCATGGAGTGGCACGGTGCTGAGAGAGGCTCAGAAGCCACAGGAAGCACTCTGGATGTGAGAAACAGAGACCAGCTAAAGACACTCGTCACCATCACATCCACTCCTGCTCATCTCACATCCACTCCTGCTCATCTCGAGCCTGGTTCTTGGGTGACATCATAAACCACCTCAAGTCCTCTCCGCTTCCAGCCCCTGAACCATGGAAATCAAGGATCTTCTCTTTATCCTAAAGCATGATGATACCTCCCTAATAGCAGAATGTAGTACTTTTCTCCACTTTCTTCCACTGCAATGTTGAGATTTCTAACCAAGGAAAGAATGTACCATATCATGATGTTCTTAGACTGCAGAAGAAATGTATTAAATATCATTTTATCTATGTTTGTGGTTTTGATGATCTATGCTTTGCCTCATCGGAAAGAGGATTTGAAGTACTTATAAATATGCTCTTAAAAACATGCTAAACATATAAAATACTGTATTTCTTCATCAAGGTGAATAACTTTAAGAGTAGAAATAAACTTAGATGCTTAATCTCACCATCAGCAATACTTAGAAATCATAAAATAACAAAAGTATTTTAGGTCATCTTTTAATTCAAGGATTACTTAAAAGTTCTACATTTTCCAGGTCTTGTTGCTGAGATGAGTATATTTTCATATGAAGAAAAAGTGATCCTTTAAGACCATTTTTATCTCATAATCTTTTATTTTCTGTGTTATCAGAGCAACCACACAGACCTGATAGCAATTCCATTATTGATAACAGCCATAAAATAGAAAATGGGTAATTGGAGTGAACAGGACACATCATTAGGTTTTGCATAATATTGTATAACTGCACAAAATATTATTAATTGTTTTTATAAAGATACAATATGCTTTAGTAGACAGAACTTCCTAGCTGATAATAGCAATACCACATTTACCAATGACTCTGAAAGCTACACATTTTGGCTTGCTTATCTTGAGTTGGATGCGTGGATTTTAATCTAAACGTTGACAGCATCCTCTTAACAGATTTTAGGCCAGGAATGAGCATAATGATTGTCCCCTGACATCATACATTCTGGGAAAGAGCTTTCTTCACAGAGGATGATAAGGCATTATGTAGATTCTATTGGCTGAGCTATATGGAGAGTCAATGGTGTAAAAATAAAAACACCTTCTTGTGCAAAAAAATGAATATACAGAATATTTTTAAACATAGGCAAATGATTAAATAACATATACATGGAGGCAAGAAAGGAAGCTGACAGATATCTGGGGGACATCTACCAACCTCTGGTTCCCTGGAGCTCTGGTTTTAGTTCACTCTGCAAAGTGAATGGAGATAAAGCCCTATCCTAGCTATTCAATTTGGGAAGGAGATTTGGAGATACTACCCCTTTTCCTTCTACTCCCAACGCCCGCTCCTTGGGAAGCCCAAAGCCTTGGAAAGAAATGCTCATGATGAAAAGAGAACTAGGAAAAAAACACAAGCACACACACAAACAAACACACTTGCCCTACCAAGAGTCACTGACAGAAAACTGTCATGCCTCGGACCTGCCTCTGAGAAAAGGTGGAAAACCACCTACCTAGATATGCAGAGTAAAAATCCCACTTTCAAACAATAATAATAACTTGTAACAAGAATTCGGCCCTCACATGGGCATGGCACTAGAATTCACCTACTGTTGTGGCCCCTAAAAAGGCCTAGTTAAGAGTTTAGTTTTCAAGTGGTCTGGGTTGCCTCCTGCTGGAGGCAAGTACAAATTCCCCTGAAGGAAGAGATTTGCAATGAATCTTGGAAGAATCCCCCAGGTAAAGTTCCAATGCATACAAATGCTCAAGTCTTTTAAAAGACAATAATAAATCAGAAAATAATTTTTAAAAAAATAATAAAACTAATGAGTGAGAGACAGTAAACAGAAGAAAAAGACAGCAGTGTCAGACCCATAAAGACTGCAAATTGTGGGAATAACAGTTAGAGAATATAAAATATTTAGCATAGTTAAAGCAGTCAATGAACATATCTAATCTATGATTATTGAAGAGGAAACTATTAAAAGTGACAAGGCAGACTGACAAAGAATTAAGTATAACATCTAGGAATAAAAACTACGTAACAAATAAAATAATAACCTTGGCATGCGTACCTAACAACAGATTATATACATGTAAAGAACTGGGAGACACATCTGAAGGAACAACTCAGACTATAGCACAGAGATAAGGAGATTAAAATATTAAAGTTATGAAAAGATATGGAACACAGAGTGAAAAATCTTAACTCACATCTAATAGAAATCACAGAAAAAAATAGTAAGAAGAATTGGGGAACTGCAATATTCAAAGAGAAGCTGGGTGGAAATTTCCTCAGATTTCTGAGTCATAATGAACTCTACCCAGAATAAATTTTAAAAATCTAAACCTGCATACAAGACAGTAAAAATGCAGAATACTTAATAAAGAGACAAGAATATTTGTAAAACAGAGATTATTTGAAGGGAAATATAGTGAGTTGGTAGCTATCTTCTCCACAACAAAAAGGAAGCCAGGTGTTGGTGGATGAGCATCTCTAAAGGCTGAGAGAAACTAAGAGAAACACCACCAAGTCGGATATGCAACGTGAACAATTCTGTCTTCACCATCTTCAAATAAACACAAATTAAAAGACTTCACTACACATAGACCCACCTCTAAGGTATCTCTTAAAGAATGTACTTCAGGAGGAAAAAAATCATCCAAAACAAAAATCTGACATGCAAAAGCAATGATGACTGGAGAGGAGGGTTAGTTTGTGGGCTAAACAGATACCAATGCTAGAAAGAATAAGACTCACACCTTATTTTGGGGGAAATTATTAAAGTTTGAAAATAATACAGGAGGCAGGAGGGTGGCTTTGAGTTGAAGAAGCCCATGGTTGCATTGTTAGAGAGAATGGAGAAGGTCTTGGTTAATTTTAAATTTAAGTAAAACATAAATGTGAAAATTTGTAGGAATAACCACTAAAAGAATGAAGTGTTGAATTAAAAAAATTAATCAGTTTAAAATAAGGTAAGAAGGAGGAAAAGAAACAAAGAAAAAGCAGAGTAAAGAGAAATTACCAGATACAATGGCAAAAATAAATTGTAATATACAAAAAATCACAATAAATGTAAGGAGACTAATCTTTCTAGTCATAAAACAACATTTTCATGGCTCACTTTTTAAAAATACAACTATATGGCTTCTTAAATCCTTATAATCTATGTACACATGAACATATATACATGTATATATTACATATTTATATTATGGATGAGATGTATAATCACTTATGTTTACATGTGTATAACATACACCTAGAACTTAAGAACAAAAAGCAGAAAGTAAAAAGTTGTAAAATGTATCAAGCAAACACAAATCAAAAGAAACTATATTAATATCTGGCAAAATTGATTCAAAAGCAAAGGCATTATTAAATGGCTTTATTATTAATGACCTTATTTAAGTTCTTTTATAATGACAAAATTTTCAGTTTATCAGGAACATATAACAATTTGGGACTTGTAAGCATCCATTACCACAGCCTTAAAACATGTAAAGCAAAAATTAAGACAAATCTAATAAAAATGGACACATCTATCATAATATAAAAGTTTTAAACAAATCCTTCCAGTAACTGACTGATAAATCAGACAAAAGTCAGTCAGGCCACAGATGATTTAGATAATACACAGACTTGAACTAAAAGACACATATACCCCAAGCATTCCTTATAAACATACACAGAACATTATAAAAATAATGTTATACTAGAAAATAAACTCAAATTAGTAATATCATAGAGACCATGTTAGGTAAGCAAAAGGTAATTAACTTAGAAATCAATAACAAAGAGTAAGTTAAAACCACACATTAAAAAACTAAAAGTTTAAATGCTTCTAAATAACTCATAAAGCTCATGGTAATTAGAAAACACTTTTACAGAAAAATAACAAAAATATTACGCATTAAAACTCACGGGATATAGGAAATGTTATCTACTTAGGGATAATGTGTAGCCTTAAATGTATGTATATTTTACATTAAAAAGAAGAAAACTTGAAAAGTAATGAGTTAAACAGCCAGTTTAAGAACTTGGAAAAACAAACAAGAAAATAATCATAAAGAAATGCTAAGAAACAAAGTAACAAATAGCAAATTTAACATAAATGAAAAGAAAGATAAAATTAAAAGGATCAACAAAGTCAAGCATTGTTTGAAGAGGCTAATGAAAAAATTCAGATGAGAATGATCAAGGAAAGAAGAATAGTACGAATAAACAGTATTAGAAATGCAAAAGAAGGAAAACTCATGGAAACATTAGGAATGTGAATAATCTGAACAACCTTATATTTGAAGACTGGAGACACAAATTCCTCTAAAAACATAATAGGCTAGCCTGTCTCAGAATGATCTAGATAGCTAATGGTATCACAGAATTAATTAAATTGAAATCGTACATTAAATTATCCCCTGAAAAACAAACAAAACAAAGCTAAACATCCTGAATGTGGCATATATACATCATGGAATACTACTCAGTCATAAAAAGAATGAAATAATGACATTCACAGGAATCTGGATGAATTTGAAGATGATTATTCTAAATGAAGTAACTCAGGAATGGAAACCAAACATTGCATGTTCTTGCTCATAAGTGGGAGCTAAGCTATGTGAACACAAAGGCATAAGAATGATACAATGGACTTTGGGGACTCAGGGGAAAGGGTGGGAGATGGGTGAAGGATATAAGACTACACACTGGGTACAATGTACACTGCTTAGATGATGGGTGCACCAAAATCTCAGAAATCACCACTAAAGAACTTATTCGTGTAACCAAACACCACCTGTTCCCCCAAAACCTATTGAAATAAAATAAAAAAAGCTAAGCTTTCTGGAACTTCTTTTTCCAGAACATTAACAAAGATATGATTCCAATCACATTCAACTCATACAGAAAGGAGATACAAAGGGGACAGACACCCTTCAATTCATTTTATGAAGTAAAGTAGAATAATTCAAAAACCAGGGGGAAAAAAAGAAGAAAAAACCTAAGAGAAGGAAATTCCAGGATAATCTTACCTGTGAACATAGACAAAAATCCTGAACAAAATATTATTAAACCCATCTAATAATGTACCAAAAAGATAATCCATTGTGACAAAATTGGGCTAATTAATTTCAGTAAGTAAAGGTTCATTCAACATTAAAAATTCTAATCATCTAACAGCTTACACAGAAAAATTAAGTGTATGCCGATGGGTGGCTGACCACTGTGGGCCATGGGAGGTTCAAGTCACTGGGGACCTCTGAGGGCCTGTGAGAAACACACTGAGGATGGCCCCACCAGGGGTGAGGAAGCTGGGTAGGTGCCACCCTCCATTACTGGATGTGAGGATCTCCCTGGCACCCCTGGTCTACCTTGTGTAGGCTGAGCACAATCTCAGAAAATAGTCCACAGGCAGAGAAGCTTAGGTGCTCGAGGTATGAGCCCCTCGGCCAGTACGAGAACCATCCTCCAGAGCCGCAGTGCCTCTGGGGTGAGTCACGGGGAAGGGTGGGGCTCTTACAGCACCTGCCACTTAGACAAGGAAGAGCAAGGGAAGAGGCCCTGAGAAAGTTTGGTGCCCAGTGCCTTCGGGAGTAAGGAGGAGGATGCAAGACCTTGGATAGTAAGGAATTGGCTTTCTCATCCAAGAGAACGGAGGGGTTTGGGCAGAAGGGTGGCATATGTGACGTGCGCTTTTAAAGAGGTACTCTGGCTACTGTGCCATGAATAGTATATAAGAAAGCAAGAGTGGAAGCAGGAACACCAGGTAAGGGGCTACAATCCAGGCTAGAGATGATCAAGGATGGATCAGGGCACTGGGGACTGAGCCCAGGAGAAGTGTTCGCATTCTGGATGTGTTTTGGTTAGAACTGATGACTTGCTGATGGATTAGATATGGAACGGGTGAGAAAGAGAGAAGTCAAAGATGGCTCCGAAGTTTTGGGCTTGACAGTGGATGGAAATAAACTAGGAGAGACCTGAGCTAAGGCAAAGATAAGGCACTCGTGCCTAACCCACCATGATGGAGGTGACTGTCAGACATTGAGATGGAGATGCTGAGAAGGTTTGGTAACGAGTTTAGAGATCAGGGAAAGGCAAGCATTGGCAGCACAGCGATTGTGTCCAAAGTTGCAAGACTGCTTATGAGATAACTCAGGTGTGACCCAGGTCACTCCACAGTCTGGTAACTGACAAAGAATGAGCAAAGACAATTGAGAAGGAAGGAAGAGCAAGTGAGACAGGAAGAAAATGAGGAGATGGCAGTGAACTGAAAGCCCAGTTAAAAAAAAGAAAGACACTTCCAGAAGTCAATGGTAGTGATGGAGGTTCAGGAAAAGGAGAGTCATCACGTCAAATCTTGCTGAGAGGCCAAGTACAGGAAGACTGAGATCGAGACTCAGCTGCTGGAAGTCATGTGTTAAAGGCACTGTTGGCTTTCACAGGGGCAGTTTCTTTGCATGGAGCAGTGACCTTTGAGAGGAGTACTGACAGTTCTGGCAGGAAAGTGAACTGCATGTCACATCCCTGGGAGGCAGTTAGATGGGAACTTGCAGAAGTTCTCTTCTGAGTCTGCAATTTCCTTGGTAAAATTTCATCAACTGAGAGTGAATATGGAGGAAGAAGCGTGGGAGGTTTGAGAAGACAAGAAAAGATATGAAATAGTCTTCTACAAGAGTAGAAACTTTTGTCGTGAATGCACACGGCAAATCCATAGTGATGGCCACGTGGAATTGGGGCTGATTTTACAATGGGATCCGTCAGCTTGGTTGATTTTTCCTGAAGCATTTAACCCACACTGGTACACATGCAAGGAGGCAAAAATAGGATTTCACCAAGACTGGAATTTTGTCAACACAGTAAGATGAAGCAAGTGAGAGGCAGAGCCAAGGTGGTGTGCGTGGAGGTGATTTTAAGGCTGATTATGGAATTGTGGGCTTTAGGCCCTGCTGTGTTCAAAGGATGTTACGGTTAGAATATCAGAGGAACTGCCTGGACGAGGGAAGGCAGTGTACTCAAAAGTGATTTCTTTTTTTTTTATTTAATTTTTTATTATACTTTAAGTTCTAGGGTACATGTGCACAACGTGCAGGTTTGTTACATATGTATACATGTTGCTGTGCTGTACCCATTAACTCGTCATTTACATTAGGTATATCTCCTAATGCTATCCCTCCCCCCTCCCCCAACCCCACGACAGGCCCCAGTGTATGATGTTCCCCTTCCTGTGTCCAGGTGTCCTCATTGTTCAATTCCCACCTATGAGTGAGAATGTGCGCTGTTTGGTTTTCTGTTCTTGCGATAGTTTGCTGAGAATTATGGTTTCCAGCTGCGTCCATGTCCCTACAGAGGACATAAACTCATCCTTTTTTATGACTGCATAGTATTCCATGGTGTATATGTGCCACATTTTCTTAATCCAGTCTGTCACTGATGGACATTTGGGTTGGTTCCAAGTCTTTGCTATTGTGAATAGTGCTGCAATAAACATACGTGTGCATGTGTCTTTATAGCAGCATGATTTATAATCCTTTGGGTATATACCCAGTAATGGGATGGCTAATTGGTTATCATACTTTTAAGGATTTATTTCCCTTCTATATTCTGTCTCATGTCACAAGGCACAATTAAGACAAAAGACACAGGCAAGAGGGAGGAAACGTTGAACAACCATAAGGAAGAACATTCCTAACAATAAGAGCTGTTCAAAATTGGTTATCATACCTTTAAGGATTTATTTCCCTTCTATATTCTGTCTCACGTCAGAAGGCACATATACACCATGGAATACTGTGCAGCCATAAAAAACGATGAGTTCATGTCCTTTGTAGGGACATGGATGCAGCTGGAAACCATCATTCTCAGAAAACTATCACAAGAACAGAAAACCAAACACCGCACGCTCTCACTCATAGGTGAGAATTGAACAATGAGAACACTTGGACACAGGAAGGTGTATTTCTAGTTCTAGATCCTTGAGTAATTGCCACACTGTCTTCCACAATGGTTGAACGAGTTTACAGTCCCACCAACAGTGTAAAAATGTTCCTATTTCTCCACATCCTCTCTAGCACTTACTGTTTCCTGACTTTTTAATGATCACCATTCTAACTGGTGTGAGATGGTATCACATTGTGGTTTTGATTTGCATTTCTCTGATGGCTAGTGATGATGAGCATTTTTTCATGTGTCTGTTGGCTGCATAAATGTCTTCTCAAAAGGTATTTCTTAAAGTGAGGTAAGGAAGCCAGTGGCAGACCCTTGAGCATGAGGAGGGATACAAGTAATTGAAGGGCTAGGTCTTGGAAAGAATAATCTCTGACACAGCTTCTATGTGGATGTTGAAATCGCCCAGAAAACATCACCCAGAGTGTAAGCCCAGAGCTCAGGGAAATGAGGGGAATGACCAATGTGTCTCCAAGTGACCATCCCTATGAGAGAACACAGGGCATGGCTGTGCAGGGAGGAACCAGGATGGTCTAGAAGCAGTGACAGGGAGCCAGGAGGACACATGTCTCACTGGGGTGGACCTGAGAGAGGAAAAGCATCACACTCAAGGGGAGGCAGTGTCCTCTGGGAGCACCAGGTTTTGGTTAGAAGAGCAAGTTCAAGAAGTCCAGGTTACAGAAAGCTTTACTGATGATGAACCATGAGTCCCAGACAATTCCGGAGCTTTGAGAACTGAGAAGGAATGGGAAATTGAAATGGACTAGGGAATGTGAAGACCCTCAGGGGAACTGGAGTGAAGGAGAAATATAACCCTCCCCCCAAAAAAATCAAATGTAGTTTAATTATGCATTGGCTCATTCTCATCACAATTTTTTTTAGGAAAATTGGTTATCATACCTTTAAGGATTTATTTCCCTTCTGTAATTCTGTCTCATGTCAGAAGGCACAATTAAGACAAAAGACACAGGCAAGAGAGAGGAAATGTTGAACAAACATAAGGAAGAACATTCCTAACAATAAGAGCTGTTCAAAATGGAATGTGCTAACTTATCACTGGAAGGTGTGGGGAGAGACTGGATGGCTGTCTGTGGGATGCTTCTGAGATTTTCCACAAGGACTAAAGCTGGATGGGTGGCTTCTAAGACCCTTTTCAGTTCCAAGACTCTCGGGATTTGGTATCCATTACATGAGAAAAATAAACATTTATCCTCATATTCATCATTGCCATAATGCTTGATTCTGGTCCAAACTAAAACCAATGATATTGGACCATTCCCCTTACACAGTCTGATTTTTACTCTTAAAAAATAAAGACTAAAAATATAATTCCCTACATGTAATGACGATGGAACTTCTTGTTCCCTATATCCAACACCTGTTGCTAACTTTCTGTTGCTGAGAAAACTGTCTATACCTCAACAATAGAATTGCCTTGTGTTTTCTTTATCTGCTTTGTCATTTGTGCCCAACCTCTCCTCCTAACACAAGAAGTCAGATGCCAGACTCTGACCCAGAGTGGTCGCCATTAGCGTTGCGTGGGGAGCAAAAGGTGCTTCTGAGTCCAAGAAAAAGGTGGCTGCCAATGACAAGAAACACACAAAGCTTTCAATCCGAGAGCCTGGGGATCAAGGCTAGAATTTGAAACCACATTGAGTCCCCAGAGGGACTCAAGGCTGTGACCTGAAATGATGGGCCCCCTGCTGATGCCGAGAAATGCTATCAAGGCCTTCAACTTCCTTGGAATATATCCAATTTCTGCGACATTTTTCTAGTAGTCTTCAGTGGCTCTTTCCCAAGAGAAGCATGTCTCTCCTGAATTAGGTGCATTGACAAATCAAAATACCACTTTTGAGGTTACTTCTCTTTGCCTTATAGTTCCCTACTTCTCCTGGAGCCAGGACAGTGTTAAACTTACACACTTCACCCTAAACCATCTGGTCAAGCCTCTTAGTCTTTTATTCACTACAACACCCGCTGCTACTGCTGCTACTACCACTGCTTGATGATTCCAGACATTTATTTTTTTGCCAGACAAGATTTTTAAAAAATCTTTCTGCTATATCCTTGCCAAAAGGAGTTTGTTTTTGCCTTTCTTTCCTATTAAGTTCGTTTGGCTGCCTAGAATAATTAACTGAAATCGAAGTTGTTCTCCAGGAATTTAGAGGACCATGTATCAGTGAATATTCCTTCACATGAGGTTTAGTTTTGGTCAGTTTGCAAATGTCCACACTCAAAAATGGAAGAGGGTGAGCTTTAAAAGGAAGTAACGTTGTGTTGTGCATTGGGCACAGTACGAAGCTGGCATTACTTTTTTTCCGTTTTACATGTAAGAAGTAACAGCATTGAAGAGATTAACTGCATTGCCTAAAGTCACATCATTGTGTGGAAAACAGCAGAGTAGAGCTTCAAATGCAGGTATCGGACCCAAATTCTATAACTGTCTTATGCTACATTACCTCTTCATGCATGATGCTTTTCAAGCTGTCTGTGATCTTCACATAAGTAAAAAATATTCTTACCATCATTATGATCAGCTCTTCTTTATTGCAAGTTCTTTTAACTTAACAGGCTATAAAGATGACAAAAAGTTGTGAGAGCTGGCCAGTAGCTAGGATATACATATAGGTGCAGAAATATGGGTCACCTCCATTTTGTACTGACTATGCGTGGTCAGGCATTTGGGGTTTTCCTCACGTTTGAAACCAGTTATGTCTGACTCAACAATTCATGCTCATTGCACCAAGCCATACTGCTTCACAGCAATGGTATCTGGCTACTAGATAATCAAGTCTTTGGTTCTCAAAGCATGGTCTCTGGGCCAGCATCACCTGGAAACTTGTTAGAAGTGCAGATTCTTAAACCCCACCCCAGACCTCCTGAATCAGAAACTCTGGGGCTGTGGCTTGGAAGTCTGTGGTTTAACCAATCCACCAGGGCTTGATTCTGGCTAAGTGTGATACAGGCACGCTCAAGTTTGAAAACTAGTGGTCTAAAGAAAAAAAAAAACTGGGCAAAAATCTACAATATCCAAGGCTGAAATATGTTACTAATTTTTTATACAAATACTTTTCCAAAAAATCTAGAATTTCAGTAAGCCTTTTAAACATTAATAGCAGGATATATGAAGGTCCAGATAAATTAGAAAAAATTCAAAATGATGGTCATCCCCAAATTTCTATGTACATAGAATCTATCCATAATACCAAAGGTTTTGCAAGCGTTGCTGAACATTTTTTAAAGCATTACATAGTATGCTAAGATTACGGTAAAATTATCTGGGTAATTTTTCTGCTATATTAACTAGTTTCTTTTTCTCTTTGTGTTTTATTACATTCAAGAAGATGATGTCTGTGTATTCTTTGTCTCAAAGAGGAGGTAGGGGAGCCTCCAAGTCTTCCCAGCGCTTTTATTTCGAAAACCAATAAACAAGCAAAGAAATATAGAATTTAAAATCTTAGTCCAGTTGAGGGGGTTTTCAGACACAGAGCAACATCTGAAACAAATCCTTAATAGAAATTCTCCCAGAACAAGTAGAGAGAAGGGAAGATACCGGTGGCCATGAAGAAGGGAGCTGCCCTGCCTCAAGGCTATGCAGAGAGTACACCGCGTGCACTAACAACCAAGTAACCCCCAAGCTTTGGCACTGCGTATACAAAGGTGGACAGGCAACTTCAGGCAGAGCTGAAGTTAAGTTTTTCTGCTCACCCAGCACAATGGACGCTCTGAACTAAAAACTAAGAGGCATTTTTTAAAATGATGTTACATATCTGAGCTAGTGGGCTGAGATTCCCACCTATTACATCTTAATTTACACTAATTTTACAGGAGTCAATTCAGCTTCCCAGGGCTTCAAACAAAAGACCCGGGGACCAAGCTGAAAGCTCTAAGACGGACTGAAGCAGATTTGAGCAGTTTTCCCATGCAAAGGGCTCAGAGGCTCAGGAAATATCAGTCACAACCATAAACTGAAGCATGTTATGTGCATCCTGTGAAAAACTTTCTTTCTCCAACTAATCTGAGAGAAATCTACCTCAAATATAAACAGAACTGAAGCTAAATGCCGACTTCATCACCCGGCCCTATGCCTGATTCAGTACTGCTAGCAGTGTTTCAAAAGTCCCTTCCATGGGACAACCAGTTCATCCCTTGGTATTACCCTGAGTAGCAGCAGAAGCCACTCACTTCCACTGTGATGTGCTGCGTGGGACCGTTGCATCCTCACACAGATTCAGAAAATCTGCAAATTAGACTCAGAAGAAGGGCATGAGGAAGGAAAGGAACAAGATCAGGCCAAGATGAGAAAATATAATGAGAAAATGCATTTAAAACAATAAGAAATTCAGGTAATCATTCAGTGTTGCCTATTAAGACTATTAATAGGCCAGGCATGGTGGCTCATGCCTATAATCCCAGCACTTTGAGAGGCAGAGGCCAGTGGATCACCCGAGGTCAGGAGTTCAAGACCAACCTGGCCAATAGGGTGAAACTCATCTCTACTAAAAATACAAAAATTAGCTGGGCGTGGTGGCGCATGCTTATAATCCCAGCTACTTGGGAGGCTGAGGCAGGAGAATCACTTGAACCTGGGACGCAGAGGTTGCAGTGAGCCAAGATCACGTCACTGCACTACAGTCTGGGTGACAAATTGAGAAGCAGTCTCAAAAAAAAAAAAAAAGTGTTATTAAAACTTTAGGAGGATAAAGATTGTGGCTATTGGCCCACAAACATCAAAAAAAGTCATCAAAACTATTGGCTAGAGCAGATTCTGAGTACAGGATGGAATTCTGATAACAGCGTCAAGGAGAAGAGGGAAGGTGAGAAATCTTGGCAGCGTGGGCTTTGCTGACTCCACCACTAGCTCTGCCTTCTTGGGCACCTGGAGATTCATGGCATGTGTGCAAGGTCCTGGAACCTTTCTCCATTTTCCTACATGACCATCAGAGTTCAGGAACTCTCCATCTGCACCTGTAACTGCAATGAAAGGTAACTGAGCTGTAGCAAACAACCTTTCCTCTGAATCAAAGAATTCCAGCCCCTGCAGGTCAGAAAGCATCTTAGATGCTACCCCTCTACAGATGGTAAAAATAGGGTTGAATTTTTCAAGAAAGCTTACATTAAAGCCTGGGTCTTAGGCCAGGCACAGTGGGTCATGCCTATAATCCCAGCAATTTGGGAGGCCAAGGCAGTGGGAGACCAGCCTAGGCAACACAGTAAAACCCTGTGTCCACAAAAAATACCAAATATTAGTCAGGGGTGGTAGTGCATGCCTGATGTCCCAGCCACTTGGGAGGCTGAGGCAGGAGAATCACCTGAGCCCAGGAAGTTAAGGCTTCAGTGATCGCACCACTGCACTCCAGCCTCGGGGACAGATCAGGACCCTGTCTCAAAAAACAAACAAACAAACAAACAGAAAGAAAGAAACCAACAACAACAACCTAGGTCTTTCCATTGTAGCTTAATGATGATATGAACTAAGAAGACTTCAGGAAGCAGGAAGTTTTGCCCATAACACCCCAGTGTCATGAGGATTTTGATGTTGACCACCATACTGCAAGCAGGCCTGCTACTCTGAGCTCCTCCAGCCGATGTCATTCACTTTTTTCTCCAGGAAAATAAGCCATTGGGGTGGGCTGCTCACAATGTTGAAGTAACTGATGATCACTTCTGTCAAATTCACTCTCTCACCCTCCACATTGCAGGCACTCATCAGCTTCTCTTTGACTTCCATCCCAGTGGTGGGAAGCGGGAGCCACATGGAGCACATTGCATTGTTGGAAAGGTAGATACTCACATCTACAGGGTTGCAGCTGGGTGCTAGGTTCTTTGACAAGCCTTGCCTTTTACCCCTGGTTAGAGATGGGGGTGATTATACCCTTTTCTTTTAATAGACTGGGAAATGATAGTTCAGAGAAGCAAAGTGACTGGCCTGAGATCATGGAGTCAGTTAAAGGTGGAGCAAGGATTGGAACACAGGTCTTAAGGCAGCATCTTCAGGTGCATCGAACTCTTATGATACACCGGGTACAACTCCAGTGGGGGCATGTCCCTCCTCACATGGAGACCATCTGTCTCCGGCAGCTTTGATCTCTCACTGCCTTTCCCTTAGCCCAGCCCCAACCGCAAATCCACTCCTCCTTCATGTGACCACCCTTTATCTTGCTGACACCCAGCTCACTGAAGGCTCCCACCTGACCTTATCTCTCCTTGATAAGCATCCTTAGCTCCTTGGTGGGCTGGGCATATGACAGGATTTGGAGACATCTCACTCTCCTGATGGATTTTCAGTGAACACATTGTGTTCCCGCAAAGGGAAATGCTACACTTCAGACCTGCTCAGAGATGAAGATGCTTAATGAGTAAGAGCTTGAGATGATGGAATGCTTATGTATCAATAAATAATGCTTTCAAAATTATCTTTAAAGCACAAAGGATGGAGAAACCAAAAAAGGTTGATGCATACTTGTCCCATTTGATATTAGAAAGAGGGAGGTTCATCAGTAGAACTTCCTCTGTATTGAGGCAAGTATGCATCAACAGAGGCAAGTATTCCTCAGTACAGAGGAAGTTCTCTGACACAGAGTTCTGTGTAAGAGGCAGGGATGTTGAGTCTTACTTCTGAGTGTGTCTCTAGGACCAAGCATAAGGTGTGGAAGACCCTTCTGAACCCTGCGCATCCAGTTGTCTCCTTTTAGCCCACAGAATCTGCTCAGGGAAGCCTTTCTTTACCAGCCCTGACCGCCACTCTCCCATCCTCTCCTCACCAACCAGATGAGGTCAGGTCTGGTTTTCCTGATACAGAACCTCACGGACTCCTGTGCTTTCCTCCCTGACTTCCTCATTATCACCTTGTTTGTACTCTCCACCACCTTGTTCTCGCCTTAAGGCTTCCTACCAATCGTTCGCCCCGTGAACACTGTGTTGCTGGTTGCTGGTGTCTGTCCATCACCAGCTTAAACAGCATGTCCTTGTGGAGTGCCAGTTCAGAACATCACCCCGCAGTCACCCCACGTCACAGTCTCTGTCCATCAGAGTGCCCCATTGAGTTCAGCATAGCATCCATCACTGCCTGATACTATCAGCTTATGGAGGAATCTCTTTTCCCACCACAATATGAGCTGCAGAAGAACAAAGATTCCATCAGTCTTTTTCACTGCCCCAACCCTACCTAGTAGGTGTCACCAAACATCTGCTGGTTAAGCTCCCATTTTTCAACCAATGCCTTTTCTTCCCCACCACAGGCAGGTCACACACACACAGGCTGTTTCTTAGTTGCACCCACACGATGCCCGCGGTGGCTGGCAAGGCACTGGCACACAGGGCAAGCCCTATCAGTGTGTGGAGATGCTGACTGCTTGTTAAGGTTGTTATTTGCTTTGAAAAAGTGAAATGGACCTACCACCACCTTTAGCTTAACCACTTATCAAAAAAGTTTGACATTGTTGGAAATTGTTAAGTTGAATATTAAATTAATCTTGCAGTCTTTCTCTTTTGCAGAACCAATTTAATGATGCACTTGATGAGTGCTTTACATAAATTATACTCTAGATAAATTCATCCACTTTAAAGAACTACAACTACTCATTAAAACATATATGTATTTCTATATCTTCTTTTGATTTAGAAAAAAACCTTTATTATATTGTATCCTTCAAATTCTCACTTTTCAGTTTCATTCATAGATGTGATTTCCATTATTTTACATAATATTCATATAATGGATGGAAGAAAATGTACATTAACAAGTTTTGTGGGGGTTTTTTTGCTTTTGTTTGTTTGTTTGTTTTTATGGAGACAGGATCTCACTTTGTTACCCAGGCTGGAGTGCCGTGGCAAGAACATGGCTCACTGCAGCCTCGACCTCCTTGGCTCAAGTGATCCTCCCACCTCAGTCTCTCGAGTTAGCTGGGACCACAGGTGCGCATCACCACACCCAGCTAATTTTTATATTTTTGTACAGATGATGTTTCACCATGTTGCCAAGGCTGGTCTCGAACTCCTGGATTCAAGATGTCTGCCTACCTCAACCTCCCAAAGTGCTAGGATTACAGATGTGAGCCACCACACCCCACCATAAACAACTTTTATTTACTGAAAATTTCTAAAGTAAATATTAACTCTTCTTTGAGAAAATATATTTAACTTGCAAAGCAGACATATGCTCACTGATACCACTTCTGGGGCTCCATGCATTAATGTTGAAAAAACATTTATTTCTGCACAGTGCTTAAGAATTACCTATTTAAATGCTTTAATAATGCAGTGTCACTTTACTTACACACAGAAATGCACTGATGTCAGAGGTACTGCTGCTTGGATGCCAGATGGTACCACATCATATGACAGTGGGAAGACAAACAGAACTGGTTACATTTTGTGCATGCATGTGTGTGCCTGTGTGTGTGTATCAGTGACAGAAATGCTTGATTAAATATATTATGTGTGCATGAACTATCTGCTAGGAGATGTGATGATACTAGAAGATATTATTTCTTACAAGTATATGTACCTAATGCCTTAAGCAGCCTCAGGTGTGTGTCTATCGAACAGAATCTTTACACTCTGGACTCTGACGTGGTATTAACATAAAATGAATAAGCTACTGACACACTCTGCTATGGGGAGCAGTCTTGGCTCAGCATTCCTGTCAGCGATCACTGGGAATACCGAGGAAGCCATTTAACTCCAATGTGTGTCTATTGAGTTTAATTGTTTTTTACTTTTATTCAGATTTACAATTGAGTGTTTTTAAATGATGGGACTCATCTACAAAACCTCATTCCACAAGCAAACACACACAAAGCCTTGGTTTTGTAATACTGAGACACTAGTGTTTAGAAATTGGCCTGTCAATCAATTCGGTCTCCTCCCTTCCAATAAAGAAGGGAAACCTCAGATATGGGATCTGTGTATAATGAAGTTATTCTGGCCTCTTTCCTATGAACAAATAGGCACCCAGAACTCATCAAATTATATATCATTCTAGGATGGCCTCAGCTCTGTCTATACAAGTTTGGCAATTAATCAATCATGAGAATTACGTGCTTTCCCTCTGGACCTTGAATTCCTTGTGTGTAGCTATTTATGTGTCCACATACATACCCCTAAAATGTGGTTTTGCCACTTGTGAGAAGTAGCATTCTCCAGCTTGACACAGGAAGTGTTTTAGTTTTTCATCTCACCTTCTGCTTCATTAGAGAATTACCAAAGGTGGCAAGGGAGAGCAGAAACAATGCAGTGAAGGGTCAGGAGGCAGCACTGGCTGCTCTGTTCTGCAGGGCCAGGCTGTGCAGGACAGGGAAGCCCTGACTCTGCTGCATGAACCAGAGATGGCCACCATGACTGATCTGCAGGGAAGAGGGAAAAGCTGGGTGATTTCATGTGTACAGCGCATGTGCCAATGTGACGGGTAACTTAGGGAGCACGTGCTTAGTGGTAAGTGCGTTTTTTCCTATCTGCTTAGTGTTGAAACAGCTTTCTTCTGCTCTGCACTCCAAAATAAAAGTGAAAGGAGAATGCTTTGCCCCAGTGTTTCTGTCTCTCGGGTCAGTGGCCAACATAACATTTGTCACAACGCTTGGCTCTCTCATTTCTTACATCCAGAGCATGGTTCTTGTGGGAGTTCTTTGTATGACCTATAATTTTTTTATGCTTTTGTTATATTTGTTGCTTTTACTTTCTCTCTTTTGTCTGTGAAATTTGATTGAGCTTGTTGGCGATTCAGTTTCCTCATTGATAAATGGGAGTAATGCCTTCCTCCTATGATTATCATGCAGATTAAATAGGATATTATTTATACATAATATGTCATTTTTGAACTGTAACACACTACACAAATGTTAGTAAACTTCTGAGTGGAGCTCCAAGATTATATCAATAATTTCTTGTCCTAGAATTGAATCTGAAGCCTCATCTCAAAGTGGAGAAAGATGATTTCCTTTAAGTTCAGATTCAAGTGACTTTCACAGCTGACTCGGAGTTCCACGCAGTGGCCCATAGCCCACTTTTCCATGTGCTTTTGCACACACCCTCCGCACTGCACAAGGCTCACAGGTGTATGACTTCAAGCGACCAGTGAGTCCAGGGCACAGTTTATCTGTTTAGGTGAATTTTAGTGCAGTGCTAATGGGGCTCCAGTCCCACCAGAGCTTCTCCAGTGCCTCTGTGAGGCACAAGGAAAGGACGTTTCCACATATCATAAGTGGAAGAGTCTTTAAACAAATTTGCTCTGAATAAGGTGGGAAGTATCACTGGCCCAAAATGAAACCAACCTGAGATCCGTCATTCACTCCTGACCCTGAACCAGAAAGGAACTGAAAAATTGACTGGTTGAACTCCCTGAAACAAATGATGCTTGAGTGGTTTCATGCATAATAACTGCCTTGAATGTAAATGGGGCCATCAGTCAGCAGGATGCTGTGGGTTCCCCTCCACCCCTGTGAGGCCCCTCCCGTGGGGACCAAGACCCCCAGGAACTTGCCGTTCTAGCACATCCCCAGCTAGTCAGGGCCCCTCCTGACCAGGGACCAAGGCTTCGGGGAAGACTCTGGAGAAGGCTCAGAAGAAACTGGTAGGCAGGGATCTGGCATCTGTCCCTCCCTGACAATATTATTAGAGAGTTTTGCATTTTAGCCTTGGCAGGCTTACACCCTGCTCATACAAAAGTAAATAAGACAGGTGGTGCTTTTCAGCGTATGCCTAGAGCGAAAACTAAAGCAGATTCCTGCAGTCTCAGTTCTTCCTGGGCACTGAGTCAGGAGCACCATAAGATTTGTCTCTATACTTCATCCTCTCAGTTCTTATATGGAACATGTGATTCTTGGCAGGGTAAGCCCCCACATTTAGGCTAACTCTCTGGACTCATGGCTACTCTGTGGAGAGGACGATATTGCTGCAGGAGCCATGCTTACCGCCTTCTCACATACATTTGTAAGTTGCTATATGCTACTGTGCTTTATCTCTTAAAACAAATATATGCTTATATGCTTGCCATTTGTATGATGAACTTAGAATGAAAATAAAAGGAGATGGATAGGAGTCATTTTCGGACAAGATTTACCTCTAAGGAGTCTGCCAGGCAGCAATTCATTTCATCACCTCCAGCCTGACAAACCATTGACATTAAAGCAAAGGCATGTCCTAATCGTCACGCATGTAACCACTTTTTTTCTTTTTTTCACATTTGTATGCTAATCACGAGAAGCAAAAATAGACTTAGATTGGAAATCAAAGATTGGTTGTATACAGGTAATAGAGTGCTTGAACGCTTTATTTAAAGATAGAAGGCTCTTGAACCAGGCTTTATTATTGAACTAAGACTATCTATCCTTTTTGACACTTTTTAAATTAAGTTCTTCCTCTAATTTATGTTTTTGTCAGCTTTCTTCCCTTACCTGGTTTTAAGCTGGCTTTTTTTCCCTCTCTCTCTAAGTAATAAACTACTCCAGAGGAGAGAAAAAAAATTTTAATGACCCTCGAAATTCAGATTAACAAAATGGATCATTTTGTATACAGCCACAGAATTATGAAGCCTTCTGAAATATCAGTACA
Source organism: Macaca mulatta (assembly GCF_049350105.2). Classification (NCBI taxonomy): domain Eukaryota; kingdom Metazoa; phylum Chordata; class Mammalia; order Primates; family Cercopithecidae; genus Macaca; species Macaca mulatta. The sequence goes on from NC_133413.1 coordinate 62,903,468, forward strand.
GAAATTTCGCCTGATGCAAAATTTCATTTTCTCTCTCTCTGACATATCTCTGACTTCCCCTTTTAAAAATGGAGTGGTTATAGTCCCTCTTTAGTAAGGTCAAACACTGAAAAGTAAAGGGGTTTCAGGGACAATTTTGAGGCTCAAATTAAAGAGCTTCTCTTTTTTTTTTTTTTTTTTTTTTTTTGAATTAAGGGAGACAAGCTCCAACAATGTGTTAGCACATCAGATAGAAAATAGTTTGTCGAAGCTGGACTTGCAGCGCCAGTTCTGCCTGCCTCTTCCCCGCACGCTCAATCTGCCTCCTTATTATTGTTAAGCCAGCCTGCCTCCCAGTATGTTCTGCGTCCCATCTGACTTCCGCAGAGTTCGAGGGAGCTTAGGACAAACAGAACAGGGGAGCAGCTGCATGGGATGAGTGGTGGCAGCCAGATAATCTACCATGATGTCTTTCTGGAAGAAAAACTGGGGACAACGTAATTTCCCCAACTTAACCCCTGCCTGGAAAATGCAAGCCAAACTTAACAAGCAAGTTCGGCAGCTGCTTGGCGTCATTTTGTTTTAACATCATGCATATAAAAAAAGAAATAGTGCAATGCTAGGGGAAAGGGGAATTTTCAATTGCTTAGACCTGATAAAGAAAAAGTAGCGATCAAAAATCATTTTTAAAAATAACAATGACTTGTTGGTAACATATTTTCCCCTACGGTTATTTGATTTCTCAACAGACACCTTTCATTGACATCTGGCTGATTTCCACAAATGGCATGTTTCTGCTTTTCCCACATTAGGGAAGCTGGTTCTTTGGCCCAAAGTGCTTTTACAGCCTACCTGTATTTTACCAGCCCCTCCTAGGCTGAAGGAACTCCCTGTCCTCTGCAAGAATGTCAAAAGCCACCCATCTTTCACCACCTAATGGTCCCATCAGCAGAGAGGCACACAGCACAGTGAACATCGAGCATGCACACCAGCAAGCCCAGGCTCGAGTTCTGACCGTCACTTACTGGCGGTAATGTAACTAACTCAGCTTACTTACTTTCTTGCTTGCTGTAACTCAGCTTCCTTATCTCTGGAATGGGCCAGTAATTGATTCTACCTTTCCAAGTTACTGTGTGCACTAGAATAAAGTCTGGCACATAGTAGGCACTATAATACTATGTTTGTTAAGCTAAATAGAATCAACGTATTTTATTTTAAAATACTTAATCAGACAATGATTTATTAAATAACCATGAGAAATCGCAGCGCCTGGTGCTACAGATAAATCTCACATGCTTTAAAAAGGTTGCAGTCTAGTACAGGAACTAAGACAAGTGTGCAATTAAGTACTAAACAAACAGAATCAAGACTAGACATGTTCTAAGCATGAATTCCTAAAGAAAATATCAATAGGGTATAATTTAAAAAAACATATTAGGCCACCACATCTGGCCTAATACGGTTTTTATAAGAATTACTAGCTCTTAATAATGAGATAATAATGCGCAAGTCCCAGAAATAAATGGGACAGAACTGACATCCCGTGAACAGATCCCAACTCATCTAAGAATCTGTGTGTAGCGTAGAAAGCTTCACCTTGATTCCACAGGGACCAGTTGCAGCCCTGTGTGCTGACACCGCAGTGCAGCGCAGGCTGTGGGGGGTGCAGTCGCACATGAGCTCAGAGCCCGGCTCCCCAACTTCCAGGCCCTGTCATTGTACATGAAGTATGTGACAGTGCCACAGCCCCCTTCCCCTATCTCTAAAATGGGGTGCTAATACCTGCATTACTTCACTGGATTCCTGCAAGGAGGAAGCAGTGCATGTAAAGCACAGAGTACTTGCTCAATAAGCGACAATATACGGTACAATCTTTTTTAAAAAAAATTTTTAAACAATAATTTACATGCATTCCTAACTTGTAAATATAACACAATAAATTTCAGACAAATTAAAAAGTAAAAATTTAATGTTGAACTTAAAGCCAGCCTAGAAAAATAGTATGTTTGTTCTGGCAGGACTAAGGTTCTAAGAGAAAATCAATGGAAGACATTATAAACAACAAAAACAATAGGTTTGACTTTATAAAATTTGAAAAGTTAAAGGTGCCTGCATCAAAACATCATAAATTATAAAAGCTATTAATAAAATAGAAATAATTGTAACAAACATGTAATGTATAACTAATTCCCAGATTTTACAACAATACATTTTAAGTTAATCAGTCAAACGGCAAAGAATAAGAAATGACAAGTCACATACGAAGAAAGCCAAATGGACATTTTTCTAAATGTCTGCTATGCATGCCCAGGAAACAAAGTGACCATTACCACAACTATGAGTAAATGAGAGCTGTTCACAGAAGTTGTCTAAAATGGGATTTCTCACCTGAAATTAATTGACAATAGCAAACATTTTAATTCTCGTTGTTTTCCCCAATGACATTCCCTTTATGTTATCTTCTATAACCTCATTCTTGCACCCTTTGGACCCAGCTCTCTACTTCTAAATTGACACTGCCAGGTGGAATTTCAGACCCTGATGCAGGGCTAGCCATGAGAGCTTCATCAGAGTCCTCCGCTGGTCCCTGGCTTTCAGCTAGAGGGGGACCCTATAAGGCATTTTAGGGCTTACCCTGGAAATAGTACATTTCAGTGCTGCACATATTTCACTGGCCTGAGTGCAGTTATTGGCTCAAAATTAATGCCAGAAAGGCTGAGAGAAACAATCTGTGTGCCCAGGAAGAGGAACTGGGATTGGTGGGCATCTAGCTGGTTTCAGCTACATTATGATACATTCAAAGCATTGAATATTAAGTAGCACTATAAAGGGATGTTTCTGAAGAATATTTGATGACATGGAGAAAGCCTCATTTTATGGTTATGATTCAAAACAAAATGTTGGATCAGACAATTAGCACTAATCTAATTAAGTAAAAGGCATAAATAGATGTGACTAAAAGTTATATATCAAAATATTAACAACTGATAAATTACAGGTACCTTACATTTATTTTTCTACTTTCCTCTTTTCCAAACCATGTGTGACAAGCATGTATTATAATTATTTTAAAATTTAAAAAAGACTGAGAAACTTTCCTTTGAAGATGGAGATTTCAGCTTAGCATTCAACTGCATGGAGCCACGAAATTATATGAAATTATATCAATAGATTTACCATTACTTTTACACATTCTCCTTTTTACATTTTATACTTTCCATTCAAGATACTATTTCTACCTGAAATAGAGAACTAATCATTGTCTTATTTCCTCTTCTATCTTGAAAGACTGTTTTGTTGGGTTTTTCTCTTGGCACAATGAAGATAATCTCCCTTCTCTGGCATCCATTGTTACTGCTAGAAATTCAGCTGTCAGTCTAATTTCTGTGTCTTTGTAAGTGATCTCTCTTCCCTAACTAGTCATTCTCTTTGGTCTGAATTTTTATTACTGCGTGTAGATTTCTTTGTATTTTAATTGGCTTTGGAATTGTTGGGTTTCCTGGATTTGGGCCTTGGTATCTTTCAACAATTCAGTAAAATTCCCAGTGATTATATTTTGGAATATTGCCTCATCCCCACTCATCTATTTTTTCCCTCTAGGGCTCAGATTTATATGCATATATATAAAATCATACACACGCACACACACATATGTATACACACATATGTGTACATGTATAAACGTATCAGCCATTTGATTTCTTAGCTACTCTTTCATAGTTCTTATTTCTTTGTTTCTCTCTGAGCAGCATTTTAAATAATGTTTTTAGTCTACCTTCTATTCATGAATTCAATTCTCTCTTTAATTTTGTCTAGTTTGTTCTCCTGTAATCTTGAAAAACTTTCAATCACATTTTTATTACTAGTTGTTACATTGTGTTCTTTTTCAAATCTTCAAAGTCAATTTTAAAATATCAGTCTCCAGTTTTGTATTTTCAAGCCTCTCTTTTTATCTTAAAACATATTAAACTGACTTATTTTCTACTCGAAATTGGATAATTACCCTCTCTGAAACATGTGCAGGCTGTGCTTTGCTCTGTTATTTCTCTTATTTCCTTTGGAGGTTTTCAAATGTGAGTCCATGTGTCTTGCAAAAATTTTTTCAGGCCTACATGAAGTAGCATTGTTTTGGAGCAGGTTTTTATTTGCTTTTTTGCCAATCACCTGAAAGTATTATCAACCTGAGACCACTTTAAATTAAATTCTCAATTTCAGCTTTTCAACTACATAAGTGGTATGAACTCAGGCCAAAAGTGGGTGTAAGCTTCACCTCTGGGTTACAAATATTCATGGAAGTTTACTTTTCTGCCACAGAGCTCAGTTCAAGTCATGCTATTTTAAGGTGTGTTACCTCTCCTGAGGTGTAGCCCCTGGGTCCTGGCTCTGCTCTGGGAAGCCCACGATGGATTTCTTCCTTCCTGTGCCTCTTGTGTCATCAAAACAGAAGCTCTAGACCACAGCATTGGCAGATAGCACTCTTAGGGCACAAGTTGCTTTGACACTTTTTGATAAATTCGTTGAGGTCCCTGATTGTAAATGGTTTTCAGCCTTCTGTTGATTCCTTCTGCTTATTTAGCTCAGTGGTATATTTCAAAACACAAATAATCCGGCTTTTTCGATTTTTAAAATGTTTCCATTGAGAGGGTACGTAAGTTGGTTCTTCCACCCTGCTGCCAACCATGGAATTGCTTTTCTCTGTTTGTAATTTCTTACTTATTAAGCCAGGTAGTGAGGAGATGGCTGCGTGTTATATTACTATACAGATTCTTGAATACTTGAACATTCATGGAACAGAATAAAAGAGGAACCAAACATTAAGTTCAAGAAGATTTTAGAAAACAAATTTTAATAAAAGTAGATTAAAGAGATGACTAAATTCTTAATATGGTAAGTAACTTAGAGAACAGAGAATTATATGTAGCTATGACAAATATATTTAAGCAATTCGTTCTTTGTTTTCTTTTTTGCTTTTTGCCCAAATCTATGATATAGACTAGGAGTTGGCAGACAGAACTATGGGCCCAATCCTGCCCTCCACCTGTTTTTGTATGACTCTCAATTTAAAATGGTTTTTACGTTTTTTAATAGTTGGGGGGAAATGGAGAATAATATTTCATGATACATGAAAATTATATGAAATTTACATTTCAGTGTTTATAATAAAGTTCTATAGGAACCCAGCCATACTCATTTACATCCTGTCCCTGGCTGCTTTCATGCTAGAAGAGCAGAGTTGAATAGTTCTGATAGTGACCGTATGGCCCACAGAGACTATTATTTACTCCTGACCCTTTATAGAAAACCATACTAACTCCTGGGAAAAAAAACAAACCTCTAGCAGAACTGTCAGAATGAGATGTGAGAGACGGAAAGAGAAAGAGAAAGTAGAGACTCACCATACACGTTTTAAAATGGAATATAACCACAGATACAGAAGAGATTTTAAACATTACAACTTTCTTTGAAAGTAAATTTGTAAATGTCAATGAAACAAAGTATTTTCTAGGAAAATGCACATTAACAAAATGTCATCAGGAAAAAGTAGATTGTCTGAATAGATTTCTAATAATGGAAGAAATGTTTAAAGTTGTCACAGAGATATACCTCCTTCCCTTCAAAATGGCCATACATGTTAATGCTATTATAAGCAGGTTGCTTCAAATCAAATAATTTCTATTTAACTCCTTTGAGGAAAAAATTAGAAAAACAATCTTTTCAATTTCCTAAAATAGTATAATCTTGATAACAAAATATTGAAAAGATAGCTTAAGTGACACCAAACTACTGAAAAATAGTCAAATTAAATCTAACCATATAGTTAAAGAATGGTGTGCTATAAACAAGTACTATCTTCTCTAAAAGTGTAAGAATAGTTCAGTATTAAAACGTTTAATAATGCACTGGTTATGTTACTAAGTCATAGAGGAAAAGCAAACTATCATCTCAGCATATGTCAAAAACGTATTTGATAAAATTCAACATTCTTGATAAAAACTCAGTAAAACAAGAATTGATATTTATTTCTAATATGATATATAAAAAAGTGTATCTCAAATCAACTGCCCACATTTACACAAATTGAAACACTGAAAACATTTCCAATTAAGAAAAGATAAATTATTGTCACATTATTCAACATTTCTCTGAAAGTACAATTCTATGAAATACTAGAAAGTCAATAGAAAATCCATCACTATTTGCAGATATTATGATTTGCTTGTAAAAATCCAAGAAAAGCAATTGAAAAATGATGAAACATATTATTCCTGCCTGCCTGTCATCCTTCCTCCTTTTTTCCCTCCTTTCCTTCCTTCCTTCCAGGATGGTACTATATGTCAGAGTCAAAGTTGCTGAGGAAGGCATCCAAGTAAGGAGGTAGCGTGGGCACGCCCTGGCAAGGCTACTGGAGTGCAGGCCAGGTGAGGACAGTGTCCACATAGTCCAGGAAGACTGGCATGTGGGGTCAGAGCCACAGCAGAGTGAAGATGGCTTCCCTCAGAGGGGCTGCGGGACTCCGAGCCTGCAGAGGGCATCTATGCAGAGTGAGAGTGGCAGCCTGTCTGTTTCTGAGGAGGGCATCCACCTAGGTGCAGGAGAAGTTTGGGAGCAACGGGGTGGAGAGTGGACACAGTGGCAGAGATTGGTTAAATACAGGGATGATAAATGAATAAGAATGTATGTTGGGGATGTTCAAAGCCACGTCTCCCAATGTCAGAGAGAAATGCTACAAATGTGGAAAGAAATGCTACAAATGTGAAAATTAAACTAAACCTTCAGGTTCTGGACTGGAATTGGAGGTATAGAATCATTGTTTTCAATAAGTACATGCTTTTCAATAAGTATATAAATTGATAGATGCAGAAATAAATATAGATTTCAACGGTGCATGCATGCCTGTATTTATGTACGTTTATTTGTTTATGTAGAAATCTATTCCCTAACTCTGTTCAATGAGAGAGTCTGTCCGCAGCCACACCTCCACGGCAATGGGGACACCAAGCACCCAGGTCTTGGTTGCTAAGTACTGTTCTCCACTAGCAGGGAACTGGACTCCTCAGAGAAATGGCTGAATCCAAGGCTGAGGCAAGGGCAGAAAAGCACAAAGTCGACCTGAACACTTTATAGTGTGAAAAAATTATGGGAATATGTCAAAAGGACATGAAGCCAGCTTGACAGAGTTCTGTTGGCCATATCTGGGGCAATTTGAGCATCAACATAAATAATGATAGGAACTTATAACCCCTTGAATAATAAATCTATACAGGTATAAAAATATATTTTAAACACTAGAGCAAAACAACCCCTTCCTTAGAGTAGAATACCAAAAAATACATGTAGGAGGAATGAAGTCATTAGAAACATCATCATTTGTCAATCCTAATAGTAATAATTAAATGAGCCAAGAAGCATCAATGGATGCTAAAAGCCAATGGGTGAAGGTTGATAGGAAACTTTCTTACCTAGTCTCAAAGGACCTCCCATTCCAAAAGCAAAAAAATTCTTATTTATTAAAAAGGAAAAAAGAGTAACTTTATTATAGGGAAACCTGGCAGATACTACCTTGTGTTAGTTTCTGAAGGGTGCCATAACAGATTACCACAAAATTGGTGGCTTAAAATGAAACAGATTTATTCTCTCACAGCCCTGGAGGCCAGAAGTGTGAAGTTAAGGTGTCAGCAGGACCATGAACCCTCTGAAGGCACGGGGAAGGACCCTTCCTTGCCACTTCTTGCCTCCAGTGGCCATGGGCAGTCCTTGGGGTCCCCTCGTTTGCAGATGCATCACTCCATTCTTTGCCTCCTTTGTCTTGTTGCCTTCGTCCCTTTATGTTTGTGTTTTCATGTCTCTCTTTTCTTGAAAGAACACCAGTTATTGGATTTAAGGTCACTCTAATCCAGCATGACCTTATCTTAACTGGATTACATCTGCAAAGACTTTATTTCCAAAGGTATGTGCATGTGACCACACTCACAACTATCAGGGTTAAGAGTTCAATGTATCTTTTGGCGGCACGCAATTCAACACATGATACACCTTAATCAAGAGATCACAGTGGACATAAGTAATGGGACCAATACAACTTACACAACATTTGATAGGCTGCAATGAAGAGGAGGTAACATCACTTCTGTGATGTTCCTGCCAAAGATCCACAAACAATGCAAACATGAAGAAACACAAATTCATATGGACATTCTATGAAATGATCCACAGTGTTCAAAAGCATCAAAGTAGTGCAAGTTAAGGAAAAACTTAGGAATTATTCTAGATTGAAAGAGTATAAAAAAATAAGACACTAAATGCAGTGCTTTGTCCTGGATTGAATCGTTTTCTTGTAACAGACATTATTTGATACAATTGGCAAGACTTGAATGGGGTCTCTGGATTGCATGGTGGAAATCCAAGGAGTTAATTTCCTGATTTTCATGGTAATTTACTATATTGTGATTACGTCCTTTCTTGTAGGAATTACTAAAGTATTTGGGGTGATGGGGCATCATGTTGGCAACTTACTCTAAAATAGTTTTGGAAAAAGCACCCTTTACTATTCATGAATGTCTTCCGTAAGCCTAAAATTACTTCTCAATAACCATCATTTATAACATAAAAAGCAATAAAGATTAAAATAACTGCAGGATATAAAATAAACTTAGTTAAATGAAGAAAGAGACTATGTTCCTCGATAGAAATAATCTGTATGTTTAAAATAAAGTTATCATATAAAATTCCAATTAAAATACTAGAATTTCTTAATAGAGTAAATCTGAAAAAGATCACTGTGTGAGTACACACACACACACACACACACACATGCACCCACACACCATCCTATCTATACTGATAAGGTTAAAAGTAAGGAGAGAAACAATATCAGAGAATTAAAATGTAGATTATATTAATTTAAGCAGTTAGATGGAATTTTTAGAAATCATTTGGATTCAGAAATATTAATTCTAAAAACTTACTGGAAGGAAATTATCTTATATAACTTAAGAAAGATACATACATAAAAGAAGCTCACTGAAATGATGTTTATCATATCAAAACTTACAAACAAGGTAAATGAACAATGATGTGCATATTGTTGGATTTAGGATGATTTTCTTTTTTGTGCTTTGTTTTAGTCCATTTGGGCTGCTATTACAAATTACCATAAGCTGGGTAGTTTAGACAACAGAAATTTATTTTTTGCAGTTCAGAAGACCAAGAAGTTCAAGATCAAGGTCCTGGAATAGTCAGCATCTGGGAAGGGCCTACTCCCTAGTTCCTACATGTCCATTTTCTTGCTGTGTTCTCACATGGAGGAAGGGGCAAGAGAGCTCTCTGGGTCTCTCTTACGAGAGCACTAATCCTATTCATAAGGGTTCCATCACCTTGGGGGTTAGGATTTCAATATACGAATGTTGGGAGGGACACAAACATTCAGTCTATAGCATGCTTTAATTGTATTTGCTCTTTTTTCTTTAATGACTGTAAAATTTACGTAATCCATGTAATTTAAAATGTAAATGTAAGAAGTACATTGTGCTGAAATGTTGAAAGATAATTTAAAAATAAATAATAGCTTAAATAGTAGTAGGAAATTCTGGGGTCTGGCTCATGGACAGTCCCTAGTCCAATGTAGCATAAGAATAATATAGTTTAGGTAATGTCTATATGATATGGCTAGAAAATGGTTTATACCACAGTAAATGGAAGCATTTATTATAGTAGGTCATGTCCTCCTTTTGGAAAAAGCCTTTCACTTGGGCATCCTAGAAAACCTTGCTCGGTTTTCCTCCCAACTCAGTGGCCACGCCTGATTCTCACTCCTCGTTCTCACCTGTGTCTGTGTGGTGCATGAGTACTAAGCTGTTGGTCTCCTTGATCCTCTCCTTACCCTCATTCCTGTGTTGCTGTCATTCAGTCTCGGGGCATTAAAGACAATTTCTGAGCTCGCAGCTCTCACAGTTGTAGCTCCCGCTTGGACCTCTTCTCTGAACTCACTTGTCTGTCAAACGGCCTACTTGCATCTTCTCTAGGATGTGAAATAAAAATTTCATATGAAAACTTCTTACCTTCTCTTTCACCACAGCTGCCTAGTCTTCCCCATCTCAGCTAATGCCAACCCATTCATCCAGATGCTGAGTGTGAAAATCTAGAAGCCTCCCTGTCCTCTATCTTTCTCTCACTCCCCGCATCCAGTGTATCAGCAAATCTTCTGGGCTCTTCCTTCACAATATCTCCAGAGAAGACCATTTCTCACCACCTGCAGGGTGCCCATCTACCACCATGGTGCAAGCACTCAATCTCCTGCCTGGATGACTGCAAGTGTCTCCTAACAGGACTCCTGGCTTGCACCATTGCCTCTTCACTATGTCCTCTCAACTAAGCCAGAATGCTCTTTTTAAAGTGTTTATCAGATAAAGCACCTTGCAAATTCTTCAGGGCCTCCCTGTGTCTCTCAGAGGGAAGGCCTCATCCTTCCAATGGCCTTGAGGCTGCAGACCCAGTGGCTCTCCGTGATCTGTCTGACGTCTTCCCCTACACCTCCCCACTCGGCCACATTGGTCTGGCCACACAGCCACGCTCCACATCAGGTAGCACGGCTGCCTAGGTTTAAACACTCTTCCCCACATTCGTGTTGCTCATTCTCTCACCTCCTTTAAATCTTTACTCAAATGTCATATCTTCAGTGATGCCAGCTCTGGCCGTCTTAGCTAAAAGGCTAATTTGGTGCCTCTTTGCCGTGAGCTGAGGCCTCCCTAGAATGATCACATTCTGGCATGCTTAGCAATTCCCTTGTTTATTACACTGATTTTCTGGTCCCTCTGCTGCAATGCGGAATCCTTAAGGGCAGGGATGTTGGTCTATTGTGTTCCCTGATATGTAGAACAGAAGAGGGCTGACATAGAGAAGATGTGCAGTGAGTTTGTTGAAAAAAACAAATACATGAAGAAATAAATACATGAAAACAAATATTGGGAAGGGCATCATGCACCAAGGCGAGGGGTGTGTAGTAAGTCCGGTGTGTGAGGTCAAAAGGGAAATCCATGCAAGATTTCTAGAAAATATAATGGGCTATATAGTAGCCGAATAATCTGATAACAGTTTGAAGAACAAAGTATAATAGCAGAAAAAGAGTCAGGACACTTGCTAGAATGTGGTGGCCCTGGAAAGAAGCAAAGGCCTGAAATAGGTCAGTGGTGGTGCAAGTGGAAACCAGGGGCCCTGAGGATCCTGGACTCACCTGGTTTAATTATTGATATAATACAAATGAAAGAAAGAAATAGAAATCAAATCTATTTCCCAAACTTTGATGGAAAAGTCACATTCAATGGCAAGGACCACAGTAACTTTTGCACCAACCTAATATATTATTAAGTTTATAAATATGTAATACATTTAGACATTAAATTTAGCATATTTAATAGCCCAACGTTTATTTGAAATATAAACTAGGGTCCGAATGTTCTCAGGTACAACTTTCAAACTGAGGTTTTGTCTGTAGAATAAAAAGATTAAAAATTCATTTGGGCTCAGGGGCTCAAGCCTGTAACCCCAGCTACTTGGGAGGTTGAGGCAGAAGGATCACTTGAGCCAAAAGTTCGAGACCAACCTGGGCAACATAGTGAGGTCTTGTCTCTAGAAAAAAAAGAAAATCAAGATGTGAACTGCTGGAATTTTGACTTAAGAAGAAAATATACCAGAGGTGATTCTAGAGCAAGAATTATATGAAATTACCAGTACCCGTAAAATGATTCCCTAAAGTTCTTTGAATTAGCCCAAATTTCAAGCTCCAAAATGTGGTAATTCGAATAAGATCCAGAAGGGAAGACAAACAGTGAACAAAACTCAGTCTTGTTAATGGTTAGAAGAGTTCTATTATCTTCATCTTACTTTTGGTCATTCTGTCAAAGTCCATGTTAATCAATAATCTTTAGTTACTAGGGAATTCAGGAAGTCATATATACATTATATATCATAACAATATTAACTATTGGAACTCCAGATTTTTATTTTTTAGATTTTCCCTCACCCACTGCATAACTTTAAATGACTATACTTTTTCTGATTTATAAAAGCAATAAGCAGACAATTGTGAAAATTTAGAAAAAGTAAGAAAAATCATCTCTTAGCAACCAAATAATCACTGTTAAGATTTTGACATAGCCCTTTTATTTCTTATGTATGAATGTGTATATGAGGATGTGATACCCAGACATGCAGTTTTTAATGCTGTGTACACTTGTCTGTATTTTCTTAGTTATTACAGTGGCCTAAGCAACCCCTTGTTGCTGTAACTCTTTTCATGACTCACTTAATGATTGCATAATATGTTCCGCATGTATAACTTGATTGACTACTCTCTAATGTTGGGTATACTGATATTTTGCTTGGAAAGGGTAAATAAAATTTTCATGTGTACAATGAAGTGAAGAGAGAAGAAAATAGACACTTGGGTAGCATGAATGTCTTCATCTTGAAATAGGAGCACAAAATGTTTTTTAAAGAAACCTGAAGAGCCTTTTCTTATCTCCCTGATTCCTGCCAGTGACATACTTTGGAACCATGTTGAAGGTCATAGGAGCTCTGCCAGGAAGACCCAGGGAGAATGAATGAGCATGCATCAAACTGTTCTCTACATTTTTAGACCTTTTTTTAAACATTCACTCTAGTCTGCTCTCTCATACCAAGACTGGTCCCAGAGCACAATTAAACCGAGGCAAACAAACCACATGGCGGTGAGCAAAAGTGCCTGCACAGAGCTATGCCACTCTCACTATTTTTTAAAATCCAAAGCAAAGAATATTATTGTTATTTTGTATCTTGTAGAACATTGTACTATACGTTTTCTCACTTAATTTCCAAAATAACTCTGTGAATTTGGCAGTACAGACAATTCTATTATTTCACATTTAATAGATATGGGCTCAGACAGGCTGGATAATGTTTCTTGAAACTCACACAGCCAGAAATAAGCAGAGCCACAGCTCAAAGACAGCCTTACTCACTCCTGCCCTGTGTTCTCTCCATTCTACTCTTTCAGAGGAAAAAATGTTTGATGATTGGAAGTTCTTGAGAGTAAGAAATATTTCCCAGAAACGTCACCTTGAATTTCATTACATGAGTCATATGCGCCTTCCTGAAAGGAGAACTGTGTCCAGGGAAGTGAGTGGATTTGGCCAGGATTCTGAAGCTATCCTAGGAGGGAGGCAGGAGCCTCCAAGAACCAATGGGTAACCCCTTGTTGCTGAAACTCTTTTCATGACTCACTTAATGATTGCATAATATATTCTGCATGTATAACTTGATTGACTACTCTCTAATGTTGGATATACTGATATCCAACAGGGAACAACTGGGGAGATGCTAGAATGGCCACCAGCTCCATTTGGACTGCACCCTCCACATTTGCTGTCCAGGTGCCTGTGTCGGCTCAGGGGGTCTGGGGTAGTTGTCTAATGATTGCCAAAGCCAAGGCTATAACTAAGTGTTGCAAGTAAGCTAGTGCTCACCATGGTACATAGATGGACATATTCTGTTTCTATAAATATGTATTAAACATTAGCTAAGTGGCTACTGTGTATCAGTCACTGCAGTGGACAAAACATGGGAAGCCAAGGGGAAAAAACAAAACCTCATCTTCCTTCTGATGAATATAAAGATTGAAATAGAGATCTTACATAAGGCTTGGTACTGCTAGGCTCAGTGAAGAACAACAAAGCCAAGTAAATGGCAAGGGAGTGAGGGTGGTGGGCGGCGGTGGCTACCCAAGGTGCAATGGTCAATTACGAGTTCCTTTTAATTATGCTAGAAATCCAGTGGCATAGGCCAGGTGTGGTGGCTCACGCCTGTAATTCTAGCATTTTGGGAGGCTGAGGTGGGTGGATCACCTGAGGTCAGGAGTTGGAGACCAGCCTGACCAACATGGTGACACCCCGTCTCTGCTAAAAATACAAAAATCAACCAGGTGTGGTGGCACACGCCTGTAATCCCAGCTACTCAGGAGGCTGAGGCAGGAGAATAACTTGAACCTGGGAAGCGGAGTTTGCAGTGAGCCGAGATTGTACCATTGCACTCCAGCCTGGGCAACAGAGCAAGACTCCAACTCAAAAAAAAAAAAGAGAGAGAGAAATCACGTGGCTCATGGAAACTATGAAATATGAGTATTATTTTCTTATCATGAGACTAAAATACAGTTTCTTTAAGCAGTGAGATTATTTAAACAATAATAAGAATAAATAATAGTAAAGTGATGCAAAAATATAAAATAAATAGGAAAGTAGTACCCAAATAGCAAGCATGTAGGGTGTGGGTGGGGGAAACCATACATCATCTGCTTCCTTCTCTTACCTGCAAATACCTGCAGCCCAGACCACCATGACCTACTCAGATTCAGGGCATTATGGACTCCAGAGTCAGCAGCACAATCTCATAAACCAAACTATTTTACTTTCCTCACCCAGGACTAGAAGCAGAAGCATTTAATACAATGATGTTAACGCCATTCTTTTTCTACCTGCCCCACGTTCTACATTACGTGCTTAATGTATACTGTGCTTGGGGCAGGGGAAAGACAGAAATCAAGAAATGCACATTCTGCATCCTGAATTCAGAGAAGCCATGTTTAGTCATTCAAATCCTCACTTAGTGTTTAATCTATATATATTTTCAATCCTACATTTGTGACATGTTCTGTACCCATGGCACTGCAATGCTTAAAATATGAATTAGGAAGAGAACAAGAGATCTCATTTTTCTTTCCTGCAGTTTAATGGGAGTGATGATGGCCTGGCAATTATGCGTCTTGGTTGCTACAGATGTCATCAGTGTTAGGAGCAGATAGGTAAAGCAACCAAAGGACTCTGTGTAATGTCTGTTTGTGATACTAAAACAGCAACAGTTCCACAAGGAAGTTTTTCTGCACACCTACACATGTACATTATAAACATAATGAGCACTGAGTAACTATTATGTCTTTTATTCCCCTTAATTGAAGGTTGCTCAATATTTCCACTATAATCCCTTGTGTCTTTGACATAGTTTCGATTGTGTTTTTGAATTAGAATTATATCTAAATTTCATGCAGGCAAGGTGGACAGGAGTTGTTTGTGTTATTCTAGGCTTCGTTTTGAAAGAAAAAATGCTGCACAAAGAAATTTAGGGAAAAATAGAGGAAATTTTTAAGTCTACTCTTTTTTTTTTTTTTTTTTGCATTTTGTACTCTAGTGATCATGAATGGCTCCTATTTCCGGGCCACTGCAATGTGGCTGCAGTCTACTGTTTCCAACCTTCTCTTCCTCTCTGTTTCTTCTTGCGGCCTCCAGTTTATCCAGAGAGAGGTAGGTGTCTTAGGCTATGATAAGGAGTTGACTTTCATTCAAGGTGCAGCAGGGAGTCTTGGGAGCCATGAGCAGGTGAGTGATGAGACCCAAGCCACACTTTCAAAGGTCCCAACTGCTCTGCGGAGAATGGGCAGGTGGGCTGGGTGCCACTGGGAAGCTGCAGCAGCAGTCACCAGGAATGCCACAGACTGAGGTAGTGTGGTGAGCACAGGGACAAGTGGTCAGATTCAAGATATATTCCAGAGCACTCATCAGACTTCTCAATGGATTGGACATGGAAATGAACTAAAGACAGAAAACTCCAAGATCCTCTCCAGAGCAAACAGGTGAGTAGTGAAGGCTGGGGAAGAAGCAGATAGGGAAGGGGTCCATTGTCAACATTCTTTCCTGGACATGTTCTGTTTGAAATGTTTGTCCAACCCTCGGGGGCTATGTTGTGGGCAACTGGACATTCCTGCGGGGCTCATCCGTGAGGACCACGCTGAGCTGGACATTGAGGGCATCTTTCACAGTCTCTCTTGTTATGTTCTCTCTCCTGAACTTTAAAAACCTTTATGGCTTTAAAGTTGCTGCAGCCTAAAGCCTAATGTTGTCCTTGCTCCTAGCAGCTCCTAAGACCTCTGTCAAGGAGTATTTTCCATACTGACTCCTCCCTTCCTGCCTGTGAGACTTTCCCCTCTATAGTTCTATTGTTTCATCAAAAAATGATCTAATGATCCCATCTTGAAGACTTCATTAAAGGCATTGTATTAGTCCATTTTCATAGTGCTATAACAATACTACCAGAGACTGGATAATTTATATAAAAAAAGAGGTTTAATTGACTCACAGTTCTGCAAACCTCAGGAAACTTACAATCATGGCAGAAGGGAAGGCAGGCACGTTTCATATGGTGGCAGGAGAGAGAGAGTGTGAGCAAGTGAAGGAAGAACTGTCAAACATATACAAAACCATCAGATCTTGTGATAACTCACTCACTATCATGAGAACACTATGGGGGAAATGCCCCCATGATTCAATCTCCACCCACCAGGTTCCTCCCTCAACATGTGGGGATTAGGGGATTATGGGGATTGCAATTCAACATGAGATTGAGTGGAGACACAGCCAAACAACATCAGGCACTTAGCACAATCTTTAGAAATATGAAACCACTGGACAATGTCGTCATTGAGTAACTGGGTAAAAAACAAGCTCACAGAAATAATATCTTGTACATGCGTTTATTGCTATTTAAACACAAGCCCGTTCATATGCGCTTTTGCATTAACCTCTCATAAGACCTCATGAGATATGTTATGAGTTATTATTCCATGTTTATTATTCAGGAAATGAGTGGAGAGATATTTGATAACTTACACAAATCAGACAGATAGACAGTTGCTGAAACAGGCCTGGACATCTTTCTCCCTCAAGCCCATATTCTATCTATATCCAATTTACTAGGATTCTCAAATGATCGATCTACTCCTCAAGGTCAGGGTCCAGATGTGGACAGGTGGCACCCATGACCCTTCAGGAAAGCACTTGCCATTTACTCTGTCACAAGGAGGGCTGTTAACAGGCTGCCTCCAGCAGTTAATGCCTTCATAATGCCACATGCCTTCAAAGGAATTTCTATAACTGACCCCCTCCACCTCAACTACGATAAATCAAAAACAGCCTCACATGGAGAAGAGAGGTGGCAGAGATTAATGCCATTCTTGGCGGTCTCAAGGATGTAGCATGGTGTTCCCAATCACATCTCCATTCGATTCACCAGAATGGATCCTCCTGAAACCAGATGGATCCTAGGAGAATGGTCAGATACAGTATCTTTGCTAGAGCAGATCAATATAACATCAGCCACATGATATTGATGCAGTGAGTGCATTCTTCTCTATCCCAATCAGAAAAAAGACCAGAAACATGGAGTGCACAGCAGTGTTCACTTAGTGATGCTCCAGCCCAAATGCCTGGCCACGAGAAAGCAGTTAGCTTGAGCGGACCTGCAGAAAAACACAGCTTTGCAGGGCCAGCTGCTTTGCTGCCTTGGCCACCTGAGCTATAGACCCTACGATGTTGGAGGGGTCAGTGATGCAAAAAAGACACAGTGTAGCATTTGTGTCAAGCTTCAAGCTCCAGGGCAGGAAACAATGCCAGCCCCTGGGTTTCTAGAGCAAGGGCATTATATCCACAACTGAGAACTTTATGCATGTTTGGTACCATAGGACGCCAAGTATCTATGTGTCCTAAACAGCCCATCCTGAACTAGGTCCTTGAAGACGGATCCTGAATGAGACTTGAGGGCAGAGGTAAGCTGCATGAGCAGGTAGCCCAAAGCCATGTGCTCCCAGGCCCTTCTCCCAGCTTGTACCTATGGTTGTGTGGTGTCCAGCTGAATAACCCCCTTCCTCGCCACTCCATGGAAGGACAAGCCCAAGCTCTTTAAGAAATGGTGGCAGGATTCTTGTTTCATTTTGTTTTAGCCTTTTAATTGTTACTGCTCAAAACACCTCATTTTTAAATTTAGCATTCTGACTCTGTGTTTGTACCTTGAACTCTTTCATGATTTTCTGCTCCCTGATAAGGAACACATGTTTGATCCTGCCACAAATACATTCAGCACACATGGCACCACTGCAAGCCCTGCTGGCATGTTTTTTGTTTTTTTTTCCTTCTAGACAACCTGATAAGAACTTCAGGTCTCACAGCAAGAAGCCCTCAAAATGTGCCTGGGTACACACCACATGCAGACTTTGGTGTTTCCCCAAATGTCTTGGTATAAAAGTAAACAATTCTATTACCAGGGCTTGGGACAGCCTAGTTTTGTTAGAGGCTATATTGTAGGAAAGCCTACGACAGTACATCAAATGCTGGGCCATTCTGAGTGCCTCTAGACAGTGTCTCCGAAAGAGGTAAAAGAAGCTCAATTGTGGCAGGATTATTCTATACTTAAGGTAGGAAGGAATATGTGCAGGATTCTGTCTATCTGGGCACCCCTTGGCTGTGAAGAGACAAATACAGTGCAGCCACTCTTGCCTGAGAAGTGTGTGGTTACCAGGGCCCAGACACCTTGGGATGGAGAGCTTGGGCTGCACCACTGGGTAAGCACTGAGACCAGCAGAGGCAATGGCTGAGGCTTAGAGGAACTTAGAAGGGATCGTTGCTGCCCCGAGGCCACCTGCAGCAATGGGAGCTGTGGTTCCTCCCACAAGCTCAGTCCTGGAAACTTCTGCCCAGAGAGAGAGGCCACTGGGATCCCAGAGGTACTGCTCCCCAAACACAGAAGGAAAAGTGGAGCCCCTTGGCAAGGGAGTGGTGGCCACAATGAAAGAGCTTCCATTCAGCCATGGGAGTGCAGTCAGCTGATGGCTCCACTGAGCTACTTTCAGGACCCAGCACAGTTCTCGAGCCAAAGCCAGACTCTTCCCTGGCAGTCTCTGCTGGTAAGAGTACCACAAGGGCACCAGGGCCCACCATTCCTGCCCAAAATGGGGCCTGAGAGCTGCATGGTGGTCTGAGGCTCTCCTGCCCTGTCCCAGTTGCTCGCCCTTTTGTCTTTTCTTGGCCTTAACTCCCAGGAAACCTCCAACACTCCTAACTGAGAACCTGCTCCAGAAAGTGGCCATGGCATGGCATTGCCTCCAGGCCATGGGCACAGGACTGTGTGCCGCTGGTTGGGTGGGGATACAGATCTGGAGAATATTACATTCTTTAATGGACCCAACAGGCCCATTTAATGGACCCTTTGAATCTGCCCCTACTCTAGGGCATGTAACAGCTGAGGTGTCTCACTGCCTCTGTTTCCTGAAGACATTACTGTACCTGTCCCCATGACAGTCATCAAAGGCACTGGCCTCAAACTCAGCTTAACTAGTGCTAACTCCAGAGCAGACCAGATTAACAGCTGGTTCTGCTTCAGGTTCTGATTCTGTGTAAATCATGACTTATAGCCCAGCTTTCTCCTCTCCCTTTTGCTGATGGCCCCTTTTCCAGGGTACTGAAAATGCCTGCGACCTTAGGCTGTCCAACAACCCAACCAACCACGGCCTCCATCATTCTTCAGTCCCTTCTTCCCCTAGAACCCTCCTTGGCCCCAACCAGAGCCTCCTCTGTGCCCACTGGCACCTTCCCTCTTACCCACTCATTGTGAGACTGCCTGGTCCTCCCTCCAGATTCGTGGGGCAGCAGGGATTGGCACAGCCATTAATCATTCCACAGAGAGACTCCTGCCCTGACACAGCCAGCCAGCCTCGATTCTAAAGCAGCTGGGACCTAAGAGGTTCAGACCTCACTTTCCGAAGAACAGTGGACAGAGAGGGCCAGGAGAAAGGGCATGAACCCTGGCCCCCACTGGAGATGGTGTGGCTTCAAATCACTCTTCAGAAAATTGAAATGCTGGCAGGGAGGCTCAATCTTAAAGAGACATCAGATTTCCTCTTTCATAAACGGCCAATGCTCTGATTCTACATTGCTTATCCAGAAGTAAAATAAACTAAAACAATTAAAGTAGTGTTGATTTAATTATATCCTCTTTCCATCCTTGTATAGAAACAAAACTGACTCTATTCAGTAAGGAAATTCAACAAGGCTTTGCCATATTTCCATGGTGATCCTCTCTTCTGATGTGGTAGAAAATAGAAGAGGCTATTTATTAAGATGCTTCATTGTAAAGAACGCATTTTTAATTAAGCATATATAACAGCCCCTCATTGACCCATCAACCTTGGGAGGTGAGTGATATCACTAAGGCAGCATATCCACATGGCCAATTCCACCTCACCAAACCTTTGCTCAGATGTCCCTTCAAGGAGGCCAACATGTACATTTCTATTCAACACTGTACCCCCACTTATCCACCTTAACCTATTGGCTTGTTTGTTTGTTCGCCTATAGTACTTATTATCTTCTGTATTCTCTTTAATTTACTTACTATTATTGTATTGTCAGCCATCTTCCACAAAAATTTAGGTTTCATTAGAGGAGGAAGCTTCTAAGCTTTTACCTATTTTGTTCCTGATACCAAATACCTAAAACAGTACTCAGAATAGAGTAGTGCTGGTGAATGTTTGTTAAAGAAAGTGTGTGTTATGAGTAACTGCAACTTAGCTATATCGCTGTCAAGCAAATTTAAATTAGAAACTTCAGTTAACCATCTTTCCCATGTTTTCTTGGTTATATACCTCCCTACTATTTGCTCTTTCTTCTGCCATTTTTAAAGTACTCAAGTCAAACAAGAAAAAAGCCTCATTATGAAAACGAAAATTATTACAGATTATACTAACGTTTGACATCACCCTGAAACATAATCACTATGAGAAGTCTAATGTGCAGTCTTCTGGAATCTTCTCTACTTATTGATACACACATAAATGGACCCATTAAAATTATTGTGGTGTTTTGCATTTTTAGGTGAAAGGTATCAATTGTGCATATCCTACAACTTAAAAGGTTCATTGATGTGACATATACATATTACATAACACAGGTCAAATTAAAATTTCTAATTAGAATTTCAGTGTGAATATACCAACATTTATTAAGTTATCCCATAATCATGGCCACTGAGAATGTCATAACATCATTGAATGTGTCTCCCTTTATGCAAGTATTTCTTGAGAACAAATATGACAAAGTAGAATTTCCAGGCAATAGGATTTACATATCTTAAATTTTAATAGTTACCATCAAAATGCCACCCAGTGCCTGTGCTGGTAGGGGCTCCCCCAGCAGCAATGAGAGTGCTGTGCACAGACCCTCATCTACCTGTGACATTACCAAACTTTATAATTTTTGCAAAACTTTTTATAATTTGTGTAGAATTTATAGTTTTATAATATCGAGTCTTCCCATGAACACAAGATAACTCCACATTCAAGTTTTATTTTCTGAACTTCATTACTTTTTATTATAGCTTTCTCCATAAGGATAATGGTTATTTTGGTTGGGTGTTACTGTAGACACTTTAGACTTACTATTACTATTTTGAATGTAGTTCCCCCCATCCTCACATTACATTTCCTAAGTCACTATCACCTATATATAGAAAAGCTAATACTATTTTGCATTGTTAATGTCTGCTTCTCAGCATTTGTCACTTGATTCTATTTGACTTTCTAGCTCAGTGGTCATGTGCTGTATGGTATATCTTCTCTTGAATATGTTACATCTTTAAACTTCTTATTTTACCATATTAGCAAGGACCTCCAGATCCATGCATTAAAGAAGTGGCGAGAATGACCATGCTTGGCTTCAAGGGGGATTTTTCTAAAGTATCACCCTTATCAGGAATTCAGGAAGATGTCCTTTATCTTAAAGAAAGCTTCATCTCTACCCAATTCACAAGCAATGTTTATCGTGAGTCTTAAACTTTATAAATGTTTATTATTCTCTCTAATTCAAACTTCAACTAATCTCACGTAGCAAGCTGTGTTCATATTTTGATTTTTTTCAAAGCCATCTTTTGACTGTAGTGGTTTGAATGGTCACCTCAAAAAAGATATATTCACATTCTAATCCCCAGAACCTGTGACTGTGACCTTATTTGAAAAGAGTTTACAGAAGTAATTAATTTAGGGATCTTGATGAGATCATCCTGGATTGCCCAGGTAGGCCCTAAATCCAATAATGTGTCCTTATAAGAGACAGAAGAGAAGACACAGACACAGGGGAAGGCCACGTGAATGAAGGTGAAGCCAGTGCTTGGAGTGAAGCTGCTGCAAGTCAAGGGACACCTGGAACCACCAGAAGCTGGAAGAAACACAAATCCACCCTAGAGCCTTGGGAGGGAGCGTGGCCCTGCCAACACCTTAATTTCAGATTTCTAGTCTCTATAACTGTAAGAGGACACATTTCTGTTGTTTTAAGCCACCCAGCTTGTGGCAATTTGTTAAATCAGCTCTAGGAAATTATTATATTGCTGGACCTGACTGTTTCTCCCTATGCCATCATGGTATGTTTATTTACTATTTCTTCCACTTTCTCTGGAATTATCTAGCTGTTTCATTTGTACAATAAAAGTTCTTAAAATGCAGTTTGTTTGTGTTTCAACTTTTTGTCTAATACATTCATTTAAGGATATAAATTTTTCCTTTTGCATTCTAATTTCATGATATTCTACAAAGCTGAACACATAGATTATTCATTATTTCTCATTTTAAATAGTTTACCATGTCCATTTGACTTTTCTCATGGTAAAATTTAGTTAGAAATATTACATGGAATATTTGGCCACATTTTTCTTGTACATTTCTAAATTCACATTCATTATTGGTAATGGAAGAAAACCTAGGCAATATCATTCAGGACACAGGCATAGGCAAAGATTTCATGATGAAGATGCCAAAAGTGATTGTAACAAAAGCAAAAATTGATAAACGGGATCTAGTTAAACTAAAGAGCTTCTGCACAGCAAAAGAAACTATCAACAGAGTAAACACAAAACCTATAGAATGGGAGAAAATTGTTGCAATCTGTGCATCTGACATATCCAGCATCTATAAGGAACTTAAATTTACAAGAAAAAAAAATTACAAGAAAAAACAAACAATCTCATTAAAAAGTGGGCAAAGGACATGAACAGACACTTCTCAAAAGAAGACATACATGCAGCCAACAAACATGAAAAAAAGCCCAAGATCACTGATAATTAGAGAAAGGCAAATCAAAACCACAATGAGATACCATCTTATACCATGGGAATGGCTATTATTAAAAAGTCAAAAAACAGCAGATGCTGGCAACGTTGTGGAGAAAAAGGAATGCTTTTACACTGTTGGTGGTAGTGTAAATTTGTTCAACCATTGTGGAAGACAGTGGCTATTCCTCAAAGACCTAGAGGCCCCAGAAGTACCATTCAACCCAGCAATCCCATTACTGTGTATATACCCAAAGGAATATAAATTGTTCTATTATAAAAACACAAGCACACATATGGTCATTGCAGCACTATTCACAATAGCAAAGATATGGAATCAACCTAAATGCCCATCAATGATAAGATGGGCTTTTAGGATTAGAAAATGTGGTACATATATTGGGTAAGAAAATGTGGTACACATACACCATGGAATCCTATGCAGCCATGAAAAGGAACAAGATCGTATCCTTTGCAGGGACATGGATGGATTATCCTTAGCAAACTAACACAGGAACAGAAAACCAAATACTGCATATTCTCACTTATAAGTGGGAGCTAAATTATGAGAACACATGGACACATGGGCGGGTGGGACAACAACATACACCAGGGCCTGTTGGAGGTTGGGGGGTGGGAAGAGGGAGAGGATCACGAAGAATAGTTAGTGGATGCTGGGCTTAATACCTGGATTATGAGATGATCTGTGCAGCAAACCACCATGGCACATGTTTACCTATGTAACAAGTCTACACATTCTGTACATGTACTCCTGAACTTAAATAAAAGTTGGAAATTTAAAATTGTGTATTTTTAAGGACACCATTCAGAAAACAAACAAACAAAAAATATTGGTGAAAGTGGCTATAACTTTTTTTATTTGTGGAAACTTTCAGTTCAGGAGAATATGATCCATTTTTGTTGATTTCAGGTATGTTTGAAAGAAAATGCATTTGCTTTCATTCAATACAAAGCATTTCTGTGTGTACATATGTATGTACTAATTAACCATGCCATGCAAATCCTCTAAATCATTATAGGTTTTTGTCTACTAGATCTGTTATTATCTGAGAAATGCCTGTTGTGTTCTTTTATGATTGTGCATTCGTTGATTTCTTCTTATAGTTTTTTTCATCTCTTCTTTCCATTTTCCAGACCTTCGTTTTTGATGCATAAATATGCATCTACAATATGTTTCTCTGTTTTAGTTTATCATTATGAAATATCTTCCTTTATAGTTTTTAACAATTTTCTTTTACCATAAACCCTTTTTTGCACTATAGTAATTCTTTAGTTACTAGTGCTGTGTAGCAAAGTACCCCGTAAGTTTCGTATTATAAAACAACAAATATTTTATCTGGTTCATAATTCTGTGAGACAGGAATTCAGGAAGGGCTTAGCTGGGTGATTCTCGATTGAGGTTTCTTGTTTGCTTCTGGTCAGATGTGAGCTGGGGTAACCTCATCTGAAGGTTTGACCAGGCTGGACTTGCACGGCTGGCAATCCTCTGAAGATCTTAGCAGAGTGCCTGCATGTGCCTTCTCTAACATGATGGTCTCAGAATAGGCAGACTTCTTCCATGGCAACTGGCTTCCCCAAAGAGTGAGTATTCCAAGAGGACCAGGTGGAAGCTGGATGGCCTTTTCTGACCAGGTCTTGAAAGTCACATCACATCACTACAGCCATCTTTACTGGTTGAAACAAAGACCAGCAATCCCAGATTCAAGAGGAGGAGACAGAAACTCTCTACCTCTCAATAAGAGGAATGTCAAGAAAATTTGGGCCTATATTTTAAAATCTCTCTCTCTATATATATGTAGTATGTAAACATTTTCCTTAAAGATACAGTGTTAAGTAAAAGTAGAAAGTACAGAAACGTTTGTGCGGTTTGCTATAATTTATGTAAACAAGAAAGAATTACATATATTATAAATGTGTGTATATATTTTTGTATGCCAAGGAATGTTTTAGGGAGGATATTCAAGAAAGTGATCTTCTAGGTGGCCTCTGTGGAGGAAACCCACAGGGCTGGAGGGCAGACATGGAAAGGAGGCTGTGTAAATGTTCATACTATTGATTTTTTTTTTACCACAAATAAATAAAATTGAATTTAAAAATAAAAACTTAAGCTGCATATTGGGAGAAGATATATGTAAAACATGTAATTCACAAGGAATTCTTTTTCAGGATTTATAAAGAATTCATGTAAATTAATAAATACACACATACAACCTAATTTTGAAAAGGGTGAGACAAGTCTATTCACAATCAACTTACTGGGACACCCAAATCCTGAAAACAAAAATGCTCGATTTCACGAATAATCAGGGAAGTGCTAACTGAAACTACCGTGAGATACTATCGGATCGGCAAACATTAAAAAGTATCATAATACCCAATCTGGTGAGGATGCAGAACAAAGCAGCTCAGGCACTGCTGTAAATTAAGACAACATTGAAACAATTTGGTAACACCTAGAAAAGTTAAAGATGCATCTGCCTTATGACCCAGCCGTTCAGCCACAGGAGATGCAGCCTAGAGAAACTTTAGACTGTGTATGAGGACATCCACAAGGATGCTCACACTGCATTGTTCATGTCAGTGGAAATTAAGAAATGCTCATCAATAAGGATATAGTGGAGTACATTCATACCGTGAAATGTAGTTAAAATATTTGACTAACTTACCTTTGACATCATGTTTCAAAATGTTTACATTCAGTAAACATAATTGGAGTGAAGAAATGTCAAGTTGTAGAAGGAACCTTTTAGCATGTCACCAAAGTCACAGATTTTCAGTCACACAAGAGCAGGGCCATGTATTGTTTATGCCTATATGCATGGGTGCAGAAAATATAAAAACCTGGACAGGAAGAGACACTCCAATCTCAGGGTGAGGCTACCTTTCGGAGGGGACAAAGGACCATGGCCAGGGTGGAGCACAGAGGAAGCTGGGCCTAGGAATGACTATTCAATTTCTTAAGGAAGATCTAAAGAACTTTGGCAACATGATAATACTCTTAAATCTGGGTAGTGCTATTAACTGTTAGCTGCAGTGTCATCTACACTTCTCTGTCAATGTGAAATACTTTGACAACAACCAGGAAGCATTTCTAAAGGATCGATTTTAATCAATCACTATTTAAATAATAATCAAGACAATGGCCACAAAGTGCAAATAATTGACACAACGTTTTTGTTATTCTGTTTATTTAGTTCATTTTGGCTAATGTGAATGGAAATTAGCTGCAAACAGCTGTGAAAGGAGAACACCCCGTTGCCTCCTGGTAAGCAGTGAGCTTATTTTCATATTCCTAGTATCACAGAGTGATGCCAATACAATCACCAGCTAGGTCATTTATGAGTTTCACAATGCTTGTCAAAAACAGTGGCAAACAAATAAAGTTTTTAAGTAATTAAGTCAGAAAAGGATTTAATGTATTTTAAATATGTTTTTAAAATTCCTTGTAGAGATCTATACAGTGAAAGTAGGCCCTCACCCTGATGCTTTGCCACTCAAGAGATATCATTAGAATTACCATTAAATAGAGCCTAGAAGTGCTTTGTTTCTAAGTCTTTATCCACTCAACAGAACCTCTCTATCATCTCCTAAATAATCACAGCAAAGCCATATTTTTAAGTTATTAAACTAGACACATTGCTTTTATTCCCAGTGTCCTGCCTTCCCTCCCATCCGTATGGTGACTGTGGGAGCAACCATTCTGTACAATACAATGCTGCCTTCTTGGCACTCTTGATTGAGTTGGAAGTGGGCTTCTAACAAGTTGGGTCAGTTAGGGTTCTTCTCTGAAATTTTTGGAAAAATATTCTGTAATGAGAGAGAAGCATGAAGCTGGTATGGAAGGCAAGGAGGAGGGAGAGGAGTCTTGGCAACCTGTGAGTTCCTTTCTTCAGTTTTTCCTGCAATTCTCATTTTTTCCACAGGCTGGCTGTCTTGTGAGATAGTCAGATACTTTCCTACTAGATCTCTCCTTCCCTTTATCTACTTGAGTTAGTTCGGATTGAATTTCTGAACTTGCAACAAAGGGCAGTTTTCATGAATACTATTACTGGCTGTTGTTTATCATATGTACAATGATTAAAAATAAAATTCTAAATATTGTGACAATGATATCTGATCAACTTGTTTACATCAAAACAACTCTAATCAAACAACTACTTGAATTATATAATACAGAATAAGCTATACATAATGTGGTTATTTCCTAACACATTCTTTTCAATAAAATATCACTCAACCGTTTGTCTCATCCCTAAGGATGAATTATTTGTCCTGCTGGTCCAGAGAGACAGAGCTCAATGTGATCATGAAGCTGTGTCTTGCTCCTTCACGTGAAGGTATTTCTTTCCAGTAGAGTAGATCAAATAGAGCACTAATTGTTTTGACATCCAAAGAATACGGAACTTCCCTTGTCATGTAATTCGTTTTGATTAAAAACTAAACAATATCCATAGTGAAGTCATAATCCCAGGCAAAGAAAATACCACAGTCAAGAGTTCACTTTAAAAGAATCTGATAGCTATCATTGATGATTTGGTGTGTTATTGAACACTTTGAGAATATTGCTTCCACCATCACCACCAAAGGAATCAGCAACTTGCTATCTCTCATCCATCTAGTGATAGCCCTTCACTGAGCACTGATTTCTCACTGGGCATGGCCTCAGAGCTTCAGAGCAGTAGGAGTCAAACAGGTTGCCTTGAACCTAGCTCCTCGGAGGAGCCCTGGGCCAAGAAATCGGGTCCCATTCTACATAATAGCTATGTTCAGGAACTCTGTGCATGGAGGGGAAAGAGCTGGGCTCTAGACACAAAAGCAACATGTCTAGAGTTATGAATTTTTAAAAAATCACATAAAACCAGGAGAGGCGGAGAGGCCAAGAGGCTAGAGCTCTTCATTCCCACCCACATTTTAACGACAGATGTTCCATTTGATCTACTTTGTATCTGAGGTTCAGTGAAAGATTTAATTTGAAATACATGTGGCACCATCAAACTATGTTTAACAGCCACCATGCAGGGACTTTAAGGAATTAAGAAGTACTACGTCCTCCTGAAGGAGGCAGCTAACATTGTCACAAAGGAGAAAGATCTGTCCAGCGTTTCTGGTTTATTGTGGTGTCCAGCGTGCTGTGATGTAAACTTCAAATACCTTTCTTTTTAAAGCTTCCTTTCTCCTGCTGGGCTACAGCTGTCCTGTTTTTCCTGCTGGAGATGGTGTTTAGTGCCACAGTGAGAACTAGAGAGGATTGAGTAACTCTGTAGTCAAGCTCAGGTACCAACAGTGTCTCTTTTGAGTACTTCCGACTTGGTCTTGTTTAAATTTAAATCCAAAACCCTCTGCCTCCCATCAGTCTCTGAGCTTCTAGACCAATCCATAGCTCAGAGACTCTGGGTGAGGGGGAGGCTGGGTGGGGTGACTGTGTATGGTTTGCTCCCACACACTTCCACTTCCGGCCTGCCTTTAGTGCTCGCTCTTCTCACTTTTCCAGACAGAATAACAGAGAGATGGCAAGTATGACCTTTGTAATGGGAAAGATCCAAGGTACTCTTTGTTCCTCTAACTGCAACCATTTGTCTAAGGTTTCAGTAACCTGAAGAGCAGCCCCAACATGTCAGGGAGCTCATGGCCCTTACTACTGGGGCACATGTCCAACCAAGACAAGGAACTTCATCTGCCTTCCAGGCTTCACAACTTGAAGCTCAACCCTTTTTCCTTGGCTATGGGGGGAGAATGTTCCCCAGACTCTGTCACAAACAATGGGTCCCTGGAGAGCTGGGAATGAGGATGGCGGTGGTAGGTGTTTGGGTCCCTTCTGAGCTGGTTTCTATCATGAAGCTCTGGGGAGAGGTGG
Organism: Macaca mulatta; assembly: GCF_049350105.2. NCBI lineage: Eukaryota > Metazoa > Chordata > Mammalia > Primates > Cercopithecidae > Macaca > Macaca mulatta. Next base: position 62,932,269 of record NC_133413.1, read on the forward strand.
CATGAGGTCCTTTGGGATCTTTAGTGCCATTGGGCCTCAGGTTTGTTACTGTCCTTAATTCCAAGACAGTAAGAACAATCTCACTAGCAGTCAATTACAGGTTGATAGATGATGAATGGACGAATGGATGGATGGATGGATGGATGGATGGATGGATGGATGGATGAATGGATGAATAGACAGATAGAGAGAATGACCAGATAGAGGTCTCAAATGTGTAGCATGGGTCATAAGAGTTCTGGGGACTAAAGGAATGCTATGGTCAGGTAAGGTTTCACAGAGGAGGGGCCTAGAAAGGTACTTTGAAGGATGGACTATAGCAAAAAGACAAGGCTCTCCAGGTGGAAGGAAACATATAGGCAGATGCATGGCAATGGGGACTAGTGATGATCACTCTGACTTCAGGAGCTATAATTGTGCCATTTCTGAGTGCTTACTCTATGCCGGGTAGCATACTATGTGTTTTACAGAAAACTATTTCAATTACTCTTTGTAGCAACTTTATAAGGTACATATTATCAATGTCCTTTAAGAGAGGAAAAAATAATTAACATTTTTAGTGATTATACTGGACATAGAAAAATGACTTGATATTCATTACTTCATTTAATCTGTGTCATAGTCTATGAAGGAAGTTCTATTTTTATGGCAGTGACTATAGCAATTATATAGCTTGCTCTAAATAATAAAATCAATATGTGACAAAGCTGGACTTAACGTCCAGACATGTTGATCCAAACAGCCAATCAAGACCCCTTGCGAAACCCCACTGGGAAATAAGTTTGGAAAAATAAGTTGGACATTTGAAAAATGTTTTAATACTAGTCTATAAGGATGGAGGAATTAATTTTTAAGCAATGAAGGACCAATACAAGTTTTAAAGATAATAGCTGCAAAATCAAATGTCACCTTATGAAAATTAACCAATTTGCAATGTTCTGAGCAAATTGTGAGTCAAAAAAAATGGGAGAGAGGGAGGGAAATACAGAAAAGTTAATCACAATGGTGGAGCTGCTGATGAGGGAGGGAATATACTGCAGAGAGGGGGAAAAGAAAAATCTGACAAAGGAAATCATTGAAATGCTTCATGACTAATTCGATGTAGTTCCAACTCTGGGTACCTGAGAAAACGATAGCCCCATTTATGGAAACAGGTAAGACCCGAAGAAATCATTTGAAAAGGAATTAGTTTATTATTCCCTGTTAAGAAATCTGTAAATGCCTGAATCCATATTGCTTACAACAGAACAGAAATTCATATGTTTCAACTGGAGGTAATCTAAGAATGGTCAATTTCTGGTATTACCATATCTAAGAATGACATATTCCCTATAATCATTATGCATCCTGAAATCTTAATTAGAACAAGGTAACTATGCGTTGTTATAATTATTATTACATCATACTAATGTATTAAAAACAACAATACTTTTTTTAAAATGATAAAATGAAAACAGAATAATTTCCCTATGTTTTATACTTAGAGTGACTTTTCTGATCTTCAGTATATCAAAATTCAAATATAAAATTCTATGTTTTTAAAATTTCCCTATTTCCAGCTAGGAATTTTTGGAACTTTCCAAACAAGACTCTGTGCTACTCTTTTTCTGCTATTACCCATCCTCACTTAGGCTAACTGAGGATCTAAAGAAAAAAGATCACATAAGCCACTCAACTTCATAAATAAATGGGAGCTAGCCCCGTGATACCCATTTGTTGGAAGTCCCAACAAACTGTTCATTTCTCCCAAGTGTTCCTTTTCAATATATTAGGATATCAGCAGTAAGCTGCTTCTGAGATGCTGTAGAGAATACCTAGTCATTGTTTCATAAAACCTTTGGTTGAGTCCTAGCCTGACTTCAGACCCTCATCCATAGTTAGCTAGAGGTTATAGGTAGAAAAATACAAAGCATAGAGAAAAATTTAAAAAGCCTTGTGCCTCCAAACACAAGACACAGTCTCAACTGCTTATATTTCTAACAGTGGGGTATAAACTAAAAAAAAAAAATGAGGCTAAAATTTGATTGGCTAGCCTCTATCTTACCATGGAGTCTCATTTCCACAATGGTGACAGTGGGATTTGGCCTGCAGCAGTGGGAAAGGGGAGGACAGAGTGAGTTCACAAGAACTGGGAATGAGAGAATTTACCACAGACAGAGGCACAGGATGCTAAAAGCAAGACTTTTCTGGCAACATTAGGCGCCACCATGTAGGAAATGTTTATTGGCGTGACCTTTGGTTTAGTGTGTGAAGGTTTATATGATTGGGGAGAACCACAGGATTCAGATTTGCAGAAATGAAAGATGCATAGTAATGAAGCTCGTTCTGTATTAAAATGGCCACAAGTGAAATATATATTTAGGCAGGTGAGGCTATAGGCATATTACAAATCCACAACAGAAGGCAAAGTCAATGGTGCCTCCCGTATCCCAATAACAATGCATAAAATGTATATTTCAAAGCTAGAAAGTGATAATCATGGAAAATTTATAGGAGGGATATCTGAAAGGCAGCTGAAAGGCCCAGAAGCCATAGGGAGCACACGATTTCATAAATACTGAAAAAGAATTATTGCAGGTCCCCTACCAAGCCCATTATACATGTCAGAACTCTGGAAATTTGAGGACAGTGATTTAACGCCTGAGATGGTGACTGCCAAGAATGAATATGTCACAGCTTCTCACAGGAGTGAAGAAACCACCACAGGACTGGCAGCAGCCAATCGACAGCCTGCAAAGAGTCCACTGGCCCAGGCCAACACCAAGTAGTGTTTCTGGGGAGCCAGAGAGGCAGTGTCCAAGGGAGACTGCCCACTCTCTCAAGGTGCCACTGGAGAGGGAGCCCCATAGCCTTCATTTAAGCTTGGTTTTATTGTTACTTGGTCCACAGTTGCTTGCAACCTCCTGTGGCCAAATCACTCACAACCAATAAAGGATGTAAAAGCAAAAGTGATAATTCTTCTATTCTGTCTGCAAATATCAGAGCAATTACCTACTGATCATGTACTCATAAGGATCTCCAGGATGTTTTCCGGGTACAGTCATCTCTTGGAATCTGCATTCTCCCATACCAATGGGATGTCTCTTTTGGTAGAAGTGAAGTTAGATGCAGTAAGGTATTCTTCTCAGTTCTTCTTATTTATTGGATGGATTCATGTGGCAAGACTGGTCAGCCCTGCTCTTTCTTGAAATCTGTCCAGCCGTCTCAACTCACCAAAAAAGAGTTTGTATAGAACCCACTGCGTCTTGTTCTGACTGTCTGTGATGAAGAACATAGTTGAAAATATACCACGGAGATTTTTTAAAAGAGTACCATCGTCCTGTGATCTAGAGTAGCAACTTGAATTTCCAGCATCTCTGGTTACTCTGATATTCTCAGCATCTTGTTCATTCTGTGGTAGAGCACCACTGTTTTATGTTTTCCAGGCAGCATTTTTCTCCATATTGTTTTAGACACGGTGCCATTATAATCACTTGCAATTGACCAGTAATTGTTGTAGAAGCAGGCCTCCCTCTGCCAGTGCCACCCAGTTGCTGGACTACACCCAGCTGAGTGCAGTAAGTTCCAGAATGCAATCAAAGCTAAACCCCATCAGTATCCAGGTTTCTCATTATGAAGTTGAGCCAACACTTGCTTCAATGCAATACCTCCCTCTTACAGGGCACACACAAAGCCACTCCATTTTAGCTGTAATTCAGGCCCCTGAAATGCCTCCATAGGAAAACTCAATAGGAGACTCAGCCATGATCATTAATTCATGTTCGGAGATCTTATTCTTGCAATTGTCTTTATAGCTGAGATGGCTACGTGTGCTGATATCCCATCTGGAAAATGGGAGGAGGAATATTTTCTTTCAGGAACATGAGAATAATCTTAACTCAAGAAACAAAGCCTAAAGTGCATCCTATAGCCTTAGCAGAGTGAGAGAATAGCCCCAGGAAACAGAGCTGTCTCTGAGTATTTATCCTAGTTTCGGTTTGTGATTAAGTTTGAATCACACAAGGGAAGTGCAAATCCTGTACTAATAAAGCCTCAACAGTTTTCCTGTCTCCTAAGCTATTCAATCGTGAGCAGCCTAGAGTAATAGAACCAGAATGAGAACTTATTAACAGGGTGGTCTTGGCCATAACTTGCTGTATATAAAATGACATTAGTAGGACGAAGACACCTCACCAGATGGCCACGAGGCTTAGACACAGTAGTGGCTCAACACTGGTTTGCTCTCTGATATAACTTTCCACCCCATCTGTTAATAATTATGGTGATAATAATAACAACTAGCATTTATTGACTGTTACTGAGAAAAGAAAACACGGATGTGAACCATGATTCACATCCACAACTTAGCACATGGTGTTCATACTTTCAGAATTTACAAAACTCTTAAAGACATTTTAATGACAACATAAGCTCCCTCCATCACCCAGGTCTGGTTAAGCAGCACCTCACATTATGTGTTCCCTAGCACTGAGATCTCCAGCCTACTGTATACAGCATTATCCTAGGCATGTGTGACTTCACATGTTTGTAAAAATGATAATAATTTAGAAAATTATCATAAAGATGCAAGCCTTTCAGAGATAATTTACAGTTTAATTTTTCCAATAAAAAAATACCACCTTTTTTGGGCAAGTGGACTGCATGTGGAGGAAAGTGTGCCAAGCCCACTGCCGATAAACAGGGGAAGTTTCTGTCTGCTGGGGTAGGGAGTGCTGGCTCTCCCCCAGCCCTCAAGTAATTCACATTGAAACTTGGTAATGTGGCTGATTCATAAAACACAACTTTCCCCAGCCGTATTTCCTTGGTTCTCTAACATCACCTTTTATGCCCTGATGATTCATTTATTTCAGTTCATTTTAAAATTTGGTATTAATTCTGCTTTCTGTCACTCAGCATATTCCAATGACTAAAAAACAGGAGAACCTTTTTAGAGGAATACTGTGTGTATCTGTGTGTGTTTGTGTTTGTGTTTCTGCATTTGTTTTTCTGTGTGCATTTCTGGGTGTGTATTCCTATGTATGTATTTCTGTGCGTGTGTGTGTGTTTCTGTGTGTGTGTGTGTTTCCATGTATGGGGAATGGTAAAAAAAAGACTGGCACTGCCCTTTGAGTTAGAGATGTTGGGAGATTTCTTACTTCCTGTGAGTGCAAGCTTCATAGAGACAGCCTCCAGCAGATCCCAAACTGTACGTTCATGACAGCACAGGATCCTCTCTGAACATGTTCCTTGTTTGTGAAATCCTGGAGTCTCTAAAGAAACCAGGAGGCCGGGCATGGTGGCTCATGCTTGTAATCCCAGCACTTTGGGAGGCCGAGGCAGACGATTTAACTGAGGTCAGGAGTTCAAGAGCAAACTGGCCAACATAGCGAAACCCCGTCCCTATAAAAATACAAAAATTAGCCAGGGTGTTGTGGTGGGTGCCTGTTATCCTAGCTACTCAGGAGGCTGAGGCAGGAGAATTGCTTGAACCTGGGAAGCAAAGGTTGCAGTGAGCCGATATTGCACCACTGCATCTGCACTCCAGCCTGGGCCACAGAGCGAGTCTCTGTCTGAAAACTAACTAACTAACTAACTAAATAAATAAATAAATAAATAAATGAAAAAAGAAAAGAAAGAAACCAGGAAAGGTTGAACCCAAACCCAATTTCTATTAGTGCTTCTCCAGAAGGTTAAAGAGGTTGCAAAATATCACTACTTACCCTTCTCTGTATCCAAAAGGATCAGCCATCTGTTTTCCTAGCTAATAGTGGGTTGGCTAGTGAATGTTTCTGTTGTGCTATGGAGTGCCACGGTGGGCTCCAAGGGCCCTTTGTCTTGCATGTTTACATGTTTTATAAATGACTGAGTGTGACAGAGCCCTGAGTATCTCAGGACTCTTATTGAACCTTGGGCAAAAAAACATTAAAAATGATCTTAAGATATTCATTTGCCCTAGGATGCAGAAGGAATTTTACACTGTTTTCTTTATGTGTCTAGTAGATTAATATTTCCTTTATGTTAATATGAGAGTTTATTATTCTTATCTTCATTTAATGTCCTGGAACCAGGTGAGACAATTTTGCGAGTTTAATGATCACTGGCACAAAGTACACGAGAGGGTCACTCAGGACAGGCCATCCCTTTCAAGGCATTTTGCCAAAAGAGCCTGGAGTTAATTAATTAATACTGGGAAATCCCCTGCCAGTCCCAGCTTTGACAGACAAAAAATAATAAGACTCTTCTAGGCTGTAGGCCAATACACCTCTTTCATAAAAATTAAAAGCCTAACTAGAACTCTGATAGCAAATGTCCCTTTTCAAAGAATAGCTAATCTAAAATTCATTACAGGGGATAACGGAAAAATAAATGGTGGGCCCAGGAATCTTTTGATAGAATATATGGCATCCAGGTCATTCTCTATCATAAGTCAAATTACTTTGATGGCTACGTTGGAGTTTATGCTGATACAATACAGCTTTCACACATTATGACGTCACATCCAACATGTGGAGATGACTGACTTTGGGCATGCCCTGTGCTCACCTGGCAGGTGATGGCGTGGGCAGGAAGTGCACAGCCTGCCTTTACCTTACGTGAACACTGTTTCTGGGCAATGGGCAAAGAACTGAAGAGGACAAGCTAGAAAAGGGCTCCTTGTCTGTCTCTATAAACCTCGTGTGTGTACATCTTAGCGAGCCCATAGACAAAAAAGGCAAAGAAGCAGAGACCAAGAGGGAGCGCCTAAGAGGCACAGAAAAAGAAAGCCACAGAGACAGAGAGATGGAGAGACATACAGACAGCGGAGAGCCAAGGCACAGGGGAAGGGGCAGGCGGAGGCAAGCACTTCCTGGTGAACTCGGTCCCCTGTGTGATTGGCTGCTCCTAGAGAACAGTTTCCCTGGCTGCAGTTGCTGTGCAACTGCTTCCTGCAATTAACTGACTGTATTGACTTTGTCTGCTTCTCCCCCTCCCTTAACCTCTTGTTTGCCGAGCCATCTGAGGAGCCACACCTTCGACTGGAAGAGGTAGGTTCAATTAGCACACTGTACATCTTGTCAACCCACCTCCACTTGAAGCTCTGATATAGATATAAACAAATATGTGTTCATGTCCTTTATATATTTATTCACATATATGTTTATCTGTATTTATGAATAATATTTGTTATATAATATACACATATATTAATATATGCATATATCTATGCACACACATATATCTCCTAAATTATCTTAAGGTCCGTGTAAATACAAAATTTATTTTTTAAGAGGTCATTTCCAGAGCATTGTATGGGCCTATGCACACATACACAAGTAACCAAGACTTGACACAACCAGCCCGTCTCTGCAATGAGAAGCGAAGAGGGAGAAAACTCAGGGAAGACACGGCTTTAGGTAGGACATTAACATCTACATATGTAAAAACTAGAAAAATGGCTGAAAAATCATAGTCACAGAATAAATGTAATGACTGAATGAATGAATAAGTGAACTATCACACATAGTTGTAATTACTGAAACTTTTCTTTTTAAACAGGTCCTTCATAGCGGACACGTGTGCATCTCAAAGTGCAAAGCCCCACTGGGAAACACCAGTTTGGGGATCATGATTTTATGTAGTGGGTGAGTGGTTGGCTTAAGGTGGTCATTTCAATTACCTATCATAATAGATAATTGGAGCCAAATCTTCCCATTTAGCAAGCCCTCAGTAAATGTTTTGGGGTTTTTGGGGAGAGAAGGAAGGACTCCTCACATTCTGCCATCATCACAGAATTATTTTTAAAAAGTCAAGCAATTTTGTCAAATAATTCTGTGTGAAAAAGTATATGTAAATATATATTTATGTGAGTGTGTATGCATATATACACATATAAAACAAATATGTATTTATGTGTGTATGTATATATACATATATAGAACAAATATATAAAATAAATATAACCAAATGAGTTACATTGGCCATTATAAGTATAACTACTCATTGTTACCAGTTATATATTAAATATTATACTAAACAACCGAAACAGTAATTAAAATCAAATTACTATTTTGGATAAATAATATTTGTAATGGGTAGAAATATTTGATTGATAGGTCTTAATTTTTGAGCATGGTCCCACTTATGCTGTATTGATGTATGTTTTTCTTTTTTATCATTTCTAAGAACTATGATCACAACATTTTCTCTAAGAAATATCTTGAAGTGCCTAAACCTTGGTCAATGTTTCTTTCCACATTCAATTTAAGAGAAGAGAATTCTTTTATGATGGAAGCATATTCACTTGGACCTAGAACTCATTCTTTCTTATTGCTATAGAAGGCATGTTAAAGATACTACTTCCACTTTCCCAAGAGCATCCAAAGTAGCTTTTTTTAAAATTAAAATTCAGACCGGGCACGGTGACTTAAGCCTGTAATCCCAGCACTATGGGAGGCTGAGGTGGGGGGATCACAAGGTCAGGAATTCGAGACCAGCTTGACCAACATGGTGAAATCCCGTCTCTACTAAAAATACAAAAATTAGCCAGGCGTGGTGATGCGTGCTTGTAATCCCAACTACTCAGGAGGCTGAGGCAGGAGAATTGCTTGATCCTGGGAGGCAGAGGTAGCAGTGAGCCGAGATTGTGCCACTGCACTCTAGCCTGGGCAACAGAGTGAGACTCTGTCAAAGAAAAAAAAAAATTCCAGTGGGTCCTGCCTATGCACAAGGCACATAGAACTAATCATTCGACAACCCTAGAGGACCTTATTACTACCTCCACTTTCCAGCTGAGCATACTGGCTCTTGGGGAGGTTGAATCAATTGCCACAAATGTAGAACAACATGAACTGAGGCGGGATTCAGACCCAAGCCTGTCGGACTCTGGAGCCCAAGTTTTCATCCATCAAGCTGATGTCCACCTTTCTGGGCCAGAGGAGAGACTCAACTTTGCTTTGAGCCATTGATGAGCTGTAAAGTGAGATACATATTTGAGGTATTAAAGAGGAAATTCTTCAACTAGGTTATCCTAAGTGTTTCTCAAGGGAAAGTTTTCTGCATTTTCTTGTGTAACTAATCATTCTACCAAATAAGACCTGCATAGCATTTTCTATTTAAAAAAAAAAAGAAAAAGAGGTTAAATAGAAAAGACAAGCAGCTGAGAGAACACCACTGAGAATTCTTTAAAGAAAGCAACCAGCTCAGCAGGGGCACCTATATTTAGCCAATGAGTCAGACACATTTTCTTACCTAGGAAGCCAGTGGGCTGAACCAATAGGTTGTAGTTTCAGTTGAAAGGAGACAGAAAAAAATGTGGTGAAGGAAAAGAAAGAAAAGAACTCTGAGAACAATAGGATTCTTGAAAGGAGCAAATGATAGAAATAGGCAATGCCAAAGTAAAGTCAGAGAAAGAAAACTGGGGTGGGGGTGAAGCCAGGGAGGAGAAAAAGGAAACCTGAAAATAAGAAAAATAAGTTCTAGAAAAGAAAAAGAGGAACATACTTCTCTAGTTCTTTCTTTATATTTGATAAACTTTGAAATTGTGCCGACTTTCATTAAAAACTATTATGTACAATATGTGAATCTTTCAGTCCCAGGAAAGTATGACTCTCTTGCTACTGAAACTGGGCCACGCCAAATAGAATATCTTACTTCTACATATATTCAGTATTAATAATTGCACAAGTTTATTGCTTTTAGCAGAAGAAATAGACAAGTTTCTGCAAGGTCTCAGAAAAGCCAGGGGGTTCCACTTCTGTGAAAGAGAATTGTTCTGGGGGAGTGGGTCAGCCCTATCCCCGGAGAGACACTTGTCAGCTACAGGGCAGCACTCAGATATCGCAGGAGAGGCCCTTCGCTCTCTCAGACCAGGTGATAAAAATGATAAAAATGCAGTTTGATGACCCTGAGAACAGACATATGCTGTACATTTAAAACTTTGTTTTATATTCTCTGCAGGATATTTGATGCCACAGAATCCCTATTTAATTGAAATGATTTGAATCTTTCTTCCACACTTTAGCCAACAACATTTAGCTTATCTCTATTTGTTGCCTTCATTCTCTAATTTAATATAAAGACATAAATAAATAAATTTTCACTAAAAAAAGTGTCACATTTGGCAAATTCTGTTTCCTAATTCTCCCTTGATAGTATGGTTTAAAATGTGAAGGAAAAAAATTATTTCACCTGATTTACAACTGTTCTTAATAGTATGTGTTTTGGCTGAAAAGGAAAGCACTCACATGTATAACTCACCTTTGAAATTTCCATAGAAAGATCACTCTTCCTTGTAGAAATCTGGATCATGCAATGACACCACTAGAAAATTTAAATGTGTACAAGGATATCCAGACAGATACTGAACTTTTATTTAGTTTCCGTCTTATGGTCTACAGGACATTCTTATAGGAAAATATTTGACTCATTTTAAGGATCTGATAAATTATGTTTCCAAGGATTGAGGTTTAATAGGGACTATGGGGCTTTTTGTATCTCTCTGCTCAAAAATCAAGCCAAATGGTATGTCTTCCCAAAGGGAAATGTGGAAAAAAAATTATGTTTTCCTCAAAGCTACCTCTGTATTTTCTCTCTGTTGGCAGTTACGGTTCTAAGGATTGGATCAAATCAGCTCACCTGCTCCACCTTGCTCATTTCTCTCAGCAAATCCGATGACTCAGAAGGAACCCTTCACCAACTGCCCATTCCCGCATGCCAACCCACAGAGCTACCTCCAAGCTTGCTCCACCCACCTTCTGTCACCACCTTCCCTTTTCTTGTCTCAAAAGTCATCATGAAAATGTAAATGTTGCCACAATTTGTTGGAAAAATAACAAAATTACAGTATGTGAAAGAGTATCTTGAAAATTGAATTGGAAATTTCTCTGATTTTTGCCTTAACACTATAGAATTTTATTTCTAGAATTTTACCTTGTTTTCTCAATTTTTTCCCACCAGGTGATAGAGAAATTAGCTATCTTATGACTTCAGGACATCTCTTGATTTTCTAAAATGAACCCTAAACTTAATACATCCAAAATGGAATGCAAGCTCTCTATCTGAAACAAAGTAAAATTTTAAATAAGTAAATATTCTTTTCCAAGGTTCTAGGTTCCAGAGAATAGCATAACCACCCCAAGATCCAGGAATCTTCCTAGACATCTCCCTCCCTCTCACCTGCCTCAGACGATCCACCACCAATCCTCTCTGTTCCACCTCCTCCCAAACCCAAGGGAATACAGGTGAATTATTCCTTATCCAAAATGGTTGGGACCAGAAAAGTTTCAAGTTTCAGATACTTTAGTATTTTGGAACATTTTGCTACACATAATAAGATATCTTGGAGATGAAACACAAGTCAAAGCACGGATTTCATGTATGTTTCACATATGTTTTATTCACTTAGCCTGAAGGTGATCTTACACAATATTTCTGGTAATTTTGCACATGAATGAAAGTTTGTATGAAGTACTTACATTTGAAGTTTTCTACCTGTGGTGTCATGTCAGTACTCAAAAAGTTTTGGATCTTGGAGCATTTCAGATTTCAGATTTTTGCATCAGGGGTGCTCAACCTGTACCACCTCTTGCCGGGACCTTCGAACGTCCTCCTGATTGGATATCCTCTCTGTTCCCTCCTTTAATCCATTCTCCATACTGCAGCCAACAAGGTGTCCTCTGTAAGCACCTCCCTTCGCCCTCCGATTACACACTTCAGAGGCTTCTCAGTGCTGTTAGAATAGAAGCAATAATCTCCACGTGGCCTACAGGGTCAGCCTGTGTGGTCCCCATCCGTCTCCCCTCTTGTCCCATCATCTCCCCTTCCCTGCTGCCCGTCTTGTCTATTCTTCACAAAGAATACTCCTTCAAGCCCTCTTCACCTAGTTAACTCCTATCTCAAGAGGCACTAGTGAACAGAAATGCAGTGGATGGGATTCTTAACCGATGTCCCTACTGCTTCTTGGATTATTATTATTATTATTATTAATTATTATTTTTGAGACAGAGTCTCCCTCTGTTGCCCAGGTTGGAGTGCAGTGTCACAATCTCAGCTCACTGCAACCTCTGCCTCCCAGGTTCAAGTGATTCTCCTGCCTCAGCCTCCCAGGTAGGTGGAATTACAGGCACGCACCACCACACTCAGCTAATTTTTTATATTTGCAGTACAGATGGGGTTTCACTATGTTGACCAGGCTGGTCTCAAATTCCTGGCATCAAGTGATCTGCCCACCTTGGTCTCTCAAAGTACTGGGATTACAGGCATGAGCCACCACACCGGCCTGCTTCTTGGATTATTTAGGTGAAAATGCAAGAAAATCCTCAGAGTTGTCTCTGGAGCCAGGTCTACATTTTCTGCTCTCCCACAGTCAGGAAGAAAGGAAAGATGAGCATAGCTAGCTGGATAAAAACAATGGCACCAGTATTAACTGGAGAAGGAGGAAATCGGGAAAAGCCTTGCCATAGGTTTTCTCTATTCACAAGTGAGGTGGGGTGAGGTGGGAAGCGGGTAGACCTAGTGACATCTTGCTTCCTATCTTGTCAGTGATACAAGCATATTTATTATGAAAGAAAATACATAAACATTGGAATTGGGCAAGAAGCCACGTTTGTATCTGTCAATGAAATATAATCAATTAATTTTTTTTTAGAAGACCACACTTTCTGACACTCCAGGGTGGTGTATGCAGGCAGGGGTTGTAAGCCCTGAGGCTCAAAGTGACCCCTACCATGCCCCTTCTGTAGTTTCTGTCACACTCCTTAGTCATTCATAAAATATTTTTTCTACCCTTAAAATAATAGGAAAACCATCTACCTTCATTGTGCATGATTTTGACACAAAGTAATGCAACCAGTTTCTAACAATCAACTAGTGCTTTCAGAATAACATCGCCTTTTCAAGTGCCCACTCCATTGAAATATGCAGGAAACATTTTCAGAAATTTCTTTATTCCAGATCTTTCATAGACCAAGTAAAGATGTTTGTTTTTTCAAAAGGTTGCTTAATGATCATTCTTTTTGACATTACACGATGGAAAGTCAACAATGTGACATTTGCCATAAGAAAAACAGAAAGATGGGGCTGAGAAATACAATAACAAGAGCTGCCACTGCAACCGCCAGGAAGTCTGGGATGATTTTTCGGTGCAATTTGTTTCTCTTCGTCTGGCAAAGGTTTTGGCTTCAGCTTCATGTTCTTTGATTATTATTATGCCTGTCTACTAGTGAGTGGAAACTGCAAGTACTCTCTCTGTCTTTCCACCCTGGACGAGTGAAAAGAAGAAATAAGCCAAAGTCACTCTGAACAGGAATTAAAAGAAAACTATTCCACCATTGGCTCGAAAGATCCAGATGGGTGATGTATCTATATAGCTCCATTCACTGATGGTTCAATTACTTAGCCTCTCCCATACGTATCAGGGAAATATCTCTGATGAGCAGTGTGAGGGTGTGGGGCTAAACCCAGAAAGATATATCACATGCTTTCTTGGAACTAATTTATTCAGGCTGAGCCATCAACTGTCTTTATTGCTGATAGAGTGGGCATTTCTCAGGGATACCAAAGCTTCTCTATCTACAGCAAAGCCCTCAGTAAGCTGTATCGCAGGGCACCTCAGCCTCAGTGCAGCGGTTGTACAAAACCTTGCTTCACTCAGCAGTGGTCATTGAAGAATGACTGTGTGAATAAGCCTAACCGGTTTTCCTCGTTTCCCAAGTTTTAAGGCCAAATTGATCTAAAACTCTAGCCCATACCCTTTATATTTGGTGACAGTATCTACCAGGTTAAGAATGTCAGGATGAATTAGATGGCATCTTTATGTAGGGAATATGGCTACACCTATTTCAAGGACTTCCTTTTCAATTTTATTTATTTATTTACTTGTTTATTTATTTTTGAGACAGAGTGTCACTCTTGTCGCGCAGGCTGGAGTACAATGGCACGATCTCAGCTCACTGCAACCTCCACCTCCTGTGTACAAGCAGTTCTCCTGCCTCAGCCTCCTGAGTAGCTGGGATTACAGGCATGTGCCACCACATCTGGCTAATTTTGTATTTTTAGTAGAGATAGGGTTTCACCATGTTGGCCAGGCTGGTCTTGAACTCCTGACCTCAGGCGATCGGCCCACCTCAGCCTCCCAAAGTACTGGGATTACAGGCATGAGCCACCGTGCCCAGTCAGGCATCCTTTAAAATGGCATATCTTCTAGGGATTCCTAATACAAAATTAAAATCTATAATTTTGATGTAAAATATTTTATGAATTACAGGAATTACAGTCATCCCTCAGTATCCAAGGCAGATTGGTTCATCTCGGCTCACTGCAGCCTTGACCTCCTGGGCACAGGTGATCCTCCCACCTCAGCCTCCTAAGTAGCTGGGACCACAGGCACAGGCTACCATCCCCAGTTAATTTTTGTATTTTTAGTAGAGACAGGGTTTTGCCATGTTGCCCAGGCTGATCTGAAACTCCCGGACTAAAGTGATCCACCCGTGTTGGCCTCCCAAAATGCTGGGATTACAGGTGTGAGTCACCACACCTGGCTTCTTTTATTTTTTCTTCTTTTCTTTCTTTTTTTAAAGATAAGGTCTTGCTCTGTCGCCCAAGCTAAAGTGCAGTGCCCAGTCACAGCTCACTGCAGCCTCAACCTTCTGAGCTCAATCGATCCTCCTACTTCAGTCTCCTGAATAGCTGAGACAACAGACACATGCCACCATACCCAGCTATTTTCAAAAATTTTGGTGGGGGGAGAGAGGGTCTCACTATGTTGTCCAGACTAATCTCAAACTTGGGCCTCAAGTGATCCTCCCACCTCAGCCTCCCAAGTAGCTCACAGTTCTTTTTTTTCTTTTTTATACTTTAAGTTCTAGGGTACCTGTGCACAATGTGCAGGTTTGTTACATATGTATACATGTGCCATGTTGGTGTGCTGCACCCATTAACTCATCATTTACATTAGGTATATCTCCTGCTATCCCTCCCCCCTCCCCCCTAGCCACAATAGGCCCCGATGTGTGATGTTCCCCTTCCTGTGTCCAAGTGATCTCATTGTTCAATTCCCACCTATGAGTGAGAACATGTGATGTTTGGTTTTCTGTTCTTGAGATAGTTTGCTGAGAATGATGGTTTCCAGCTTCATCCATGTCCCTACAAAGGACATGAACTCATCATTTTTTATGGCTGCATAGTATTCCATGGTGTATATGTGCCACATTTTCTTAATCCAGTTTGTCACACTCACAGTTCTTTAAGTCAGAAGTTCACCTGCAAAATGGTTGAGTTCTCTACTTAGGGTTTCACAAGTCCAAAATCAAGGCTTTGGCAGGATCTACAGTCATCTGGGGCTGGAAACCTCTTCCATGCCCATCCAGGCTGTGGCAGGATTCACTCCTGTAGCTTTAGGACTGAGTCCCTCTTCTCCTGCTGGCTGGCACCAGACTGCTCTGAGCCCCAAGAGGCCATTCTCAGTCCTTACCATGTGGACCCCATCCTCAAAGTCAACTATAGAAAACTCTCTCACATCAAACTCCTCTCCTGCTGGGCTTCTCTGACATGTTCCTTCCCAACCTCTAGACCTAGATCTCAAGGGCTCAGGACATTCGGTCAGGCCACTGGGGATAAGCTCCCTTCCTAAACCAACTGTACCACACAACAAAACCTCACCATGGAGGTAAGCTCCATCCTGCTCACAGTCCCAGGATCCTGCAGGGCACATACAGCAGGGTTCGCAGATCTTGGGGGCCACCTCAGAATCCTGCCTCCATACAAGTTTTGAATTTTAAGGAGTCCCCAGTTCCACAGATCTGCCTGATGGCTTCTACCTGGTATACAGTGGCGGAGCACTGGGCTGAGGTCCGAGGTCTGAGGTCTAAAGACAGCTCAGCTCACTCCTTCAGCACCATCGCTTCACCCTCTGCTGGGCTTGGGGCCAGCCCAAGGCCACTCCTCACGGCCACACAAAGGGCGCTCGGGGGCCACTGCTCTGAGCTGTCATCTCTTCTTTCCCGTGTCACCTCTTTCCTAGTTCTATTTTAGTTATTTGGATGTTACTCATTTTTGTGGATCTTTTGACACCTTTAATTGCTCTTCTCTTCCCACGCCTATTAAGTTTTCTCACCCTTTGATATTGGCATTAGGAGCATTTTAAATAATTTGCCAAATAATGTTTTACCACTGCTGTTTTCTGTAAGTTACATTGCTTTGCCTTTAACCCTGTATTAATTTTGCTGTAAAGTGTTAAATAGCATGAAGTTGGGTTATTTTACACACAAGATTGTAGGGCTTCCTAGATTCAAAGTCTTATTTCTTCATATGTATACTGACTAAAAGCAAAGGCAAGTTAATAATGCAAATTTGCTTTGAAGTTCAATGCCATCTTTTGGTGCACAGCTACAGTGTGCCTATTCAGCCAGACCGTGAGCCTCAACTCTAAGAAAGAGTTACAACATTATTCCAACACTGAAATTCTTTCAAAGTCGTTAATAAAGCTAAAGCACAGAACTATTACCATCGATACCAGACCAACAATTCTTCAAGCCCTGGCACATTTCACTGGTGTACGTTTGATGTGCCCTGAAGCTTATATTTGTTCCTGACTCATATGAATAAACAGAGAACTACTCAGTCTTCCTTCTGGTCCTCCCCTACCGCGGGCCTGGATCCAGTGCAGGAAACTCAGAGACAAGATGTGGCTCTATGACCACATGGACAAAGTGGAGAAGAGCCACATTTTAATGTTCCAAAAAGTCTATTTACAGTGTTTTCATCATGTATCAGTGGCCTGCGATATCACCTGGGTATGATTTCATTTGTATCTCAGTGCAGAAGAGATGGATGATTTGCACTCATTCTCAAATAACAAACAAAAATTTCTCCACTCCCTTTGTTATCTGTCCCCTTGCCCCTCACCCCACAAAACTGCTAGAAAACATGACCCACTTTCCTTAAGACACACTCTAGTGCTGTCTACACAAGGAATAGGAGTGCTATTTGTTCTCCACCTACTTCCAAAGTTCAAATATACCTCCCTGTCGTCACCAAATTCGTCTTAATTGTGTAGTGAGAAATAAAGAACTGTGAAGTGCCTGCAATGAACCTTAACAACAATGAGAAGGGATAGTTCCAAGAAATGCTTCACAAAAGAACTGAGTTTCTATGCCTCTTCCTGAGTTCAAAATGGGCACAACTGAAAACCTAAGATTTCCTGGAGTCCTGGGGCCAAAAGCATAAAAATACAGCGGTGAATGAGATTGACATTACCTTAAATCATGCTAAATACTAGGAAAGTCTATTCTCTTCTAACTGCAACCCCTCCCAATCAAACTGCACCCTGTAGTTCACATGAGAAAATGCAGCTTACTAGACATCTTAGTTCACACGAAATAAATTGCCATCCACTCCCCTTAAAAAAGTTAAAGTGTTTTTTTTGTTTTGTTTTTCACTTTGGAGACCCCAAAATCAAACACGCAGAAAGAGATAAAACGTAGTTCTTCCACTTGGCTTCCATCAGGATGATATGGTTAACTTTGAGTTGAAATACATGCAAATAAGGTTCAACTTCTTAAGACACTGAAGGAAAGTATCTAAAATGTCTAAAAATTTGCTAAGACTTGGAGACCTTTTCTGCACATCTGTTTGTGTTGGGCAGAGTAACAGCCTCCTAAAGAAGTCCGCATCTTCATCCCTAGAAATGAAGACTGCGTTGCCTTGCATGGCAAAGGGGAATCAAGGCTGCTAATCAACAGGCCTTCAGATGAGGGGATTTTCCTGGGGCATCCAGGAGGGCCCAATGTCATCACAAGGGTCCTTCAACCAACGTTAGAATTTACATCATATTCCCACATATGTCCAGATTTTTAAATTATCCCCAAAGAGTCTGCGGTCAGAATTTTGTTATAAATAAGACAGAGTTGGTGTGTCCTCCCTGAGATTCACTTTGATAGAATAGTGAGATTTTCTTTGCATTTCCCACTCAATGCTGCAGCTCTACATCCAGGATCCATGGCTCCCAGAGCTGTACTGTTGGACGCAGAGCAGCCTCTGCCCCTCAGGCTCCCAGCTCCCCACTGCCTGGCCCAGTGGAGGGGACAGCTGGTATGGCAGGATCCCCTCATGGCCTGCCAAAGAGCACCCACCTCCTTGTATTTAAGAAATATTTTTCCAAAGAGTATGGCCTTCAGAAATCTGCTGTATTTAGAGGGGTGGAGGGACTGGGGAGATGTTGGTCAAAGGACACAAAATTTCAAGTAGACAGGAGGAATACATTCAAAAGATCTAGTACACATCATAGTAACTGCAGTTAATAACAGTATACTGATTACTTTTTAGTGTTCCTAAGAGAGTAGCTTTTAAGTGTTCACACCACAAAATAAATGATAAATATGTGAGGTCATGCACATGTTAAATAGCTTAATTTAGCCCTTTCACAATGTATACACATATCAAGACATCATGTTTCACACCATAAATAATGTACAATTTTTACTTGTCAATTAAAAAAATATGTTGTATTCACAGCCAAAAAGAAACAAAAAGAAATCATATTCATGGGAGGAATCCAGAACAGAAATGAAGCCAAAAGAAAGAGAAAAGGAAAAAGACTCTAGGACCTTATATATGACTCCACATAACTCTCACCCCCAAAATATTACAAGACCATCTAGGAGACCAACAGCTGTTGCCAAAGAGCAGCCCAGGTCTTTTGTTTATTCATTCAACAAACATTATGGTTTATGATGTTCCAGACCACGATGGAGATGAGAACATGAGTGTTAGTTTATTATGTTGTAAAGTCTTTCATCAGATGTGACATTTCTAGAAACAACTTTATGTGCGTCAGCCAGCTGTGCAGCACATCTCAAACTTCAGCGTGCACACAAACCTTCCAGGGGCCTGCAAGGAGCACTCTGATGCAGGAGGTCTGGGGTGGTGCCTGAGAGCCTGCATTTCTAATGGGATGTGAAAAGATGGTGAAGTTGCTGGTCCAGGGCCTGCAGTTTGGGTAGCAGGGCACTATAATCCAGGACTCTGTTTCATCCACCTCAATTCACTGTTGCTCTCCTAAGAACATTTTATAAAATCCTGAGACAAGATATGTTTCCCCATCACTACTGCACAACTATATTACACAGGGCAATAATCTTTTTGGATGTTGACCTTTGTAAGTGTCATATAAAAGTGAATGGCAAAATGAAAGAACAAGGTATATTTTCATTTTTGTGTGAGGGAGAGACATATGGATGAGGTATCAATCTGGAAATACGTTGCCTACAGTCATCAAAATAGAATGACTCAAAATGTCAACAGCTCTGAAGCTCTTGAACTGACGAAGCAAGCAGGTGCGGCATTTGTCAGCAGGATGAGGAAGAGGTGCCCATCATAAACAAGGGACTGGAGGGTTCAGAAAGAGCTTTCAAGGAAGTAAAGCTCTTTAGCCAGGGCAGAGGTGGGGGCAAGGAGGGCAAGTGAATGCCCTGCGTATGGAAATAAACCAGGCCGTTACTAACCCGCCAGACAATAAAGCTTCAGGAGAGTTGGGTTTTACTACCATATTTCACAGAGCACCGTGCCTGAACTGCTCCCAGATGCACAGTTCAGGTTCACGCTCCTCATCTCCCTTCCTTCTTTATATGAGGTGATCATATCTTTTACTCACAGAGCTGGGAACGATGTCCTTGAATGTACCAACCATAGACGTTTCTATCATTAAAGCTTGATTATAAAATCTCCCCTAAGAACAAACGGTGGGGACTGTGCTAGCTTTATAAAAGTTCCATTAGTCCTCCGAGCAAAGTCCCCGTGGCCAAAAACCAAATCCCTCACATGCAGTGGAGCCATCACTGACCGTAAAGGACAGAGCAGCTATGACCTTTCACACAGAGAGTCATTTGTAAGTGAATTAAAAGTATCACCACAGGATTAAAATGGTCGCTATGAATCAACAATTTCTGATACACAGATACCACTCAGCAAGCTAAGGAGTTAAGTAGAATAATGGGATTACGTTATTTAATTACAGATTTATAAAAATTTCTTTTCAAACCCAGATTCCACATCCCTAAAATACTTCTAAAGGTATTTTAAGTACTCATTTATCTTTTCACTGGAAAGTATTAATATTTCCTGCTATTTTAAAGGAAATATTATACTCTATTGGGAAGGTATTCTCAGCTAACATAAACACACAGTATGGCTATGCTAATAAAGTATTTTCAAGCAGCAAAAAATTACCATTTTATGCAGATGATAATGTAATGTTTAACCAGTAAAATAATTCCCTCATTTATTATAATAGCTGTAATTATAATAGCTGTATCATCATTAATAGCTATATAATAGCTGTACAGCTATTAATACTAAGGTACAAAATCAATTTAAATTTAGTCAGAACTTTTGTTATTATCAAAAAGTTATTAAGACTCCTTTTATGTAGAATTTTAATGTGCCCCCAAAGCGTTCTAAGTACTTCAGCCAATTAATAAAGAGCAAGATACTATAAAAGAAGCCTTATTTTTTTTCTAAACTAATACAGTGTGTGTAACAAAGTTTTAGAGTCTTACCATTTTTTAAGATGTAGAAAAATGTTAGAATAATTTAAACAGGAGCCTGGAAAGTGTCTTACATCCCTGATGAAATACATTAAATCTGATTAAAGACCCCTACAATAATAGCCCTTTTATGGGGTTTTTTTTTTTTTTTTGGTTTTTTTTGAGACGGAGTTTCAAGCTAGAGTGCAATAGCACGATCTTGGTTCACTGCAACCTCTGCCTCCCGGATTCAAGCCATTCTGCCTCAGCCTCCCAAGTAGCTGGGATTACAGGAGCCCACCACCTCACTCCACTAGTTTTTGTATTTTTAATAGAGACGGGATTTTGCCATGTTGGCCAGGCTGGTCACGAACCCCCGACCTCAGGTGACCCGCCTGCCTCAGCCTCCCAAAGTGTTGGGAATACAGACATGAGCCACCGCGCCCGACCAATAACTGCCATTTCTAATGAGGGAAGATCTTAATCAGTAACATATCAAAATAGATACACCACCTGAAATTATTCACATTTTGTAGTTAATATATACATTTAACCATAAAAAGGTTTAATAAATAATAATAAAGCTGATAACTTTGCAAGTTTTACCATGTGCCAATAACCATGTTTAATACTTTATTTTATTATTTGATTGTAAGGTATGTATTATTGTTATTATTATTGTCATTGTTATTCTCATTGTATAAATAAGAAAACTGAGATGTTACAATATGGCAGTCACTGAATTTGAGCTTAAGTGACTTTGACTCCAAAGTTTATGTGCTTGGCTAATATGCTTTGCTTTCGCAATACATACAATTATAACATATTCTTTAATTTCCAAACAAACCAAAACTAGGAAAAATGTCACTTTTCTCTTTCTTTTAAAAATTTTCAAGTATTTATTATTATTTACTATAGCCACCATGCTGTACACTAGATCTCCAGGACGTACTCATCATAACAATATCCCTTACTTTTCAATTTAAAAGATAAACCTAGACTTGGGGCTCTAGATGACAAATTAGTCAGCCAGATTTGTCTCTTATCCTTCCTGATATCCCACAGAAATGAATGTTAAAACTGATTTAAAAAAAAAAAAAAAAGGAAAGAACCTCACATCAACAATTGGAGAGAGCTTGTCAAAGAATGATGACTTCACTATATTTCAAGAAAATGAAAAGCAGATGAGAGTGAATGGATGCATGAAATGAAGGGAGAAAGCTATGACCCAGAATGTTCTGTTGAGAGGCTGCAGAAGAGATAATACCAGTCTGTCTGACAAACTCCAGTGAGTCTAAAAGTGATGGGGATGATGTAAGCAGGAGTAAACCTGCAGCAGTCCCAGCTGCCTTCATCTCCACTCCAGCTCTTCCAACCACGCCCATAGAGGATGTGAAGTTGAAATGTCCACACAGGCAAAACCTGACAGCTGTCCTCTAAAGACTTGTCATTAAGTGTCTGGGAAGCTCCAAGACATCTCATGCATGCGTTTCTACCTCCAGGGAAAAGCCTTCTTATTCTGACATTTGGTAGGGCCTCAGCTTGACTCCTTTCTTATCTGCTTACTAGAAAGCAAAGATTCCTAGTGATTAAACCTTTCTCTACTCTGCCCAGAATCTTCAGCCAGAATTTCTACTCAAAGAAGAGATACAGAATTTCAAAAACATCTTAAATATATAATAACAAAGAACAGTTATACTTTCTACCCAAGAAATCATAAACAGATCATTAGTTATATGAAAAAATAATCACTAGAAAGAGAAAGACCAAACATATCAATGGAAAAACTGACCCCAGAGGAATTAGAGTAAATTCAGGGAACACAATAAAAATGAAAAACTAACAACCCCAAATAATAAAATTAAAAATAGTAGCTGAGATATTATATGCATACAATGAGAAAAAGGCCATACGTAAAATTTTTAAACAGAAAATAAGAGGACTCTCTTAAAATTTAAATATGGAATTGTCAAAATAAAAATCTGAAGAGAAGCCCTAAAACACAAAGTTAAGAAAAAAGAAAATTTTATATTATGTAAAATAAAAAGACAAAAAGACCAGGAATATGAGAGAAAAGATGAGACCAGTCCAATAGTTCCAACACGCAATGAAAAAGACCCCTAGAAAAACTGAGAAAGTAGAAAGGAGGAAATGACAATAAAATGATTTCTCATAGTGAAAGAGGAGTTGAATTTCCAAACTACAAGGCCCCTAGTGGGCAGCTCAATAAATAAACAATGTGACGACCCACACGCATTATCATCACATGTCAGAGCATCACGAGCTCTAGTAGGAAAAATAAAGCCAACTTAAAGCGATGATAAACACACTGCATCAGCCTTCTCGCTAGCCACACTGTTGCTACAAGTTAGTAGAATAGTACCTTAAAAGCCTTGAAGGAAAATAATTTGTTTTAACCTAGAATGTTAGCTCCAGCAAAACTTCAAGTGTGAGATCAAAATAAAGACATTTTTGGATAGCTGTGGATTCAAGAGGATAGAAAGATTTCGAGGGTGGGGAGAGATGGAGAAGGACTAAATGGAATGAGTGGTATGATTTTAGGAAAAGACAATGGGAGATGAACAATCTCTTGGGGAGAAAGGAGGAAATGGCTGGAATAGGGGAAAGCAAAGAGAAATTCTGGAAAATCCAAAAAATATAAACAAAACCATGGTCTAAGTAAAAAGCAATTTAATCTGTGGTTTCATCTGAAGAAATAAAAGGTGTGTAAGAAAAGAGTTCATTTGGCCTTGATGATGGAAACAATGTCCCTAGAGTGATCCAGCAGTCAGAGCATTGGGCACACGAAGGTAGCTAGGTAGTCCTGGCACAATGCCTCTTGGTCTAGAACAAAATGTTATTTGTAAGGTTATGGTGACATAAATAGTAAGCAAGAAATAATAATTAAGAAGTAATAAATAATATAAATCTGTAAGGTTATAATGACATAAAATATAAATAGCTTTTACTATAAAAGCAGGAAAAGCTTGGTGGTGACTACAAGATGAAATGCAGACATTCCTCAACATTCTGAAAGTATAAATTGATGAGAAGTGGGACATGGAAGACAGGAAAGCAGTGGAAACAGCAGAGGTGCTTATACTCATCTTACAAAGCAGGGTGTTGATAGAAAATGGTGTGATCGATATGGACCAGAACAGTTCAAATACATTATAGGCAATGTCAAAGTAATCAATAGAAGAGCTAAAAATATTTATATATCAAACATTGGAATGAAGAGAGAGGAGAAATGATAGAATAAAGGTGATTTTTCCTCATTTTTCTTGCTGATGAGTCAATAGATATTTCCTAAAATTCATAAATAAAAACACGGTTTATCGTATGAATAGTTAGCCATTAATGACTACTTACTGTATCCCAAGTACTATTCTAGGACGTTTTATGCATTAATTCCCACAACAACCCAAAGAGAAAAATGAAGAAACTGAGGCACAGAGATGTTAAAGAACTTGCCCAGGGAAACCCATCTCGGGAAATGGTGGAGCCTGGATTCAAATCCACCTCGTCTGGCTTTGAGCCTGTGCACTTGATCAAGGCATAAACTTCCTTCTCACAGCACCACAGACGGAGTGTTTCCAGAGTGCCAGGCACCAATCCAATTTCTTTAGATGAGTTGATTTAATATGGACATATATTAAGACAACATATATTTAAATAGAGATGTGTATCAATATTTTTCTCATTTTACAGATGAAGAAACTGAGGTGAGCAAACTATGGTCCATGAGCCAGATGTGGACTGAAGCCTGATTTTGAGTGGCTCACGAGTTGGTTTTTACATTTTTTAAGTGTGAAGGAAGGGGAAGGAAGAGATGAAAGAAGGGGAGGAAAAGGAGAGGAGAAACAGGTATCACATGTGGCTCACAAAACCTAAAATATTTTATATCTGATCATTTACAGAAATGATTTACCAACCCCAGTTCTGTCAGTTCTACAGTTAAAAGCCAGGCAAGTGGATGCCTCAGATAAGGACTGCATCTCTCAGCCTCATTGGAACTAAGGAAGACCATGAGGCTTTGCTTTGCTTTGAATAAGAGAAAGCCCAACCACCGGCAGCTTCTGAACATCTTGGTTCAAAACAGCAGACATGCCTCACCACTGTCCTGTCTTCTTCTATTTTTAAAAAAAATGTTTTAACTGACAGATAAAATTGTATATATTTCAGCTGGGTGCGGTGGCTTAGGCCTGTAATCCCAGCACTTTGGGAAGCCGAGGCGGGCGTATCACCTGAGGTCAGAAGTTTGAGAACAGCCTGGCCAACATGGTGAAACCCCGTCTCTACTAAAAATACAAAATTAGCTGGGCATGGTGGTGTGCACCTGTAATCCCAGTTACTTGGGAGGCTGAGGCAGAAGAATTGCTTGAACGCAGGAGGCGGAGGTTGCTGTGAGCCAAGATCACGCCATTGCACTCCAGTCTGGGCAAAAAAAATGCGAAACTCCATCTCAAAAAAAATTGTATATATTTATCCTGTACAGTATGATGTTTTGAAGTATATATACATTGTGAAATGACCAAATCTAGCTGATCAACATATGCATTATTAGATATAGTTATCATTTGTGTGCTGGGAACACTTAACACCCATTGTCTTAGCATTTTCCAAGGATACAATATATTTGCAACACCCTATCATACAATAGATCTCTCAAACTGATTTCTTCTAGCTGAAGTTTTGTACCCTTTGACCAACATCTCCCCCACGCCCAACCCCCATGCCCCAACCATTCTCTGGTCACCACCGTGCTCCTCTGCACTTCTGGATTCCACACATGAGTGAGACTGTACAGTATTTGCCTTTCCAAGCCTTACTCGTTTTTTGTTCGATCTGGAAATCACAAGGTCCTCCAGGTTCATCCACGTTGCAGCACTTGACAATATCTCCTTCTTTCTCCCTTCCCTTGTTCTTTTCCTTTTATCCTTCCCACGGGTGGAGACGTGGTAGACAGCCTGTGTCCTGAAGGCCTTGTGGGGTAAAGCTGCCATAACTCTCCTGAACTGCCAACCTTCTAAACTTCATGTGAATAAGAGATGCCTTTTTATCTTTATTAATCACTGTATTTTAAGTATTTGCTTCTCTCAGCTAAACCTACTGCTTACCAATAAAATATCATAGTGTATTACTCTTATGTTTTTTTAATGTAACTTACTCAAAGATGTTGCATAGAGTTTGAGCTCATCCCACCCAACCATTTAAAAATAGGTCCTCACTCCATATTATAGGGTAATGCTTTTCAAATTGAAACAAAATGATCATCTTTTCCTATACCTAAGTAGTCATTTAACTCTGTTTTCCGGGACAAATATAAAGGTGTGAGAATACTGAGTGGAAACCAATCTGACTTATAGGGATTGAAGCAAAACAAATTTCTGATTTCTAGCACAAATGTGTAGCTCAACTTACAAATCTAGGTTTTCTGTGTATCAGTCAGGGTCCTGGTGGGAAACAGATGGCACGCTCAAGCCGGGTAATGTGAGGAGTGTTATATAAAGAGACTGCAAAGGTGTGAGCAGGATGTGGGAATCAGTAAGGAATCGCGGAATATCCCAGGCAGAGCAAGGAGGGGGAGGTGGGGGTCAGGGGGAAGGAGGAGGACTATTTGGAAAGCACCTAGCAGGGGCTGGAGGTTTTGAGATAGGCACACCTCTCCCCACAGCAACTGTGCAGGGAGAAACAGAGGGATCAGGAATTGAACACAGCAGCTCCACGCCCTTCCTCCTGTTCCACACCCCGCAGGGCCTCCTATTACAGAACCCAGCCTGAAGTCTGAGGAGGGACCAGGGTGCGAAGTGTGGGGATGAGCATGGAGGGACCAGGGACAATAGCCATCCAGGTCTCCCAAGACAGAAAACCCAAAGTGTGTGGGTTAAAACATCCTTTGAGGTTCTAACTTGATCATTATGCTCATGAAAAATAACTCTTTGCATTAGAAGCTCTTATTAGGTATCCCTGTCCTTGTATTCTATTAGGGACAGAGGAACACAGTGGATTATAGCACTAGAGACTGTTTCCCAAAAATCTGAGGGAAAATAAACTTCTGTGACATGTTTGGCCTTAAGACAAACGAATCTGGTGATCTCCTGTGTACAAATATGCAAGGTCTGATTTAGACAGCAGAGACCCCCACAGCCAGAAAATTACGTCATGGCCCCAAACATCAGAGGGTACTCAAGTACCATCCCTATTTTAATGAGAAATGAGGTACAGTCATCCTTCATTTGGAAACAGCAGCAACTGCAAACCGAACAATCCTTTTCTAACTCTTGAAAAGTTGTTTTCAAAATTTTGAGACAGACTACAACAAACCCTGTATGTTCCCGGAGAGGAAGTGGGGGAGGCAAGATCATGGGCCTTCTATCATCCCTCTATGCCATTTTCATCACAACACTCACCTCTCATATCACTTGATAGATATATATATATACACACACACTTTTTTTTTTGAGATGGGTTTTTTTTTCTTTTTTTTTTTTGAGATGGAGTCTCGCTCTGTTGCCCAGGCTGGAGTTCAGTGGCCCAATCTCAGCTCACTGCAACCTCTGTCTCCCAGGTTCAAGGAATTCTCTTGCCTCAGCCTCCTGAGTAGCTGGGACTACAGGCGTGTGCCACCAAGCCCAGCTAATTTTTCATATTTTTAGTAGAGATGGGGTTTTACTGTGTTAGTCAGGATGGTCTCTATCTCCTGACCGCATGATCCACCTGCCTCAGCCTCCCAAAGTGCTGGGATTACAAGCGTGAGCCACCGCACCCGGCTGTCTTTTTTTGACTGCTACTCTCAATAAATGCTAGTGTGTTAATAACAGATAATAAGTCTGTATTGGTATCTCCTAGTAGATGCTAAATTAATGTTTGTTAAATGAATGAATATCAAAATATATTTATTTTCCAACACATTATTTGGCATAAGGCTTACTTGGTACAAAATGGATCATTTCAGAATACCTCACTACCACTTTCTAGTTTATCAGCATCTGATGAGATGAGAAAACAATAAACTCCTATTTCAAGTGACACTTCCTCCAGGAAGCCTTCCATGAACAATTGAAAGTGCTGTCTCCACCGAATCTGCAGAGTACAGAGTACACTGACTTGCCTTTCAGGTCTTGTTAGCAATGTTTTCTACACACCAGCTATTCCTCACTACCAGGTACTTAATTACAGATTCCTTGAAAACAAAGCTTAATTGCATACTACATATTTTTCACACAATGGTTCCTTCCCCATAGGAGCCCAATGCTTATTAAATCAACACTGAGATATACTAAACTCTCATGACATAACAGCATCTTTTCTATTTGCCATCTTTGACAAATTTTTTATATGTCTTCTTGGTAATTCTGGAAGCAAACACATGAATTGTCCTGTCAAGTGGAACTAATGTTAATTATACCAGCTCAAGTGGGAGAGGGAAAAATACTTTTAAAAAGTTAAATGTGATCTTCAAATATTTATATTATGAGTGAAGATTTGGGGCAACTTCTTTAAACTTCAAATTAAAACTCCATTGATCTAGCTTTGATTTATTTTAAGGACAAATGGCATGACCTCGGGTGGTTCACAACAATGAACAATCAGTTAAAACTCTAGAATCTAAAGATTGGGTAGAAAAACAAGAACTTCAAGTTATGCAGTCACAGAGTCTGAGAAGAGTACTTCAATCATTGGTACAAATGTGTGTTAACACTGGAATCAATTTTATAGAGATCAAAACAATTTATATGCAAGTAGCTGCAATGGAAATTCAGAAAACCATGTACATGTGGCATCGATGAAAACCCAAACCTGCAGAGCACCTGGAGTTGGAAACCAGGTGGATGAAAGAGCCAAAATGCAAAGTGCAGTCGATTTGGCAGGTTCCAATGCCAAACAGAGCACCTGCCCCCCACCTCTTTGTATATCCATATACTTTGGCACGGTTTGCCACGTCTGCTAAGAGTGGCTCTTGAGGAGTGAGAGGCGATGGAGAAACAATGGAGACAAAGTTAGCCTAGATTGCACTTGGCGCAGACAAGACCACAAGCCCCAGCTTTCCCCAGGCATTAGGCTTACTTGCACATTGTGTAATGTAAGATTTCCTCAATATCCAAGCAACACAGTGAGCACAAAGACAAATCAATACTCTCAACTGGGTGCTTTTTTTGAAACTAGCTTAAACATGGTCATGGAACCCAGAGAGTGCTCAGAGATTTAAAGATTCACAATCCTCATTTTCCCCAGAATCTATGTGTGCATCTCTTCTCTGTATATTTATGAGTTTATTTTAAGTGAAAGTCACAATGTCACCTGAATGAACCCATCGGCTAGGTCTAGGGCTGTTTTCCAGGTGAAGATAGACACAAGGTGTGTGAAAGGTTTGGATCAGCAACAATCAAGGAGCCTCTACTCTCTGCCAGGCCCCGTGCTGGGCACTAGCGACACACATGAAGAAGACACCATCCCCTTCTCCAGTGGGATGAATAAATAAGTCCTGTGTGTTTTCATTCTGCCTTCATTAAAAGGGAAAACCACAGTACTGGGCAAAACATTGCAGAGAACTGTCGGAGAAGAAATGTTAGCTGCTGAATTACCACCTATATACCAGGCAGCAGGTATTTAAAATTCCTCATTTCTTGTTCATGAGTGTACTAAGAGTTAGGTGACCAATATTCATTTCACAGAAGGGTCAAACTGAAGTTCAGCATGTAATAAAATAAACAAGCTGTGATCTTCCAGCTACTATGGTAGACTCAGGAATCGTCCAGTCCAGTCTGATTCTAAACTCCTGTTCTTTCCACTTTTCCACACTTTTTCCCACAAATAGGCAGTACACAGCAATCCAGCATCAAGGGGTTTGTTGTATATCAAAGGGAGTAAGATGTGGACACAAACAACAGTATCCAAAGATAGAGTTATGTATTAAAAGACAAATAGAATATGCTAATGTGGGACAATTCTTAGATAATAATAGTAATACCATTTATTGAACATTTAATAATGTACCTCACACTGTCGAAGCACTTTACATGTTTTTGTCTAAATTTCTAAAAGGATAAAATAAGCATAATCTTTCTTAGAAGGCTCATTATAAATAAATTATTTTAAAGCCATAAATAATGTAGTGCCCTGTGGCAAATAATATTTTTAACCACTATAAATAATGTTTTAGAAAGTCCTTTGGTCACAACAAATAACGGTACTAGATGCTGAGAGGAGATAAAGAAGAAATAGAAAATATTACATTTGCTGCCAGAAAGTTTCTAGTCTAAATAAAAACACACTGTCACAGACACACACACAAAAATGTATGAGCAACTAGGAATTAACATAGAGAAAGTATTTACATAAATATTAATGGGAGGCAAAGTGAATGTATTATTATGAAAATAAGAGTTTTAATCAGGTGTTTCAAAGCATGTGCCAGGGAAGAACTGAAAGATAATTATAGGTAAGGTAAATGGACTAGAACTGTAAACAAATAAGAAAAGAAAGAGTTGAATATAATAAGATAATTAGTGTAACTCACCTAGCATGGTGCCTGACCAAAAGGCAATGTTCAGTGAATGTCAATTTCTGCCTCTCCCTTTGCCTCTGCTGTACTTAAGTCTCCTGGTTGCAGGAAATAGGAATACAGCTCCATCTGCTTTAAGCCAAACTAGGTTATGTATATTGGCCCATGGTGTAGCTACAAAGTCCAGGAGATGCCTATTTCTAGTTCTCAGCCCCTTTCCTCAGTGTTTTGCTCTTGGGCCAGCCCACTCCGCCTGCTGAACAGCGTCTTCCAAATACAGGCTTTCACTCTCCCCGCCCAAGTCCAGCACCAAAGAACACTAATCTTTCCAAAACTTTGAATCACTGTCATATACTCGGTTGTCCCCAGTCAGGACTGAGTTATGTGCTCACCACTTGACCTCTGGAAGGGCTTTTGCTTTTACCAGAAATGAAATGGCGAGTGACTGGAGATTTTTGAGAAGCAGAGAGGCATGATCTGACTTTAGTTTTACAAGAATCACACAATCTGCAGCAAGTGAGAGTAAAACCTGGAAATCCAGTCTAGAGGCTCTAGCAGCAATCAGATGAGCCATGATGGTTGCCTCGACTGGGTAAAGGCAGGGGGAGTCTTGAGAAGTGGTCAGATTCAGGATACAGTATTTTCAGAGCATGGCCAAGACAATTTCCTGAATGATTGGATATGGTATGCAAGAGTAGGAAAGGAGTCAAGGATAATATGTGAAGCCTGAGTAAATGAAAGATGAAGCAGGTCTCTGATACAGAAAGTCAAGACATCCAAGTAAAAATCTGGAGCAGGCAGGGGATACATAGTGTTTGACTTCACAAGAGAAGTCTGGGATGGAGATATAATAATAAGAACATGGACAGAAAGAGATGAGGACCCTGGATTGGGCCCTGGAGCCCTCCAGTGTTATTTTGTATGGAAAGAGAAAAGGAATAAACAAAGGAAAGTGAGGGAAGTTACCAGTGAGATAGGAGGAAACTCAAGAGAGTGTGATGTCCCTGATGCCTAGTGAAGAAGTTGAGCAAGAAACAGAAGGGATCAAGAGGCTCAAGCTTTAGACTGGTCAAGACAGACGTCCTTCAACAGCCCACCTCTAATGCTGGCAGTGCTTGGCACTAGAGCACAAATATAGGCTCCCCATGTGTCTAAATACTTGAACATTATAAATCAAATTCAAAGACTGTTAAGATAAAACATATTCCATTCTCTTGCATTGAGAATTACACCTTCATAAAAGCCTAGAAGGCCATGTCCAAATGGAGACTTTTCAGACTCCTCATAGCTCTAGAGGGAACTCAGCAGCACAGGGGTGTTGGCCCATCCCCTTTTACCTCCCACACTGTGAGGATTCCTGCAGACACAGGTGTGAACATCCCAGCCCACTCCTAGACTTGGGAAAGACTTAGGCCCTTATTATCTGCCAATGACCACCCTCTCCCTTCCACTCCATCAAGAAGTTCACAGTGCCAAAGCAATGTTCCCACCTGGAGCCAGTGCCCTTATCTATAGACCATGCTTTGGTAACTGGGCTCATGGAAGGATCTATCTAATGGCCGTGAACCTACCTCCGGGGCCTGTGTGGGTCTCCTCCCAGTTTCATCCTCCCAACCGTATGCCCCCAATCCCTAGAGTAGCCAAAATGTAGTTGTTTGCAAAAATGTAGACAGAATGAGGACACATAGGCTGGTATGTTCACATTTGTGGATAATGATAATAAAGATTACTAAAAAAGGAGACATAAAGCTAGGTTGAAAATGACAGAGGTGGGAACTCTAGGTCTCTATTCATCCACAGAAGCAGTAAGCTGGCAACAACCACCAGAATCATCTTCTATAGAATTTTGGAATTCCATCAAAAACTTATGACAATGAGTGATAGGTGTGGTAATAAAAGAAGCCACTGTTTTGCAGTAAAACTTACCGTGACATCTTAAACTGCCTATCATTCTCCAATCCTTAGGTAAGTGGTGATAGTGAGGTCAAGCAGCCCACGCTGCTGGTTCAGGTTTCTAGTTTCAAAGGGAGCAATACAGGCATTATTCTCAAGGGACTGTGGTTGTCTATTTTGATCTGCCGAGTAGCTCCCTGAACAAATGGAACAGGGCTTGCCTTCATTTCATCTGACTTGAAGCATTACAAGGACTAGGGCAGCTTCCTGAAAAGTTTTTGCTAAAAAATTGCAAGTATTGAGCACAGCAGCCAGGAGCAAGGGATAACAACCAGACAAGCAACACTCAGGCTGAAAATCAGTGGAAGAAAAGGGTTGGAAAAGGAAGTACATGGGAGAATAAAGGATTTTAAAAATTCCCATGTACACAGGGAATCAGGAAGGACATGCACAAGCTTAGAGTTGCACAAGGACATGCACATGTATGTTCTGAAAAAGCCTGAGAAAACCCTAAGCTGTCACCTCTGGCTGACGTTCAGGCTTCATACAAGCAGGAACTGAAGGCTAAAGTGGAGTTGTAAACAGCCTGGCTAAATATTAAAGGAATGTCCCAATACAGAGTCAGTTTGAAAAGACTGGGAGAGTATTTATTAATATTTATTGTTCTTTCTTTTTCTTTCATTAGCCCCAAGTATTTAAGAAAACTCTGTCAAAACACTAGGTGACCTCTAAGCTAACAGAACACAGACTTCAGTGGCCACACATACACACACAAAGGCAGACTTTATGAAAATAGTTTAGAAATGTCACTAAATGTCACTAAACAAGCAAACAGTAGCAACTCACAACAAGTGGGAGAAACAAACCTCAGTGAATATCAGAGTCTGATATACAGAGTTGTCACATTATAATATTCAAAATGTCTAGTTTTCAACAAGAATTTATAAGGCACACAAAAGAAACAAAAAATTATGGTCCATTCACAGAAAAAGAGAAATCAGTAGAAACGGTCATTGAGGAAGCCTGAACATTGATAGGACTTACTAGACAAAAACTTTAAAATTTAAATATGTTCAAAGAGTTGAAGAAAACCATAGAATGCCTTCTAGAAAGAAGAAAACAAACATAAAAATGCATCACCAAATAGAAAATATCAATGAAGAGAGAGAAATTTTCAAAATAAAGGAAATAGAAATTCTGGAGTTGAAAACCACAATAACTGAAATGAAAAATTCACTAGAATGGTTCAACAGCAGATTTGAGCAGGCAGAAGAAAGAATTCATGGATTTCAATATAAGTCATCTGAGATTATTCAGTCTGGAAGATCAGGAAAAATAATGGGTATTAGGCTGAATACCTGGGTGACATAATAATCTGTACAACAAACCCCCATGACACCTATGTAACACACCTCCACATGTACCCCTGAATTTAAAATAAAAATATAAAAAAACTATTGTGAGTACATAGTAGGTGTATATATTTATGGGGTACATGAGATATTTTGATACAAGCTTGCAATGTGAAATAATCACATCAGGGAGAATGGAGTTTCCATTCCCTCGAGCATTTATCCTTTGTGTTACAAGCAATCTAATTACACTCTTTTACACAAAAGAAAGCATTAATGGAAGAATTGAGAAACAAAAGTTCTAAATTTACAGAAAAGAAACAGAAAACTGGCAGAAGTAAGTCCTTTCTTACCAGTGACTACTTTAAATGTAAATGGAACAAACTATCCAATTAAAATGCAGTCATCAAAAGAATGGATATGAACAAATATGACCCAACTATATACTACTTATGAAACACTCACTTTAGATCCAAATACACAGATTAAAAGTGAAAGGACGGAAAAAGATATTCCAAGCAAATAGTAACTGAAACAGAGATGATTTTACTACACAAATGTGAGATGAAATAAAATATAAGACAAAATTTGTTTAAAGAGACACAAAAGATATTGTTTATCAACAAAAGGGTCAATCCATCGTGAAGATATAACAATTATAAACGTATTTACATATAACAAATCTCCCAAATCTATAAATATATATATTTATATATAAAACAGACTCAAAGGGAAAAATAGTTCCTCAATAATATTTGGAAATTTTAATTCCCCACTTGTGTTAATGAATAGATCAATAAGGAAATAGAGGCCTTGAACAATAGTATAAGCCAGTTAGACCCAAATTATATGTCTAGATGGCTCCACCTCACAGCTGCAGAATACACATCTTCTCAAGCACAGATAGATGATTCTCTAACATAGGCCATATGTTGGACCACAAAACAAGTCTCAATCAATTTTAATAGGTTAAAATTATAGAAAGTATTTTCTCTAACCACAATGGAATAAAAGTTGAAATTAATAACAGAATGAAAACTGAAAAAATTACATGTGCATGAAAATTAATCAATACACTTTTTAATCAGCCAGGGGGCCAAAGAATAAATTATAAGTAAAGTTAGAAAATACTTTGAGATAAATGAAAATGAAAATACAACATGCCAACATCTATGGCATCCACTGAAAGCCAAGCTCAGAGGGAAATTTATAGCTATAAACACCTCTACTCGAAGAGAAAAAGGATCCCAAATTAATAACCACCTTTACACATTAAGGAACTAGAAAAATAGGAGCAAGCTAAACCCAAAACTAGAGGAAACCGCAGAATAAAAATTAGAGTGGAGTTAAATGAAATAGAGTAGAAGAACAATACAATCAACAAAACCTAAAGTAGTTTATTCTAAAAAGGGAACAAAATTGACTAACTTCAGCTAGACTGACAAGAAATGAGAGAAGACTCAGATTACTAAAACCACAAATAAAAGTAGAACTATTGCTACTAACTTTATAGAAATAAAAAGAATTACAAGAAAATACTTTGAATAATTGTATACCAACAACCTAGATAACCTAGATGAAATGGAAACATTTCTAGAAACACACTAACTACCAAAACTGACTCAAGAAGACATAGAAAACTTGTATATACCTTTAGCAAGTAAAGAGATTGAAGAAGTAATAATAATAATAAACCACAAAACTACCATGAAAGAGTAGGCCAGTATCAGTGAATTGGCCTGGTAAATTCTATCAAACATTTAAAGAGGAATTAACCCCAAATTCTTCTCAAACTCTTCCAAAAAAAATAGAAGAAGAAGGAATACATCCTAACTCATTCTATGAGGCCAGCCTTACCCTTATACCAAAGCCAGATAAAGACATCAGAAGAAAAAAACAAAAACCTCTAGATCAATATTGCTTGTGAATATACAAGCAAAAATCTCCACAAAAATACTAGGAACCAAATCTATTTAATAACATCATATTAAGAGTATTATACTCTATGACCAAGTGTGATTTATCCCCAGAATGCAAAAAAATGGTTCAATATGTGCACAATCAATCAACTACATTGACATGGCATTAATAGAATGGAGAAAAAAAAACACATGATATCTTGATTGATACAGAAAAAGCTTTAAGAAAAATTCAATACTATTTCATGACAAAAACATTCAACAAACTATAATAGAAAGAGAAGGGAACTGCCTCCACATGGTAAAAGGCATTTAAGCAACTAAATAGAGGTGACAGATACACAACATTGTGAATCTACTAAATGCCACTGAATTTTACACTTTAAAGTTGTTAACTTTCAGTTATGTGAACTTTACTTCAATTAAAAAAGGAGAAGGAGAAAGAGGCAAAGAAAGCGTAGCTGCCATAACCACGATGAACAAGGCTGATGGGTTTCCTGCTCTTATAGGGCTTAAATGCGAATGTAGTACACACATAAGAAGCAAAGAAATAACTAACATGTGTTGAAAACTTACTATGTGCCAGGCACTATTCTAAGCACTTTGAGTACAAAATCATGAACTCATCAGAACTTTCCAGTGAAACAGGTGATCTCCTTTTAACAGATAAAGAAATCAAAGCACAGAGAGATAAAATGACTTGTCCCAATTCAAGTAGTAAAAAAATGGCAGAGCCGGGATTTTAATCCAAAGAGTCTAACTTCACAGACTATGTTCATAACTATTATACTATATAATGTCACAGCTCTGGGGAGCAAAAAATAAAGCAGGGTATTGGAGATGGCACTGCTGAGATTCCTAAGTACTCTACTGACATACATTTTGATTGCTATAATTAAATTTGGCTGCTACACATTAAGATTGATAAAAGTACACAGTGAATAGTCTGAAGAATTTTAAAAGAACTTGGAATGTGCCATTTGCCTTGCATCCATTTGCGATAAGAATAAATACAGCAACAAGTAGCAAACCAAGTTCACATTGTTAACCATGAAATCACAAGTAATTTTCAAACTTCTTATTGGAATCACTGGCTTATATAAAATTAGTATGAGAAACTAATTTAAATATTATCAAGTTCAACTCCATTCTTCTATAGTTAGGAAAATATTTTGGATAAACTAAATAACTTGCTACTTTGTGCCAAAGTTTATAGTTCAATCCCCTAAATCTTAACCTGTCAGTCTTTCCAGCATACTGTACTCGTACCTACGTAGATCCAGCTATCAAATTTCAGAGAGTTGGTATGAAAAATAATTAAATATGCATTTTTATATTAAATACTTAAGTTGAAATTTTTATAAGCATATACAAATATATATTTAAAATATCATTTTAAATAAATGCTTTATTTAGGCCACATAATTAAATATAAATATATTGTGAAGTATGCTTCATTCAGGCTACATAATTAAATATAAATATATTATGGTACATCTTTTCACATATCAGCTTTTGCTCCTTAACAAAATATTGTGGTAGTTGGGCTTCAACAAATAATGCAAAAAAAAAATTATTATACCTAAACAAGTATTTTCTTAAAATATACAAGGACATGATGATGAGAATATAGAAACAAGAGCTAGGAAATCCTATAGCACCTTGGAAAAATCAAGTGAACTGAGACAAATTGTAGACATTATTAAGTTTTGCTAAACCCAAACAGGTGTTGCTAAGTATTTTTCAATTTATTTTATACCCATGTGTTAGAAGGAAAATGTCACCCATATGTGTTTAATTCAATTTCACTTAAGCTGAGAACAATATAATTGTTGGAGAGTTATTTAATGCCCAGTAAGTTTTTTGAGTTTTACAAAGCCTTCCTTCTCCCTCTGAACAAGCAAGCGGTGTTTTGCCAGCACAGAACAGAACTCGAACGGGAGGTGCAGATTGAGTTTGGTTCTAAACTTAGAGCACACAAATTTGAGTGACTGCCAAGCCTGCTGAAATGTGTTTTCTCCAGTCTTCTTAAACTGCATGAGGATTTCAAAGAAGAAATTGTAAAGCCTTCCATTGTGAGTTTTCTCTTACCATTGACTACTTCCTGAATTGAAAACCATGCATTGCATATAAGCTTGTGATGTATTTTATCAGGTCCCGGTCTCAAAATATTTCACTGTAGTATATTTTCCCCAAAAATGTTATCGTGCAACATTTTAAAGCCTATATAGTTTCCTTGACTTAGATATAGAACCGATTATCTTTGGCTATAATACTCTTGAAATCTACCTTCAATCATCAAACAAGAAGCAAGAAGTGGACCAGGGAAATATTTATAAAAAAGACAATATATAATCAATAGACTTTCTAATTTCTGATCACACCAGAGTCTCAGATGAATCACTAGAGTCTTGAGGGGGATGGGAAAGTATTAGTGAAATCAGCAGATTGATCAAGACATATGGAAGGCATGAAAATCCCTGAGAGTGGGAGAAGGGAGAGAAAGGACATTCAAAACAAGGGGCCATGTCGATCAGTTCACTCCTTGCCAATAAGCTGAAAAACATGTCATGGAGAATTTACCATTTAAATGGGATGACATTTAAATAATTCCTTTTGTTCGTGTTTTTGAGACTTCTCTATAATTCATAAAGTGGCATGAATTATTTTGCGTATTTCTATTCCTTTTAACAATTTTTTTCACCTAATTTCAAATCTTAATCTTTTGCATAACAGCTAAACGATGCTAAGAAACATTAAGGTGGCTGAAAGAGAAAGAAAGAGTTAACATCTCTAAGAACAAATTTTTTAATTATTAAAAAAATGCATTTGGGATCATGCTGAGAGGTAGGGTTTTATTTCTATATTTCGTTTATTAGTGATCATTTCAGCTGATTAGGGATCAGATCTTTATTTCCATCTCTGCAATTCCAAGCATTTGTTGATTTCACACTTTATTTTTTTTCTTTCAGGATGAAACCCAATATGTCTGAAAATAATTTTTCTACAGGTGTTGCTTCAGTCTTAGGTTAATTATTGGTTTATCTATATTCTTTACACTTTGAACCAATATGCTAGTTCAAAATTTTAAAAACACTACCTGGCTTTTAATTTATCAAAAAAGGGGGGTTATAAAATCAGCTTTCATTTTATGCTATCCGAGTGAACTTGAACCTGGGATGTTTTCCCAGTCAATTCAGATTAACCAACGGTTGCATTAATGGTCACTTTTACAAATACAGTAATGTGATGTCATTTCACAGACATTTAAAAATTATTCCCTTACATTGATATGAAAGGTACATTGCACAAATATAATGTAAGCTACCATATTTTTAAAGGTAGACAAAATAGGCTCATTTAGCGATTTTGCCAGAAATCAAATCAAACCAAGAAATAATCAGTGACCAGCAGTCTTAGGCAGCACAGTTCAGTGAGTAGCCGTGGCTGTCAGGCTGCCTCCATTCAAATGCTGTTTTCAACAACCGGCAGCATTAGGCACATTTATTTTCTCTTTGCCTAGATTTTTTCATTTATGAGATTAAACAATCATAGTACAACCTACAAACATAGGATTATTGTGGAAATAAATGAGTTAATACTTAGAGCAATGCTTGGCATACAGACTAAGTCGCATTCTTGTTAGATATAATTATATAATACATTTTTCCCATAGAATTCTGCAAATATAATTTTTCAGTGCCCTTTCTGATGCATTGCTGAGGACACAAGCGATCCTTGACCCATGACTATTTAAATTTAGTTATTCAAATTTATGTATTTGGTAGATTTCTCCAGGCTATTCCTTCCAGCAGGACACAGACTTCCCTGTAGGGTCCTTCTTACACTTAATGCCTTTGGTACCCAAGGTCCACATCGTCTGGACTTCAGCATCAGGAATTCAAAACCCTCCCTCAAATACAAGCCCTGTCAATGACTAGAGAGATGTGTTAAAAATCTCCCACAGTGACTGTAGATTTGTCTATTTCACCTGTACATTCTTTTCATTTTTTGCTTCATATTTTGAGGCTATGATATTAAGTGGGTAAACATTTAGAATTTTTGAATCTTTCTCGTGAATCAGCCCATTTGGGAGTTATTTAGGAATATCTTCCTAGCTGTTTGCTTTTAGTCTTTTATATATCTCTTTCTCATATTCAGCCTGTTAATTAATAAAACAATCACATGATTGGTTTCTATCATGGGCTCAGTGTGAATTATACACACTATAGAGAACTCTATGCTGTATATTTTTAAGTATGCCATTATTTTCTTGGATCGTTACATTGGCAAAGTATTGTGTTTTTATCATAATATTGGAATTGGTTTATAATTTTTTTATCTAGCAGTGCCTGTTCATTCATGCATTCAACATATATTAAGCATGTTACATGTGCTAGGCCTCAGCAAGATAAGGAGCCCAACTAAGGAACTCTTCAGACTCTCAATTTGGTTATAACCCAATAATGTAGAATTCAAGTGGTTTTTTTTTCCTAGGGTTATATTATTTCTCATTTCAATTGTTGTGGTGGATATTATCTGTGCGTGTGAGAGTTTTTCTATAACTTCAGAACTTTTATAATAACCATGATCCAGTTTTATAAAAGTAAGGCCAGTCCTAACTCTAGGTGCGTTAGGCATGTCTCTGGCAAGATTATTCTACAAAGAAGGAAGTACAGGAATCATTGGCAAAAGTCAATGGCTCAATCAAAGCATGGGAATGTCTGACATTATTTTTCAAGATCCCCACAATTTGAAAGGACTGTGGTATCTATTACATTATTCCAGTTGTAGTGGTACTTTCCTGACAGTATGGATTATTCAACCACATGAAACCATCTTTAAGCTCTTGCTTCAGACAATTTACACTCTTTCACTAGTTTGTAAAACAAAGGCTGCAGCAAAGTTTCTTTGAAAATTAGATAATGACTTATCATTGCATGGGTTTCCTCCTATATGTATTTCTTATTTTATAGCTAACCTTTGCCTTTTTTTTCATCCTCTAGTAGATTGGCCCATATTTTAAAAAAAAATACATTGAAATGAAGAAATCTAAGAAGACTTCCCAAGACCAGCTCTGCAAGGAAAAGGACTCTGGTTAATAGGAGAGTGGGAGCCAGGCCTGAGGCTCATCATGTCTTTCTCGCTGCATTCCATATCTTTGACATCTCGCTCGCCTACAATTGCTTGTGTTCAAATGGGTATACACAGTATAATATTGGAATTGGTTCATAATTTAGGCTGTAGCAAGAACCAGGATTGTATGGCTGAGTTGTCTCACACTCAGTCACTGCAGACTACCCTGAAAATGGAGGACATGTTTTATAACTTCTTAAAATA
Source organism: Macaca mulatta (assembly GCF_049350105.2). Classification (NCBI taxonomy): domain Eukaryota; kingdom Metazoa; phylum Chordata; class Mammalia; order Primates; family Cercopithecidae; genus Macaca; species Macaca mulatta. Next base: position 62,972,758 of record NC_133413.1, read on the forward strand.
CAAACGGGGAATTGAGTTAAGAGTTAGGAATATATTTTAAACAGAAGTAAATGAAATGGAGGTGTTCCTGAAAACAAAGAAACTTTAAAAAATTTATGTGACTAAAAAATGTTATATACATAATATATACAGGTAACTTTCCTCATAGAAACCAGAAACTAGTTTTTTTAAAAAACTTACATTATTTATTTTCATGACTATACTATAACATATCAATAAAGATAATAGCTTGCAAATATCTTATACTTATCAAATGCCAGGCACAGTTTTGGGTTTGAGATGGGGTGGTTTCTCAGACAGTGTCTTGCTGTGTCACCCAAGCTGGAATGAGTGTTCGTGCAACCACAGCTCACTACAGCCTCGACCTCACAGGCTCAAGTAATCCTCCCACTTCAGCCTCCTGAGTAGCTTGGACTACAGGTGTATGCTACCATGCCTGGCTAATTTTTTTATTTTTTGTAGAGATAGGGGGTCTCACTCTGCTGACCAGGCTAGCCTCAAACTCCTAACTTCAACCAATTCTCCTGCCTCGGCCCTACCAAAGCCAGGTACAGTTTTGAGTGTATCTCATGGATTATTACTTCATTAGACAACACAATAGCCTTTGAGGGAATTATCATCATTGTTCCCACTTTACAAATGAGGTGAATGACACTGGGAGAGGACACACAACTTGTCCAGAGGGGGTGGAGGTAGGACTTGAACCCAGGGATGCAGTCTCAGGACCTCAGTCACAATTGGTTCAGCACTCAGGACACTAGCCCAGAGCCCACCTGTTCCCACCGCGCCTGCTCCCCACCTCCGCTCCCCTACCTCTGAGCTTCCTCTTTTCTGGCCTCTCCCTGTTTCAGTGTTGCCCCTCACAAAAACCACTATTCTCTACAGCGAGCAGAGGCAGCTTTCTAAAACATAAATCCCACCGTGCTTCCCCCTCTCCTCAGAACAACACCTACGGGCTTCCCCTTGCCCCAGGAGGCCCTACAAGATCTGGCCCCTGTCTCTCTTTCCAGCCTCACTGCCCACTCCAATAATGCTGGGCTTCCTGCTATTCTGTGAATAAGTCTTGTTCGTTTTCTCTCAGGACCTTGGCACTTGCTATTTCCCCTGCCTGGGATATTCACACAGTGAGAGTTCACAGGATGAGACCCATCGCTTCATCTGGGTAACTGCCCACGTCACCTCCTCAAAGATGCCCCTGCCCTCCGTTATGTGAACTGTAGAAAAAGCACCCACATCAGCCTCCTCACCAGCCACTTCCTTACCCTGTTTTTATTTTCTTCACCAATTTATTACCTGATATTGTCTTATTGTTTGTACTTATTTGTTAATTTGTTTATCAGTTTTACCAATGTAGTGCAAACCCCACGAGTTCAGGGACTGTGTGTCATTCATTATACTATGTTCTCAAGATCTATAAAAGTGCCTAGAAAATAGCGGGACACAATAATTACAGGTTGAATGAGCTGATTGATTAAACAGTTAAAATATCCTTAGGATAGGCCTGGTGTAGTGACTCACGCCTGTAATCCCAGGACTTTGGGAGGCCAAGGCGGGCAGTTCACTTGAGGCCAGGAGTTCGAGACTAGCCTGACCAACATGGTGAAGTCTATCTCTACTAAAAATACAAAAATTAGCTGGGCGTGGTGGTACATGCCTGTAATCCCAGCAACTTGGGAGGCTGAGGCACCAGAATCGCTTGAACCCGGGAAGTGGAGGTGGAGGCTGCAGTGAGCCGAGATCGTGCCACTGCACTCCTGGATGACAGAGCAGGACGCTGTCACACACACACAAAATATATTTTACCTTCTAGGTCGCATGCCTGGAATCCCTGCTACTCGGGAGGCTGAAGCATGAGAATCGCTTGAACCCGGGAGGTGGAGGTTGCAGTGAGCCAACATCGGTCCACTGCACTCCAACCTGGGTGACAGAGTGAAACTTTGTCTCAAAAAAATAAAACTTAGAAATTTAAAAATTTAAAAAAATATTCTTAGGATAAATACTAAGAAATTGGAATCATTACCAAATCAAAGTATATAAACATATAAAGGTCATTGATGTATGTTGCAATTTTCTTTCTGGAAAATGTGTGTGATGAATATTACATTAAATTTTAACCATCAAAAGCATTAAAGAACCCAACCAATTACAATAGCCCCAAAAGGGGGGCAATGGTTTAAGACTATCCAACCCATACACCAATTAGTGTTTGGTCCTATCTCTTGGACCTTATTGTGACCAATTAACAAGTTAAACAAACCTGACTAAACTGGTAGTATTAGGGGTGGGGAGAATGATCATGAATATAGGGTGCTTGAGCCTGTAGCCCCTGATCACCTTCCATTCCTCAACCTACGACAACTCCAGCCTCAACTAAGAACTCACATCTGGAGGGGGGAGGAAAATGACTGCCACGTTTTCTTGACCTTTTAAGTATTTTGATTGACTTTGTAAAAATTAGTAGTCTAGTGAAGCTTATTGACAAGGTGTCTGAGTTAGTACTTCTGCAGGATTATAACATCATTTTCACTTGGGATTTTAGTGTTAAGATAGGGTCTTGTCTATTTCTCTAGCTTAATAGGCTTTGGATTTCCTAGGTACATGATATTTGCTTTCTAAGAATATATTGCAATGGCAATCTCTTGGGGGAAAAATTCTTGCAAGTTTTATATGGAATTCCTGCCTCTCGGTACACACTTAGCTGTGTTTCTTTTTTCATTAAGCATCCCTAACACCCAAAAATAGAAGGAAAAAAACCTATTTGTCATAAAAAAATACCAGTGTCAGAAAAACTGCTGTTTAATTTCTAAAAGAAGGAAAATAGTCTTAAATGTTTTGACAGAGAACAAAATTCACAAACAAATGGAGAATTTGTGAATAACAACAAAATTTGGAGAAATGTTACAACCCAAAAATGTTCACCAGCTGCTTAGAAATCAAAATTCTGGTGTTTCTTGTGGATCATTTAGTTCCACAACACAATGACTAAAAGAATCAATAGCAAATGGAGACCTAAAAAGAGAGAATATATTAGTTAGGGTAGGCTAAAGTGATATTAACTAAAGGACGCCAAAATGCATCATGTTCAAACATAATGGATTCTTAGTTTTTTCTCGTATAACAATCCAAGGAAGAGTTGTTGGTCAGTGGGGAGCTCACTGCCACATAGTGACTCAGAGATCCAGGTTTCTGCATGTTGTGGCCACATCATTCCTTAGAGTCTTCTGACAACCAAAGAAAATAACCTGGAAGATTCATACATACTTCAAACATCTATAAAAATGCCTGAAAAAATAGTGGGCAACAACAATAACAGGATGAATACACTGACTGATAAAAGAGTAGTTAAAATATCCTTAGGATAAATATTCAGAAATTAGAATCACTACCAATTGGAATCAAATGGCATAAACATAGAAAGGTCCTTGGTACCCACTACATACCACCCTCAGCCTAGGTGGGGCACTCTTCTCCTCCTTTTACATCCCGTTCCACTGTTGAGAAACCATCACCTAACCATACCTAACAGCAAAAAGGGCCAGAAAGTCAGTCCTTTGCTTGACAACCACACCGCAGCAATCACATTTGCTGAAAAAAGGAAAAACAGATTCTAGTGACCGAAAGCCATATTTGCCAGATATCAAAGGATATGCACTATTTAATAATGTCTATTGGAATCTGAATGAAAATTATATTTCTATGATGCGGTCGAGACTGCTAATTGACCTCCAAACAAATTCTTCTTCTTTTTCTATTGTAATAAGGCCCCTAAATTTTAACCAGGCAAATGGTCTCCTAGACTAAAGACACTTTTCCCAGCTTCCCTTGTAATTAGTTGTGGTCCTGTCACTAAGTTCTGGCCAAAGGGAAAAGCGTGGAACTGCAGTATACTATTTCTGAGTCATGCCCTTAAGAAAAAGAGAAATACTCTCTCCTTCCTGCTGACTGGATTGTGGATGACGTGGTAAGCCATCTGGTACTGTGTTGATGAGGGCAAAACCTTTGGTATCATTGAGCAAAAAGATTCAAGGAGCCCAGATTCTGACAACATACCAGCCTACTTATGCCCAGACAGTTAAATGAGAGAGAAATACACTTCTATCTTGTTTAAGCCACTGTTTTTTTATAAATCTCCATTACAGATGCCAAACCTATAACTAATACATATGGCAAACAATATGGAATTCTGTTCATCCCTGATTCAACATTTAAAATGTCATAAAAAGGGAAAGAAAAAAAGAAACTTGGCTGAAGACAGAAAATATAAACGTATTGATTCTAGTCATACAACACAACTTGAACTAGATATTAGTGGCCTTTTTCATTAAATGTGTGACTATCAAAGGTGAGGTAATAATAAAAAATAATCACCATCCCTGCTCAAGGGCCAAATTCATCCTTGTGATGTTCATGAAAAATGCTGCGTGGTTTATTTAGACAATTGCCTGAAAATGCTCTGGAGGGGTTCTCTGTGTTTCCCTAGAATAGCATGTGGCAGTATTTGCCAAAGAATATACACCTAGTCAGAACAATGCAGGTTTCAGATGTCATTCACAGCGTATGGTCACCCACTCCTCACAGACACGCATGTGCACACAGCGACCAGGTTAGCTGTGAGAGCTCATGCTCCATGGAAACTACATTGTAAATAAAACCCCAACCAAAATAGAAGCACCACTTTGGTTTTGCACTGGGGATTGTTGTAAGAGATGACAAAGACCGTTGCTATTCAGGGTTGAGGTGAGGGGTCTAGCCTCTAATAAGGAACTTCCTGTGACAACCAAGACAAGGTAAATAAAGGGCCAAAGTAGGTTAAGCTCTAATATGAAAGATGTGAACACCTAATGGGAATATTTCTTTGATCTTTAATAAGGATGTTTATCAGGCAGGCACATGTGTGCGTGTGTGTGTGTACGCATGCGTGTCACTGTGTGTGTGTGTGCACACGTTCTGCAGCAAAGAGCTAGAATTGCTTAGAGGTGGGAAGCTACAACACTGTTCCAGGCCCATGATGTACCCAGTGGTCAGGCCTTCTGGAGTCTTAAAGGAGCTACACATGCATGTTTAAGCATTCTGGACATTCCATAAACAAAACATAACTACAAGTGTACAGATTTTGAAGTTAATACTCAATGTTACTGAAATAATCACACTGCTAGCATCAAGCAGGCTTCCTCATGACGGCCTGCCTCTGGGACTGATGGACTTTCCTTGCACTTCTGACTCTGCAGGTATGAGGGCCCCTTTCTATCATCACCCCTTGCCTTCAGGGGCTCTTACTCATTGTCTCATCTTCCTCTCTGAAGTTGCTAAGAGGCAATCACAAAACCTAGTTCCCTGCCTATGTATATCCCCACCAATTAATTTTTGCATGTGTGTACTGAAATAAGCCAACTGATCCAGTCTATGTAGAAGGAGAAACATGTTTCTATGTCTTAATTTACGAAATGTAGCGGCTTTTATAGTAGGGTAATGCTTGGGCTCTGGAGTCAGATAAAAGTGGATTAAAATCCTAAAATCCTAATACAACACTAGGCAACACTTATGTGCCTGGCACTATGCATATAAACTCATGAATACTCAAAACAATACTGTACGTGGTTTTACTAGTATCCTATTGTTTAACAAGACTTGAACCTGGGCAATTCACTCTTGGGCGCTATGCTGCCAACCACTGTGCTCCACCACCGCCTCCTGGCCCTATGAGCTGTATGCTGCTCAACTCTTAGCTTCCTAGGTAAAACAAAGGCAAATAATGTAGCATCTACTCCATAATAACATTGAGAGAATTTAATGAATGTAATGAGCTAGTCCTAATCAAAGTTCTGAAAGCAGCTCTTGGTATATAGAAAGTGGCCAATAAATGGTAACTAAAAATACACTAGTTTGCAAACCAATCATTTGGTTATTATTGGACAGCAATTTTCAAACTTTCACTGAAGCCATATAGGCTTTCATGTGTGACAATGATGTTCTCAAAACTGTGTCAAATCATGCATACGATGTATTATTGAAAAGACACCAAGAGACTAGGTGCTCTTAAAAAAATATATTGTTAATTTTAGTTATGGCAATGACATTGTGATCATCTAAGAAAATATCCTTTTCTTGAGATGCATATTGAACTGAAGTATATTGGATAAAATGACATGATAAGCTTTACGCTTTTGCAGCATTCCACCAAAGAAAAGGCAATAGCGGAATAAATACAATCATGCACTGCATAATGGCATTCCAGTCAATGACAGACTGCATACACACGGTGATCCCATAAGACTATAATGGAGTTGGAAAAGTCCCATCGCCTAGTGACGTCACAACCATCCTAACATCACAGAGCAATGCATGCCTCACATGTCTGTGGGGATGCTGGAGTAAGCAACCCTACTGCACTGCCAGTCTGTAAAGGTCTAGCACATACTGTTATATACAGTCCATGACACTTAATAATGATAAATATGTTTCTGCTTTGTGTATTTACTATACTATAATTTTGTCATCATTTTAGAGTGTACTCCTTCTACTTATTTAAAAAAAAAAGTTAAGTATATAGTAGCCTCAGGCAGGTCCTTCAGGAGGGATTGCAGAAGAAGGTATTGCTGTCATAGAGATGACAGCTCCACGTATGTTGTTGCCCCGAAGACCTTCCAGTGAGACAAGATGTGGCGGTGGAAGATAGTGATATTGATGGTCCTGACCCTTTGTAGGCCTAGGATTTTGTGTGGGTTTGGGTCTTAGTTTTTAACAAAAAACTTTTTAAAACTTTTTTAAAGTAGTAAAAATTTTAAAAATAGTAAAAAGCTTACAGAATAAAGATGTAAAGAAAAAATATTTTTACTCAGCTGTACAATGTCTTTGTGTTGTAATCTAAGTGTTATTACAAAAGAGTCAGAAAGCTAAAAAAAAGTTAAAAGTTTATAAATTTAAAAAGTTACAGTAAACTACAGTTAACTTATTATGGAAGAGAAAACAAGTTTTTATACATTTATTACAGCCTAAGTGTCCAGTGTTTATAAAGTCTACAGCAGTGCACAAGAATGTGTTAGGCCTTCACCACTCATTCACTGGCTCACCCAGAGCAACTTCCATCCTGCACCTCCATTCATGGTAAGTGCCCTGTGCAGGCGGACCATTTTTAATCTTTTAGAGTGTATTTTTACAGTACCTTTTCTATGTTTAAATATGTTTAGATACACAAATACTTACCACTGGGCTCCAACTGCCCACAATAGCATGCTGTACATGTACAGGTTGTAGTCTAGGAGTAATACAGCCTGGGTATGTAGTAGGCTGTACCATCTGGGTCTGTGTAAGTACACTCTATGATGTTTGCACAATGACAAAATCACCTAACAACTCATTTCTCAAATCGTATCCCCATTGTTAAGTGACACATAACTATATAGCAAAATGTTTATGCTTATGAAGCTGGGTAATGGATAGTATAAATGTTTATTGTACAGCGCATACCTGAATTTTTTCAAAATAAAAAATTAAAAGGATTTTTTAAAACACCATGAAAAGTTTTGTACAGCTTATTCTTAAAACTCCCTTCAGCAGAATGCCATGTTCTGGGGGTACCCAGGAGTTCTGCAGAGGAGCCTCAGTTATGAGGTCAGCACAGAGTTCCTAGGTCTCTGCCCACCTTCAGCCAGAGCTGCTCCACTTACACCTCCTGTCCTTAGTGGAAAGTCATATAAGAGTTTGTTTCTGGGAAAGGAGGGGAAGGGGTCACACAGTTCAATCAGCCTGGGAGACAGAAGGTGACATCCTCATTTTCCCCTTTCAGAGAATAAGCCCTCCCTCCTCCCCAAAGTCCCCACGTTGAATCTCATGCTATCAAGTGATATCACATATCATCTCCAACTTATAATTACTTATCAACTCCCAATCATCTCTCCTCATTTCTGGAAGATGTTAGCTCCTGCTTTCTATTGCTGTGACCACCGCCATCCTGTATTAATTTTTGGTAATGTCAGTGCATGTGCAGTTGGTGCTTCCCACCCCTGCCCTCTCAGTTTCCTGAGCCCTCCTCTCCAGTGATCTTGTTATTCCCCCTTTCTCAGGAGCTCCTTCCCAGACTCAAAGCCAGCAGACTCCACACAAGCCAGTCTCATGCATCCCACTCCCTGAGTGCTACCTGCTAGCACCTCCTCCAATACCCCCACCCCAAACCCTCCTAGGTCACCGGACGACTTGTCTTTTTCACTGATCTTCATGATCTTCCTGTCTTCACTCTCCTCTTTTCCTAATGTAAGTTTCAGGGTCAATTATTCTAATACATTTCTTAGATATGCCCCCAACTCTGTTGCCTCTCCCTCGCTATGTCGTACTTGTTTGGCAGAAGCATCCAGCTCTATGCCTGCTCCATCCCCGCACCCATGTAACTGAGCAAGGCTGGAGAAGCACCCAATACCACGCTGACCCAGCTCCCACGAATTCAGGAGCACGCATCTCAAGTGGGGCCTCCAGGTCACAGGTTGCAACATCCTCCTGGGGCGTGCACTCCTCACACTCCAGGGCAAACAGTTCTCGCTATCATTCTGTTTCTCAGTTCTCTAGTACCTCCTTGCCTGCCTCTCTCTCAGCAGATGGCCTTGCTTTCTACTTAACAGAGAAAATTCAGACAATCCAAAGATAATTTCCAGAGACTCTCTACTGGGTTGAAGAGTGCGCCCAAAATCCACGTCTACCAAAAACCCATAAATAATGACCTTATTTGGAAACAGGGTCTTTACAAATGTAATGGAGTTGAAATAAGGTCCTACTGCATTAGGGTGGTCCTTAAATCCAGTATGACTGGTGTCCTTAGAATAGGAAACAAGATACAGGGACACAAAGGAGGCACGCATGGAGGATGATCATGTGGAATGGAGGCAGAGACTGGGTGATGCATCTAGAAGCCAGGAACACGGAGGAGCACTGGCAGCCGCCAGAAGTGGGAGAGGCAGGAACACACTCCCTCAGAGCCTCCAGAAGGAAGCAGCCCTATTGGCATCTTGATATCAGACTTCCGGCCTCCTGATCTATGAGGAAATGAATTTCCATTTTTTTCTTTATTTTATTTTTCGTGTTCCAGGGTACATGTGCAGGAGTACAGATTTGTTACATATGTAAACGTGTGCCATGGAGGTTTGCTGCACAGATCAACCCATCACCTAGGGATTAAGCCCAGTATGCATTAGCTCTTTTCCCCAATGCTCTCCACCCACCCGTCCCCTTACCAACAGGCTGCAGTTTGTGTTGTTCCCCTCCCTGTGTCCATGTTCTCATTGTTCAGCTCCCACTTATTAGTGTGAGCATGTGGTGTCTGGTTTTCTGTTCCTGCGATAGTTTGCCGAGGATACTGGTTTCCAGCTTCATCCATATGCCTGCAAAGGAGTGATCTCATTCCTTTTGATGGCTGCATAGTATTCCATTGTGTATATGCACCACATCTGTGGTACTTTGTTATGGCAGCCACAGGAAACTCACAGACTCCACTCATGCACTTACCCGAAGGCTGCAGAAGCCACAGACCTTTCCTCCTCATGTGTTAACACAAACTCTCCAGACTCCTAGTCCAAACAAATCCCTCTTCAACTTGATCCTGTCTCCTCTCACTCAGGAACATCCTCTTTCTTTCCCTTTCTTTCTTTCTTTCCCTTCCTTCCTTCCTTCCTTCCTTTCTTTTTCTTTCTTTCTTTCTTTCTCTTTCTTTCTTTCTTTTCTCTCTCTCTCTCTCTCTCCCTCTCTCTCTCTCTCTCTCTCTCTCTCCCTCCTCTCTCTCTCTGCCTATTTTTAAATTGGGCAGCATGATTCCCAACAGCACAGAAACATGCTGTTATTTCTCTCATCTTAAAACCAAAATAACAAAACAAAACAAAATCTTCACTTGACTCCACTTTCCCTGCAGCCATCAACTCTTTTATTTGCTCCCTTTTGCAGGAAAACTCCTCCTTCCTCAAATCCTCTCTCAAAACCACTGCCTTAGCCTTTGCCTCTCATGAAGCTTCCCTTACCAGGGCCCCCAAAAGCCTTGACTTGCTGGATCCAAGGACCTATTCTCAGGCCTTATTTTACTGAACCAACAAGCAGCAACTGACCGAGCTATTACTCTCTTCTCCTAACTCTCTCTTCTCTCTGCTTTCAGGAAAGCACACTCTGTTGTTTTTCTTCGTGGTCACTGATGATTTCTTCTCAATTTCCTTCACTGGTTCCTCCTACTTGCCTCATCCTAACTGTGGAATGCCCCAGTGGAATGCCCCTTGGTCTTCTTTCCTCTCTATCCTCAATCCCATGGTGATGGCACAGATTTAAACACTCTCTCTGTAAGCCAACAACTTCCAAATGTGCTTCTGCAGCCGAGACCTTTCTCCAGCACTCCACACTCACATCGACTGCCTATTTGGTATCTTCACTAGGATGTCTAGCACACACATTAAATCAACACGCCCAGACCGAGCCGCAGGTCTTCACCAGTCCCCCTGCAGCTCTTCACCAGCTCCACCTGCAGCCTTTCCCATATTAAAAGAGGCAACTTCCTCCCTCTACTTGCTCAAGTCAAAAGCTAGGATGGAGCCTTGCATCTACTACTTCGCTCACATTCCATCTTCAGTCTTTCAGGAAATTGTACTTGCTCTACCTTCAGAGCACATCCAGATTCTGGCTGTCTAGACTAGCTCTCTCACGATCACCCAGGTTTTGCCGCCACCATCTCTCACCTGGAGAGCAACAGCCCCTTACAGGTCTCCTTGCCTCTGCCCTCACCTGCCCCCCACAACCGATTATCAGCACAGAAATCAAAATTCATCTGCTCGAAACCTGCAATGTTTCCCCATACTACTCAGAGTACAAGCCAACACTCTCACAGTGACCTCTAAGGGACCATGCAGTTCATTGCTGTTTCATCTCTCTGACCTTCTCTCTTTCCTCCACCCACACGCAGTTCAACACAACGGGATCCTTTTCTGAACACACCCAGCTTACCCACCATGAGGCCTCTGTGCTGGCTCTTTCCTTTGCCCAAGACACTCTTCTCCCAGGAGGCTGCTCAGCTGATTCTGTGGCCTCCTTCAAATCTTTGTGCAAACCTCACCTTCCCTATGTAGCCCACAATGACTACTTAACACTGCAAATTGCTTCTCACTCACCCCCAGGGTCCTTGGCTTCCCCTATCTGCCCTACTCTTTCTTTCCATCTATAGTACTCATCATCTTCTAAAATACTTGTGGTTAACTTATTTATTATTGCTATTACTGATGGTCTGTCTCCCTGCACTAGATGCAAAGCCCCTTATGGGGAGCATCTTTGTCTCCTTCACTCACTGTGCATCCTAAGCACCTAGAACAGAGCCCGGTACACAGTGAGCATTTAAGCCACACCTGTTCTCTAGGGAGGACAGGATGAGGAAGTCGGTGGCAGCCCCATCACTGATCTGGCTGAGTCTGAGTTTACATGATCGAATTCGAAGGTAATACATGAATGCCTTTCCTTTCATAATGCCTTCATAAACCTAAGCTCAGTCAATTTGGGCTTTAATGGGTTCAGGATTTTTATCCTTATTAAGTACTTAAAATGCAGCTAAACTCTGTTCCCAATTAATTAAATGTGAAACCATATATCTTAACTAACGGTCTGTCTAGGGTTAACACTGATGCCCTCTTATGACAATACATGTACTTAGGAAGGATGCCACATACACTCGAAGGTAGATCAAAGGAGCACCATAACCATAGCCAAATGTATTTTTGAACCTCTAATAGCACACAGAAAACATTGGTGTTGTAGGCCACAATGTATTGCTGTATACAACATGGTTAAAATATTTCAACCTAGAAAAAAAATAATTACATAACCTAAATGCTGACCATACCCATTCAAGTAAGATTCAATAAAGAATGCACAGGACAACTAGCTTTGTTCTTTTCTGGTGTTTATGCTTCTACCTATATCTGATTTAGTGCAACACAACCTCACAACTCTATATCTATGTGGTAACTGATAAATCGGGATATTTAGTTACTGTTCTATAAGTTGACATGGGCCAAATGATGGGAAGAAACAGCTCCAAGATATAGTGAAAGGATAACATTTCATGTTGTGGTTCATGAGGGGAGTTCAACCTTAGAAAGAGCAATGAAAAACTGTTCAGCATCACTAATCATCAGAGAAATGCAAATTAAAACTACACTGAAATGTCAACTCACCCAGTTAAAATGACTTTTATTCAAAAGACAGGCAATAAAAAATGCTGGCAAGGATGAAGAGAAAGGAGAACCCTTATACACTGTTGGTGGGAATGTAAATTAGTACAACCACTATGGAGAACAGTGTGGAAGTACTTCAAATACTGCAAGTAGAACTATGACATGATCCAGCAATCTCACTGATGGATGTATACCCAAGAGAAAGGAAATCAGTATTTCTAAAAGAGATCTGTACTCCCATGTTTATTGCAGCACTATTCACAATAGCAAAGACTAGGAAGCAAACTCTTTATCAGTGGATGAATCGATAAAGAAAATGTGGTACATATATACACAATGGAATATTATCCAGTCATAAAAAAGAATGAGATACTGTCATTTGCAGCAACATGGATGGAACTAGAGGGCATTATAATTTTGGAATAGAAAGACAATAATTTGGAAGCACAAAGACAGATTTCACATGTACTCATTTATTCGTGGGAGATAAAAATTTGCTTGGGAACTCATGGAGATAAAGAATGCAATGGTGATTATCAGAGGCAGGGAAGGGTAGTGGGAATAGAGAGAGGATGGTTAATGAGTATATAAAATACAGCTCAATAGATTAAACAAGACCTAGTATTTGGTAGCACAGCAGGGTGACTAGAGTCAAAAATAATTTATCATATATTTTAAAACAACTAGAAGAGTGAATTGGAATGTTCCTAATACAAAGAAATTATACGTGTTTAAAGTAATGGATATTCCAGTTACCCTGATTGACCATTGCCTACTGTATGTCTCTATCAAAATATCACATGTACCCCAGAAGTATACACAACTATAAGGTATCTACAATAATTACAATTTTTTTATAAAAAGAGCAATGAGTTATTTATTGCTAAAAAGGGCATCCTTTCTTACAAAAATGTCTGTGCTGAACCACAAAGTAAGGTGCATGTGCACTGAAAATCACATGTTTTAATGTTCTCAAAGTGTTGTGTCATTTTGCTAAGCCAAGACGGCAGGCAGTCATGTGAAAAAGAGAGGCAGAGCTTCAGGTGTACATTTAATTAAGATATAATAAATCCTGTGTATATATATATATGCTACCCAAGCATAAGTTTTTCACACATTGGGGAGTGTGAAACTTCACCTCTGACTGGTTTCCCTTTGTGCCATAACTTATCTGGTTAATTACTTAATCTGAACACTTTTAGAGATAATAAAGACTGAGTACTTGGAGAACTAAAATGTTATTCTCCCATTTGTTTTTCAATGAGAGAATATCACTCAAATATTGAATGTGCTAGAATTCCTACCTCATTTTCTTGATTGCATCAAACATTGTAATGATAAGCAAAACAGACCTATGTGATACGAGTAAGAACCACAGAGTCGTTACGAGCTGCTGCAAGCAATGATTCTGTGTCCCTCATCATGCTTTTGATTGTGTCATAATTCTTGTATTCCATATATTGTACCTCATTCGAAATTTTACTAAAGATCAAATGTTGCCACATCAAATAATGCTATCTACACATCTTCTTTAAAGTAATAATAATCAAGCCTGTAATCCCAGCACTTTGGGAGGCCGAGACGGGCGGATCACGAGGTCAGGAGATCGAGACCATCCTGGGTAACACAGTGAAACCCCGTCTCTACTAAAAATACAAAAACTTAGCCGGGCGAGGTGGCAGGCGCCTGTAGTCCCAGCTACTCGGGAGGCTGAGGCAGGAGAATGGCGTGAACCCGGGAGGCGGAGCTTGCAGTGAGCTGAGATCCAGCCACTGCACTCCAGCCTGGTGACAGAGCGAGACTCCGTCTCAAAAAAAAAAAAAAAAAAAGTAATAATAAAATCTTTTTTTTTTTTTTTTTTGAGACAGGGTCTTGCTCTGTCACCCAGGCTGAAGTGCAGTGGCTCGATCTCAACCACTGCAACCTCCACCTCCCAGGTTCAAGCGATTCTCCTGCCTCAGCACTCCAAATAGTTGGGATTACAGGTGTGCGCAGTTATGCCCGGCTAATTTTTGTATTTTTTGTAGAGACAGGGTTTCACCATGTTGGCCAGGCTGGTCTCAAACTCCTGACCTCAAGTGATCCACCTGACTCAGCCTCCCAAAGTGCTAGGATTACAGGCATGAGCCACCACGCCCAGCCAGTACAATCTATTTCTAAGGCTAAGATAGATCCAAGCTCATAGGTAACTATTTCCTATGCACCGTGAAGTATAGTTGTCCCTTGAACAACACAGTTTGAACTCCAAAGTTCCACATATGCACATTTTTTTCAATGAATATATTACAAAATTTTGGGGACATTTCCAACACTTCAAAAAAATGCAGATGGATTTTGTAGCCTAGAAATATTGAAAAAAATAGAAAAAGGTATGTCACAAATACATAAAATATTAATATATGTAGACTCTAGTCTATTGTATCACTTACTACCATAAAATACACACGAATATATTTAAAAAGTTAAAGTTTATCAAAACTCACACATACACTTACAGACTATACATGGCATCATTCACAGTTGAGAGAAATGTAAACAAATAGAAAAATGAAGTATTAAAATCATAACTGTATAAGATTAACTTTAGAACACACTGTACCACCGTAATAATTTTGTAGCCACCTCCTGTTGTGATTGTGGTGAGCCCAAGTGTTGCTAGTATCTGCTCAAAATGCCATGTGACATTCATCATCTCCAAGTGAGCAGCTCTTCTCTCCAGTAAATTGCATTTCATGGTAAAAAGCGATCTCTCATAGTTCCCGAATATTTTTCATCGTGTTTAGTGCAATACCATAAACTTTGAGTAACACCATGGGACCCACACAAAGTATCACTAGGGATCCTGGAGGAGCTCCCAAGAAGCCGAGAAAAGTCATGACATTACAAGGAAAAGTTGATTTGTTTGATATGGACAGTAAATTGAGGTCTGCAATTGCCTGCCATTTCAGACGAATCATCTTGCAAACAGATGGCACAAATGTATGATATTCATATATACAGTACAGAACTATAAACGCATTTTCCATACCTTATTTTTTCTTAATATTTTCTTTTTCCAGCTAACTTTATTATAAAAATACAGTATGTAATCCACATGAAAATATGTGTTAATTGTTTATATTATCAGTAAGGCTTCTAGTCAACTACTACTATTAGTAGTTAAGTTTGGGGGGAGTGGAAAGTATACCAGGAATTTTCAACTGCGTGGGAGGCGGGCACCACTAATCTCCATGTTGTTCAAAGGTGCACTGCACAATGTTGCATTGATCCACAGAGAAAGAACACATCTGTCTCCTCTCCCTAGCACTCCCTATATATTCTTCTATCTTTGTGTAAAACATTAGAGGCAAATTCCAATCTCATAGTTAGAAATATCTTCCCATATGATATACTATCCAGTGTCATCCAGAAGAATCTAACAATTATGGAAATGCCGATGCCTAAATTCATTCATTTAAAAAAAGTATTCATCTCCTCCTAGAGGCCTGGCAATTGATCTTATTCCCTGCTTTACCTTTAGACCCTAACATCATGGTTTTGGGGGATTGATGGTTCAGGAGAGAATCAGCATTCAGTCAATAACTATTGACTATGAATGAATGAAGCCTTGCAAGGTAAGCTGTACTGGGTGTCAGGAGGGAAAGTTCAGGCTGTGCCCCAGGGGTGGAGCGTTCGAGTTCCGTGAATGCTCACGGGCAGGGCCCCTCTCAACAACAGTCTTTCCTTCTGGTATTTTCTCCTAACTGCAAATACAGAAAGTGTTAAGAGAAGAAGATTATAAATATGGTCAGTATTGTGGTGGCCTGATGAAGTAACGTGGAACTCACTGCTACCTAACTTTCATTCTCGCCACAAGTTCCCTGTATTTAGCAAGTGAAGGAAGTTCTTCTGTAGGGTGGGAAAGGAGAGGCATGTCCCAGCTACCTGCGGACTAAGAACCAGTACACGCCACATGCTTTTGGAACCCTATACATAGCTCCTATCCAGTGAGGGGAGTCATCTCACCTTCCATAACGTCTTCTCGGAAGATTCCAGACGTCATTCCCCAACAAAGACAGTCGGCACCATGGAGCATGGAGCGGATTCATACGCCATCTTATGCTTCTCTCTGTTTTCTTCTGTGTAGCTTTGCCTCCCAAATGAGACAGAAACCCTTGAAGGGAGTAACTTTAATTTTTACAGTCCATCTCCAAGACTTAACAAATACTTCATAACTACTTAAAAATATTTACAAATTCATTGGTTTCTATCAAAACAGCTGCTCTTACAACTTATTTTAGTACATACTATTAATATTCTAAACTGGCCATAATATATTTTGCCATCCCCCAAAAGCAAAGATTCTTGGATTCATCTCATAAGTACAACATGTTAACTCATCGCGTTAATAATTATCATACACTGCTGGGCAGATTGCACCAGATCCTGGAATGTCATCAATTAATACTGAGCACTGAGTGTTATTAGTATGTGTTCTTGTTAATCAGGACTAGAATTCTCCCATCTGAGGCCAACCTGTGAGTATTTTCTCAAATTTTTCCCTGCCTTCCTTCCAAACTGGAAACACTATATTTGAAGCACATTACAAACAATGCACAATGCTCATTAATCTTGCTTTTTTGTGAACAAAATTCATGAAATTTGAAAGAATACAATAATAACTTACTAAGTAAGCTTCAAGGGCTATATGCTGCATTAAAAAAAATTAAAAAGATAAATAAATAAAAACCTAAGTTACAGATTTGCCACAGGCCACAGAAAACCCTCTCTGGACAAACTTAAGATGTTTCCTACGGTATGTGATTCAATAGTAGTCAGGGATCCTGATTTGGGGTTTGTTTGTTATTTCTTTCTCTCAAAGCCCAAAACCTCCTGGCATCCAAACCTGGCAGAGCCGCCTATCCGTTTAAAGCCTTCTATCAGATTACCAGGACCGTGTGATGTCTCCCGTAAAGCTGGATAACATTTACAGCAGTTTGTATCCAGTACAAAGCTTCTCATAAATAAATAGGGCTAGAGGCATGTTTGGATGGCAGAGGGCAGCTTCCTGCCTCATTCTTACTGAAAGGTGGCCCTGGTTTAGTACAGATATGGTTTACTGGCAGAAAAAAAAAATAAGAAGCAAAAATAAAAAACACTCTGTTATCATCTGGTTAAGTGGTGGGATGTTCAGATGTTCAGACATGAAGCATGAAGCTCAAGAAAACATTTTTAGCTTAATCTTGAAGGCAAGTGATTGACTTTGTAGTGTTTCAAGGCATTTTCTCTTTTTTTTTTCTTATTCTTTTTGTATAGCAGAACAGTTTGTTTGCTTGGAATCGCTGAGACACAAAACATCTTGTCCAAAAGACACAAAGAAGAGGATGAACAGAGATGAAAGAAAAGGAAAGCAGAAGAGATTTTCACAGGAAAGGGGAGGAATCCGAGGAGTACAGTCACCGTGAAGCAGTGAGAAGCAGGAAGGAAGAGAAGCTCCTTCAAGGAAGTTCATTTACAATTTTTTTTTTATAAAGATATAGGGCAAGAAAGTGCCGCATGAAAGAGAAACTAATAAATTTCCAGACCCTGGCGACAAAGTACAGCACAGCCAGGAGAGATGGCTCTCAGGGGACACTCCCTGGGGAAGTGGACATTCTGTGACAGCAGCCAGCTTCTGAGGAAGAGGCCCAGAGCAAATGTGTCACAAGGGTCGTCTGGTAACACAAAGTACACGCTTTCCAGTAAACCTTTCTATTGTAAAGCCTGGGTTCTCCTTCTCTTCTCTGCCCTCTCCTCTTCTTCTTCTTCTCTTCTTCTTCTCTACTACTTTCCCTCACTTCTCTGCTACTGAACTCAAAGCAAGCTCTTAACCTTTTATGTTCTGAAACTCAAAGAGAAGAGTAAACTCAAAGGGCGACTTCTATTTCAGGGTTCAGCCTTCAAATTAACTTTATTAGAAAGATAAACAGGCAAGTGCAAGTTCTCAGTGTGGCTTACTGCTAGTCATTTAAAGAAGGAGAACAAATTCTATTATTCTAAACTGTTTTCCTTGCTCCTTCCCCAAGAAAAATACACAAACAGAAATGTTTTAAAAGTTAGCCCTGAGTTCTGATAAATATATAATGAACACATAAAATGATCTGAAAAACCACCTCACCTTGATGACTTTTATTTATTTTTTAATTTATTTTTATTACTTATTTATTTATTTATTTTTGAGATGGAGTCCTGCTCTATCACCCGGGCTGGAGTGCAGTGGCACAATCTCGACTCACTGTAACTTCCGCCTCCCCGGTTCAAGCAATTCTCCTGCCTCAGCCTCCTGAGTAGCTGGCATTACAGGTGTGCACCACCATGACAGCTAATTTTTGTATTTTTAGTAGAGACAGGGTTTCACCATGTTGGTCAGGCTGGTCTCTTAACTCCTGACCTCGTGATCTGTCCGTCTTGGCCTCCCAAAGTGCTGGGATTACAGGCGTGAGCCACCGTGCGTGGCCCCATTTTTATTCATTTTTAAAAGATAGGATCTCAGTTTGTCGCCCAGGCTGGAGTGCAGTGGCACAATCATGGCTTACTGCAGCCTCAAACTCCTGGCTCACGGGATCCTCCTGCCTCAGCCTCCTGAGTAGCTGGGACTATGAGCCCGCACCACCTCACACAGCTTGTTTTAGCTTTGCTTTGTTTTGGAAAGGAGGACTATGTTGCCCAGGCCGATCTCAAACTCCTGGGCTCAAGCTAGGCCTTCCAAAGTGCTAGGATTACAGGACTTTTAACTTTTAAACACGATTTCCAAAAGAAATGCACTTCTATACCATACTCAGGATATACTTCATACATTCCATCCTTGCCATACAGCAAGACTCTAAATCAGAGTTGAGATTTTGGAAACAAATGGGAGAGTAATGTTGAACATGCAAACATGCAGTATAGCCAAAATTACAACCTATTTCTATCCCCTGGCAATTACTGTCCCATCATGGTAACTTTTTTACAGAAATCAAAGCAAAGAGAAGGTCTGATGATAGCAGCATAATCTCTAAGTGCCTGCTGGATGTCACTTCTATTATTCTCCTATTTTAATAGATAATTTACAGGCAAATCTCAGGAACAAAGCAGTCAGGGAGCACCACAATCCAGCTCCAAACTCTTCTCCGCTTTCCCTCCTACCAAGTCCCCCCACTTTGCTCTTTCCTCCTTCCCCACTTCACTCATCCTCTCCACACACACACACACACACAATTTCTCACACACTTCCATTTCACACACAAATACACATTCATACAAACACACACTCTCTCACAAACACACTCCAGGCTACTCCATATTCCCTGATTCAGCCATTCTCTTTCATTGCTACACACCTTAATTCAACTCTCTCTCCAATCTACAATGCCACACACCCCCCTGCCCTCCTAACAGCCTGTCCAAAATCTTCAATGGCTAATTTAAGTATCGCTTTTGGGTAGAGGTGTCTTGGCTGCCTTTTCCCAAGTGTCATTCTAATTGCTTTCACTTTACTTTTATACATTCATTTCCCTCTTATCACACTCATCCATTTCTACCATGCATTTTGGCTTTATGTGTGTGCACAGGGGTGTGTGTGTGTGTGTGTGTATCTATCACCATCACTGGGCCCCTTAAAAATGGAACTATGCCATGTGCCACTTTGGATATATTCAGTGCTGTGAGCACAGTATGGCATCAGTACCAACACCGGGTACTGTTGGAGGACATGGAAGAAATCGGCAGCACTTACAGTCGGTTAATTCATTTCAAGAGAAACATACTAACATTACTAATAGTAGTACCTTACATTGACTAGTACTTTCACACAAATTATTTCATTTAATGTGTCCAACAACCCTACTCAGAAATTTTTCAGTTTCTAGAAGGTTCTGATTGACAAGATTGAACTAGAAATACAGAATGTAAATGTACGTTGAAGCTGGCAGGGATGAGCTGGTTCCCTCAGAAACTCTTGTCATGGCTAAGAAATGCATCCCCAACTGTTAATCCACCCTATGGTATCCCATGGAGCTCCCTAGGAAGGGACGCTAAGCATGAGAGTTGAAACGACAAAGCACACATAAGAGATCACAGCTTGATCCAGCACTTTGGGAGGCCAAGGCAGGCTGATCACCTGAGGTCAGAAGTTCACGATCAGCCTGGCCAACATGGTGAAAACCCACCTCTACTAAAAAAAAACAAAATTAGCTGGGCGTGATGGCAAGAGCCTGTAATCCCAGCTATTTGGGAGGCTGAGGCAGGAGAATCGCTTGAACCCTTGAGGTGGAAGTTGCAGTGAACCAAGATCGCACCACTGCACTCCAGTCTGGGCGACAGTGAGACTCTGACTCAAAAAAAAAAAAAAAAAAAAAGACACACTAGCTTGGATTCCTGGGCCTCCCGTTCCACCTGCTGCCCACTCTGCCATGCCTCCTACTGTCCCAGAGCCCTCTCACTTAACTTCACAGAAAACAAATTAAAAAAAAAAAAAAGAAGACTTTTCCAGTTCATGCATGCAATAAAGCCAACATGTAATCACTATTTGCATGGATTTCAGTGAGGGAAGTAAAAGAGAGAACAGCTGACAGAATTGCAGTAGAGTCGAGCGACCCCTGTCAGGGTGCTGCAGTGGAGATTTCTGAACTTGGTTTGAGAATAAGGAAAACCTCTCACTCTCTTGCCGCATCCTAGGGAAGGGCCCTCACAAATGTCAGCACCTCTTCTGTAGCTTACAGGCCTCCTACTTCATCACACCCTCTGACCCCAGTCATTCCATGCCTGGGACTTGATTATGAAGAAGGAAATCCAAATGCAAACAAAGATGCACATACACACAGACATTGATTGCCTTCTTCATCACAGGAAAACGATAGATAGTAGAACGTCCAACCAATGAGAAGGGATTGGTTACATAAAATAGGACAAAATATCACACAGTCATTGAAAATTACTTTTATAAAGCATGTTAATGCCATGATAGAATTTATATTATACAATTTTAAATAAATTTTTAAAAATTTTAAAATAAGAAATGCACTGGTATATATAGTGTATCCAACTATGTCAAAAATACAAATACATAAAAAGATTGCAATGAAATATCAAAACGTTTAGCACTTTGATTCTGTGCAATGGTATTATTGTTTTTATTTCCAGGTTTTTTCTACTTTCTAAATGAGTTTTTACCACTCTCATAATTAGAAAAGGCAGTCTTGTTTTTTTAAAAAGAAAAATGCAAGCAAATGAGAAAAACTAGGGAGACAAATTTTGGTTCTTTATTAAAAAAAAAAAAAAACTAATGCTAAAACAAAATTGTTAGTTTTATAAAGGAATGTTACTCTTGATGTCTTACACAACCCAAGCCATCTCTTCCTAAATTTGTGAATAGATACTTTTGTTCATTTTTGAATATTATCCTTTTTTTTTATTTTAAAAGTAGAGAGTTCTCCTTATAAGCCTGCTAACTCTAGAGACATCAAAGCATTGCTTTAGTGGAGTTTGTGTCAGGGCCATGTCAAATGTGCCAGTCAAAGCAACCACCCTACTACAATGACCAATTTAAAGACTAGAAAACAGTCACACTATCCTAAGATCATAACATACTATCTTATCATCCTGTAGGTTTTCTGTTCCTCAAATCCACGAAAAGCTATCAGAGATAAATGCTCTAGTAAACCAACTAGTATAATTAAAATAACACTTTCTAAATGGGCTTTCTAAACGGAAGCACTTTGGAAAACATATTCAGCTTTTTAAAAAACCAAAAGAAAAAAGTCTGTCACTGTCATTCCATGATAAGTTATAATACCAAATTTACGTATAATTTCTTCCCTCCTTCCTTTCCTTTCCTCTTTCTCTCTCTTAGCCTTTTTCTTTCCTCTTTTCTGCATCCATCTATCCGTCCCTTCCTTCCTTTTGGTTTTTTGTCTTCTATCTCCAAACTGAAAAAGTCCAGAGATTTTAAAATTTCAACTGACGATAGATACAATGAAAAATTATCATCTCTAAATCTCTTGGCCAACTTATCTTCAGCCTGTTTCACCTTTTCTCCTCTGTCTTGGAGAGTTCAAGTAACATTTTTGATGGAATCTTTGTTTTGGTAAAAATATTTCAAAAAAAGTCACTATTACCAATATGTTGGTTCCACTAGAGTGTGCCCCTAGGTTTAGGGTTAAACCAAACTCAAAATCATTATTGTCAATAGCCAAGGCAATGTGAGATCGTATTTCTCTTAAACTGTTTGTCTCTGCTTGACTTTGGGTTTCCTTCCCTAAAAGACGATGTTGTTTTTTACAGGTCAGGCTTATTTTGTGGAGAAGATTGCTTCTTCACAAAATAGAAATTTCGCTTTCATTATCTTCATTATTCCACCACTGTTGAAGGATATACAAAATGCTGACTCTTCTCAGGGCTAGTGTTAGAAAAGGCATAAAAAGTGTATGTTCATAACAGTTACCATGACCCAAGCAGATGAATAATTACACTAACTTGCCTGCCAGGAATGTCTGGATAGATCCTTTGACAGCCTAAGATATTTTGCAACATTTTTTTTTTATTTTTTTTTAAAGAAAAAGAAAAGAATTGGTTTGTGAACACAGGTAACTTCTAAAGTTTTAAGTAAAAGTGGCATGATCAGTGACTAAACATAACTCCTGTTTTGAGTTCATTTAACCAACACTGACATTTGTCCACTGGACAGGTCACTGCCAGCACCCCGCCCCCCCTCCCATGCCGGACACTATTCTACAGAAGGTGGAAAGCTAGCAGAGTGTCCGCTCCGACCGGAGTCTATGCTTGCAGGGGAGAGAGATGAAATGATTCAATATAATAGATACAGTCAGTTTTGCTGTAACGCTTGTTTTGAAAATGCGAGTTTGTTCCAACGTGATTGATATACTAGGAGCAATTTGAGCATAAGGAGCATAAGGCAAATTTTGTTTTGCTTATGTGCGATGTCATCTGTGAGAAACACTGGGCGAACACGAAGATGTGCACCCGGCTGAGCAGGGCCCAGGAAAACGCCAGCGCGCTCCGAGCACACCTTGAATTCCTGCGGGTTCCCAGCTCCCGGGAGCTGCAGAGCCTCAGCTACCCACACTCATTGTGAGTCCCCTCTCCTCGAGTTCAGACTCCTCCTCCCACCCGCCTCCAACTCCCACCTCCACAACAAGCCTTGGGTCTTCCTTCTCAAGGTAAAGTGCCATATTTATGGCAGCACGTTGCACACGGCTGAGCCATGTACCATGGATGAAAGTGCTAGCGTTTTTACTAGGTTTCCATCTGTGTTTTAAGGTGCTAGGAATAAAGTGTTGAGTACTGGTCCCAGTCTCCCCATCAGCCCCGGGGTGCTTGTTGGGTAATTTCGCACAGTGCACGATGGCGTAACTGACGGCGGGAATGAGTGTCCCAGAGGAAGGATGGAAGGGAATAGCGTAGGAAAGGAGAGAGAAGTCTATTCCGATGGGAGGTCAGGGAGGGCCTTTCTCAAAAGGTGTCTCTCCACTGAAAACCCAGAGGATAAAGAACAAGCAATACTAGGTGTCGGCGAGAAGGGAGAGAGAAGGGCAGACCAGGGCCTGAGAAGCGTGCAGCGGGCCAGGCTGCATGAAGCCCAGAGAGCCACACAGGGAAGAGGAGGCGAGGCAAACCTGGCGCTCAGGCGAGATGCTGCCCGGTGCTTGACTGTGGCGCTCCCAGGCCTCAGCACAGAGCACGGAAGTCGCCTTTGAAGGAGGAGAGCACGGAGGGCTCCAGCAAGGGAGCAGCACCGTCAGGCTCCTGGTTGGCGCCCGGCAGTCAGAGAAGGTGTGGAGAGGAAAAGGAATGAAGCCGGGAGCCCGGTGAGGAGTCTAGCAGTGGAGGTTTGCAGGAAAGCTGCTTTTTCCCTGGACAGGGGATGATGTGCTCCAGAGACGGCCTGGAGGAGCCCTTCTGAATGATGAGATGTGATGATATTAAAAGAGGAAAACCCAGGGACGCCGGAATGTACGACCCCATCGTCTTTGGTGGGGTCAAGGCACTTTCTTCTGAACACACCAAAGTCCTCCCTAAAGGCTTTAGCACTGGCTGTGTGCTCTAGGTACACCAACTCCTTCAACCCTAGGCATGAGGCAGCAAGGAGGAAGCTGCCTTGAGTCGTCACCTGGATGGAAATCTGCTGGGCGCCAGAGAGCCCGCACCTCTCCCGCTCTGCACACACCGCCCGTGCACACGCCGAGTAAGGAGACTGCAGAAGAGCGGCCCAATTGGCCATGCAAGGGCATTCCTGCATCGTGCAGGTCCCCTGGGTCACAGGAAGCTGCTCTCTGAAAAGCGGCTGCCCGCCTCCAGCCACGTGTTCGCCACCTTGCTTAAAGGAGCCTCACCTCGTCTACCTGGTCTACCTGCTCCCGGGCCAACCAGAGCCGTGGGGCAGTAGACAAAGCCAGGAACCAGAGACCAGGTAGTGGGGCTCAGATTAACAGGAAATGTTTACAAGGAAAATACAGATACAGCTGGCTATTATGCATTTTTCTGTATATTTACTCCAACAACAGCAAAAAGTTTAATTAAACATTTAAATATCTGGAGAGACATGTTTTACCACTTTCCTCTCTTGTCCAACTCTTCTGGTTGGCTAGAGATGGGTACCGGATGGCCAGTATTTGATTCTAGAAAGAGGGAACCAATGGCTCTAAGACAGGGCCATTTCCCATGCAAGCATGCTGCTTTGCAGAGAAGCGGGGAAAGTGGGGAGCAGATTGTTTGAACTCTGATGTGGAGTCAATGTCTTCGGGCTGACACAGCTTCAGAGCGGCACACCTCCCTTCCTCCCTTCCCGTTATCTCCCTGTCTGCTAGGCAAATATTGACTTTGTGCTGATCTGAAGTCTGACTTAGCAATCTGTTAGGACGAAAAGCAACAAAGCCAGCAGGTAAATCTCTGTAAAAAAGTCCAAAGTGCACTATTTACACGCACATCACTCTGTCTCTCAAGACAAAAAGCAAGGCTTCCCTCTTATGTCAGTGGACAAGATGCATTTAAACTTTCTTTACAAGAAGGACCAAAACAGAATCAGAAAATATTTTCTTAAAATAATAGCTATGAAAAAAAAGAGAGTGAAAAGTTGTCGAAATATGTCCGATTCCAACATTTGAGGTGAATGTCCCCATCCCCTTGATTTGCTTGCATTGAACACTATATTTTGAGGGACGGTGACCTGGCAAGAAAGAGAAATGGATGGGCAATAAGTGGACCCAACTGCACAGGGCTAGACTCCGAGGACAGCAGCTGAACAATGGCTGCAGACGTGGACTTCTCCCCACACACATGCCCACTGGGCCCGTGCCACAGCGACGGTGGCATGGAGCACTACAGAAGGAAAGTACCCACTAAATGGTGCAAACACGGCCTTGCCCATCTGTCATAAACATTAGGTCCAAAGGCCACAGGTGCAGACGGCACTAAAAAGTAAAAATTACACTCGGGCAGAGGCCACTTGATAAAACAGGAAGAAGAGAAATCTAGGATTGGTTTCCAATCAATAAATGGATAACAACAGTCTATTCATCTTTGGCACCTGTTGTTTCTTCCTCTCTCTGGTTTGCCATGAATAAAGCTGTTTTATTTGTAAAAGATGCTGTGTGTACCCAGGACCAGCCTCTGTCTATTGTGCACGCGGCAAAGTTTGTCTTTGGTGCTCTCCATGGCCAGCTGGCCCACGCTGCTTCCTCCCTGTCCTACCAGGTGTCAGCGCCTCTGCTCTTTCACCCCCTTCCCCTGGTGCGAACCCACCCCCAGAGCCTTCTCTCATTCTCCTGGGTAAATACTGTTTGATTTCACAAATGTATCTTTAACACCTAGTAGCAAGCAAAGCACTGTGCTAGACCAGAAAGGAAAAGTTGAAAGGCTGTAAACTCAGCCACCACCCAGGTAGCTGACAGACCAGCAAGGGTGCAGACATTCACACAGCTCAGCAGAGAGCAGATACTACAAGTGGGCTGGTGGAGTGCAAACAAATTGCCATGGAAGCATGGAGGAAGGAGAATTTCAGTCGTGCATCTCACAAAGACATTGCCATCAATCATGGGCCACATAACAGTGGTCCCATGATTTATAATACCACATGTTTACTGTATTTTTTCTATATTTAGATACCAAACGACTTGCCATTGTGTTACAGCTGCCTACAGTATTCAGGACAGTAACCTACTGTACAGCCTAGGAGCAATAGACTGTACCCTATAGCCTAGATGTGTACTGGGTGCTACCATCTGTATGTGTCCACTCTGATGTTTGCAGGACAATGAAGTCACCTAAGGATGCATCTTTTGGAACACATCCCTGTCATTGGGCAACACATGACTGTAATTTCAAATGGAGAAATTTGACCCAAGGAGCCCTGGGGAAGAGGTGGGATTTGAACTATGACTTGAATAATGGAAAGGACAGGGAAGAGTTCTGAATGGCAGGAAAAGGGAAGAAGGGCACTCCAAGTAGATGGAAGAGTAGAAATAGAGGTAACAAAGTTCTGGAGTTTGGAGGGTTCAGGCAGTATTCGAGGGGCAGTAGTCCACATGTCTTTTTGAGTTTTAGATCCATCAATGATTAGCTGTTTAACCTCAGAAATCTACTTAGCCTCTCTGAGCCTTAATTTCCTCATCAGAAAAATGAGAATGCATTCAATCAACACATTTACGTGCCAGGATCTGTGCATGGAGTTGAGGGTAAACCGAATTAAGAATATCTACCTGAGAGGATTTATGTTGGAATTGAAGGAGAACATCTACATGAACTTAGCACAGTTTCCTAGCAAGGAGTAGTTTTGACAACTAGCTGCTGATGCTGGTGATGAGCATGGTGATGGTGAAGGTGGTGGTAAGTGGGGAGTGGTGGTGGTGGCGGTAGTAGTGGTGGTGGTGAGGATGGTGAAAAAGCAGGTGGTGATGGTGCAGGTGGAGATGCTGATGGAGATGAGTGGTTCACTATGCTGGGAAAGTAGAACATGAGGCATGAGGTTAGCAAGAGAGATGCCTACCAAGAGCTTAAGAATAGGGAAGACATTGCCTTAATAGAGCAGAAATTATACCCATGTGGAAATAATGGCCTTAATATAACAGATAAAATTCCAATATTGTTACTGATGCAGGGTCTTGACCACAAGTCCAGAAACAAACAAAGCAATGAAAGAATAAAGCAATGAAAGCACAGATTTATTGAAACAGATGTATTGAAAGTACACTCCACAGAGTGGTGGCAGGCTAGAGCAAACAGCTGAAGAGCACTGGTTACAGAGTTTTCTGGGGTTAAAACACCCTCTAGAGGTTTCTCATTGGTTACTTGGTTACACACTGTGTAAATGAAGGAGTAGCTCATGACCAGTCTGATTGGTTGCAGAAGGCGGCCAGTCAAAGGCTGAAAGGAAAGTACAAGGTTACACATGAAGACTTGGCCCATGACCAGTCTGACTGGTCTGACTGGTTGTGGGGGAGGGGACCAATCAGAGGTACTTTCTATTTTTCATCTGTGATACTGTGTAAAGGGAGTAGCCGCTGATCCTTTGTTACTTGGATGTGGAGAGGTGGGGTTTTCCTTTTGATTCAGTTCTGGGAAGTCAGCACAAATTGGCCTTAAGTTCCCTGCCTCTAGACCCTATTTGCCTGCTTCAATATGGAATTCACTTTGGGTGGACAAAGTTCTGAGCAGGCATTAGGTGCTCCTGAGAACCCTGAAACCCCACTTTCTATTTACTCCAAGGCTGGCTCCGTGGTGCAATCCACACGTCTAGTAAAATTAATTTAATCAACTCAAAATAGGAAAGTGTTAAGAATGATGTATCCTTCTCTGTCACTTTTGGAAAACGTGGTCACTGATGCCCAGACCTGTGGCACAGACCCCTTAGAATCCACAACAGGGGAGAGAAATGTAGGGCAGATAATAACACATGTGCAGCCAGCATCACCATATAGACTCAGTCCTGAACTAGTGTCCTCAAAATGTATTGCAGCATGTCCTCAAACTGCATTGACCAGTTTCACATGGTCAACCATTTTCTGTTCACTGACCATGTAAAACTGCAGATACGCTCCTCTCAGAAAAACTGTTATTACAAGACAAAATAAAGTCACACTTAAGAGGCAGTAATTTTGCATATTTATGGGAAATGAAAAAAAAATGCATAAGGCTGGACACAGTGGCACAAGCCTTGTAATCCCAGCACTTTGGGAAGTTAAGGCAGGCGAATCACCTGAGGTCAGGAGTTTAAGACCAGCCTGGCCAATATGGTGAAACCCTGTCTCTACTAAAAATACAAAAATTAGCCAGGTGTGTTGGCAGGCACCTGTAATGCCAGCTACTTGGGAGGCTGAGGCAGGACAATGACTTGAATACAGGAGGCAGAGGTTGCAGTGAGCTGAGACTCTGCCACTGCACTCCGCCTGGGTGACAAGAGCGGAACTCCATCTCAAAACAACAACAAAAAAATCATGAAGCTATTAATAATGTTCTTTATATAAGGCACACCTCCAAACACCACACACATCTGCACATGCATCTCCGTCTCTCTCTGCTCCAAAACACAAGTCAAAGGCTACTGCCAAGATCATCTAAGTGTAATTCTCATCATATCTTCATACTCACAGATCGACAGCAATACCCATTAATGTGTGGTGTGTTCTCTACCAGAATGTCCCACAGGCACCGTTCCCATCCCCCTGTCTTAATGAAGGGCATCCTAATCTCTCCAGATGCAGAGGAGCCATCCCAAGTTGTCACACGTGAACCCTATAGCCATTCCCTCAGTAATTTCTGCCAATTCCACCTGTCATGTTTTTCCTTTGTCGGTGTTTGAGTTTTTGGTCTTGCTATAAATTGCCCTTCCCTACTCCAATCTTTCTTAAAATTAAAAATATATATATCTTCAGAAAAATTTCACAATTTCCCTCATGTACTCTTGAGGGAAGTGGATCTGGGGTAGGCTGTAATCCTCAAAACATACAAAAAAAGGTCTTCAAAATCTTCCTTAGTCCTCCTTCTCTCCAAAAGTGCATCCCATGAGAGCTGCTCAGACTTCCTGTCCTCTGTTTTCCAATTCCTGCCTGAGCAGGCTCTTTCCCAAGTCCCAGCTCCCCCTTCCACCTCCTCTTTCCTCTTCTTCATGTCTCAGAATTTTTTTAAATCCTAGTAATTCCTATGCTCTCTGTAAAACAAGAAAATATTCCTCGAAGCTCCCTCTCTTTAAATGGTGTGGGAAGGGAAGTTAGATAACTGCTTTTATATTTCGTATTTTAATTCTCACCACAAAATGAACACTGAGGGCAACCTAGTACATTATATTCTGCCTGTGTCCTTTACTATATCATCATCCTACACAGTTTTGTTTGTTTCTCCAACTGGAGTATAAATTCCTTAAGCAAAGAACCTTAGAACACTTGCTAAATGAATGAAAATTTTACCTTTTTCAAAACCAGTCTTCTGTGCTTGGTGTTAGCTGTTGGCTTTTGAAAATGAACATGCTGATCAAGTGAAGGGAAAAGAAACTACAGAAACACAGCTGACGCAATGATTCAAGACATGAGAGTGGATACGCACCAAGAAGGGAACATTTCCGGAACCATATGGCAAGGAGGCCAGAAAGTCTATTAACGTCAGTCATGAGGGAGGTCTCTCACTGGAAAAATTCTATCAGAGAAAGTTTATAATTATGGATACCACAGAGTGTCCTGGCTGGGCTGGAGTATGACTTTGACCTATTTCAACATAGGGACCACCACCATCTGCCCTGTACAACAGCACTTCACTGAGCATCTACTACATGCCAAGTACTGTTCTAAGGGCAGAGACAGATGTGTGAGCAAAAGAGACACAATCCTCTGCTTTGTTCATGGAGCATATAAATAAAGAAGAGAAATCAAACATATTACACTGGAGATTGATAAGTGCTTCGGAAAGCAAAGAAACAAAACTGCAAGTAGGGAGAGCTGTTAGGAGTGGAGTGGGACTTGCCGGCTTAACAGGGTGATCCAGAAAGACATTGTTGAAAAGTTAGCATTTCAGTCAGGAAGTGAGGGCCTAAGGGAACCATGAAGATATCTAGGTAAGAGCCCAGGAATCTTTTGGGGAGAGCTGGCTTGTGGCTTAGGTGCTAGAACCATCTCTGGTGAATATAAAGCTGCCATGGTCAGAGAGAAGCCAAATTACAGACATTGACTTTCTTGTGGTCCATGAGAAAGAACTTAACATGAGGAAGGGAGGAAACTGATGTGCTTACTGGGATCCAAATACAGAAAACTGTTGAGGGTACTGGCGACTTCATATCCTGCTTGGCCACTGGCCAAAACCTGTCCTTAGGGATGAGCATGCCTGGAAAAGCAGTATCCTCCACAAAACTGAAAGTGCTCTCCCACTTAAATATTTAATTTTAGGATTCAAGCAAACTTGGTGGGATAGGCGAAAACTTAATTTAAGTAAACCTAGAAACTGAACTTAAGAAAACTTTTACAGAATTACTAAAAATGATATGTTTATGGAAATTGAAAAGTATTTGTGTGTAAAACACACAAAATCCATATGCCCACATATTTAAACATACAAAAAATAAGCACAAAAATAAATGGTAGACAAAATTTCTAACTCTTTTTTAAAATGAATTTTATTGTATATATTTCGGTTTACAACATGATATTACAGGAAACATATAGGTAGTAAAATAGTCACAGCAGTGAAGCAGATTAATGTACCTTCATCTCATGTAGTTACTTTTTGTGACAGGAGCAGTTAGAAACTACTTATTTACAAAAATGCCTAATACAATTTTATTTACTATAGTCTTCACGTTATATTAAATCTCTAGACTTGTTCATTCTACACATGACTACATTATTTTTTTGACCTACATCCCCCCATTTCCTCCCCCACCTTCACCCCTAGTAACCACTAGTTTATTCTCTCTGTATGTATCTTACATATAAGTGAGATTACATATTATTTTTCTTTCTGTGTCTGGCTTATTTCACTTAGCATAATGTCCTCCAGCTTTATCCATGTTGTGGCAAATGGCAAGATCCTTTGTAAGACTGAATAATATTCCATTGGTGTATTAGTCCGTTCTCACACTGTTATGAAGAAATACCCAAGACTGGATAATTTATAAAGAAAAGAAGTTTAATTGACTCACAGTTCCACATGGCTGGGGGAGGCCTCAGGAAATTTACTACCATGGCAGAAGGGGAAGCAAGCATGTCGTTTTTCACAAGGCAGCAGGAGAGAGAAGTGCCAAGCAAAGGGGGAAAAGCCCCGTAAAAAACCACCAGATCTCACGAGAATTCACTCACTCATGAGAACAGCATGGGGGAACCACCCCCATGATGTAATTACCTCCAACAAGGTCCCTCCCTCAACACGTGGAGATTACAATTCAGATTACAATTCAAGATGAGATTTGGGTGAGGACACAGAGCTGGACCATATCAACTGGTAAATATATAACACATTTTCTTTATCCATTTGTCCATCAATGAACACTTACGTTGTTTCCATATCTTGGCTATTGTGAATAATGCTGCAATGAATATTTGTATCTTTCACATCTTTACAAGATGTTAAGTTCATCTCCTCTGGATGTATACCCAGAAAGAGGATTTCTGGATGATAAAGTAGTTCTATTTTGAATTTCTTTGGAAACCTCCATAGTTTTTTTCATAATGGCTGCATCAATCTACATTTTCACCAACAGTGTACTATGGTTCCATTTTCTCCAGACCCTTACCAACATTTATCTCTTGTCTTTTTGATAATAATCATCCTAACAGGTATGAAGTGATAACTAATAGAATTGTTGTTTTAGTTTGCATTTCCTTAATGACTACTAATGTTGTGCACCTCTTCATATATATGTTGGCCATTCTTCTTTGGAGAAATGTCTGTTCAGGTCCTTCACTCATTTTTGTTTACATTAGGTTATGTTTTTCTGCTATTGAGCTATAAGAGTTCTTCATAAATTTTGGAAACTAACTCCTTATCAGATATGTGGTTTGAAATATTGTTCCTGTTGGTTGCTTTCTTTGCTGTGCAGCAACTTTTAGTTTGATATAGTCCTATTTATTTGTTTTTGCTTTTGTGGCCTGAGGTTTTTGAGTGATATCAAAAAAATCACAGCCAAGACCAATGTCAAGCAGCTTTTCCCCTATCTTCTCACCTAGGAGTTTTATGGTTTCAGGTCTTACATTTAGGCCTTTTATCCATTTTGAGACTTTTGTGTATGGTATAAGAGTCCAATTTTATTCATTTGCATATGGAAATCTAATTTTTCCATCACTATTTATTGAAGAGACTATCCTTTAACCATTATGTCTTGTTTATACCCTTGTCAAAAATTAGTTAAGTGTTTATGCTTGAATCTATTTCTGGGTACTCTATTCTGTTCCACTGGTCTATGGTTCTGTTTTAACACCAATACCATACTGTTTTGATTACTATAGCTTTGTAATATAATTTTAAATCAGGAAGTGTGATGTCTCTAATTTTATGTTTCTTAGTATTGCTGTGGCTAGTCAGGCATTTCTGTGGTTTCATACAAATTTTAGAGTTTATTTTCAATTTCTATGAAGAATAATATTGGAATTTTGACAAGGATTGCATTAAATCTGTATATTGCTTTAAGAAGCATGGTCATTTTAACAATATTAGTTCTTCCTACACATGGACACATTTATTTGTGCCTTCTTCAATTTCTCTTTTTGATGTTTTACAGTTTTCAGCATACAAATCTTAAACTGTATTGGATAAATTTATTCCTAAGCATCTCTAAACAATCAAAATGGGATCATTTTCTTGATTTTGTTCCAGCTTGGATGAAATATAACTGATTTTCTATATTGATTTTATATCCTACAAATTTACTGAATTCATGTATTAGTTTTAAGAGTTTCTGTGGAATCTACGGGCTTTCTGTATATAAAATCATGTCATCTGCAAATAGAGATAATTTTCCTTCTTTTGTCATTGGATGCCTTCTATTTCTTTTCTCATCTGACTGCTTTTGCTAGTAGTCAGTACTAGGTTGAATGAAGCGGTGAGAATGGGCATTCCTGCCTTGTATCAGATCATAGTGGAAGAGCTTTCAGTTGCTCACCATTGATCATGATGCTAGCTGTGGGTTTTTACAAATGGCCTTTATCATGTTGAGGAACTTTTCTTCTGTATTTAAACTGTTAAGAGTTTTGATCCTGAAAGAGCCAAAAAAAATCCTGAACTTTGTCAAATGTTTTGTCCACGTCAGTTGAGATACAGAATTGAGATGTCAATTGAGAATAATCATGGAGTTATTTTCCTTCATTCTACTAATGTGATGTATCACATTGATTTGTGTATTTTAGACCAAATATGCATGCCAGCAATAAACTTGGTCATGATGTATAATGTTTTTGATGCATCGTTGAATTGGGTTTGCTAATATTTTATTGAGGATTTTTGTACCAACATTCATCAGAGACATTGGCCTGTAGTTTTCCTTTTCTGTGGTGTCTTTGGCTTAGGTATCAAGGTAATACTGCCCTCATAAAATGTGTTTGGAAGTATTATCTGTATCTCTATTTTTTTGGAAGAATAGAAGAAGCATTGGTAATAATTCTCCTTTGAATGTTTGATAGAATTCAGCTCTGAAGCCATCTGGTCCTGGGCTTTTTTTGGTTTTTAACTACTTCTTTATTCTCTTGATTTGTTATTGGTAAATTCAAGCTTTCTATTTCTTCCCGATTCAATCTTGGTAGGTTATATTTTTTCTAGAAATTTATTCATCTCCTCTAGGTTATCCCTTTTGAGTTGACATACAATTGTTCAGAATAATTTGTTATGCTCCTTTTTATTTCTGATGTGTCTGTTGTAATGTCTTCACTTTCATTACTGATTTTATTTGTTTGAGTCTTGTCTCTTTTATTTCTTAGTCTAGCTAGAGGATTATTGATTTTGTTTATTTTTTTCAAGGAGCCAATTCTTGGTGTCATGAATTTTGTCTATGGTTTTTCTGTTCTCTTTGATTTATATCTATTCTGATTTTTTTTATTTCTCTCCTGCTAACTTTAGGTTTCATTTGTTACTCTTTTTTTTTTTTTTTTTTTTTTTAGCTCCTTGAGGCATACTGTTAGGCTATTTATTTGGGATCTTTCTTCCTTTTTAATGTAGGCATGTATTGCTATAAACTTGCCTCTTAGAACTATTGTTGTTGCAGTTCATAGGTTTTGATACGTTATGTTTCCATTGTCTTTTTTCTCCAGATATTTTTAAATTTCCCTTTGACTTCTTCTTTAACTCATTGATTGCTCAGGAACATGTTTAATCTCCACATATTTGTGAATTTTTCAAGATTCCTCCTGTTAATGATTTCTAGTTTCATACTGTTGTGGTTGGAAAAAATGCTACATATAATTTCAGTCTTCTTGAATTTGTTAACACTTGTTTTGTGGACTGACCTAGGGACTTTCCTGAAGAATGTTCTATGTGCACTAGAGAAGAATGTTTATTCTGCTGCTATTAGATTGAAAGTTCCATATATGTCTGTTAGGTCCATTTGGCCTAAAGTGAAGCTCAAATCTAGTGTTTCCTTATTAATTTTATGTCTGGTTGATCTATCCATTGTTGAAAGTGGGGTGTTGAATCCCCAGCTATTATTGTATTGCTATCTAGTTCTTCATTCATGCCCATTAATATTTGCTTTATATACTTAGGTATTCCAATGCTGGGTGCATATATATTTACAACTGTTATGTCTTCTTGGTAGGTTGGCCCTTTTACCACTGAATAATGACAATCTTTGTCTCCTGTAACAGTTTTTAACTTGAAGTCTATTTATCTTTTAACTTGAAGTCTATTTATAAACATAGCCATCTCTTCTCTTTCAGTTACTATTTGCATGGAATATCTTCTTTCATTCCCTGACTTTCAGCCTATGTGTGTCCCTAAAGCTACGATGGG
This sequence comes from Macaca mulatta, assembly GCF_049350105.2. Taxonomy (NCBI): domain Eukaryota; kingdom Metazoa; phylum Chordata; class Mammalia; order Primates; family Cercopithecidae; genus Macaca; species Macaca mulatta. Next base: position 63,007,875 of record NC_133413.1, read on the forward strand.
TCTCTTGTAGGCAGCATGAAGTTGGATGTTGGGTTTCTCTTCATTTAGACACCCTCTGCCTTTTGATTGGAAAGTTTAATCTATTTACATTCAGTTATTATTGACAGGTATTGGCTTAACTCTGCCATTTTGTTAATTGTTTTCTGGTTTTTTGTAGATTCGTTTTCCTTTCTTCCTCTTTCATTGTCTGCCTTTGTGATTTGATGATTTTCTGTAGTGCTAAGCTTTGATTCTGTTTTCTTCCTTATTTGTGTATTTGTTATAATTTTTTGTTTTGTGTACCATGGGGCTTACATGAAACATCTTATAGTTACAATAGATTATTATAAGATGATAACTACTTAACTTTGATCACATAAAAATACTCTAGACTTTTAACCTCTCCCCATCAGCCACAATTTATGTTTTTGTTGTCACAATTTACATATTTTTATACTGCATATTTCTTAGCAACTTAATGTAGCCATAGTTATTTTTGACCATTTTGACATTTAACCTTCATACTAGAGAGTTGGAAGATTTACACACAACTACTACAGTAATTACATATTCTGAATTTGACAATGAATGAACCTCTACTGGTGAGCTTTATATTGTCATATGTTTTCATGACAGTAATCATCATCCTTTTGTTTCTGGTTAAAGAATTCCCTTAAATATTTCTTGTAAGGCAGGTCTAGTAGTGATAAATTTCCTTAGCTTTTGCTTCTCTGGGAAAGACTTTATTTCTCCTTTATTTCTGAAAGTCAGCACTACTAAGTGTAATATTCTTGGCTGACAGGTTTTTTTTTTCTTTCAGCACTTTCAGTATATTGTTCCATTCTCTTCTGGCTTGCAAGATTTCTGCTGATAAATCTGCTGATAGTCTAATAGAGATCTCCTGATATGTCATTAGATATTTTTCTCTTGCTGCTTTTTAAATTCTCTCTCTGTCTTTGATTTCTGATATTTTTATTGTAATATGCCTTGGTGAGGCCCTCTTTGGATTAAACCCATTTAGAGATCATTAACTTCATAAATCTGAATGTCTGTTTTTCTCCCAAGACTTGAGAATTTTTCAGCAACTCATTTGTTAAATAAGTTTTCCATGCCTTTCCCCTTCTTCTCCCTCTGATAACTCCATATTGAAATATTTTTTCACTTAATGAGTGTCTTATAAATCCCATAGACTTTCTTCACTCTTTTTTCCTCCCAACTAGGTTATTTCAAAATACTTCTTTTCAAGTTCAGAGATTCTTTCTTCTGCTTGATCTAGTCTGCTGTTGAAGCTGTCAATTTTTAAAATTTTATTCATTGAGTTATTCAGCTACAAGATTTCTGTTTGATTCTTTTTTATGATAGCTATCTCTTTGTGGACTTTCTCATTCAGATCATGATTTGTTTTCCTGATTTTGTTGAATTGTTTATCTGTATTCTCTTGTTTCCTTAAAATTATTATTTTTAATTCCTTTTTAAGCAATTTCTATTTCAATTCCTTTGTGGCCAGTTACTAGTGAATTATGTTCCTCCTTTTGTGGTGTCATGTTTCCTTGCTTTTTCATATTTCTTATGTCCCTATGTTGATGCCTGTGCATCCACTGGAACAGTTGCCTCTTCTAATTTTATAGAGGGCTTTCATAGGGAAAGATTTTTGCCTGTAGATGAGTCCTAGGATGTCAGGTCAGCAGGGTACTTGGCTCTGGTTCTGAGTGGGTACAGTAGTGTAGTCTCTGTGCAGCTTCTTCGGCTGTGATTAACATCAGCAATGACTGCGAGTACCTCAGTGTCTTAGGCTGTATGAACTTGTGGCAGTGGTGGTGGCATGGTAGTTAGGGTTCTTGGCAGCAAGTGCATTAGGGGTTCTCCTGTTGTCATTTTCCCCACAGTAGGCACACTTAGCTGAGGGGATCCCTGTTGGTATCAGGTGTGACATGGGCCACAGGCAGCCATAGCATCACTGTATTCAAGGACACATGTGATTGGAATGGCTATAGAACTGGGGTCCTGGGCTCAGTGTCTTATTGAACTACTGTGGCACCTGAGATGTGGGCACAGGTTCATTCTCTGAGGCACAGGTGGATGCAGGTCTCCCACCAAGCAAAGGACTTTGACTTTGAGGCATTTCCCAGGAACTTGGGCCCAGGGTTCAGGGATGTAGCTGTGACTCTAATCCTGGTGATCAGGGCACAGCACTGACATGAGTCCAGGGAAGCAGGGGTGTTCCAGAGGCTCAGTCCCTAGAAAGCAGGGGACAGCTGCAATTCAGGTCTTAGAACCAATAGTGCACAATGGCAATTCAGGCATCAGAAGTGGAGGTACTGCATAGTAATGACTGTGGTCCCAGAGCAGTAGGATACAGCAGTAGGTCAGTCTCTCTGAGGCCAGGTGCAGTGGCAGCAAGGACCCAAGAATAGTGGAGCACAGTTACTGCTTGGGCTCTGGGAAGCAGGCGCCACTTCTGAGGGAGATGTGTGTCTCATCAAGTCAGACTCCAGAGAGCTGGCCCAGACCCAGGAAGGTGGGGCACGGCAGCTGTTCAGCCCAGGGGTGGGGCAGCACAGCTCAGCCAACACTCTGTTTCTCTAGGGGCCAGTATACCACATCAGCTCAGCACTATGGGGTGTGGCTGCTCTGCCGGGCTGCAATCCAGGAACCTGAAGAGTAGACTGCCATAAGGGCTTGGATACCAGAGATGTAGCTCCTCCCCTGGACCAAATTTCCAATTTTCTGGGGGTGGGACATTGGGCTAGTTCAGGCACTGAAGTGCATGACTGCTCCACTGGGCCTCGGGTCCAAGTAGCTGGGGCTGGGGCACAGTAGCAACTTGGATGGGGGACATGGAGTGGCTTCTAGGTAGCTTGTTCCCAGGGAATAAGAAGTTGCTGTGGCTCAGCTGGGGAATGTTGCACTACCGTGCTTGAGAGCATGGTGCAATGTTGGCTGGGCCTCAGCGATAAAGGGATACAGTAGCTACTGGATCCCCAAGCAGGACACACTCTAGCAGTGGCTCTAGTTTCCAGATGGCACAGTGCAGTAGCAGCTTGGCCTAGGCACAATGTGGGCTCCTCCTTTGCAGCAGTGCAGCTATGTGAACTCCAGGCAGCTCCCCAAGCTGAGCTCAGGGACCTGGAGGACTGTAAGATTCTCCAGTAGTGAAGACTGCTTGTGTCCACAATGGTAATGGGGGCTGCTGGGTACCTCCTGCTTACCTTTTCCCCACAGGAAGGAGTCCTTCTTGGTTCTGAGCTGAATAAGAGAATAGGGTGGCACAGGTGGGGTGGCAAGGGGTGGCATGATTCCTCCCCTTCTGTATGAGCCCAGACTTAATGTTTGTGCTCCACTGGATTTCTGCCACTCCTGCTATACTCCCACACTCTTCTTCAGCCACTCTGATCAAAATGTAGTTGCTTATTCATTGTTTATTCATTTTTTGTGGGGGTAGGCCAGGAAATGGGTGTTGGGCACTTTTAGTCAGTCAACTTGCTGATATCACTCCTCTCTAACTCTTAATATGACTGTAAGTAACTTAAACATCAACAAAATTAATCATGAATTAAATATGCCTCAGTAAATAACAAACTATAAAGCAAAAAGAACAGAAACACTGGTGATCAGGTACCAAGCTTTTCTCTCCTAGCAGATACCAAACCTGGTCACTGATGGAAAGGGCTTCTGGTCTAAGATTTGATGTAAATCTTCTAATGGCTACCATTATATCTAAACAGCATAATAGTTTGATTTTCGATTTGGCTATCAGGTAAATCACACTGATTATCAGTTCTGAACAAGATCTATTGTCACCTTGCCATAAACAATGAAGAAATATTAAACATTTATAACAATCTCATAAAGAATAGTAATGCCGAAAGAAAGCTTTCTAAGGCATCATTAATTAAAAATAAATAAATTTGATTAACCACATTAGAAAAAGATTGGATTAGCTTTCCATTCTTTCTATATAAAATATTATACGAGCACTGTCAATAAAGAGGTGCTCAAAAAAGTATTAAAAACAATATAGGAATAGGCTGGGCATGGTGGCTCATGCCTGTAATCCCAGCACTTTGGGGGGCCAAGGTGGGCAGATCACTTGGGGTCAGGAGTTCGAGACCAGCCTGGCCAAAATGGAGAAACCCCATCTCTATTAAAATACAAATAATAATAATAATAATATAGGAATATAAAGGTTGTCGATCAATAAAAACAATTTAATAATGAAAACAGTATTTTTAACTTGTTTTGCTTTCAATATATGTCTGCATGTTTAAATGTGTAATTTCTTATCATTATATTTACTCATTCTAAATAAACATTTGTTCTGGAACATAAATTCGTACTTATTATTTTGTATTCTTATCTCAAAAGAGGCCCCCACAATTTTATAAGCTTCAGGCTCCCCAAATACGGCTCTGCACCCTGATAATTGTTTGCAGTGTTTTCGAAGACATTACTATGAATTTGACCTCACATTGTTTTATGCAGTCACAGAAATTTCCTCTCAGGACGCTCAGATGCCTCGGGTACATTATCAATTCATCTTCCTGGAGGATCTGTCTCAGAACATCCTGCCTGTTCCATTCTGTACCAGTTGGCTTCTAGCTCTACAGAACTATCATCCTCAAACCTCACTCACCCACATTCTGGGATCCCTCACCTCTGTCTGGTAATAGACCCCTGTTTCCTGGATGCCACCTTTTCCTCCTTCTTAATTTAATCCTTCAATTTTGTGGAGCATATCCTCCAGTAGCTTTGGAGATAGGAAACCTGGAAGTTAAAATGTTTAAAACGTTTTTGACTCTTGCATATTTTCAACCATCTTTATTCAGCCTTCACACTTGATTGATAGCTTGGCTGTGTGTAAAAATCCAGGTTAGGACTAAGTACCACTGCTTCTATGACATAGTTCAAAATCATCATATTTTGTGATTTTTCTCTTTAACTCTCTCTCTAAGCTTAAAGATTCATTATTTTGTCCTCAAAGTTCTACAATTTCAGAACTACAGGTGTGCTAACTATGTGTTTTCATTCTTCTTGTAGACAAACCCTATAAGAATAGCAACTTGAGGAGCTCACTTTCCTGGAACTATCTTGAATTGGTTTGTTGATGATTTCTTCCCCTTAGTGTCAAATTTTCCTATTTTCCTCCTATATTTCAACTGATACATTTTCTCCATTTGGAAAGAAGGTTCCTCAACTTCACCTCCTAATGCTTCTATGGAGCATTTGTATTTTGCCATCACTTTATAAACTTTTTTAAATTATTTTTATTTCTAAGAGTTTTTTGTTGTTGTTCTCCAAGTAACCTGTTTCACGATTATATCACTTTGGGGACATTAATATGAGTTGTGGTTTTTTCCTTCATCTTTGTCATTTCCATTTCCTCCAAGCTGCTTTGATCTGTTTGCCAGTTTTGGTTACTCGTCATTTCTCTGGTAGGCCTTGGTTAGCCTCTAACATTTAAGGGTGACATAATGGAGGGCTGAGGGGGTTCTGGGTATGGGAGTGGGCTTGTTGACTGGGAGCTGGACTGGCAGGTGGTCTTCCGCTGTCAACATCTCAGGAGTTTTCTTCTTGGGTCCAAATCCCAGGAGGGGAATTTCTGGATGATAAAGACCTGTCTGCTATTATTGCAGGAGGCTGGTAGGGGGAGAGAATGAGGATGGGAATCTCAGCCTCCAGAATGCAAATATTCACTCAATCCACTTGACTTCTGGGTGTGTACACTCAGGTGTGGCTGGGGTCCTTCAGGGGAGAAACCTTCTTGTATTACCAATTTCAAAAAATAAACCTGTGTCATCAGCCTCAGTGAGTGTGGCTGGTCTCCAGCGATATGTGAGGGAGGGAGTATTGGCAATATCCCTCTATTTCTGTGGACCTCCAATCAGGCTCCTTTATGTCAACTGCCTCACTTCACTTTCCACTTCTAAAATTACCAAGTACTCCCAATTTCTTAGCCACTGGGGGATTTTGCCCTATAAACTTCACATCCATTGTCTTTAGATTTTGAGGGGCCTGCTAGGTCATTTACATCTCATTCATCTATATCCTGGCTTCTAAAATTTTTTAAATTATCTTTATTATTTCTGTGGGGATTTGGGAAAAAGCAAAAGTAGATGTATATGTACAATCTACCATCTTTGCCCAGAATCCTCCAGATGGATTTCAGAGATATATCTCCTACACGTTTCATTCCATTTTACTTCTCTTGCCTTTCCTTCCCATCGTATGTTATTCTCTCTTTTCTGTTCTCGTTTTGGTAATGCTTTCTTTGGTCTCCATGACATTCCTTTCTTGTGTGCTTATTTAACCAGTACTGCTTTTCAACTTCTTTTGTCTTTTTGAACTAGTTTGGATAAATTCTCCTTTACTTATCACATGCCCCACCATTTCTGACACCCGTTTATCTGCTCCTTGGAACTCAGGTTGGGGAGTTGGTTATTTTCTCTTCTCCTACTCTTGTTCAACTTGACTATATGGGAAGAAGTCAAAAGGAGCTTCCCCTTGGGTTTGGGTACTTATGGTTGGTGGACTAGGATTCTTCACTTTAAGATCCTGCATCAGTGCTCTGGCTACACACCTAGAGGCACCTTGGATCCTTACCACAATTCAGTGGAGCCAGACACACAATCTGCCCCAGGCCTTCCCTTAACCTGTTTTGGGTTTTCTCCCCAGGGATCATATAGTTCCCTTCCTCGTGAGTGGGGGAAAGGCAGGAAAATCAACAGGTTGAGGTCCTGAGCAAGGTCCTACAGCAAGGGAGACGAACTTCGCCTGGGGTCTTCCTCGCCTTCATCGCTTGGGCCTCTGCCAGCTAAAGAATTGTGTCTTGCTTTCTCTTTCATTTTCCATCCTGCTAAATCTCTGCTATTTGCTAAGATAAAATTAGCTTCGATGACTCTAACCTTCCTACTTCCTCTTGTTCTCCATTTTTTCAGCCCAGGAAAAACACCCAAGTTCCATATTCAGGGATCTTCTCCTTCTTTCCTTTGGAATGTGTGTATCCTTCCAGTCTTCTCTCCAAGCTGGGCCATGGTGGTAAAGCTTTTCGGGTTTTCATCCACTCACCTCACCTCGCTCAAATGTCAGGGTGAGGTAAAGTCTTGTCTCTTTCCCTGGTCTCTGCTTTCAAAGTTTACAAATCATGGCACAATGTTATAATGATTTTTTTTCTGATATTTTTTAAATTCTGTTTTGTACTTTTAAAACTTCACTCTATTTACCGTGGACATCATCAATGCTATTTAAGGATTAATTTTTAAAGTTTTCTTTCTGAAAATGTTGCCAACTTATTTCTTCAGTTTCCTCACATACAAAATGTGGATATAATAATGTCTACCTAGTGGATATGTTGTGAAAATCCAATGAAATAAGTATTGTGAAGCATTTTGTGTGTTCCTAGATTCATAATACAACCACACAAGACTACAGGTTAGAAACTAGAGACACTGTATCTCCCTAGACTAATAAGTAAATCGCTCAATAACGAAGCCAACAAAGATAGGTAATACCGTTTGGCAACCATGATAATGATAACTGATTCAGGAAAGGATCATCAGCAGATATTAAAACCAATGAGATAAAAACCAAAATATTTACATATCCCCAAAGTATCTTTTTACAAGGTAAAATACTTACAAAAGGAAAAAGAGTAACTTTGCTTTGATTGATACTTACAAAAGGAAAAATAGTAGCTCTGCTATGATGAAGTCCAGCAGATATCACCTTACCCAAATTAACAAACTGGTAATGTGGAAAATCAATCTGTGTGCTTCCTGACATCACGCATCACAAACTACAAAGAACATAATATTACTTCTATGGAATTCCTGCCAAAATGAATAGCTTGAATCAAATCAGGAGGAAACATCAGAAAAACCCAAACAGGAAAAATTTACAAGGTAGCTGGCCTCTCTGTCTACAAATGTCAGGATCATGAGAGATAAAGACTTAGAAAATGTCCCTGATTAAAAGAGACTAAAGAGGCATGACAATTAAATACAATGCATGGGCTTGGATTGAATCCTGGACCACAGTTGTTTTGCTTTGTTTGTCTTTACGGTGGTAGAATCTGAATAAAGTGTATAGGTTGTATTACTGTTAATTTCATGGCCTTGAACTTGTCTGGTGGGTATGTAAGATTACATCCATGTGTTTAGGAACGTACACTGAGATGTGTCGCAGTAAAGGGAAATCACATCTACAACTTATCACAGATATTTCATCATGAAAAATATAAACATACGTATGTATTCACATACACACATACATACACACAGAAATAGAAATAGATGACGGGAAGCAAATGTGCTCAGAGGTGAACGACTGGGAAATCTGGGTGATTCTGGAATTATTTATACTACAACTTTTGTACGTATAGCTTTTTCTAAGTTTGAAATTGTTTCAAAATAAAAAAGTTTGAAATATCAGTACTAAGGCATAAATGCCTTAGAGACAGGTCTGTTTCTGAAGCAGTAATGAGGAAAGCTGTGGTTCAGGATTTAAATCCTAACGTCAACACTTCGGGGTTTTATGATCTTAAATTTTTATCCTTACTTCTCTGAAAATCTCAGTCCCATCATCTGTAGAATGAAGGTAACAGGAACAACCTCTAAGAGCTTTTAAGAGAATTAAGTGAGACAGCACATCCAAAGCACTGAGATCCGCCCCGCACAGAGAAGTGCTCAGGTATTTGTTGGGAGAATGAATGACACGCACTGCCGAGACAGAAGGAGCCAGGGCAGAGGGGCGTTTCCAGGCCCAGGAGCACATGTTCACATCACTCCTACCCCAGTCTCACAACAGACCTAAGATTTAAGAGATAGAGGGCAGGCCATGTGAAGGATAAAGAAGGAAGGAGGAAAAGAAGCCGAACCAGATGTAGCGCAAAGACCCAGCACTGTTTTCAGGAACTAACCTCAGCAGAAGGTGCAAAGCAGAGGTGTGGGGACATGGCCAGCAAGTCCCTCTTTCCCTCACTGTCCCCTGAGCATTCTGAGAAATTTAAAACTAACTCATCATTTGATATTTCTACCATTTCCCCATCTTTTCTCTCAAGCTATAAGTATCAACTTATCTGAATTTTAACCAACTCTTTAGAAAAACAAAACCCCCAAAATTCTAGTGGGGGTTTAATGCTCAGACTGTTTTTCTATAAGATAAACAGTAAACATATCTTTTAAAAAAAAAATTTTTTTTTCCAGATTCTTCCAAGTACTCAAAACAACGTGCAGCCCATAACTTTAAGTTACCTTGTCCAGACCCACTTACTATTTTGACCAGTCGATCTGTTATCACCTCAGAACTGTAATTATGTTTATGCCTTTTGAACAAGCTGATGAAAAGAAACATTTGCTTAAGGTTCCCATCAATGAATGCAGAGCTTAAACTAGTCTTTAGCTTATACAAACGTTATGCTTATTAATTCAGAATATTCATTCAGTTATTGAAACATGATGACAAAACTGTACAGTGAAAGACTGATTCTCTATTATACATATTAGCATTGCACAGAAATCCTTTGGCTCAGGAATAACTGTCCGAGACTCGAGATTCATATATCTCTTTGAATTTTTAAAACGGTGATTTACGTATCAAAACTATAACATCAATGCTCTGAATACACAGATTATAAATTATCAAAATAAGTCCATTCTGATTAAGAACTCTCCAGCTGGATTTCAGCTTAAGAAATTCTAAAACTGCCTATGCGCAGTCCAGTCCACGCCAACAACCACAGCATCCTTTTTAATTAAAAGCCAGTGAGATGACTCATGCCACCTGTTTCATTGATCCTGCTACATTCCTATTTTGGTCAGAGTTCTCTCTTAAGGATTAAAACTTTTATGAAAACAAATAGCAAATATTTATTCAAATTGATTACTATTATTTCACATCCTGACAACTACATTTCCTACTATAAAATTATATTTATCTATATTAATTTTAATAACCCAAGGATTATTCAAAGTGACAATCACAGTGGGTAAATGTAGCTGTTGGAAGGGCTAGTAGCTAAAGCAACTATCATATATTTTCACATATCAATGGAAATAGCCTTCCTAAAATTTGTTATAGACCCAGAAAAGTAGATTCTTAAAAATCTGCCTACTTAGACACATTTCAATGTAATGTTTACTTCTCAGTAAGTATATTGAACAGAACGAAATACAACATATCCAAGGAGAAAGGAATGGTGAGGGGTGGCGGAAGGGGTGGTCACCATGCTTTTATGGTTGGATCCAGATGACACATCATTAATTGCTGAAGTTCTCTAGACTTTGAGTTCAATGTGGAGTTGATAGGGAGACGTCTGCAGAAGCCCTGTACTCAGACAGCAATCTGCTCCCACTTACAGAGCTCCATGAGTGGGATTTGCAGGCTGTCCATGTTATATTGCCTTATTTGCCATCATTCCAGGCACTAGTCAATCGACTGTGAAGACGAGTCAAAATAAAGGGCAAAAAAGGTAATGGTCTAACTTCACTGTCTGCCTAGATGAGGTGAAATATTTTCTTTTAAACACAGCAGAGAATGTAATCAATGTTAAGCAGCGGAACCTTGCACAAACAACAGGACCAGAGATTCCAATTACTCTCTCCTCTATTCTTCAGGAACTATTTGGGAGGTAATTATAAAACTCTTCCTCTAAGCAAAATGCAACAAGACTCTAACCATTGCTTCCCAGTGGGTTATGTGAGAAACAAGATGCAGAGAATGATTCTCACAGGTCGGCGTGTGTGTGAATCAGCTGGAGTCCTGGGGCATCTCTCAGAGATTGGGGGGCAGTCACTCCCTGGAGGGCCAGCGATCTGGCCTTGAAGGAGTCCTTGGGGCCACCCAGGGATAAGAGTTTGGGGCCCTAGGAACTGTGAGGAAGAGTTAAACAGAACCCAGAACACACGATGTGGGTTGTGGCCTTCCCCCCAAATGCAAACGAGAGCTTGACAAAGGGAACACGTAGGCAGCCAGCTGAGGTCTTAACATCCGAGTGGATCCTTTTGTGAAATCCATCCCTCTCTTCACCAAATCATTCACATTAGCCTGTTACATGAAAGTCTTTGGTGTTTTTCCTTTTGCTACACACATTACTCATACAGGGAAGGGAAGTGAGCTGAGAGTTCAAGGGCACTTTTGACTAGAACCAGATGAATTGTTGCAGTTGCCTGGGAAACCTTTGAAGACAACCATACTTGATATGTCAAATAACTGAAGTTAACATGAGTCAAAGTCATCTAGAAGGTAAATCCAAAAAAGCTAATGGCATAAGAGAGACACTTGGCTTGTAAAAGTAGTTCCAATTTGTTATGCGCTCGTGAACTTTTGAAAAGAGGAAAGGATTTTATCACCCTAATTAGCCTATAAGAATGATCATCTTAAATGCTAACTTTCAGATTACAGAATAAAATTTAGTGAAAAGACATTTAGATCCCCTAAACATTTATGCATAGACGATGAAACTCGAGTTTTATAGTAACCCTAAAGCAAAATATAACATGTCTCCAGAGATTTGTCCCCTCACGTTCTTTGGAATTCTGTTCCAGTCTAGTAGGTTTTTCTTTCCAGATTTCAAGTGTAAAATGTATGTCCAATGTAGAGTATCACGTGTTTTATTATAAAACAAAAAATGTTTTCTGTGGTAATTCTGAGAAGAAAAAAATTAACAAGTAAAACAATGTGATATCATTTTGCATCAGGGAAATATGGATTTAATGGGAAACTTCCTTAAGCTGCATTTTGCTTCAAACGCTGTGTTACATAGGGAATCTTCCACGAATCTGAATTTGTGATTTTTTTCAATACTTTCATCAAAAAAATCACCCCAAAAAGCTGTAAAATGAAAATTTGTGCACATGACTAATACTAGACTTCACATAGTCTTTTATAATAAAATAAATCAAAAGGAAAATCGAAGTGAAAACATCTCTGATGACCTCAGGGAATTAAAATTTTGTCCCTTGCAACTCAATCCTTCCATGTTAAGGGGCCCATTTCGAGATTAGCATGTATGGGGAGTTTTATTATTATTTTAGAGATTTATGATTTTAGTGGAGGACGCTGTCCAAAAACGGCTACTTTCACGCAGAGATTTTCACTTTAGGTTTCAAGACATCTGTTTGGAAACTCCTTGGAGAGTTCATTGCTCTGCGCTGCCCTCTTCTGGTAAGCCTGTGTAAATGGTTTCTGGAAAAGAGACCTGTGCCGCCATGGTTTCCATCCTCCTACATTTCTACCCCAATTCATCAATACATTGCTCAAGGGCCTAGATTTCCTATGTGGTGATGTACAGAACTGAACTTTAATTCAAATCGTTTAAAGGTATAATCAAAGTAAAGCTTTTTTTAAGTTTGGATTTATTTTTATTTTTATTTCGTGTTGTAAATACAGGTTTTCCCAGATAACTTGCAAAGTCACAAACTAAGGACACCGTCTCACCTAAAAAGTTTGGTTACAAAGTCAGTAAGAAAAATGATGTTATTTTTGAATAACATCAAAATAATTTAATGTGGGACTATGAATAATTTAATGTAGGACCATGTTGCTAGGAATGTCATTTTTATCTTGGCCACATGAAGGTGGCTTACAAGAGAATCACTACTTTGGCATAAATTATTTAGGTTGATCTGAAGGGACCAGTCCTGCTAATTTGACAGCAATTTATCTGAAATAGTTAGAAAGATCAAGCCTCCAAGTTATGTGCAATAAATGTATTCACCAACTGCCAGAAAATCAGAAGCTCTTCCTGACTGCAACAGCACTGTGAGCCTCACTGTCTGCTCTCCTCCGGTTACAAGTGCTTTCCTTAACCCACAGTCACGAGACAGAAAACTGCACAGTCCTGAGAACCAACAGCTAATTTCTATGCAAACTGAAAGAACAATCTTGTCATAGTGCTAACGTTATGTGTATATATCATACCAACAAATAAAAGTGGTTATTATGCTTTGCTCAAGAAACTCATCTACAATCCCAAGTACTGCGTAGTGGCCAATGCAATCTTTGTCCTTCTGAACCTCCTTCAAAATACCCATTCAAAAGTCCAAAATAATGTTCATTTTCAGTGACCTAAATTAGCTAGAGATTTTTAAAAATCTTATGGCTCAAAGAAAGAACCATGAAGGTTGATTCCTCAGTGCCTGTGTTCCAGTAAACAGACATATAGCATGCATATGTTGCAGGTCTCCTATAGCGACAAACAAATGGTTCAAGCATTCAACGTGTCTTCATATTTGATGCTTATTATGTGAAAGCAACAGATGTACTTCTCGTCTGAGCACAGAAAAAGTGATGTTTTTAAAAATCTTAAATAGAAAATGAGTCAGTCCCAGTGCAAATATAAATCTAAAAGAAATTCCATACTGTACAAGTAATATTTGCAGTATTAAATACATTGACTTTTTCGCAGAACTGTCTGCCGAGTATTATACTCAGTCAGATCCCCTCGACCTGGTGAACATGTCTTTGACTGCTCCACAGCCGGCATTAGAAACCACTCAGGTGGTCGCTGATGGTCACGGTGGACACATGGCTGCCATGCCCATGCCCACGAGAGGGAGGGGCAGAAGGTGAGCCCTCCTAACTCCTCCTCGCCCATCTCGTGTCAGTGGTATGTGTTTTCATTCAAAGTTCAACCCAGTGCGATGTAATAAAATAACCTAAATGTACTTTTTACAGTATTTTTTCTTACCTTTACCTGGCGAATGTCTACAGGTGTGTCGAAAGTTATCTTTTCCTGGATGTGTTCCAAAATGCTCTTATGCTATTTCTCTTAGGATTTCTCCACGCTGCCCCATTCAGAAATTTTATTATTTTCTAAGGGATAAGAAAAGATATGAAAATTATCATAAGAAAGCCATTGATTTTCAATCAAAGCTACACAAATGACAAACCAATGTGAATAGCACCTTCCACAACTCTGCCAGGCACTGGTTTTTGTGTGGGATGATGCCAGCTTCTCTCTTCATGTGGCTTTATTAAAAGCCATGGTTTCTGAGATGTAAAACACCCACAGTTACCTCAACCATTTTTTCCTCCTTACCTCTAGTATTCCCGTGAGGTCACATTCAGTTAAAAACATCCTGCCCTTCTCCCTACAAAAAAGTTCCATAGAATCAGAACGCAGAGGCGCTGCAACTTGCTAACTTTGCTCTGTGTTATTTACCAACCGCACAAAGAAAATGCTGTCTATTCAGAACTCATTTCAAAACTCTTTTCACTGAGAGTGAGCGAACAAGCGGGCTCATGTCCCGAGCCCAGTCACATCTCCAGCGGTCCGGTGATGGCCGTGGGGCCGGCACCGAGTGGCACGGCCTCCGCGGTGGCCCACAAGGGTCTGTTGTCCACGCCGCGTGGGCCGCGCAGGCCGGTGGGAGTCAAGAAAGGGGGAGGAGTGGGGGATCTTTCACTTTCTCACCCCACTTTCTTTACTTGCTTGCCCCGAATATCTGTTACGAGGCAGCCCTCTCCCCTCAAAGCCCCTTCATCCTGAACGTGCATGATGCCCCTGCAGTGACAATACAGAATCTGCTCAGTGGGCCTGGGTTCGAGGCCCAGGCTCGTCACTGGGTTGCTGCGGTTGGGTAGGTAACTTAAACCACCTGGAATTCAGTTTCTCTTTGTGTTATGGTGACTGCACCTGGCTCACTGGGTTTGAGGAGTAACCAGATTTTAGGACAGACTCCTTCTCTCTCTGTCCTACTCAGATCCCAGTAGGACACTTACCCTCCCCCTGTGCCAAGGAGTGCAGAGGAAACAGCCCAAGGACTTCTTTAGCGACTCTGGATCCCTCAGCCAGATCATGGATATGGAAAAAGCTGAGATTAGAAAGAGGACGTCGTGAAGGGACCTCCCTGGCCTTCTGTCCCGCCTCCCCAAGGCCCATGGAACGGGGGCTTCAAGGCTTGCTTCTGCAGTTGGGAGATGGGAGCCAGCCACACAAACACAAGCAGACCATGCAGCAGCGTCTGTCCCAGAATCTGCCTAAGATGGCAAAGGCGTTGGCAAACAGCTCTGGGGGCAGAGCCAGAGAGCGTGGATGGGTGCATGCAGCACAGACTGCACCTGCTGACCGCAGGTGGGGATGGAGGACGAAGGGGAATAAGAATTCCCAGGACCAGTTGTGTGTCCTGGGTCAGCAAGAGAAATCCTGTCCAACATGTGCAAAAGGGATCCTTAGAGGTAGGAGGAGACTCAGGCAAGAAGGGGGTGGAGGGTATCCATTGGACAGCCAGGGCTAAGGAAGGTAGGGTCCACTGACCACCTGAAGGAAGGGAGATGCACCCACCAGGAATGAGGGAGCCGCAAGAATAAGGAAGCTACTGGGTGCTTCCAAAGCCTCACTGCTCCAGAGAGTCCATCATAGAGAGTTGACCCAAACCATTTGCCAGACCAGAAAATAGAACACCAGCCAGCCAGGTTAGAAGGGCTGAAGTTCCTACCTCTCCTTCCTGCATGCACCCAACACACACCCTACCACCATAGCAGTTGCGGTGAGATGGCCTGGGAGCAGGAGCTGGGAGACAGCAGAGCCTCCTCAGCCTCCCCTCCCCACTGCAGGCACACAGGCAGGACATGTGAAGGGGGTGTAGCTAGACCAAAGTCAGTTTTTGATTATTGCATGGAACCAGACACTGTAAGTGCTGAAATGAAACTGCGTCTGTGACCAGAAGACTTTTTGAATTATCTAAGAATGAGCAGAAGAGCCGTGGGGCCTGCCAGAGTTTTCATCCAGGGGTCATGGACGTTGGTCCCACTGAATAAAGTTTACAAGAACAACAGGAACAAAATCAAGTTGTATTTTGAATCTGTTGTGTTGTGTTTTCTTAACATATCAATTACTTGAGCTGCACATGATAAACTCTTCTGCTAGACTAGAAGGTGCAGGAAAACAGAGACCCTACAATTTACGTTCCTTGAGGTTTCCCCAGAGTCAAACACCTGGCCCATGGAAGCCAGCTAGCTGTTCTGCCTGTTCTTATTTGATTATTTTATTTTAAGCTATGCCTGTCTTTCTAGAGAAATCTAGATCAATGTATTTTCTCTCAAATTTCTTGATTGCCTCTAAAACATTCTTACTACTACATTAGTTTTTCTTTATGTACTTCTCCAAAGGCAATCTGTCTGCCCCTATGTCTTTCAGAGAACCTTATATATATATGACATTATACTGCATATAGAAGGCACAAGCTGAGTCTTATGCAAGGTTTAATGATTGATAATCGAAAGAAGACTAATCAAAGAGCTCTTTAGCAAGCTTACTGGAAAAACTCAAGGCACTTCGCAAACTCTGTCAGCATTTTTTCTTTTGAGTTTCTCTTTGTGGATCAACATTGATCATTTTTCCAGAAAAAGAAAAAAAAGACACCAGGACTTTTTGTGACCTTCCCATTCCTTTTACACCCTACCCCATCCCACATGCCAAAGAATTTCCAAGAAGGGCTTCACTAGCTACTTCTCTACTCTGAGTTGCAGATAAGTTCAAGTATTTTGAATGGCACAGAAGCGATTTCTCTTTGGCCAAAAGAGAAACTCAGGGGAATGAAAAAAATTAAAGGCAAGCCTACTTGTGAGCTTCCCAAACTGAGCAAGTTTGGGTGCAGCATATGTAGTCTCAGTTTTGGAAACCACAATATGCCATTCATCCCTAACTAGATGACGGGACAGAAATGTTGTTGCTGAACCAACCAAGGGAAATATGCTTGCTGATTACCCAAAACAAACTTGCAAAATTCAACTTCTAGTGCTTCAAATTTTCAGATGGGAAAATTTTTCTTACGTATAATTTTGAATATTTTTTTCACTTGCTAAGTGAAGATGAGGTAACCTGGGGGCACATTTGAAAAGATGGGGTTCTTACCTGATAAAATATGAATCAAGAACAAAAACAATTGCTGGTTAAGAAAATTCCAGAATAGCCAAGCAGAGTCCCTTCCTCAAGATGAGAATGGGTATGTGTGGAGAAAGAGTGGGTGGTGTCAAAGACACTGACAGTAAAACACAGACCTTTGGGGCATGTGATTTGGTTCAGCCGATGAAACACAAACTACTGATGCCCTTTGTTACTGAAAAACCTTTCATCCATTCATCAAGGACCCCCATTCACAGCACCCCCCTCCTGGGGCTGCAATGTAGTCTTTTCTCCTAAGAGCTGATATTGAGGCCCAGGACTCAGGAAAGTTGACAAAGCAAGCCAGGAATTTCCACTGGGGCCATGCCAGGGGCACTGCCTTGGGAGACACAATCACGGGCCTTCCTCCTGAGGACAGCCTCTTGACTCAGCTCATTCTTTCTACTTCCCCATCTCTCTCCTCATTGAGAAAAAAAGCCAAAATAGATATCCTTTGGTCTGCCCAAATACAAATCCTACTTATTTGTCCATCAATTATCTCTGAACTTCCCAAAGCACGTCAACAAAGCATTTTATCTACAGGTACCTATTGTTTAGGGCAATAGTCTTTGGAGAAGTTGAATTTGCGGTAATCCATCTATACACAAATACTCATCAGTCAATAAGAAGCTATTACTATGAGCAATGGCGGAACATTCCAGGAAGATGGCAAAATCTAGACAGCGTTCCACAAAATGTGCTGTGAGATACTGAATTTCTGGCTGCTTCAAAGTGTTTATCACTCGCTAAAACGGCCATTTTATTAAGTACTCATTTTTTTCAATATCATTAAAACAGTCATATAGTTGTCTTCTATTCAGAAATGACTGCTGCCTAGGATTTGGGGTTTGTTGTTTATTTTGTTTTGGGCTTTTTTCCCCTGGAATACTAGATTTATCGGAATCAGAGAATGAATACCAAAGGTTGACCTAACATTTATCCTCAAATTGTGGCTCCTGGAGAAGTCAATATGACAAGACGATAACCTAATAATTATTGGAGAGGACATCATTTTCTCTGAAGAACTGCGCCCAAGCAAAATAGGTAATGATTACTCATGCTCGGATTCCATAGCTTTAATTATCAGCTTTCTGAAGATGCCTTTTGGAGTCTGCAGGCAGCACTGGCAAAGATGAAAAGAAAAAGAAAACGTTTTGCTGGCAACTTATAAAGTACAACTAGCACTCCCATCTCCACCGCGCGGCAAAATGCACAGCCTCGGCAGGTCACGCCGGATCAGAGCTACAGAATGGGTGTGAGAAGCTGGCCGGGCCGCAGCGGCTACGTGTCTCCAGCACTGTGAACCTACGAAGAGGGAGCCCACATATTCCTGATTCTTTTCCCGTGAACCATGCCAAATTTTTTTTTAATTCTTTGAGAAACCCGTGGGTGGGCACAGATGGAAAGTGGGAAGCTGCAAAAGGGAAGAAGATGGTATTGGAGTGGAGCGTAGAGCCAGGCGCGCCTCTGCAGGCGCGTCCTCGCGAACCCAGATGGCGCCGCCCCTGCGCTCGGTTCTCTGGCTCTGCTGCCTCCGCCGCGCCCCCTATAGGCCGCCAGGGCCGAGGAACCGAGGCCGAGAGCAGCCACCCCAGACCTGTCTATTTACAACAATAAGCCCACGGGCTGCCGCTCAGTATGCAACCAGTTGTTCCGTGCACACAACAAACATTTTTAAAGAGCAGCATCGGATTAAAAAAAAAAAAAAAAGAGTTGATACTGCTCTCCAATGTTATAAAAGGCTTGTCGCTTTATGATTGTTGTACATGTTCAATTTGATGCCATTAATTTAAGAAGCCTCTTTACTTCCCACTTTCAGGTGAGCCCGGAACTCGGCTTAGGGAAAGGAATCCCCTTTACCCATCCAGAAAACATAAAAGCAGCCCTTTCCTAATGGAGTCTCAGCAAAAGCAGTCAACTTAGGAAATATTAGCGCAGCCTGGAGTTTGGAGACTCTCCGTGCAGCACACGTGCCAGGTAGGCAATGAGGCGAGAGGAAAGCGGGTCGGCCAGGCTCGGAGCTGGGTGTTCCCAAAGCTGGAGGGAGAGGAGCCTTGCACATTTACGCACTTATCCTCTATACGTAGGTGAGACTGCATCAGAGAGCGGCGTGGTGGCCCGTGACGGTAATCTGCGCTTTTGACTCTTTGGAAGAAGACAAGCTGACGAGGAGGAGGAGGAGGTTTAGACGAGGATTAAATTATTAGCACAAGGCAGCTGCAGAAACATGCTCTGTGGCCGCCCTCCAGAGCCATTTCTCAGGCTACCTTGCAGCTTGCGGTTGTTAGGGCCCTCTCCCAGATCCAGGCTTCCTTTTCCTCTGGTGTTGTGAGATGGGGAGCACACACTCACGGTGGGCTGCGCGGGAGGACTGAGGGGCTGCCCTCCGTGAAGATGGGGCCCAGGGCCAACACATGGGTGCTCCTGGAGGCTCAGCTCCCACCTCTCCCTTCTTAATCCAACCAGACCTGCCCCACATTCATGTTGCTCTGTACATCCACGCAGCCCAGCACGAATATTGTAGGCAAACCCATGCCTCAATACCAGCACTGGGAAAATAAAAAAACACGTCCACTGAAAGTCTGAAAAGACCTTGGTATCCAGGCATGCTCTAGCGAAACAGTTTTAAGTTTTTATGGCAGCAGAGCCTTTCCTGAAATGCTGAACCCAAAACATACAAAAACCAAATCGCCATAATGAGAGAGAGGCATTAGACTGCAGCTATTAAGATCATGACTCCAGCCTGTCATCTAAGCTACCCGGGAGGCTGATGCAGGAGGATTGCTTCAGCCCAGGAGGTGGAGACCAGCCCAGGGAACATAGCAAGACTCCTGTCTCTAAAGAAAACCTTTAAAATGTAACAAATTTAAAAACTTAACTGGGCATAGTGGCGTGCACCTGTAATCATCACTATTCAGGAGGCTGAAGTGGGAGGATTGCTAAAGCCCAGGAGCTTGAGGCTGCAGTGAGCCATGATTGCACCTCTGCACTCCAGCCTAGGAGACAGAGCGAGTCTTTCCGACCCCCGCCCCCGTTTCCAAAACAAAAAAGAAAGAAAGAAGAGTATGACTCTGACACCTGATTATTAGCTTCAAACCCAGCTGTGCATTTACTATTTATGCGACTTGTCTTTTTTCCCAGTGTTTTACCAGGGCATTGCCTGAACCATAGTAGATGCTACACAAATGTTGGCTTAATTATTGATGGCCGCCCCACAAAACTCTTAGTAGCCAGACTGCCTCTGACTCAACGATATTTGTGAACAGCCCTAGGTGATCCATTAGTTCAAATTTATCCTTGTTTTTAATGCTAGGCCTAAAATTGATCAGTGATTCTGGGCTGTTCTAGGAAGATCCAGATTATAAGCACATTCCTTGGCTTTACAGAGCAGAGGTCTGAAAGCTGTGTTCTAGGAAGATCCAGATTATAAGCACATTCCTTGGCTTTACAGAGCAGAGGTCTGAAAGCTGTGTTCTAGGAAGATCCAGATTATAAGCACATTTCTTGGCTTTACAGAGCAGAGGTCTGAAAGCTGTGTTCTATAGCTCGAGGGTTCTTTGGATGCAATTTAGGGCCACTGAGGGGTGAGAAAGAAGTTGAGTGCAGTAAGCTCTGAGTCCCTGCACACCTTAGCTTTAGTAGTAATAACACTAACAAGCACATAGACATCATTTGCTGCATAACAGGCCCCGCTCTCACCACTTTACGCAAATGAATTTTATCCCCATGACAACACTAAGTGCAAAATATGATTGTTCTCACTTGGGGAAACTGAGACCCAAGGTCAGCAAGTGGCTTGTTCAAAGTTGCATGAAGACCAGTTCTACTCTGGGAGCTTGTGGTCCAGCGGCCAAGACAGATACAGAACAAATAAAGCATTGGGATGCATTTTTGGAAAGGAGATGCCTACAGCCTAGTGGGGAAAATAGCAAGGGGTTCTTCCTTTCCGTGGAACTCGGAAGGGCTTCCCTGGAGAAATGATGTTTAATCTGAGCTGGGGAAAGCAGTAAGAACTAGATAAGGAATGGAATTATTTCCGGACCAAAGGAATGGCATGTGGAAAGGGCCCACTCAAGAAAAGGAGCTCTGCCCGGACTCCTTTAGGTGTCCTATAGGTGTGACAGTGGCTCACACCTATAGTCCCAACTCTTTGGGAGGCCAAGGTGGGTGGATCAGTTGAGTCTAGGAGTTTGAGACCAGCCTGGCCAACATGGTGAAACCCCATCTCTAGTAAAACTACAAAAATTAGCCGGGTGTGGTAGCACATGCCTGTATTCTCAGTTACTTGGGAGGCTGAGGCAGGAGACTCACTTGAACCAGCGAGGCAGAGCTTGCAGTGAGCTGAGATCACGCCACTGAACTCCAGCCTGGGCAACAGAGTGAGACTCTGAGGAGAAGAGGAAGAGGAAGAGGAAGAGGAAGAGGAAGAAAGAAGAAGAAGAAGAAGAAGAAGAAGAAGAAGAAGAAGAAGAAGAAGAAGAAGAAGAAGAAGAAGAAGAAGAAGAAGAAGAAGAAAAAGAAGAAGAAGAAGAAGAAGAAGAAGAAGAAGAAGAAGAAGAAGAAGAAGAAGAAGGAGGAGGAGGAGGAGAAGGGGAAGGGGGAGTTCGGGAAAGCAGCTGAAGTCCAGGGGGTGAGGGACAATGCCCACAGGAGTGGACAAGGCAGCAAAGAATGAAGCCCCTGCAGCCAGAGCCCGGAGCCGCCAGCTCTGCTGCAGGTCAGCTTGCTTGCCTCCAGGTCTCTGTGGTCCTGGGTTGCCTGGTCTCTGGATTTATTTCCATGTTCTTATCAACGTTTCCTTCAAGGATAGAAAAATGGGCCTCATGGAATATTTCCAGGAAAAATTAAAAATAGATGTGATTCATAAGTAACACAAGAGCACAAACCCTTAAATCTGTGTAACAAACCTGGATTGTCCTTCTACCACATGCTTCGCGGCATTCTTTCATAGAAAAGTGAATTCCTACAGGTTGCTCCCCAAAAAACCATCCTCCAATCAGTCTATTATATCATTTCATTTAAAAAAAAGCATTAAAATTTTCCAAAGCTGTTGGGTTTTTTATTTTTTGTAAGCTTTCTTGTAAATAAAGACTTTTTTAGGACTTATTCAGTCATCTTGGGTAATGAATTAATGTTTTCATTCAAGATCTTAAAAATATGACAAACATATATAAAGCAAATATGTTACATTTTGAGTTACAGTCAGCCCATAGACTGAACTAATAAAATAGCCTTAATAGAAAAGATTTTATACTTCTGTTCTTCCTTTATTTTACTTAAATGTTCTATGCCCAAATCATTTATTTTGCCTTTAAAACTAGGCAGTGGAAGTCCAGTACCTGCCTTGGGGTCTGGTGGGAGGAGCCTCACTCTCTGCTCAGAGGGAGAGTTCCAGGGCCTTTGCCACCAACTAGCTAGGTGATTGTAGTGAGTTGGCTGATATGTATGACCTTAAGAGACCCACTCTCATTTAAAGTAGAAATTTAAAAATATCCACAAACCAAAACCCTAGCAATTAACCTGGATTCAATACAAAAAGTATTCACTGGCTCCGTGCCCCGTGCCCACAACTGTACTGCATCCTTTAAAAACGCCACTCTCTTCCTGGAGCAGGACTCACCCAACTCCCTTGAAAGTTTCTGATCTTAGGAAAGGAAGAAAACCTACTCACTTCCACTTTCCCATGCCCACTCCCATCAACACTTTAAATTCTGTACAGAGAAAAGAATGTATGCATTAAGAGCAGTCAATTTGTAAGCCTTGCCCGCTTCTGCTATAGGAGCTGATGTTTGGCTTGTGCCTACTCACGTGTTTACCTTCATCACAACTGCCAAGGGAAAGAGGGAAGTTGGGGAAAGAGGGAAAAAGGAAACAGGAGAGTGAGTCTTCATTAGAGCTGCTGTGTCCCGGGACACACTCCGGAACCACAGGTGAGCTGAGTCCCGGGACTCTTGGAAATGGCATCGGCAATGACCAGCCTGCACTGATCCCTGCATGGACCTGGCATTCAGTCACCTGCTTGTATCCTGGGACTACATCCAGTGCAAAGGAATCAGTGTTGAAGGGCAGAAAGCAACCACATTTCTCCCACCAAATTTTTGGAGGAAGGACATTAGGAACTAGTAAAATTATTTTGGCTTATCATAAAAAGAATTATGTGTTTTTTAAAAGAACTGTTTTAATGATAGGTTTAACATTTTTATCTGAATTATAAGCATTCATGCACCTGCACACTTCAATACATTCATAAAAACCCAAGAGCAATACAAAGCCTTGAATAATAGCAGCAGCTGGCATACATTTTTTTTGCCATTCTTCTCTCAAAAACATAGTCCTGATTATGTATAGATAATAATGCATGTTATTCACCTTTCTACCAGAAAATTAAGAGAGTTAACTAAAATACGTGATTTATAGGGCCATTCCTGAATAGAAAATAAAAGAAGCTTTCACATTTATAAAAATAGAGCCTGCAAAATTGAATAAGGTTCAGATATTCCTCATTTGAAAGAACATTTTAAAACCTAATAATATCAGTATAACGTCACATGGTCTTTGAAGAGAAGTTTTACATCTGATGTATCCTTGAAAACCCCTGGAACCTAGCAATATTACTTGGTGAATATTGGTTAAATAAATGAATAAACCACAAAACAAAAAGCTCCCCACACACACACACACACACACGATAATGAAGGCCATTAAACACTGGAATCAGGAGCTGCAAGAAGCCAAGTTAGAAAAAACTTACAAGATAAATTATAGTAATCCTCCAGTTTCCATGGGTGTACATGTTCCTAGAGGATTTCTGTTAAAGATACAGATAACTCTCCATCACTGGCCGCTCATAGTAGATCTTGATTCAGTAAGTCTGGTGCCGAACCCAGGACTCTGCATTTTAACTAGGCCCCTAGGAGTCCCACCATAAGTTGAGGAGCGTCACTTTAGTGCAGAGTTCAACAATTCAAAGCATGGTCTACTGATGAAAGTGCCTTGGCCGGGCGCGGTAGCTCACATCTGTAATACCAGCACTTTGGGAGGCTGAGGCCGAGGGATCACCCTGAGGTCAGGAATTTGATACCAGCCTGGCCAACATGGCAGAAAACCCATCTCTACTAAAAATACAAAAATTAGCCAGGCATGGTGGCCGGTGCCTATAATCCCAGCTACTTGGGAGGCAGAGGCAGGTGAATCGCTTGAACCCAGGAGGCAGAGGCTGCAGTGAGCTGAGATCGTGCCACTGCACTCCAGCCTGGACAACAGAGCGAGACTCCACCTCCAAAATAAAAAATGAAAAATATAAAAAGAAAGTGTCTCCCTGGGGCTGAGCTGCCAAGGCTCAGCCCCCAGGGCTACCACCTCTTGATTTCATACCGCTGGGCAAAGACTTCATCTCTGGGTGCTTCAGTTTCCATATCTGCAAATTTGGCCACAAGGAAAGCAGCTGTCTACTAATTGATTATTAAAGTAGCTAAAACCATACAGTGTTAGGTACAGTACAGATATAGGCCTTAAGTCATCCTAAAACTGATATGAGGAGTCGGTTTACTTGTACATCATCTCTTAAACACAAAATGTGCCTGGGCTGAATCGTGTCCCCCAAAATCTCATAAGTTGAAGTCCTACCCCTAGCATCTCAGAGCATGACCATATTTGGAGATGGGGTCTTTATGGGAGTGATTAAGAAAAACTGAGGTTATTGGGGTGAGCCCTAATCTAATGTGACTGGTGTCCTTACAAGATAAGAAAATTTGGACACAGACAGAAATACACAGAGGGAATTCTGCACAATATCAACTCTTTCCTGGGTCTCCAGTCTGCCAACCTGCCCTACAGATATCAGCCTTGCCAACCATCACAATCCCAAGAGCCAATTCTTAAAATAAATCTAGAGAGATGAATGACAGATGATACAGACAGAGATACAGAGATACAGCCTATTGCTTCTGTTTCTCTAGAGAACCCTAATACAGCCTCTGAAGATAATAAAAGTGATGTTTCTTGGATACTTCTAATTCTTTCCAAAAGTAACTACTCTGCAGTAAGCCTCTAAAAGGATGGAGAGGGTCGGAGCAGCTGAGAGTCCCAGAGGGTGTACTATGCAGTGGGCTGCTCTTCGTTTCCCCCTGAACCCAGATCCCACCCAACTCCCAATCTCTAGTTCTGCTCAGTGTTCTTCAGCCCTCTGAGGCTGTTTACATGTAGGACCCACTGCAAGTGAGTCCTCTGAGGGTGCTGATGTGTGTTGCGGGAAGTCAGGGACCCCAAATGGAGGGACCCGCTGAAGCCATGACAGAGGAACACAAATCGTGAAGACATTTATTAGTTCCCCAAATTAATACTTAAAATTTATTA
Organism: Macaca mulatta; assembly: GCF_049350105.2. Classification (NCBI taxonomy): domain Eukaryota; kingdom Metazoa; phylum Chordata; class Mammalia; order Primates; family Cercopithecidae; genus Macaca; species Macaca mulatta. The sequence goes on from NC_133413.1 coordinate 63,033,091, forward strand.
ACCACCTCTGAAGCCACCTCTGAACATAAATTGTGAAGATTTCATGGACATTTATCACTTCCCCAATCAATACTCTTATAATTTCCTGTGCTTGTCTTTAATCTCTTAATCCTGTCATCTTCGTAAGCTGTTGCCTCAGGACCCCGTGATGATTGCATTAACTGCACAAATTGTTTGTAAAGCACGTGTGTTTGAACAATATGAAATCTGGGCACCTTGAAAAAAGAACAGGATAACAGCGATGTTCAAAGAACAAGGGAGATAACCATTAGGTCTGACTGCCTGGAAGCTGGGCAGAACAGAACCATATTTCTCTTATTACCGAAAACGGGTAAGAGAAATATCGCAGAATTCTTTCCCCAGTAAGGAATATTAACAATTAACAGCCCTGGGAAAAGAATGCATTCCCGGGGGGGCTCTAAAATGGCCACCCTAGGAATGTCTGCCTTATGCAGATGTAAATAGGGATGAAACACGTCCTCGTCTCCTGCAGCGCCCCCAGGCTTGCTAGGATTAGGAAATTCCAGCCTGGCGAATTCTAATCAGACTGGTTCTCTGCTCTTGAACCCTGTTAAGATGTTTATCAATGACAACACGTGCGCAACTGGACATGGAAGTTCATTAGTGATTCTAATTTCACCCTGACCTTGTGATCTCGCCCTGACCTTCTGCCTCATGATCTTTTGTTGCCCTTGAAGCATGTGATCTCTGTGACCCACACCCTGTTCTTACACTCCCTCCCCTTTGATAATTGCTGATTTTTTGTTGGTTTTATGGCTCAAGGGGCACCACGGAACCTGCCAACATGTTATGTCTCCCCTGGACACCCAGCTTTAAAATATCTCTCTTTTGTACTCTTTCCCTTTATTTCTCAGACCAGCCGACACTTAGGGAAATAGAAAAGAACCTACGTTGAAATATCAGGGGCTGAATTTCCCCCGATAGATGTGGCTTCTGCTTTTCGAGATTTATCTAGGTAGAGCTGAGCTGTATGGGGCATCTTCCTGGACTTGGATATTGAGGTCTTCCGCTCCTCGCTCCTAACCACTCTCACCCCACAGCCCCACCAAGCCATGAAAGCCAGTCATCAAGACTTGGGGCACTGTTATTTTTACTATCAAAACCACCTTCTTGGCTGGGAGTGGTGGCTCGCACCTGTAATCCCAGCACTTTGGAAGGCTAAAGCAGATGAATGACTTGAGGCCAGGAGTTCAAGACCAGCCTAGGCAACATAGTGAAACCCTGCCTTTACAAAAGATACAAAAATTAGGCAGTTGTGGTGGTGCATGCCCGTGGTCCTAGCTACTCAGGAGACTGAGGTGGGAGGGTCTCTTAAGCCCAGGAGGTGGAGGTTACAGTGAGTCGAGATTGTATCACTACACTCCAGTCTGGGCAACAGAGCAAGACTCTATCTCAAAAACAAACAAACAAAAAAGTCTTCTTTCATTCTGAAGGCAGCAGACCCAGGTTGTCTGCAACCTGTTTGATTTAGAAGCACATTGAGCCTGCACCTCTGCTCCTGGTTTATTTAGGTAGATCTCTCCAGCCCTAGAAGTTCTCCTCTGTGCCTGTGCAGATGTGCTTTACTTTGGAGGTTGCCTAACCTGAGCTAGGGAAGATGTCCCAGGTCCCCAAAATAAACATTCTAGACAAAAATAATTGAATTCTGAAACATATATGAAAATATTTGAAATGCTTCTTGAGACAATTTTGTTGTGACTATACATTGCAAACAATTACGGTGGCTTATTCACCTAAATCTCCTCAGCATCTAGTTTGTCGTGAGTGGATACTCAGGAGAGATTTAAGGGATGTGGAATGTCTGAAGGAATGAATGGGATTTACCTCTGTAATTACAACACACCATAATGATCCAGAAGTAAACTGAGCTTTGCTTTCTATCCTTTAAGTCTAGGAAGCTGCAGGATTTCCCAATTTTCACTATAGCCATTAATATGTAAATTGCCTGTCCATTTATTTAATAAAATGGTAGAATAGGAGAGCTGTGCTTTATAAAAACTTGTCTAAAGTGAACATAATCATATAGAATAAACACCTACCTGAAAACCATAAGAAAAAATAAGTTTCCAAATCCCTTGCTAAGAGTAGTCAAGTAAACTCCAGGTATCAATGTATTAACTTTATTTTTTAAATAATATGCTCTTGTCTGGATTGGAGTACATATTTCTTTAGAGGATCCAACCTTTACCATAGTTTTAAGAGAATAATGATTTGTATCACTAGAGGGAGACACAGTTTGCCAAAAAGCTATTACCAGGCAGAACTGAAAACTTTCCAGTTTTAAGACTGAAACAACAAGAAATAAAGCTGCTACATATTGTTTCCCATATTCATATCACTGTGATTTTAACAAGTTCAAAACTAGAATTATTGAAAACAATAGGCTAATTTTTTCTGTCTGAAATAATATTGAAACTGTGAATCAAAGGTAGAAATGGACATTGTCAAACTTTAGTGAAACACTAAAATTCAAACATGACAACATTGAAATACCAGAATTTTTCAACTATTTCAAGACAATAAAAATCGGTACACAAAGATTGTATCTATGTGCTTAAGTGTCTGCCTCTGTGAACAGCTGCTTTTCTAACATAAAAATGAATTCATCTAAATCTCTCTCCCAGGTAAAGAAGTCAGAGTTGAATTCCATACTTACATCACAACACAAAATGGAAGACTTGACTTTTAGACCTTGGTATAACAGTAAAATGTTAGATTTCTACTTCTTAATTAAAGAACAACAAACATGCTTTTTTTTTTTTTTGGTGTATGTATAGTACATGTACTTGTGTTTAAACCACAGTTCAGTGAAACTAAAATGTGATTATGTTTCAAGCAGATGGGCTTGTTTTGTTTTGTTTTTTACTAATTTACATTTACATTTCCTACCTGGATTCTGAAGACATTTGAAATTGTTTTTATTATTCTCATTTTATAGGAAGAAAATTAAGGCAGAGCTATTTGAAGTAACTTCTCATAGACACAAAAGAAGCATGAGGTCCCAAGCCCAGATCTTTGGTTACTAGTTTCACATTCTTGTTATCCAACAAGGTAGCCATGAAAATTGTGCTAGAAACCCAGGAATTGGAAAGAGAAGACTACAAAGTTTTAGGAGAAGCAGCAGCATTCTTCCCTAAGATTGGGGCCAGAGAAATAAAATTTGGAAGATAGCTTGTTTCTAGCTTCATGATCTTCTGTGATTTAGCAGTGTCAATGTAATTCAACATACCACTAGTTTCTTTTTCTTTTTCTTTTTCTTTTTTTTTTTGAATGGAGTCTCTGTCGCCCAGGGTGGAGTGTGGTGGTGTCATCTCAGGTCACTGCAACCTCTGCCTCCCGGGTTCAAGAGATTCTCCTACCTCAGCCTCCTGAATAGCTGGGATTACAGGCACGCGCCATCACACCCAGTTAATTTCTGTATTTTTTTAGTACAGACAGGGTTTCATCATGTTGGTCAGGCTGGTCTTAAACTCCTGACCTCATGATCTGCCTGCCTCAACCTCCCAAAGTGCTAGGATTACAGGTATGAGCCACTGCACACAGCCTTACCACTCTTTTCTATAGGCAATTTTTTCTAAGGAATCTCATAGACAATTCTTTTGGAAATTGTAGAGCACAGTTGGGAAAAAAAAAACAGGAATACTATGTAAATCTCTTTATTGAGGATCCAAGAGCAGAACAAACTCTATGGAAGCCAAAGGGACCAATACGGACTGGACATTTGAATTTTTAATGCCTATCTGAAAAAAAGTTTAGGTTTTGAAGCAGCTTGGCATCTGTAAGAGATCTTTACCTACAAAAGGCAAAAAGTATAGTTAAGAAGTGATGCAGTTAGAAGTCCACACCCTGGTGAACAACCGGTTATTATAATAATAATAATAATAATATCATCCAACACTAGCTTAGAATGGCCTCCCTAGCTCGTTCCTCACCAATGACTCCTGTCCCTTTCTCACCACTTTTTGTGTATCCTTCTACTGTTCTAGACCAATTCTGTCCTCTTTCTCCAGATCATTCTGTTCTTCACTGCCCCTTCTGTATTTACTGAAATATGTTTTCTTTAACCCTGGTATTTGTTCTACTTATTGAATGAAACATCAGTTTCCGTTGTTCATTTTTAAATATTGGTTAGAGATTTACTATATCTCTTCTAAAAACTAAAGTTCTTTCTTTCTGTTGTATGTCGTACCAATCAATTCTTTTTTTTCCAATGATTCAATGACCTGCAATGAAAATCATTCCCTTGCCCCATCCTTTCTCTTTCAAACTCTTATCATCATGACTGACATTCAGCTGTCTGCTGTTAGCAGCACTCACTTTTTCTTAGGCCACTGTATTTCCAGGGAGATCACGGAGAGAAATGCAAACTTATAAGAATAGGTGGTGGCAAAAGTACACCCACAGCCACAGCGATTCACTTCCATGAATGTCACTGAGATCTTTGGGATTCCATAGGAAACAACTGAAGCAAAGTCCTGATGCCCAGAAGCCAGCCCCAAAGAAATGCCCTCCTATAACTGGAGCTTTTGAAGTAAAGAGAGTGCAGGCACTGTTAGTGCCATACAGTAAGTCCTCCACGGGAGCAGCTCCTGGTGTGGTGAGTGGTGTGAGGTGTCCTCACTGGGACAGAGAACACCCTTGCACTTGATGCTTCCCAACACCGATGCTGCAATTGTCGGGATCACCACCGCATCAAGAACAGGCTGCTAATCCTCCCAAAAGCTGTCATGAGAAAGCCAAATTTGCCACAGTGTCATTTGTGCAAGGATAATGACATCATATTTTATGTCATTTGCAGCCTTAGTTTGTGATTACATGCATGGAAAGAAAAAAAAAAAAACAGAAAGTATACTTGGCAGGAATTATGGCACAAGCTGAGTTCTAGCTGTCCTCTCCTTGGAAACATCTTTCAGTTTTCACAATGAGCCACTGCTGACTGCTTCCTGACACTGCCAAGTACTAAGATGTGAAGTTGCACGGGTTCCTGGGTCCCTTCCCTTGTTACTTCTCAGGCATTTGAAACACTGCTGTGATCGTGACCGTAACCAGCCTCTGTCAGCACTATTCCCTGCACTCGAGAAATGGTGTTTCCTAAGGTTTGGCTAAAGAGAAAATGCAACCAATCAATAAAATGTTTAAGTGCTAGTATTTTATAAAATACTGAGGGGAAGAAAACTTTACCTGAGTATAAAAACTCAGTTTACTCATAAAACCACAGCAGCACTGTGTTAGAACTGCCGGTCCTTTATTAGCTGAGTAGCAATGGTACACTTTAGCCAGGGCAAGGGAAGAAGGGACGTACATTTGAGTCTGTAATTACATCCATTTTAGAATGGTTTCTTGTCTTCCCTGGGAAATATTCCAAGTCAGATGTCAAAGGACAGCTGTTTTACTCCAGATGTTTTTGGAGATCGCCAACGTACATTTAGATTGAGAGTCAAGACACAGGAATTTAAAAAACATAAAATGGCTCTTTTATGATGCATTTAAATTAATTTCTTTTAGTATTTAGAACAAAAGGAAGAACAGATGGTGTAGATGTAGTTTAAAGTGAGAGCCATTAAAATAATCTTAGCCAGAAAGAGAGTTTTCCATAACAGGAATTCATGAACCATAAGATTTTAAGCAAATTTTTTAAATGGCTCATACAATAAGAGACTATATCATTTCAATTGTATTTCATACACTAAACTGATATGTAATAAGTACACTCAGGATTTCAATATTATGTTAGAGTACTAAAAATTATGAAATGTCCAGAAAAAAGAGTAACTGAAAAAAGATAAAATTACACATTGTTTTCTTCAAGAGTACACTCAGATTTTATAATTTTTCAGTTTTAAATATCCAATCATTAGTCCCCAGTTTATATAATTTGTATATGTCTTATATTCGTGGAAAGAAAAGGAATACATTTTAATGTAATAAAGTTATTTATGGCTTCTAGGCTTTAAATTACCTAGTTCTTTCCTTAACATTGCACATTTTTAAAAGAAGATGGTAGCAATTCACATTATTTCCATTGATAAAGTGATTTGTACCTCCAAATATGGCAATTTCTTACAAACCCATAAAAATGTGTGTATGTACATAATTTAACATACGTACACTTATGTAATACTTTAACTCCCTTTCACGAATAGGACACATGCATTGTATCAAGAAGAGTCCTGCCGCATGACACAAACCCTACAGCTATTGAACTTCAAATACCGAGTCAGTAATTTTTGGCTAACAGATTCGGACAACAGTTATAATCTTATTGATAACTCCCAACGAGAGAACAATTGTTAGTGATGATAATGGAGCCAGAGTTTAATGAAGGTGGCGGGGGCTGGTCCAGTAATAATAGCTCAGGCATAAAGTTTAAACCTCTTTATTGCGTAGCTGACCCCAATTACATCCCAAGACAAATAACACCGTTTACTCAAACACCTGATGCCAAATGTAGCCACTTCAAATTTCTCCCTCATAGGAGCCTCTGATCATTTCAGGAGTATTTGAACAATGGACATTAATTGTCAGTTTTGTATTTGATATACTGGACCTCTCTGAAGTTGACTGAAGTATTTTTTAAATGTCTTGGTTTATTGAGAATGATTTTTAAAAAGCATTTTAAAAGCACTTCCCTTAACTCATCCATGTAAAAAAAAAAAAAACATATATATATATATATATATATAATGTTTTAATGATGTCACAAGCCAAGGTGGAGATTAGGCACATGATGAACAGTTCATGCAAAATGCAGTGTGCTCTCTAATGGCACCTGAGTGCCCTGGTTACATCAAAATAGAGTGATAACTGTATTTATTTCAGAAATGATAACATTATTCAAAATGTGAAGAATTACCATTTGGTACTAACACAGAGCATTTGAACACTGCAAGAATTGCTTTGAACTAAAGCACAGAAAATATATATTTTTTTCTTTTTTTGACGTGGAGTCTCACTCTGTCACCCAGGCTGGAGTGCAGTGGTGCGATCTTGGTGCACGCCACTGCGTCCGGTTAATTTTTGTGTTTTTAGTAGAGAGAGGGTTTCATCATGTTGGCCTGGCTGATCTTGAACTCCTGACCTTAGGTGATCCACCCACCTCGGCCTCCCAAAGTGCTGAGATTACAGGTGTAAGCCACCATGCCCAGCTGAAAGTATTTTTAATTCAAGATTTCTGGAAGACAAGACCCCAGGTCATTTATCTCAGTAATGCTATTTTACATAAACAACAAAAATCTGGGATCTAGCTCTGGAATCTGGCTGACAGAGTTTGCAATCCCTGCGAGGTGATTTTGGACGTGGTACTTATCCTTGCTATGCTGTTTTCTCATCTATAAAACAGAGCCATAATGCACCTGTTTCAAATGAGTTCATGTGTGTAAGGAACCTGGCACTGTATCTGTTTCATAGGAGTGTCAAGCTATATTATTATTATTAGGATTATCAATAGAAAAATGGCTCTGCACTCATTCAACTGAATAAAGCACACTATTCTTATTTAATGAAGTGCAGGGACAAGCCCTGGACCAAGCCCATATTCTTATCCTCTGCCTACAGTCTACAGAGAAAAAGACAGGAACTCAGTGACGGCAGTACTGGCTTATGGGAGAGTGCTGTCCCTTGGGACAGGAGGGCAGGAAAGAGCATCTTGACAAAATCAAATATACCTGTGGATCAGCAGATGTACCATTGCCCAAACGGGAACACATTGCCTTTCCCCATGACAGTTATGAGTATTGCTACACAATTTATCCACTCATGATGTTTTGGATTGGGTTAAGCCTACTAAACTGGCCTACTAGTCCACTTTGCTCCCCAGATCGTTTTCTGTCATTCAACACCCATTGGATTTTTCTCTCCCTTAGAATTGTGTTGTTTATTTTGATCTTACCTTGTGAAAAGTCTAACCTGAAATGTCCTCGAGCTAGAGCACAAGGGTTTAAATGTCAACCTAAGCTTTTTTTTTTTTTTTTAAAGGAACAATATCAAACAGGATGAAATAACTAAAGAAATCTAGACTGAATCCTTGGTCTAACCTGAAAGCAATATCAAAAGACAGGATGATTTGTGAAGGTGCTTCCTGGCTATAGAATGCTCAATTGTATTCAAAGTTAAAGAAGTTGAAGGAAGTAAATAAGGCAGTGCTAGGATATGACAAAGAGAACAAGGAATGAATACTCAGCACAAGAGTGCTGGAAGGTCTCCAGTGCACACAGGTGAACACCAGGGTGTCCACCTCGTCCCTACTGCACGGGACTGCCCTGGTTTCAGCACTGAAAGCCTCGCAGCCTGGGAACTCCCCTGAGTCCCAGGCAAACCGGAAAGGTTGGTCACCCTCAAAATACGTATATGTTTGCTTGTCTCTTTTCCCTGGATATTTTTTTCCTTACAATAGTTTATTAGTTTGTTCATTTCGCTAGTATTTTTTCCAAGGCTCCAAGATTCCAGGCCTCCTGGTAGGTGCTGCAGACACAGTGGCCCATCACAGACAGACTGTGTCCCTGCTTTTATACAGCTTACGTCCCGTGAAGGAGGCACAGGTAACCAAGCAACCACACGCCAAAAAGAGGGAAGTGTTACAAAGATAATAAAATTCAGCTCATGAGACAGAGTCACTTCTCAGGGTGGTGAGGCTCAGAGGCAGCATTTGAGCCCTGGATGATAGGAAGAAGCCAGCCATGTGAATAGCAGGGGAAGGACATCACAGGCAAAGCGGACAAGGCAGAAGCCAGGGGAAAGCTTGTGGCAGGCATACTGGAAGGCAGGCCACTGGGGTGGGACATCAGTGGGTTGTGGGGGCCTGATAGCAGAGGACTTTCATAGGTGGGTTAAGGGCTTTGGATCTTACTCTAACTGCATTGGAGGGTACTGGAGAGTTTGAAGCAAGGAAATGTAAGGGATAAAGAGGTTCATATGATCCAATTTGCTTTTTTGTAAATCTCCCTGTTGAGTATATGAACAATGGGGCACAGGAGGATAAAAGTGGAAGGAAGGGGACCGGGCAGAAGGCTACTGTAGCCCACAGGGTGATGCCTGCCTAGGTCAGTGGTTCTCAGATGAATCCGGACCAGGTGCATCAGCAGCACCTGAAACCCTCCAGAAATGCAAGTTTTGAGGCCTCACCTCGGAACAGCAGAGTCAGCATCCCTGAGCCAGCCCAGCCATCCATGATGCAGCAAGCCTTTCAGGTGACTCTGATGCAGCGGAAGCGTGAGGACTTCTGGCCCAGGGCCAGGGCTTGGAATGCATTAAAAACACTGGTGCTGTGGTGGACCTTAAACTGACTAAGTCAGAATTGTTGAAAAAGAGATTTCTGGGGACAGTGGCTAATTTGGGCGGTGGAGAAAGGGTAAGTATTTAGGAGCAACCTGAGGCCTTTCCCTTAGGCAGCTGGGCAGAGGCTGGTGATCAGTTGTAACTGCTTTCCATCCTCCTCTCTCCACTTCACTCACCTGTCATGCCAGAAGGATTCTTCTAAAATACGAATGGATCAAGCCACTAACTCATGTTAAAATAATTTTTTCTCCCTTTCCAGAAACCCCACTATTAACACAGCTAACTCTTCATCCGCAAAGATTGTGGCTCCAATCCCCAAATCAAAAACATGCTAGGCCGGGCCCGGGGGCTCACGACTGTAATCCCACTGAGGTGGGTGGATCATGAGGTCAGGAGATGGAGACCATCCTGGCTAACACAGTGAAACCCCATCTCTACTAAAAGAAATACAAAAAAATCAGCCAGGTGTCTTGAGGGGCACCTGTAGTACCAGCTACTCGGGAGGCTGAGGCAGGAGAATGGAGTGAACCCAGGAGGTGGAGCTCGCAGTGAGCCGAGATGCACCACTGCACTCCAGCCTGGGTGATAGAGTGAGACTCCGTCCCAAAGAAACAAAAAAGAAAGACACATGCTAGGTGTTTTGGCAGATGGAATTTAATACAGGGAACTAGTTTCACAGGCTTTAGAGGAATAAAAGAGTGAACAGCTGCAATAGCCCAGAGATCAGGCCTGTGGAAAGCAACTTCCTTGCCCCAGGGCTAGAGGAACAAAGCCTCAGTGTGGGAAGCTCTGATGGGGCCCTGCATGGGGCTGGGTGCTTCCTTGAAAGGGAGGAACCCACAGAGCAGAGTGAAAACCTGAGAATGGGCATGCTTCACCTCTTAGGGGACACAGGAGGGTGATTTCAGGAATGCCCAGAGAAGAAAGATGTTAACAGCCACCACCAGAGCATGCTGACAGGATGGCCCATGACCCTGCTTCCTGTTCTGCTGGCCAGCCTCCCTATAGGCCCCACTATTGGCAGATGCTAACAGGGATCCTCTGTCTGAGGACCAAGGTGGTTTGCAGACTTCCTTCCCCAGCATCCCAGATCCTTGAGGACAGCATTGGAGTTGAGAATTAGGAACTGCATGACTGGCACACAGAATAAAGGATGCTTCCTCTAGGATCTCTTCCCTGATCCTCACCCTGGACCAAAGTCGGTCCTCCTACACTTGTTCCCATGGCACTGTCGAGCCTTTCCCTCCTAGAGTTATCCTCACGGAGCTACCAGTCTCCCCTGTTGGTCCCCAGGTTCTGTTAAGGGCAGAGACTGCGCCAGACTTCAATACCTGGGGGAAAATAAATGCTAATCAGTGTTTTCTCAGTGCCTGCACTCATGTCTTGGCACAACAGGCAATTATAAATGTTTGTTGAATGTGCTAGGCATTGTAACAAGCAGCGTAAATATAGAGATGAATAAAAGGAGAAACTGGCCGGGCGCGGTGGCTCAAGCCTGTAATCCCAGCACTTTGGGAGGCCGAGACGGGCGGATCATAAGGTCAGGAGATCGAGACCATCCTGGCCTACACGGTGAAACCCCATCTCTACTAAAAAATACAAAAAACTAGCCGGGCGAGGTAGCGGGCGCCTGTAGTCCCAGCTACTCGGGAGGCTGAGGCAGGACAATGGCGTAAACCCGGGAGCGGAGCTTGCAGTGAGCTGAGATCCGGTCACTGCACTCCAACCTGGGCAACAGAGCGAGACTCCATCTCAGAAATAAATAAATAAATAAATAAATAAATAAATAAATGGAGAAACTTCTTCAGGAACTAGTAGACCACTGAGAAAAAAATCAAGCACCATGTCTGATCTTTAGAAAAATAAAAACAACACCAATAAGCATTTTGTTTTTATAACATTCCATTAGGCAAGTTTTCATTCACTGGATATGTTAAATAGACAAACGAAAGGCTTTCCTAGAAGAGCTAAAATACTCTAAAATCACAGTGTGCTTAGGAGCTTCATAATACCATATAAGAATGTAATACACCAGGCTAGCATGTGAAAAGAATGAGCATCCTACTAGACCACAGCTCCACCCAGGACGATTCCATGCGAATCTCCCCACTGCCACACCCTGCCAAGTCTCAGCTCTCAAGCCCAGCATTCAAGATTCCTTACAAATGGGCCCCTATCTGCTGTGCCAACCTGATCCCGCTGCACAGCCTAATTAATTTGCATATTATTCCCTGAACATATCAGGAGCAATCATCCCATGTCTGGTTCTTTGCCTACCGAATAAAAATTTTGTCGAGCAAGAAGTTATTTTGATATAAAGGTAGACATCAATATTTGTTTTCCCCAAGTATCTACATAGTCATGGAATAAACAATCTCTTCACTAGGAATTTTACATGCCCTTTTTAATATATTGACAATTCCCCCTTTGAGTCCCTGTCTACTTCTGGGTGTTCCATTGTGTGCTGTGTATCATTTACCTCCTTTGGCACAAGCTATGAACTATTTTCATTGCTGCAGCTCTCAAACCTATGAGGCTGTGACGCCGCCCCTTACTTAGGATCCTTAGGATCTTTAACCAGACATGTTCCTTGCATCAGGATTAACTAGAAAACCACTTGTAATCTCATTTGTTTCAACTATAGCAAGAGTTGCTTTTAAAAATCCTTACTTTTGGCCGGGCACGGTCGCTCATGCCTGTAATTCTAGCACTTTGGGAGGCTGAGGCGGGCGGATCACGAGGTCAGGAGTTTGAGACCAGCTTGCCCAACATGGTGAAACCCTGTCTCTACTAGCAAAAAATTAGCCTGGTGTGGCGGCATGTGCCTGTAATCCCAGCTACTCAGGAGGCTGAGGCAGGAGAATCGCTTGAATCCGGGAGGCAGAGGTTGTAGTGAGCCAAGATCACACCACTGCAGTCCAGCCTGGGGGACAGAGTGAGACTCTGTCTCAAAAAGAAAAAAAAATCCTTACTTTTCCACCTCTAGATAGATAGAAAACTTAAATGCAAACACTGCATTTTGTTCTTTCTCATATTCTTCCATAGGATCCACGCTCTATGAGACTGCTCCATGCCAAACTGCTGAAAGAAAAATCAAAAAGCTACTTGTAAAAGTAAATTTAAAGATGTATTATTTCCTTAGCATGAAAACATAATTCCTTAACACAAAATTAGATGAACAAGCTGACTGGAATGAGACTTAACCTCAACAGGAAATAAATGAAGCGGGCTCACAGAGCCAAGCAGTCTGCAGAGGAGTGCGGGTCAGGGAGGCATTCTATCCTATCATGTTGGAGTGCTGCTTGATCTACAGCTGCTCCAAGATGCTCTCTCAGAAACACTGGCTAGGAACAGCATTTTTCACTTTTGTGTTATGCATGAGTCACACATGCATACATGCACACGCACACACACACACGCATACGCACACCACCACCACCATTTCTACTGTTGCAGTGGCCAAGTTCAATGACTATGACATTCTCAACATAAAAATAAACTTGAAATCTTGGAAAATACACTACTCCACTTCTCTCCATAGTTGAACTAGATGACAACCTATTCTAGTTCTATTGCTAGAATCCAAGCCGCATGTGTAGGTATGTCTGCCTGTGTAGTAAGAGCAGTTGATTTTACACACCGGCACCAGGGCACTAGAAACTAAAAGGCTTGGCTGGGAGCCGTGGCTCATACCTGTAGTCCCAGCACTTTGAGAGGCCAAGGCAGGTGGATCACCTGAGGCTGAGAATTTGAGACCAGCCTGGCTAAGATGAAGAAACCCCGTCTCTACTAAAAATACAAAAATTACAAAATTAGCCAGGCGTTGTGGTGTATGCCTGTAATCCCAGCTACTGGGGAGGCTGAGGCAGGAGAATTGCTTGAATCTGGGAGGCGGAGGTTTGTGGTAAGCCTAGACCACACCATTGCACTCCAGCCTGAACAACAAAAGCGAAACTCCGTCTTAGAAAAAAAAAAAAAAAGAAAGAAAGAAAGAAGCTAGAAACTCTCTTTCCTCTGATGGCCAAAATACACAGTCCCTGGGTGGGATATGGGGCACTGCAAAGCACATACTGGGATCTCAGTGTTATTTCCTACAGAACCCTCCTTGGTAGCCCAAAAACGCAAGAGAATTTCTAGCTCTCCTTAATTCCAGGGTGTCAGTGGATATCAGGATATAGGATGAGCTACATAAAGAAACAGTAAATCCACAGGGTCTCATATGGAAGCTCCTAGGACACTGAGCTGGCCACTGAGCACTTGGAATGTGGTTCAATCAAATTAATATCTGCTGTAAGTGTAAAACACACACTGGATTTCAAAGATTTGGTATGACCAAATAAAGAAGGTAAAATATCTCATCAATTGAAATGTTAATATTCTGATTATATTGAGTTAAATGATTTTAAGACTACTTTTTCCTTTTTTTTTTTTTTTTTTTTGACCAGGTCTCACTGTGTCACCCAGGCTAGAGTGCAGCAGAACGATCATAGCTCACAGCTGCCTCGAATTCCTAGGCTCCAGCAATCCTCCCACCTCAGCCTCCTGAGTAGTTGGGATTACAGGTGTGTGCCACCAAGCCAGCTAATTTTTCCTTTTTTTTAATGTGGTCACTAAAAATTTTCAATTGCATATGTTGCTTGTACATGTGGTTGACATTATATTTCTATTGGGTAACACTCATCTGCATGGTTGTCTACCCATCTAAGTAGAGAAGTTCATAGGTATGGCTGTCTAACAAGACAGTGGAATTGGGTTTTGTTGTGTCTTCCCTGCACCTGAATTTACATAGTATGTCTGATGGAACTAGCCATCCATCTGACTTGAATCTTCTTTTAATTCAAGTAGTAAGTCAACTTGGGCCAAACAACTGAACCTCATGATGCATAGCCACAGTGTTTAAAAAATGTCCCCCACCATTTCAGAAGACAGATTTGCCTATTTCTATGTGGGGAAAAAAGGGAAGGAAAAAACCCTCTGGTCTCAGCACAGAGTTACCCAATATTATAAGATTATTCATCTTCATGAAAAACTTGTCCTGTGAGACTATAAACAAATTGCACAACCAGTAAACAAAACTTCTGACTGCCTTTTGGGCTTCTTGAGGTAGGAGGCCAAGGTGCAAACAGCAGCTCTAACACATCTCATCTGTGTGACCCTGGAAAAGGTATTCACTTTTCTATCTATGCCAGAAAAATGAGGAAAATAGCAATACAGTACCCACCTATAGTGTCGCTGAGATGATGCAATAAGATAATTCTGTTATGCACTCAGAATGGTCAACAACTATTATTTCTTAAGTGTATCATTGCTACCCTTCCCGTGTCTATGATAATGGTGATTATTGATTTTAAAGAATCAGAAAATTGTATCTCGACTTTAAACAGTGCTCAGAGTCACAGAGATTAGAGTAAAAAACATTTACCAGTAACCCCTTTACCTTTCTGTGTGCCTAACAATATATCCTGTGCAGAAACTCACAGTATAAGCAACTCAGTATGGGTTTTTTCCCATTTTCTTTTCTTCTGTTTCCATTTAGATAGTAAGAAAATGCTATTGAGTAGACACCTTAATTTGTTATTTTGAATATACAATTCTGTATTCATTTCCTATTTCTGCTGTAACAAATTACCACAAATTTAGTGATTTAAACCAACACACTTTTATTCTCTGACAGCTCAAAATGTCAAAACTCCAAATTCAGTTTCACTGAGATAAAGTCAAGGTGTCCCGGGGCTGGTTCCTTCTGGAGGCCCTGAGGGGAAAATTGGTTTCTTGCCTTTTTCAGCTGGTAGCAGCACCTGCATTCCTAGGCTTGTGGCCCCCTCCTCCATCTTCAAAGCACATCACCCCAGTCTCTGCTTCCATCATCACAGCCCCTTCTAGTCTGTCTCTGAGGGCTCTTTCCACCTCCTATAAGAACCCTCATGATTACACCAGGCCCACCTGGACAATCCCCCTATCACAAGAGCCTTAACTTATTCACATCTGCAACGTGCCTTGAGCCATAGAAACTAACATTCACAGTTCTGGAGATTAGGGCATGGACATATTTGGAGGATCATTATTTAGCTTACCAGAAATTCCAAAACAGAATTATTTAGAATGCATAAGTTGTTATGCACTAAAATTAAACAGAATGCCTCCCTTGACCATAGAATGTCATAATATGAATTAAAGAGGCCAAACTCAGCTCCAGTGAAGCCACTGCCCACCATGGCGCTTTACTGACCCCTGCTTGACCTCACCCGCCATGGCCTCTCCCTGCCTCTCGCCGGCTCCCCAGACCCCAACATACTTCTCTTTGTCATCAGTTTTCATTCCCTTATGTGTTCATGCTCTACTCTTATTATTCCTACCAGCCTATTTTCTCCACCCTCTCACCCTATAATATGCTGTTCATATCTCTTTTATGACACACAACACATTCTGCTCCTGTTTCTTTGAGCTCATGGTTAGAGGAGTAACGACTCTTGATTGTTCTTCAGTTAATAATTCCTCAGAGTGTTTAACTTGTTGCCTGCCCTTAGCATGTGGGCAGTGAGGATTTTTTGAATTATTTCCTAGCACATCCCCTTAATATGTGAAGCACACTATCAGACACAAAGGAGATACAGTAATCCCTCCTTATCCGAGGTTTTGCTTTTCACAGTTTCAATTCCCCGGGATCAACTGCAGTCTGAAAATAGGTAAGTACAGGACCATAAGATATTTTGAGAGAGACCACATTCACATAACTTTTATTACAGTATACTGTTATAATTGTTCTATTAGTTATTATTGCTAATCTTTTACTATGCCTCATTTATAAATTAAACTTTATCTTAGGTATTATACATAGAAAAATAACAATACAGTCATACGCCACACAACATTTCAGTCAACGATGGATCACATATACTATGGTGGTGCCATAAGATTATACTGGAGCTGGAAGCTTCCTATCACCTAATGATGTCATAGCTGTCCTAATGTCGCAGTACAACATATTACTCCTGTGTTTGTGGTGATTCTGGTGTACACAAACCCACTGCACTGCTAGTCATATAAAAGTACAGCACACAGCGTTATGTATAGTACAGAATGTGTGATAATGCCAATAAACCACCACATTATTGGTTTGTGTATGTACTATATACTTTTATCATTATTTGAGAGTGTATTTTTTCTAATTATTTCTTTAATGTTAACTGTAAAATAGCCTCACGCAGGTCCTTCAGGAGGTATCCAGAAGGCATTGGTATCCTAGGAGATGGCAGCTCCGTGTTTGTTATTGCCCTGGAAGACCTTCCAGTAGGACAAGATGTGGAAGTGGAAGAAATGACCTTGGCAAGCCTAACTCTGCGTAGGCCTAGACTAATGTGTTGTGTTTGTGTCTTTGTTTTTAACAAGAAAGTTTAAACAGCAAAATTAAAATTAAAAATATTAAAAATAGAAAAAAGCTTATAGAAGAAGGATATAAAGAAAGAAAATATTTGTGTACTGCTGGATGTGTTTGTGTTGTAAGCTAAGTGATATCACAAGTTTAGATGTTTACAAAGTAAAAAAGTTATTGTACACTAAGGTTGATTTATTATTGAAGAAATAAATTGTTAAATAAATTTAGTGTATCCTAGATGTTCAGTGCTTAAAAAGCCTATAGTAGTGCACAGTAATGTCCTAGGTCTTCACATTCACTCACTGACTCACCCAGAGCAACTTTTAGCCTTGCAACCTACATTCATGGGAAGGGGAAATAACAGGTGTACCATTTTTTATATTTTATACTGTACTTTTACTGTACCTTTCTATGTTTCAGTATGTTTAGACACACAAATATTTATCATTGTGTTACAATTGTCTACAGTGTTCATTACAGTAACATGCTATGCAAGTGTGTAACCTAGGAGGAATAGGTTATACCACAAAGCCTAGGCATGTAATATGCATTACTACCTAGGTTGTGTAAGTGCCCTCTGTGTTGTTTGCACAATGACAATATCACCTAATGGTGCATTCCTCAGAGCGTATCCACATCATTAAGAACACGTGACTCTCTGTGTGGGGGGGGGGGTTGGTATTATTTGAGGTTTCAGGCATCCACTAAAAATCTTAGAACTATCCCCCACTGATAATGGGGGGCCATGGTAACCTCCTCTTCTGGCCATAATTAAGTAACAGGAATCAGATTTTCCCTTCCACCTTAAACTAGAAAGCCACACACAAAACACAAGAAACAACAACGTGCAGGCAATGGACAACAGATGTGCAAGGCTAGTACCTCTGAGAGAATGAACAAAAACGGGAAGTACTGCCTGAGCCCTGGCAGGAGCCTGACAGTTTGGCTTAGTTGAGAAGACAAGAAATCTGAGTCTGGGAGGACAAGGTAATTGGAATTCACAGATCAGCACCAGAAATAAGAATACGCATGGAGAAAGCTCGTCAGATTTGCAGATGTTAATTATACTTCCCATAAGTCCTCATCTGAGTATTGATCTGTGTACACAAGGGAGCTACCCAAAGCAGGGGAAAAAACAGCCAGAAAGCAGGAGGCTGGGAACAGTTTGTATTCACATCAGCCAGAGGGAAAAGACTTCTTAATCTGAGCAGAACCCTCAGAAAATATTGCCTTAAGAATGGGACTAAATTAACCCTAGACAAAAGACTTCTAGACTCTTTTGAACAAACTTACAAGCAAATCTAGAAAGAATTTCATTGGTTATAAGTAACTGCATTCCAGAACCAAGTGCAACACTATTTAAAGAAATACAACAAAATCCAGTACCCAACTTCATTCACAATGGCCAAAAATGGCCAACATTCAACTAAAATTTACCAGGTATAAAAGAAACAGAAAAATATGATTCAAGTATAAAGGAAACAGGAAAATTATTTATTATTTAACATCTAGGATGTTAAAATAACTATTATAAATGTGTTTATTATGCTCAAGAATCTAGAAGGAAATGTGAACTTAATTTAGTGAGAAACGGGAAGATATAAAAAGACTCACAGAACTAGAGACGAAAACACAACATCTAAAACAAAAATAAACTCGATGGATATAAAGGATACAGTTGCAGCAATTTATCAATATATTATTCTAACCATTAACTATAAGTCATCAGACCATGTTTGTTCATAAAGACAAAAGCATTCTGGTGACTCAACAAGCAAAAAAAGAATAAAAAAAAAAAAAAAGACCCACATTGTTAGTGATATTTTTAAGCTGGAAGGTCCAGGGCATTGCTGTACCATGAAACCTAGACATGCTCCAATTTCACGGACATTGATGCTGAAGATGATTGAGGCACATTTGACTGTGCATGTCAGAATCCATGAGTTTAATTAAAGTTATGATGTGAACAAAGAGTGTCCATTAGACAAGAAGAATTTGGTCTTGGCAAGTGATATTTGCATCAATTTGCTTAATTAGATCAGTACTTTTAAAACAATTTGTAAAGCATAGGATTAAAAGGCTGAATTTCAAAGGGTTTAGCAGAAGCCACAATCATGGTTTCAAACAAATCATCTGCAAGAAATTGTAGGCTGAAAATAGCAATTAGCAGCCCACAGAAAAAAATTTTAATGGAGACCATTTCTATCAATTGAATCACCATGTATAATATGGCTTGGCTTGAATCACTGATAACTTAACCTTCACCAAATTTTCCAGAGTGGAAGCAAACTGCCCCTCTTGTTTATTTCAGCATTGGATTTCAACTAAAAATTAATCCCAGGTGCAAAAACATTCTGGGTCATTTTGCCTTTGGGGGAAGAACAACAGAGGAGGCAGGGTTAGTGAAGCTTGGTCCTAGGCTCATCTCTTCATCCTCTTACTTTAAAAAAGGAAACACAGTCCCTGGGTATATGGAATCAATCCATAGCCACTGACCTAGTAAATCTACTTCCAGTTAAAGTTATAATTTAACAGTCCAGTGAAAATTTATTTTATTTATTCCAAAACAAATAGCTAAATCATAGCCCTGCCCATTTCTCTTCCCAAAAGAGAAAAGAAACATTTGGGGGCAAAATATTTCCATGGAGAAGATAAAATTTTAGCATAAAATAAAGGACACTCGCTCATTTATGCCAAAACTTGTTTCAGGAGCATTCAGAGCAAGTAAGCAGCCTGGCCATTATCTGTCAGCCTCTGCCCTAAACTTTCTCTTTAAAAATCCTTCAGGGTTTTGTTAATTTTCTATGACTCAAGTTTATAAGACCCTGAGAGTCTCCATAATCCTGATGTTTATGAGTAAAAGTGTTAAGTAAATTATAATGCATCTCCATTTTTAAAAATAATGTACATCTCTCCATTATCTCCTACTACTCCCTCCACCCACTGTTCTTCAGGTAATAGGTCTATGTAGTGATTCTAGACACTGATTCAGAAATTATCTTCCTGCAAGTATAAAGTTAAAACAGAGTAACTATTCATATAATGAGGAACCTCACTTCAAAACTGAAACCTCAACTAGTGTCTCCCAAAGAGGAGAACTGGATTTCCACCTTACAGATGACCACCATTTTCCAAAGCTACTCATTGAATTTGGGGTTGGGGGGATGTTCTTTGTGCCTACCGAATTTCATTAGGATAACAGCCCTGTGTGGGTTCCTGTTGGGGTTTTTCTGGGGAGGGAGGGGGTTGTGTGAGTCACAAAATACCTGGATCGCCATAAGTTCCATGTGATTACCCACACAGTGCTGGTCTGATGCTGTTAGTTTAAACAAAGGCCTACAGGATATGTACTTTTGCACACACGCCACACACCACACAAACCACACATTACACACACACCACACACAAACCACACACACCACACACTGTGCACAAACACACATTACACACACACCACACAACATGTACATGTCACACACACCACACCCCATGCACACACATGCCACACACACACTACATATATACCACACACAGACTCCCCAAACCACACACACACCACACACACACGTCCTTTTGAATACAGTTTTTCAGGGGGTGTATGATGTTTGTGTCATGTGTTCATGGTATGTAGCTAGCGGATGTGTTTGTGTATGAGGGTGTTTATGTGGAATGAGCACGTGGTGTGTGTGGAGTGTTTCTGTGTGGTGGAGGCTCTGTGTGTGGCATGCGAATGCATGGTGTGCGTGTGTGCGGTGTGTGTGGCATGTGTGTTTGTGTGTGTATGGTGTGTGATGTGTATGGTGAATGTATGTTGTGTGCATGTGGTGTGTGGACGTGGCATGCATGTGTGTGGCACATGGTGTGGGGGGGTGTGGTGTGTGGTGTATGTGGTGTGTGTAGTGTGTGAGGTGTGTGCATTGTGTGTGTTGTGTGTGGGGTGGGGTGTGTGGAGGGTGTAGGGGGTTGTATGTGTTGTGGTGTGTGGTATGGCTGGTGTGATGTGTGGAGTGTGGGGGAGGTGAGGTGTGTGTGGTCTGTGTGTGTGGGGTGTGCAGGATGTGTGGAATGTGTATGTGGTGTGCATGGTGTGTGCAGTGTGTGTGATGGATGCGGTTTGTGTGGAATGTGTGTGGTGTGCAGAATGTGTGTGTTGTGTGTGTTTGGTGTGGGGAGTCTGTGTGTGGTATATGTGTAGTGTGTGTGTGGCATGTGTGTGCATGGGGTGTGGTGTGTGTGTGGTGTGTGTGACGTGTACATGTTGTGTGGTGTGTGTGTATATGCATGTTTGTGCACAGTGTGTGGTGTGTGTGGTTTGTGCGTGGTGTGTGGTGTGTGTGTAATGTGTGGTGTGTGGCGTGTGTGCATGGTGTGTAGTGTGTGTGCATGGTGTGGTGTGTGTGTAATGTGCGTGTGTGGCGTGTGTGTGCATGGTATGGGGGGGAGTGTGGTTTGTGCATGGTGTGCGGTGTGGTGTGCAGTCTAGATGTCTTTCGGGAAGGACTCAGGAGGAAGGTGACATTGGAAGGAAGACTTGGAGGAGAGGAGGCAGCGGAGCAGGCGGGTACCTCCTGACGCCGGAGCATGGGATGTGTTCAAAAGATCCAGAAAGCAGGGGAGCGGAGCAGGGAAAGAAGTCAAAGAGCAAAGAGAGAGGTCCGTCCCACAGGACCCATTAAGGAACTGGCATATCCTCTGCGTGCGATGGAGCACCCCTGAAAGGCCTGAGCA
The DNA here is from genome assembly GCF_049350105.2 of Macaca mulatta. Lineage (NCBI taxonomy): Eukaryota > Metazoa > Chordata > Mammalia > Primates > Cercopithecidae > Macaca > Macaca mulatta. The sequence continues at coordinate 63,054,488 of NC_133413.1, forward strand.
GAGAGGCACGTGGGGATCTGACTCTCATTTCCCCAAAGCTGCTGGGACTGAGGGCTGATCCTGCGCAGAAGGCCGAGCTGCCGCGCAGCGCAGAGCCCATGGCGGAAGCGCTGGATCTGCCGGAAGCCTTGGGATCCCGGTGCGTCCGAAGGCCGCGGGGTGGGGGCCGGGAGGTTTGGATGCTGAGATTTGTGAGCAGGGGATAGAGATCAGTAACACCCAGATTCTGGGCCTGAGAAACTGGAGAATGAAAATCCCACGTACTGACACAGTAAGACCAAGTGAGGAAAAAAGATTTTACAGGTAAAGGCAAGACACCAGAAGCTCCGTTTTGGACTTGTCTTCAGGATATCGCTTGTCACCCTATTATAACTGTCGGGTCCGGAAACACCACCAGTCCTCGTCCAGTCCACGCGGATGGCCACGTGCAAGGAAAGGAGCCTGGAAGCCTGAGGCTGCGGAGATGGGTAGGCCAGGACCCGGCTCAGCTACTGCAGCTTCATGCAGGAGTGCTGCCTGAAGAAGGGTGTGAGCAGAGTAGCATGACCAGGATTTCATTTTAACACAATGCCCTGGTGACAACACGGAAAAAACCCTAGGAAAAGCCATGTATGGATGGCAAATACTTACATGCTAATAATAGGAAGTTCTGAATATATGTGAATATGTTCAGATTAAATTGCAGAAAATCATTTTAAGAGCACTGGTTTTATTTCTCTTTCTGCCCATACAGATTACTTCCTATTTAGCATTTCCTGCCATTTCACACAATGACAAGTTGCGTAGAACTAGCAGGGGAGCTACTGTACCATCACCTGATGTGGGCAACTAAGTCCTTTCCATCCCTGCTCTACTGCAGGTCAGCTGTGCCTCTGGGAATCAGCATACTTCAGATTGGAGAAGGACTTTTTAATTAATAAAATTTGACTTGCCAATATTTGATTTACATCCTACTATTTAGAGATACATGTTTACACACAGAATCTGCCTACCAAAAAATTGTCTTCCTTTCTCTTCCTTTAGAGAGAAAACAGCACACTTTACCAAGCATACCAAGATAAATTTTGTCCTTAAAATAAAAATAAGAACCTAAATTTTTAATACAAGACTTGCTTGTACAGACAACAAACCTTTCAATTCTGAGTAATATAATCATTTCCCTATAATTCACCTTGATCTTAATTGCTGATAATGAAAATGAATTAATGAAATGAATAATTATTCATTTTGGGGTAATAAAAATGTGACAAAAACACTATCTTAAACGAGTTGATTCATGATTGAAATGAATTGTAATAGAATTTTAACAAAAACTTTATAATATCCTCACTAAATTCGCAGAACAGTCTTCAATTCAAATCTGTATGTTCACAATACATTTTAATAGCTATTATTTCATTTTGTCTTCAAAATAACTTTGTGAAGAAGATGTTACTTTTTTTCAGTAACAACAGGAGGAAGGGGAAGCAATTTTGCACTTAATCTATTTTCCCAAAGATTTAATTTTCTGAGAGGGCTCAGGACAATTTATATCTCATGAATCTTGAAATGTAAAGCACCAAGAGCCATAACATAGCTGGGTGCTGGGGCAAAGCCATGCAGGGAAGAGGGGAGCTGTTGAAATATATAGGATCATCCCCAAAACTGGCAACCTCCCATTCTCACAAAAAAAAACAATAAACCTTATTCTCGTTGAAGGATTTCAGACTAACATTTTTATAACTATCTCTACTATCCACTCAGCTTCAACAGTGACCTCTTTCCCTTGCTGATATAGGCCCACCTGACATAAGAAAAAATGGAGATTCCAGGCTGGGCATGGTAGTTCACGCCTGTAATCCCAAAACTTTGAGAGGCCAAGGCAGGAGGATGGCCTGAAGTCTGGAGTTCAAGACCAACCTGGCCAACATGGTTAAACACTGTCTCTACTAAAAATATAAAAATTATCCGGGCATGGTGGTATGTGCCTGTAATCCCAGCTACTCAGGAGACTGAGGCAGGAGTATCGCCAGAACTCGGGAGGTGGAGCTTTCAGTGAGCCAAGATCACGCCATTGTACTCCAGCCTGGGCAACAGAGCAAGACACCATCAAAAAAAAGGAGAAGGAAGGAAGGAACCAACGAAGGGAGGGAGGGAGGGAGGGAAAGAAAGAGAGAGAGAAAGAAAAGAAAAAGAAAGAAAGAAAGAAAGAGAAAGAAAGAAAGAAAGGAAAGAAGGAAGGAAGGAAGGAAGGAAGGAAGGAAGGAAGGAAGGAAGGAAGGAAGGAGAAAAAAAAAGAAAAGAAAAGAAAAGAAGAAAGATTCCACTTTCTTTTTCTTTTTCTTTGTCTTTTTTTTGAGATGGAGTCTCGCTCTGTTGCCCAGGCTGGAGCACAGTGATGCATCTTGGCTCACTAAACCTCCACCTCCTGAGTTCAAGCGATTCTCCCGCCTCAGCCTCCCGAGTAGCTTGGGCTACATGTGCATGCCACCACACTCGGCTGATTTTTTTTTTTGTATTTTTTTAGGAGAGACGGGGTTTCACCGTGTTAGCCAGGATGGTCTCCATCTCCTGACTTCGTGATCTACCCGCCTCAGCCTCCCAAAGTGCTAGGACTACAGGCATGAGCCACTGCGCCCGGCTGAGATTCCACTTTCTTAAAGAGAAGAAAGAACCTGGATTAGTCCCAGCACTTTGAGGTTTATCTGAGGTGCGATTATTGCTAATTGACAACTTTTCTAGAAAAGGATTCCTTTCTTTTTGTCTCCTCGGGCAACTTCCCATTTATCACAAATAATGTTGTATATTTAACAAATAACACAAGACATCAGTTAAATTTGAATTTCGGAAAAACAATAATTTTTAGTATAAGTATACCCCAAATATCACATAGAACATAAACTTTAAAAATTACTTGTTTATCTGAAATTCAAATTTAACTGGGTGTCTTGTATCTGATCTGGGAAGCTTAATCCCAGAGTAACTAAAAAAGAATCTCAAGCAGGGATTTTCATTCCCCCGAGTCACTGAATCCAACATAAAAAAATCTCATCAGTCTGGCATTCTATCTGAGGAGCTTATCTGAGAAATCCTGTCATTAATTAGAAACGGCCAAATCTAGAGGCATCAAAGGAGCTTTCTTTCTTGTTATCTCCCACAGACCTCTCCTTTTGCCCCCCACTCCCCACGGTGTCCCAAAAGAAAACATAGCTATGTTGGTCATTAAAACACCTGCCTCCCAATATTACTGTGTTTTGAGACTTTTGAGGTAGAAACTGCGCTAGTCACTGGGACCTGTTCTGTCTGCTACACACCAAAAAGCCCCAGTATCAACGGGGATGTTCCATTTCATAGGCAGACTCAGAAGGACTCACCTTAGAAATAATCATCACTTCTGGCTCACGCTTGTAATCCCAGCATCTTGGGAGGCCAAGATGGGTAGATCACTTAAGGTCAGGAGTTTGAGACCAGCGTGGCCAACAGAAGTGAGTCACTTTTCCCAGCCTGTTTTTTGTTTCTTTAACAAAAACTGATAGGAATTGTTACGGGTATAGTGTTGACTCTAAACCAAATTGGGTTATATAATCATATAACAATACTAATTTTTCCAATCCATAAATATGGGTTGTATCTCTGTATATGTTTTCAATCATTTTGATCAATGTTTGTAGATTTCAAGGTACAAACTTCTCCCATTTTAACATTTATTCCTAAGTATTTCTTACTTTAAGTTCTCTAGCAAATGGAAGTGTTTTTTAATTTTGTTTTAAAATTGTTTATTCTTAATGTCTGAAAAATCAATTAATTTTTGGTGCTGATATTATATTCTGCAAATACACTGAATGTGTTTATTATTTCCAGTAGTATTTTGACTGCCTGTTTGTGATTTTCTACACAGAAGAGCATGTCATCTACATAAAAATATAATTTTACTTCTTTCTTTCTGATTCGGATGAGTTTTATTTCTTTTGCTATTTAATTGCTCTGGCTGGGACAGCCAGTATTTATTGAATAGAAGGGATGAAAGCATTCTTGCATCATGCAAGATCTTACAGGAAAAGCATTCCATTTTCCCTGCTTGGTTATTTCAGCTGTGGTTATTTCATGGATGGGCTTTCTATTGTTGAGGTAAATTTCCTTCTCTATTTTGTTTAGGGTTTCGACTAGATGTTGAATTTTGTGAATTGCTTTTTCTCCATCTATTGAGATGATGTGGTTTTCATCATTCATTCTGTTCAAGTGGTATATCACATTGATTTGCTTGAATATGTTGAACTATCCTTGCATCCCAGAAAAGTGTGGCATTTGGACATCTACAATCATTTTTATATCCTCTTGAATACAGGTTGCCAGTACAAGGGATCTTCAAGAAGTTCATGAAAAACCGTGCTTTATGAGAAAATTGTGCATGAATTTCACAATTTTGCACCAAAATACACTAGTTCAAGTCTGTTATAACATGTCTGAACAGGCTCTAGTTTGAGACACTCAGAAGGAAAATACATAAATTTGAAAAGAGACTCTATTGAAGCAATATAAATTCTGCTAAAATTGAAACAAGAAGAAACATCAAATTTATAATGAGCCCAGGCACAGTGGCTCAGGCCTGTAATCCCAGCACTTTCGCAGGCCAAGACAGATGGGTCAAGTGAGCCCCAGTATTCAAGACCAGCCTGCTCAACATGGTAAAACTTTTTTCTTTACACCCTTCTTTACAAAAAATACAAAAATTAGCTGGACATGGTGGCACATGCCTACAGGCTCAGCTACTGTTGAGTCTGCAGTGGGAGAATGTCTTGAGCTTGGGAGGTCAAGGCTGCAGTGAGCTGTGATCATGCCACTGCACTCCAGCATGAGTGATGGAGTGAGACACCATCTCAAAGAAACAATACTTACGGTATAGTTTGGGTAGAGGAATAATGCAATCACTGATGCTTTATGAAAAGGTTATGGGAATTATGCCCAAAAGAAATCACCAGTTTGTAAATGGATAACTCATTTTGAATTGGGACAAGACAATGCTGAAAGTGATGCACAGAGTGGCAGGCAGACCATCCACATCAGTTTTACAGAAAAAAAAAGACTGACAGCTAACAGCACAAACAATAGGTAGGAGTTCGAGAACAGCCTGGTTAACATGATGAAACCCTGTCTCTACTAAAAATACAAAAATTAGCTGGGCATGGTAGCGGGTGCCTGTAATCCCAGCTGCTTGGGAGGCTGAGGCAGGAGAATCACCTGAACCTGGGAAGCAGAGGTTGCAGTGAGCCAAGATCACACTACTGCACTCCAGTCTGGGTGATAAGAGTCAAATTCCGTGTTAAAAAAAAAAAAAAAAAAAAAAAAGATGTCAAGCCCCTTCTCTTCCTCTCTCTGCCATCTTGGTGTGTGCTTGACTCCACTTCTCACCATGTCTTCTCACAAGGCTTTCAGGATTAAGCAATTCCTGGCCAAGAAACAAAAGCAAAATCATCCCATTCCCCAGTGGATTGGGAAGAAAACTGGTAATAAAATCAGGTACAACTCCGCCCTCCTCGGCCTCCCAAAGTCCTGGGATTACAGCCATGAGCCACCACGCCTGGCCATTGGAGGCATTGGAAAAGAACCAAGCTGGGTCTCTAAGGAATTGTACATGAGATGGCACACATATTTATGCTGCCTGAAGGTCACAGTCACGTTACCATATCGAGCTGAAAATGTCACCACTCTCTGAAGAGTCGGGCATGTTTTACTGGGAATATAATTTTTCTCTCTGAATCTGTTATGAACATGTTGGTTGGCTGGGTTCAGTAATAAATATGCGAGACTTTTCATTTCAAAAAATAAGAAAGAATCACCACTTCCACATAGATTTTGAGGAGGTTAAATATCCTATGATCCCCATTCTGTGGACCAGAACAATTGGCACCACTCCTGTGATCACTGTTTCTGAAATTCTGCCATCTAACCAAAACTTCCTTTTCTTCCACAACGCTCGCTCACTTACTTGGATTTTAGTTTCTCCAGCGGCCACTTCTTAACTTTCCTTAATACATGTTTCAGCTCCATTTATTGATTTACCAGTGTTAGACTATTTTTACTGACTCTCATCCATGAAAGAGTAATGTTTGTATATTACAATTCCCCCACCTTATCTGCCTCCCCTCCCTTTCTAATTCAATAAACCATTATCTTATGCCGTTGTTTTTAAATGATTGTATATGTAAATCTCTGTATTTGATTTATGTGCTTTATGTATTGTCTTCCGTGGGCTAACAATGCAGCATAAAGAAAGCCCTTCGCCCCCTGTTCTGGCCCTTCCATCCCACTCCTGCTCTCCTGCATTCTATTGTTACTTCTACATCATCGAGATCTGGGAAGCTTATATCCAATCCTGTAACCAGAATCCCTGTGGGTAGCATTTATCCTTGATTCTATTTTCAATTGTTTCTCTTTTTAGCTCTTGTTTGGCTAGATGTCTTCATCAGTTTCTTCAAAAAGGCTCAGACAGTATTTCCTGAGTTTTAAATAACTGAAAATATCTGTTGCCATTAGAGCCGAACTAAGTAAGGGCCATATAAAATTTTCATTTCTCCACTATCTCCTCATATTAAAAGATGCTGCTGAGTCTGAGACCAACGTGACTTTCCCTCTGTATTTTGTTTGTTTTGATTCACAGAGTTCTGCCTCTGTCTAGCCTATAACTTTACCAGAATATCATAAGGATCATTTTGTCTCTTTTCTTCTGGGACAAAGGGTACCATTTTAATTTGAAGACTTGGACACTCCTTTATTTTTTAAAAAGTTTTCTTCTTCTTTATGTCTTTGAAATTTTTCTGCTTTGTCTTTATGTCACTTTGTGTCTCTATTGAGACCCCAGGTGCATTAACTGGAAAATAATATTTCCTAGTTCCTTTCATAAATCTTTATTTATACAAGGTCTCTTTTATTTTATTTTATTATTTTCCATATTTTGTGCTTTATTACTATTACTTTTCTCCACAGCCACCTATTATATTTAATTTATATATACTTCTAATAAATTCTCTATATGCTTACTTATTAATACATGTGTATATTTGTAAAAATATATAGTATTTTACTGTGTGCATATTTTTAACCTACCTAAATAACATTCTGAACTATTCTTCCTATTTTATACTCACTGTATGTTCTGATATCTAACCATGACTCTAGGTAAATCCTAGATTGTTATTTCTGATTGCTGTCCAGTACCCTACATATGAGGCCCGGGGTTTATTCCTCAATTCCCCTACCTATGGCCACCCAGCTTACCTCCAATTCCTTAACAAAACTATGATTTATTAAACATTTCTGTACATATCTCTTCATGGACTTGTACAAAATTTTTCTTGGAAGGAGTAACCAGGAATTGGCTCCCTGGGTTATAGAAACATATATTCTTAATATTATTTAGATGTTGGGTGACTAGTTAAAGCTGCAACTAACAGTGTTTACAGATTCTCTATTACTCATATCTTCACCAGCACTTAATGTGAATCAGTTTTCTAATTTTTCCTATCCATGTGGACTCAAAGTCATCTCTTACCGTTGTTTTAATTTCATTTCTCATTTACTAAGATAGCTAAACATCCCTTCACATGCTTTATTAAACATTCAGTTTTCTTCTTCTGCAAAATGTCTATTTACACCCTTTGTCCATTTTCTATCAGGTTTACTGTATTTCCCTTTCTGACTTCTAATAGTCTAGATATTGATTCTTGTTGGCATTGGACATTGCAAATATCTTCATCTAGTCCATCAACCAGTTACTAATTTTGTCTTTGTTGTCCTTTATAGAATAGAAATATTTAGTTTTGACATAATAAAATCCATCTATTTTTTCACTTATGGTTTTTACTTTGGCAAATTTTAAATAAATTATTCCTACTTAAAAGTCACAAGAATATTTTCCTACATTTTCTTCTATTTGATTTGTAATTTTATTTTTCACATTTAGAGTACGAATTGGCCTGGAGCTCACCTGTATGTCCAAAGTTAAAAAGTTTAAAATTTTCCTCCAAATACAATAGTGGGCCAATTTTTCAAGTCTCATCAACGAATAAGACGTGCTTCCCACTAATTCACATTGCCTCTGCTATCACACATCAAGCTTGGTGAACATGGGTTTTCTTCTCTGCTTTGCTAGGTTCTTGGTTGGCTCCCACAGACAACCACACATTCCATGAGGATGGCCTTGTAAAATGGGATGCATGCCAACTCTTTGCCCTACTTTTTCAAAATTGCCTAACCTTTTTGTGGAGCCTTATTCTTTCATATAAATTTCAGAATCAGTTCCCCAAGCACCCACAAACATCTGCTGGGATTTTAATTCAAACTGAATTGAACGTATAACTATTTGGGAAAAATTAACATTTTCATCACTATCTGGTGGTTCTAAAATGTTTTTAAATTGTTTCTAATTTTTCACCCTAAAGATATCGTCCATTCTTTGCCAGGTAATTTTCTAGAAACTCTATAGTTTTATTGTTATTTTAATTGATAATTTATTTCCATCATTTCTCTAGATGAGTAATAGTGGTGTGCATGACTGCTGATCACACCCCCTGTATGTCATGAGGGCTTGTGTCGTGGTTGAGACTGCATGTGTGTAAACGTATGTATGTGTGTGCTTGTGAATAGCAGCCTCAGAGCAACTGACACCTGGCAGTTGTTCCTTACAAAGATATATCTGGAGCTTCTGCCTCCACCAGGCACCCTTCCACTCTGTGATATGCAATGAGGTCGGGAACCCTGCAGGTACCCTGTGACCCCAGACCACCCCGGTTCATGTAAAGGAGCATGGGTTGGCCCCATTAGAATTGTGCCACCCACTGCTGGAAAATGTGGCCCAACATGAAATTTCAGAAATATTTTTCCACTCTGTGTGCTCTCCATTCATTCTGCTCAAACTGTATTGTATTTGGCAAATATTTCTATCACACGATTTAGGATTATGAAAAGTAAGTTTTTCTCCTTTACCTTTTTTTCTTGCTTTTAGCAGTTTCAAGGAGATAAATGTCTTCACTCTGATATTTCTAACTGGAATGTCTCTAAATCTCGACCTGTCCATCCATTTTTCTCCATGTCTGCTGCTGTCACCAGAGTTTAAACCACCAAAAATGGCAAAGGGTTACTCAGCATCCTTTTCTGCCCCAGCCAATCTGATACCCACCCTACAACCAGACTGTTCTACTTCTTAAGACGCAAGATGGATCACATTACAACCAGTCCTGGCCTTGCTCTGAGGGTAAAACGCCCACTCCTCCCAGGGGGCCACCATGACCGTCTCACCTCCTCCCTCCCCAGGGCTTCCGCGCTCTTGCAGCGCGTCTGGATTCACATGGCTGCTTGTGTCATCATCTGTTTTGGGAAGACAGCTGGCTGAGGTTTATTTTGATGCGTTTTTAAAACTAAGGTCTACTATACCTGAAAGCGATCCCAGTAAAATGCCCTGAAAAAGTGCTAAACAAAACACCCTGTGAAAATTTCATACCACCACCATTGTCCCACCTCTACTCTGAATGTATTGACTTGACTTCTTGACAATTTGTTAGGACCTTTTTTTAACCCTGTAACAATAGAACCACTGTCAGACCCAAGATACAGACTAACCTCTAAGGAAAGAGGAACTCAAACATCTGGTTTCGTTAACATCTGTCAACGAAGACGTGTCTCTCAATTTCCCACTAAAGTAATTATGAAAAAAAGAAAACAGAAAATAAGAAATGCACACAACCTCCAAAGCCTGATGCCAGAATCTTAGAAGTCTATTCACTAAAAAGACTTTCCATTAAAGAATTTCTTTTCCACTAAAAGTAAGGTGGATGAAAATGAGCTGAAAACACACACACACAAACACACATATGCACACAGCACAACACAAACAAAGGCTACTGGACAGTGCAATAAAGAAACACAGTGAGGCCAGGCGCCGTGGCTCACACCTGTAATCCCAGCACTTTGGGAGGCCGAGGTGGGTAGATCACCTGAGGTCAGAAGTTCAAGACCAGCCTGACCAACATGGTGAAACCCCGTCTCTACTAGAATACAAAAAGTAGCCAGGCATGGTGGTGGGTGCCTGTAATCTCAGCTACTCGGGAGGCTGAGCCAAGAGAATGCTTGAACCCAGGAAGTGGAGGTTGCAGTGAGCAGAGATGGTGCCATTGCCCTCCAGCCTGGGCAACAAGAGCGGAACTCCATCTCAAACACACACACACACACACACACGCACACACTTACAAAGAAATATTTACTTAGTTTTTAAAAGAAGATACTTTCATTAGTGGTATTATCACTAATGTGTGACACTAACAGAATCCATTTCTATGACAGGGCTTAGAAACCAGCAACTTCACTCGTAGGTAAATACACAATACTCCTAGGTAAATACACAAGAGAAATGGTAACATATATCCACACAAAAACTTGCACACAAATGTTCATAGCTGAGTTATTCATAATAGCCACAAAATAGAAATAACTCAAATACAGATATGTAAAAGGACAAATATTGTATAATTCCATTTATATGCAATGTTCAGAATAGGCAAATCTGTAAAGACCAAAAGTAGATTAGTGGTTGCCAGAAGATAAGGGGAAGGGAAAATGAAAAGTGACTACAAGTAGGTACAGGATGTCTTTGGAAGTATTAGAAATGTTCTGAAATTACATGGTGTTAGATAGTTATAATAGTTGCACAACTTTGTGAATATACCAAAAACACAGAATTGTATAGTTTTTAACAGAATGAATTTCATGGCATGTGAATTATATGTCGATTTAAAAGTGGGGTGGGCTTTAAAAATATATATCCCTGATATAGTCTTGAGAAGAAAATATTTGAAAATATATTCCAGCCATTTAAGATACAAATCAAAGAAATTTCATATTAAATATTTCATATTAAAATATTATTTTATAGAATTATATTATTAGCTATACATTATTTTATATAGTATATAAAATATAATATTAATATAATATTAAAAGAATAGTTACTAAAGATTAAAAAACAGGACAAGATCATGCCAATGCTTTGAGATAAAGCTGTAATGAGCAGCCTGCATATGCACAACAAGATTTCCTCCTCTGCTCTCCCTCACCGACACGTCCTCCACACACTTTAGGTATAATCTGCCTCTCAGTCCCAGGCAAGCACTGGAATCTGTGAGAATGCCTGTTGATAGATCAGATAACACTAATGAATGTTGATAATTTTTCATTAACATAAATGTCAATGTCTGTGACATACAGTATGAGGTAGAGAACAGGAAAATGGATGAGTAGGAAGGTGCCCACAAGCACAGCGGCACTAGCAGGATAATAAACCACAGTTCCACAAAGAAACGATGCTTCAATGCCTATTTGTCCTGGTGGGACGGAAAGATAGGGAGGCTCAGCGGTGAGATAAAAACATATATTTAAAAAATCAGGCCTAGCATGGTGGCTCATGCCTGTAATCCCAGCACTTTGGGAGGCTGAGGCAGCCAGATCACCTGAGGTCAGGAGTTCGAGACCAGCCTGGTCAACATGACAAAACCCTGTCTCTACTAAAAATACAAAAATTAGCTGGGCATGGTGGCACATGCCTATAATCCCATGTACTTGGGAGGCTGAGGCAGGAGAATCACTTGAACCCAGGAGGTGGACGTTGCAGTAAGCCAAAATTGTGCCATTGCACTCCAGCCTGGGCAACAAGAGTGAAACTCTGTCTCAGAAAAAAAAACAAAAAAACAAAAAAACAAATCAACAAACAGAAATTCTAAAACTGTTTTTAGTTGTGAATTTTAAAAAAATTCACTCAATAAGTCTAACAGCAGAATGGAAATGACAGAGAAAAAAGTCAATTAACTTGAAAATGAAGCCATAGAAATTATCCAATCTGAAGAAAAGGAAAAAATAAAAATTATAACTGAGTCTCAAAAACCAGTGGGATAATAGTCAAACGTTTTATATACTATAGCTGCATATTAAATAATTTTAGAAGAGAGTGAATGGGACAGAACAATATTTGAAGAAATAATGGCCAAAAAAAGTCCCAATTCGATGAAAGATATAAATTTACAGGCTCAAGTTCAGTGTATCCCAGGTAGGATAAAACCAAATAAAACCATGCCTAGCTACATAGAGACAAACTGTTGAAAACTAAAGACAGAAAATCTTGAAAACTGCCAGAGGAAAAACAACACATTACATACAGGGAACAATATTTGAGTGATCACTGACATCTCGCCAGAAGCTAATGAAGCCAAAGAAAAATAAAAGTGGAAACCGCATCTTTAATGTGAGAAAAGAAAGAGTCAAGCCAGTGAAAATATCCTCCAAGAATGAGATTAAAGGAAATACACTAAAAAAGAATACAAAAGCCAAGCATTTGTTGACAGAAAACATGTTATAAAAAATCTATTTAAAAAGTTATTCTGGCTAAAGTAAAATGACACTAGAGGGAAACTCAGATTTTCAGGAAAGAATGAAGACCATCAGAAATGGTAAAAATCTAGGTAAATATAGGAAGACTATTATAATTCTTATTTTCTTTAAAATACATATGACTAAAGCAAAAAATACAACATAATTTAATGAGATTTACAATGTATGTAAATGTAATACGTACGACAACTCTAGCATAAATAATAGCATGGGGATGGTAAACAGTCCTACATAGCTACCAGGTTTCTACATTTCACAAAGTATGCAATCCTATTTCTAAGTAGATTGTGAAAACTTAAGAAGATATATCCCTAGAACAACCACTTAAAGAAAACATCAACAGGTAAAGATCGAAAAGCTTAATAGATAAATTAAAATGGCATTCTAATAAATACTCAAAAGTTCATTAAAAAGGTAAGAAAGGAGAAACAAAGAAATTAAAAAACATAAACTATAAATAGTAAAATATCAGCCGGGCATGGTGGCTCATGCCTGTAATCCCAGCACTTTAGGAAGCCAGGGCTGGTGGATCATTTGAGCCCAGAGGTTCAAGACCAGCCTGGGCAAAATGGCAGATCCCCATCTCTACAAAAAATACAAAAACTGGCCAGGCAAGGTGGTGCATTCCAGTAGTGCCAGCCACTCAGGAGGCTGAGGTGGGAGGATTGTTTGAGTCCAGGAAGTCAAGGCTGCAATGAGCCACGATCATGCCACTGTACTCCAGCCTGAGTGACAGAGCAAGACCCTGTCTCAAAAATAAATAAATAAATTCATATGAATGACGACTTAATTATAATTATTTTTCAAGTTGTTGGAGTAACTACTTCAATTAAAAGGCAGAGAGACAAAAAAAGCAAGACCCAACTATATACTGTCTCAGGAAGCACACTATAAAAATAAAGATCCAGATAGTTAAATGTAAACGGAGAGTGTGATACTTCAGTTTATGTGTCAGCTTGTCTGGGTTAAGGGATACTTAGATAGCTGACTAACCATTATTTCTGGATGTGTCCGTGAGGATGTTTCCAGACAGATTAGCATTTGAATCGGTACAGTAAGTAATGAAGATCTGCCCTCCCCATGGTAGGTGGCCATCAGCCAATCTGTGAGGGCCTGAATAGAATAAAAAGATGAGGAAAGGCAAATTTGCTCTTTCTTCTGGAGCTGGGACACCCATCCTTTTCTGCACTTGAACATCAGAGCTTCAGGTTCTCAGGCCCAGGGCTTACACCAGCAGGATCCCTTCCCCCATCTCCACTCCCCACCAGCACACCCCATCCCCAGGCTCATGTCTTCAGACTCAGACTGAACCACACCCCCTACTTTCCTGGATCACCAGCTTGCAGATGTCAGACAGTGGGACTTCTCAGCCTCCATAATCACATGAGCTAATTTCTATACTAAATCCTCTTTTATCTGTTCACATACCTACCTATCCAACCATCTCCTATTGCTTCTATTTCTCTGAGGAACTCTAATACAGATAGAAAATGATATACTATGAAAACAGTTATATGAAGACTGGAGTAACTACATTAACATCAGATAAAATATGCTGCAAGACAAAAAGTAGTAACAGAGATAAAAAGGGACATTTCATAATGAATAAAAGTTTAATTCATTAGCATCATAATCATAAATATGTACACTTAGCACAAAGTTAAAAATGCATGAAGCAAAAACTATTAGAAGTAAAAGAAGAAATAGACAATTTCACAACAAACATTAAAGATTATAACATTCTTCTCCTACCAATTGATAGAATAACGAGACAAAATATAATTACCCAGATTATCAACCATCTTTCTTTAATTGATATTTATAGCACAATTGCAGAATACAAATTCTTTTTTTTTTTTTTGAGACGGAGTCTCGCTTGCCACCCAGGCTGGAGTGCAGTGGCCGGATCTCAGCTCACTGCAAGCTCCGCCTCCCGGGTTCACGCCATTCTCCTGCCTCAGCCTCCCGGTAGCTGGGACTACAGGTGCCCATCACCGCGCCCAGCTAGTTTTTTGTATTTTTTAGTAGAGACGGGGTTTCACCGTGTTAGCCAGGATGGTCTCGATCTCCTGACCTCGTGATCCGCCCATCTCGGCCTCCCAAAGTGCTGGGATTACAGGCTTGAGCCACCGCGCCCGGCCAGAATACAAATTCTTTTCAAGCACATACAGTTTACTAAAACAAAAAAATTTACAGGCTCATAAAATAAGTTTAAATCAATTTAGGTGGGGCAGAGCAAGATGGCTGAATAGGAACAGCTCCAGTCTCCAGCTCCCAGCGCCAGCGACACAGAAGATGGGTGATTTCTGCATTTTCAACGGAGGTACCAGGTTCATCTCACTAGGGAGTGCCGGACAATTGGTGCTGGTCAGCTGCTGCAGCCCGACCAGCGAGAACTGAAGCAGGGCGAGGCATCGCCTCACCTGGGAAGCGCAAGGGGGAAGAGAATCCCTTTTCATAGCCAGGGGAAATGAGACACACAACACCTGGAAAATTGGGTAACTCCCCCCCAATACTGTGCTTTACCAAGGGTCTTAGCAAACGGCACACCTGGAGATTATATCCCACACCAGGCCAGGAGGGTCCCACGCACGTGGAGCCTCCCTCATTGCTAGCACAGCAGTCTGCGATCTAACGGCAAGGCAGCAGTGAGGCTGGGGGAGGGGCGCTCACCATTGCTGAGGCTTAAGTAGGTAAACAAAGTCGCTAGGAAGCTCCAACTGGGTGGAGCCCACAGCAGCTCAAGGAGGCCAGCCTGTCTCTGTAGACTCCACCTCTGGGGACAGGGCACAGCTAAACAAACAAACAAACAAAAAGCAGCAGAAACCTCTGCAGACACAAACGACCCTATCTGACAGCTTTGAAGAGAGCAGTGGATCTCCGAACACAGAGGTTGAGATCTGAGAACTGACAGACTGCCTACTCAAGTGGGTGCCTGACCCCTGAGTAGCCTAACTGGGAGACATCCCCCACTAGGGGCAGACCGACACCCCACACCTCACACGGTGGGGTACACCCCTGAGACAAAGCTTCCAAAGCAAGAATCAGACAGGTGCACTCCCTGTTCAGCCATATTCTGTCTTCTGCAGCCTCTACTGCTGATACCCAGGCAAACAGGGTCTGGAGTGGACCTCAAGCAATCTCCAACAGACCTACAGCTGAGGGTCCTGACTGTTAGAAGGAAAACTAACAAACAGAAAGGACACCCACACCAAAACCCCATCAGTACGTCACCATCATCAAAGACCAGAGGCAGATAAAACCACAAAGATGGGGGAAAAGCAGGGCAGAAAAGCTGGAAATTCAAAAAATAAGATCGCATCTCCCCCTCCAAAGGAACACAGCTCATCGCCAGCAACGGATCAAAGCTAGACGGAGAATGGCTTTGATGAGTTGAGAGAAGAAGGCTTCAGTCCATCAAACTTCTCAGAGCTAAAGGAGGAATTAACGTACCCAGGGCAAAGAAACTAAAAATCTTGAAAAAAGAATGGAAGAATGGATAACTAGAATAATCAATGCAGAGAAGGCCATAAACGAACTGACAGAGATAAAAACCATGACACGAAAAATACATGACAAATGCACAAGCTTCAGTAACTGACTCGATCAACTGGAAGAAAGAGTATCAGCGATTGAGGATCAAATGAATGAAATGAAGCGAGAAGAGAAGTCTAAAGAAAAAAGAGGAAAAATAAGTGAACAAAGCCTTCAAGAAGTATGGGATTATGTGAAAAGACCAAATCTACGTCTGACTGGGGTGCCTGAAAGTGAGGGGGAAAATGGAACCAAGTTGGAAAATACTCTTCAGGTTATCATCCAGGAGAATGTCCCCAACCTAGTAAGGCAGGCCAACATTCAATTCAGGAAATACAGAGAACGCCACAAAGATACTCCTCGAGAAGAGCAACTCCGAGACACGTAATTGTCAGATTCACCAAAGTTGAAATGAAGGAAAAGCTGTTAAGGGCATCCAGAGAGACAGGTCGGGTTACCCACAAAGGGAAGCCCATCAGACTAACAGCAGATCTCTCAGCAGAAACTCTACAAGCCAGAAGAGAGTGGGGGCCAATATTCAACATTCTTAAAGAAAAGAATTTTCAACCCAGAATTTCATATCCAGCCAAACCAAGTTTCATAAGTGAAGGAGAAATAAAATCCTTTACAGACAAGCAAACGCTTAGAGATTTTGTCACCACCAGGCCTTCCTTACAAGAGACCCTGAAGGAAGCACTAAACATGGAAAGGAACAACCGGTAACAGCCATTGCAAAAACATGCCAAAATGTAAAGACCATCGATACTAGGAAGAAACTGCATCAACTAACGAGCAAAATAACCAGTTAATATCATAATGACAGGATCAAGTTCACACATAACAATATTAACCTTAAATGTAAATGGACTAAATTGTCCAATTAAAAGACACAGACTGGCAAATTGGATAAATAGTCAAGACCCATCAGTTTGTTGTATTGAGGAGTCAGGAGACCCATCTCACGTGCAGAGACACACATAGGCTCAAAATAAAGGAATGGAGGAAGATCTACCAAGCAAATGGAGAACAAAAAAAAAAAAGCAGGGGTTGCAATACTAGTCTCTGATAAAACAGACGTTAAACCATCAAAGATCAAAAGAGACAAAGAAGGCCACTACATAATGGTAAAGGGATCAATTCAACAGGAAGAGCTAGCTATCCTAAATATATATGCACCCAATACAGGAGCACCCAGATTCATAAAGCAAGTCCTTAGAGACTTACAAAGAGACTTAGACTCCCATACAATAATAATGGGAGACTTCAACACCCCACTGTCAACATTAGAGAGATCAATGAGGCAGAAAGTTAACAAGGATATCCAGGAATTGAACTCAACTCTGCACCAAGCAGACCTAATAGACATCTACAGAACTCTCCACCCCAAATCAACAGAATATACATTCTTCTCAGCACCACATCCCACTTATTCCAAAATTGACCATATAATTGGAAGTAAAGCACTCCTCAGCAAATGTACAAGAACAGATATTATAACAAACTGTCTCTCAGACCACAGTCCAATCAAACTAGAGCTCAGGACTAAGAAACTCAATCAAAACCATTCAACTACATGGAAACTGAACAACCTGCTCCTGAATGACTACTGGGTACATAACAAAATGAAGGCAGAAATAAAGATGTTCTTTGAAACCAATGAGAACAAAGATACAACATACCAGAATCTCTGGAACTCATTTAAAGCAGTGTGTAGAGGGAAATTTATAGCACTAAATGCTCACAAGAGAAAGCTGGAAAGATCTAAAATTGACACTCTAACTTCACAGTTAAAAGAACTAGAGAAGCAAGAGCAAACACATTCAAAAGCTAGTAGAAGGCAAGAAATAACTAAGATCAGAGCAGAACTGAAGGAGATAGAGACACAAAAAACCCTCCGAAACATCAATGAATCCAGGAGTTGGCTTTTTGAAAACATCAACAAAATTGATAGACCGCTAGCAAGACTAATAAAGAGGAAAAGAGAGAAGAATCAAATAGATGCAATAAAAAATGATAAAGGGGATATCACCACCGACCCCACAGAAATACAAACTACCATCAGAGAATACTATAAACACCTCTACGCAAATAAACTAGAAAATCTAGAAGAAATGGATAATTTCCTGGACACTTACACTCTCCCAAGACTAAACCAGGAAGAATTTGAATCCCTGAATAGACCAATAGTAGGCTCTGAAATTGAGGCAATAATTAATAGCCTACCAACCAAAAAAAGTCAAGGACAAGATGGATTCACAGTTGAATTCTACCAGAGGTACAAGGAGGAGCTCGTACTATTCCTTCTGAAAGTATTCCAATCAATAGAAAAAGAGGGAATCCTCCCTAACTCATTTTATGAGGCCAACATCATCCTGATACCAAAGCCTAGCAGAGACACAACAAGACAAGAGAATTTTAGACCAACATCCCTGATGAACATTGATGCAAAAATCCTCAATAAAATACTGGCAAACTGAATCCAGCAGTACATCAAAAAGCTTATCCACAATGATCAAGTGGGCTTCATCCCTGGGATGCAAGGCTGGTTCAACATATGCAAATCAATAAACGTAATCCAGCATATAAACAGAACCAAAGACAAAAACCACATGATTATCTCAATAGATGCAGAAAAGGCCTTTGACAAATTTCAACAGCGCTTCATGCTAAAAACTCTCAATAAATTCAGTAATGATGGAATGTATCTCAAAAGAATAAGAGCTATTTATGACAAACCCACAGCCAATATCATACTGAATGGGCAAAAACTGGAAGCATTCCCTTTGAAAACTGGCACAAGACAGAGATGCCCTCTCTCACCACTCCTATTCAACATAGTGTTGGAAGTTCTGGCTAGGGCAATCAGGCAAGAGAAAGAAATAAGGGTATTCAATTAGGAAAAGAAGAAGTCAAATTGTCCCTGTTTGCAGATGACATGATTGCATATTTAGAAAACCCCATCATCTCAGCCCACAATCTCCTTAAGCTGATAAGCAACTTCAGCAAAGTCTCAGGATACAAAATCAATGTGCAAAAATCACAAGCGTTCCTATACACCAGTAACAGACAGAGAGCCAAATCATGAATGAACTTCCATTCACAATTGCTTCAAAGAGAATAAAATACCTAGGAATACAACTTACAAAGGATGTAAAGGACCTCTTCAAGGAGAACTACAAGCCACTGCTCAGTGAAATAAAAGAAGACACAAACAAATGGAAGAACATACCATGCTCATGGATAAGAAGAATCAATATCGTGAAAATGGCCACACTGCCCAAGGTAATTTATAGATTCAATGCCATCCCCATCAAGCTACCAATGAGTTTCTTCACAGAATTGGAAAAAACTGATTTAAAGTTCATATGGAACCAAAAAAGAGCCCGCATTGCCAAGACAATCCTAAGTCAAAAGAACAAAGCTGGAGGCATCATGCTACCTGACTTCAAACTATACTACAAGGCTACAGTAACCAAAACAGCATGGTACTGGTACCAAAACAGAGACATAGACCAATGGAACAGAACAGAATCCTCAGAAATAATACCATACATCTACAGCCATCTGATCTTTGACAAACCTCGGAAAAACAAGAAATGGGGAAAGGATTCCCTATTTAATAAATGGTGCTGGGAAAATTGGCTAGCCATAAGTAGAAAGCTGAAACTGGACCCTTTCCTTACTCCTTATACGAAAATTAATTGAAGATGGATTAGAGACTTAAATGTTAGACCTAATACCATAAAAACCCTGGAAGAAAACCTAGGTAATACATTCAGGACATAGGCATGGGCAAGGACTTCATGTCTAAAACACCAAAAGCAATGGCAACAAAAGCCAAAATTGACAAATGGGATCTCATTAAACTAAAGAGCTTCTGCACAGCAAAAGAAACAACCATCAGAGTGAACAGGCAACCTACAGAATGGGAGAAAATTTTTGCAATCTACTCATCTGACAAAGGGCTAATATCCAGAACCTACGAAGAACTCAGTCAAATTTACAAGAGAAAAACAAACAACCCTATCAAAAAGTGAGCAAAGGATATGAACAGACATTTCTCAAAAGAAGACATGCATACGGCCAACAGACACATGAAAAAATGCTCATCATCACTGGCCATCAGAGAAATGCAAATCAAAACCACAATGAGATACCATCTCATACCAGTTAGAATGGCGATCATTAAAAAGTTAGGAAACAACAGGTGCTGGAGAGGATGTGGAGAAATAGGAACACTTTTACACTGTTGGTGGGATTGTAAACTAGTTCAACCATTATGGAAAGCAGTATGGTGATTCCTCAAGGATCTAGAAGTAGAAGTACCATATGACCCAGCCATCCCATTACTGGGTATATAACCAAAGGATTATAAATCATGCTGCTGTAAAGACACATACACACGTATATTCATTGTGGCACTATTCACAATACTAAAGACTTGGAATCAACCTAAATGTCCATCAGTGACAGACTGGATTAAGAAAATGTGGTACATATACACCATGGAATACTATGCAGCCATCAAAAAGGATGAGTTTGTGTCCTTTGTAGGGACATGGATGCAGTTGGAAACCATCATTCTCAGCAAACTATCGCAAGAACAGAAAACCAAACACCTCATGTTCTCACTCATAGGTGGGAACTGAACAATGAGATCACTTGGACCCAGGAAGGGGAACATCACACACCGGGGCCTATCATGGGGAGGGGGGAGGGGGGAGGGATTGCATTGGGAGTTATACCTGATGTAAATGACGAGTTGATGGGTGCAGCACACCAACATGGCACAAGTATACATATGTAACAAACCTGCACGTTATGCACATGTACCCTACAACTTAAAGTATAATAATAATAAATAAATTTAAAAAAAAAATGAAAAAGAGGTTATCAATATAGATCCTACAAACATTAAAACATTAAAAGATAATAAACAATATTCTCAAAAACAACTTTATACTACCAAATATGAAAACTTTGATGAAATAGAACATTTCCTTGAAAAACACATCCTTCAAAAATTGAGAATGAAACAGAAAATCTGAACAACCCTATAACTATTTTAAAAATTGAATTTGTTATCAGAACACTTTCTATAAAGAACTCCAGGTTCAGATGGTTTCACTGGTATATTCTAAATCAATCTTATATAAATTTTATTTCTGAAAATAGAGAAGAGGGGACACTTTTCAACTCATTAGATAAGGTCATTCCAAAGTTTGGCAAGGATTACAAACGCAAAAAGGAAATTGCAGACCAATACCTTTCATGAAAATGAATGCAAATATACTTAATAAAATTAGCAAATTAGACCTGGCAATTATTACCAAATAGGGCTAACCCCAATATTGCAAGGCTGGTTTAATATTTGAGAATCAACATAATCCATCCCATTAATAGAATAAAAATTAAAACTACATGATCATTTTAATAGACATAGAAAGGCATTTGACAAAAAAATTATTTTTTAATTTTAGAAAACACCCAGAAAACCAGCAATAGAAGAAAATTTTATCAGTCTAATAAAAGGGATCTAAGAAAAGCCTATAGCTGATATCATATTTAATGGTAAAATATTAACCACTTTCTTCCTAACAACACCAAGGGAAGAATACCCAGTCGTTTTACTTCTAGTCAACATATGGAGGTTCTAGCTGTTGTAAAGGGCCAACAAAAAGAAATAACAAGTAAAAAGATTGACAGAAAGAAGTAAAATTGTTTTTATTTGCAAAAAACATAATTATTAGTACAAAAAATTCTAATAATTACTGAACTAATAAGTGATATTAAAGTTGTGGGATAAAAGGTTGAGATAGATACCAACCATCTTTCTTTAACTGATATTTGTATGTATAATGTCTTTCATATACTAACATAAAACAACTGAAAACTAACAATTTTTAAATCCAATTGCAATACCACTGAAAAGTATGAAATATCAAGGAATAGATTTAACAGAAAATGGAAACAAGATCTCTAGATTTAAAACTACAGAACATTGTTGAGAAAAATTAATGACCTGAAGAAATGAAGAGATGTTCCATGTTCGGAGATTGTAAAACTCAATATTGTTATGACATCAGTTCCTCCCCAAAATGATCTATAGATTCAAAAGAATCATATTTGTAATCCCAACAGAGTTTTAAAATAGATTTTGACAAACTGATCGTAGAGTTTTTGCAGAAAGGATAGAGGACCAAGACAGCCTCAAGTGATCTTGCAAAATAATATCTAAGTTGGAGGACTTACAGCTATCTGACTTCAAGAATTACTGACAAGTACGAATCTCAGCATAGTGTTGATCTTAAGGATCAACAAACAAATCAAAGGAAAAGAAGGGAGAGCCTAGCAACAGACACATATATTTAAAGACTATCTCATTTTTTGAAAACTCTCCAAAATAATCCAATGGAGAACAGATATAGTCTTTTTGACAAATAGAACTGGAGTAGCTAGATGTCTTTGTGGGGAAAAAAAAATGACATTCAATACCTTACACCATACACGAAAATTGATTCAAAATGGACCATAGACCTAAATGTAAAGGCTAAGGCCATAAGAAAATACATAATAGCTTTCATATTTGCGAGTATGTATGCAAAGGTTTCTAAAGTTATAGAAATAAATAATCATGAAAGAAAAATATTAATGAATTAGATTTCATCAAAATTAAAACCTTACCCTCATGAAAAGATACCACTAAGAACAAGAATGACATTCACAGACATAAAGAACATATTCAAAAAACGTTTATCTGACAAATTGCTTGCACCTGACATATATCAAGAATTGTTACTACTAAAGAATAAGACAAGTATTTCAATTGTGTAAATGGGCAAATTTAAAACAGATACTTCACAAAAGATGTAGAAATGACCAGTAAGTTCATGAAAAAGTGCCTAACATCATGGCGATCAGCAAAATCCAAAGGAAAACCAAACAAGATAGCACCACATGGCCACAAGGATGGCTAAAACTAAAAAGATCAGTAACACCAAATACTGGTGAAGATGAGGAACAACTGGAATTCTTACATATTGATGATGGGAGTGTTAACTAGAATAACCACCTTGCAAAATGTACTGACAGTTTCTGACAAAACTAAGCATACACCTATTCTACGACCCAACAATTTCACCGTTAGGTATATATCCAAAAGAAATGAAAACAAGCATGCTAAAAGCAGTTTTGTTCATAAAAGCCTAAATCTGGAAATAGCCTAAATCTGGAAATAGCCTACATGTCAATGAATAAACAAATGGGTGCCAAATTCATACAATAGAATGCTATGCAGTATTTTTTTTATAAAAGACAGCTGATGCATACACCAATTTGGAGGAATCTCAAAAACAATGCTGAGTGAAAAAATGCCTATGCAAAAGAATACAATGTGTTCGATTCCATTCATACGAATTTCTAGAACAGCAAGCCTCATCTATGGTAGAAAAGAATCATTACAGTGATTACCACTGGGTGTTAAAGATGGAGATTAACTGG
This sequence comes from Macaca mulatta, assembly GCF_049350105.2. NCBI lineage: Eukaryota > Metazoa > Chordata > Mammalia > Primates > Cercopithecidae > Macaca > Macaca mulatta. The sequence continues at coordinate 63,077,933 of NC_133413.1, forward strand.
GAAGAAGTAGGAGAAACTTCCTCGGGTAAAAATAATATTTTTTTTAGATAAACCGAGGTGTACGTTTTCCAAAAGTCAAATCTAGTGTGTACTTAAGATTTGTAAATATATCTGTAAATTATACATTAAAATTACATAAATATTATTATATAACATGATATATATTATAATATAGTTTGGATATTTATTCCCACAAACCTCATGTTGAAATTTGGTACCCACTATTAGAGGTGGGGCCTAATAGGAGTTATTGGGTCATGGGGGGCAGATTTCTGAGTATATGAATTTCCTTCCTTGAGGTGGGAGGGTGAGAAAGTTGTCGCTCTATTTGTTTCTGAGAGAGCTCGTTGGTAAAAGGAGCCTGGCACTTCTCTTCCCTCTCACTTCCTCTCCCGTCCTGTGATCTCTACACAGCTCCATTCACCTTCTGCCATGAGTAGAAGCAGCCTGAGGCCCTCCCTAGATGCAGATGCCCAAACTTGAACTTTTCCAGACATCAGAATCATCAGCCAAAATCTTTTCTCTTTATAAATTACCCAGCCTCAGATATTCCTTTGCAGTAACACTAAAAAGGCTAAGACAAGCAATACTTTATATTATTTAGCATGTATTATTACTAATATAATGTGAAATACAACATTATTTCAGGATAGTTGGAGAGGGAGAAAGATTTGCAAAGCAGACAACACAATATCTGTTCCATGAGGTTCTTAAGTTTAGGTGAACATCAAAAGCTCAGATCTGTGAGATACACAAGAACATGTGTTATATTTGATATGTAGTTATATAAATTATAATACTTGTCTAAAACAAAAATTATACACAAATATTGAACTCTAATTAATGAGTGTTAATTCTTATTTAGTCAAATGTCTGCAATTTACTCTGATGGACAGAAGGAACAAGAGATGAGTACATGTGATAAAACAGATATACTAAAGTGTTAATGGTAGAATTTCAGTTGTGAGTCTATAGATATTTACCGTGAAGTTTTGTCAACTTTGTCACATCCTTGAAGCTTTTCAAATTAAAAAATTAGATATTTTTATGAAGCACATATTTTTGTGGAAATTTATGCATCTATATGTGTGTATTTGTACACAGGTACCCATGCATGTATGTGTGCTAAACAAAATCTAAGGACCTCAATGACAAAGTATAATAAAACTTTTGTGGCCATGTTCCATATCATTAAAGCCTCAAATCCTCGTATTAAATACAGAAACGTCTTTTAAAACAACTTTGGCCCTATCCAAAACATCTTCCTTTAGCCATCTGCACAGGGAGGATCTTGATTCTGAAGTGTACCTGCTCTGGGCACCTCACTCTGCAAAGAGAAGTCTCACCTCATCATCAGTTGAAATTCAAAGTATGCAAATATTTTACTAACAATAAGTTAGCTTTTTTTCCCCTACTGCTGCTAGGGGAAAAAAAATGACCCATCCATTGAAAGATACATTTATGCTTGGATCCAGCCAGACTATCATGGATCTAAAGATATTTGTATCAAAATAGTAAATACAGTATTGTTGGATTCTTCCTAGAACTGACGTGATGGTCTACAGGGCACTGAAGGACATTATAAGAAATGTGTATGGAACTCAGTATTGTAAATATTAAAAGGATGTTGCTAATACCATAGTCCAATATCATTCCATGTCCTCATTATATAAGAATGAGAAGTATCCATTTCATTGTTTTCAGTATCAGGAAAAGTTTTACTTACCCTGAGTGACCAGCATATTTATACATGGATGGCGTGACTATTACACTCATGCCATCTCAGTTTGCTGCAAGGAAACTCAGAGCCAAATTCGCAACGCACCACTAGAAGTGACCCTTAGATAAACATCCTAGAATCATAAAATTCCCGTGCCCTTATTTCCTCTTCCCCATATTTTCCACCTGAATATTTCGTTCACTGTGATGGTTTGTATCTTTTCTAAAATTATTTTTTAACTCAAATTAGCACCTATGACAGTTTTTGTCATTAATATAATTAGTGATCATGATCTATTTTATCACCAGCATCCCTCTGTTTAACTATATATCTTTGGCATTATGTTTATGCCTACAAAAAAACTTTATGCAGCCCTTTTAAGCAATTAAAATAAATCATATAGAGGACTTATTGTAAGGAAAGAAGCAGGGAGAAAGAAAATCAGCAAGGGAAAGCAAGGAACATTACAAAATTCCGCCCCATCAGAAAAAATATGTAAAATATTAATAAAATGTCATTCTTTGCTGACTCAAATCCAACGAAATACAAATTCATGTCAGCACCCGCATTCAGCAACCTATTGATCCAATGTCTCCAAAACAAATACACAAAGTGGATTTAAGGCTTACTAATAATGAGTGTTAGTCATCAGATATCATATAGCTCTTACCAACCAGGTTTGTGGATTGTTGTTTTAAGGGAAAAAAGTAGTCACCTCACACCTTTTCTTCCGTACAATGAATAGAAGAAGGAAAATATTTTTGCCACAAACTCTACATGGATTATGGGATAGATATTATGCCGTCAGAATCAAGAAATTATAAGTAGAAATCACAGCATAAGAGATTTTTTATGATGCCCCAAAATAACCATTTTGTAAACATAAACATACTTGTTTAGCAATAATACTTTGAGTGCCTATTATTCATACAATACTACATTATTTCAGGGTCGTTGGAGAGGGAGAAAGGTTTGCAAAGTAGACGACACAGTATTTGTTCCATGAGGTTCTTAAGTTTAGGTGAACATCTGAAGCCCAGATCTGTGAGATGCCTGAGAGCACTAGTAGAAGAGGGACAATCGCAGGGACCACTGTGAGCTCCATGTTTCACATTCAAGTTCTACAGGGAAGTGGCGAAGGGATCCCATGACTGTGAGGGTGCAATGGGCCCCTGGGAGACTTGCCTCAGGCCATGTCCTGGGGTTTTTGAAGCCTTGTGGCAGATGTGCTGGTGAGCAACACGCAGCAGTTCCATCAGGACAGAGTGACTCACCAGAATATGGAAAAAACATGTTTCACAACTTAAGAGTGAATAAAGCTGTGGCTACGCTTCTCTACCCTGTATAACCAGTGTGGGTCAGGTATTTCAGTATGGAATATGTGCTTTTATGTACACATCAAGCAATTTTCATCTAGCTTTAGTCACCAAGTGTAAGCAATACTGAGGCTTTTAACAAGGCAATATACACTAAATTTCCTTTCAAAGTAAGCACAGACTAATCAAAAAATAACAAGGAGAGGGCGAAGCATCCCAAACTAAACATAATTAATCTTACACTAGAAAGTAAGACCATTTTTTTACACAGGCAGTAAAACTCTAAGATGTTCTCATCCATTTGTGTCAGAAAGAAAATGAGAAGCAAAAAAAGAAGAATTGTTAGCAATGAAAACACAGCAATACTTTCATCTGAATTTTGAATTAAAAAGCCAACATATAATTTCTTTAAAATTGTTTAAATTCTTACTTGTAAAAGCAGTTGGAAAATGCGCTCCAAACCAGCTGAAGGGAAACGTCGTCTGACAGTTTTGAAGAACTCACATCTAAAACCTTGACACATACAAAGCATTAAAAAAAAAAAAGGAAAGAAAACTTTCCACAAACTTTGAAGCCACGTGACTCCAACTTTAGTCCCCGTAGCAACTTCTCCTTTTCCCCTGTTTGTCCATATTCAAAACTTTCATGCTAATGTATACAGATTTACCTATTATATGCAGGGGATTTGCATTTAGTTCTCTGTGTAAGACTGAATCACAAATTAAGTAATATCTTTTTGTGAAAAATTGAACTTTTTTATGACCTTCTTAATTACTGTAAAGACTACAGCCTATTATCTTATGGAGTGACTGAGACTATTTTAATTGCTCTTTGACCTCTTTGCTATGTGTTTCACCTAATTCATCAGAAGCTGTCATGGTTCAATGGTATAAACAATAAACAAAAATCCAGGAGGGGAAATGTAAGAGAGAGACTCTGGCACAGGCATATCTGCAGCCTCAGAGTAGTACCTTCTGCAGGGGCTGCCAGAGTCCATCAGAGAAAACATGCCACAGGGGTCTTATACAAAGCACTATTTGGTGTGGCGTTTGACATTTTACATTACTTTAGTTATGTACCTATAACTAGAAAAGCAAATTCCACACATACATTACTGACTTTAAATATTTGGGATCCAAATGAACTAGGTGGGATAAATCTTTTTTTAGAAGTTACCATTCATGAAAAACAAATACAAACAAAAGCAAGCAAACAAACAAAAGCCCATGTCTAAGTCTTAGAATCGGGTTCAACACTTCTCAGACTAGGTTTACCTGTGCCAAACTTTGATTAATATAGGAAGTTCCTTCTCTCTCATTTTACAAAAGACCAATATTGCTATTGTATAATTAAGTGAATAACAGAGAGAGAGAAAAAAAAAAGCTTTAGACAGTTCTTTTGTTAACTAAAAGCTTCAGGAGTATTCCTGCCAATAACTCTGACAATGTAAATGAAGATTATTGGCACAATCCAAATTGATCAAAATGTGCAAGAAGTTTCTTGGGGGAGAAAGTTAAAGATAAGTCTTCCCTTAGCTTTTGTTTTAAAGCACAAAATTTTTGTTTATAAACCAAGCCCCAATTTTTCAAATAAATAATGGAGCGAAATGGCATATATTTATCAACATCTCTAGTGACATTTACTGACCATTTATTTTTTAAATATCTAAGATTGCTTTTCTAGAATGGTTAGAAAACTGTGTCAAAGTTGTTTTTCAAAAATCATTTTGAGAAACTGTGCTTTAAATACAGCAATAACAGGCAAACAAATTTGAAGGTACTGAAAAGCTAAACTAAAGCGTTTAGTCTTGAGACCATCTCATTGGATTCCATGTTATTCAAGATAGCCATCAAGGTTGAGCCAATTTCAACTATGTAATTCCTAAGAAAACGGCAATAGAAAAATATCCATCACCAATTTCAGTCATTTGATGCAACTTTCATCCAAAAGCAAGATTTTTTTGGTCAAAAATACAGTCATAATTTCAACATTGTCCTTGTCTATGAAATTTGGAAAATAACAATACATGTTATTATTAAAGCTTAGGACAGGTGTTCAGAGTGAGTTTTATTATGAAACAGTTTGGTGCTAGCTCTAGATAGTATTAATATCTGTAACCAAATATATTTGAAAAGCAAATACCCAGCACCCTGCTGCTATAGAAATAAAGCAAATAATAACAAAAGGTGGGGTTCTCTCTCATTACATCTTAGGCTAGCTCTTGAAAACACCATATTTCTGCTTCAAGCAACAATCAAAAAGAGTGGAAAAGTAACTGAACTTTTATAAAACTTTAAAATTCAACTTTCATAGCACTTCATGGTAAGATTCAAATCAGTTCACATATTATTTAAAATTGTGATAAGTGGCTTAAAATTCTAAATGATGCTTAAAACGTCTTTTGAAATGTCTATTACATTAGAATTTTTCAGTGGATAACTTAAGTGCTGCTTTAGAATCAAGGAACAATACCTTGAGGTGTGTTAAACTTTGAAAATTTACTTGGAACCCAAGTGCATTAATAAAACAAAATCCAAACTAGCAGTCAAATCAGGTAGAGCAAGACTCCAGCAGTTTCAAAAACATTTGCATGAGAACTTTGCATTTGTTAACATGAACAAAATTGTCCTTTCAGCCACGTGGTTAGGAAAGAGAATTCCATCATGAGCAAGAAAATAAGTATTAAACCAGAGAGTAAAACTGAACCTTAATCATACTTATTTGATTTGGTTCAAGAGCATTCTAAACAATGACTACTTTGATAGAGACATTTTGAAATCTTCAGACCCTAAGGAAGTAAAAAATCAACATAATGACACCCACATAAATTTAAACAAGTTAAACATAAAACAACATATCTGATCTTTTAGTACAGCAGTCCCCAGTCTTTCTGGCACCAGGGACTGGTTGTGTGGAAGACAATTTTTTCACAGATGGGGTGGCAGAGGGGATGGTTTTGGGATGATTCAAGTGCATTACATGTATTGTGCACTTTACTTCTGTTATTATTACATTGTAATATATGATGAAATAATTCTGTAACTCACCATAATGTAGACTCAGTGGGAGCTCTGAGCTTGTTTTTCTGCCACTAGAGAGTCCCATCTGGGGGCGATGGGAGACAATGACAGATCATCGCGCGTTAGATTCTCATAAGGAGCAGGCAACCCAGATCCCTCACATGTGCAGTTCACAATAGGGTTTGTGCTTCCACGAGAATCTAATGCCACCGCTGATCTGACAGGAGGCAGAGCCCAGGCAGTAATGCTCACTTGCCTGCTGCTCACTTCCTGTCATGCGGCCCAGTTCCTAACGGGCCACGGCCCAGTATCGGTCCATAGCCCAGGGGTTGGGGACCCCTGTTCTAGTATACTGCACACATTTTTTTTAACACTTGGTATAATTGCCACTAACTCACTTACCTAACAGACCATAACCTGTGTTATGCTTTCCCCAGTTGTTGAAATGCTGTAGAGAGTAAGTACTGCCACATTTTAGAGGAAGAGCAAGCCCTCACTGAAGGGAAGGCTTGCGGAAGGTTCTTGACACGTGCTGGTGGAATGAGTGATGGTGCGGATGGCTGAACCCTACCTTGTGATTATGTAGGAAAGCAACACAGCCTCTCATGCGTATGTCAGAGCACAACACAGGCTATTTGGTTTCCTTACTTGAGGCCTCCATGTTATCAAATCCAGAAACAACTTTGAAAATGTCACTCTTAGCATGATTTCAATAGCATAAATACCAAAATATCAGCAGAGTCTACCCAGTGATGGACAAGGTAAAGATTATGTTCATTTCCTCAACAAAAGCTGCTGGTTGGGTTACTGACTCTCACAGGATCTGACCTAAATGTCTATCCATGAGGTACACAGATATTTGAGATTTCTTTTTTTTTTTTTTTTTTGGTCTTTGATGTTTCTTAGTTCCTTAATATACATAAAGAAGTGAAAGTAGTTCAGTGTTGAGGAAGTAGTTCATTATTGACTTCAATTAGGATAGGGTTGTTAAACTTCATTGCTTGTGGTTCTAGTGTTTAAAACTGGTAATTGGTATAACAGTACACTGCAGTGTTTTGGTAATTTTCACAGTAATATGCCACTCTCATCCCTGTTCCTGCATGACCTGTGGTGGTTAATAGCATCATTATGGATCTAGGAAGAGCCACCCTTCTTTTTCCTTTTTACACAACACTGTGTTGGCCAGACAATCTCACAAATTTCATCCATGAAACACATTTATCCAAATTTATTTCCTCTCTCTTAACTACCTTGATTCAAGCCCTCAAAATCTTTTGCCAAGACTTTGTAATTTACCTGCTGACCTCTTCACATTTCAACCCTCCTGCCACTGGAGCAAACAAGGATGCAGGCAGGCCACTCATCTAAGGAATCAGATCTGCACTTTTTAAACTTTTGGTAAATGTACTGCATAATGTGGAACCAGTTCACTTTTGTAGGCTCATCTTTTCACTACATCCCGGCTCTGAGCACTCACAGCACCTTGATCCCAAACACTTTATACCTGTCTGTGTGTGTGTCATTTGAGGGCCTTACACAAAATAAAACTTTGCTTGATACATATGCAAGACATTTACTTCTGCTTCAAAATAATGGAGCAAATAAAGTGAAAGCTACATACAGCACTAAGTATAACACAGTATAACATTTCTAAATAGTTTATAACAACTTAGACTGGAGAGACAGTGATACATTGGGTGATTTTCATAAATGTTTCTCTTATTTTGGTTCATAAAGCCTACTCTTTATTTGTCCTAAAGGGATATTTTCAGAGCAAAGAACAAGACAAAATGAGTTTAAGTTGCACTCAAAAATGCATTTGGGGCCAGGCACAGTGGCTCATACCTGTAATCCCAGCAATTTGGGAGGCCAAGGTAGGCAGATTCCTTGAGTACAGGAGTTCAAGACCAGCCTGGGCAACATGGTGAAACCCAATTTCTACAAAGTACAAAAATTAGCTGGGCATGGTGGTGCACACCTATAGGCCCAGCTGCTCAGGAGGCTGAGGGGGCAGATCACCTGAGCCCAGGACACGGAGGCTGCAGTGAGCTGTACTCACAACACTACACTCCAGCATGGGTGAAAGAGTGAGACCCTGTCTCAAAAAAAAAAAAAGCAGTTGGGCTGGGCATGGTGGCTCCTACCTGTAATCCCAGCCACTAGGGAGGCTGAGGCAGGAGGATTACTTGAGGCCAGGAGTTTGAGACCAGCATGGGCAGCATAACAAGACCCCCATCTCTATTAACCAGGCATAGTAGTGTGTGCTGATAGTCCCAGCTACTCAAGAGGCTGAGGCAAGAGGATCACTTGAGCCCCAGGAGTTTGAAACTGCGGTGAGCTATCATTGTACCACTGCACTCCAGCCTGAGGGACAGAGTGAGAACTTGTCTCTTAAAAAAAAAAAGAAAAGAAAGAAAAGAAAAGAAAGAAAGACATGCAGTTGATCAGAAGGAAGAACATTCAAGAATCAACATTCAATAGTGAGTTCATCAATACTGAACAGTGAAATTAATAAAAATAAAAACTCATAAGTAATATAATAAACCGGGACAGCATTCTACCAAACAATTACATATCAAATTCAGAATAGAAAATTATCAACAAACTGTAGGGTGAAGATTTCTAAGTGGATTTAAGAGATCTTATTGAAAAATGTTTTCCTCAATTTTTTTATTTGTAATTGATATTCGTCATCTTAGGAAGCTGACAAAATCTAAATAATTTTAGGTAACTTACCAAATTGTCTTTTTGTCACTTTCATTTGATAAATAAGTTAGATGCCCAAAATCATAATCAACTAACTGAATCTGTTCAAAAAGCAATTTTATCAATAATAAATTTTTTGCCATTTTATTAACATTTATCAGCACAGGCTAATATTATCAGCCTATATTTGTTCATATTAGCTCATATTTTCAGCATTAGCTAATTTCCAAAAGGAATTAAGTTTTAGTAACAACTCTGAAGTTTGTATTTCCCTGTTTTGTTTTTTATTTGGTTCAATTTTGAATCAAAATTAAACATAAGTTAATTTCAATTTGAAAATGAAACCTGTCTTGCTTGGCACGGCTTTCTTCATTTGATTTATGGTCTCACTAAGTCTGTGATGACGCATACCCTCCATGGAGGTGACTAGGTCAAGCTCCCAGTCATTTTCCAAACTGACTTGAGGAATTTTTAAATGTATCATTTCAGGGAGAGGAATTTTAAATTTGCAATGCAGAGTACAAAAAAAACACCTTTTTTTATTGTGTTTAATTGTAGTTCTATTGGTTTATAAGTTTAAGATAGACAAATCATATTAGTGTGACTAGTCTGTAAATACAAGATTTTTTAAATTACTTTGTGTTGTACCACATTTTAAAAACTTGACAAAATAAATTCTCAGACTATCCTAGCATTTTTCATAATAATTTACACTCTGCCCAACTTGAACTCTACAGGAAATTTTTCTTTACACTTTCATTTTAAAGTGGTTATTTTCCTTAAAGATAAAAACAGGGGGAAAAAAAATAAAAGAAAACAGTGTTTCATGTTTCTCCTGAAATAGCTGAAAACTTAGTCATTTTCCTTAGAAGCCACTTTAATACAGAACAAAAGAAAACTTTGGATTAGACAGATGGCTTTATTTACTGAGGTAAAGTTCACATCTGAGGATCTTGTCCGTCTTGTAAATCTGCATTGTCCACATGAGACTGCCAAGTAGTGTTGTGAGGCGCACAAATACTCACGCTGCATAAAGGGCTGCCACGGGGTGAGCCTTCCCCCTGCGAAGGTGGCACTCCCGCCCTGCAGCTCCCTCCCTTCTCTGCCAGGCAAGTCCCCTGCGGTGGCCCCTGAACAGGAAGCACTCACCACTGCCTGACTTTCCAGGCAAAGGAGATCCTGTAATCAGCGACTCTTTCACTCGTGACAAACCTGAAAAATCCTCATGACAAACCTGACAGATCGACCTCGCGAGATCCTTTCGTTTACCCCCTCTCCTCCCAGCGGCTCTTTCCTAACAGCCTGGCATTATTTTGCAAGGGGGGCCATTTCTGCTGCTGTAGTGAGAAGTTTTGTTTTTTCCGTTTTTTTTTGGTTTTTTGTTTGTTTGTTTTGAGACAGAGTCTCACTCTGTCGCCCAGGCTGGAGTGCAGCGGCGCGATCTCGGCTCACTGCAACCTCTGCCTCCCGGGTTCAAGGGATTCTCCTGCCTCAGCCTCTGGAGTAGCTGGAAATACAGGAGGAGTTTTTAATGACTTCAGACTGAGAGTACCTGGCTACAGCAGCTTCCCCAGTAAGTGAGAAAAGCATTTCTAGAGACCTGACTCTTGTACTGCATTCAGGAAATAGAACAAAAGATTAGTTATGCACATTTGGTGCTGCCCATTTGCTCACAGACCAACAACTTTCACTGGATGTTCGTCCACAGAGAGGCATCTCCCATTGTTTTCTCTCAGCGTCTGTGCGAGCTTGCTCTCCTGTTCATGTAGCAAAACAAACTGACAATTAAGAATCAAACTTTCTCCCTTTCTCAATATCTATTTCTTTAATTATATTGATTTAATTGATACATGCATTTTTAAATTGTGGTTAATTATTTAAGCAGCAATCGTTTCCATTTCTAAATATGCCTATTGGTGGTAGGTGAGCCCTTGTGGGTACTTTTAAAAAGTCATTATTTTTAAGGCAAATTTAAGTTCACAGCAAAACTGAGTGGAAAGTGAAGAGATTTCCCATATACCTCCTGCTTCACACTGCACAGCCTTCCCTGTTACCGATAACCCCCGCAGAGTGGCACATTTGATACAATTGATGAATCTACACTGACACATCATTATCACCCAGAGTCCATGGTTTACATTCGGGTACATCAGGGTGTTGTACACTCCATGAGTTTGAATAAACATATAATGACATGTATCCAACACTCTGCTGTCATGCAAAGTATTTCACCACCCTAAAAATTCTCTGTGCTCTGCCTATTCATCCCTCCCTCCTCCTTAAACCCTAGCAACTATTGATTGTTTTTCCTGTCTCCACAGCTTTGCCTTTTCCAGAAAGTCACATAGTCAGAATCAAAAATTACATAGGCTTTTAGACTGGCTTCGTTCACTTAGCAATCTTCATTCAAGTTTCCTCCACGTATTTTCGTGCCATGATATCTTACTTCTTCTTAGTGCTGAATAGTATTCCAATGTCTACATGTACCGCAGTTTATTTATTCATTCTTCTACTGAAGAACATCTTGGTTGCTTCCAAGTTTGGGCACTCAAGAATAAAGCTGCTGGCCAGGCGCGGTGGCTCACGCCTGTAATCCCAGCGCTTTGGGAGGCCAAGGTGGGAGGATCATGAGGTCAGGAGTTCCAGACCAGCCTGGTCAACATGGTGAAACCCCATCTCTAATAAAAATACAAAAATTATCTGGGCATGGTGGCACGTGCCTGTAATCCCAACTACTTGGGAGGCTGAGGAAAGAGAATCGCTTGACCCCAGTGAGCCGAGATTGCACCACCGCACTCCAGCCTGGGCAACAGAGTGAGACTCCATCTCAAAAAAAAAAAAAACAAACAAACAAACAAAAAAAAAAAGACTAAAGCTGCTATAAACATCCATGGCAGGTTTTTGTGTGGATATCAAGTTTCCAAGGATCACAATTGTTGGATGATATGGCAAAAGTATGTTTACTCTTATAAGAAACTGCCAAACTGTCTTCCAAAGTGGCTCTACAAGTTTTACGCCCACCAGCAATGAATGAGGGGTCCTGTTGCTCTGCATCCTCACCAGCATTTGTTGTCAGTGTTCTGGATTTTGGCCACTCTAATAAGTGAGTAGTGGTAAGTCACTGTTGTTTAAATTTGCATTTCCCTGATGGCATATGATGTGGAACCCCTATAGGTACAAGGCTTGCATAGTCTCAGCTCATCCTATGGAGTAAGTATCATTTTGATCTTTGTTGCAAAGAGAAGGGAGGACAGTTGGAAAAGGTACATGCGCTGCTCCAGGTCGCACAGCTGGTCTGAATATCCCAGAGTGATTCTGGGAGTCAGCTGGTTTACATCATCTGTTTGCTCATCAAACCTGCTGTGCACAGCAACATGCAGGATACTAACTTGATTCCATACTTAATGCATCAGCAAACACTGTCAGCTCTACCTTAGAAATATCTATGGAATTCAACTCTTTTTCACCATCCCCACTGCCACCAGCCTGGGCCCAGCCATTATGGCCTCTCGCCTGGATTGGAACAGAAGCCTCCTAACCATCCCGCTAGTGCCTCACCTCTGTGGGTCTACCCTGCACACACCTGCCACAGGAGCCAACAAAGACCCAGCCTGATATCCTCCACTCAGGACCCTCCAGGGGTTGCAAGTACCTTAGGGTGCAGTCCCAAATCTTTGCTGTGCCCTGGAAAGCTCTGTCTGTCTGTCTTGCCCCAACCCCCTCTCCCCTCCTCCCCTCCTGGCAGCTCCTAGAGCAGGTCAGGAGGGTTCCACCTCAGGGCCTTTGCAACCCCCCCCGCTCTACCTGGGAGGCCCTTCCTCAGATGTCCCAGTGGCTCACTGCTGCTGCTCATCAGACATCTGCTCCACTGTCGCCTCAGCCCGGCGGCCTTCCTCCAGCACCTGGAAGGAAGGAGCACCCTCTGGGATTAGGCTTTGTTTCTCTTCATAGCAACAGCTCTCCTCTGTACATTAGATGTTCACATGTTTACTGTCTGCTTCTTGAATGGATTGTAAACTCTGAGACACCAGCAATTTCAACTTCTCTGTTCACTGCTGTGTTTCCAGTGCTGAGATGTGTTTGGTACAAGATAGGCCCTCAGTACCAATTAACTGATTGAATGAATGAATCTTTATTTCTGACCTCAGAGAAACTCCAGCAATTTAGTACTTACTTGCTACAGTTTGGACACGTGTGGTTTGTCTCAGCCAGAGCTCCTGTTAAAATTTGGTCCCTGGTGTGGCAGTGCTGGGAGGAGGCGCCTAGTGGGAGGCGTTTGGGCCATGTAGGTGAAACCTTCGTGAGTGGCTTAGTGCTGTTCTCACAGCAGTGAGTGAGTTCTCACTCTGGCAAGACCAGATCAGTTCTCACAAAAATAAATTATTTTGACCTAGCACACGGCCCCCATGAGGAGCTAAGCAGGTACTGGGACAATGCTTCTCATACTTCCAAGCCTGTAGAACTGTGAGCTAAATAAACCTCTTTTCTTTATAAATTATCTAGTCTCAGGGATTCTGTTACAGCAACATGAAGTGGACGAAGACACTATTCCAGGCTACACGATACACAATAGTAGAACCCACAATATGTCACCATTATGCCAACCTCGTCCAGAGATCCATGTTTCAAAGATTCTGTGGGACCTGATTAAGTAGCCTGTGGTCAAATAACTTTGGGAAACACTGGCTTAACTGATGTTAAGCAGTTATATTTACTGCAGGACTTCTCAGTGCTTTTAATGTGCTAATACATGTTGATCTTATACAAGAAAAGAACAATACCTGCAGCAAATCCCAAACTGAATTGAACATGGGGCTCCTTTGCCATAGGCAATTAATATTCCAATGCACTCTGCAGAATGCTAAGCTAGTTATTCCAGTGCCTTAATGGTTAAAAAGTGATCATTAGGCTACTTTTTAAAATTTTATTTTATTTTTATTATTTTTTTTAACTTTTAGTATTTTTATTTCAATAGTTTTTGGGGAACAGATGGTGTTTTATTGCATGGAAAAGTTCTTTAGTGGTGCTTTCTGAGATTTTGGTACACCAGTCACCTGAACAGTGTACACTGTCCCCAATATATGCTCTTTTATTCCTCACTTCCCTTTTACCTTTCCCCCTGAGTTCCCAAAGTCCATTATATCATTATTTTGCCTTTGCATCCTCGTAGCTTAGCTTCTACTTATAAGTGAGAACCTATGATGTTTAGTTTTCCCTTCCTGAGCTATGGGTTTTGTTTTTGTTTTTTTTTTTGTTTTTTTTTTTTTTGAGACAGAGTCTCGCTCTGTTGCCCAGGCTGGAGTGCAGTGGTGCGATCTCAGCTCACTGCAAGCTCTGCCTCCCAGGTTTACGCCATTCTCCTGCCTCAGCCTCCCGAGTAGCTGGGACTACAGGCTCCTGCCACCTCGCCCAGCTAGTTTTTTTGTATTTTTTAGTAGAGACGGGGTTTCACCGTGTTAGCCAGGATGGTCTCGATCTCCTGACCTCGTGATCCGCCCATCTCGGCCTCCCAAAGTGCTGGGATTACAGGCTTGAGCCACCGTGCCCGGCCTTAAGATTTTTTTTGAATAGAAACAGGGTGTCACTCTGTCACCCAGGCTGGAATGCAATTGCACAATCATAACTCACTGCAGCCTCAACCTCCTGGCCTTAAGCGATCCTCCCAATGCAGCCTTCTGAGTAGCTAGGACTACAGGCACAGGCCACCATGCCCAACTACTCTTTTTAATTTCTTGTAGGGATTGAGGAGTCTCACTATGTTGCCCAGGCTAGTCTCGAACTCCTGGCTTCAAGTCATTCTCCTGCCTCTGCCTGCCAAAGTGCTGGGATTACAGGCTTTTGGTTTTTGACAAGCGTTTACAGGCCAGGCACAGTGGCTCACACCTGTAATCCCAGCACTTTAGAAGGCTGAGGCAGACAGATCGCTTGAGATCAGGAGTTCAAGACCAGCCTGGCCAACATGGCAAAACCCTGTCTCCACTAAAAATACAAAAATTAGCCAGGCATGGTGGTGCATGCCTGTAATCCCAGCTACTCTGGAGGCTGAGGCAGGAGAATTACTTGAACCCAGGAGGTGGAGGTTGCAGTGAGCCAAGATTGTGCCACTGTACTCCAGCCTGGGCAACAGAGTGAGACGCCTTCTAGAAAACAAAAAACAGAAAGAGAATTTATCAATCCCTGAAGATCATGTTCAGTTCTATTAGTAATAATCATCCTACAGAAAGAGCTACCAAAGGCTCCTAAGAAGTGACTGTCAGCTGGGTGTAATGGCTCATGCCTCTAATCCCAGCATTTTGTGAGGCAGAGGCAGGAGAGTTGCTTGAGCCCAGAAATTTGAGACCAGCCTGGGTAACATAGTGACACCTTCCCTCTACAAAAAAAAAAAAAAAGAGAGAGAAAAGGAAAGAAATGACTGTCAGTCTGGTGTGGTTTGCTGTGTGCCACAAGCTGTCCCTCAGCACAGTGTGCACCAGACAACATTCCCCTGCAGAGCTCCCCCTCCTCAGCCTGCTCTCCATGCTGGGGCCTCAGTGCCCATACTTGGGGCCCACAGCTGCCCTGGTGTGCTTCCCAGAATGCCCCTTCCCTTTAGCACCCCCTGGGACCTAGGACCATCAGAATTTTTTTCCCTCATATCCAGAATCTGGGCTCTGGAAACTGCTGCACCCATCTGATTAGCATTCATCACTAATAGCCCCAGCAAAATCCTTCCCCTCATAGATGATTTTAGTACTTCTCCCAGTGTGTTTAACACACTGGACTGCCCAGTGTGACTTTTAACACACAAGAGTAGAGTCTGGGGGAATATTTGCTTGGAAGCGAAGGGGCATTTCACATCCCTCCTAAATGCGCTGATATTTGAGTCCCTACTCTTCTGCCAGTGACTGCACTAAGCCTTTATTCCAACATGATCTCTAATGCCCACAGGAACCCTCTGTAGATATTATATATATCTTTTAAAGATTGATGCTAAGGAACAGAGAGAACTTGCTCAAGGTCACATAGTCAGTATGGAATTCTCAGTGTGTCATCACCTTCCCCAAACCTCCTCTTTCTCCCCAAGACAGTCAGGTCCTCCCACAGTGGGTCCCACTAGCAGAGACCTTGCTACCCATCAGGCCCTGCACAAGGCACCCTGGTCAATCTGTTGGGCAACATAAACCTTCAAAGAGTAAACATTGGTCGTTAGTGAGTGAAGGCAGCACCCCGTAAACATAATTATTCCCATTCCGCATATGCGAAAACTGAGGCTACAAACGATTTAAAGAATGATCATAAGGCACATGACAACATCCTCATGGCCTTGCAGAGTGTGGCCTCTAGGAAGTATGCAATGCATGTTTGTTGAATTAGAAATTGTGGAGGGACAGATGGGTGGATGGATGGATGGATGGATGGATGGATGGATGGATGGATAGATAGATGGAAGGATGTGTGAGTGGGGGGTGGATAAATATATCTAAGACTAGCTCTGTATTCCAGTCTCGAAAAATATTAAGATTTACTGGCTTGATGATATGCTGACATTAAAAACAAATGGGAACATTTAATGAGGGCAATAGAAGCTATTCATAAATAACCCTTTAATGTTCTTAATGAATGTGCCTATAATTGTCCTCATTTCTTCTTCTTGTGTACTTCTTATCGGTTTTCCTCTGTCCTTCGGTGTATAAAATGGTTTTCTCTCACCATTCCTGTTTCCTGCTCTGTTGTATCTATGGTATTTTCAGCTATCTGGGAATTTTGTTAAAGAGTGTCAAATCATACCCTAGGAAATGTAGCAAAAATAGAAACTATTGATAGGAATATGTAGAGTAATATTTGTACGCATATGGTCAAGCTGCTCAAAATAGCACACTATAGCTAGCATTGTCTTTGCCAGCAGGCCCTGTGATTGGAGCCTGGTGTTCTGATACTTTGCACAGTGTTAATGGTGACAGTTCTGAAATGGGGGTGACCATGGTGCATGGCAGAAATGAGAGGGGTAGACATCAGGGTGTAATTTAGTTCTCTGTCTTCTCTCTTCTTGCTGATGATTTGCTGTTGTGCAGCACATCTCTGGAAATAAAATTCAATTTTAAAAAACCAAGTTAGACAGCAAAAGACAGTTAAATTTGACTGTCAAGAATGTCTGGAAGCAATTGGAGATTGCATCCACTTCATACACTGCGATGAGGCACACTTGCCATGACCGCCGGCAGCCACCAGGTAGACAGCGCTGCTCTGTCTAGACACAGACACCACCTAGAGCCCCAAACACACTGAGCTCCTGGTTGTGGATGTGCTGTGGATATTTGCCCCATTCCACCCACAACTGAGACGCTTGATGAAGTCACACTTGATTGAAATTGTGCTTCTCCCAGGCCCCGTCAGGCATCGCCTATCTGTTTAAACTTCACCGTCTATCTTAGCAAAGAAACAGAGTGGAGAGTTTCAATATACATTGCAACATAATATCGTGCACGGGGTCTGCAAGGAAGCCCCCAAACAGCCCTTTCTACAAAGCCAGATTTGATATGCAAAACAGCCTAATAAAAGGTACAAGATGAAGTTGCTACGTAAAGTTAACGACATGGAAAGTAAAGAAGCAATTTCTAAACTAAAATAAATGTCAACTACAGCATATCCGGAGAGGGCTCTTGCTGACAGGTCATCAGGTCAAAGGAAAGTAACCTTCCCTAGAGTCAATGTTCAAGGCAGAGCCCCTGGCTTGAACAGCAGCCTGCTGTTGGATGCCTCTCTGTGTGGGCTATCTGGTCACCCCAAGCCTCCTGCCCTCAGGCTAGCAGAGGCCTGGGCCTGCCTACCTGCTGAAGCAAATCTCCAGCTAGAGCCTGTAGCTTGCTCCCAAGGATGTTCTATCCTTAGGAATAAGTGAATTGGAAGGTGCTTAGCACAAGACCTAGCACATGGAGAGCCCTCAAAAAAACAGTAGCTAACATTAAGCTCCCTCTAGCCAATTTCCTGTCATCAAGAAAATAATATTAATAACAGTACGAGACACCAGTTTGACTTTTTTGTTATAACCAGTTGTGGTTATAGGTAAGGAATATATCAAACCATTGGAGGAATTCAAACCGTTCACAAGCCATCACCCAAAATTTCCTACACATAAAACAAGTTGCTGAGAGGAAATAAAACTGCCCTCTGAACATGCATATCATGTATCACTGTTGCAGCCAGCCCCGGAGCCTGCAGAACTGCCTATAACATACAAGGTGTGCAATAAATATGCGTTAAATGAATGTTCTCTTGATCACACTACATGTAAAACATCAAAAATTGCTACAACAAAGGATTAGCAAGCCTGGTGGCCTGAAACTGGTTCTGCCATTGACAAGTCTATAGCATATGGCAAGCTACTCCACATAACTTATAAAAGGCATCCCTTCCCCATAGGATGTTACAAAATGATATGAAACAGGAACTCACATTGGTCCTGTATACTCACATCACAGGATTTAGAGATGGAAGATCTGTTTTGCTCTGTTGTGTCCATGTTATTTCCAGCTGTTGGGGAATGTGGTTACAGTGTCAAGTCACATGCGTGTGCTTCTATTCTTCTTTTAGGTTTACAATGGCGTTCCTTTTAGGCTTGCTGTCATTCCCTACACTTCATTAGGAAATGGAGGCTTATAGAAATTAACTAATTGGCTGAACCTTATATTGCTTGTAAGTAGAAAAAGGGGTTCAAGCATGGGATGTCTGGCCCAGAGTTGGTTGTTTTTCCCAGGAAACTGTACCCCACCACCCAGTAACCATTTTGAGTACTGACTGTTTCACATATTAATACAGGATCTTTCTTGGAGGTCACGCTAACGTCTGAGTAGTGATTGTTTTCTGTATTAACACAGGATCTTTCTTGGAGGTCATGCTAATGTAGATAAAATGGAATGTCACCTGAGATGTGCCACAGTTGGGAATTCTCTGGGGGTCTGATCCACATCCATTCCTCTATCCTTTTTTCTCAGATTTGTTCTAACCGTGCTCCATGAGTCCATGTGACTCCAGGAAGCCAAATCTACCCCCATATCCGAGGTGGACACTGATTCTTCTAATCCAGTTTGGGTGGGTCATTTCTCCTGTTGGTCATTGGTTCAGCATTAAGTTATGTTGCAGTTAAAGCTAATTAGACCAGAGGAGGGCCTTCCAAGAAGGATCATATTAGTTCTTCTGTGAAAGCTTCAGGGTACCACTCTTCTTTGGACACCACAGGAAAGCCTGGAGCCTTAGCAAACGGCTGGATATGATTCTGAGAGCCACAGGCAAAGTGACGTGGAGGATGGTGGAGGAGAGAGTCAGGAAGACCCTTACCCTTATACCAGGCTGAGCTGCTGGGTGAATCAGTTCTGGAAGTGCTCCTGCCTCTAGAATCCTGATTTCATGAGCCAATGAATACCCTTCATGTTTAAGCCACTTTGAGTTGAATTATCTGTTACTTCAGTGAAAGCAGAATAACTAAGATACTCTACAGAATTTTAAAATTCTATTATCTGACCCCTACGATGAATATTCTCTGAAAAATAAAAATGTGGGGACTATTGTACTGTGCTGAAAAAGAAATACCAAGTCAATACACAAAATAGTTCTACCTTGAGAGCATTAAAATTTTCTCAAGAACAGACTACTTTGTGCATAGACAAATATAAATCTGTTACATGAATTTAAAAAATTAAGTAGTTGAAACTCTACTAAGGTGGAATCTAAAATTCATCTTTTCCTAATTTTGCATTATCATATATACAAATATAAAAATGGAAATGGAAGCATATGGGACTTTGGGCATATCACCATGTGCTTCTCAAATTCCAGTTGGATATCCTGATGGAGCCTTCTACTGGGTAGAGCAGCAGTCTTACTGCCCCTGTCCTGGCCTCTCACTGCTCAGTTTACCTCGTGCTTTCCTCACAAGAAGTGAGAAGTGGGGCCCATTGATGGGTTGGGTTGAGTTGAGGGTCAAAAGGAAGATTGTCTCTAGAAGTGACTGTAACTGAAAGAGTCTCAGAAATTCAGAGCCTTGCTGTGTGAGGCTCTCGGCACTACTCCTCCAAATCCAAAATTCTACCCTGTTTTGTGTTAAGCCTTTATTTTTTCTCAAAACAAAGATCTAAGACTCAAAGAGGCTCAAAAACTAGTTTATCTCAAAACAGAATCCCTGATCCCCTTCCCTGAAAATAGCCCTTCCAATCAGCTGGAAGCAACAAAGCCAAGGTTGGCTTTGAATGTCATTGTTTTCCCTCTCTTTCCTTCCTCTCACTGTTATGCAGCTCCTAATACAAAATAAGCAAGTCATCAGGGCCTGAGGTTTGCACACAGAACCAGGAACAAGCTGGTGAAAGGCTGTAGCTTTGAGAAAATTGCATGCTTTAGTTACTGTGCTTCTACTGGTACCAGCCTCATTGGAACAGAGTAAGTCACAAATCAGTGTCTTCCTCAGGAACAGTGAGTGGAATACACGACCCAAACCTAACGCTTCTGGTTCTGAAAAAAATACCAAATAAATGATTTCTGTTTAAAACGTGCACTCTGCATCCTTCACTGTGCAGAGTGACTTCTTGGGCCCTTGGGGCCACAAGGGATATGTCCACTGCTGCTTTCAGATCCAACCTCCTGAGTGCAGGAGACAGGGCTTGGGAGTGGGCAAGCTGCCTGGACTGTCACTTCTGTGACATTCATCCCAGTCTTTTAGTTTGAATTCTGATGTCACAAGTGCAGAGGAAAATTCTCCTGAACAGAATTGGGCAGCGAGAGACTTGTACCAAGGCCTCTAAAAGTTAATTATCTGGTCAGTGACAATACACTCATCCCTGGTAAGAGAAAAAAACAAACTCTGCAATAGAAAAATCATCAACTTTTCTCAAGTGACAGCAGTAGAGAAGGGATCGGCCTTCCTACCTGAGAGCAAGATGCAACCTTGAAAGCAAGATGCAATTTTGCTGTTTTATGTTTTTTTTTTTTTTTTTTTTTTTTTTTTTTTTTTGCCATGTTTAAGTAGTGTTCAAGCCTCATTCTTCTAAAGATACCTCAGCTAAACTAAAGAGCCTGGCAAAATTGTATTGGCACTTCACAGAAACATTTTTTTTCTCTGAAGGGAGAAAAAACCTTGACATCACTGTAACTCTTTAATTTATATTCTTTCATTTGATCTTGTTCAGCACTTATGCCAACTCCGTAAGAGAAACTACAGCTTGGAAATAATACACCTCCTTAGGGTGGAAATTTTCTTGACTCAATACATTTTTTAAAATTTTGCCCTCCATTCCTTTTTCTGTCCCAAATTTGAAAAGAGGTCCCTGTTGAAAGTACCCAATTTAGAGATGAAAAAACTGAGATCCTGGGAATTTAAGCAGCCTTTCCAAGATCACACAGATGATACAGAGAGCTGATCCTAGAACTCCCATACTCCAAAGCCCTGCTCTTTCCACTCCCTGCTTGGGAGCCTCTCATCCTATGGAACTGAGAAACTGCTACTGCACCCCAGACGCTAGGTGGTACCTCCCGGAAAGTGGGAAATGGGGTTGGCAAGGGTCTTGCGTCTTTTGCTCTTTCTACATTATTTGGATATTTTATATTCAGAATACATTCTTTCCTAACTTGATTATTAAAGGAACAAAAATGTATTTTTCCAGCTTTATTGAGGTATAATTGACAGAAAAATTGTATAATTCAGGATGTCCAATGCAAGGATTTGATATACATATACATTGTGAAATGATTTTCACAATCAAGTTAACGACATATTCATCACCACACATTGTTACTATTCTGTGTGTGTGAGGGTGAGGACACAAGATCTACCGTCTTAGCAAATTTCAAGTGTACGATACAGTATTCTTAACAAAAGTTGCCATCCTGTGTGTTAGATCTCCAGAGCTTACTCATAACTGAAAGTTTGAAAATGGATAAATACACTTTAATAATCGTTGAGCACTGTCGAATACTAAGTAGCTCTGAGGTGTCCTTGTTCATTTTGCTATGTGTGTTATTGTGTTTTCATGTGTTCTATATGTATGACTTCATTTAATTCACAGGGTAGCCATACCATAAAACTACACACAGGAAATAGGAGAAAGTGCACAATTATTCCATTATCCAATTCCGTAGTTGAGTAATTCAGCTCAAGGATTCACAGCAGATCCTTACTTTGTGTCTGCCCAACCTCACTTCTCTCTCTTTGACTCCCTTCTGGATCTAATTGGCTACCAGAACTACTCACTCAAAAACATCCTTACTTCCTTTACGCCCTTTCTTCTTTCCATACTTCCCCAATGCTGATGAAAACGTTTAGAAAGTCATGCAGAATGCTGTCCTTAAAATATGTAGTCTGCCACTCAGCTGGACAGCTGGACAGCTCCCTGGTCAGCCATTTTTCTTATCCTTGATTCATTTCCTTTCCTTGTCTAAATATTCCAAATCTTGACTACTTTCCTCAAGATGCTGGTGCAGTTCCTAACTTCTTCAGTCTCAGAAGGGATAAACTTGTCTATAATTTCATCAACATACTAGAGGCTACACAGCACCTTCCTCCACCCACACAGTCTCCGTGGCCACGCCCACCCAAGGACTCCCCTACACACTCAGAGTAAGACCCTCAGGCCCCCGCCTCCGCCCAGGCACTTCCGCCATCCCCTCTCCTCCAGAACTGTGCGCGGCCCTTTTTCTCCTATATTCCCACTTCTCTTCTCCTTCACCTTGGCCCATCGGTATGTTTATTTACCTCCTATCTTTACAGAGACTTTTCTTCATGCTACGGCCTAACTCGTCCCGTCCCCTTCCTATCCAAATGCCCAAAGTATAGCGCCTCCTCTTTTCCTCTCCTTCACTCCTCAACTCATCTGTCTTCTCTCCATCTTACCACAGCTCTGCTGAAATGGTATATTCACGTGGATGTTCAATTAACTGGTCAAAAAGTCAGAGAGTATCTTTCAGTCCAGTCTTACTTTATACCTCCCCGACACTGCATCAGTCCTTTCTTAAAGGACTCGGCGTCCTTGGTTCCAGGACAGTTGGTCCTCCCCTCCAACTGGGCTTCATTCTTCTACTACTCCTTTGATGGCAACTGTCCTAGTTTTCTGTCCCCAGCCCATGGATGCTGATCATTCTCGCTATGTGTTATCATTCGCCTTAAGATTCCAAATAAATGCTTATTCCTAAATCCACATGATGCACCCAGATCCAAACATCAGACTTAAGCTAATTACCGAATATTTCCACCTAGTTATTTCCTAATACCACATATCCAACCATTCTAACACGTCCAAAACTCAGTTTACCTTTCATATAAAGCAGCGTTAGTAGAGCCACCATCATCCCCCAACCATTCACCTCGAAACCTTGGAATAATCCCTGACTCATTTCTCTCACACTCTGTGTTCAATCAGTCAAACGTGTTTTGCCAATTTTAATTCCGAAGTGTAGCAGATTATATTTTCACAGATGGCCAAGACAATATCCCCCACCCCAAACACTATTCCGGAATGTGGCCTCACCCACTCCCATCAAGAGGCGAATATGCTTCTCCACCCGCGAGCAGGGGGACTCGGTGACCCCTTCGACCAACAGACGCGGCAGAAGGAAGAGGCGCCGCTCCAGGCAACACTTACCTGGGGGGCAACTCCTGCTTCCTGTGTCTTGGGAGCCAATCTTGGAGATCACCATGCTGTGAGAAGCCCAAGCTATGTAGAGGGCCTAGAAGATGCAACACTACATATGAGGAGAGAAAAAGGCAAAGGGCCAAGAGGCGCCAAACATGCCATGAAGAAGCCATCTTAGAAGAAGATCTGACAGTCCCAGCTACACTGACTGTGTCCCGGTCTTAACTTCATCCTTCCTAGGCCTTTCTAGAAAACTTTGAGTAAGTCCTACACCAACTGAGGTAAACAGCCTGGTGGTGAAAGAGTTCATAGAATTCCAACTTAGATGGTTCCCTATGTTTTCTCTATTTCCTTTAGAAATCTGTGACTGTGACCACCCCGTACCATGACCTCAGGCTGGTGCAGCCGAGAGCGGCCAGCTAGGCTGGTGTCCTTCTTCCCTCCCCATCTCACCGTGGACCTCTCACGACAGGGGTTAGAGAAGGGCTTCTCAGCTCGGGGCTGAGGAGTCACCTCACTGCTGAGCTGGAGCCTCCAAAAGCTTCCTCCAGACCCCCAGAAGAGGAAGGAGAAGGCTCTGCTCGTCTCCACCCAGGCCCGACTTAGCGAAGCCTGGTGTGTGCTGCTAAGCACTCGGGTCCCTCAACCCGCCGCACTTCCGGAGCCCCACGCAAGCCTGCGTACCGCGGGTAGTGCGACCCTGAGCGGCAGCAGAGCAGGACCGGGCTTCCCAGAAGTCGCCCTACATTTTCAGGGTGCAGAAGAGTCATCAAAGGACTTGTCAACGTGCACATTTTGGAGCTCCACCTCCAATGCCTGTTTTCTGGGGTGCACCCAGGAACTGTGCTTTTAAACGGACCTCCCAGGGTATTGAAAAAGGTACTTGGTAAACCACACTTTGAGATACACAGTTCTAATGTTCTAACGAAATGTCAGTCATGTACTCTGCTTTCAAGGGGTTTACAGTCAAACCAAATATATCTTAAATAATATAATCTAGTATATACCAAATACCAAGAGAGATGACGTGAATGTCGATAAAGGAATTCAAGAAAATGGCACGCATCTGGACAGTGTGGGATCTGTCTTGGGTTTAATGAAGATCAGCTTCTGGTGGCTCAAGGGTCCTCAAAATGCAGTGGCGAGCCAACAGCGTCTGCCTTCCCTGGGCCCTTGTTGGAAATGCAGATTCTAGGGCCGCACTCAGAATTACTGACTGAGAACCCCTGGGGTGGGCCGGGCCGTTCGTGTTTTGACACCGTCTCCCAGCTCACATTGGGCACCACTCAGTGGTATAGAAATGCCCCCAGGAAATGTCCAGAGACCAGACTACACCGGTTGCCTGAAGAGAACATTTGGTGATGTATGAAAAGTAAAATGTGTCCTAAACAAACCAAATCAGCGGCTGTTTCTGCCATGCTGATGGGGGATGTGTGTGTGACAGGTGCCTGGAAAGTGTGTGTCTTTCCCCCGTCGTGACAGCAAGCCATCCACCATGCCCAGGGTCCCACCGCCATGCTAAAAATACGAGTTTGCATGGAACAGTCCTCTCTTCATGGTTTCGGATTTAAAACATAGCCATTGGAATAAGTCATGACTGGTATATAAAGACCACCATAAGACGGTATTAAGTGGTGCAGTATTTGTTTAGTTTACATTTAGCATTCCAGCTGTACCAGTGAAATGATAAATTTTTTCCGAGACTGCGGTGGGGGTGGAGGAGTGTGTTCTTTGAAAGTGGTAAAAAGCCAACAGGTTTCAAAACAGTAATGGTTAATAAACTTATATGTGCACTCAATATGTTATGCTTACAGCATGATGTGTCGTGAATAAACAGGAATTGTAGTTAGTAATAAAAATATGAAATATGTTCATTAAATTGCAGGATAGAGGTACATTAATCACAAAAAGCTTTATTTCAGAAAGCCATTTGCACTGTTTGAACTACTAATAAGTAATCTGAGTCAAGAATATGGCTTACAACTTCTCTTATTATAAACCTGTGGGGTAATGTCATGGACTATAATTAATCTGTTTGTAAGAACAAAAACAAGGAAGTACTGTATCCCAGGGAAAGGTCTGTTTTATTTTAATGAACTGGAGAAATATGCCTCTTTTAAAAATGTCATTTTATCATTTGTAACATGGACTATTAGATAAAGTCTGTGGTTCTTCACCTTGTAATCTTGTAATAATGTTACATACTAAGGGTTTCACTGCTGAAGAATCATTTATAGCTACTAAATGAGGAAGGAAGTTAGTGCAGCAATGTTGTAGTAAATGTAGTCAAAGTAAGACTTCTAGTCAAAGATTCACAATCATGTTTGGGATTTTATTGGCATGTGTGTTCAGTAAGCTGGATATTAGAGAAAATATCCAGCACAGAGTTCTGGGAAGAAGCTAAAGAGTGTCCAACCAATAAAGTTAAAAAGAACAGTATCTCGTGTCATTCTGATAACTACAATTACATTATCTTCTTCCACTACACTCTTTCTTTGCTTCCAGAATGAACACATTGAAAGTTTTCCCATATAATATTTTCATAGATTATAAACTTCAGTTTATTATTCTTGTGTTAAAGTTTTATAATTTGACACATTTATTTAAGCCTGTCATTATCTTGTACCTATCTAGAAGGAAGCGTTCAGAGTGTAGGCTTTTGACTGAATAAGAATTAATAGTCACCACGTTTGTACTTTTTTTTTTTGTAAAATCAGACATTTAGCATTCATCTTGTTCTGTATCTGTAAAAAAAATAACTTTTAAAGCAATTTCACAAACATCCAGAGCACATCTAGAAATTGCTGGCATATTCAGAGGAGGGGGAAGGGCAGGATGGGGAAAGGTTGGCCAACAGATACAAAGTTACAATCACATAGGAAGACTACTTTTTGGTGTTGTATTGCAGTGGTTCCCAACCTTTTTGGTACCAGGGACCAGTTTCACGGAAGACAATTTTTACACAGACCAGGGGTGGAGCAGGGGATGTTGGCAGCTGGTTTTGGGATGATTCAAATGCATTATACTTACTGTGCACTTTATTACTATTATTATTACATTGTAATATATAATGAAATAATTACACAACTCACCATAATGTAGAATCAGTGAGAGCCCTGAGCTTGTTTTCCTGCAACTAAACAGTCCCATCTGGGGGTGATGGGAGACAGTGACAGATCATCAGGCATTAGATTCTCCTAAGGTGCATGCAATGTACATGCCTCACATGTGCAGTTACAGTTCATGCTCCTATGAGAATCTAATGCTGCTGCTGCTCTGACAGGACGGGGAGCTCAGGCGGTAATGCCAGCCATGGGGAGTGGCTGTAAATATAGGCAAAGCTTCATTTGCTTGCCCGCTGCTTACCTTTTGCTGTGTGGCCTGGTTCCTAACAGGCCATGAAGTGGTACTGGTTCATGGCCTTAGGGTTGGGGACCCCTGTTTTATTGCACAGTGGGGTGTATCAAAACATCAACTGTACCCTGTAAGTATGTACAACTATAAAGTGTCAATTACAAATAAATTTTTAAAGTTTTAGTGAATAATTCATAATTAGAATTATGTTTCTTTTCCAAATAAAATGACACAATATAAAGTAGATAATAACCGGAGGTCCAATCTAGCTTGTTTTCATTCCCAATACTTGCTCTATGTGCTTTGTAAGTTATTTCAATTTATTCTATGATGGTGGAAAAACAGTTTCTGCACCACTAGTGAAAAATTATGATGTATTGACTATTATGATGCATTGACCTTATGCAATCACTATGCCTCATGCCTTTCTCTGCAAATGTAGTAAATAATTCCGAGCAAGTCCACTAGGAGGAGTTCTTGCTACAACTATAAAACAAAAGATAGCTTTTGCCATTTGCTGATTGAGACATTTGGTACTTGCCTTAATTTTTTCTGCATACTCACATTGGCAAACAAAAATGCATGCTCCACAGGCAGCAGATAAAATGTAAAAATATTCAAATAAGACTTTATTAAATAAAGCAAGGACAATAATCGAAGCCAACTTTTATAAACTTGTATTGCCCTCTAAATGAAGACAAAGAAAGTGATATGTACAACTGCAGACAATTTGCCATGACTATATTCTTCAAAAGAATAATATAGTTTAACAGGAGGGATAAAAACAGATTTTCTTATAGCCTCAATTAAATATTTCTATTTCAAAAATATTCCATTTATATTAAATTTGCTGATCGTTCTAAAATTACAATGATAAAATGTGTTCCTGTCAAATGTTCCTACAGAATTCAAAAACCTATCTGCAAACCTATATCATTTTCACTCAGACTGCCTTGATGCTCTGTGTTTTGAATGTATTGATTTTCTCCATCTCTTGAGTGAGAATGACTTTTTGTTATGAATTTTACCATTTATAAAAGTAATAAAGCATACAAATAGGTGGTCTCCTACACAGAATTTGAGTATAACATGCCTATAAAATATTTATTTTGAACCATGGTGTGCATGTGTATGTGCACATGTATGCACAAGCATGTATGCACACATGTGCATGTGTGTAATGCGTTCCTACGCATGTATGTGCTAGCACGGTCATACTGGTTCACTGATATTAATAAGAAAGTGAGCCATATTTTTTCTTTTTATTTATTGGCTAATGAGCAATAGACTTGACTTCCTTGGAAGGAAAAATAGCTTTAAGTCATCTATGGAAGGATGGATGCAAAGAAAGTAAACAACCGCATGACAGAAAGATCAGAGCTGCATTTCTAACCTTTCCTGGCACTGAGAGCCTGACTTCCGGGCCTTGTGAAGGAGCCAGACCTCCATGAGTGAAGAGCAGACGGAACAGGCAGTAGTAAGACATTATAAACATTTTCGAAAATGATTCTACAAAGCCAAGCGGCCTGTGGAGTAGCAATGGGGGAGGGGAGACTGGGGAGAGAACAGCAACCTGACTTTGAGATTGTCCAGCAGGTGGCAAACACTACCAAATGATGCTGGTATTAAAACCGTGGAGTGGGGGGAGCCGGCTGGAGCGCTGGGAGGAGGAGCAGATGCTCCCGTTCCCGGGTCCCGCGTCCGCCCGTGCTTCTGGAGCCATTTTCCATACGACACCCATTTGTTTAGCTCAAATTCTAGGCCAAGAGCTACAGTGGCTCCAACCTCGTCAAAGGCAGGACATTCTATGGAAGTACACAAGATGCTATTCAGACTGGCACTAAAATCCTCATTACCTGCGGGATACAATTCAGTTTCTTAGCATGACACTCAGGGCCTCCACCATCCACGCCCTCACTGCCTCCCGGCGTGGCCGCCTCCACTTCGTTTCCTGAAAGCCACACTCTATTCAAGGAATCATTCCGTCATCACGTGGTGCTCTTTCCTACCTTCTCAAGCTCTCCCTACCTGAGATACCCTCCTGCCTGCCTGTCAATATCCTATAAGGCTCTGGAGAAAGGCCAGATGCCGTGGCAACTCCTCCAGTCCTCTTGCCGGCCCAAATTCCTCTCCAGGGTGCCCTGTGGCACGTACGATTTTGCTATGAGATCGTGGAAGTCCACACTTTTACCTTCCCTATTCATCTGCAAGAACTCGAAGGGAATGCACTCGCCTTGCTCACTGTGCATTTGTATCCTATGCAAGATCCTGCCACCGCCTTCCACAACTCATCCCTCAACACTTACTATAGGCATCCCCTCAGTTTAATCTGCTGGCGTTTCAATCCCCAATTCTCCCCTTGCCAGCTGTGCGACCCTGGGCGTGTTGCTTAGACTCTTAGTGCCTCAGTGCCTCCATCTGTGAAATGGGGTAACAATGTCCTGCCTCACTGGATAACTGTGAGGATCAAAGGCATTATCTCATATGTAGTGTGTGCCAGACTCCTGGCTGGTAGAAGGGGCTCAGGATTCCTTAGCTTATTTTTCCTAACTTTTTCCAGACATGGATTCTTTTTTTTTCTTCTTTTTTTTTTTTTCGATGGAGTCTCGCCCTGTTGCCAGGCTGGAGTGCAGTGGTGCCATCTTGGTTCACTGCAACCTCCACCTCCCCGGTTCAAGCGAATCTCCTGCCTCAGCCCCCTGAGTAGCTGGGACTACAGGCTTGCACCACCACGTCTGGCTAATTTTTGTATTTTTAGTCGAGACAGGGCTTCACCATGTTGGCCAGGATGGTCTTGATCTCTTGACCTCATAATCCGCCTGCCTCGGCCTCCCAAAGTGCTGGGATTGCAGGTGTGAGCCACCACACCCAGCCAGACATGGGTTCTTACCATGTTACACAGACTGGTCTCCTGGGCTCAAGCAATCTTCCTGACACAGCCTCCCAGAAAGCTGGGACCGCAGGCACCACCAACATGCCCAGCCATTATTTTTTTATTATTGCTGTTGTTGTTATTGTTTATATAGCAACACTATAAGATAGTTGTTATCTCAACCTTTACAGGAAGCCACACGAGTCGGGATCTGAAGTCAGGTCTGACTGTAGAGCCAGTGCTCCTGACTTCTCATGTCCAGCATGACATTTAATATTGTTTCTTAAACAAAAGAAAAAGAATTTCTGGTAAAGTTGTTGAATATGTAACAAAGACTTTAAAATAACTGGCTTAAAGTGATTTGGGTTAGAATATTAGATTCTGAAAGACCTCCAAAATCATTAAATCTAAACTTTATTCTTTACAAATGAGGATGTTCAGGCATATTCATGCATGTCAAAAATTTGCTGAGCAGATACTAGGCATGAAGAACTGGCACAGGCATTTGGATGGGGGGAAAAAAAAGCAAGAGCTGGGATGCTTGCCCTTGAAGAGGTTTTAGACCATAGAAAAATCTTCAAGTAACCTAACTCTGAGAGTGTGCAGGCTATGCTGAACTACTTAGCAACTGCCCAGACTCCAGATCTCAGGTTCTTGCTCAGAAGGCTCTGCCTTTTTTCTTTGTATTACCATGTTATGGTGAAATAAACAATTCAGCTTAACATGGAAATTTCTGTAGGAAATGCTTTGCTTTTAAAAACTCTCATTTCCCAGAAATTCATCTTTCCCACAGTGACCTTGATGGCCCCGAGCATGTCTTGAAGCAGTGACATTGCACAGGGTTAAATACACAATCCACTCACTGTCTTCCACACCCTCCCTGCAGAACTTCAAATGTGTGCACCAGCCAGAAAAGTCCGCCATTGCCTTCTCCCACCCTCCTGTCCATGCATTTCCTCTTTCTCTGTGAATTCCTTGTGACAATTCATGTTCATTGTCAATACAGTGGGATCACGTGATGATTTAATAAATCAAACAGATAATGAAGAAATCGCAATTTAAGTAAATCAATAATAAATGTTGATTTCCCTAGGAACAAAGGACAGAAGTCTTGTAATTAGATGCATATCACTAGCCGGGCATGATGGCACACACCTATAGTCCCAGCTACTTGGGAGGCTGAGGTGGGAGGATCACTTCAGCCTGGGAGGTTGAGGCTGCAGTGAGCTGTGATTGCACCACTACACTCGAGCCTGGATGACAGAATAAGACCCTGTCTCTAAGGGAAAAAAAAAAAACGAGATGTACATCAATGCCCCTAGCTGAACTGATAAGGATATACATCTGGATGGAGGCTTCATTCAGAGTTTTAACAGCAGTCTCCCCCATGTAAAATAGAAAGTGATGCTTTATGCTTGCTTGGCTGAGTGCATGCTAGAAATGATTATAGGTCAGGAAATGGATAATGACCTAAGCAAATTAACACAGGAACAGAAAACCGAATACTGCATGTTCCCACGTATAAGTGAAAGCTAGACAATGAGTACACATGGACACAAAGAAGAAAACAACAGACACTGGGGCCTACCTGAGGGTGAGGGGTGGGAGGAGGTAAAGATTGAAAAACTACCTATCTGGCATTATACTGACTACCTGGGTGACAAAAAAATCTGTACACCAGGGCCGGGCGCGGTGGCTCAAGCCTGTAATCCCAGCACTTTGGGAGGCCGAGACGGGCGGATCACGAGGTCGGGAGATCGAGACCATCCTGGCTAACACGGTGAAACCCCATCTCTACTAAAAAAAATACAAAAAACTAGCCGGGCGAGGTGGTGGGCGCCTGTAGTCCCAGCTACTCGGGAGGCTGAGGCAGGAGAATGGCATGAACCCGGGAGGCGGAGCTTGCAGTGAGCTGAGATCCGGCCACTGCACTCCAGCCTGGGCGACAGAGCGAGAATCTGTCTCAAAAAAAAAAAAAAAAAAAAAATCTGTACACCAAACCCTCACGACATGCAATTTACGCAGGTAGCAAACCTGCCCATGTACCCCTTGAGCCTAAAATAAAAGTTAGAAAGAAAAAAAAGAATAAAAAAAAAAAGAAAATGGATATTTAAAATACTATTTAAAATATATTTAAAATGATGTCCGCAAAAATAACTGAGTAGGGACATCCAGGAGCCATCTCATCCCAGAAACACTGAAAACCTTGGGAAAACTGTCAGAATCAACCTTATCAGAACTCTGGAAATTGGTCAAAGATTTACAGCAACCAAGTGATCATTTAGGCAGGAGAAAGGTAGCTGAAGTTGGATAAGAGATCTTTGTGGCATTGTCCTAGCATCCCCTTCCCAGGCACAGTGGAGGTCTTGCAGATGGTAGCCTGCATTCCCAGTGTGAGTGTCTGATTCTGGAGAGAGCAGAACAGACGCTGTTTCCAAGGAATTATGTTCATCTGCTTTGATCTGACTGGGGTTTCCCCAAAGGAATGCCTAAACCAGGATGCAGAAACTACTTGGTTCTTGAAAACTATGAAAGCCAAATGAATAAACTGCTGCTACCTAGGGCAAAAAATAACAACTGGGACAAGCATTGAGCCATTGGGAGCAAAAAAATAGCAGGTGGGGCGAACAATAGAACTGTCAAAAGCCTGGGAGGGAAAACCAGTGAGTGAGATTTTGAGGAGACACAGGGGCTTTGAAAAGTTACTGCATATAAGAGGAAACCCAAAAAGCACATTCTTGGGACAGAGCTTATGTTGAGCAAAGGCCTGAAAAGACCCTGGCTCGTCTTAGGCTCAGTGCAAGCAAGAAGCATAGGCAAGGATAGGGCTGTAAATGATTCAGTTAAGCATTAAAGGAGTGTCCCAGCACCACACCCGTCTGCAAATACCTGGAGGTTATATTTTCTTTTCTTCCTTCATTTTCTATTTTCTTTTGCACATCATAATACTTAAAATGCAAGTTTTAACAAATGATTATGAAGCATACATAGAAATAAGAATGTTTGGCTCATTCACAGAAAGAAAGAATTAACAGAAACTGTCCCTGAGGAAGCACAGACAGTAGATTTACTAGACAAAGACAAATGTCTTAAATACATTCAAAAAGCCAAAGGAAACCATGAACAAAAGCATTGAAGGAAATCAGGAGAGTGATGTCTCCGCAAATTAAGAATATTAATAAAGAAACACAAATTATAAAAGCCAAATAGAAACTGTGGCGCTGAAAAGTACAATAACCGAAGTCAAAGGTTTACTGGAGGAGTTCCACAACATATTTGAGCAGATAGAACAAAGAATCAGTGAGCTTGAAGATAAGTCAAATTAAATTATCCAGTTTGAGGAACAGAAAAAATAAGAATTTTAAAAAATGAACTGAACTTAAGAGACCCATTGATGTCTCAGAAAGTGAGGAGAGAGGCCTCACACATGGTGGCTCACACCTGTAATCCCAGAACTTTGGGAGGCCAAGGCAGGAGGATCACCTGAGCTCAGGAGTTTGATACCAGCCTTGGTGACACAGTGAGACCCTGTCTTTATTTTTTAAAAAATAATAATTAATCGAAAAAAAGAAAGTGAGGAGAGAAAGAGGCAGAAAAATATTTGGAGAAATAATAATTGAAAACATCCCAAATTTGATAAAAGACATGAATTTACACATCCAAGAAACTTGATGAACTCAAAGTAAGATAAATTCAAAGAGATCCACAGCAAAACAGCCTGATATCACCAAATTGTCAAAAGAGCAAATCTTAAAATCAACAAGAGAGAAGCAAAACGTACAAGTGATCTTCAATAAGATTTTCAGCTGATATCGCTTCAGAAACCATGGAAGTTAGAAGGCAGCAGGATAACATACTTAAGGTGCTAGGGAGAAAAGATAACCAATCTGTCAACTGTCCTGGCAAAGCTATCCTTCAAGAGTAAATGAGAAAGTAAGATGTCCTCAGATAAACAAAAGCTGAGGGAATTTATTACTAACCTGCCCTACAAGAAGTGTCAAAGGGTGCCTTCCAGGCTGAAATGAAAGGACACTAACCATATGAAGAAATGAAGATCACTAGTGAAGGCAACCCTAAAGGTAAATATAAAAGCAAGCATTATTGTATTTTTGGTGTGTAACTCCTTTTTTCCCCCTGTGATTTAAAAGACAAAGGCATAAGACACTAACTAGAAATCTATGTTAATGAGTATCAAATGGATAAAGATATAATCTGTGACAATAACAATATAAAAAAGGAGGAACACATATGTATAGGAATAGAGTATATGCTATTGCAGCTAAGCTGGTATTAATTTAAGCCTGGTTGTTTAAAGTTTAAGATGTTAACTAGAATCTCCAAGATAACCACTAAGAAAATAACTAAAAAATATACAGGAATGGAAATAAGAAGGGGGTTCAGAATATACAAATGCATAGAGACAGAAAGCAGATCAGTGGTGGTTCTAGGGTCTGATGGGGAGTTGGGGGAAATGGGAAGTGACTCTTCGTTGGTTTTTCACTGGTGGCATTGATAAAGCTCTGGTACTAGATGATGGCGATGGCTGCACAACAATGTGTGTGCACTCAATGCCACTAAACTGTACACTTGAGAATTGCTACAATACTAAATTTTACATAATCTGTATGTTACCAAAACTCTGTTTATTTTTTATTTTTTCTTAAAGACAGGGTCTTGCTATGTTGCCAAGGCTGTTCTCAAACTCCTGGGCTTAAGCAATCCTCCTGCCTTGGCCTCTCAAAGTGCTGGGATTACAGGTGTGAGCCATAGTGCCCAGCCACCACAATTCTTTAAAAAGGTTAAAAAAAAAAAAAAAAAAGAAAAGAAAATAAAACATTGAAACAGGAAATTTCCCTTGATCACTTTGCAGGCCTCATGACAGAGGTTCCTCGCTTACTCAGCCCGCAGCTTTCAACCCCTCGTGGGAGGGGGAGCACAGAGGTAAGTGGGTGCAGGCACTGGAGCAAGTGCTTTTGGGCACCAGTAGGAGCAAAACTCTGTGCAGCCTCGCAGCATCATCTATTGGGAAGTACCCACAACCCTCAAAGCCCCAGAGGGTGTGTGTTACAGTGCTCTTGTAGCTTTGCCATCCACAGACAGCTTAAGTGTTTGACAGCTCAGTGGGCCCTCTGCCTTTTTGCATGAGACAGTTGCTGTGTGTCAGCAAGGGCAGAGGGTTAGTGTGACAGCCTTCTATATCCCAAGCTCTTGTCCAGCATCCAGGAAAAATCAGGTCGCCCAGATGAATTGAAGGATAGTAAATTTGGGGAGTTTATTTCTGATGAAAGTGCCTCTCAGTGGGAGGGGGAGCTGGAAAGGGGATGGAGTGGGAAGGTATTTTTCTTCTGAAGTATGGTCATCTCCAGCTGGACTCTTCTCCAAAGTCCCACCATCAAGCTGTCCCTCTG
The DNA here is from genome assembly GCF_049350105.2 of Macaca mulatta. Taxonomy (NCBI): domain Eukaryota; kingdom Metazoa; phylum Chordata; class Mammalia; order Primates; family Cercopithecidae; genus Macaca; species Macaca mulatta. The sequence goes on from NC_133413.1 coordinate 63,112,923, forward strand.
AAGTCAAGCTGCTTCTCTCCAATGTTCATCTGCTTCTTCTCTTTTCCCCTTCTCTGCTCTCTGCCAGTGGAGCCTGGGGTTTTTATGGGAACAGAATGGAGGGTTGGGTGGGCCAGGGGTGGTTTTGGAAAAAGCAGTATTTGAACCAGAAAACAGGGATGTTCTCACTATGGGCCGCAGTTCCAGGCTTGAGGGTGGGGCTTTTCCAGGGACCCCACCCTTTTCTGCCTAGAATTTCTCTGCCTCCCATCCCTATCACCACCACAGCCTTCACTCAAAGAGACCATTCCAACTGCTTCAGGCCTTAATAAGAACCCAGATCCAATTCTGTGCCATAGAAGTTAAAACAAGCATCTGGAAACATACTCACTCCTCCTTCTCCAAGTCATGCTGCATGTTCCCCAGATGCCTTCACAGCCTTCGAGGCCCTGACATCAGCCATGCCAGATATTACACAAAATAAGGCAAGGAGAACTGAGTCCTGGTGCTCAGTGATTAACAAGGATGGTAAATTATGATAATGAGTGTTATTGATAACAATAAGGAAAATTCTCACCCCAACTTCTTAAATGTTCTGTTTTGTTTAGTGATTAGCACCTTAGACTTAATTCTATTTATCATTAATATCACTCTGTTATTAATTCATTAAGAATCTGTTTTCTTTACTAGAGAGTGAATTTCTGTTGATCCCTACATCTGGTAATATCTGGAACATAATGAGTATTTAACCAATATCGACTGACTAAATATGTGCACATCTTTACAATGTTCCAGGAAACAGGGAGTCTGATTCCTTAAGAAGCCAAAGGATAAAAATATAGAAACTCTTCACCAGGAGAGATAAGCCTTGGGATTGAAGGATCCAGGGATTTTAATGATACTGTCTGCTTTTCCTTGATGTACAAAGTCATATGTACAGACGGAATGTGTTGGTAGGGCTGTGGAAATAATGAGGCTATCATTTATTCAAATGCATTTGTATTTGTTTTGTTTTATTTGTCAATCTAAGTTCTAGGAGTCCCTTTCTCCTTCCTGAATTTTTGTAAATAATCTAGGTTTGGGTTGGTTTCTAATGTTGGCAAACGGTGCTTAGTTATCTGGTTTTTGTCTTGAAGCTTGAAGAGATCCACCAAGTTAAGTAAAACAGAGTTCTCCGGCAAAAACAAAAAAAAAATAAAAAATAAATCAGAAAACACTGTGATAACACTTTGGGAGTTTCGTTGCCATTTGTTGTTTGATTTATTGCTTCTGGTTTGCAATAATTCTTTAGAAGCTGAATACAATTGTAAAAGAAATATACTGTCTGAACCAATTTTCCTGTACTTTGCAATTCAATTCTTGACTTCAAATGAAAGTTACTTTTTCATTTTTAAAAGGTGTATGTGTGTGTATTCTACCACTGAGATTACCTCCAAATACTTACAAGAGTTAGTAATTCCTTGTGGGTTTTTTTTTTTTTCCAGCTCATTTAAACTTGTTAACACTTCAGGAGAATGCTACATGCTGAAATTGGGAGCCCATCACACAATAACAGCTAACTGTTAGCACTGGCAGAGGCAGCTATGCTAAGAGCTAACGAAGTCTGAACTTCAGGACTGAGCTTCAGGCGTTGCAGGAGATGTGTATACACAACTTAGTTTCTTAATCTTATAGGAGAAAATTTGCCTCCATAGCACCTGGAGATGTTGACCGCTTCGGTATGGTATTTTGCAGCTGATGTATATTGTCTTCTGGGGTTAGTGTCATACAATTGCATTTGGTGTCATACAATTTGAATTTTTCTTTAAAGAGTTTAAATGTAACAAGATGATCTGCTCATTTTAAAACTGTCTGAGGTTTTCAGCTGTTTTAAGCTACTAAGTTTTTAGTAACCGTTTTTGATTGTTGTTATTTATTTATTTATTTATTTATTTGAGACAGAGTCTCACTCTGTCACCCAGGCTGTTTGAGACAGAGTTTTGCTCTTGTTGCCCAGGCTGGAGTGCAATGGCACCATCTTAGCTCACCGCAACTTCTGTCTCCCATGTTCAAGCGATTCTCCTGCCTCAGCCTCCTGAGTAGCTGCGATTACAGGCATGTGCCGCCATGCCCAGCTAATTTCGTATTTTTAGTAGAGACAGGGTTTCTCCATGTTGGTAAGGCTGGTCTCGAACTCCTGACCTCAGGTGATCCGCCCACCTCAGTCTCCCAAAGAGTAACCTTTTACAGTAGCAAATAGGAAAGGATACAATACAATAATATTGTATACAATATTACAATAACACAATAACATAAAATACTGTGACAAAGACATCCACAACTAATTGGCTAGACTATCAAGAATTCAGGAAGCACTTAAGATTAGTACTTGCACAGGAAAACTTAGAATGCCCTGAAATCATACAGCTCATATACAAAAGAGAGTTGATAGTTTTCCCTAATTTGATAACAACCCTAAAACTTTATATGGCATCATTGTGAAGTTGAAAGAAATTTCTTGAACTATTAATAATGATAAACAAATCTTGATCAAGAATGCTAGAGTTAAGACTTACTAATTTTGTTATAGAAAAGCATAGTACATAGAATTGTCATATGGAGAGAAAAGAAGGAGAAAAGTGCAGTAAAAAATAATGATAAATGAGAGGTGTCAGGCAACTAATAAAAATATGATGCTGTTTCAATTGGGTTGTCTGGCAATTATGACATTGGTCTGCTTTTTAAATATTCACCTAATTTTGCATTTGCGCTTTTGTAATCTCTTTAAAAATTGTTCAACCTTTGAACTCCACAAAGTCCAGATTCTCGCTGGAGACCAGGCTCTCTGCTAACCTGCTGCCCGCAGTGTTCCGACCCATTTTTACCACCACCAGCCCCTCCACTGAAACAGCAGGGTCACATGCCCCAGGTTACTTGACTATCTCAGAGGCTTGTGTTTGAACCAGTGTCTAACTCCAAGACCCATCCCTTAGGCATACAGCAGAGGTTCTCAAAGTGTGGTCCCTGGTCGGCAGCCTGAAATCTCCTGGCTATGCATCAGATCTGTTGAGTCAGAGCCTCGGGGCTGGAGCTCCACAACCCCTGGCTTAACAGCCTTTCCAGGTGATTCGGATGCACACGAAATTCTAAGAACCACTCTCCTAAAATATAGTCTGTAAGGCCAACAACCAGCCTCCCTTGTCAGGAACGCTCCTGCATCCTCACAACATACCATGATTTCCTGGTGTGAGATCAGAACCCCGAGTCACTCAGAAGGTGCTCTCACAAATTTCACCCGTCCTTTAGTGAAATAATACCCTTAAAAGAATTATAGCGAGTAGCTGTCTATTGGCAAATGTTATTAAGGACTGATGTTCCGTTCCAAGCCAGAAACTTCAGCAGTGCAGGGTACTGCACACACGGTGGCCGCTGAAGCCCAGAATTTCCCCAGCCTTTCAGGAGCAACTCTGACGGTCAGGCGCCATCTGGTGGAAGGATCTTGGCACTGCACAAAAATAACAAGTGTAGTGGGCAAGATTTGGTTTTGTTTGTTGTGCTTTATTTTTCCTCCAACTTATCAAGGACCGAAAATAGTTTTGTAAAAGATAATGACAATTTGGAAAACTAAAATGAAGAAAACATACATATAAAGTCTTTTTTTTTTTGAGATTCGAATTGCTATGAAAGTTTCCAATGCTGGCTTTCCCCTGTCCTCATCCCCGGCCAGAGTGTGCAGGCTAGCTGGGGTCCACAGTCTGAGTAGCGTTGCATTGTTTAACATGCAAGATATACACCTAAGAACTTTTATTTTTGCAGAAAGTGTTACCTTTGTTAGAATGAAGAAAGAATAAACATGCTTGTCTAAACACAAACATAGATTCTGCACTGGTCCTGAAGTGACCATCAGATCACCATGCACTAGTGAGATTTCTGACATTTATTTAAATTTTCATCCCAGTTGGAAAGGATAAAAAATTGTTTAAATAAAAATAAATAAATAAAATTTGTTGTTGTTATTTGTATTTTGCTTCTTAAAAAGAGAAAGAGTACATATTTCTAAAGCAATCTGTTGCTGTGAGTTAATAAGGATTTTTTTAATCTCTGTTTATCAGGTTTTTGCTTTCATTATTTACTTTGCATTCGACATTTCAGCATCATTACACAATGCCATCACAATGACTAAGTGGTGAAGAACAACTCAATACAATGGCTAAAAATCAAATAGGTGTTTAAGGTTTCATTATTGAAAATCTAATTGACAATGAGCTGACTGATTAGAAATAAATCAACTAGAACAGAGAAATTCAGTCAACATTACCGAACACAAATATAAACATTAACTTACATCACTAAATCTTAAAATAGTGTCCAGAATGACAAATTAAAACTTGAAATAAGGATCAATCATTAACCAGTTGCCTAAGAATATATTTGAAAAACTTAATAAAAGCAAATTACAAGTAATCACATGTAATGATTATCTCAGCAGAAAATTTATTGTGACTCCAGTACAAGTTATTTTAAAATAAATTTTCTTCTTTCTCATCATCTCTAAAGCACATGCATTTCACACCTTTTAAAGTCTCTATCTCTGTAAGATGACTGAAAGCTCCTCAGCCTTTCATTCATGATTTAATTGCGTAAAATTTTAATTCAATACCAATTGAGCAAGTAGGTTTTTATTGTTTTCTCATTTGCAGATTTAACAAATTTTCATCAAAGTGCTATTCCTTCTAGTTTTAACCATTTGTAAATTTTAAAGAATATATAATTTGTCTTATTTAATTACATTTCTTCTAAGGAAGACTACTTATTTCTTTCTATTGTGAACCATTAACGATTAAAAAAAAAAAAGTTATTCACGGGAAGGCCGACTTTATTTGAGACCATCTCAGTAGGCATAGACAATTGCAATGGGAATTTGCAGTAGGGGAGAAATTTGGCTCCACTCTGAATACAGCCTTGGCAAGTCAGAATTGATATCCAAGGAGCCAGATTGGGGTCAGGGAATGGAAAATTACTAAGAGGAAAGTCAGGGGTAAGGGGGATTCTGGCTAACCTGACCTAGGAGGATTCTCAAAGGTAGGCCAGGCTAATCAGACCCCACCTGGAGGGTGGGGGAGTATAAGACACCCAGACATTGAGGGTGATGAGACATGTAGGGTAGAGGGTTCTGGCTGAACTGACTTCACGGGTTTCTTACTAGACTAGAAGTGGATTTTACAAGGAAGTGCACAGATGGACCTAAGAGAAAGTTCAGGAGCCTGGCTAAAGTTTGATCAAGAAAAGAATCTTTGTTAGTGCCCCCCTTTTGTTCAAGGAGAGAAGAAACTTTGTTAATTCCTTTGGAAAATAGAAATCCAATTTCTTGTTCAGTCACCTTTTGTTCATTGAAGATCTGCTGATCCATCTGCTGGAACTTGATGGTGAGGAGGCCTCCTGGATGGCACTCACAGTCAGATATTTAACAAGTGGAGTTTCTATGTAAACACAAGAAAACAAGACTAATAGCTGGAAACTCCATTTCTGAGTCGAGAGGACAGCCAGCCAAGCTTGAAGCACCTTCAGCTGGTAGAGCCATGATGGCGGGTATGGCCATCGACGGAGTCCCTGGTTTGTAGCCAATTGCTTGTGGTGATGGTATTGAGTGTTCTGCTGAACCTTCTGAGTGGCCACACATCAACAGGCACGAAGGCTGTCTGCTGGATTTGTTGTGGGTATTTCTCTGAAGTTTATACAAGTTCCTATTATCTTCAACTTGCAGGGCTTCAGGAAAATGGAAGTTTTAGTTTTTAGGGATGCCAGGTCAGGAAGGTAGGAGAAAATTGGAAACGTTAATTTAGAGAGTTGTAACCAGATATGGAAGGAAGCTAGAAGAACTGAGCAAGACCAGTCAGGTTCACAGGCCGATAATAAAACCTCAAAGATAAAGAACAGGGACAGAACCTCATAACTCTCAGGTTGTGCTATAGTTTTCTATTGGAATGTAATTTTTCTTTCTAAAACCACCATTATTTCTATCAAAGTAAGACTATTTTGTTTGCAAGGTAAGTTTCATCCCATTAATCTTAGCCTGATCATTTTTGTAAGTGCAGCAAGAAAAGTAGTTCACCAAAAGGCTTTGCTTAGTTTGTGCTGCTGGAACTTTCCATTAAGAATCTCATTTTAGACTTTTAAAAGCTGCTTGAGGCTACAAAGTCAAGCCAAGAACTCATCACCAGACTTCACCTTCAATACCTAGAGATTTGGGTGAATTATTCTCTTTTTAGAGTCCCTAAGATATTTTAAGTTTCCTGGACCAGGAAGTGACCTTTCTTACTCATCTATAAGGCAAGGAATGCTGTAAATCAGGTACTAGGGCATTTTTCCCCCCAAAAGGGTTTTGTAAGCCTTGGCTCCATAAAGTCAGCTTTAGTTCCTGAAAACTGTCTGGTCATACCTGATTTTGTGTACATCATTCTCAAATATGACATTCCAATCAAAACCCATGTAATATGACCAATGTTTCCAATAAAACCGTGTCTTATTATAACGAGAACAGATTCTTATTGAGCTTATGCAAAATAACTACATTGCAATGAAAATAGAAATACTCAACAAGCATTTCCAAAGTCCGTGCAGAGTTTCCAAAGTCTGGGAAAAAAAAAATCAATGTTTCATTTTTGTTTATAAAGGCATACTTTACCACATAGCTGTAGGCTATAAATAGCTAAAGAGGATGGGGGAAAAGGGTTCCTTATATCTGGCAAATAAAACATTGAAGCACAAGAAATGTTCCACAATAAAAACTGTAATCCTGCTTTCTCAGTCTATTCATTCCCCTGCAGCTCACCTGTGCTGCTTGATCTTGGATGAAGTCTCATGAACCCATCAGTTTCTTCATGAGCATTCTAAAAATTCTGACCCAGTCCACTGCTATGATCTTCAGGTTCTCAGAAACCTGTTCCTGTCAGTTTATTTTTGTGAATATCTTTAAAGGTGAAACACTTCTGGATTACAGCTGCTTATAAAAGCTTGAGGAAAGCATCAGAGTAAAACAGCCTGTGAACAATAAAAGACTTAAAATAGCCATAAAGATCTGATAAGAGTTCATTTAGTAAGAAAAGTTAGGTATTTCTGTAGCATATAACATTTTCACATAATAACTGGAATTATGACTGATGACATTATGCCACACATAATAGGAACAGCAAACATACAGACAGATTTCTATGAATTTTACAGCAGTTCTGAAATACTTATATTAGCAACATTTACCTATACAAATATAACATAGGGAAGGTTAAGTATCACTTTTCATTTGACAGCATCTCCCATGTGACTTAGCCTATCAAATAAACCTAATTAGTTAACATTTCTTTTACACAGTGAAAGACAAAGCCTTTTTCCAGGGGCCCTCTGCTGGCAAATTCTGTGAAAGTTAAAAGGAAAGAATTTCAAATCTCTAAGACAAAAAATTGGGAAATTGTCCATTTATCTACATGGCTCCCAGCAATCAGTTTGAATACCTGTATTTTATGAATGCAATGAATGTTTTCAAATCATAGGGGAGCATGCGTGTGTCCAGCATAGTCCCTGGAACATGGTAGATATGCTTTTTGATGATGTGAGAAGGAGCGGAAAGAGTGGAGGGAATACCTCTAATTCGGTAGAGGTTAATACTGCTAATTAATCTTGGCCTGATCATTTTCATAAATGCAGCAAGAATGGTAGTTCACCAAAAGGCCTTTGCTTAATTTGCTTTGCTGGAACTTTTCATAAAGAATCTCATATTGTACTTTTAAAAGCCGCTTAACGCTAGAAAGTCAAATCAAGAACTCGTCTTCAACTTCAAATCAGACTTCACCTTCACTACCTGTAAAATCTATAGGGTGAATTCCTCTCTTCTCAGAGTCTCTAAGATGTTTCAAGTTTCCTGGGCCAGGAAGCGACCTTTCTTACTCATCTGTAAGGCAAGGAACCCTATAAGCCAGGCACCAGCACTTTTTTTTTTTTTTTTCTCAAGAGGGCTTTGTAAGCATTAGCTCCATAAAGTCAACTTGAGTTCCTGAAAACTATCTGGTCATATCTGGGGTGAGGCTGGAGAATTTCATGCTAACCTACTACTCAGATGGTACTGAAGCTGCCTGTTCTCTGAGCAGCACTGAGCAGGTTAATTCCTTCCAGGAGCTGAAGCTGTGGAGCCAGCCCTCGTGGGGCCTTCTCCAAGCACCACTGGCTCTGCCACCCACGCTCACTCCACAAACCCCCAAGAAGCCAAGATGCGGTACCAGATCTCAGTGGAGGTCCAAGGGAGGGGGAGACCAAGAAACCATGTCTCTCCTAAGATGAGTGTCAGAGAGGCAGAAAGCAGAGCAGGAGTGGCCAAGGGGCTAAGGGAGGGGGAATGGGGACTTCGCATTTAATGGGGACAGAGTTTCTGCTCTACAATACAAATGGTTCTGGAGATGAAGGGTCTCCTTCTCTGAGCATGAGCTGTTTCCACTTTGTGGCCATCATGAATGAGACTCTTCTGTTTTGTGCCGTATTCTGGTGGCATGTGTTCATGCATGGTAGTGATGGGGCTGCCATCACACTCTGAAGAGCCTTCTATATTTGGGGATCGTTTTGCATTTTAAGTCTTGTCTTTCCTGCATGGCATCCAGAACTCTCAGGCAGGTGAACTTGGCTCTGCCAATCAGCTGCGCGCAGACCAGGCTGACTGGGAAGGGGGTGTTACCCGGAAGTGCGGGAATTCTCGGTTCTGGTCTAACATAAGAGAAAGAATTGGGCCAAGAGACAATTCGTAATGTAAGCCAAAGGTTTGTTAAGGAAACAAGAGTATACTCCGACAGAGGAGTGGGAAACCACTTGGGCTGGTCCAGCTGGGAAAATAACCGTAGCAGTGTTTATTTAAAGAGACAGGGTGTTCTGGAAGACGAGGCGGTGTGGCTGCTGGGGAGTGAGCCAGCAGCAGCCAGTGCCGGGATCTCTCTTTAGGAGAATCTTACATGATTACTCACAAAGGGGCATGAGGGGATGTCACGTGCAATCATGCTTTAGGCAGTCCCCTTAGGCACGCTTGCTCTGTTGGTTGTACATGCTAGTACACGTGCCTTATGTCACATTAGTATCTAAAATCTCCACTTAGAGGTGTGTTTTTTACTGTTACACTGAGCAAAAGCCTACCCCACCGTGAGTTATTGGAGGACTGGCATGCTTCTCAGCGGGGAAAGTTCCTAGCATGGCTATCTCTGGCTAAGGCGCGATAAGCCCCCTTCCGGGCTGGAGGAGCCCAATCACAGGGCCGAAGTAGCCAGCATAGCCACTGTCTTTTTGCTGACTGTCAGTGGGCAGTGCCTTCAAGACTTATTTTCCCAGGGGCTCCCTTGCCTGTTCATCTCTGGCTATCTGCCTATTCTAACCGAGGCACGTCAGGAATCGGGCTTGATGCAGGACATCCATCTGGCTGGCTCCCTTACAGTGGCGGTTTCTGTCTTGGGGTATCTGCCAGAAGTTGCCAGAAAGCGGAGTCCCGGGAGCAGTGCAAACCACAGTCTCTTGTCCCAGGCAGACGCACTGCTACAAGGTGAATTGTGTTCCCCAAAATTCCTGTGTTGGAGTCCCAGGCCCCGGTATCTGACTGTATTTTGAGATAGGCTCTTTAAGGAGGTGATTAAGTTAAGATGAGGCCATTAGGGTGAACCTTTATCCAATCTGATATTGTCCTTATATGGAAAGAAAATTTGGACACACGCACACACAAAGAGCCATCAAGGAATTGCTCAAACTCGAGTCCATCAAATAATTTCTTTTCTCTGCTTCCTCATTCACCTTATAAAAAAAAGCCTTCCCCTTGTGCTCATCCCCTGTGAAAGCCGCCCAATTTCCCCATAGGAATTATATTTAGGAATAAACAGAGAATTTGACCCTCCTGGTCTTAAAACTTGAAACTTATATTTGTCTTGTCTGAGTTCCTTTTTTGGGAAACCAACCCTCAGGCAAGGGACTGAAACTCACCAGGTCCCCGCATCTGGAGGACATACAGACCCCTCCTTCCTGGTGCTTGCTCCTATGCCCCTCCCTAACTACTGTTTTCTCCACAGGTGGTTACCTTCATTTCTTACTGTATAAACCACTCCTTCCCCCACCCCCTCCCATTTTAGTTCCTTGAGGAGACAGATTTGAAACAATGTCCACTTCTCTTCGGGGAAGCCACCTGAAGGGCCTTCTTTGTCTCCATGGCTTTACCTGCGGTGAGCGGCAGGACCTAGACCGAACCCCTGGGGTTTCGTAGCAGGAGGAACCCTGGCACTGCCCATTCCTGAACTACTGTTTGCTAAAGTAAACTCTTGAATATTTGAATATGCCTCAGTTTATCTTTTAACAATATGTTTATGCTGGACACAAGGAGAACTGAGAGCCTAGAGAGCTGAAGTGTCTCCAGACGCCTAAAAAATTAAAGGCAGAATTCTCCCCTGAGAAGATTGTATGAGGGATTACAGGAAGGTCAACAGCGCAGAGAAACACTGGTTCACATCAGGTGAGTAAGGCCAGGAGCAGCGACCCCTACCGTCAAGACGAGGGATTGGGTCCCTCATGTAGGCGCAGAAATCCTCATGATCAGATATAATGCTATGTGCTACAGATGCCATGGTGATTGGTGTCTGATAAAATACAGTTGCAGTCTTGTGGGAGAAGTAGTATAATACAAGAACATAATTCATTATCCTATGATTGAAAAAACAACAATAATAATCATCGGGGCCTATAGAGGTATATGTCTTTAACTGGTCTTCATGAAGTACTATTAAGTGCAAGTCTTTACCTATACCCTTTGAGAAATATTTTATGCTTTTCTCAGCTGTAAACTCCTGGGGATGGTGTCCTATATGGTACGGCACTCTTGTTTATCATATAAACCCATTGTCATAATGATGTTACATCTTTGTGAATTTGTCAGCATAAATGTGTGTGTGTTTGAGGACAATTCAAATATGTGTCTTTGCCTCCTCAGGGAGTTTAAAGTGTGCAGCAGCATCAGAAATCACCAGAAGCTGTGTTCGGAGGCTAAAAATGGCATTTGCTTAATTTTGCAGAAGCCAAGATTCTGAGCCAAATTATTCTGATTCTGATTCCCAGAGTCTGAAAGAGGATGAGACACCACCTTCCTTTTTATTTACAGATAAAGGTTCAGGTTTCATTCCAAGTGGGCGCCATCTGCCGCTTCCTTCATGTTTGGTGTTCTCTTTGAAGCCCTTTAAGTTTCTGTCTGGAAAAGAGCCCACTAATGTCATGTTAAATACAAACTCACCCTCTTTCTTTTTGGCTTGCCATAGTCACACCTTGAGAATGAGGTTAGAGCATCCATATGACCAAGACCTATAACCTGTCTGACTTCCCGTCCTAGAAGCTACTGGTCAAATTCCTGGGTTCTTCAAGCATACAATATTTCCTAAATATTCCAAAGTGGAATTAAAAAGTCTTCTCTCACAGGCCAGATGCAGTGGCTCATGCCTGTAATCCCAGCACTTTAGGAGGCCTAGGCAGGCAGATTGCTTGAGGCCAGGAGTTCAAGACCAGCCTGGCCAATACAGTGAAATCCCATCTCTACTAAAAAAAAAACAAAACAAAATTATCCAGGTGTGGTGGCACATACCTGTAATCCCAGCTACTCGGGAGGCTGAGTCAGGAGAGTCGCTTGAGACCAGGAGGCAGAGGTTGAAGTGAGCAGAGATCACACCACTGCACTCCAGCCTGGGTGACAGAGCTAGATTCTGTCTCAGGAAAAAAAAAGTCTTCTCTCACAAACCTTCCTTACAGGAGAATTCGTAACAATACATATAGATACTCCATTGTCCAGTGGGTGGAGTTTCATCTCCACCCTCACCTCTCCAGGAAGGGCTAGACTTAGTGACTTGTTTCCAAATAGTACAGCAGGGAAAGGGAAGACAGTAACTTCATAGTGGAGAGACCTGGCAGACATCACCTTCACCAGGTGAAGTCACACTACTGGTGAAGTCACATGTCTATGAAGTATCCCCTAACATGATGTGGCAAAAAGAGCACTTCACCTCTTGATTTCTATTCCTAAAACCTCTAATGCCAGTCTAATAAGGAGGAAAACATTAAGGATATTAAACATTCCTGAACATATTTAATAAAGAGTCCTAGGCTGGTGGACACTCTTCAGCATTCCTGGCCACTACTCCTCAAGTTGTCAAGGTTATAAAGACAAGGAAAGACTGAGAAACTGTGGCAGACTGGAAGAACTAAGGAGATAGGATGACTAAATGCAGTGTGAGTCCCCGAATTTGATCTTGGATCAGGAGGAAGACATTCATAGAATATATGGTGAAACCCAAATAAAGTCTGAAATTAAGTTACTAGGAAAGTACAAACATTGGTTCCTTAATTTTGACAAATTAACCATGAAAAAGATTTCACTGATGAAAGACACTGCTTGAGGGGTAGATGGAAATCTATACTATCTTTGCAACTTTTCTGCAAATCTAAAATTGTTCTAAAAACAGCTTATTGTTAAAAGTCTGCTCTTACGGAAGTTGAGTTGATAATTGAGAAATGGCAAGATAACAAGAAAAGTCACATAGCATTAGCTATTCATAATTAATGTAAGAAAAAACATAGATTGAAAATTTGAAGATATGAGCATATTTCTGAACACCAAAGATTCTTTAGTTCGTCAGTTCTCAGCTCAATGAGAAGTAAACAACACTTTTCAGCATTTCATTGCAGTATTCAGCTCTTTCTCTGGCCATTTTACTTTCAGCCTTACCCTAGTACATTAAAAAACAAAGTTTCTGTTTTTCATTCTAGATCTCTTAACCCCAGTGAAGCCGAAAGCTGTCATCATGGCCATTTCCACTCTCCCTGTAGCTCTTTGACTTCCTCGCATTTATTTTATTTATTTATTTATTTATTTGAGATGGAATTGTGCTCTTGTCACCCAGGCTGAAGTGCAATGGCGCAATCTCGGCTCACTGCAACCTCTGCTTCCCAGGTTCAAGTGATTCTCCTACCTTAGCCTCCTGAGTAGCTGAAACTACAGGCACGTGCCACCACACCTGGCTAATTTTTGTAATTTTGGTAGAGTCAGGGTTTCACCATGTCGGTTAAGTTGGTCTCAAACTCCTGACCTCAGGTGATCCGCCCGCCTCAGCCTCCCAAAGTGCTGGGATTACAGGCATGAGCCACTGTGCTTGGCCATATTTAATTTCTGTATTAGCACCACAATTGCTTTGGGAGAATTACCTTGCCCTGTTGAGTATTATCTAGTAAGACTGTGAATCAGATTGTGCCGGCTCCTTTTAGCCAAGGCTGGATGCATGACTAGAAAGTTAGGCAATCCCACTTCTTAGAAGCTGAAACCTGAGCAGAGGGACAAAACATATGCCCCTTTGTTATTCCAGCAGCTGGGCTCTGTCAAGTTGTATACCTAGACCACTTGAATCTCCCTTCTATTTCCTAGTCTAATTATCCTGTCTTCCATCACTCAATGAGATCTCTCGTATTCCCAAAACACAATTATCTCCCCATATGCCTAGTACAGAGCCAGCTGCTCATTCTAGAGTACCTTTCTGGAAAAGGTGTATATTTGAGGAAAAATCAGAGGTAGCATAGGTCTAATCCATGTCCCAGTAAATGTATGGAAGCACATGACTAAGCATCAAGAGATACAGCTGACACAGTTTAGGAACAGTCTTCCACCATGTTGGCTGACATGGATTAGGCAGAGCTGAACTACAGCCAAGTGAAATCACACTGCATTTAACATTTGCCTTTAATGTCAAAATAGTGTCTTCTTTGTGTTCTATCATAACTGTAAAGTTTCCTGCTATAGTTTAGGACTCCCTTTTTGTTTTGTTAAGTCTTGTGCAACTTAACAATCGCTGATCAACTGAAGAAATGCAAACGTTGACTGGGTGTTTGATGATATTAAGGAATAATCATTAATGTTTAGAGGCAATAATGATTTTAAGGGCATGTCACATGTTTAATAAAGAGTCCTGTCTTCTAGACATGTACGCTGAAATATTTGTTGATTAAATAAATGACTGAAGCTTGCCTCAAAATAACTCAGAAGCTGAGGAAAGCTGGGGAAAGGATGAAGGAAATGTGTCAATATGTCCACATATGAATACACAGATGTTCTTTACTACTTTTGTATGTTTAGAGTGTTCCAAAATTCAAAAATATGGTAAAACAATGCCTGATTCTATCTCAATTATACATTACTATTATAGTTACTATTAATAACAAGAATTTTGTGAGCTTTATTTGCAGTTAATTGAGAGACAATTAACTGAACCATACTAAGAATTTCAACTCTCCTCATCCTCTCTGCCATACTGGCTGATCACTGACCAGCTTGCAAAGAATAGTAAGCATTCTAAGGGAAGAAAAAGAAAATTCTAAATGAATTTTTCTTTTCTCCTCCTAAAGAATCTATTTTTAATATTTTGCTGACTATGAAACTCCCATTTTGAGTCTGAATCTCTAAACTGATTACATGACATAAGGGTTAGGGGCAAATCTGCGTATAAGAAAGGGAACCAAGGACAGATTTCACACAAGGCATTTTGGTCCTCAATTAATTTGTATGAACAGCGCCTTTCAAGAAACAAGTTTAGTCTGGGTGCGGTGGCTCACGCCTATAATCCCAGCACTTTGGGAGGACAAGGAGGGTGGATCACTTGAGGTGAGCAGTTCAAGACCAGCCTGGCCAACATGACAAAACCCCATCTCTACTAAAAATACAAAAAAATTAGCTGGGCATGGTGGCACATGCCTGTAGTCCCAGCTACTTGGGAGGCTGAGACATGAGAATCGCTTGAACCTGGGCAACAGAGGTTGCAGTAAGCCAAGATCTCACCGCTGCACTTGAGCCTGGGTGACAGAGTGAGACTCTGTCTCAATTTAAAAAAAAAAAAAGAAGAAGAAAGAAAGAAAGAAAGAGAGAGAGAGAGAGAGAGAGAGAAAGAAAGAAAGAAAGAAAGAAAGAAAGAAAGAAAGAAAGAAAGAAAGAAAGAAAGAAAGAAAGAGAAAGAAGGAAGGAAGGAAAGAAAGAAAGAAAGAAAGAAAGAAAGAAAGAAAGAAAGAAAGAAAGAAAGAAAGAAAGAAAGAAAGAAAGAGAAAGAAAGAAAGAAAGAAAGAAAGAAAGAAAGAAAGAAAGAAAGAAAGAAAGAAAGAAAGAAAGAAAAAGAAAGAAAGAAATTTGGCATAATCACTTACATTTCAATAACTTCAGTTTAGAGGAGAATGAGCTAACTGGGTATGTTACTGCTGTTTTGCTTTGATCTTTGCTTTTTGAACCCAGAAGTGTTTTCCTGCTTTTCCTGATCCATAAAGAAGCAAGATTAGGAGGGCACAAAAGACGCCTTCCTAATTTTGCTTCTTTATGTATCAAGACATCAGAGGCCTAGGACATCTATGGCCATGGCCTCTGGGTTGACCAGACTGTCTGAAAGCTTCACGCCTTAACGATGACAACCCTCATAAATTCCACAGGCGTCAGCACTGGGATCACAGATCACTATGCAAAAGTTTGCCTCAGGCACATCTTGCCACTTTTTGCCCAAATTCAGAACCTTGGTTTGATGTCCACTACAGTCTCCTTTTTAGTTCCTTTAAACAAAATGTTTTAAGATTAAATGTTCATGGTTGCAGTTAATGAGTTTTGTAAGGGTATTCAAATAACTGCCCACCTTGCATGAACCCAAATCTCCCTCTTGCATTGAGGCCACTGTCGGGGAGATCAGTAAATCTCGAACTCAGGGAAGCCACAGCATCATCTCGTCTACTTATCTCTTTAATTTTTAGTTATTTCTTCACTGCTGTCATCTGAGAATTTCCTTTTCTTTCTGAAAATCCAACTATGCATTTTAAAGTATCTGGGTCTCCAGCATTTCTAGCTACAACAGGAGGGCTCGTACATTACCTCATCCTCTATCTTGCTAGAACTCATAGTCTGATTAAGTCGCATACCTGTCTCTTCCCCTAGACAAGTAACTCCCTAAAGAAAATGACCACTTTCTGATCTTCTCATTCTGCTCATAGCAACAAGCCAGCACATGGAAGTCACTCAAGAGTCAATATTGAATGAAGCAGTGAGTTGATTTTCTTTTTGGTGATACATGGAATGCAAATCATCCTTTCTTTTTTAATCTATTATGAAAAATATCACAAAAAAAGAGAACTTGAATTGATCAAACCATTCCAAAAATCCACTCTTCTAAGATGGCATCTCCCATAAATTCCAAATTGTCAACAATGAATTCCAAATGATCAGCAAAGTCTCTAACTAGGCTAGAGACTATATCTATTTAGGCTATATCTAGCCTATTTTGCCCAAATTTAAAATACGTACAAAGTGTTCAAAAAATAATAAATTATAGTAAACCCCCATTGACAGGCTACTCCAAATAAAAGAATGTCACAGAGTCTTAGAAGGCTGCCATGGTCTTTCTCCGACTATGTCTTCTCCTTTCTTCTCCAGAGGTGTCCACTGTCCTGACTTATTTATTTTATTTTATGGTGTTATTACTTTATGATTGTGTCCCTATGTAAAATATTACTCAGGTTTGAAAAATGAAATACCATATGAAAAATTGAACTTAGCCATATAAAGAGAAGCCAATATTTCCCACAGCATATAAAGTTCCCCTGAAGAATAAAAATTTAGGCTCTCTGGATTATAATCTGGACTGGGCTACCCTGTGATCTTATAAAACCACTTCTGGGCAAGCCAATGGGTGAACTATGCAGAGGATTACAGGAAGCTCATCAACACGAGGTCAAGACAAGCCAAAGGTGAGAAAGTCCCTTGGCCAGAGTTTGCAAGTGGGTGCATGTTCTCCAGTTAAAAAGAGGATGCAATTGCTGCTGAGATCTCAGTAATAACAGTTCACCTGGTATCTGTCTCTTGAGTCACATTGCTCTAATCTAGACTGATCAGCCTCTCTTAGGGCACAGCTGTCATCCTGGAGTCTTCATTCACTGTCATTCTCGGGATGCCCATGGCCCTCTGCTGTGATGAACCTACTGTTTCCTGTTTGCGATGTTTTCCTCTTCTACTCTAACTGTCATTGTTTTGGTGGAGCTCATCCTCCTCCAATAGCTTTTTGAGAAAAAAAAAAAAAAGAGCATGACAGTAAGTGTTGAAGCCATTAAAGCTTGAAAACATATTTGTTTTACCCTTACACGTGATCATTTCATTAGGAGTGGAATTTGAAGGAGGATATCATTTTCTTCAGAGTCTTGAAGATGTTTTTTACCTTGTCTCCCTGCTTCAAGTATTCTGCCAAGAAATCCAAAATCATCCTGATTCTTTGTAGGTGACATAAATTGTTTTTTCTCTCCAGAAGTTGAGAAAAACCTCTGCCGTGAACTCAGTGTTCTTAAACTTCATAATGATTTGTCACTAGGCACTTAGTTACTCCTTCCAATCTAAAAACTCATACCTTTCCATTTGAAACGTATTCTGGGTTAGTTTATTGGTGACTTTGTCTTCTCAACTTTTTTTCTGTGCTTTAAATGTTTAGCATTCAGATGTTAGGCAATGTAGATGGACCCTCAGATTTTCTTGTGTATGCTTCCTGTACTTCCACCTTCTTCTCTCTCCCACTGGTTTTTGTTTTATATTTTATGTTATTTAGATTTTACAGTACCATCTCTGTCACATAGTCTTTTTTTATTTTAAAGTATTAAGTGTGTGGGCATAGTGGCTCATGCCTGTAATTCCAGTACTTTGGGAGGCTGAGGCAGGAGGATCACTTGAGCCCAGGAATTTGAGACCAGCTTGGGCAACATGGTGAAACCCTGTCTCTACAAAAATTACAAAAAAATTAGCCAGGTTGTGGTGACACACGCCTGTGGTCCCAGTTGCTCAGGAGGCTGAGGTGGGAGAATCACCTGAACCTGGGAGGCCGAGGCTGCAATGAGCCATGATTGTGCCACTGCACTCCAGACTGGGCAACAGAGCGGGACCTTGCCTCACAAAAAAAAAAAAGAAAGAAAAAAGAAAAATAGAAGAAGAAGAAGAAAATAAAGTGTAAGGCAATTCTTAGCTTATGGGCTGCACAAAAATAAGCCATGGACACGATTTGGCCTGCAAACTGTATTTTTCCAACCCTGATCTAAACAACATCTTTAATATGAAAGATCAAAAATATGATACTGGAATCCCAGAGAAAAATCAAGATTATACAAGAGGAAGACATTTTCTCACATAATATTCTTAGATCATTTTCTTACATAATACCTTAAATAATATCCTTAGATCAGTGTTTCTTGGCCTCAGCACTGTTAGCAGTTTGGGACAGATACTTTTTTGTTTTGGAGGCAGAAGGAAAATAACTCTCAACCTAGAAGTTTATAATCATTTGTTTTCAAAAATAAGGGCAAAATAAAGATGTTATTGAACTAACAAAGACTGAGAAGGTTAAATCCTCACAGATTCGCACTAGAAAAACTATAAAGCATACATTTCAGGAGGAGGAAAATTAAACCTAGAGGAATTAGTGGGATGCAAGGAACAATGGTGTCCAAATGTTATGACCAAAATATGAAAAATGTAAACTAGCATTGGCTGAACAAAGTACTAACAATCACAATGACTGATTTGGGAATATAAAAAGGTGAAACTAAAATACTAAACAAAACTTACATGACATCATGTAAAAAGTGAGTGGAGTTAAAAGATGTTCTAAGGTATTTGTATCATTCAGAAGACAAGTAGCATACTGTTAACACTACCTATGTCTAAGATGAGTATTCATGCCAGAAAGTGTGGGGTTTTCTCCTGCTTTTGTGAATGTTCTAACAGCTTGGCCCATACTAGGTTTGTACAGGTCGTAAGGCTGACATGTAGAGAAAAGAGCAGGTGGCCTAGAAACATACACAGCACGAGGGTCTGTCTTTGTGTCCTCTTTGCTATTGAAAGTGGTAGCTTTAAAGTTTATCGCCATCTCCTGGTTTCTGTTTCCATGGTTGTGGTCAGAATTTAAACAATTCAGCAGTGATGGCATTCATTTTTTCAGAGTAGTCAGCACAAGATACAAACAAAATATAAATATTTTTGCAAATCATTTTAGGAATAAAGAAGAATACATATTTGGACACACACACAACAAATGCTGGTTCAACTATTTTGTGAACAATTAATTATCCATATAAATGTGATTTCATTTCTTGTATGTCATTCCCAATTTGAAGGCTGTAATTAGAAGCATTATGTGATGCACTACAAATCTCCTATTTTTCCCTCCAGATCTACTCTTTAGCTTTGTCCACCATCATCTTTGTCCCAGGAGGACAGTGTGTGTGACTTCATCGACAGCCATGCCCCCTGGTTCAGACCATGGCAAATACAGTAGGGAATCATAGGAGGGAGGAAAGTGAAGCCAGTTTGCTTATTTCTTCAGCTTCCTCTATGCCTACAAGTGTACCTTTTTGAAAAGCAACCAAATTCATACACTATTCTTCCTCTGGATTCCAGTAAGTGCTCCCTGCCCTGATTTTTTGAGCATAGAAGTCATGATAGTACGAGAGGTACTAGGTCCCTAACTATTGCACTGTTACTTGTGGTTCTTCTACAGCAATATCTTTCTAAATAGTCCCTTTGTAAATAAACCCCTTCAAGTTATCTTGTTTTGAGTATGCTTTCTATATCCTGTTGGCATCCCGATAAATAGAGTCATTGACACTGGGAGTAGCACCCCACTTCTGGTACCAAAGTCTGTATCTATTTTCTATTGCCACAGTAACAAATGACCTCTAATTTGGTGGTTTAAAATTACACAAATTTATTACCTTACAGTTCTACAGGTCAGAAGTCTAAAATCAAAGTGTCAGCAGGGCTTCATTCCTTTTGGAGGCTTCAGGGGGAGAATTCATTTTCTTGCCCTTTTGGCTTTTAGAGGCACCTGCATTCTTTGTCTCTTCCTTGCATCATTCCAGCTTCTTGCTTCTGCTCTCCTATCTCCTGTTACTTACTCTGCTCCTCCTGCTGCTCTCTCCTAAGGACTTTTGTGATTACCTCAGACCCACCCAGATAATCTAGGATTGTCCCCCACCTCAGTATCCTTAATCACATCTACAAAACAATTTCACAGCAATACCGAGATAAGTGTTTGATCGAATAGCTAGGGACTATAGCCTGGTCATTTACACATAAACCTGACCATAGCATAGCTCCAGGAAGCAGACTCTCCAATCTGGATTCTGGAATTGGGTGGCACATGGTTGTATATTTGAGAAATGCAAGAATAAGACTCTTACCGGGCATAAATGGGACACAGGTCATCTACAACACGCTAGAGCATCAGGATTACTCAAATTGTCACTGCAGGTAGCACTGCATAATGTATAGATGGAGATCAAGTTACTGAGCCATCAAGTATCTGTGACACTGTGGACACAGTAGTGAGGATGGAGGCTGTGGAGCTGCGCCACTTCTCCTAACAGCCATGGAGAGTATACCAGGGGAAAAGGAAAATTAAAAAGTAAAAACATAAATTCAAATTTGCACATGAACATGAATCTGAGCATACAATTTAGTGCATTCATAGAGAACCAGAAAGCCCGCCATGGTAACAGAACAGGTGTATCAACTTCTAATCACAGAGTAGGTATAACTGAAATGTAACCAAGCCAGGGTCTCTTGGAAATGTTAGCAGAGTTACAACACCATGTGAATGCTTGACCCATTCACCTCTCTTATGCTAAAATAAGGGTTCTGTTCAGAAGACACGGGTCTCTGAGTCATGGGATGGGGACATATGGGTAGAAATGAATGAAGTTAAATTTGATCATCTAAATTCACTGAAATTCCCTTCTCCACCTCATTCTACCACCCCTACATTGAGGAAATTAGTCATCTTCAAAATACAAGTCTTTCAGTGATACACCTATAAACAATACTTTATGAATGACAATTCTTCTCAGGACACACCCCACTACTTCTCATTGCCTCCAGGCCTACATGAGTTAGATCCTCAAATATCCCAGATGATGAGAAATAAGACTTGCTCTAGAAAGAGATAATTTTGCCAAACTTACTGACAGATGCCCAGGCGCATCTGTGGAAATAGATTCTTAAGAAGTAAGGCCGGCTGGGCGCGGTGGCTCACGCCTGTAATTCCAGCACTTTGGGAGGTCGAGGTGGGCAGATCAGAAGGTCAGGAGATCAAGACCATTCTTGCCAACAAGGTGAAACCCTGTCTCTACCAAAAATACAAAAATTAGCTGGGCATGGCGGTGCGTGCCTGTAATCCCAGCTGCTCGAGAGGCTGAGGCAGGAGAATCCCTTGAACCTGGGAGGTGGAGGTTGCAGTGAGCCGAGATTGCGCCACTCCAATCTAGAGACAGAGGGAGACTCCGTCTCAACAACAAAAAAAAAAAAAAAAAGAAGAAGAAGTAAGGCCAAGAAGGATGGAATAAGGGACTCAATCTGTCTGAGTTTATTGAAATCATACAATTTCATCTGGGATGTGGGATTTATTGGGTTGGCTTGAGGCTTTGTGAGTGGTATTAACAGTCTGTTCAGTTGGATGATTGATGCTTGAAATCAGCAATGTCCCACAGTCATTGAGGTCAAATGTCAGAACATCACTAAAGCATTAAAAAGAGAGGAGTTCAAAAGTCCTGGTAAATGTGGTATTTCTTATGATTCCATTAGGAGTGATCTGCCTACTATTCCTTCTGAGGGCCCTGAAGAAACTCCTTTCACCAAGACAATATAAATGCATTGCTGGCGGGTACAGTGGCTCGTGCCTGTAATCCCAGCACCTTGGAAGGTTGAGGAGGGCAGA
Organism: Macaca mulatta; assembly: GCF_049350105.2. NCBI lineage: Eukaryota > Metazoa > Chordata > Mammalia > Primates > Cercopithecidae > Macaca > Macaca mulatta. The sequence continues at coordinate 63,134,690 of NC_133413.1, forward strand.
TCACAAGGCCAGGAGCTCAAGACCAGCCTGGGCATCATGGCAAGACCCCGTCTCTACTGAAAATACAAAAATTAGCCTGGCATGGTGGTGTGTGCCTGTAGCCCAGGGGAGGATTGCTTGAGCCTAAGAGGTGGAGGCAGCAGTGAGCTGAGATCGCGCATGCCAGCCTGGGGGACAGAGCCAGACCACATCTCAAAAAAACAAAACAAAAAACCATCCCCTATAAAAAAACAAAGACAGAAAGAGAGAAAAGCTGGGAATAACTACCTGATCTATGTGTGAGTTTGTGTGTTATATGGGTTTAACCTGAAGGCAGTTGGGGTCAGTCAGGGCGAAGCCCCTTTGCACCATCTAAAACACCAATCACTGGGAATAATCTGGATATCTGAAATTGTATAGCTTAGAACTCCCATTCCATTCGCATCTCACTGTTCTTTACCATCTCTTTCTCTAAACGGCATACTCAGAAGGGTCTTATGTTCATTTTGGGGAAAATACAACCCAAATCATTGAAGCAAGAGATCCTAGATGGCACGTACCACCGACAGCTGTTGCTGGTGCCTGATTCGGTAGGATGCCTGTGGCTGGGGGCACGCATCCGGCACGTCACTTCACAGACGCTGCCAGCACAGCACAGCCTCCCACCAACAGGCCTCGGAGAAGCCCTGGTTCTGTGCAGATTGGCAAAGTATGGAGGAAAGGAAGAAAGGAGACACCCAGCTCCTTACGGTTCCTTTAAACTGTGACCCCAGCCCATTCCTGCCCTGTGTACCTCAATATATCTAATCTACTCCTGTTCACACACTGCTTCTTAAATATCTTTTCTTTTTTTTTTTTTTTTGAGACAGCATCTCACTTTGTCTCCCAGGCTCAAGTGCAGTGGTGTGACCATGGCACACTGCAGGCTCAAGCTACCAGGTTCAAGCAATCCTCCTGCCTCAGCCTCCTGAGTAGCTGGGACTACAGGCCCACACCACATCATCCAGCTAATTTTTTTTATTTTTTGTAAGGATGAGGTCTCACTATGTTGCCCAGGCTGATAAACTCCTGGGCTGCAGCAATCCTCCTGCCTTGGCCTCCCAAGTGCTGGGTTTACAGACGTGAGCCACTGTGCCCAGTTCTTAAATATTTTAACCACAGTCTCTTCAAATCTCATCTACTCTGTCTTTACTTTCCCAGATACCAATCCTATGTCTCTATTGTACCCTGGACTCACATCTAAGATTTTCTGCATGCTTTTGCCTTTTCTGGTTATGACTTTGGGTTTTTTTTTTTTTTTTTAAATGTAACTCATTCTCTCTGTCCAAGCTGATTCATGAACTCCACTTCCAGTCCAATCTGCCCTGCAGACACCAGCATGTCCATCCCAGGAATAACAATGTACCCACTGGACTCAGACCCAGTTGGAAAGATTTATACTATTTGAGGCAGTGTAACATAGTCCAAAGAATGTCATACTTAGAGTCAAAAACCTATGATTAAATCTTAACTCTGCTACTTGTTATCTGTTTAAATTAGAAGAAGTTATTAAAAATCACTTGACTTCCATCTCTTTATCTTTGAAATGAGGCTGAACACTGATGATATCTACCTCCTATTCATATGAAATTAATGAACATGAGAAACTGCTCAGCCTAATATTTTGCACATGCTACACATTCAAAAATAAATGGTTATTGTCTAGGTTTTACTCTAATAAGCATCGTTAAGTCATTTCCATTAGAACACAGGTCAGAAATTCATATATTGATATTTTCATATTTTAAGTCATTGCACAAATATTTTAAAGCTGCAGAACTAAAATTCTAATTTTGGAAGCTGCTATTTTAATAATAATTATATAACTCCAAATGATGATTAAGTGAGATTCTAATTCTTTACAGCAAACCAAGTACATTCCATGGCTCACGGAAGGCCCTTTTGCACACTGGCAATAAATCAGCAATGCAGTGGAATTAGTAAAATAAACAGAAGGCACCTTCTTCCTTCTTGTCCCTATTATAGCTTCTTTTCTTGGTATTTAACTCAAGCAAATGGATTGAAGAGATGTTCAATATTTCACGGAAGCAAGAACCTTTGACAGACTGCTGGAAATATTTGCCCTCTAGGGCACAAAGTGGCAAGTGAACTGCAGTTTTATTTCCTAGGAAAAGCCCGCTCTTTGCTGTCAACACCTGATCCAGTCTAAGTCAGTCAGACTCTCCTTACTGAGAACTTCCACTTCGGAATGGATGTAGAAGTGAGCATATTGAGAGCTGGATCTTACCAACGGCAATGTTTTTGGAGGAAGTTCTGCAAATTCTCACTGCTAAGGTTCCAGGAGCTTTATAATTATAGTCCTTCCAGAGGCCAGGTTTGACTCCAAGGACTGCCCCACTAACTCAGAGATTATCTCTATTTGCTTAATCTAAATCAGATTGTTTCTGTTTCTTGGAACCAAAGTAATTTTGAACATGTATACAAATATATTTTATAAGATAAAAAAGCTAAACATTTCTTTATGTATTTATTTCTATGTTTCAGAGTGACTAAAAATGATCTTTTTATTAAACTTTTTAAATTTTTTTTTTAAATTGTATTCTTTTTAACTTTTATTTATTTACTTATTTATTTATTTATTTTTGAGACAAAATCTTGCTCTGTCACTCAGGCTAGAGTACAGTGATGCAATCTCAGCTCCCTGAAACCTCCACCTCCTGAGTTCAAGTGATTCTCCTGCCTCAGCCTCCAGAGTAGCTGGGATTGCAGGTACCCACCACCAAGCCTGGCTAATTTTTGTATTTTTAGTAGAGATGGGGTTTCACCATCTTGGTCAGGCTGGTCTCAAACTCCTGACCTCAAGTGATCCTCCCACCTCAGCCTCCCAAAGTTCTGGGATTACAGGCATGAACCACCATGTCCGGCCTTGACTTTTATTTTAAATTCAGGGATAGATGTGCAGGTTTCTTACTTTGTTTCTTGTTACCTATGTAAACTTGTGTCCCAGGAGTTTAGTGTACAGATTACTTTGTCATCCAGGTAATAAGCATAGTATCCCACAGGTAGTTTTTTTTATCCTTACCCTCCTCCCACCCTTCACCCTCAAGTAGGCCTTGGCGTCTATTGCTGCCTTCTTTGTGTCCATGTGTACTCAATACTTAGCTCCCACTTATAAGCAAGAACATGCGGTATTTGACTTTCTGTTCCTGTGTTAGTTTGCTTAAGATAATGGCCTCCAGCTCCACCCATGTTGCTGAAAATAACATGATCTCATTCTTTTTATGATTGCATAGTATTCCGTGGTGTTTATGTATCACATTTTTTTTTATTCAGTCTACCATTGATGGGCATCTAGATTGATTCCATATCTTTGCTCTTGTGAATAGTGCTGCAAGGAACATATGCATGAATGTGTCTTTATGATAGAATGATTTATATTCCTTTGCTTATATACCCAACAATGGCATTGCTGGGTCAAATGGTAATTCTGTTTTAAGTTCTTTGAGGAATTGCCGCACTGCTTTCCACAATGACTCAGCTAGTTTACATTCCCACTGGCAACATGTAAAGATTTACTTTTCTCCACAACCACACCAGCATCTGTTGTTTTTTAAGTTTATAACAGTAGCCATTCTGACTGGTGTGAGATGATATTTCACTGTGGTTTTGATTTGCCTTTCTCTAATGATTAGTGATGTTGAGCATTTTTTCATATGCTTGTTGGCCGCATGTATGTCTTCTTTAGAATAGCCCTCCTAACTGGGGTGAGATGATACTTCGTTGTGGTTTTGATTTGCATTTCCCTGATGATTAGTGATGTTTAGCATTTTTTCATATATTTGTTAGCCATATTTGTGTGTCTACTTTTGAGAAATTTCTGTTCAGAAATTTTGCCCATCTTTTAATCAAATCTTTTTTTTTTTTTTCTGTTGACATGTTTGGAGTCCTTGTATATCCTGAATATTAATCCCCTGTCAAATGAATAGCAAATACTTTCTCCCATTCTATAGGTTATCTTTTCACTTTTCACAAATACTTTTTAGTTTGATATAATCCTGTTTGTTGGATACTAAAAAAGTCTGCTTAAAAAAAGAGAAAAAAGAGAAAGATATAATCCCATTTTTTTTCTATGTGATGTGCTTTTAAGATATTGTTCATAAAATCTTTACCCAGACCAATGTCCTGAAGCATTTTTCCTATGTTTTCATCTAGTAGTTTTATAGCTTTAGGTCTTACACTTAGTTCTTTAATCCATTTTGAGTTGATTCTGGTATGAGAGGCGGGGGTCATTTCATTCTTCTGGGTGTGCATTTCCAGTTTTCCCAGCACTGTCCTTTCCCCAGTGAGTGTTCTTGGCACCTTTGTCACAATTCAGTTGACTATAGATATATGGATTAATTTCTGGGTTCTCTATTCTGTTACGTTGGTCTATTTGTCTGTTTTTATGCCAGTACTATGATGCCAATACCGTGATGCTTTGGTTACTATAGTTTTGTAGTATATTTTTGAAGTCTAGTAGTTCTTTTTGCTCAGTATTGCTTTGGCTATTCAGGGTCATTTGTGGTTTCATACAAACATTAAGATTTTTTTCTTACTTCTGTGGAGAATGCCATTGGTATTTTAATAGGGATTGCATTGAATCTGTAAGTTGCTTTGGGTAGTTGCTCATTTTAACAATATCAATTCTTTTTTATGTTTTATTTTATGTTATTTATATTTTATTTTATTTTAGATCCAAGGGGTACATGTGCTTGCTTCTTACATGGGTAAGTTGCATACTGAAGGAGGTTGGGATTCTAGTGTACCCATTACCTAAATAGTGAACATTGTACTCGACCAGTAATTTTTTTAACCCCTCCACAATCCTCCTCTTTTTTGGAGTCCCCAGTGTCTACTATTTCCATCTTTATGACCATTTGTGCCCATTGTTTAGCTCTCACAAGTGAGAATGTGTGGTATTTTTTTTGTTTTTTTTCTGAGTTATTTCACTTAGCATAATGGCCTCTAGCTCCATCCATGTTGCTGCAAAGGACATGATTTCATTCTTTTTTGGGGGTGCATAGTATTTCATTTTATACATATATATCTTATGTATTATGTATATAAAATATATAATATATATTTTATATATATATATGTATCTTTAATCCAACCATTGATAAACACATAGATTGGTTCTATGACTTTGCTGTGGTAAATAGTGCAGTGATACACACACCTGTACAGGCATATTTTTAATATAATGATTTATTTTCCTTTGGGTAGATACTCAGTAGTGGGATTGCTGGGTTAAGTTGTAGTTCTATTTTTAGTTATTTGAGAAATCTCCATACTACTGTCCATAGAGGTTGAACTAATTTATGTTCCTACCAGCAATATATAAAATTTTACTTTCTCCACACCCATGCCAACATGTGTTCTTTTTTGACTTTTTGATAATATCCACTCTGTATTAAGCCATTCTTGCATTGCTATAAAGAAATACCAGAGATTGGGTAATTTATAAAGAAAAGAGGTTTAATTGGCTCCCAGTTCTGCAGGCTTTACAAGAAGCATGATGTTGGCATCTACTGGGGAAGTCTCAGGAAGCTTTCATTATAGCAGAAGGCAAAAGGGAAGCAGACATATCATATGACAAGAACAGGAGCAAGAGAGAGGGACACACATTTTTAAACAACCAGGTCCCATGAGAACTCACTCACTATTACAAGGGCAGCACCAAGAGGATCATGCTAAACCATCCATGAGAAATCCATCCCTGTGATTCAGTCATTTTCCACCAGGCCCCATCTCTAATTCTGCGGATTACAGTTCAACAAGAGATTTGGGCAGGAACAAATATACAAACTATGTCACATTCTGACATACGATAATATCTCTTTGTGGTATTAATTTGCATTTCTTTTTTAAAATTTCAGCTTCTGTTTTAGATCTAGGGGGTAAATATGCAGGTTTGTTACATGCATATATTGCACCCAGGTAGTTGGTCTAGTACCCAATAGGTGTTTTTGTAACCCACACCCACCTTTTTTCTTCCCCCATCTAATAATCTGCAGTGTCTATTGTTCCCAAGTTTGTGTCCATGTGTGTCCAGTGTTTAGCTCCTGCTTACAAATGAGAACATGTGGCATTTGGTTTTCTGTTCCTGTGTCAGTTTGCTTAGGATTATGGCCTCCAGCTTCATCCATGGTGCTGCAAAGGACATTATTTCATTCTTTTATGTGGCTGCATAGTAGTTCATAGTTGTGTATGTACCACATTTTCTTTATCCAACCCACCATTGAGGGGTACCCAGATTGATTCCATGTCTTTGCTATTGTAAATAGCATGGAAATATATCAACTCTCTGGCTTTGTGTCATAATCTTATTCAGAGTGACCTTGACCACTTTTTGCTTCCACAAGATATCACACTGGTCTGTCCATTGCATTGATGACATTATGCTGATTGGATCCAATGAGCAAGAAGTACCAAACACACTGAACTTATTGGTGAGAAATTTGTGTGCCAGAGGATAGGAAATAAATCCAACTAAAATTCAGGGAACTTCTACCTCAGTAAAATGTTTAGGGGTCCAGTGGTGTGGGGTCTGTCAAGATATTTCTTCTAAAGTGAAGATAAGTTGCTGCATTTGACCCCTGCTACAATCAAGAAAGAGGCACAGCACCTAGTGGGCCTATTTGGATTTTGGAGGCAACACATTCCTCATTTGGGTGTGTTACTCCAGCCCATTTATCAAGTGACCCGAAAAGCTGCCAGTTTTGAGTGGGGTCCAGAACAGGAGAAGGCTCTGCAACAGCTCTAGGCTGTTGGAGGGCTCTACAATTTTGGAGCAAGGTCCTGCCATCTTTTGCAGATAACTACTCTGCTTTTGAGAGACAGATCTTGGCAAGTTACTGGACCTTGGTGGAAACCGAATGTTTGACTCTGGGTCATCAAGTCACCATGTGACCTGAACTGCCTATGATGAATTGGGTGCTTTCTGACTGGTTCAGGCATAGCAGCATTCCATCACCAAATGTAAGTGGTATATATGTGATTGGGCTCAAATATGTCCTGAAGGTATAAGTAAGTTACATGAGGAAATGGCCCAAATGCCCATGGTCTCCACTTCTGCCACCTGCCTTCTCTCCATTAGCCTGCACCGATGGCCTCATGGAAAGTTCCCTATGATCAGTTGACAAAGGAAGAGAAGACTGGGGCCTGATTCACAGATGGTTCTGCACAGTATGCAGGCACCACTCAAAAGTAGACAGCTGCAGCACTACAGCCGTTTTCTAGGACAATCCTGAAGGACAGTGGTGAAAGCAATTCTTCCCAGTGGGCAGAACTTCCAGCAGTGCACCTGGTTGTGCGCTTTACATGGAAGAAATAACCAGATGTGCGATTATATGCTGATTCATATGCTGTAGTCAATGGTTTGTCTGGATGGTCAGGGACTTGGAAGAAGCGTGATTGGAAAATTGGTGACAAACAAATTTAGAGAAGAGGTGTGTGGATGAACCTCTCTGAATGGTCAAAACTGTGAAGATATTTGTATCCCGTGTGAGTGCTCACCAACAGGTGACCTTAGTGGAGGAGGAGTTTAATAATCAAGTGGATAGGATGACCCGTTCTGCGGACACCACTCAACCTCTTTCCCTAGCCACTCCATCATTGCCCAATGGGCCCATGAACAAAGTGGCCATGGTGGCAGGGATGGAGGTTACACATGGGCTCAGCAACATGGACTTCCACTCACTAAGGCTGACCTGGCTTCGGTCACTGCTGACTGCCCAATTTGCCAGCAGCAGAGACCAACACTGCTGACTACCCAATTTGCCAGCAGCAGAGACCAACACTGAGCCCTTGATATGGCACCATTTCTTGGGGTGATCAGCCAGCTACCTGGTGACAGGTTGATTATACTGGACCTCTTCCATCTTGGAAAGGGCAGAGGTTTGTCCTCACTGTAACAGACACTTACTCTAGATATAGGTTTGCCTATCCTGCAAGCAATGCTTCTGCCAAGACTACCATCCATGGACTCACAGCATGCCTTATCCACCATCATGGTATTCCACACAGCATTGCTTCTGACCAAGGCACTCACTTTACTGCTAAAGAAGTGTGGCAGTGGGCTCATGCTCATGGAATTCACTGGTCTTACCATGTTCCCAATCACCCTAATGCAGCTGGATTGATAGAACGGTGGAATGGCCTTTTGAAGTCACAATTACAATGCCAACTAAGCAACGATACTTTGCAGGGCTGGGGCATAGTTCTTCAGAAAGCTGTGTATGCTCTAAATCAATGTCCAATATATGGTACTGTTTCTCCCATAGCCAAGATTCACAGGTCCAGGAATCAAGGGGTAGAAGTGGAAGTGGCACCATTTGCCATCACCCCTAGCGATCCACTAGCAAAAATTTGCTTCCTGTTACCACAACATTACGTTCTGCTGGCCTAGAGGTCTTAGTTCCTGAGGGAGGAATGCTGCCACCAGGCGACACAACAACTATTCCATTAAACTGGAAGTTAAGATTGCCACCTGCACACTTTGTCTCCTCCTACCTTTAAGTCAACAGGCTAAGAAGGGAGTTACAGTGTTGGTTGAGGTGATTGACCCGGACCATCGAGATGAAATATGTCTACTACTCTGTAATGGAAGTAAGGAAGAGTATGCATAGAATACAGGAGATTCACCAGAGCATCTCTCAGTATTACCATGCCCTGTGATTAAGGTCAATGGGAAACTGCAACAGCTCAGCCCAGGCAGGAGTACAAATGGTCCAGACACTTCAGGAATGAAAGTTTGGGTCACTCCCCCAGGAAAAAAAACCACAACCTGCTGAGGTGCTTGCTAAAGGCAAAGGGAATACAGAATGGGTAGTAAAAGAAGATAGTCATCAATAGCAGCTACAACCACGTGACCAGCTCCAGAAATGAGGACTATAACTGTCATGAGTATTTCCTCCTTCTTTTGTTAAAAACATATTTGTGCAGGTATATACTTGTACTAAGAAAATATCTTCATTTTATTTCCTTTTCCTTTATCATGTGACACAAGATTTACTGACTTCATATCAGCATTTAAGTATTGTTAACTTTATGTAACAGTATTTGGGTTGGGGATTGGTGAGTTTCCCATTGTATGAAGGATAGTTGTGTTATGCTAGGCATAATTATGACCTCATTATTTTCTTAATTTGAAGATTATGTATGATCTCAGGAGATATGTATGGGTTTGAGTAGACAAGAGGTGGATTTGTGATGATTAATACTGAGTGTCAACTTGATTGGATTGAGGGATACAAAGTATTAATCCTGGGTGTGTCTGTGTGGGTGTTGCCAAAAGAGATTAACATTTGAGTCAGTGGGCTGGGGAAGGCAGACCACCTTTAATCTGGTGGGCACCATCTAATCAGCTGCCAGCAAATATAAAGCAGACAGAAAAATGTGAAAAAGAGAGAGATGGGCCTAGCCTCTCAGCCTACATCTTTCTCCCATGCTGGATTTTTCCTGCCTTCTAACATCAGACTCCAAGTTTTTCAGTTCTGGGACTTGGACTGGCTTTCCTTGTTCCTCAGTTCACAGACAGCATACTGTGAGACCTTGTGATCACGTAAGTTAATACTTAATAAACTCATATATATATATATACACACACACACACATATATGTGTATACATATATACAATTCATATATATATACACACACACACATATATACACACACACACATCCTATTAGTTCTGTCCCTCTAAGAGAACACTACTACATCTGACTTGATGGAGATAGGTAAAAAGAGCAGTATATGTATCTCAAACCATCTCTTCTCTGTCTCTCTCTCTCTCTCTCTCCCCTCTCTCTCTCTCCCGCACTCCCTTTCTACACTTCTTCCCCTTCATCAACCTCCCCACCTAGGATTGGCACACACTGAAGAGGCAAAGATTCACCTTTGTCAAGGATCAAGAGGTAGCTCAGGGTTCTGTGAAACACAAGGAGATGTCGTTCACCTTGCTGGGGGCTACACAGCAGGAGCTCGGGAGAAAGTTCCCCAGGAGCAAGGTGTTAGGGAGCTGCCAGGCCAAAGCCAAGGCCCAAATATAAAACTCACCACTAAATCTCCATAGGGACCAGATAGAAGAGGGATCACAGTTCTTCAAAGAGGATGAAAGGAAGTCAAACTGAAAAAATCCCAAGTTAAAAATGTCCATCAGATGTCAAATAATAGCAGCTTCTGAGCCAAATAGTCTCAAATAAGGCTCCAAATTTTTTTTTTTTTTTTTTTTTTGCTGGCATATACATTGGAATTTTTCTAGTAAATGCCAACATTTAGAAACTGAGATGTTTCACATAAAAATCCAGATTGCAGTCTTCCTAGAGAAATCAAAAGGAAGCCTGCTTTCTCACTTAGCAGCATGGCCAGTGAGATGCAGTGGGGCTACAAACCTGCCCTACCCCAGACTGCATCGGGTCTCTGTGGTACAATCAAATCACTTGTGTTAATCACCTGGCCCACAGGCATTGAGTTTCAATGCCAGTGTAAAGTTCTTTGAATTCATGAGTTAGATAAATTGAAGCAGTTACAGGACTAGAAATGAAGTGGGTAAACACAACGTTTTCATAGAAAACATAAGTTTTGATGAGTCACTAGAAAACTGCTCAATAGTGTTTTCATAAGTCATTGTCTGCTTTTTATTACCGGTTACAGTGTGTTTGTTAATCTCATTCATTGGAGTATGAGATGATTGTTTATTCCTTCACTACACAAAGTACCTACTATGAACCAGGCATTGTTGTAGGTTCTAGAAATACTTCAGAAGACAGTCTCTTCTCTTGTAGACAGAATTCATCGTCATTTATTGTGACGAGGTAGATAAGAAACCATCAAGTGTGATTGCGTAGACTGATAATGATTTGAAGCAAATTAAGCCAGAAAATGTGGGGAAAGGCTAATTTAGATAGGGTTAGATTTTCCAGTCAACCATTTTTTACCATGTGGAAAATGATAGGACATATATACCTCCTCTCCCCCAGCCCAAGGTTAAAGCCCACTTCCTCTCTTCTAGAAAGTCTCAAGGGGTAGCTTTACTAACTACGTTCTGCCTTTCAAACCAAAAGATCTACACGAAGTAGAAAGTTAGGTAATTATACAGACAGCTCTAAGCTTAACAGGGTGGTTTGCCTAAATCTTTTAAGTGCCTAATTGAGAACAGCCCACTTAGTTGATGTAGCTCTAAATATTCTGAAAACATTGTTAACCTCCTGGTTTGCTGCTTAGACAATGAGATCATTTATTTGATGTGTGGATATTACTTTACCAAGTAACCATGAATATTTTACCCTACTCACGTTTCAATCACTCATTTGTCCATGTGAGAAAATTTTCTCATTGTATTAATGAGAATTAATGTATTAATACAATGAGAAAATGAGGATCATGTAGTAAAATAAACATGATTTTAACTGGAGTAATATTTAATATATCTTTGTGTGTTTTTGAGAAATATATAGCATGCAACACATTTCTGAGGTATACTACTCATCTATGAGAATGTTTAAAATCTAATTTCACAGAATTGCATCTGAAATCATTTATCTTATTAAAACCACACTAATCACGAAGCCCCTTTAGGCTATTTTCTGTATTTCAGCCAAATATGTCTCACCAGTAAGTTCTTTTATATCATCATTCAACAGCTTCTTCATTTTATAAAAACAGTCCTCAGCTCCCCAGATACTTATAATCAAAACCTACTTCATTTTCCCAGATATAGTATTATAATTATTATAAGTAAAATTAACTAAAAAGTAGTCTTTTTCCATTATTATATAGCATTACTGCAGAATTTTCTCCCCCACCTCAGATTTTTTAAACATAATTATTTGTAAATCTTTGCTCATAGACCAAAATAAGTAAAACCAAAAATTGAGAATGGAGCTTCATAATATTCCTGAAGCCAAGGGGCATTTTTTAAGCTTGGTTTTCTGAGGAACAAAGGACAATGTATGTATACATACACAAATAAGACATGATACAGTGTCTGGAAGTTATGCAAGAGACAAAAGGCACTGCATAATTGAAATGATGGCTTCCATGAGGCACAGAGATACATATGTCTTCATGACACCAACACAAGCAGTTGGCAAGTGATACAAAGTCAATGACTGCACTGTTGAGGTATTGTGAAGCAACTCATGATTTGTCTACTCATTAAAGGGATGGAGGTTCTCCATTGTTTTGTTGTAGGTTCACGATTTTTTTTTCATTGTTGTTTTTAAATAGAACTTCTTGGATGCATCAGAGTATTCTGCTACATTCTAAACAGAGCATCCAGGTCACCCATACATTCCTCTCACTCCTTGATATACAGCTCGCCAGTCCAAGAACAACTGGACTTCTTTGTATTTAAGAGAGCAATACCAGATGTTCTAACTTTAAAAGGCAGAAATTGTCTCAGGATTCTAATTATCAATTCAAACAATACATATTTATACACATATACATATATGGTAATCACACTTCAAAAGCATAACCTCTATTACAAACATCTTTAATTCAAAGGAAACAACACATTTTTTCATATTTCAGCTTTAATAAAATTCACATTTCAAATTAATGCAAGTGAAGACAAGTTCTAAATAAATGTATTTAAATATTAAATAAGAATTATAAAATTTAACTTGGTACATGATGATTTGACAAATATATTACTAACAGTCATATACAAAAAAATCATTATTTCTCACTGGTACTCTCAGATATAATTTACACAATTATATGTTTAGATTGTAAAGAAAATAATATATCTAGTAAAAATAAAATACAATCACACAATTTTTAATATCTCATTTTCAATATGTGATTCAAACTGTTTTACAAAATTATAAATTACTGTATACACAAAAAGATAAAGCAAGAAAGACCCATTCTGTGACAGGTCACAGCTACCAGTTATTTCTGGGAAGTCTCTTATTTTACTCATCTTCATATCCATAAAATTATAAATTTCATCTTTTTTTTACATTTTGCATGATCTGAGGCACTTTTTCTTCACATTAGATGTACATTCTTAGGAAATGCCTGTGGGGGGAAAAGAAGAACCATATCATTTATGACCTGGTTTTTAGAATACTTATAAACATGTACAGTTTCAACAGTTTATTTTATTTTGCTTAAAGAATCTGTGGACTCCTAATTTACAGTCTAATCCTGAGAATGCAGACTAATTTGTGTGCAGAGGGGCAGGAAGGTTGATCAGTACTTTTAGAGACTTTAAATATTGACTTTTCCCTTAAAGATTTATGATATCTAGACATACCAAAACAGAAAAGAATTTGACACCTTGTGAACAACTCATTAAATATCCCTAACATTTATTAATCTGTAATATTGATTGCAAACCTTATTAAATAAATAATTCGAAACAGATAACTCATAGAGAAAAATCACTAAGTCTCTAAAATCTATAATTTTCAAAAGTCATGTTTATCAGCTCTGTCTTCTATGATCTAGCCCAGGAGAATGTAAATTTGTGTACATTATCTTAAATTATAATACAGTACTTGTTTGGGAAAACTTTTCCAGTATTGTGTTGTTTGGGGACTTTAGGTAAATTTACTCATTTACATGGAATATATTAAAAACAAAGAAAGAGATAAATATAACTTGGTTTAGGTCATTTCAATAACCAAGTGAATTATCTTGATTCATGTTTTGTGTTGTTCAAAAGAGTTGAAACCAGGCACGGTGGCTCATGTCTGTAATTCCAACACTTTGGGCAGCCAAGATGGGAGGATCACTTGAGCCCAAGAGCTCGAGACCAGCCTAGGCAACATAGTGGGACTCTGTTGCCACCAAAAAAAAAAAAAAAATTAGATGAGCATGGTAGCATGAGCCTGTAGTCCCAGCTGCTTGAGAGGCTAAGGTGGGAGGATCACTGGAGCCTGAGAGGTTGAGGTCACACCGAACTATGATCAAGCCACTGCACTCCAACCTGGGCAACAGAGTAAGACCTTGTCTCACAAAAAAAAAAAAAAAAAAAAAAAAAAGAAAGAAAAGAAAGAAAGAAAAAAACATTGAAACAGGTAGGTTGAGAGTAATTGAATTAAGTATCCTGCCACTACAATAATCTAGTTTATTTTCTTAATCTAAAAAAAAAATTTCAATTTAGCAACTGTAGATATGCAGAACTAACAGTTCTAATTATTATCATTAATGTGTGATAATCAATTTTAAAGTAAGACTAAGTATAGCAACAATAATAGGTCAGGATTGTCTCAGTAATTGTCACAACAAAACTGTGAGATAGTTTAAGTAAATCCCCATGCAGTTATTTATGATATTGATACTGAGTTACACTGGCCAGTTCAAGATATTCATGATTAATTTTAGACTACAAGTCCTCTATGACTTTTTTTTTTTTTTTTTTGACGGAGTCTTGCTCTGTCGCCAAGCCTGGAATGCAGTGCCATGATCTCAGCTCACTGCAATCTCCACCTCCTGGGTTCAAGCAATTCTCCTGCCTCAGCCTCCCGAGTAGCTGGGACAACAGGCACGCACCACCACATGGCTAATTTTTGTATTTTTAGTAGAGACAGGGCTTCACAATGTTGGCCAAGCTGGTCTCGAACTCCTGATTTCAAGTGATCCACCCACGTCAGCATCCCAAAGTGCTGGGATTACAGGTGTGAGCGACGGTGCCCAGCCATCCTCTTATGACTTTCACTTCCACCTTCACAACTGAGGAACCAGTTGCCTTAAAAGGACTTGTCCATGGTACTGAAATGCTGACCCAAAAAAAGTTGACTTGGTACTACACTGCGAAAGAACTACTGATTAGAGAAACATTTGCAAAGAAATAAGTATCTTTCAGTATTTTGTATAGAGTCTACTTTTTAAAATAAATGTTACAATTTACATTCAATTTATTTAGGATCGTACAAATACTTTATTGCCCAAGGGCTCCTAGCATAAATTAGCCAGAATGAAAATTCTGGTTTACCATTTCACTCTTGTAAAGTAATAGGCTAGAGCAAGAAATAATTACATGTTCGTTATCTTTTTTATTCTTTGCTTTTTCTCTTATTATTACAATATCTTCTCTCTGTTTCCTACTTAGAGTACCAAAACTGTACCAAAATTTTAAGACCTGGCTTCATTTTTATTATATATTTTGGACAGTTAAAAAATAGAACTGTATAAGTACTTCTGTTCATCTAATGTCTATCTGAGTAATGCTTCTGCACAATCATGAAACAACACTAAATGCTGAAAGATTTTTGGAAATCTCTCAGGGCTGGCAAGGTTGTCAAAAAACTATTTTAATTCAATCACTGCTGAGGATATTTTAAACTAATTCATTAAAACGGTCTTTTCATTTGGACCAAGTTTTAACACTTACTGAAAAATCCATAGATTAAGTTCATAGGTATTGCTAAAATAGGCTTCCTGGCTTCTGACATTATTCAAACATTTTCTTAAGAAGATTAGGCTATTAACAGAGTGAAGAGACAACACGTAGAATGGGAGAAAAGATTTGCAAACTATCCAGCTGACAAGGGACTAATATCCAGAATACACAAACAATTAAACAGCAAAAACCAGATAATCTGATTTAAAAGAGGGCAAAGTATCTGAACAGACATTTCTCAAAAGAAGACATACAAAAGTCTAACAAATACATGAAAAAAATGCCAAATATCACTAATCATCAGGGAAATGCAAATCATAACCATGATGAGATATTATCTCACACCAGTTAGAATGGCTATTGTCAAAAAGACAAAAACAAATGTTAGTGAGGAGCAGAGAAAAAGGAACCTTTATACACTGTTGGTGAGAATATAAATTAGTACAGCCATTATGAACAAAGGTGTGGAAGTTTCTCAAAAACAAAACTAAAAATGGAACTACCATATAATCCCAAAAATCCCACTACTGGGTATTTATCCAAAGGAAAGAAATCAGTATATCAAAGAAATTCCTGCACCTCTATATTAACTGCAGTACTAGTCACAATAGCCAAGACAGGCAATCAATCTAAATGTCCATCAATGGATGAATGGATAAAGAAAATGTTGTGTATATACACAAAGGAATACTATTCAGCTATATAAAGAATGAAATGCTACCATTTAAGGCCATATGGATGAAGCTGGAGGACATTATGGTAAGTGAAATAAGTCAGCCACAGAAAGATAAATATTCTCACTCATATAAGGGAGCTAAAAAAAAATTAAACACATAGAAGTAGAGAGTAGAATGTTGGGTATTAGAAGCTAAAGAGGGCCAGGAATGGTGGCTCATGCTTGTAATCCCAGCAGTTTGGGAGGTTGAGGCCGGTGTATCACTTGAGGTCAGGAGTTTGAGACCAGCTTGGCCAACATGAAAAAACCCCGTCTCCACTAAAAATACAAAAGGTAGCCAGGCTTGGTGGCATGTGCTTGCAGTCCCAGCTACTTGGGAGGCTGAGGCAGGAGAATCGCTTGGACCTGGGAGGCGGAAATTGCAGAGATTGCACTACTGCACTCCAGCCTGGAGACAGAGCAAGACTCTGTCTCAGAAAAAAAAAAAAAAAAGAAAAAAAAAAGGCTAAAGGGGAGTGGGAGGCACAGCTGGGGAGCGGTTGGTTAGTGAATACAAACTACAGCTAGACATGAGGGTTCTGGGGCTCTGCAGCACTGTAGGGTGAATCTGGTTAACCGTAATTTATTGTATATTTTTTCAAAGCTGCAAAAGAAGGTTTTGAATGCTCACAGTATAAAAAATAATAAATGTTTGAGGCATATCAAACATTTATTAGTATTAAATTTTAGATTAAAATTTAAAATTTAATTTAGATTATTTTTCATAGACCACGACTCTACTTCCCACAGAGCCTGGGTGGGGGGAAGAGCTCTCAGGCACATTCTTTTAAGGGCATGGAAGTATGTAAAGTGTTGTTATATTATTTAAATTATATATTTAAATTAAATTTTAAATTAGTATCACATTTTGATTAAGTATCAAAATGTCACACTGTACCCCATAAATACGTACAATCATGTGTCAACTAAAAAGAAAAGGAAAAAATGTTAAAAAATAAAGTTAGACTATTAAGCAGGATAAGAAAAATAAATATATACTCACAGGGTAGGTTTGCTAGGTCTGGGAGCACAGTGGACTCACTGCTAATCTTGTTAACAATCTAGCACATCTTTTGTAATCTAGGAAAAACATTTAAAGATAAATTATGTATAGAGTTACTAGAAATGTTGGGGAAATCCTGTTATTGTTGTCACTAATTCATATAACAATAACTACAATTTAATAAATACCTACTATGTCAAGTGGTGAAAATGGATTTTCTCATCAATTCTTTTAATAACACAATCTGGAAGGTGCTATTCCTATATTCACTTTAGAGGTGAGACAAGAGCCTCAGAATGTTAATTAATCACCCCATAACTAGTCAAAAGCTCTATGCCAAACCATGTGCTTTCTCCACCACGCTTGGCTACCATTAGTCATTCTGCCTGTAATCCAATGTGATTGACTTTCTCTAGCCATTTAACACAAGTTGTTTTATTTTATTTTATTTTGGAATTTTTACTTATTTATTTATTTATTTATTTATTTTTATTTTGAAGCCAGATTGTAAGATTGGCTAACTTTTGTATTTTTGGTAGAGACAGGGTTTCACCATGTTGCCAAGGCTGGTCTCCAACACCTGAGCTTAAGCGATCTGCCTGCCTTGACCTCCCAAAGTGCTGGGATTACAGTCGTGAGCCATCCCACCCGGCCTAAACACAAGTTGTTTTTGAAAAACATAACAAATACAACTTAATATGCTGAGTAAAAGTCAATACTCCTCAAGATGAGCAATCTAGTTAAAAAGAAACAAAATGCTTAGAATTCATGTTCTTTAAAAGGAAAGTTGAGGCTTAGAAAGGAATTTAGAAACAGCAAACGGAGTTACCACACATAGTCATAATTTTGGCATTTTAAATGATAGTGCTTAAATATTATGTTTAGAATTATTATTAACTTCAGTAACTTAAGTATCCAAAAGAATTCATTATAGCAACTTTTACATGCTATCATTACTCAGAAAAATCCAGCATCATTATATAAATGATGTGATATAAAAAATATTTACTTTAAAATAACTTAGGAAAAAATTTTTACTTAGAGTTCGCAGTCATCTCATTTTTTTTCATTTATTTGAGACAGCACCCTATTTATGTCAAAGATTTTGAATCATGATAAAATGTTTAAATCCTAACAAACACTTTGATCTTTAAGGAAATCTGGCTATTATCAGATTTGAATAGATTCCCAATTAGAATATGGTTTCATTCCTTACAGCAACAGTACACACAAACCTTAGGTACTGTCAGTGTTATAAATCAGTGTTATGAATAGAATGTCAATGGTTAGTCTACTTCTTCCCATCCACAGACATTTGAAGTTTAAAATTACACACATTTATTGTTGGATAATTTTTTTTTAAAAAAACCCACTCAAGTTACTTACAAGCTGGTGTTGAGCACTCCCTGGTATTGTAATAGAGTCGGTGGAAATGTTTGCTGCATTCTGGTGAAAATGTGACTGGCCCTAGAGCACAGGAAAAGAATGCTTATTATAAACATAGGCATGTTTTCCAAACAAATTTCCTAGCACTTTCTGAGTGGACATAATATAACAGCACTTTACATACTTCCATGCCCTTAAAAGAACATGCCTGAGAGCTCTTCCCCCACCCAGGCTCTGTGGGAGGTAGAGTTGTGGTCTATGAAAAATAATCTAAATTCATTCCACATTCTCAACATCTCACATAATGGAATCTTCACATGTAGTACAACTATGTAGAAAAATTAAAAGGAAAAAGTTCTGGACAGAAAATAAAAAGACTGTAGAGAGCAAATTGAGTGCATGAGAAGTACAAAAAATAAGTATCTTTGGTTTCTACTTTCTGTTTTTATCTAAAGCAATTAATGTTTACATGCCAAGACATTTATTCCATTTTCTAATTATAGTAATTTGTGTCGTATTAGTGTCTAGGATAATTGTAAAATGGAATGGGCAGGGCCTTGAGAAGTCCTTTGTCTCTCCCTTTAAATCCAAGGTAGGGCCCATCAAGACTTTCATCCCGGATGGGGAGTAGTGGCTCACGTCTGCAATCCCAGCACTTTGGGAGGCCAAGGCAGGAGGATCACTTGAGCTCAGGAGTTCAAGAACAGCCTAAGCACCATAGTGAGACCCTGTCTCTGCAAAAAATAAAAATAAAAAATTAGCCAGGCATGGCAGCACACACCTGTAGTCCCAGTTCAGTTACTGTAGAGGCTGAGGCAGAAGGATCCTTGAGCCCAGGAGTTGGAGGCTACAGTGAGCTATGACTGCACCACTGCACTCCAGCCTGAGCAACAGAGTAAGACCCTATCTCTTAAAAAACAAAAAAATACACACAGAACAACAACAACAACAAAATGTTCATCCCTCCGTCCCTCTGGTGTCTGCTTCTCGTGGGGTCCACAGTCACGTCGCTAACAGCTGCCTCAAAAGGCTCAACATCCCCACACATCCCTGTGCCCTGCAGGTGCATCTCCACTTGATCCTGAGGACCATCCTTTCTGTTAATAAACAGGTAGGGCCCTTGGACTTGACTAAGTGGGCAAACCACATCTTTCCCACATCACAGGCCTGAGGTGTAAAAGAAAAAAAAGTAGCTGGGATGACTGGGAACAGAGAGGTAATGCCAATAGTAAATATGGGGGTGTACTGTTCACAATAATTCAGTGATTTGCTAGAAATTGGGGCATAGGATGATGTGCAAATGATTCACAAAGTTGATATGAAGAACAAAACAGTGTCATGGGACAGTATTTATCTGTGCTTACGATGTGGCAGGTGGGCCTGGTGCAGTGGCTCACAACTATAATCCCAATGCTTTGGGAGGCCAAGGCAGGAGGATCACTTGAGCTAGGAGTTCAAGACCAACCTGGGCAACATAGTGAGACCCCATCTCTAAAGAAAATAAAAAATTAGCTGGGTGTGATGGCACAGTAGTCTCAGCTATTTCGGAGGCTGAGGTGGGAGGATCCCTTGAGCCTATTTGTTCAAGGCTGCAGTGAGCCATGATCTCACCACTGAACTTGATGGAATCAGACCCTGTCTCAAAAATAAAAAATTTTTGACCTGGCGCGGTGGCTCACACTTGGAGGCCGAAGCGGGCGGATCGCTTAGGCCAGGAGTTTGACACCAGCCTGACCAACATGGTGAAACCCCATCTCTACTAAAAATACAAAAAAGTAGCCAGGCGTGGTGGTGCATGCCTGTAATCCCAGCTATTTGGGAGGCTGAGGCAGGAGAATTGCTTGAACCGGGAGGCGGAGGTTGCAGTGAGCCGAGATCACACCACTGCACACCAGCCTGGGCAACAAGAGCGAAACTCTGTCTCAGAAAATAATAATAATAATTAATAAACAAATATGTTTTTAAAAGATGTAGTATATGAAAGTCTGTCCCTCCCTATTCAAAACATTTCTATTGCCCCCTCTCTCCCTACCCCTCACCAGACTGGGGAACATAGTCTGAATTCCCCAGCATGCCATTTAAGATTATCCACAACGTGACTCCAAGCTACCTTTCCAGCCATATACTTGACCAGGGCCACATACGCCCCACATACCTAAGCCCACCCACAGTCCATGCATACCTGTCCTTGCCTAAATCACACCCTGTGCCTTCATGGCTTACTCAATGCACTCCTTCTGAAGAGAAGGTCTCTCTCACCACGGGAAAGCCTTATTCATCCCTTAAAGCCCACCTTAAATACTGTGTCTACTACAAGCCTTTCTTGGTAGTTCTTGGTCACATTATTCACTTCCTGTGTATCCTTAAAAAGTGGTTCATACTTCTATTACTTATTAAGGGCTGGTTTACATTACAGTTAACACAAGTTAGTAGCATCCGTCCATCTCCCCAACTGGACCATGAGTCACTTACAGACATTTATTTTCATATTCCTAGTGCCTGACATAGTAACCTGTACACATTCTTTTTATTTAGTTAATGGAATCACTGATAAATTTTGTACTTACCTGTGAAATGCTTTATGAATTTGTCTTTTAAGTTAGAATCTCTTGGGAATATTTCTGAAAAGAAAAAAAACCTTCAGAATTTCTTGAATGCATTTCTCCCATTTAAAAATATCCTTAATACTTTGGGAGGCCGAGATGGGTGGATCACGAGGTCAGGAGATCAAGACCTTCCTGGCTAACACGGTGAAACCCCATCTCTACTAAAATATACAAAAAACTAGCCCGGCAAGGTGGTGGGCGCCTGCAGTCCCAGTTACCCCGAAGGCTGAGCCAGGAGAATGGCGTGAACCCGGGAGGCGGAGCTTGCAGTGAGCTGAGATCCGGCCACTACACTCCAGCCTAGGCAACAGAGCAAGACTCCGTCTCAAAAAAAAAAAAAAATCCTTAATATGCTAAATACTTAATAAGGCACTAAACACATGAATTCGTGACAGTTTATTTAGCTGAGTCCAAACTGATATCTCCAGCCCTGACCATTTCCTGGGCTCCAAAACTCCAATACACCTACCTCACTGCTTGCTCTACGGCATGAAGGGTACCTTACAGCCCTCTCAAAACTGTACAGTCGCAATGGAAGGTCTCCTTTTCCTCTGCCCAGGCCTGTTTGTCTCCATGTTCCTCAGTCCACTGAAGACTGACTGAAGTGGCATTACTCTCGATCAGGCCCCAGCTCAAGAAGTTATGCTTGACTTCCTTTTTCCCTCACCACTACACCCAACCCATGAGTTAGTTTTATGTATTCCACCTCCAACAAATTATTCCAGACCCACTCACTTCTTTCTCCTTCCCTCAACATGAGTCTGGCCCAAGCCATCGTCCTTTTGTGACCATGCCTTGGCAGTGGCCTCCTAACCCCTCCTCTCCTGCCCATAATCATCTTTCTCCCCAGTAGCCAGAACAAACAAACTGAAATGTACTATAGGTCATGATCTCTCCCACTTGGAAGGCTTTGTGCTTAATATATAATAAAATTTAAAAATAAAAGTATATCTCAGGCTTTACCTTGTACTCACTAAAACTACACCATCAAGAAAATGCAATTTATACAAACAATTGGGAGCACGTGCAACACTTTCAAAGGAAGAGAAAACTTAAACTTTAGTAAAATAGTGGAGCCTCATGGTTTGTTGGTAGGTATACATTTAAACTTACAACATTGTAAGAATATAATAGGGAAGTGAACGTTTGTCATCCCCCTCTAGGAGAGTCTGAGCCACCACGGTGATGAGTGTGACTTCGCCAGGACAAGGCAGTGGTGACTGAGGCTTGGAAAATGCAGACGCAGTAATTCTAACTGTTCCTTACATGCCATGAGCTCCTGAGGGACTTCGGAACCCTTTCCTGTGCAGGGAGCTCCCCAGTTCGGGGCAGCCTTCTGCGAGTTCAGGGCCTGGCTCAGGGCGTGATTGTGTGGGTGCAGCAGGAATGCAGAGAGATCGGAGCTCCCCTCCCATTTGACAATGAACACCTGCACTTTACAAACAATTAAAACTAATCCAGGAAAACAAAGCAGCAGTAAAATGAAAGTACTTCATCACATAAACCTTTCCTCTTCTCTTCGATAATGCTCCAGCTCAAACATAGGTCTTTTCCCCCGTACTTCTCAGAAAGCAAAAATAGCAAATTGGCTTCTGTGGTGTCAATATTTGGGCCAGGTAGTTACAGTGGTGCATTCTGAAAAATGAATGAGAGCTGAGTACAGCAGAAGCACCTCCTGTGGCTAAGGCGTGCTCAAAGACTTCATAAATAATTCTATTTCTGAAAGCATTTTAGAGTATAATTTTAATCTCTAGACCCTGTGACAAGGACGACACTCAGGTGTGTAGAAAATTGCATATTTTAAGTAAATTACCCTCCTCATCTCCGCCCCATAACACATTTTATAACTTCTATCAAAGCAGATGTCACATTCTGGTTAGCATGACAGGGCACTGTGTGTGTCTGTCTTCCCCGCAATTATGGCTTCCTGAGGAAAGGGATGCGGTCTTGTCCCCCTGTACAACCCGGCTTTGCTGGCAGAGGCACCTGGCACACGTTCAAGGAATAGGAAGCCGAGAGGGCTGCTACTGCTCAAATGGAAACATCAGTGCCTCCTTGCACTCAGTACAGCCCACCAAGAAAACCACAATTTCAATACACTTGAATTTTAACTTCAAAGCACAAACATCATATAGGAATACAAGAATGTACAACAGATTGATTTAACTGAAACAGAAAAGTGGTGTTTAAGTCCATACCTGAAGTAACAAGCCAGAGATAAGAATGTAAGAAGAGATGGGAATGGGGAGGACTGCAGCCTGTTTAAGTATTGGGGGAAAAGTCTAGAGCTGCTGAAGAAGAGGTGGGTGAGACAAGACTGCCGGCACAGGTGGGCTTTAGAGTCAAGTTGTACACAAACTTTGTGCTTAATTCTGTAGGTGATGAGAAGTCAAAGGGCTTTAGGCAAAGGAAAGGCAAGGTTAAGCTACATTTTCAAAAGATCATTGAGGGAGGGAGGGAATGGGGAGAATTGGTCAAAGGATTCAAAGCTGCAGATGGGTAGGATGAGCAAGTCTAGAGGAGGACTGCAGGAAGTAATGATGTGTTGTATGTGGAACAATGGTTGAGAGAGCAGAGTTCAGGAGTTCTCACCATAAATAAAAAAGGGTAACTGTGAGATGATGGATGTGATTTGCTTGACCACAGTAACCACTGCACTCTGTATACATATATCAATACATTATGCTGTGCACTTTAAAGACATACAATAAAAATAAATAAAATTATATACACCATTTAAACATTTTTTAATAAGCAAACTTTGTTTTTTTGAGACAGAGTCTTGCTCTGTTGCCCAGGCTGGAGTGCAATGGTGCAATCATGACTCACTGCAGCCTCCAACACCTGGGCTCAAGCAGTCCTCCCACCTCAGCCTCCCAAAGTGTTGGAATTAGAGACATGAGCCACTGAGCCCAGCATCAACTATTTTTAATAATAAAAAACAATGATGCCTAAGTATTGTGAAAGGAAAATAAATCTCAGGACCCCAAAATCACTAAGCCAAGGGAAAAGTCAAGCTGGGAACTATGTCAGGCAAACCTGCCTCCCATTAATTCCTAAATAAGATAGCTACAAAGATAAAAAGCCACATACCTCCCTCATGATCTGTCCACAAAAAAATTCTTTGTGGATGGAGGATAGAGAGAACTTGAAGTCATCCCTCTGAGGCTCACCTGAGACAAACACATATGATTGCTTCCTGTGCCCTATTGTTTATGTAAAACTGCAGATTCACCGAGCCACACTAAATTGTGTATTCAGTGGAAGGCTGATCAAGGACTCAAAAGAATGCAAACTTTTGTCCCTTATCTACTTCTGACCTGGAACCCCCCCACCCACCTCCCTCCCTGCACATACCCCTTTCCCCTCAAACCCGTTTCACCTCCCCCATCCCCCTTAAACTTGTCTTGCCTTTCTGAACCCAACCAATGTACATCTTATACATACTGACTGATGTCTCATGTCTCCCTAAAATGTATAAAAGCAAGCTGTACCCTAATCACCTTGAGCACATGTCAGCAGGACCTCCTGAGGTTGTATCATGGGTGCATCCTTAACCTTGACAAAATAAACTTTCTAAATTGATTGAGACCTCTCTCAGATACTTTTTTTTTTTTTTTTTGAGACAGAGTCTCGCTCTGTTGCCCAGGCTGGAGTGCAGTGGCGCGATCTCAGCTCACTGCAAGTCTCAGATACTTTTTGGCTTACAGTACAGAGGGCAAAGAATAGATGCAGAGAGACAAGTTAAAAGGTTTACAGTCATGTGCTGTTTAATGATGGGAATACGTTTGGAGAAATGCATCATTAGGTGATTCCTTCATTGTGGGAGCATCATAGAGTGCACTTACATAAACCTTGGGGGGAGAGCCTCCTGCACACTCAGGCTATTGCTCCTAGGCTACAAAACCTGTTGTGCTGAATACTGTAGGCAGCTGTAACACCATAGTGAGTATCTGTGAATCTAAACTTATCTACACATAGAAAAGGAACAGTAAAAAATACAGTATTATAATCTAAGGACCACCATGGTATATGCAGTCTGTAGGTGACAGAAACGTCCTTTTGTGGCACGTGACTATAACTGTGTGTTTTTTGTTTTTTTTTTTTGAGATGGAGTCTTGCTCTCTCACCCAGGCTGGAGTGCAGTGGCCGGATCTCAGCTCACTGCAAGCTCCGCCTCCCGGGTTCACGCCATTCTCCTGCCTCAGCCTCCCGAGTAGCTGGGACTACAGGCGCCCGCCACCTCGCCCGGCTAAATTTTTTTTGTATTTTTAGTAGAGACGGGGTTTCATTGTGTTAGCCAGGATGGTCTCGATCTCCTGACCTCGTGATCCGCCCGTCTCGGCCTCCCAAAGTGCTGGGATTATAGGCTTGAGCCACCGCGCCCGGCCAACTATAACTGTATTGACTAGCACTGGCCTATGCAGGGGCTAGCAAACAACAGCTCCTGAGGCAGATCCAGCCTGCACCTGTGTTTGTGAATAAAACTCTGCTGCAACATGCCCACATCCATTTGTTTAGGGGTCGTCAGTGGCTGCTTTTTCACTACAAGGGCAGAACTGAGTAGTTGTTGCAGAGATAGTATGGCTCACTGTACAGAGCAGAAAAGTTCCTCTTCAAAGCTCCTCTTGGTTTAAAAATAAAATAATAGACACTAGGAATAATATCTTCTTACTCCAAAGCGTCTTATCACCTACTAGTTCTTATACTTTAGCCCAGTTAGTTGCTTTGGCTTGCATGTCTGGACAGGCCCAGGCAAGTCTTAGCTCATAGCTTATGCCCCTTCCTTGTTTGGAAATGTTATTGCTTCCTTAAACCTTTTGTAAGCAACTTCCTTTTCTTCTTTATTCTCCCTTGAACTTACCTATTTAGGGAAGTTTTTAGGTTATTAGCACATCGGGTATCAGTTTAAGACTGTGAGGTCCAGCTCCAGCCAATGGATGCAGGACACAGCAGTAAGGATAACCCAAATGCGTAAGGGATAAATATATCTGCTTTTCCTTTTTTCAGGTGTGCTCTCACCATTGTTCCATCTGCGAGGGGCACCCTTTCTGTAGATAGTAAAGATTGCCTTGCTGAGAGATCCTTTGTCTCCACGCTTTTCTTTGCAGCACCAATTATCTGTTTCTAACACTCACAAAGCCCAAAATATTGACTGTGTGGCCCTTTCTAAAGAAAGTTTGCCAATCCCTGCTCTGCAGCACACTCCTATTTGTATAAAAACAAACTAAAATGGTGGGAGGTGCCGGGGAGCAGAATTCTGGGGGTGGAGAGAAGAGATACTTTTCCATGCACACCCTTTTTATTACTTTTAACTTTTTTGAATATAAATCTGTATTAATTCTTCAATAAAAACTAATTGAAAATGAATTTGCATTTAGTGACTAGATGCACCTAATAGTTTTGATCTACAAAATATTAAATAAACAACTGAATATAAGAAAATTACCCTAGGCCAAGCATAGTGGTTCATGCCCACAATTCCAACACTTTGGGAGGTTGAGGCAGGTGGATCACCTGAGGTCAGGAGTTCGAGACCAGCCTGACCAACACAGTGAAACCCCATCTCCATTAAAAATACAAAAAAATTAGCCAGGCATGGTAGCGTGTGCCAGTAATCCCAGCTACTCAGCAGGCTGAAGCAGGAAAATCACTTGAACCTGGGAGATGGAGGTTGCAGTGAGCCAAGATCACACCATTGCACTCCAGCCTGGGTGACAGAGCAAGACTCCATCTCAAAATAAATAAATAAATAAATAGATAGATAAATAAATTTTAAAAACTAAATAAAAAGAAAACTCCCCCTAAACAACGAAACTAGTTGATTTCTCTCAGATGGAAAATGTTCTGAGAGCAGCATCTATGATGAGATAAATGGGAGCCACACATGTAATTCTAAATGTTTAGTAGCCACATTTAAAAAGTAAAAAGAAATGTGTGAATTAATTTAATCATTTGGCCAGTCACAGCAACTCACACCTGTCATCCCAGGACTTTGCGAGGATGAAGCTGGAGGGTTGCTTGGGCCCAGGAGTTTGAGACCAGCCCGGGCAACATAGTGAGACCTCCTTTCTAAAGTTAAAATTAGAATTAAAATTTTAAAAATAATAATTTATTTTAACCGAGTATAGCCAAAGTGTTACCATTTCAACTTGTTATCAACAATATTAATTACTAATGAGATATTTTACTTTTTTTGCACTAAGTTTTCAAAATCCAGGGTGGATTTTGCACATTCAGCACATCTCAGTTTGGACCAGCCACATGACAAGTGCTCAGTAGCCTCATAGCTCCTGGATGTGGTGTTGGACAGCACAAGTCTGAAATGTAACTTCAGGCTGGATGTGGTGGCTTATGCCTATAATCTCGGCACTTTGGGAAACCGAGGTGGACAGATCGCCCGAAGTCAGGAGTTCAAGACCAGCCTGGTCAACATGGTGAAACCCCGTCTCCACTAAAAATACAAAAAATTAGCCAGGCACAGTGGCACACGCCTGTAATCCCAGCTACTCAGGAGGCTGAGGCAGGGGAATCGCTTGAACCTGGGAGGCAGAGGTTGCAGGGAGCGGAGATTGCACACTCCAGCCTAGGCGACAAGAGTAAGACTCCATCTCAAAAGAAAAAAAAAAAAAAGAAGAAAAAATAAAATAAAATGTAAGCTTCAAATGACAACTAGATGGGAGGAAGAAGTGCTAGTGTTCTATAGCACTGCAGGATGACTACAGTAAACCATAATACACTATACAATTTCATGTAGCTAGAAGGAGGATATTGAATGTTCCCAACACAAAGAAATGACAATTGTTTGAGATGGATATGCTAATGACCCTGATCAGATCACTGTGCATTATAGAGATTGAAACATCACTATGTTGGCCGTGCGCGGTGGCTCACGCCTGTAATCCCAGCACTTTGGGAGGCCGAGGCGGGCGGATCACGAGGTCAGGAGATCGAGACCATCCTGGCTAACACGGTGAAACCCCGTCTCTACTAAAAAATACAAAAAACTAGCCGGGCGAGATGGCGGGCGCCTGTAGTCCCAGCTACTCGGGAGGATGAGGCAGGAGAATGGCGGGAACCCGGGAGGCGGAGCTTGCAGTGAGCTGAGATCACGCCACTGCACTCCAGCCTGGGCGACAGAGCGAGACTCCGTCTCAAAAAAAAAAAAAAAGAAACATCACTATGTACCCATTATTTGCCAATTAAAAAACAAAATAAAATGTATGCTTCATTTCTGTGATACATAACTATGATTATATAAAAGATTACATTATTTGGGAGGGTTAAAATCAAACAGGTCTCTAGGTAATGCATGATCATTATCTTGGAAAAATTTGAATAAATGACTATCTCATTCATCCAATTTGTAAAAGTTTCTAGTTTTTATTTACTAAAACAGTTGCCATCTGCTGCTCTCCTCAATTGTAAGTTTACAAAATCTTTTAAAGAAATAGATTTGCATACATATGTACATATATATGTTGGCATACTTATCTCTTATTCTTATATTCTTGTTTAAAAATGAGCCATGATCATGTGAAGTAATTTAAACAATACAGTACAACCAGAAAACAAAATAATTGAAAATGTTTATTGTTTGCTTCTACCTGCATATAATTTGACTATCTTCCATAAAGATAATTTGTTCTGATATGACTTACTGTTGACAAGCCTTGTTAATTGATCCTCAGTCCTTTGTGAGGTACTATGGAACATTACTTTATGTTTCAATCTAGCATTACATTAGGTACTTAAATCAAAATGTTTGCTGTACAGTTCTTTCAGTTATTTATTTTAAAGACAAGACACTACTAATCTCATTACTAATCAATCTAATCATTGTATAACTAGTTCCCATTTCAAAAATAAGAACGATTACCTTTATTACAGCAGTACTGACAGAATTATAGATGAGAACTGTTTTTGGAGAAAAATTCTATTTTAATTTCAATATGACAAATTCAAATTTTTAAAATATATAGCAGAAAAAGCTATACTATATTAAATATATAATAGTAGAAAAAGCTACTTCAACCTCTGCCTTCATCGTCACATGAAGTTCTCCTGTGTCTCTGTATCTTCCCATGGCTGTCATCTTATTAACAATACCAGTTGTACTGAAAAAGGGCCGACTCTAGTATAACCTTTTAAATATATTAAAGCTGACTTTTAAATATGTTTAAGAAATATATATTTTTTTAATACTAAATTGGCCAGGCATGGTGGCTCACGTCTGTAATCTCAGCACTTTGGGAGGCTGAAGCAGGTGGATCACTTGAGATCAGGAGTTTGAGACCAGCCTGGCCAACATGGTGAAATCCCTTCTCTATTAAAAGTACAAAAATTAGTCGAGCATGGTGGCATATGCAATCCCAGTTACTTGAGAGGCCGAGGCAGGATAATCTCTTGAACCAGGGAAGCGGAGGTTGCAGTGAGCCCAGGTCGCACCACTGCACTCCAGCCTGAGTGACAGAGTGAGACTCCATCTCAAAAATAAATAAATAAATACATAAAAATACTAAATTAAAAGCATTTAAAAATAAACTGCCATAAAATGTGTGCCTTCTTCTTTCTTTATGTAGTTACATAACATCTGTACCAGTATATACTTGAAATGTATAAATATTTGTAAATACATGTTTTTATATCATGCTTCTTCTGTTACAGTTTAAGATATTTAAATAGAGGGATGTATGTGTGTAACTCTCTTTTTGACACACACATTAGCCAGGTGGTTTAATGAGACCTACATGCCATTTAGGCTGCAAATTACGCAGAGGATATAAAAGTAAACTCAAATTGGTTGCTTATTATCTTCTAAGTTTTTGCTACGTTCTACAGACTAGCAGTGTCAGCATCTTCTGGGAGCATGTTAGAAATGCAAATCAAGCCCAGATTTACAGAGTCAGACTTTTATTTTACTGGAACACAGTATGTTGGATAGACTCCCATTGGTATAATTTTGTGTGGCACTTTTGAGCTGCAGAGACAGAGTTGAGTAGTTGCAAGCACTTTCTCAAACTTTACATATGGAATAAGTACAGATGAATTCTGCCTTCAGAAAAGACCATATACTGTGTATTTGTTTCCTAGGGCCACCATAACAAAGTTCTACATCTTATATCAACAGAGGCTTACTGTCTCACAGTTCTGGAGGCAAGAAGTCTGAAATCAAGATGTGAGCAGGGCCATGCTTTCTCTGAAGTTTTGAGGGAAGGATCCTTCCTTGCCTGTTCCAGCTCTGGTGGCTGCCAGTGATCCTTGGCATTCTTTGGCTTGTCGATGGTCCACTCCAATCTCTGCCTTCATTGTCACATGGAGTTCTCCTGTGTCTCTCTATCTTCCCATGGCCGTCATCTTACTAAGACATCAGTTATACTGAAAAGGGGTCAATTCTACTCCAGTATGACCTCATCATAACTAATTACATCTGCAATGACCCTATTTCCCAATAAGGCCATACTCTGAGGCACTGGGGAACTAGATCCTCAACATATTTTGGGGAAGGGGAACACAAACTCCTAATGTATGAAATCTGAATTCACTAAACAAATAAATTGGAATTATTTGCATTATAAAAGTGAATTATTTTCACAATAATTTGCTCAAAATTTTTTAAAATGATTTAACCAAGACATCAAAAAACATGACTTATTTACAAAATTTCAGTGGGGAATAACTTTTACATAAATAAATATATTCTGTAATGTGAGGTTTTATTACAACCTCCTGTGAAAGAAATCAGCTAGTCCATTTAGCCAATGCAAGTTGTAAAGACCCACCTACAAAGAATATCCTGACTGAAAAACTTCTGAAAATAGAAAATACGTATTTTTATTTATTTTTTTTAGAGACAGAGTCTTGCCCTGTCACCACAGCTGGAGTGCAGTGGTACAATCATAGCTCACTGCAGCTTCAAACTGCGGGGCTTAAGCAATCCTCCTGCCTCAGCCTCCCAAGTAGCTGGGACTACAGGCATGCCACCATGCCTGGTTAATTCATTTTTTAAAAAAAACTTTTTGTAGAGAAGGGGACTTACTTTGTTGCCCAAGCTGGTCCTGAACTCCTGGCCTCAAGAGATCCTCCTGCCTTAGCCTCCCAACAAGTTGAGATTTCAGGTGTGAGCCACTTTGCCCCACCAGAAATATTTTTAAAACATCACTCACTCCAGGTTATTTATATTACTTAAAGTTTTTGTAGTAGTGTTAATTTAGATTTTTTTTCTTTTTTTTTTTTTTTTTTTTTTTGAGAAGGAGTCTTGCTCTGTCACCCAGGCTGGAGTGCAGTGGCCAGATCTCAGTTCACTGCAAGCTCCGCCTCCCGGGTTCACGCCATTCTCCTGCCTCAGCCTCCCGAGTAGCTGGGACGACAGGCACCGCCACCTCGCCTGGCTAGTTTTTTGTATTTTTTAGTAGAGACGGGGTTTTGCCGTGAGGATGGTCTCGATCTCCTGACCTCGTGATCCGCCCGTCTCGGCCTCCCAAAGTGCTGGGATTACAGGCTTGAGCCACCGCGCCCGGCCTAGATTTTTTATTTTTTTTCCTTATTTTCTAAGTGGCTTTTGAAAAAAAATAAATTATTATTTATTTATAATTATTCTTTCTGTGACAGATAGCTTTAAAAGGCAGTATTTACATCCTAAAACTAAAACCCAATGTTTTGGAAGATGTCAACCACCTTCAAGAGTGAGATAAAATTTTTAAAATAAGCTTTTATTATTGAGCAGTTTTAGATGCACAGAAAAATTATGTAATACAAAGCATTCCCATATGCCCTGCCCTGGTGTCTCCTATTATTAACATTACATTAGTATGGCACATTTCTTGCAATTAGTGAGCCAATACTGATACATTCTTACTTACTAAAGTGCACACTCCTTTCAGATTTCCTTCACTTTTCCTTGATGTCCTTTTTTTGTCCCAGGATTCCACATTACACTTAGTCATTATGTCTCCTTAAGCGTCTCTTGGCTGTGAGTCTCTCAAAATTTCCCTGTTTTGATAACTTTGAGCATTTGGAGGAGTCTTGGTCAGGTATGTTATAGAATGTCCCTCATTTGAGATTTGCCTGATGTTTTCCTTGTAATTAAACTGAGATTATGGGTTTTAGGGAGGAAGACCACCAAGGGAAAATGCCATTTTCATCACATCCTGTGAAGAGTGCCCACTTTTAGTGTAATTTACTTTTGCTGATGTTGACCTTGACCTCCTGGCTGAGTCCCTGTGTGTCAGGATTCTTACTGCAAAGCTACTCCTTCCCCGCTCCCCTCCCCCTGCCCCACACTGTACTTCTCAGAAGGAGGTCACTATGCTCAGCCCACACTTGAGGACAGGGGAGTTATGCGTCCCTTCTTTGAGGACATAGGATCTACATGCATTATTTAGAATTCTTCTGCATGAGAGGTTTGTCTCTTCTCCTCCAGTTATTTATTTACTCAATCATTTATTTACACAAGCAATGACTGATGAATAATTTATCTTTTGTGTTATAATCTAATACTACTTGCTTTATTTTGTATCTCAGATGGCTCTGACTCTGGCCATTACGAAATGTTTTAGTTGGCTCCTGTGTTCCTTTGACTCTGTCATTGGTAAGTTTCTGTTGTTATTTTTATTGCTTTGTATTTTTTATCACTTTTAAAAACTTTCTGGCATTACCAGATACTCTAGGCTCATTTCTTATTATTTTCCGTCCTAGTCTTGGTTTTAGGGATTTCCCCAATGAACCCTGGTTCTTTTGCTGGAGAATGGCATTAGAAACCAAGATCAGGGCATTTGGTGCGCTCCTGCTGACTACAGTGTGGCTGCTTCTAGTCCCTCGAAGCTGACAGAGCAAGGAAAAATGTGTATGGTGTAAGTGAGCACCTTGATTTTTATACATCTGGTGCTTACATTATTTCTAAAATTGGACTACGGTGCTTAATAGGATATGTTTTGGGGGCTGGGCACAATGTCATCCCAACACTTTGGGAGGCCAAGGTGGAAAATTCACTTGAAGCCAGAAGTTCGAGACCAGCCTGTACAACATAGTGAGACTCTATCTCTACAAAAACTTTTAAAATGAGCTGAGCATGGTGGTGCATGACTGTGGTCCAAGCTACTTGGGAGGCTGAGGCAGAAGGATCCCTTGAGCCCAGGAGTCAGAAGCTGCAGTGAGCTCTGATCGTGCCACTGCCCACAGAGTGACACTCCATTTCTAAAAAAAAAAAAAAAAATTGGAAGATGCAGCATCTGTAACATTTCACTGATTATAAGAACTGCCTAAAATTTATTTTAAATGATCTGACTTCAAACACATAGTCATATCGAATCAGACTCTATACTCAACCGTGTCCTATGTCCTCTCTTAGGACTGGACAGTCATGCTTTGCTTTCTCAGCAAAAGTAAAGTTCTGTGTCCAGCCAGACCTCCAAAGATGCCTTGGGGTTTTTTTGTAAATTCAGGTAGACAAGCTAAATAATCTCTAAAGTCCTTTTGAAGTCCTCTTATATTATGCAATATTATGATAAAATTCTACCATTAGATTGCATATTCACAAAAGGACAGAATATTAAATGAGCCCAGAAAACTTGAAAAAATACAAAGTCATGTTATAAAGTAGATTATTTTCTTGTTGTAAACCACAGAACAATTCATGTTTAATTTAAATTTTAGCAATTTCATCTGAAGACTGATCTCATGAAAATGATTTATTCAGTTTCTAGTTTAATCTAGTTAATCCCTCTTCCAGATTTAAAATGATCATTTCCATAGACACTTTAAAAGATAAACAAGATTCTTATAAAAATGCTAAAACAGGGCCGGGTGCGGTGGCTCATGCCTGCAATCTCAGCACTTTGGGAGGCCGAGGTGGGCAGATCACCTGAGGTCAGGAGTTCAAAACCAGCCTGACCAACATGGAGAAACCCCATCTCCACTAAAAATACAAAAATTAGCTGGGCATGGTGGCACATGCCTGTAATCCCAGCTACTCGGGACGCTGAGGCAGGGGAATCACTTGAACCCGGGAGGTGGAGGTTGTGGTGAGCCGAGATCGCACCATTGCACTCCAGCCTGGGCAACAAGAGTGAAGCTCTGTCACAAAAAAAAAAAAAAAAAAAAAAAATGCTAAAACATTTCAAAAACAAATAGATGTACCACATTTCACAAAGTGACAAGATTTTTATGTGTAATCAGTTATTAGGCACGACAACCAAATGACAGTAGATTAGTACTTGCAGAAAACACAGGATCTAGCCCTAATAATATTCTTGGATTAGGCAGTGAGAAGACTTATCAACAAACTAAGCGACTGGGAAACTCCAGAGGGCTGTTAATCCAGCAATAAATTTACCACCCTAGAAACACAATCTAACAATAAAAACTTGCCTTTACTTTGACCAGAAATAAAGGACAGAGAGCAGGTTTGAAGGCAGAACACAGGTTTAGGTAGAAAAGGGTCAAGTTTGAGATTCTGTAGCTGAGATATTCAGCAGATAATGAATATACTAATTTAAAGGACAAGGTAAAGAAAAAGGAAGAAGATACCTTTTGGAATCTTCCATGGATTTTGTGAAAAATCCATTGATAAGCATGGAACCTTGGGGTACATAAACACTTAAAGGCTGAAGAAGAGATGTTTGGAGAGAGAAAGAAGGAACGGTCAGAGAAGAAGAGAACAAAGCAAGAATAACTGTGGAATCAGGAATCATTTAAAGAGGAAGAGACGGGTCAACTGCAGCAAAGCATTGAACAGGCCAAGTAAGATGAAGGCCGACAAATGCCCACTGGAGTCAACTGGAGTACAGGTGGGATCATGGGCAGGAAGAGGCGATGGAGGGCTGGAACACAGATGAAGCTGGCAGAGGATATCGGATTTTGCCCTGTGAGCTGTATTAACCATGAATTTTTATTTTCTGTATTTCCAATGCTTTGACATCTTGGGGACTTGCTGACCCTGGAGAGAATGCCCCTCCTAGGGTAGCTTTCCTAGAGAGAGTAAACTCACAGAGACAGGACACAGGTTTAGGTAGGAAAGGGTCAAGATCGAGATTCTGTAGCTGAGATAGTCAGCAGATAATTCATATATAAATTTAAAGGGGACAAGGTAAAGAAACAGTGCAAGCTCACCTTTCATTTACAAAGCAGCCAATGCAAAACCCACACCTTCACCACTTCGTCTACTGGGCTCTCTAACTCTGGGCCAACATTCCTCCACCCTAATCACTCCAGGGCCAGGTACCCGATGACTAGCAGCAGCCTTTAGTGCCAGAGCCCACTGAAATCATTCACACCAGCCAACCCTAAGCCCGCTTACCCTGCCATGCCTTGGCTTTCCTGGGGAAATCACAGTACAACCTCTTGCCCACTTTTTCCCCATTCCTCCTTCCTCATGACCCGCCCTGGTGCTTCCCCTGTGGCCTTGTGTGGTTCGCTGTGCTCCTGTCTTTAGGGACACATGAAGACAAACTTCTTCCTTTATGATAGTCATTTCCAGGCGTCTGTGTCTCACTATCTCTGATTAAAACAATTCCCAGGTATATTTTAAAACAAGCATGGTGGTCGATCCTGCATGGAATGGTGATCTAGTCATATATACTTTATATACGCTGGAAATGATGCAAAAATTGGCTACAAGAAAGCTTTTATCTCTCCTCCTAATCTTCCATAACAATTTTAAACTAACTTTTTCTAAATATAGCGTGTTGTTTCCTAGATGAGGCAATGAAATTCTTTATGCAGCAAGAGTTTTGCAGTATATTTCAAAATACCTTATTATGAATGTTTTTGAAATGTGTAATTACTACCTGATTACCATATGTTAAAGATTTTACCAAAGTAATGTAAAATATTGGATTAGACAGTAAAACAGAAAAAGCATTTATAAGAAATATTTTTCTTAAGAATGGAATATATGTGGGTTTAGAAGACTGGATGGATAAAACTCTCAACAGGAATGATACAGTAATACAACTGAACCAAAATTTAATTCATCAACAAACGAGATAAGCAGGTTTATTGCTCATTGTCCACATAACCTAACCTATGTGTTACATTTCCTTTCTTTCTTGTGAAGTATCTTTTATTTTTGCTATATCTATAAAGAATTCTTTAAGGTGTGGCTATTTTAACATTTCATCAATTAATACAGTAGTAATGAGAAATTATTTAAAGTAGTAATTAATTTTTATTCTTTTGACTTAAAGTTCAGAGTATGACCCCTGCCCTACTTTGTTTTTAAATCTATTAGAGACTTTATTTTCAAATCTGTTAGAAATCACAAAAGATAGTTATAAGAAAAAGTTACACAAACAGTATTCCAAACTCAATGTGTAACTTGTTGTTTTTCCTTTCTTAGCATCAGGCATATCTGCTGGCGATAGAAAATCTCCTATAAACAAATATAACCAAGCTCTGAAGCAGTCATGATGATATCCGTCTTTTCAGGTTCACCATGGCTGACGCCCGGGTGGTGCTTGGAGAGAGTAAGAAGCTGCCTGCCTGCAGCTCCTAGGCCAGGAGCCTGGTCAGGTGCTCCACATATCTCCCCTGTTGTTACATCTTCACGAGAAGCCTCATGATGGGGTCTTCCCTGTGGCGCAGACAAGGCACCTGGAACTCAGAGATCCACTCCTTCCCAATTCCACAGCAAGCCTGGAACCAGTGCTTTCTGTCTCATGGAAATGATCAATAGCCAATCTGATACTGTCGATAAACTTTTTACAAATCTATCAGCCAGAAATAATCACCTTTTGGGGTTTCAATTTTTTGGCGTTTTTGTTTTCCGGTTTTCTCACATGTAATCATTGCATAATAAAGATAAGACTTTTTTTAACAGTTGGCTTATATAATTTGCCTTATGTTTACAGAGAAAACAGAGCCTACCAAGTGTGAGTAGACACATACATAAGATGAGTAGTAATTACAGATTCTGTAGAAGTTAAGCAAAGTTGAAGACTCATATATTCAGATTGTAAAATATTAACAGAAGTATAAAATGTTGGCCGTGGTGGTAGCTCACGCCTGTAATTCTAGCACTCTGGAAGGCCAAGGACTGCAGATCATTTGAGGTCAGGAGTTTGAGACCAGCCTGTGCAATGTAGCAAAACCCATCTCTACTAAAAACACACAAAAAATTACTGGGTGTGGTGGCATGTGCCTGTAGTCCCAGCTACTTGTGAGGCTAAGTTGGGAGGTTGAGGCTGTAGTGAGCTGAGATCGAACCATTTCACTCCAGCCTGGGCAACCAGAGTGAGACTGTCTCAAAAAAAAAAAAAAGAAGAAGAAGAAGTATAAAATGTTCATAATGGGGCCTGATGCAGTGGCTCACTCCTGTAATCCCAGCACTTTGGGAGGCCGAGGCAGGTGGATCACTTGAGGTCAGGAGTTCAAGACAAGCCTGGCCAACATGGCAAAACCCTGTCTCTACTATATATATATATATAATGTATATATCTGCCTTTCTTTCCAAGGAAGCCAGGACCTTCTTGGAAAATCAAGAGAACTCACAGCAGATTTATGACTGGAAAGAGACCAGCCCCATGCTACTTATTAAGCACATTCATTTGTCATTGTCCAGCATAACCTCATCAAAACTCCTTCACATGCTCTCCTTAAGCTCCACATCAGCGAGGTTTTATATTAAAACAGCAACAGCAACCACAACAACACAAATCTGACCCCAGAAAGCCTGTAGAAATAAGGTAAACATGAAATACCTTGAAAAGGCAGCGGTAGCAAAGGAAACGTCACATACATCAATACTTGCTAACAGTCCCCTTACACTGCTACCTCTCACACCTCAAGCCAATTTCCTTTCTGTCAAAAACTCTGAACCTCCTCTCTACTCCCACCACGGCCCTGTTCTCAGCCTTCTGACTCTGTTTTTCTTTCAGTGGATGAGTGTTCTGATGTTTCTTTCCTTTGGCAGAGTTTGAGGTTTGGTCCCTTGTTTGTGCCATTCTGCTGGTGGCGCAGGGACCAAAGACAAAGGGAGGAGGGAAACAGGAATGAGAGAGCAGGAGTGAAGGTTACTGGGAATTCTTATCCCAACAGGACACACTGTCAGGGGCACTAATAGAATTGGAGATGATGTAGAAGGTCACCATAAAGCTCTCAAGAGGGTCTGAACTAGAGTGGTGGGAAGGACACTAAAAAGGAAGACCCAGATTCGAGAGACATCGGAGGCAGGAATTACGAACTGAATTGTGCTCCTCAAGCACAATTGTCAACAATGTTGCTCATCACAGCGACCACAGCTGTGTGTTAAATGGCTAAATGACGGGACGGATACATGCATGAACAAGTGGGCTGTGAGAAGGAAGGAGGACCAAGGACGGTGAATCAGGAGTGTTCCTGGGAACCTAACACATCTCCTCCAGTCCCCCACTCTCCACAATCCTCATAGCATGCTGTCTGGCCCCTCCTGCCTCAAGGTTTCCTAGTTACTACTCCCTCTCCCTGGAAATGATCCCCCCACCTCCAGCTCACATCTGCATTTAGGGAAGTTGCCAGGCCTACAGAAAAAGGCAGACAGCGCAACTGCAGGAGCAGCAAAGATTTCTGAACCTAGAACAGGTACATTAGGTCTGGGCGATGGTGCTTATTATGTCACTACAGAAATATGGAGCCATCATTCCAGGCACATCTGACAGGGATGAGAGTCCTTGACCTCCCGGACCTGCGAGACATTTTCCTCCTGAATGAACGATAACCCCTGCCACCTGCTGAGTGCGCCCCTTGAGAACATCCAGATAGGCCCTTGCCCTCTATATTCTCATGTCCTTGTTTGTCCCTGATCCATGTGCAAGTACTCCATTCACAGACTCAGATACAGATGTTATGAGCCACCCTTTTCTCCCCTTGTGAATGTAGTGTAGCAATCAAAAACTTACACAACTACAGTCACAGAAAGCAATGTCTTTGAGGGTGCCCACAGGGCACTTTCCGTCTGACTATATTGTTGTTTAAAACTTCAGATGGTTGCCACTTTTAACTTTTTTTTTTTTTTTTTTTTTTTTTTTTTTTTTTTTGAGACGGAGTCTCACTCTGTCGCCCAGGCTGGAGTGCAGTGACCGGATCTCAGCTCACTGCAAGCTCCGCCTCCCGGGTTCACGCCATTCTCCTGCCTCAGCCTCCCCAGTAGCTGGGACTACAGGCGCCCGCCACCTCGCCCGGCTAGTTTTTTGTATTTTTTAGTAGAGACGGGGTTTCACCGGGTTAGCCAGGATGGTCTCGATCTCCTGACCTTGTGATCCGCCCGTCTCGGCCTCCCAAAGTGCTGGGATTACAGGCTTGAGCCACCGCGCCCGGCCCACTTTTAACTTTTAATAAAATATTTTTGGCCAGGCACAGTGGCTCACGCCTGTAATTCCAGCACTTTGGGAGACCGAGGTGGGCAGATCACCTGAGGTCAGGAGTTTGAGACCAGCCTAGCGCAACATCGTGAAATCCCTTCTCTACTAAAACTACAAAAAAAGAAAAATAAAAATTAGCCGGGCGTGGTGGTGCACCTGTAATACTTGGGAGGCTGAGGCAGGAGAATGGTTTGAACCTGGGAGGCAGAGGTTGCAGTGAGCCCAGATCACACCACTGCACTCCAGCCTGGGTGACAAGAGCGAAACTCCATCTCAAAATAAATAAATAAATAAATAAATAAATAAATAAATAAATAAAATATTGTTTTATCCCTTGTAACTCACTTCGGTAAGTCTTCACTGTCTGAATCAAAGAGAAAAGATCTGTTGAATGAAACAGGTCTGAATGAATGTGTGCCCTCGACCTTTCTGTACTTTGAGAGCCTTTCTCCCAGATCTTTCACATTCCAAAGTCACATTTTATTCTCTGAGATAAATATTTCAGGCTAACAATAATTTTAAGTCGAAGTGCATGATCCGTGTGCACCATTGTTGCATGGCCGTGCTGCGGACACTGACCCTGTGCCTTCCCCCTCCTGAGGGCTCCCCAGTGGCCGGCTGGACTGAGAGGCTCTGCCGGGGTTGTCCACACACCAGCTGGGCAGCCCACCTCAGCTTCCCACCTTCTCCATCCCCTCCCCGGGGCAGGACACCCTGCTCACTCAGTGCAGGTGTGCACCAGCCCCTCCCTCCACACCCAAGTGTGCAGGAGAGCACAGACACTGCTGTCTGCTCCTCTGGGTGGCCTCCGCCCTCTGCATGGTGACAGACAGGAACTCGAAGAAAGTTTGTGGAGTGAATAAGTATATATTTATATCATAACTACTGTGGAAAAAAATGATACTAAGAAGCCGTTGTTTGCTTTCTTAGCCATGAAGCCTGAGGAGAAGGGATCAGGAGCTGTGCTCCCATGGCCAGCCACTGGCTGCGGGGCATCCCCAGGCCACCCTAGGCCCTCTCCTCTTCTCAAGCCTGATGGAGGCCACCAAATGTCCCTGCAGAGGGGCCCTTCTGTCCCAGTCTCGCCGGCAGCTTCACCTTGCTTTACTGTTGCTGGGTGTGAACAGAAACGTGTCAGGAGCTTCTCGCTTCTGTCCCCATCTTCCTTCCCTGCGTGTCCTGCCCTCCTCCCTTCAGCGCTGCCCAAATGCCCAGCCGCCCCCTCGGACCTCCTTTTCCAAGGCCTTTTCCGTTTTCCCTGCATTCACAAGAGCTCTTCTCTGCCCGTGGGTGTCTCATGACCCTCTAGAGCGTAACTTTTTCCTCTCTCATTCCTTCCACTCCCCTTGGGCACCTAAGTAGCAGGAACCCGACTTGTCCAAAGTTGATTTGGGAGCAGCCGGCTGCGTCTTGGGCCCTTCTAAAATGATCTAGGAAAGGTTCCAGTAACATAAGCTGCCGCCTGCTGAAACTGGCGCATCCTCAGCCACTCGCTGCGGCCAGCGTGAAGGGGAAGGGAACTGGGCATTCCTGGCACCGTCAGGTGTCTACGAACAGCAATCTTAGTTAATTCTCAAAACCCCGGAAAACCCAGAAATGAGGCGCTGACAGGGACCTAACCTGTCCACCACGCCTAGGCCGGTGGGACTGAAACCCATGTCTTTGGGCTGCTTTACCAGTTTATTTCCAAAAAGGCCTCCCACACCTGGGAGGGGACATAGAAGGCTGGTCCCATTGCCAGCCGGATTTCTTTACTTAACTCTCAACCGTGGTAAATCTAATACGCTTACGACCTCTTTCTGAGAGCTGGGAATCTGCAGAGATGCTCTGTTCTCTGCTGTACTAATCTCAAGCTTCCCAAAGCGAGTGCCTCACCCAGCTCCTAGGGGAATCCACGGAGCCCCAGGTGCAGGGCAAAGGATGGGGCGGGACGGGGACATCCTACCTGCGCTCCGGGAGCCGCTGGGAGTCCGGCCGGCCCCGGCCGCGGGGAGGAAAAGTAACGGCTTGGGCTCCTCATTCGTGACGTGCGCTCCCCTGCGCCCCCGCGGCCTCCCGTGGGCTCCGGGCGGGGACAAAGCCAGCGCCAGCAGGAGGAGTGCGGGCAGCGGGGCACCAGGCTTGAAGGGCCACATGTTCGCAAGCGGGCAGAAGAGAGTGGGAGGCTCGTGGAGGATCCTGACGCAGTTCCGGAGGGTGCGCAGCCCAAGAGATGGCCCCCTGGACCAGAGCGCGGCTACGCGGCCGGCCGCAGTCCTCACCGCGCGCCTGCCCTTGTCTGCGTCCCGGGGGTCGGCTGGAGCTGCACTGGGACTCGGCCCCCAGAGTGCCGAAGCCTAAGCGCTGCGGGGCGCGGGGCGGGAACGGGAGGCGGTGCCTGGGGCCACCCGGTCGTCCCCCAGGATGAGGGCGTGTCCCAGCGCGCGGGACCCTCGGAAGTCCGTGCAGCCTGCCCTGACGGACACCAATCTCGGACTCAGGGGTTCTCAGGGCTCCCTACGCAACGCCTGCCTTGGACCCGGACCCTAAGCTCGCTCTCTGGTCGGCATCCCTGGGAGGACCCAGAAAGGTACCCGCCGCGTCGCCCCGGCGGTTCTCCCTGGGCTCTGTCTCCCGCCACCCCCACTCCGCAAGCCTCGGCGCCCGTCACGGATTCCCCTAGTTGGCTGGGGTCAGTAGAACCCGCGGTGCCTAGGTCGGGACGGAAAAAAGCAGCGCCGAGATGCGGCCTGGATGAGCGGAGATCGCCGCGCCTTGGACGCAAAGGTGCCGGGTGCGCTCACCTGCCGAGCCCCTCCCTGCTCGCTCAGGAACCATGGCCACTCCGTCACGCCAGCCGCCCCTGCCCCAGCTCTGGAGGCCAGACCTGCCCTCCTGGGCGCAGCACCGCGTTCTCTTCCGCGTGGGGGAGAAGAGGGCGGAGGAGGTCTAGGGCTGGGCACCGGGGACACACGCCCAGCTTCCCTGGCCATCCTGCATGGAGTGGCTGGTTTCAGTTCTTCCCCAAGTGAAATCGCCAGGGTTGACCAGTGCGCCCAAGAAAGCAGCCGGCTGAATTTTTCTTCAAATTAGGGAACTCTTCTAAAGAGTTTTAGTGTTAACAACTTAAAAAATGAAATTAAGACCAGTCGTCCTGATTAAAATAAAGTGAGCATCTCTGATCAAACCGCGCTCTGTAAACTGCTGTTGTTTTAGTTATTTCAGCCGCCTGCTTTATTGCTTTATATTAAGCATATTGAAAAATGTTGAAATTGCTCTCTAATCAACTGACTACTAATTATCTCCTCATATGCAAAGTGCAAACAGGTGAACGGAAGAGAACAGGAATAACTAAGGAAACTGAGGCTCCATTACTCCTTAGACATTGACCAATGTTACATTACTCTACAAAAAAAAAAAAAAAATCTTGTCGGTCACAGATCCTGAAAAATGACCTCAACTCCTTCAAATCGTTTATCTAGGTTTGGCATGTCCGACATGCCCTAGAAATTGGGGAAACAAAGCAAGCTTTGCAGGAGCGCTGTGAAATCGTGCCTTTGGATGATGCTCTTTTGAGGAAGCTGTTACACGGGTGAAGACTGCTTCTTCCAATCGTTTCACTGTCAAGCTTGCATAGGAATATGGTATTTCCTAAGCAAACACAGCGGTGTAACAGAATGGCTTCCACCACCGAA
Source organism: Macaca mulatta (assembly GCF_049350105.2). NCBI lineage: Eukaryota > Metazoa > Chordata > Mammalia > Primates > Cercopithecidae > Macaca > Macaca mulatta. The sequence continues at coordinate 63,177,786 of NC_133413.1, forward strand.
GACCCAGAAGAGTCTTCCTAGAAAAACAGGTTAAGAGTCTGAAGGCCCTACTTAGGTGGAATAAACGCTTTCTCACAGCTCTACTTAAGCGAAATAAGAAAACATTAGAAGTTCACAGACATTGACAGGCAGTTCAAAAATAATTTTATTGGAAAATAAAAAAATAGGGACTAGTCTGGAAAACGATGGGGAAATGCAGTATGAAATAATGCTGGAGAAGAAGTGATACTGAAACCATGACAAATGGATTTTTTAATCAACCATCTATCAGGAGCAAATGACAGCAAAACCTGAAAGCTGAATTATTTCCCTCTTCCTATACGTTGAAAGCTAGAGGAAATAAACAAAGCAATGAAGTTTTCGAGACTGACAGCTTGGGGTCTACTTTCAGCGTCATTAGCCATAGGACCCTGAGCAAACCATTTAGTCTTCTCTCTAGCAAGGTTAGGAGGTTGAACTTCAGTGGTTCTCAGACTGTATATCATGTGAAAGAGAGGCTGTAAAAAAAATGCAGGTTCCCACACCCCTCGGGATGCAGTCCCCCAGAAGAATCCCGTAAATCTGCACCCAGAAGAATCCCGTAAATCCGCATTTTAAGGGACTCTGGGTAGTTCTGAAGCAAGTGGTCCTTTGAAACCCACCTTTATTCGTTCAACAAAAATGATGTGAATGCACACTGTGGAGCAGGCAGTGAAAACACAGCGGAGCCACCACAATGGGTAAAATACACGAAATCCTCATCTTTGTGGAGCATCTAGCTTCAGGGATCTAGTTTGCCAACACAATGCTTTTATTGTAAATAAACAGGTTGCCTATAGCTAAGTCACTCTTTGCTTTTGTTCTTTGTTCATTGCGTATCTTTGACTACTTTTCTAACTGCCCCAACTAAATGCTGCTTGCCCTGCCTCTTGCTAATTTGTTTAGAGGCAACTTGAAGTGTTCATGTCGACATGCCCTCAGTAACACTTGCTAATTTATTATTTAGTGTATAAGGAGGGGTTATCCGTGTAGAAACGGGTACTTAGTAACTAACGTTTAAAGTAATCCAAAGTTTTTTAAACTGTAACTGTTACAAGCTATTTTAAGCCTTGAAACTCAAGGCACTTATTTTCTTTACAACTTAGCTAATAAATTAAACAAGTGAAGTTTCTTTATTTAACACCAACAAACCCTATTAAACATTTCAAAATACAATCACATATTTAATATAATTGATTTTCTTAAACATTTTTAAAAACAGAAAAGTCACAAGTATTGAAAAAATCCATTGCTACATCTCCCCCAAAATATTGGTAATATTGATAATATAAACTTGAGGTTCTCTAGACAGAACTAACAGGATATATATATATATATATATAAACTTAATAAACTCCTACACATATATATAGGAGTTTATTAAGTATTAACTTACACAATCACAAGATCCCACAACAGGCTGTCTGCAAGTTTGAGCAACAAGGAGACCCAGTCCAAGTCTCAGAACTGAAGAACTTTGGAATCCGATGTCCGAGGGCAGGAAGCATCCAGTATGGGAGAAAGATGTAGGCTAGGAGGCTAGGCCAGTCTCACCTGTTCACATTTTTCTGCCTGCTTCATATTCGCTGGCAGCTGATTAGATGGCTCCCACTAGATTAAGGGTGGGTCTGCCTTCCCCAGCCCACTGACTCAAATGTTAATCTCTTTTGGCAACACCCTCATAGACACACCCAAGATCAATGTTTTATATACTTCAATCCAATCAAGTTGACACTCAGTATTAACCATCACAAGAATAAGATTATGACACAAACCCAGAGAGTCGATATACCCCTGAGGTAGGACAGTAAAGGTATATTGCTGGCCTTGCCAGATGAAGGAAAATTGCTTCTGGTGGGCCTTATGGATGGGAATGGAGAAAATGGCATTTGCCAAGTCAATGTCTGCATACTGGATGCTAGGAGATGTGGTAATTTGCTCAAGCAATGAAACTACATCTGGTACTGCAGCTGCAATTGGAGTCACCACTTGGTTAAGCTTATGATAATCCACTGTCATTCTCCAAGATCCATCTGTCTTCTGCACAGGCCAAACAGGAGAGTTTAATGGGAATGTTGGGGGAATCCAAATCACCTCCCCTGCATCTTTCAAGTCCTTGATAGTGGCACTAATCTCCTCAATTCCTCCAGGTATGCAATATTGTTTTTGATTTACTATTTTTCTAGGTAGAAGCAGCTCTAATGGCTTCCATTTGGCCTTTCCCACCATGAAAGCCCTCAGCCTACCAGTCAGGGAGCCAATATGGGGGTTCTGCCAGCTGCTAAGTATGTCTATGCCAATTTTGCATTCTGGCACTGGGGAAATGACCACAGGATGAGTCTGGGGACCCACTGGAACCTAGTGTAAGTTGGACCTGAGCTAGAGTTCCTTTAATTACCTGACCTCCATAAGCCCCTACTTTAACTGGAGGACCATAATGACATTTTGGGTCCCCTGGAATCAACATCAGCTCAGAGCCAGGGTCCAGTAGCCCCCAAAATGTCTGATCATTTCCCTTTCCCAATGCACAGTTACCCTGGTGAAAGGCTGGAGGTCTCCTTGAGGAAGGATGGGGAAAAGATTCACTGCATAAATTGTCAGTAATGTAGTAGGGTCCTTTCTCAAGGGGACCCAGACTCAAGGGGTTCTGGGTTTGTAAACTAGCTCAAGTCTGGAAATTGATTGAGGGGCCATCATTCTCTGTTTTTGTAATTCAAATTAGTCTTTTGTCCATTCGAACTAGAATTTTTCTCCTTATATAAATTAAGAAGGAATGCAGTAGGCTTCCCATCAATTTCACTTCTAGGAACACTGTGATTAATTAGCCAATGGCAGAGCTCCACACGAGTCAGACTATTCTGATTGCTGCTTTGCCTCTGCTGTCCATTATGTTAGCTACGTCCACCTTGCATTTGACGGTTGAGTGCTACCACTTGGCCCCTGCCTCCTTGGGATCCAATTATGCCCATTGTATTTAAATTTTGTAGTTGAATGACTATGGTTCCCACCATTAGATCTGACATACAGAAAAGAGCAATTACAGGGCTCTTCAAAGATGCAAGTGCTGCCCTCACAAATCTTTATCACAATGCATTGGTAAAGGCTATATCTTCTGGACCCTCCCAGCTGGAATGAGTAGGTGTAAAGTGACTAAGCCACTCCACCATCCCAATCTCCCTAAGCCTTTGGATTCCCTCCTCTACATTAAACCAAGGGAGGTCAGGCATTTCCAGCTTGCTCTCAGTGAGCTATCTTTTAATCCATATTTCAGCTAACTGAGCAAATCAGCTATTAGAACCTTTTTTTAACTCCCCAAGCTGCAACATTAAAAGCAGAGTCCCTACTTAGTGGGTCCAAATCAATAAATTAAGCCTGATCCAACTCTATGTTCCTTCCACCATTATCCCATACCCTTAATGTCCATTTCCATGCCTGTTCTCCAGATTTCTGTTTATATACATTAGGGAACTTAAGCAGTTCTTTTCAAATGTAGTGCACCTCCTCATAGGTCACACTCTCCACCTTACCACTAGGGGCCTGAGAGGACTTTAGTCTAGTTATAGGTCAGGAAACAAACAGGGGTGGTGGGGGTGGCTCCTAAGGAAAATCAACATTATTTTGCCTGGCAACTGCTTCAAGGGAGGCCATCACTGTTGCCTCGGGCAGTGCAGGGTTTATCTCCTCAAACAAAGGTGGAAAGGCTAATGGCAGCATGGGTCAGGGAGGGGATTTTGCCACTACTGGGGATGGAGAAGCTGTTCTTTCTGGCAAAAAAGGTTCATCAGAGTTTACAAACCCTGGATCAGGGTCCTCCCACACGTCCCATTCCAAGTTGCAGGGTCCTATTCTTTTGCCATCAATGCCCTCACTTTAACAGTAGACACCTGGTGAGGCTGTGCACACACCTTTCATTACAGGTCAGCCACTCACATGATACGAACTTGTGTCTGTCTTTCCACAATTTCAGCGCTTTCTCTACAGGAGATGAGGCTCTCACTTAAGGCAATCTTAGCAGATTTCAGACTCAGTATCTGCTTCTGAAGTCAGGAGACGGAATCCCTAAATTCCTCATTTTCTTTCATCACTTTGTCCACTGAACTTAGGAGCAAGCAACCACCTTCATTATGTTCATTGGGTCTTCACATATAGTCAAAGATATTATGTATAGAGTCACTAAACTCCTTGCCTCTCATGAACAGTGAATCAGGAATGTTAAATGTATTTATTTTGCATAATTCTCTAAACAGTTCATGCCAAGGACTATCAGTGTTCTCCACACTATTAGAAGTAGAGTCCTTAGCATTTTGGGGTCTAATAATATTAAGCAGCCAGCTCCAAAAACCCCAAAACCAATGAAAGAACTCCATCTTTAATATTATGCTCCTCTAGAACCACTCCCGGTACCAAAATTTGTATTAGTCAGAGTTCTCTAGAGGGCCAGAACTAATAGGAGAGATAGAGAGAGAGAGAGAGAGAAAGAGAGAGAGAGAGAGAGAGAGAGAGAGAGAGAGAGAGATAGATAGATATAGATAGATATATTAATTTATTAAGTATTAACTTACACAACCACAAGATCCCACAATAGGCTGTCTGTAAGCTTGAGGAGAAAGGAGAGCCAGTTCAAGTATCAAAACTGAAGAACTCTGGAGTCCAAAGTTTGAGGGCAGGAAGCATCCAGTACAGGAGTGTTGGGAGCAAGCCCCCCAAAATCTGACCATAAACTGGCCCCAAAACTGGCCATAAACAAAATCTCTGCAGCGCTGTAACATGCTCATAATGGCCCTAAGGCACACGCTGGAAGGTTGTGGGTTTACCAGAATGAGGGCAAGGAACACCTGGGCGGAAAACCACTTACAGGCATTCTTTTTTTTTTTTTTTTTTTTTTTTTTTTGAGACGGAGTCTCGCTCTGCCGCCCAGGCTGGAGTGCAGTGGCCAGATCTCAGCTCACTGCAAGCTCCGCCTCCCGGGTTCACGCCATTCTCCTGCCTCAGCCTCCCGAGTAGCTGGGACTACAGGCGCCCGCCACCTCGCCCGGCTAGTTTTTTGTATTTTTTTAGTAGAGACGGGGTTTCACCGGGTTAGCCAGGATGGTCTCGATCTCCTGACCTCGTGATCCGCCCGCCTCGGCCTCCCAAAGTGCTGGGATTACAGGCTTGAGCCACCGCGCCCGGCCCACTTAAAGGCATTCTTAAGCCACAAACAATAGCATGAACAATCTGTGGACATGCTCCTGCTGCAGTTAACTAGCCCAATCTATTCCTTTATTTTGGCCCATCCCTTGGTTTCCCATAAGGGATACTTTTAGTTCACCGAATAGCTATAGAAACAATGCTAATGACTTGTTTGCTATTAATAAATACGTGGGTAAATCTCTGTTCTGGGCTCTCAGCTCTGAAGGCTGTGAGACCCATGATTTCCCACTTCACACCTCTATATTTCTGTGTGTGTGTCTTTAATTCCTGTAGCGCTGCAGGGTTAGGGTCTCCCCAGCCGAGCTGGTCTTGGCACAGGAGAAAGATGTAGGCTGGAAGGCTAGGCTAGTCTCGCCTTTTTACATTTTTCTGCCTGCTTTATATTCGCTGGCAGCTGATTAGATGGTGCCCACTAGATTAGGGGTGGGTCTGCCTTCCCCAGCCCACTGACTCAAATGTTAATCTCTTTTGGCAACACCCTCACAGACACACCCAGGATCAATACATTGTATCCTTCAATCCAATCAAGTTGACACTCAGTATTAACCATTACAAAATTTAATTTTTAAAAATCATCATCTCTATCTGTATGCATGTTTTGTACGTTCTTGGATACAAGGCTATTTTTCTGATCAAAATAAATAGAAGTCGTGCGTCAGGTTGGAAGTCCTGTTTTAGATTAGGTTAGGTTATTGATTCGAGGTTATCTGATAGAAAATAAGGAGCTTGATTTGATTATTAATTAGAGGAACAGGTCAGGACAGTAACATAAAAACCTGGAACTCCCAAGATGATTAAACCATAGAGTTTATGGAATCAGGCCCCTTTTTACAGCAATAAAATATTTCTCATCCATGTCTCTCTAGAACTTGGTGTGTTACATTTTACTCTGACCTTTTTTTCTTTTTACTACAACCTCTGACACAACTTTTAAAATAATTTCCTTCAGTTTTTTCTGCCTATATTCATGGAATTGCATGCCACGCATGCACACGCACACACAAACACACCCCATTTGTAAGACTGTTACTTAATCTTTTGCTACCTGATTTGACCTAAACTTCATCTAATACATGCATAGTGTGAATGGAGCAATATATGACATTTTCTCTAAATATGATTGTTAAATCACATAAGCGCCTCCTCTATGGTACCACATAATTTTCCACTTTTGAGTAAAATTAAGAATCTGTAATAATAATCACAATATCATTTATCCTTCTTTTGATGCTCAAACAACACTATCTGGTCAACAGGAGCTCTGTGGCCTGTCTCCTTTCTTTTTGGCACTCCACAGCATCTGTGAGAGCAACAAAGGTGTCCAGGCACACCTTGATTTCCCTTATTGCTTTTCATCAGGGAGAGACATTTATCTGGCCACTCTGGAGGAGAGTTTACTGGAGATGGGGCTGAGTTTGGTCCGCATGAGAGCACATGCAGGGGCAGCAAAGATCTGTGTATTAAGGGTCCTGAATTCATGCAGTAGTTTCCAGCTTATCTATGACTTTACTAAGCCCTTTCTTAAAATTATTTTTTCAAATATGTTTTTAATTTTCCCTTTTAGAGCTACTACTAGTTCTTCAGAGTTTTCATTATGTGTGTGACTTATACAATATATATGTAACTTATACAATGACATAGTAAAACTAACAGAAGAAAACAAAGGGGAAAAATGAATAGGGTCATTTGTAATGTAAATGAATATATAATAGACATATTTATAAACTAACTTATTTCCTATAACAAACTGGTTTTATGACAACCTGCAATTTCTAAAAAACATAAAGTTTTTTGTTTGATATGCTGAATAGTAATTATTCTGTATTTCTTATCGTCTGAGGAAAAATATTTTACAGTGAAGCATCTAAATACAGAAAGTATGTTCGGGTTAAAGGAAATTAGGAAATTGCTTTCTCTTTGTTCAAGACTCCTTGTCCATATTTCCCTTTTAATCAAGGACAGGCAAGAAGAGAATTATGTGGTATATTTATGCTGCACAGTTGTCCTTAGGGGAACTGCGATGATTCCACACTGACAGTCTCTGCCAAATGAGGCATTGGTCGGGACTGGATGGAAGAGCTGCCTGGGATACACACAAGCACAGATGATGACACTGTGAAGAGTGGCCACTCTAAATGCATGGGGGAATTTTAAAGATTATCCTGGAATTATAAAAAGCTTAATTTATAAATGTCTGTTTATTTCCTCTCTTACATGTTTAGTCTGAGCTACTTTACATCACTTTTACAACTCAGAGTCAGCTAAGTGGCATACTTAAAGCGGGAGGAAAAAGATAATATTTATAATTCTACGGCAAGTACATCATAGTGTATTCTGTTCATATTTTTGAGCTGAGATACTCAGAAGATTAAAAAAATTGTTATATTCTTAGGTAACTGAATCATTACAAACTTTTAAAAATTTTTCCTATGCTGAGTACACATAAACCATGTGACTGGGAATAATTTTTTTTAAAGTAAAAGGTTAGAAGTTAATTTAAAAGTATTTCACAAACTTTGACATGTAAAATGCTATGCGGAGTAAAATTGAGTTATAAGGCACCATCCTGATCTCAAAGGGGAAACAAGATAACATATGTTGAAATGCCAGATCTTAAGACACACTAAATAAGAGAGTCAAGGGACACATTTCCAATAATTCATGTATTGAGGTGAAAGAGGGATTGGATAAGTATGATTAAGATACACAAAATAATATTTATGTTTTTAATATATACGATCATCTTAAAATGAACTATTGACAATATTTTTGAATACTTTAACAACTGTCAGGCTGTGCTTACATTAATAAAAATCAGTCACAGGACGTGGTAGCAGCAATTTAATAATGCTTTCTTGTTCAGCTGCTGTTGAGTGAGAGTGGAATGGAGGAAGCAGTTGAATGTGGAAGTTGGAAAATGGGCCCTGCGTCTATCTACATGGATTCAAATCCCAGCTCCATCACTTAATAGCTGTGTGGCCTTAAGGGATATTGGACTCTCTTCAAGCCTCCGTTTGCTCACCATAAGACAAGAATAATAATCTACCACTTTTAGTGACTGCCATGTATAGGTTAGACTTATTTTTAGGTTCCTTTAAAGTCAGCACCATGGCAGAAATTTCAGGACAGCCAGAGACCAGCTGCCAGTTGGTTCTCTACACGGTTTGAGCCCACTCAGATAACTGCTCATGGTTTTCAGTTCTCTGCTAGTGATGTGAATACCATTTTCATTTCTTTGGAGAGATCTGTATTTTTCTGCTGTCACCAGACCACAGAAAGGCTTTCGCCTGCAAACAGGTACTTGCTTTGAAGAGGGGAGATGTTTCTGTCTACTTCATAACATCTCATACATCTCAGAAAACAGAGCTGGCTTAAAGCTTGGGATAATGAACTCTCAGGCCAGTTTGTTAGAAACGCCACCAGAGTCTGAAGTCACAAGCTCTCTGAGATATATTGGACTTGTGTACTTCCCTTTAGACCATATCTAAAGCTTGCCTCCTGTGGGTGTTCTTTATGGACGGTCCACACCTCACCACTTCTTCAACCAGTGGCAAGTAAAAGGGGTCCCATCAAATTCCTCCTTCTGGGACCCCACATTGCACTTAAACAGATTAGCCGGTGATTGCTTTCCTTATGTTGTCTCCCAACCTATATCTTGAACATTTCCAGCCTGAAGACAGGGCATACACTTTTTGTTCTCCCTCAATAATTTGAACGGAGCTCAGTAAATATTTTGGGGACAAGCTGATTTGAGAGAGTGAGAGAAATCAACATCATTCTTGCCAACATGCTGTAAAATATTTCTCTTCCTGTGCAGGGAAACAATTAGAATGGGAAGTTTATTCACCAGTAGGTGGCAGTGTAGACAGATTATTATAGCAGAAAAACAGTAAATTGCTAAAAATGCCTGATTTCATGTTTCATTCCTGCAATACATTTTCTAACACTTCCAGTGTCCTTGCTTTTCCTCTCAGCTCTGTCTGCCACTGCCCTGCGTGACTGTTGCCTGAACAATTGTTTTGGCTTCTTAACAAAGCTCTCCAGTCTTGACCCTCTTCTAGTAGCCCCTGATATTTCTGCCAAATCACATTCATAAGTGCTGATCCGATTGTGTCAATGTCCTGTGTAAGCTCATAGGTGCTCTCTATGTTGTGCAGTGCCAAGTCCAAGCAACCAAACTGGTTTTCCAAACTGTTGACATTTGGAACCTTTGTAATTTTCACTCTTACTTTATTATCCAGCTACACTGGTCTTCTCAATTGTTTTTTTTTTTTTTTTTTTTTTTTCTTCTAGCAAGGATATCCCATTGCTCTGAGCCTAGTATATCCTTAGAATATTTATTATTCAGATATGCATAAATCCTATATGTACATCACATAAATATCCATCCTTATATTCCTACTCATTCCCTACAGCTTGCCCAGTTGGAATTGATTACTCTGTTCCTTATTCCCGAAGTACTTTGTTCCTTGAAGGCTTTCTATCCCACTGGAACTGTTTTCAAGATCAGATGAGCGACGTGGGCGCTATTTCTAAGTACTGTGAACTTCCAGAGAGAGGGAGTGGTATGTGTGTGTTCATGGATGAGAGAAAGAGTATGCACTCAAAACATTAGTTTAAAAGTTTAGGCTGGCTCGGTGGCTCATGCCCATAATCCCAGCACTTTGGGAGGCTGAGGCGGGTGGATCACGAGGTCAAGAGATCAAGACCATCCTGGCCAACATGGTGAAACCCGTCTCTACTAAAAATACAAAAATTAGCTGGGCATGGTGGTGCGCGCCTGTAGTCCCAGTTACTCAGGAGGCTGAGGCAGGAGAATCACTGGAACCCAGGAGGCGGAGGTTGCAGTGAGGCAATATCACGCTGCTGCACTCTAGCCTGGTGACAGAGTGAGACTTGGTCTCAAAAAAAAAAAGGGGTTAACAGATTGTCATTGTATCTTCATTACAAAATGCTTGCCAATACCATCATAAAGAAACAAAGATAATTTATTAGAGGCACGGTAGTCTTTGCCGAAAATGATGCTGAAGAAATTGGACACCTATAGGAAAAAAGAAAAAGAAAACCATAGACACAGTACACCTTTCATGAATACTAACTTAAAATGAATCATAGGCCTAAATGAAATGTAAGACTATAACTTCTAGAAGAAAATCTAGTTGAAAATACAGATGATCTTGGATTTGGTAATGAGTTTTTAGATTTGGTAATGAGTTTTTATATATATCACCAAAGGTACAATTCATGACAAAAAAAATTGATAGATTGGACTTTATCAAAATTTAAAACATTTACTCTATGAAAGATACTGTTAAGAGAATGAAAAGATAAGCCACACACTGGGAGAAAATATTTGTAAAAAATATAGCAGATAAAGAACTTGAATCCAAAATATAAAAAGAACTCGTAAAACTCAGAAAACGAACAACTCAGTTTAAAAATAGACAAAATGGCCAGGCACGGTGGCTCATGCCTGTAATCCCAGCGCTCTGGGAGTGGAGTTTACAGATAAACAAGGGAAGAAGCTAGAATCATCCACGTGATAATAGATTCAAACTAGAAACCTCAATATACATTCATGTTTAGTTTAATATGGGTACACACTGTTACACATAGAAATATGTATGGATATATGTATACACACTGGTTAGTACACACACACTGCCTTACCCTGTCAGCGCAGAGGGTCTAGAGGCAGTAACACCCAGTAATGAGGAGCACACCTGCAGCCCAGGTCCTGGTTTCTAACAGTATTTACTAATAAAAGGGTCCTGGGCTCCTTGGACAACTGGCCAATTCTAACACTGGGGCAGGTACTACTCAAGAGGAGCCTGAAGTATCTTGTAGTGACAAAAGGAAGTGCAAAAAAAAAAAAAAACCCACACATACATGCAATGAAGGGGAGAGAGGTGTCTGTCAAAGGAATTCAGGAGCCAACTAAAAGAGCCATCTAGGTATGAAGCCCAGCATGCATTAACTCTTTTTCCTAATGCTCTACCCCCTGACACCCTGCTCTCCCCAAACAGGCCCTGGCGTGTATTATTCCCCTTCCTGTGTTCTCATTGTTCAGCTCCCACTTATAAATGAGAATATGCAGTGTTTGGTTTTCTGTCCCTGCATTAGTTTGCTGAGAATAATGGCTTCCAGCTTCATCCATGTCCCTGCAAAGGGTATGATCTTGCTCCTTTTATGACTGCATAGTATTCTATGGTGTATGTATCACATTTTCTTTATCCAGTCTATTATTGATGGGCATTTGGGTGGATTCCATGTCTTTGCTATTGTGAGTAGTGCTTCAGTGAACATACAGGTACATGTATCATTATAATAGAATGACTTATATTCCAAGTATATACTGAGTATATACCCAGTAATGGAATTGCTGGGTCAAATGGTATCTCCAGTTCTAAAACTTTGAGGAATCACCACACTGTCTTCCACAGTGGTGAACTAATTTACTAATTAGAACTAATTCTCACCAACAGTGTAAAAGTGTTTCTATTTCTCTGCTACCTCATCACTAAAAATTAGCTGGACATAGTGGTGGGCACCTGTAGTCCTAAATCCTCAGAAGACTGAGGTGGACTCAGAAGATTGAGGTGCTTAAGCCTGGGAGGTCAAGGCTGCAGTGAGCCGTGATCACACCACTACACTTCAGCCTGGGCAACAGAGTGAGACCCTGTCTAAAAAAAACATTCTAAAATAAGAAGTCCATTTAAACAAAAGTCCACATCATGTGTAATTCTAATGAATTATATAGGAAAATTACTTTCCATACAACAAAAGAGTAAAATTTTAAAGCACTATCCTTGATTTTGTAACCTTTTCCGAAAACTACTGAACATACCATCATCACAATATATAGTAATGTTGTCTGTCATAGCATTTTGGCATACTTTCCGTGGTTCTCAAATGTAGGTCATACTGTCTCCTCAGAGGGCCACTGCAAATCTGGAAGAGTGAGTTGAATTGATATGTTGCATGGGAATTAGTACTGGCATTTAGAGGATGTAAACAGGGATGTTAAAAATCCTACAAATCAGTAAAGGCATGGTGGTGCATGCCTGTAGTCCCAGCTATTCCAGAGGCTGAGGCAGGAGAGTTGCTTGAGCCCAGAAGTTCAAGCCTTTAGTGATGAATTGTGCTTGTGAAGCCACTGCACTCCAGCCTGGGCAACATAGCAAGACCCTGTCTCTAAAAAAATGTAAGTTAAAATTTCAAAAATCCTGCAAATCAAAAGGCAGACCCACACAATGAATAAGTTTTCTGCCCCAAATACCAACAACGTTGTTCACTGAGAAACACTTAAAATGGAAGTATTATTTCCATTTCCCAACTACATAAACTGTCATATCACGGGACTAAATTTTACTATTATTTGACCATCTTGGTTTGGTACCACTTTTTACATACTGAAATTACTTTCTTATATTATCGTCATCTTCTTCAATCAAGTCCTGGGATTGAGCTAGAGCAGTCATCTTGATGTTACAAATAAATAACTTGAGAAGTACAGAGGTTTTGTGGCACCCTCATGTGACTCAGAAGCCAACCCTACCATAACTTTCTGTGGGAATGCAAGTGAATCTACGTTTCTCAGTTTGGAGAAATATCTAAAATAAGGAGCTGGGTCGCTCACACTGACTCCTCCTTCTAATCAACTCACAGGTGGAAGAGATGTTTGGAGTTAGTAATTTTCCTAAATTCCATCATTCTTCCTCTCACTCACTAAAAAGAAAATGTACAGTTTTGTTGTCACAAGACAGATCTTCCTTGATTTAAAGTTAACCATATTTTAAGGGAAGATGTAGTTAAGTCTTTCTTTTTTTTTCTTATAATTAATTCTTACATCCTACAGTCTGTTCTTTCTCGATAAGCTGCAGTGTTCTGTAAAAATGACATGATAGTTGAGGTATGCACCTTCCATTCTTTTAAATTTACATGGTAAGTTTTACTTATAAAAATTTAAGAAATCACTTTCTACATGAGTAGCATCAACAATAAAAAACAGAGTTATCTTCACAATGAATAAACTATACTCTTGTGACTATTTCAGGAAAGAGGTTACTGGTTAATTTAATTTTGTGATTAACTTAGTGTTCCCAATATACTAAATTTTTTTCAAAATTTGTTTTAGAACTACAGTTTAAGTCACAGAAACATACCCAGAAGAATAACAGGGATAGAACATATTGGGCAAGGCACGCCCCATTGGTGAGGAGAAATATGCAAAAGCCCAAATTAGATACAAAACTCACTTAATAGGCCAAGCAGAGTGACTCACAGCACTTTGGGAAGCCGAGGCTGGCAGATCACCTGAGATCAGGAGTTCAAGACTAGCCTGGACAGCATGGCGAAATCCCGTCTCTATTAAAAGTACAAAAATTAGCCAGGCGTCGTGACGCATGCCTGTAATCCCTGCTACTCAGGAGTCTAAAGGAGGAGAATCGCTTGAACCTGGGAGGCGGAGGTTGCAGTGAGCCAAGATTGCACCACTGCATTCCAGCCTGGGCAACAAAGCTAGACTCTGTAAAAATAAAATAAAATAAAATAAAATAAAATAAAATAAAATATACATAAATAAAAACAACCCTCACTTTAAAAATGTATACATTAGAGGAATAAAGCTAAATGTTTTTAAGGACTATTTCCATGAAGTTTACTCTTCATTCTTGGAATATTTCTCTCCAGATTACCAGTCAATGATTTAAAACAAGAGTGGAATCCACCTAAGAGAGAAATGTTATCAAGTGGTTTCAGCTGTGTCAGAAGCACCACTGCTTTGTGAAAGGTAAATTACAGCATGATTGAATAATTACAGTTTTCTTTATCAGTCTATGGTCAGTTTGAATGATCTGGATCAACATCCTGGGAATTTACCTAATTTCATTAACCTCACACTTCACAATAATTCAGCATATGTGGCTAAACCAATCCATTATATGTTGGTTCTTTTAACTTTCAATCCAGAATATAAACTTTTTCCGATGTTCTCAAATGTTATCAGAGTTAAAGACAGGAGTTCCTACTCTCCTCAACCTTTAGTGTTCCTAAGAACCACACAGGAATTGAGTGAAAACAGTTTTCTCAGGTCCCATCTCTAGAAATTTTGATTTTTAGATCTGAGTGTGGGAACCAGGGAACCGCAATTTTTATTTTATTTTTTTTTTTTTAATTTAATTTATTTTTGAGACGGAGTCTCGCTCTGTCGCCCAGGCTGGAGTGCAGTGGCCGGATCTCAACTCACTGCAAGCTCCGCCTACCGGGTTCACGCCATTCTCCTGCCTCAGTCTCCCGAGTAGCTGGGACTACAGGCGCCCGCCACCTCGCCCGGCTAGTTTTTTGTACTTTTTAGTAGAGACGGGGTTTCACCGTGTTAGCCAGGATGGTCTCGATCTCCTGACCTCGTGATCCGCCCGTCTCGGCCTCCCAAAGTGCTGGGATTACAGGTTTGAGCCACCGCGCCCGGCCGGAACTGCATTTTTAATGAACAACCCCTCCCCTACTCACCATCCTGGAAAAAAAAAAAAAATTCTGTGCAGAGAGTCTGTGAATCACACTTTTAAAGTGTTTTTAATTTTGTAATGCTTTATATTGAAATCATTTTAGACTCACACAAAAGTTGGAAAAGTAGTACAAAGAGTTCCTATATACCACTTACCCAGCTACGCTAAATGCTAACACCTTATGTAACCATAGTACAATCATCAAACCCAGGAAATTAAAATTAATACAATATTATCAACTACTCCCCAGGCTGGATGCACACGTAGCCACGTTCTCTGCTGACGTCCCTTTCCCGGTCCGGGAGATGACCCAGAATCCCACTCTGCTTTATGAGTAGGCCCTCCTTAGTCTCCTTCAATTTGGGAAGTTCCTCAGACTCCTGTCTTTCATGACCTTGACACTTTTCAAGAACACTGACTAGTTATTTTGTAGAATGTCTCTCAGTTTGGGTTTTCTTCTTTTTCTTTTTTTTAGACAGGATCTAATGCTGTTGCCCAGGCTAGAGTGCAGCAGTGCGATCATAGCTCACTGTAGCCTCAAACTCCGGGACTCAAGCAATCCTCCTACCTCAGCTACCCAAGTAGCTGAAACCACAGGCATACACCACTATGCCCACTTATTTTTATCTTTTTTATTTTTTGTGGGGACAGGGTCTTGCTATGTTGCCCAGGCTGTTCTTGAACACCTTGGCTCAAGAGATCCTCCCTCTTCCCCCTCCCAAAGTGCTGGGATTACAGGCATGAGCCACTGCACTCGCCCAGTTTGGGTTTTCCAAAGTCTCTTTGTGATTAAATTTTGCTCGTGTATTTTGGCAAGAACACCACAGAAGCAACAGTGTGCCCACTCAGGGCATCTTATCAGGAGGCAGGTGATGTCACTATGTCTCCTTACTGCTATTATATTTGATCACTTGGTCAAACTGGCATTTGCCAGATGGCTCCACAGTAAATTCACTGGTTTTCCCTTTTTAATTAGTAAGTATCCTATGGGAAGATACTCCTTGGCCAAATGCCTTGCTTCTCTTTCTTATTTCTTCTCTCATCCTTTTTTTTTTTTTTTTTTTTTTTTTTTGAGACAGTGTCTTGCTCTGTCGCCAGGCTGGAGTTCAATGGCACAATCACAGCTCACTGCAACTTCAACCTCCCAGGTTCAAGTGATCCTCCCACCTTAGCCTTCCAAGTACCTGGGACTACAGACACACCACCATTTCCACACCTAGCTAACTTTTAAATTTTTTGTAGAGACGGCATCTTACTATGTTGCCCAGTCTGGTCTCAAACTCCTGGGCTCAAGCGATCCTCCCACCTTTACCTCCCAAAGGACTAGGATTACAGGCTTGAACCACCATGCCCAGCCTCTTCTCTCATATTTTGACTTACTAATTTTAGCAACCATTGATAATGGATGATTGCAGCAATTGCTATGTGTTTACTAAATGGTCACTTTCCATTGTTATTAATGATTCCTTCATTTCTTCTCCCCTCTTTATTTATTTACCTACTCTTACTTATATTTATTCAATTAATTTTTCATATTTGAGATACTAGGCTCTACTAAATAGTCAACCAACATTTTGGGAGCTTCTATGATCAATTAGGCTTTGCTCTTAGTCCTGGACAGGTAAGTGAGTAATAACAGTTATTGCTTTTTAGAACATTTTAGTGTGTTAGACTCAATTGAGTTTGATTAGCATAACATATTTTCACCAAGCCTGCTTTAAGAGACTGAGCTTGCAGTGAGCTGAGATCCGGCCACTGCACTCCAGCTTGGGCGACAGAGCGAGACTCCGTCTCAAAAAAAAAAAAAAAAAAAAAAAAAAAAGAGACTGAGTTAACTCAACTTCTGGTATTGATCAAGGGCTCTCAAATTTTAGTAAAAATAAGAATCACTTAGGGCCGGGTGAGCTGGTTCACACCTGTAATCCCAGAGTTTTGGGAGACCTAGGTGGGAGGATCACCTGTGGCCGGGAGTTTGAGACCAGCCTGAGCAACACAGCGAGACCATATCTCTACAAAAAAATTTAAAAATTAGCTGGGTCTGGTGGCACATTCCTGAAGTCCCAGATGCGCAGGAGACTGAGGAGGGAGGATCACTTGAGCCCAGGGGTTCGAGGCTAAAACGAGCTATGATTTCAATTAGGAAACTTATGAAACGTGCAGACCTAATACAGGGACTGACTCAGTAGAGCCAGAAAGAGACCAGATCATCTGTGTTTGTTGCTATGGGACCTCAATGATTAAGACACAGGGGGTCAAGAACCATACTTGAAAAACTGCTCTAGATTGAGAGCTCTGACAAGAGACTAAAACTCTTTGCAAGGCCCCTGGAGGAGCAAATTAGTCTCCTCTGCTTTGGCATATTTTTAATTAAAAGATGCATTTTCATTTCTTCAGAGAAAATTCTCTTCTTTTCTAAAGCATATAAACAATTCTTTTTGTTTGTTTGTTTGTTTGTTTGTTTGAGACGGAGCCTCGCTCTGTTGCCCAGGCTGGAGTGCAGTGGCCGGATCTCAGCTCACTGCAAGCTCCGCCTCCCGGGTTCACGCCGTTCTCCTGCCTCAGCCTCCCGGGTAGCTGGAACTACAAGCGCCCGCCACCTCACCCGGCTAGTTTTTTGTATTTTTTAGTAGAGACGGGGTTTCACCGTGTTAGCCAGGATGGTCTCGATCTCCTGACCTCGTGATCCGCCCGTCTTGGCCTCCCAAAGTGCTGGGATTACAGGCTTGAGCCACCGCGCCCGGCCAACAATTCTTTTATGTAGGCCTATTAGTGTTTCCGAAGATTCATCAGTTTCTCTGACCAGTGAAGAGAAACATTTGTGGAGGATGAAAATGCACTGGCTTTCTGCTCATTCAGGGTTGTGTGACCATAGCACTTGTTAGCAGTCCTGGAAAAGGGTGGTTTTGCTTAATCTTGTTCCTCTGAGGGCTCTGGATGACCTGAGCATTGTGTATACGTTTCTTGAAAAGCACCATGGAAAAGCAAATGAAACACATTATTGTAGTTTCAAAATTTTGTAAAATGTTAGTTTGTTTAAGTGTTCTGTATGCTGTACAACTTTTACTTCATTCCTAAGGAGGGCCTGAAGCACAGGAGAATTGGGAAAGAGAGTCTACTTAAAGTTTTGGTCATCAAAGGCCAGGACTTCGAAGCCACTTCTGCTTCCCACTGTATGAACGTGGGGAAACCATTGAAGAGCTCTGAGTCTTAGCTCCTCAAAACAATGGGGTAATCCCAGAACCTTGTTGTGCCACCCTCACAAGGAATGAATGAGCTTCCAATGAGATCATAATGCAGGGAAGTATTTTTTGTTTCGATTGCAGTAACTCACAAAAATACTCTTTGTTATTACGGACCACAAATAAATTTAGTTGATTGCTGTTCTTAGAAATAAAGGGCATTAACCCTCGATTCTTAGGGTTCCCTGAAGAAAGTACTGCATTCTATTCAGAGTGTAAAAACGTTTACATGATTAGATTATGATTAGAATAATGAGGGGAACAGCTTTTCCCACCTCAACAGACTATCAATTTATGTGCTGTTTCTTGTTTTATTGGATCTAATAAGCAGCAAAAAGAATGTTCATTTATAATAAATTTTGAGAAACATAATTTGAGCTGTATAGATAGAAATATTATTTATTGCTTTAAATAAACCATTCCAATGATGGTTTGTTTCTTATGAATGGACTCTGTGCCACCAGTTAAATTAATGAATTTTTTCTGAGTGAGATCAATGGTGGAGCTGAGAAACCCGTCAGAAGGAGAGTCTCCAGTCCTCCTGTGCAGCTGAGCATGTTAAGCCTACTATAAAGTTTGTTTAAATTTCTCTCTTAAACAGTCTTAAATATAAAACAAACTCAAACCCTTTAAGGGAAAAAAGTTCCCTTATGTACCTGCTAATTTCCTTGTAAATCTTCCAAGCATGATTAATATGATTACTTAAACCCAACTGTCCAAAGGGGATTTTTGACAGTTTTATGAGGGAATTAGTTATTTTCTATTTTACAGCCGGTCCTTTTCCTCTCAGCTGTAAAGTTGGGTGTCTGGGAGCCCGGGCCTGCCACGCTCAGTCCAGCCTGGTTCACGGCAAAGTCCCCAGGCCGCATCCTGGACGTCTCAACTGCAAAGATGCTCCCCTCTCTCACCTGCGAGTTCTCTTTAAAAACATATATAATGATTAAAAGAATGCCCTTCTCGGCTGGGCGCGGTGGCTCAAGCCTGTAATCCCAGCACTTTGGGAGGCCGAGATGGGCGGATCACGAGGTCAGGAGATCGAGACCATCCTGGCTAACACGGTGAAACCCCGTCTCTACTAAAAAAATACAAAAAACTAGCCGGGCGAGGTGGCGGGTGCCTGTAGTCCCAGCTACTCGGGAGGCTGAGGCAGGAGAATGGCGTGAACCCGGGAGGCGGAGCTTGCAGTGAGCTGAGATCTGGCCACTGCACTCCAGCCTGGGCAATAGAGCGAGACTCCGTCTCAAAAAAAAAAAAGAATGCCCTTCTCTTTAGCCAAATTACTGCTAAGTAGACCCTCCCTTTCCATCGCACTGAACAGGTGTTTGCGAGCCACCCATGGCCTCCGAGAGCTGCGTTCCTGGGCTCTACTTAGAAGTTACTTTCACCAACAACTTGTCCTGTTCTCAGCTCTGGCCTGTCCCCCTTCCCCCAGATTTATGGAGCGGTCATTTTTATTTTTCATTCAGTTCAACTCTATGTCCATCTATCAACTACCCACCTTTAAAAAGGCCAGGGACCTGTTTCCCTTTTTCCCACAGGATATAAAGACTAGAAGCAGTGGTTCTCAAAGCGGTTCCCCCAGGCTCCCCTGGAACCTTAGAAAGGAGAGCTGTCCACCTGCTGAGTCAGAATCCTGGGGTGGGACCAAGAGTCTGTGCTTCCACAAGCCCCACAGGGATGCTTGATGCTCACTTGCTTGAGAACCACTTGATTAGAGGATCAGCCGGGGTCCTAGTAGAAAAGCATAGGTAATGAGGACCCCAGCAAACTTGTACAAGCTTGCTAGTCAGTATCAAGCAAGATCATGTAGATTGAATTCAGAAAGACATATTTTAAGTTTTATTTAATATACTGAAAGAGGATATTTTTGACTGGCTTGGAGAGGAAACAACGTTTTTTGTTTGTTTGTTTAGAGACAGGGTCTCAGTCTGTTGCCCAAGTTGGAGTGCAGTGGAGTTCAAGCTCACTGCAGCCTTGAACTCCTGAGCAGCTGCAATCCTGCTGCCTCAGCTTCCTGAGTAGCTGAACCTACAGGTGTGTGCTGTTGTGCTGCCATTTTATTGTTTGTCTTTGTTTAATCCCTCTGATTTTTGTTTCTCTCTTTCCCCTTCCCTGCCTTCTTTTGAGCAAGTAGAATAATTTTGGCATTCCCTTTTACTTATTATCTAAATCATTATTAATTTGGTGACTTTTTGATTAATCTGACTTCACAGTATTTTTTTCAGAGGTTGTTTTCAGGATTATAATACACATTACCTAATCTAATTATAATACACATTACCTGTACTTCTAGTTAGTATGTTACCATTTTAAGTACAAAATTGAAGCCTTACCACAATTAAAGTCCCTTTATTCTTCCTCCTTTGTATTATAGTTATTGTATGTATTATAGCTATCTGAAACACTGAATTGACATTGCTATAACTCTCAAATTTCCACAGCCATACATCTTTGAAGGACTTAGAAGAAAAACGTAGTCTAACTTATTTACCCAGATATTTATCATTTCTGTTGCCTTTCCTTTAGTTCTGAAGTTCCATGTTTTTCTCTGGTATATTTTTCTCTAAGCTTAAATAATTTTCTCTAGCATTTTTTAGAGTGGGTCTGATGGTGATAATTTTTTTTAAGTTTCCCTTCTCTTAAGAATTTTTTTTAAGTTTTCCTTCTCTTAAGAATTTTTTTTAAGTTTTCCTTCTCCTGTATTTTGCCTTATTCTTGAAGAATATTTTCTCTGGATATAGAATTCAGAGCTGATAGTACTTTACTTCCTGCATTTGAAAAGTGTACTACTTCCTTCTGGCCTTCATGGTTTCTTATAAGAAATTCACTGTTGCCGGGCGCGGTGGCTCAAGCCTGTAATCCCAGCACTTTGGGAGGCCGAGACGGGCGGATCACGAGATCAGGAGATCGAGACCATCCTGGCTAACACGGTGAAACCCCGTCTCTACTAAAAAATACAAAAAATTAGCCAGGCGAGGTGGTGAGCGCCTGTAGTCCCAGCTACTCGGGAGGCTGAGGCAGGAGAATGGCGGGAACCCGGGAGGCGGAACTTGCAGTGAGCTGAGATCCGGCCACTGCACTCCAGCCTGGGCGACAGAGCGAGACTCTGTCTCAAAAAAAAAAAAAAAAAAAAAAAGAAATTCACTGTTAACTAAATTGTTATATCATCAGTTCATTGTTCTCTGGCTATGACAAGACTTTATCTTTAGTTTTTAGTTGTTTATGTGTCTGTGTATTCTTGTCTTTGAGGTTATTTTGTCTGGAGTTTGCTGAAATTCTTGAATCTGTATGTCTTTTACCAAATTTGGGAAGTTTTCAGCCATTCACTTTTCAAATATTTTTCTGCATCATTTTCTTCTTTCTATTCTTCTGAGATATCAATAATATGAATATTAGACCCTTTGATATTGTGATGTTGTTCTACAGGCCCTGAGTCCCTGTTCATTTTTTTCAGTATTTTTTCGTGTTCTTCAGACTAGATAATTTCTATGGCTCTATTTTTTTTTTTTTTTTTTGAGACGGAGTCCCGCTCTGTCGCCCAGGCTGGAGTGCAGTAGCCGGATCTCAGCTCACTGCAAGCTCCGCCTCCCGGGTTCATGCCCGTTCTCCTGCCTCAGCCTCCCGAGTAGCTGGGACTACAGGCGCCCGCCACCTCGCCCGGCTAGTTTTTTGTATTTTTTAGTAGAGACTGGGTTTCACCGTGTTAGCCAGGATGGTCTCGATCTCCTGACCTCGTGATCCGCCCGTCTCGGCCTCCCAAAGTGCTGGGATTACAGGCTTGAGCCACCGCGCCCGGCCGGCTCTATTTTCAAGTTCACAGATTTTTAAATTAGTCATCTCTATTCTTCTATTGAAACCATCCAGGTAAGTTCTGACTTATTATATTTTTTAGTCGTAAAATTTCTATTTTAAATACATTTCTTCTATTTTTCTGCTGAGAACCTTTATTGTTCCATTCATTTCCAAAGTGTGCAACCTTTATTTCATGGAACATGGTTACGAAAACTGCATTAATATCTTTGATAATTTCAACATCTGATTTATTTCAGGGTTGACATCTGTTGTCTTTTTCCTTGGTAATTGGTCACATTTTCATGGTTATTTGAATGTCAAGTAATTTTGGATTATATAAAAATGTGGACATTTTGAATATTATATGTGAGACTGAGTTTCAGGAGAATATTTATTTATATAAATATTTTTTGATTCGTCAGGCAATAAACTCAAGACTGCAAGTTCTGACTTGCTTTCTGTGGGCAGTGTGTTTCCAGTGTCTTTGAATCATATAACATCAAAACCAGAAAATTGACATTGGTACAAGAGTGTGTGTTATTCTATGGTATTTTATCACACACGTAGTCTTCTGTTTGTTTCTGCCCTACATTTGCACCCCTCAAGCGTTAGTCTGGGAGATGTGTGGTGTTTATATCACAGTTTAGTTCTCATAGCTTTTGCTGTGCTTCTTTGGGTCTGATTTGCATAGGAACAGTTTGGTTGTGAGCTCAGAAATTGCATGGTTCATACACAAAATTAAGGATGTCCTTCTCTATCTCTCTTCTCTCTGGGGTTCTCTCCCCATCCACTCCAGTCCCTTTTCCCAATTGCTTTGGCTGGGAAAGTGGGTTTGATTTAGAGCATTAGCTTCCATGCTGTTGCACATTGTCATGCAATAGTGGCCACTTTCAGGGTGAAGCAGCAGGAGAAAAGAGATAAATGAAGAGGATTTCCTTCATACTCTCCCCACTCAACTCACAGTGGCATGTTTTTTCTTTTTTTTTTTTCTAGTCTTCAAGCCAGAATGAGGGTTTTCCCTGAGTAGTTATTGTTGTCTCCTCTCACTATAGTTATGTGAATCAGATCCCCTCAGGTAAAATTTTAAAAAAATCCAGAAAACTCAACAGTATTCCTGTCATACTGTAAGTTTGACTTCCCTCATCAATCTGCCTCCTATGGTGTACTTTTCAGTCTTCAGAAAGCTGAATTTTCTATAAATGTCAATTAGACCCTGTTGATTGGTGGGGTTGTTAAATTCTTCTACATCATTGTTGATTTTCTGTTCAGTTATCCTACCAGATGTGAAGGATGGGTGTTAAAGTCTCCAATTCCAATTTGGATATGTCAATTTCTCCTTTCAATTCTATCAGTATTTGCTTCATATGTTTTATGACTTTGTTGTTTAGTGACATACTATAGCAATGCCTTCTTGGTGGATTGACCCTTTTATCATTGTGTATGTACCTCTTTCTCCATGGTAATTTTCTCTGCTCTAAAGTTAACTTGATTTGATATTAATATAGCCACTCCTACTTTCTTTTGATTAATATTTGCATTATATATATTTTCTATCTTTTTACTTTCAATCTAAATACATATATACATTTGAAGTTTTTTTAAAAAAAACAGCATATAGTTGAATTGGAGTTTTTTTCTACTGTGCACATCTCTGTCTTTAATTTTTTTAATCATTTACATGTAATATAATTATTGCTATGTGAAGGCTTTAAGTTTACCATTTCATTTTAAATTTTATGTTTATTCTTTCTGTTTTTGCTTCTATGCTTTCTTTTTTTTTTACCTTGTTTGTAACTTGCACCTTTTTGAAGAATTCCATTTGTTTTTATTGATAATGCTTTTGAGGGTATCTCTTTCTTTAGCTTTTTTAAAAGTGGTTGTTAAAGGCATTATATTATACAAACATACCACAGTCCGCTAGTGTTAACATTTTACCAGTTGATGAGAAGTGTACAAAACGTGCCTTCCTTAAATTTCTTTGCCCTCGCCTGTTTATAATTGTCCTAAATATTTGCTCTACATACTTTGAAAAACACATCAGATAGTGTTAGTATTTTTACTTAATAATCATCAATTTTTTAATGCAAGAGAAGAATAGTCTATTGTGTTCACACATATTTTTAATAATTCTTTTTTTCTTTCCTCCTTTTTGATGTTCTCATATTTCTCCATTTATCACAACCTTTTTTATTTTATGAATTCCTTTTGCTGGTTTTTAGGATAGATCTTCTGAAGTCAAATTCTTATTGTTTTCCATCATCTGTGTTTGTCTTGATTTCCCCTTAATATCTAAAGAATATTTTTACTGTATATAAAATTATGATCGACAATCATTTCCTCTTAGCACTTGAAAAACATGTGCAACTTCTTTCTAGCTCCCATGGTTTCTGATATTATTTGAATAGCACTGTATTCCAGTCTGGGCAACATGGTGAAACTTGTCTCTGGAGAAAACACACACACACACACACACACACACGCACACAATGAAATGGCAGGCCAACCTAGTCATGTCAATAATTATATTAAGAGTAAAATTTCTGTCCGGGCGCGGTGGCTCAAGCCTGTAATCCCAGCACTTTGGGAGGCCAAGACGGGCGGATCACGAGGTCAGGAGATCGAGACCATCCTGGCTGACACAGTGAAACCCCGTCTCTACTAAAAAATACAAAAAAACTAGCCGGGCGAGGTGGCGGGCGCCTGTAGTCCCAGCTACTCGGGAGGCTGAGGCAGGAGAATGGCGTGAACCCGGGAGGCGGAGCTTGCAGTGAGCCAAGATCACGCCACTGCACTCCAGCCTGGGCGGCAGAGCGAGACTCTGTCTCAAAAAAAAAAAAAAAAAAAAAAAAAAAAGAGTAAAATTTCTGACCAGGCACGGTGGCTCATACCTGTAATCCCAGCACTTTGGGAGGCCAAGGCGGGCAGATCACCTGAAGTCAGGAGTTTGAGACCAGCCTGGCCAACATGGTGAAACCCGATCTCTACTAAAAATACACAATGAGCTGGGCGTAGTGGCACATTCCTGTAATCCCAGCTACTTGCGAGGCTGAGGCAGGAGAATCGCTTGAACCTGGGAGG
This sequence comes from Macaca mulatta, assembly GCF_049350105.2. Lineage (NCBI taxonomy): Eukaryota > Metazoa > Chordata > Mammalia > Primates > Cercopithecidae > Macaca > Macaca mulatta. Next base: position 63,202,612 of record NC_133413.1, read on the forward strand.
TGGAGGTTGCAGTGAGCTCAGATTGTGCCACTGCACTCCAGCCTGGGCTATAAGAGCAAAACTCCATCTCAAAAAAAAAAGAGTAAGAGTAAAATTTTTATTTAGCTCTTCATGCCTTCTGTTTCCTTGCTGAGACTTTCCATTATCTCATTTGTTTCAAACATGACTGTAATTACTTGTTGTCACATTTTATGATAAATATTTAAAATCTTTGACCAAAAATTTCAACAGCTGCATCATCTTGGTGTCTGTTGGTTGTTTTTCCTGTTAAGGTTGAAATTTTTCTTGTTCTTTTAATGAAGGATGAATTTCAAATAGGCATTTGGAGTATTCTGTTATGATACTCTAGATATTTTTTAAATCTTCTGTTTAAGTGCCAGGTGTTGTAGCTCACGCCTGTAATTTTAGCACTTTGGGAAGCTGAGGTGAGAGGATTGCTTGAGGCCAGGAGTTTGAGGCCAGCCTGCATAACATAGTGAGATCCCATCTCTACAAAAACTTTAAAAATTAGCCAGGCATGGTGACACATGCCTGTAGTCCCAGCTACTCAAGCAGCCGAGGTGGGAGGATCACTTGATCCCAAGAGTTCAAGGCTGCATGGAGCTATGATTGTGCCACTGCACTCCAGCCTGGGCAACAGAGTTAGACCCTGTCTCTAAAAAAAAATTAAAATTTAAAAATCTTCTCTTTAAGCAGTCCTGCTCTGACACTACACTTGTGAGGCAAGGTGGGCACTACCTTGTTACTGTCAGTTGGGGTGGAAATCCAGATCTTCCCCTAAGCCTCTATTAGCATCTTAAGTGGGTATACATCTCACACTTCCTGAGTAGGAGTGAAAGCAGGATACTCACTCAGTCTTCTCTGACACCTCAGCATAGGAGAAGGATTGCCTTCTGACATTTAGTCAAGAATGAAAATATATTCTAATTTTGCTAATCGGGATGCAGCTTCTTCCATCTTGTTTGCCTTGAGTGCGGTGGTTGTTATGTAAAATTCTCTCATTTGCTAGGCTTCCCCTTTCCTGATTCTCTCACTACATAGAACAAGCTTTACAAGGCAGAGTTTTGTTGTTGTTGTTGTTTGTTTTGTTTTTCTGTACCCGCTTGGCATTTCTTTGTTACCACCTTCTCCTGAATCCAGTCTGAGCTATATGAGGCAAAAAGAAAACTCAGGGAACTCACCCTGTGTCCTGGAGCTCCTAGCTGGGTCTGCCTTCTCCCAATCTTTCAGAGACTTCTTAAGTTTGTCGTATATATAACGTTCAGGGATGTTAGCTGTACTTCATGGTAGAAAAGAAGTGTGTCTACTCCATCTTGTTCCAGACCCAGAAGTCTGTGTGATGCAAGTTTAATCATCCTGTCTCAATTATTTTTTAATAGGGTCACTCATCAAGAGGACTTATAATGGCATCACCATAAGTCCCTCTTCTGGATTAAAGATTTTATAATTCATTAGCAAACAAGGCAAAATAAGACAAAACTCTTTTGCTTCAAATTTCTGAAAGTCCCTCCAAATTTGATTCTACCTATCACCAACTGTGCAAAGTCATCATTGTTTCATCATCTTCTGATGCAATTTATAGGGCTCGTTCAGAACCCAGCTGTCCTATGACTTCATATTTATCCAGGGTTTTCTTACATCTAATAAAGAGTGCTCAAACAATCAGTTAAATTACCTGCTTACAAAACACTCACATAACTAATTTCTGAGTTGTACGTTAAGGTTTTTCAGAATACGTGGTATGTATTTTCTCAATTTTCTTCAATCTAGGAATTAAATCTCACAGAACTTAAATTATTTATCCAAATTAATGGTGAAACCATGAAGCTTAGGATAGTTATTGCCCATATTTGAAGGTTTTTCTCTATGAATCAGAATTTTTCTGTGTGCCTTCAAGAAAACTAGTGAGTTGGAGTTAAAGGGAGAACATTTCAAGAATCAGAGATTATGCAAAGATTAAATGAATTGCCCGTGTTAGTAGTAACTTTTTCTATCTCTGGAGAAATTCAGACATCAGTTAGATTTTATACAACTCTATTGATGATTTATACTAGGTTTGAATTTTAGAATATAGGGGTTAAGGTGAATGTTTGAATTCATGCTTTGTATCTAAACCACAACTGAAAAGATCACATGCCACTCAAATAAATCATTTATTAAATTTGATTCCCCTGGTAAGTTGTCTACTCACTCTCTAAAAAAATTAAAACATTTTAAAAGTTGTCTGCTAACTAAGAGAATAGATTTTAACTCATCAACTGCCAAAAGAATCCATCAAATATTTATTGTATGTATAAAATCTGAATAATTGAAAACATTACATGATCATGTTAGATTTTTCATCCACTATTCCTCAGTTCAAAGAGAGATTTGAGTAGGTGTAAGATAAAGAGGCTTGCTGTACTTCACATATGAGTATCAGCCAATTTCAAGAAGACAAGGTTAATTTCATATGCTCTTTGGTGCCCTAATTATTAAAGCAATTGTCACTTTTATAACCAGCATTCCTAGATGTCAAATTGAAGACAGAAAATAGAGTATCATAAACTTGATTACCAATAATTGAAACACCACACTTACTTTAGGAAGATAATTATTGTTGTTTTCAGTGGGACCATACTCTGACAATTGTGAGATTTTGCCTAGTCTCACCTTCTGCCACTAGGAAACATATCCAGGCATATTTGAGAGGAGCAGATGGGCAGTAATAATACATGTTTCCTAAGTGTACTACTCGAAATCTAAATGTCCTTTCCCTTTTTTATTTTCTTATTGTGCTATTAGAGGAGTTCAGATGACTTAGATATTGATATCTATAGAGATTTCCTTCATTGAAGTGTCTCTCATTCACAGAATATTGTTTCAGATGCTAAAAATCTCAACTATTTTTTCTGACAGTCAGGAATTGGCATTAAGGCCTTTGTTATACCTTTCTGCTAACATAGTTTGGGATGTGTAGTTAAGACCTTGCTGTAAATTGACCCTCCGGGCTTTGATAAGAAATTAGAATGAAAATGGAAATGTCTGAGTAGGACTAAATGTTGTCTTATTACATGAAAATATCTTTGAATTGTGACTTATTCCTGCAAACAAGATGTTCTGTTTTTATTTCTGGCAAAATAATTTTAAATATCATCTCTACATTAAAGAAAATCATAATAGAACCAATTAGAATATGTCCATGAACATTTTCTTGAGAATCATCAACTTATGACTTATGTTTTAGAATATTTTTAGTATCATAAATCACATAATTTTAATAAAGTGTATAAATTTAATAAATTTTATTTATTGTACAGATCATTATTTTTAGTACAAACCATTATCAATATTAAGTTTGATATACAAAACTGAGAATATCTAAGGTTATTTTCTACTGATTAGAGTCACAATTTCTTTCTTTTTTTTTTTTTTTTTTTTTGAGATGGAATCCCTTTCTGTCACCCAGGCTGGAGTGTAGTGGCACGATCTTGGCTCACTGCAACCTCCACCTCCCAGGTTCAAGCGATTCTCCTGCCTCAGCCTCCCAAGTAGCTGGGATTACAGGTGCCCATCACCATGCCCAGCTAATTTTTGTATTTTTAGTAGAGACAGAGTTTCTCCATGTTGGACAGGCTGGTCTCGAACTCCTGACCTCAAGTGATCCGCCTGCCTTGGCCTCCCAAAGTGCTGGGATTACAGGAATGAGCCACAGTGCCTGGCCCTGAGTCACAATTTCTAATAGGTCGTCCCCTTAAAATAATCAGTACTCACCAGGAAAAAAGTATTAATAAATGTCTCCGAGGATTGTCACTGGCATGATACATGAATGCAGAGTCATTTTACTGAAATAATTTGTAGTGGAACCCTTCTATTGTTAGCATTGTTATATGACTTTGGAGGCAATGTGCTAATTATAAAAAAAGATAAAGACACACTAAATGTGTGGCCTGTGCTTACATAACAGAGAAATATGCAGGGCTATGCCATGACAATAGTTCATTATCTTTGCCAACACTATCCTAAGCACTTTACATATGCTAACAACTTTAATCCTCCCAGCTGTCCTTCAAGTTGTTAATACTAACACTATCACCATTTTCATTGTATAGATGAAGAAGTGAATCATGCAGCAGGCCACTGGTCCAAGGTCAAAGCTGTTAAGTGGCTGAGACAGAATTTGAACTGGATAGTCTGCTCTAGATATCATGTTCTTAACTCTCACGTAGTAACTTGTTAGTTTCCTCACTCTACATTCATTTATTCACTGACCACAGTCATTGAAACCAAATCCAATTTCACCAGTTTTGCACATCAGGTGGGTTTTTTTTTTTTTTTTCTGACCTGTTTTAGGATGGTACTTGAGATATTTTTATTAATTTGGCTTTCCTGGTCTACAGAAAGAATGTTTGCATCTCTGCAAAATTAGCAATTAGTTCCTTGGCTTGGCTGCAAGCATTTTCACATAACTGCTAAGATAATAAACAACTCCTACTTTTCAACAGCAGAGTTATCTGTTAGAATGCAATAGCCACAAAAGGGCCAGAATTTCAAATGAACAGTGATCATCTAAGAAGCTGTACTCCCCTACAATAGCACAATTCCACATGCATGTTCTCAGTGGTCATTCTGCCTAGTTCTCTGTCATTAGGGAATGCTCAAGCCCCTTCTACTCTAAGTCATTACGCTTGCCAGGCTGTGGGCAATCCAGTCACGTTGGACAATACAGTGTTTAGTGAGTAGCTTTCATCAGATTTAGTCCCACTGTGAGATGTTTACAAGGTCACATTTATTAATGGAAAAATTTATTAATTTAAGGCAACTTAAAAATTTTTGTCTTAAGTTTATGTTAATTTTATCGTGGTTCATATGCAATGTAGGACATACATAAAACAAACATTCCTTCACTGTTTTCAACATTAGCATTTCCACATGCAGCCCTCTTCAGTAATACAGGAGGAACATGCACCAGCTTCACTGACATCTGATCTGAGGACTAACTTGGACTTTCCAGGACACTTTTCTGGGTCGCTACCAATGGCTATTGCAAGCTGGAATCAGTAGTAATGGACAATAGACCACCTTTGTTTTCCAGGCCTCTCTGGGAGGTGGCAGTGAGTTTAGAAGGTAAAATCTATGAGAAAGCTGAGCCTGAGAGGAGGCCCTAAGATGGAATTTCTAAAGATAGAGAGCAAATGAGGCAACCAGGGACAGTCTCACCAGAGATGCTGCTCAATGTTTGGCTGACAGGAGCATAAACCACTTAAGTCAGGTAGAAAGGGCTATAGGCATGGATACTTTAAGTTTTGATGAACTTGGTGCTTGCTAAAAGGCAGTTCCCAAAAATTCTTTGATACCTATAATCTATCAATGTATACAGCACAGATTAGTCCACGTTTGATGAGACTGCCAAAATATTATTGAATTTACTATGATACCTGATTATATTTTTTCTGTCCAAATTAAGGTTCAGTGCTCTGAGATTTCCCGCCAGCAGTAGCGTATGACGTAATTGTAGTGCTTGTCTCTCAGGTAGCTCAAAAATACCATTAAGTACAGAGCTGGAGAGGCACACATTAGGGGGCACAAAAAAATAATATTTGGCCAGGCACGGTGGCTCACGCCTGTAATTCCAGCACTTTGGGAGGCCGAGGCGGGTGGATTACCTGAGGTCAGGAGTTTGAGACCAGCCTGACCAACATGGTGAAACTCTGTCTCTACTAAAACTACAAAAATTAGCTGGGCGTGGTGGTGCACACCTGTAATCTCAGCTACTCAGGAGGCTGAGGCAAGAGAATTGCTTGAAGCGGGGAGGTGGACGTTGCAGTGAGTCGGAATTGCACCATTGCACTCCAGCCTGGGCAATAAGAGCTAAACTCCGTCTCAAAAAAATAAATAAAATAAAATAAAATAAAATAAAATAAAATAAAATAAAATAAAATAAAAGGTTGATTAAGGGCAAGCTTAAATTGAGATGGAGCAGAGACCCCTCTTAGTGGCCTGGCAGGCCCTCTAAGCATGAACATGAAAGAAAATCCTGTTTCTTTCAAGGAAAATTCCAGGCACCTAGTTGGCCTTGAGAAGAAAACGAGCAGCCTGATAAGCAAGAAGGTAACAGTAGCTTAAAACAACAGCCAGGAAGGTTAGAGGCATGAGATGTTTGGTTCCCTATGGAAACTAAAGATAACATCTTAACGTATGTCCCTGAGTTGTTTTTCATAAATCAAATGGAAAATCCTGTCTGCTGGCAAGTAGACCTCAGATGCAGGGAAATTGAGGACTGAATTCTGATCACTGTTCTTTGTTCTAAATTTCTTTGTAAGGGACCTGGAGGAAGTAATGACCACAGGCCAGAGCTCAGCATTCCTCTCTACTGACCCTAGGATTTTAGACAAAGCTTAACAAACTGCAAATTGGAAAATATTTGAATCCACCTATGACGTGTGGGCCCTCTCCTTGACATGTCCCACCTTTTTACACCAAAAGAATGTATAGCCTCCATGTATTGATTTATGACAGCCTGTAACATCTGCCTCCTACTTTGAAAACTCTTACATGTGCCCAGGCACACTGGCTCATGCCTGTAATCCTAGCACTTTGGGAGGCCGAGGCAGGTGGATCACTTGAGGCCAGGAGTTCGAGACCAGCCTGACCAATGTGGAGAAACATCATCTCTACTAAAAATACAAAAATTAGCCAGGCGTGGTGGTGCATACCTGTAATCCCAGCTACTCAGGTGGCTGAGACACAAGAATTGCTTGAACCCAGAAGGTGGAGGTTGCAGTGAGCCAAAATGGTACCACCGCACTCCAGCCTAGGCACTGTCTCAAAAGAAAAACAAAGCCTCTTACGTGTAGGCCATCTGGGAGTTTGAAGCTTAAGCATTTGCTGCCTGATCCTCCTCGTGTGGTACACTTTAATAAATGTCTCACTTTCTCTTGCTGTAAATTCTGATGTCAATGTTTGGCTTTGCTACACCAGGCAGATGGACCCAAGTTCAGTTCAGTAACAGAATCTGTCTGTAGTACATATAGATTGTTCAAAAGTTTTAAAATCACAAATGGAAAGAAGACTAAACATTTTGAAATAATGCCTTAGATGCTATGTGAAAGTTGAATTTTGTGGTAGCTCACACCTCTAATCCTGATAGAGGCAGGAGCAGCCAAATGCCGCCCAGGTCATTGTGCACAGGGGGTTTGCCTAAATATGCCCATGGTGAAAAATTCCATCACTTAACACGTGCGTAAGTAAGAGAAATAAATCGATGTGGAGTGGCTCAGACTAAGGGCCCACCTGTGCACTGCAAGAATGGATTGGAGCCACCAGGAATTCACGCCTTATACTGGTGATGAGCCTGGCCTCTTCAGATTGTGTGTGATGGCCTGGTACTCCATTTTTGAGGTAGAAAAGCTGTGTGCAGGATCCCTCTTTTTGTTGAGAGCTTTCCTTTTGCTTAATAAATTCTGCCCTCCTCACCTTTCAATTTGTGTGCCTAATTTTTGCTGGTCATGGGACAAGAACCCGGATTTTAGCTAATCTAAGGAGCAAAAAATCCTGAATCATTTTGGCAGCCCATACAAGGACATGAGGAAGGGTGAGTAAAATGTGGACATCCTCAGATTTTTTTCTGAGGGAAGGGGAATCTGCCCCCCACTCCCAGTCACTCTCAGAGGTCAGGAATATCAGCCTTGGTCCAACTCAGTCTTTTCTATAGCATTTTCCTTCTTTTTCAGGATGGTAATAGCACGTATTTTTTCTTTTACAAATTGTGGGTCCCCCACTCCCATGGCTGCCCCCTTTTCCTCCTGGCTGGGGCACGTGGCCATGTCTACTGCATGTGTGTGCTGTGTCCAATGGCCATGGAGGGCAGGAAGGAGCCAAAACCACTGACCAGGTCCCAAGGTGGCCTCAGGGGCCTGGGCCCAGTGTGGCCGGCTAGCCAGTGTCCCCTGCCACACATCCACAGAGTCTTCACCTTCCCTGGCTGAGGGGTCCAGCTTGGTTCAACAGCAATTAAAAGTTTCTCTCCCTGTTGGAGAAACTCATTTGCATAAGAATAAGAGGTTTCTTCCCCAGGCATCTTTTTCTTTTCTCCACCCTGTCAGCAGTTAACACAGCTCGGTACTTAAGCTGTTGTTGTTGCTGTTGTTCTTTTCTCTACGAGATCAGGAGTTAGTGGGTTGGTGCGAAAGTAGTTGCAGTTTTTGCCATTACTTAGAATAGCTGGGACCATGATTGTGTTTGCAACAACCTAATCACACAGCCCTGCAAGGAGAGGGGGCTTCTCTATGCCAGAGGCTCTTTTTTTTTTTCTTTCCTTTTGGAAGGCATCTTATTAGACCAGGACCCCAATTCACAGGAAACCCTTTTTCTCTCCCTTGTTGGAGGAGGACTCAATTCCACAGCTTCATCTTAGCATTCGGCTTATGTTAAGGAGTCTATGCAACCCCCGAGACATATTTTTATCCTAAACTCAATTCCAAGCTTTGGAACTCGAAGGCTACTGACAGCAGTGGGGACAGGGCATATGTGGGTAAGAGCAAATAATCCAACTCCCTAGCCTCCCTTGTTAACATGGGTGAAAGTCGTGTTGGCACCCATGGGACGGCACCCTGTCAAGGTCGCTGTGACTCACGGATATAAGCACATAAGCTTACATCCTGACTCTATCAGGATATAAACACAGAAGAAAAAAAGAGGGATTCCTCATCTACCTCTCCCTCACATACCCCAGGTATTTTCTGGGGAGAGAAAGGAACTTGGGACTCCTTGCTCCCCTCTTTCTGGATGAGTTGCCAATTTATTTTCAGTCTGTACCCCTTTCAATGTCTCATGAACCCCTGGGACTCCTTCAAAAAAAAAAAAAAACCAAAATGCCTTCTTTTTTCCTTTTTCTTCCTCTCTTCTCTCTTCACAGAGGGGTAATTGTGTCCCCATATTACAGAACACTCCATTTGGATGCATCCTCCACACTGAGAAAAGTTAATTTCCCAAACTTTAAACTGGTTGACTTAGAATTGAGCTTGGAGAAAGGGAACCCATAAGTCTGACATGCTGGCAAAGGGTAAAAGTTTTTTTGCCAGTCAGACTTTTGACTTCCCTCTCCCTGTGCCAACCAGTAAAAGAAATGAGAAGGATCAGTGTTTATATTCTCTGTAAACTTTTGATCAATGGAAAAGTATTTATTAGGTTGGTCTTAATCTGTGACCAATCTGGTGTGCTTTACATGTCTTGAGACTTGTTGGTTTCACTTGTGAGGTTACTTGTGCTAAAAATCAAAAGCCAGAAATATTTGCCCCTTGGCATGGCTAAAGTCAGGTAATAAAAGATTTAAAAGGACTTTCTTAAAGAGTACTCAGCTTAGTTAGAAGTGGATATCCAATCTATAAGTATATTTAAAAGGCCTTTATGTTTTTCTCTTCATGGATCTTGTTTTCCTGAAAAAGGTTTTTTTCTCAGTTGACTAAATTAGTTTTCTCCATTTTGTCTTGCCACTCTTGGTGCATGCATGTGAGACCCTAAGATAACTTCTGAGAGCATGGGACTTCTTAGAAAAACAGAAGGCACCACTGACCCTGTTTGGGGGAGAAACTTCTGTTTTTCTCATAGAAAGTCAGGAATTAAAGGTGGATAGATCTCTCTCAAAATCTGTTTCTGTCTTTCAGCCATACCTGTTTATTGGGCCCTGGAAGCTGCATGCTTTCCTCGACTTACTCTCAAAGGGCTCTACCCAGAGGTCAATAATCCAATTAGGAGATTGGCAAATGAAAACTCTTATAGCTACTGGACCTTCTTCTGTCTGTCTGTGTTATATATGTGATGTCTATTTTAAAAAAAGCTCTAATTAATAGGCTTAAATAAGGATAAGCACTTGGATCAAATATATTTTGAAGCAAAGATAAAACTTGTAATGTCTTTTAGTTCATGTGACTTTAATCTTTGAGAAATAAAAAGTCTTGAAGATTATTGGTAAAATGCAAATGTCATTAAAATATAAATAGGTGGTCTAAATCATGCAGGTCAGATATTAGGTTTGCTAAATGTTTTCAGGTTATAAACTGCTTCTCTGGCTTTTGGTTCAACTTGCCTGTTTCACAATTGGTTAGGCCTGGGCACATGTGGAATTAACCACACCCTTAACTATGCTGGAAGGAGTCAAACTTTATCGTTGCGTAGTACATAATTAAAACAACTTACAGGATTTTACATTAAAGTTAAAAATTGCTAAGAGTCACCATTATAACATGTAATTCAGACCACTGAAAATGGATTTACATGCAAGGTGTGTAAGAACAGTAAAATGTGTTTGTAGTACAAGATTGTAAGAAGGCATGGAAATGTAAATTTTTGGCTAGGGCTAAAGGATTGTTTTGAATTAGATAAGATAAAGCTAAAACTTTAAACAAGTTATGTAAGGTTCGTAAAAATTAATCTTGCAAAATACATTCTGTGTGTGAACATACTAAATTCAAAATAGTATTATGGCTTTTCTGTAAATTGAGCATTGAAATAAAAGCACAGTAAGGTTTTTTTTTTTTGTTTTTTCTTAAGGCACTAATACACTCTTTAGCAAAATTTGTAAAGAATTTTAAAAGGTTTCTTTTTTTTTTTTTTTTTTTTTTTTTTTTTGAGACGGAGTCTCGCTGTGTCGCCCAGGCTGGAGTGCAGTGGCCGGATCTCAGCTCACTGCAAGCTCTGCCTCCCGGGTTTTTACGCCATTCTCCTGCCTCAGCCTCCCGAGTAGCCGGGACTACAGGCGCCTGCCACCTCGCCCGGCTTTTTTTTTGTATTTTTTAGTAGAGACGGGGTTTCACCGTGTTAGCCAGGATGGTCTCGAACTCCTGACCTCGTGATCCGCCCGTCTCGGCCTCCCAAAGTGCTGGGATTACAGGCTTGAGCCACCGCGCCCGGCCGAATTTTAAAAGGTTTCTAAGAATCTTAACTTACAGTCAAACTGGTCAAGATTGGATGCAATGGTCTATAAGGTTTCATTTTAAAAATTGGGTTGACATTAATAGTAAACTAATGTAAGTGTAAAATTTGGCTTTCTCTCCTTCATACAAGATTTTCATGTAATAGTAAAAGATAATGAAAGATTTCCATTTGGCTTGCCTATAGTCTGCCAAGGAAAATAAAGAGAAAACAGGAGACAAAATGTTTGGAAAGCTAAGTCTTCCCTCTTAACGAGTAAAGGTTTTTGCCTTGTTTTAAAATGTTTGAGTCATCATTTTGGCAAAATAAATAACTTATGGTAATGTGGAATTCTACTCCATAACATCAAGTGTTTTAAACCTCAAACATATTTAACAGGATTTCCAAAATGAAATTTCAGCTTCAAGGTTCTCTTTCCTGACACCTAGACTTTGGATGCTACAGAAGGTCCCGGAGTACCCAGAAGAGAGGTAAACAGGATTACCTCATACGTTTAGGTAGATGGGATTGCCAAAATGATGTTTAATCTTCTTCTGGTTATATTTTAGTGAATAATATTAATATATGCTCCAAATCTGTATGGGATCTCTAAAGATTCAAATGTCTGAGTATATGCTATCAGTCACAATTAAGGTTGTTACATTAAGTGATTATAAACTACAGAGATAACCAAATTTCTTTGTCAGTCGTGTTTTTGACTGTAACTACCCTGGACATTTTGTTATTCACAGACAATTGTTGTCTTGTTTTGATCTTCTTCAAAAGATGGTTTATAATCAGCTCTAGAACTTTGACAGGTGTTCTTAAATGCAGGTTTCTGATAACATTGGAGATTGTGACATTAGAATAAAGAAAAAACATACAGGAACTATGAAGAGCTGAAAATTTTTTTTTTTTTTTTTTTGAGACGGAGTCTCGCTCTGTCGCCCAGGCTGGAGTGCAGTGGCCGGATCTCAGCTCACTGCAAGCTCCGCCTCCCGGGTTCACGCCATTCTCCTGCCTCAGCCTCCCGAGTAGCTGGGACTACAGGCGCCCGCCACCTCGCCCGGCTAGTTTTTTTTTTTTATATTTTTTAGTAGAGACGGAGTTTCACTGAGTTAGCCAGGATGGTCTCGATCTCCTGACCTCATGATCTGCCCGTCTCGGCCTCCCAAAGTGCTGGGATTACAGGCTTGAGCCACCACGCCCGGCCTGAAGAGCTGAAATTTTTATGAATATCAAGGAGAATAACTGAATGGACTGAACTAATAGAAAATGAAGTAATTTTTTTTTTAATTTTTGTTTAAAACATTGTTGATCCTTGTTTTGTTTTTCAGAGTCAAGAAAACTTATTTTGAGCTATTTATGGCCCTTAATAATTGAGTAAGGTATACTCCTGTGAAAAATGTTTGGAGCATATTTGTTTCTCTCTGCCTGGTTTCTCCAGAATTTGGAAACCAGTTGTGAATATTGTTAACTTATGGCAATATGGTTATTTGCACTGATGCTAATAACCATATAAGAACCCATTTTCTTTTGCCACAGGATGCAATTGGAGAAACTGGTTGTTTTACTAAGGCTTTGACTAGAAGGGTATGCTTATCTTTAAGGAGTCAAGCTCAACCTGCAGAGCCAATAAAAGCCCCTTGGGAAAACTGGCATCATACCTTCTCTACACAGTCCTAGTACAGGGTTTGTAACCTGTGGTGAATAAAGAATGTCACTTCCTAACAGGCCCAGGAACCCCATTTTCTTGGGATCTCAAGAAGAGAGGAATTCACCCAACTTATAGGTACTTGAGGATACAAACCCATCGCTGGGCTTGGCTTTAAAAGGTGCTATCTGAGATTCCTTGTGGAACAGAGTTCCATCAAAGCCAATTTTAAAAGCCTATGTAAAAATAATTATTCTTGCTGCACGTTATGCAAATAATCAGGCCAAATATAAGACTAATGTTTATTTTGCAAACAACTCAGTCCTATCATAATTTTTTTTTAACAAAAATGAGGACTGGAGATAAATTATGCTTCAAAACTTATCATACATTGTCATTAAATTCTAGACACATTAGGTGTTTTTAAGCTATTTTGCCTACATTTTAGACTAACCCTGCTTATTCCTGTGAACCAACCAGCAATGTCTGACTGCAGCTCAGAAGAAGTAAAAAGGGATAGGTAATGTAAAAATCTGTATCAGTATTCTAGTTCTGGGCAATTATCCTGCAAATCCTGCCAGGTGATGAGAGTAAATAGAGTACCCATTATCCAGAGGTTTCTTTGTTGGGAAAATAAGACCAAAGGAGCTACCAAAGCCAAGCTCCATGCACACAAATCTTAGCAGGCAGATTGTCACCAGTTATCTGGGCACGCTGGCAGCCTTGGGATTTTTGAGCTGTCCTTAACACCCGTTTTGTTTCATTTTAATACATGTCTTCTAATAACCCTGTTTGTCTCATCTTGTCTTCAGGCCATCAAACTCCAAAGAGTCATGCAACCAGAGCCTCAATTGATGACCCCCTTTTACCAGGGACCCTTAGATAGGCCTCTGAGGAAGACCTGATTGCCCATTTCCCAAAACAGCGCCCCCTGTCTGCAGGAAGCAGTTAAGATCAGTCATCATCTTTATCCTTATTCTAAGGGCAGTTAAATGTACTTCTTTAGATGGGGGAATAATAGAGGCAGGAGACAGCCAAATGCTGCCTAGGTCATTGTGCACAGGGGGCTTGCCTAAACATGCCCACGGTGAAAAATTCCACCCTTTAACAGATGCACAGTAAGGGAAATAAATTGATATGGAGTGGCTCTGACTAAGGGCTCGCCTGTGCACTGGAAGAATGGGGTGGAGCCACCAAGAATTCACGCCTTATGCTGGGGAGGAGCCTGGCCTCTTCAGCTTCTGTGTGGTGGCCTACTATTCAATTTGTAAGGTGGAAAAGCTGCATGCAGGACCCCTCTTTTTGTTGAGACGTTTCCTTTTGCTTGATAAATTCCACCCTCCTCACCTTTCAACGTGTCTTTGTGCCTAATTCTTCCTGCTCATGGGATAAGAACTAAGATTTTAGCTGAACTAAGTTGTCAGAAATCCTGCATCAATCCCAGCACTTTGGGAGGCCGAGTCTGGTGGATCACTTGAGGTCAGGAGTTCGAGACTGGCCTGTCCAACATGACAAAACCTTGTCTCTACTAAAAATACAAAAATTAGCCACGTGTGGTGGTGGGTCCCTGTAATCCCAGCTACTTGGGAGGTTGAGGCATGATAATCACTTGAATCCTGGAGGGAGAGGTTGCAGTGAGCCAAGATCATACCACTGCACTCCAGTCTGGGCAACCAAGCAAGACCCTGTCTCAAAAAAAAAAAAAAAAAAAAAAAAAAGTTGAAATTTTCCCAGAAGACAAAAGCCATTCAGAAGTAGGTGAGATTAAACTGTTAAGGTAACTTTTAGAGTAGTCTGTGATTTAGACCATTGAGCAACACAATTTTGGGTTTCTGCTTTCTCTTTTGTTACATTCTCTTCAAAAGTTAAAGAAAACAGATTCCAACTCAAAATTTTGTGACATCTTTTGAGATAATTTGACCTATTTATCTATTGATTGTAGTGATTTTCTTGTTCATTTGTATTTATTTTTAATTGTATAAAATAGTAAGCCTTTCTCATATTTGTAGAAATAATATTTCTTTGTGCAATGTTGGGCATTTCATTTTCATTATTATATGTACTAAAGAGAATTGTTCATTTGTGTGTGGAAATATCCACCTGTTTTTAATTTACAGTATTTAATCCTAGGATTCTTGTTCTTTAGTGTTGTCTGCAATTCGTAGCTTCAGTTCATCTGGATATTATTTTGGGGTATTGATGAGATGAGGAGCTAAGTTGATTTTTTTTTTTTTTTTTTTTTTTTTTTTTTTTTTTTTAGAAGCAATGCAGTTGTCTCCCTTGACTAATTTTATAAGGTGTGCTGATTTGGCTAAGTTGGTCTCATTCCTCTGATGCTTTATGAAAAGGATTCAGTGGACTCAGTTTCCTCCCTCTTTTAATGGTCTTGCAGTCTAAAATGATTGTTTCAGCCCCTAAGCAGAGACAGCTGAGGACCTGTTGTCATGGGAGGAAGTGAATGCCCTGATGGTGGGTGCACTGAATAGTGCTTCAGGGGTTCTACCAGGCAGACGGACAGGAGCTGGCTTTAAAAACTCGAAATAGGCCGGGCGCGGTGGCTCACGCCTGTAATCCCAGCACTTTGGGAGGCCGAGGCGGGTGGATCACAAGGTCAGGAGATCGAGACCATGGTGAAACCCCGTCTCTACTAAAAAAATACAAAAAATGAGCCGGGCGCGGTGGTGGGCGCCTGTAGTTCCAGCTACTCGGGAGGCTGAGGCAGGAGAGTGGCGTGAACCCAGGAGGCGGAGCTTGCAGTGAGCCAGGATCGCGCCACTGCACTCCAGCTTGGGTGACAGAGTGAGACTCCGTCTCAAAAAAAAAAAAAAAAAAACTCGAAATAAATCATCTGGTTATCATCCTTTCACCATCAACAAAGATAAAACTGCCTTTCTCTTTTTCATGCAAATACCTCCTAGGCTATAAGCTATATCATTTAATTTTTTAAAAGGGTGGATCATTTGTTTTGAGCACTGAGTCTTTTCTTGGGGTGCTGTTAATGATTGCAGCAATGTACATATTTTTTAAATGTCACCCTTGTAAAGTGTCATATTTTCCCCGTTTCCTTTCTTTGAATTCCTCCCCCCCCCCCTTTTTTTTTTTTTTTTTACCATATTTATCCTGTGAGTAGACAAAGACAAAGGATTCTGTTATCTGAAACTGCATCAGGATAGATTTAGGCTAGACACAAAGAACGTTTCCAAAATAAAATACACTTGTTTTGGGTACCTTTGCCAGCTGCTGTTCCTGCCTTCCTGGACTCATAGCCTAATGCGACAGGCAAAAAAACAGGATGCTGAATTCAAGACAAACACATGTAAAGTCAGACAATAAGTAAAAAAAAAAAAAAAAAAAAAAAAATTCTAAGGCAGCTTCAGGTTTAGCAAATACCTTAAAGTAGTGGTCCAATTTGATGCTTAACATGTTTGATATTGGGAAACTAAAAGGAAGGTAGTGGCCACTTTGGAATGAGAAGAGTCAGAATCAACTGGGGTAGAGGATTGGGACCCCAGCCTCTCAACTCTATATCCCTTTCCTTTCATAGTAGATACTTAAAAGTAAATCTGTTATGAATAAAATAGATTTTACATCTGAGTTAAAGGGAGAATAATACTGCCTGTTGTAGAAAATGGGAAGTGAGGAGTAGGAGTTTGAGATGAGGTCATTTCCATTTGTCTGTAATAGTTGAATTCCTGAATAATGAATAAAGTTCATGGTCCTGACCCTGGGCTAGTTCATTAACCTCTCTACACTTCAATGTCCTTATAAATAAAACAGAGAGAGGGAGAGAGAGAGATTTTATTTCCAGGTTGAGAAAGATGGTTAATCTAGGTCCTGACTATAAGAATTAAAGAAAGAGGAAACAAACACAAAAGATGGCTTGCCAGTCAAGACAGGTTTATTTTAGAGAAAACAAACCTGAGGGGGGTGTCTGGCAGAGTTAGGTCAGAGGTACATTCAGGGTGGGAGAGTTTATCAGATGTTTGGACTGTTTCTGTGTCTCTTTGTGGTGCTTATCTGGGAGGGAGAGTTGTGTCTGTTCCCATTCATCTTTCTGCAGCTGCAGGCATACCCCCTGAGTCTGCTTTTAGCTTCCCTATTTCAGTGCACCTGAAGTGAAAGGAATGTGCTTATTAAGGCCCACTGTTTTACCGGGGCCCATTGTATGATGGTGAAGTTTGGCAGTTACCCAAAAGACTTTCCCCTCACCTCCCTCTGTGCCCAGGTTGTCTTACCTGTGTTTTACTGTCTGCTCTTTCTGGCTACTTGTAGTTAGAAGAGAAGTGATTTCCTTAAAATACATGAGGCTAGAAAGGGAGCTGGAACTTAAAGTGACAGTGTTTGTCCAAGATGATGGTGCTCTTGCGCTGTCACTGACTCAACTCAATTTTTGAAATTCTAGGAAAGAAATAGGTGGTTAAGATAATTTGGAGCTAAAACTCTGAACAATGCTACTCTGAACAGTGTCAACAGAAACAAAAGGGACTTAGGAGCTTGCTAAGACTTCATTTAGGGGAAAGCATGGAATGGATAGAAATAAATGAAGCCATAGACACTTATGGGAAAATAAAGCATATACATACATATACATATATATTATATATATGCATATATATGTATGTACTGAGACCCACATATATGTGAGAATATATAAATCAACCATTATAATTCTTTTTAAAAAAGGAATGAGGTGGAACACACATATGAAGTCTGTGAATATGCACATTTAACCCTACTTACTCAGATGAAAATGTAGATTATATTTGGCATCTAAGAAATCCTTCTCATGCCCCTTCCTAAAACATGGACTTCTGTCATCATAGTTCATTTGTCTATACTTGAACTTCATATAAATGAAGTAATTCAATATGTAATCATTTGTATCTGTTACCTTTAACTCATTATTATGTCTGTGAAATTACTTCATGTCATGTGTACCAACAATTCATTCACTTAAAGACAGGGTTGCTATGTTGCCCAGATTGGCCTCATACTCTTGCTCCTAAGGGATCTTCCCACCTGGGTCTCCGGAGTAGCTGGGACTACAGGCATGCACTACCACACCCAGCAATAATTCATTCTTTTAAACTGCTACATAATACTCTGCTGTGTGAGTATACCACAATAGATTTATGCATTCTTTTATTGCAAAGCATTTGGGTTGTTTCCAGGTTTTATCTACAAACATTATTTTACATGGCTTTTGGTGAACATATGCAGTCATTACTCTGGGGTAAATATTTAACAGTGAGATTGCCATGTCAGAGTGCAGGACTACATTTAGTTGTGAAATATACTGTCACATTTTTCAAATTACTTCCCACCTGTAGTGTATGAGAATTCCAACTGCCTCCCATCTTTGCCAACAGTTGTAGTTGTTATTGTTAGTCTTTTGAATTTTAAGCATTCTAGTGGGTGTGAAGTGGTACCACATTGTGGTTTTTATTTGCATTTTCCTGATGACTGATGATGTTGAGCACTTATTAAAAATAGTCATTAAAACTGATCATTTGGTTATCCTCTTTTATGAAGAATCCATTCAACACCCAGTTTTGCCCATTTCTAAAATTTGCCTAATTGTCTTTTTCTTAGTATACATCTTGAGTCTAGGACTTGCCTTTTCACTCTCTTAATGGGGTCTTCTGATGAACAGAAGTTCTCAGTTTTCATCTAGTCCAATGTATCAATATTTTCTTTCATATTTTTAAAATTATCCTGTTTAAGAATTTTTTCTTCACAGGGAAAAGAAGATATTTGTCTATGTTTTCTTCCAAAAGTTTTATTGTTGTATCTTTCCCATTTAGTTCTGTGATCCATTCCAAATAAACTTTTATGTGTCTTAAATAAACTTTGTGGATAGCATGCAGTCAAGGAGAAGGTTCATTTATTTTTCACCTAGCACCTTTTATCAAGAACACTTTCCTGCCGGGCGCGGTGGCTCAAGCCTGTAATCCCAGCACTTTGGGAGGCCGAGACGGGCGGATCACAAGGTCAGGAGATCGAGACCATCCTGGCTAACACGGTGAAACCCCGTCTCTACTAAAAAATACAAAAAACTAGCCGGGCGAGGTGGCGGGCGCCTGTAGTCCCAGCTACTCTGGAGGCTGAGGCAGGAGAATGGCGTGAACCCGGGAGGCGGAGCTTGCAGTGAGCTGAGATCCGGCCACAGCACTCCAGCCTGGGCGACAGAGCGAGACTCCGTCTCAAAAAAAAAAAAAAAAAAAAAAGAACACTTTCCTTTTCTTACTGAATTCAGTGGTGCCTTGGTAATAAATCAGGAGACCATATATACTATATGTGGGTCTATTTCTGTACTCCGTTTTCCACTTTACTTTGTGAGCACAAATGAGGACTGGATTTGAAATACTGGATAGTAATTTCCCAAAATGCTATTTTTAGATTGCGACATGAATTGTTTTGTCTTGATAGAGTTCTTTTGATTCTTTTCCCTGACTTACTTTCCATCTCTTTATAAGGAAAAAGATAGCAGTGAGCTCCAGAACATGCACTGACAGTGGCAACCCTAGAATTTTTTTTCCATAAATTCTGTTGTCTTTTTCTCATACAGTTTAATAACACAAAATTTAATATGTTGCTTAATCCAATACGCAGAAAGGGAAGCGAAATCATACAAGTACTAAGGAGACTTTATTTTGCATTTTCACAATTCATATTCATTTTCTATATTCATGACAGTATATACGAACATCTGGAAATATCCTACGAATGTTTTGAGATCTGAGAGAAATATCAGATAGTGCTATAATCTAGAACTTTAACTTTTCCTATTTTTTAATGTGTAAAGAAAAATATTACATCACTTTAATGTTAACATTCAATTATAGTTATACAATCTCTGTTTGCAATTACACTACTTAAAATTATCTTTTAATTAGGAGAGTACATTTTTGGCTCCTGCTTGTGAATGAAAACATGAGCTACAAGAAGAAATATTTATATACACTTTGGCTGTGATACTTTTATGAACTGATTCTATATATTCTTTATAAACTGACAACTAAAAAGAACTCTCCTGGCCAGGCCTGGTGGCTCACGCCTGTAATCCCAGCATTTTGGGAGGCTAAGGTGGGTAGATCACGAGGTCAGGAGATCGAGACCATCCTGGCTAACATAGTGAAACCTTGTCCTGGCAGACTGAGGCAGGAGAATTGCTTGAACCCAGGAGGGGGAGGTTGCAGTGAGCCAAGATTGTGCCACTGCACTCCAGCCTGGGTGACAGAGCGAGACTCTGTTTCTAGAAAAAAGAAAAAAGAAAAAAAAAAAAAGAACTCTCGCGATTTAATTATTAATCAGTTTCCCTGATGCGTCTGGTGTAACTAATATACCTAATTCAGTTCTCTACAAGTACTTGGTCACTGAACTCTTAATGTCTTCTGAAAAGTTCTAATGTCTATCTCAGAATACACCTGGCTCCTATAAGGACAAATACATTAAGCAGTAAGTGCAGCTTTAATTGTAAAATTATGGATTTCTTTTTTTCCTAGATTCACTCTTGCTTCCTTGAAATGTTAGATGAGCCCTTCTAAGTTCCACCTAACAAACACTGATAGATAGCAGCTGAGTAAATGACAGCTATTCAATAGTTTAGACAAAGAAGGTTCTGTTAAGATAAACTTAGAGTAACTGGGCATTGTTCATTAGAAGCCAATTTGGGCTAATTATCACTGTGGAAAGTCTACGGTTTGTTGCATTCACGACATATGCAAAGTAAAGACCAAAAAGGAACCTCAGTTTTGCCTGAGATCTTTCTGTGAAGATCTTAGTTTTTAAGATAAGTCAAATACAGCTAAAGGAGATAGATGTGGAAGAAGTGACAAAGCTAATCACTTTCTCAGTTCAATTATTTTTGAAGCATGTAAACTACCTTAAGAAATGTTGCTGGGCGTGGTGGCTCACGCCTGTAATCCCAGCACTTTGGGAGGCCTAGGCAGGCAGATCACCTGAGGTTGGGAGTTGGACACCAGCCTGACCAACATGGAGAAACTCCATCTCTACTAAAAATACAAAATTAGCGGGTGCGATGGTGCACGCCTGTAATTCCAGCTATTGGGGAGGCTGAGGCAGGAGAATCACTTGAACCCTGGAAGCAGAGGTTGTAGTGAGCTGAGATCGCACCATTGCACTCTAGCCTGGGCAACAAGAGCAAAACTCTATCTCAAAACAAAAAAAAAAAAAAAAGAAAAGAAATGGTTATGAGGTTTATGAGGCATTTCCGTAACAATCCAAAAAGGGCTCATTTAAATTTTAATAAGTAATCCTCACAGTTTAAAGAACTTGTCTCATTTGGAAAGAAAAAAATAAACGTGTGCTTTAAGGTTAGTTCTCTAAAATATTTAATTCCTATGGGGGAGAAAAACCTCTATATTTCATATATATCATGCTTTCCTTAACTAGTTTTAGAAAAAAGCAAAATTGAACTGTGAAAATAAAAAAGATTGCTCCCAGTGAATGATTTAAATTATTTTTTAAATTATTTTTGAGATGGGAGTCACTCTGTCATCCAGGTTGGAGTGCAGTGGCGCAATCTTAGCTCACTGCAGCCTCTGCCTCCTGGGTACAAGCATTTTCCTGCCTCAGCCTCCCGAGTAGCTGGGATTACGGGTGTCCATGACCATGCCCGGAATAAATTTTTCTATTTTTAGTAGAGACGGGGTTTCACCATGTTGGCCAGGCTGGTCTTGAACTCCTGACTTCAAGTGATCTGCCTGCCTCCACCTCCCAAAGTGCTGGGATTACAGATGTGAGCCACTGTGCTTGGCATGAATGATTTAAATTAAAATAAAGATTAAAGTATTTGAAAATATATTTGTTAAAATTATTTTCAAACACAAAATGTGTATACTAAATAATCTTTAGATGTTGCTAAGCCATCATTAATTTAATTTCACTTTTTTGAGATGGAGTCTTGCTCTGTCACCCAGGCTGGAGTGCCAGGCTGGAGTGCACGATCTCAGTTCACTGCAGCCTCTACCTTCCTGGTCCAAGCAATTCTCCTGCCTCGGCCTCCCAAGTAGCTGGGATTACAGACATGCACCACCGTATCCGGCTAATTTTTGTATTTTTAGTAGAGATGGGGTTTCACCACATTGGTCAGGCCGGTCTTGAACTCCTGACTTCGGGTGATCTGCCCGCCTCGGCCTGCCAAAGTGCTGGGATTATGGGCATGAGCCACCACGCCCAGCCTAAACCAACATTAATTTTAGGATGAAAAGTTAAATATTTTATTTGTAAAAGCTTTTTTTTGTTGTTTTTGTTTTGAGACACAGTCTCTTTCTGTAGCCAAGGATGGAGTACAGTGGTGTGATCACTCATGACTCACTGCAGTCTCGACCTCCTTGGCTTGAGCAATTTTCCCACCTCAAGTGATCCTCCCACCTCAGCCTACTGAGTAGCTTGGGACCACAGGCGCATGCCACTATGCCTGGCTAATTTTTTGCTTTTTGTAGACACGGTGTTTATTTTGCCCAGGCTGGTCTCACACTCCTGGGCTCAAGCAATCCTCCCTCAGTCTCCCAAAGTGCTGGGACTACAAGCATGAGCCACCACATTTGGCCCACTTTTCATTTTTAAAAGATAAATACAATCTTTATCCCAAAGGAAAACAGGGAAGAGAGTAGAAATGCATTTTAGTGCCTTCTTAAATACATAGGTGTCTTCTCCCACATCTGAGCAACTTTTTATGGGATTTGGTGATGGGGTGAGGTAGGGTGGAGAGCTTACACGCCTTTTTTTGTAAAGAAAGATAATAACAATGAAGCCTAGAAAGACACCCTGCAACTTCTAATCAGTGTTTTGAAAGTATGTGGAAGCTTTCTGAAATCTTTCTAGGAATATGTAAATATTTCTACAGCACTTTCAATATGCAAAAATACTTTTACTTCTTCTCATTGTGGACACCACAGTAAGTTGTGAGGATTATCTTATAGATAGGGAAATTAAAGCTAAAAAAAAAAGTTGCATAGGCTAACGAGTAATTTCCTTTATAATCAGGGTTTCAACCCAGGTCTATAAACCAAGTGTTCTGCATCTTGTCAGAATGTGACATTGTATCATATCTACAATTCTAGGCAGCAGGAGCTGCATAAAACACTGGAATTTTCTGGAGGAAAGTGGTTCTAGAGATGTCTAAGCTTAAAATATTTACCAAATAATGAGGTCTATGTTCGACTCAAGCATTTTCGAGGTTCAACTATAGACACTGATGCTGTGGACCTACTGATAAGCTTGGGCGAGGTGCAGTACTGACATTCTAATGAGCAGAAAGTAAACTGCAAGCTGTAGACACAGGCAGTTTCGCCTTGCCCTCAGTGCACTCAGACCTAAGCATTAGGCTTCAGCATTGTTATGGTCTATTGGTTAAGTGTAATGGATTCACTTTGTTTGATTAGGTTCAGATTTTTCCTTAGAGCGGAGGTTGTATTTCTTTCAAGTACAAGGACTAGATCCAGGTAAAATGACAAAGGTCGGCCTTGCAAATAAATTCTAGCTCTTGGGTATTAACTCTGAAAATGTGGACTCGTTTCTGTAGTAGTGCATTTAATATTACAAGAGGCCCACTGCAGAAAATAGTCAGCACACTATTTGTGTGATGAACCATATCCTTTCAAGGTATGTTCGACTGTCTCTTCTTACATTAATGTACTTGCTCCAGGAAGGAGTCAAGGCAACCACCAGTAACATCCAACTTACTATTAATCTTGAATATATGATCTCTTGAAAAGGTTTGAAAAGAGCTTGTGAGAAAGGTAGACACAGTGGCTCACGCCTGTAATCCCAGCACTTTGGCAGGCGGAGGTGGGAGAATTGCTTTAGTCCGGGAGTTCAAGTCCAACCTGGGTAACATAGCAAGACCCTGTCTGTAGTATAAAAAGTAAATTAGTTGGGCGTAGTGGCAAACACCTGTAGTTACAGCTACTCGGGTGGCTAAGGTGGGAGAATTGCTTGGGCCTGGGAGGTTGAAGCTGCAGTGATTGTGCCCAGTACACTCCAGCCTGGGCGACACAGTGAGACCCCATGCCAAAAAAGAAAAAAATATTTTAAAACGGCTTGCGAGAAAATATCATACAAAATAACTTCAATGAATTGATATTCTAGTCACTTTCCATTTTGCAATTGTAGGCATTTTGCTTTGGCCCTTCTAATCAAAATAATTTCTCTGTTAATGTGAGTTCAAAGATCATTTTGATGTCAGGCGTTATTTAATGAAGATTTTTCTGAACCTCATTCTAATCATAAACTTCTAGTGATGTGCCCTGAATTAAAATAATTAGAAATAATATTGTGGTGATGCACTGAACAGGTATTTCAGTATGTCAAAAGTTGGAATTTTCCACATTTATGTTAACAATTTGGGCTATTTCCAATTCCAGGATGGTTTAATAGACAAATGCTAAAGCGAACACACAAACAGAATCAGGCACCCCATACGGCCTGAATAACATTAGACAAGTTTTTTTAAAATATCAATAATTACCTAAAGAATCAGTCTGAGTCTGTGGATGTGTGGCTAGGATTTTAAAACAATGGGCAGTCCAACCAAGATAATGTGGACTCGGCTGTAGTCTCAGAGGTGTAACTAGACTATAATTACAGTCTCAAAAAAGCTAACACCTGAAAAATTGAAAAAGACAGCATGAACCCAACAGGGATGAGAAAGTGACCTAGAGAAGGGTGCTGGGGGAAGGAAGACGTGTGAGCTACACTGAGAAGGCACGTCCACCCACATTAGGCTACCACAGCTGGGCCATTAGGGCACCCGACTACTAACTCTTGCTCCCATTTTCAGCTTTCCAGTCAACGTTTTGGTAATTCTGCTTTCCAACAAAAAGAAAGAATCCATTTATTAGCATATTTTTCTTGGCAACTACATCTTTTTGATTTATACCAGTATCATACCCCGCATGACATGCCCTGCATGTATACAACATGGAAAAACTAGTAGTAAATTATAAAATTTTTCAATTTCAAAAGTTTGATGAAAACACACATAAAAGGAAAGAGATTTCTATCTTTCAAGCAAAGAGATGACAATACATGCACACACGTGTGCTCTAAATGTGGAGAAACATCTTGACATTCCAGTTATATTCACAAGTCTCTACTCACCTCCCGATCCTCTGAACTAGGGATTGTTGCTAGTTCATGATGTGAGATTTCAACTACCTCAAATGAGAATACTCTGTAACAGTAAATGGTTGTTTAATAAAATTAACATTCGATTGTTTGAAAAGCCTCTCTGATGTCTTAGGAGTGCACAATTGTTCATGGTCATCGCTAGTTAATGTGGAGGTCATCTGGGAAATAACAGGTTTCAGAGTTAGGCAGTGACCTCTGTCATACTCCCGCTTCACATGGGAGTATCAGGACCAGAGAGGTGAGAGAATTATCTTATGGAGTAGCATTTTTAGATGCTCTTACTTATGAAGTTATTTAATAAAATACTATTATTTGTAAGGCACTTCAAAATATTTTAAATATGTACAATTGCCTTTAGTGCTAATTGTTAAAAGGAAGAGCCCTCTGGTAAGATTTCCAGTGTGAGACGGCCATTGTCAGTGTTTAAAGAGTAAGTCGCTCACTCATGCTTCCCTGTATTCTTTGATGGCTATACGCTAAACTGGGGGAATATTAATAAAAAAATGCGTTACTTTTAGAAAAGATCTAAGCATATGGTGGCATGAAAACAGAAAGGAAAAGGCACAGATTTTTACTGTACTATGGAGAGCCTACTTTAAAGGTGACATGTTGACAACTCCAGGAGTCGTAACTTCTCAATCAGGTAGAATTTAGAGATAAACTTTTAAGAAATGACTAGGCCAGAAATTGCTGAAAGAATGCAGTTATAGTGTATGCTTGTGAAGATAAGCTTCATACTTTTGGAGAAGTTTAAGAACTCATTCTTTAAGAAACTAGGCAATTCATGTTAGAAGCCTGGGCTGGTTAAGGACCCCACTGATAGAATTCCAGAGAGATTATAAATGACACCTATATTAACTCCTCACTAATACTACAACTATTAGAGGAATTAATTGATGGTATTTCCAGAGCAGTCTAAGAAAAGGATATTACACCACTGACTTGGAACTAGATTGTCAAAAGCATCTTTGCTATTATGTCCCACAAAACTGGAGAGTTCATTCCAAAGCAAAACGTAACAGTTGTAAAAATAGCTCTTGAGAGCCTAGTGTTGCAAATTCTTAAAATTGTCAACATTTAAAACTTTAGTGATGGTTTCGTACAGTTAGAGGGATTCCTGTCTCTAGAAGGCCAAAGGGTGACATCGTTAAAATGGTTCACTGGCACAGTATTTCAATGGGACATAGACACTGGGTAAAGAGGCAGTCCTATGTGCATTCTTACAGGACATCTACGTTATATTACTGCTTTGATTAGAAGAGTACATGGAGGACTAATCTTGCATTTTGTTATCTTGAGGCTTGCTACTTGTTTCTACTAACATTAGAATTGGTATTGCTATTAAGCTTCATTTTAAGGTGGTAATGAAACAAACAGGTGGAGCTCTAACTGGTTTCCAAGTCTGAGACACCTAAGAAATATGTAAACCCAAATAGCTAACAGCTGACTGTTCAGTCTCATTACCACTATGTTAAGAATTGTTTGAAATAACTTCCATCTTACCCATAAAGATGATAAACTACACAAAGCATTTTTAAAAAATGGCCAAAGACAGCTTATGTACTAAGAGTATGACTAACATAAGAGCTATCAATTAGTCTACATATTAATGTTTTCACAGCTTTCCAGTTTTTACTAAGTAAAACTGATAAATCTATGAAAATTAGATTTTAAAGTAAACATTACCAAATTTGGTTGCCTTTAGGCATCATTAAATCATATGCTAAAAACAAACAAACAAACAAACTCCAAGTATACGTATAAATTTTTATCTACATCTTAAAGGGCAATAGCTATTTTAGACCTAACTTAAAAAGAAACGTGATTTTAAAAAGATCACAATTTCCTTGCAGCTACTCTTATACTTTGACTCTGGGTTGGCTCTGTGACTTACTTTGACCAAGTGACATGACTTCCAAGCTTCTTTTGCTTCCACTGTTTAAGAAACCCCAGGCATTTTGATAGAGGCTCAGAAGGAACCAAGGCATCCGTTCCAGACATGATTGCAGTCACATGTGCAAATGGTTATTTTAAGCCAGCAAGTGTAGGAATGAACAGTTACACAACATACACCTGATACAGAAATTAGCACCAACAGTGAAACTGCTGCCCTAACAAAAACTTAGAACACATGACACTGCCTCACAAAGGCTGTAATAGTGAACAAAATTGTACTAACAGAGGCTGGAAAAGTAAAGAAACTGCTACTGAAAGCTGGAAAGACAGGAACTTGTGTCTTGTGGTGGCAAACAACTGGCAAAACTATGAAGTTGTGATTCTGGCTAAGGTGGTTTCCAGGAAATGTTCAAAGCATCAATTGGCTTATTTTGGCTCTGTATAGTAAGGCATGGGAAGACAGAGATGAAACAGAGAATCTGTTCTGCTGGGTTGGATCCAGTCTCTGCAGCAAGTTGAAAATTCTCAAAAGACAGTGTTTCAGGGTAAGGATAGAATCAAGCCTGTGGCTGTTATGCCCTTTGCTATGACTTCAGATTTAAGTCATAAACCTAACAGACCTTCTTATGTAGACAAAAGGTGCTCCTGGGAATCTTGTTTTCCCATAGTACACTAGCCTTCCAGAGAGGTCTGTGTGAATTACGACTTAACTTTTAGAGAACTCCAGTCAGTTTTATAGGAAACCCAAAGTTTTTAAGGAAACTATACTTTGCTGAACACATATAAAAGATATTTAAAAATGAAAAGGGCCTCAAGGCCCCCAACTTTGAACAAACAGGAAATAACTAATCTATTGTATAAGTCAACCTCAGAGCATCTGAGGCAAATGCTGCAGTATTAATTTTGAGCAAATGTATTCTTTAGTCCCTTTTTGTTCTCTTGGGCCCATGCATTAAAGTAACGACATTCAGTGATTAAACTATTTTAACCACTAGAAGAAATTAAGGTACACACTGAAGTATTTCCCCCTAATTGGAAAATCACTGTTAGAAGCCAGAAGTGATCAATTTGACTCCTAGATGAGATTATAATTCTGCAACAGTGGCCAGGTCACTAAAGTCTCTGAGCCTGTTAGGCCAGTAGTAATGTCACAGAAAATAGCAGATTAGGACCCTCAGAGAATTGGTCCCTCCACTTAAAGTACCTGATGCAAAAGTCCTGTACAAAATACTAGCAAATTGAGTTCAGCAGCATATCAAAAGGATAATATAATGACCAAGTGAGATCTATTCGCAGAATGCAAGGATGAGTCAACATACAAAAATCAATTGACATATTACACTAACAGAATAAAGAAAAAGTCCCATATAATCATCTCAATTTAGGCAGGAAAAGCATTTGACAAAATTCAACACTTTTTTCATGATAGAAAACGACGACAACAACAACACTCAACAAACTCAGAAGAAAACATCTTCAACTAAAAGACCATATGTGAAAAACCCAAGCTATCATCATACTGTTATGGTGAAAGACTAAAAGCTTTTTCTGTAAAATCAGGAACAAGATAAGGATGTATATTTTCACCATATCTGCTTGACACAGTATTGAAATTCTAGCCAGAGAAATAAGGCAAGAAAAAGAAATAAAAGGCATCCAAACTGGAAAGGAAGATGTACAACCATCCGAATTTGTAGACAATCTGAAAATCCCAAAGAATACATGACACATATACACATAAATGGTAGAGCTAATAAATTCAGCAAAGTTTCAGAGTACAAGATCAACACACAAAAATCAGTTATGTTTCTTTACCCAAGCAATGAATAATATAAGGAAATTAAGAAAACATTTCATTCACAGCAGCACCAAAAAGAACAAAATACCTAGGAATAAATAAACAGAGGCAAAAGTCCTATACACTGAAAACTACAAATTTTGGTGAAAAAAAATTAGACACAAGTGGAAATATTTTGTGTTCATGGATGGTAGACTTAATATTGTTAAGATGGCAACATTCCCCCAACGTGAGCCACAGACTGAATGCAATCCCTATCAAAACACCAATGACTTTTTTTCCAAAATGGAAAAATACCAACCCTAAAATTCATATTGAAGGTGATGGAACCCCTAAGAGCCAAAACAATCTTGGGGGGAAAAAAGTTGAACTCATACTTTCAGATTTCAAAATTTATTACAAAGCTACAGTAATAAAAACACTATCATTCTTTATAAGAATAGTCTCTACAAGTGGTGCTGCGATTACTGGATAGCCAGCCACATGCAAGAGAATGAAGTTGGATCTCTACCTCATACCATACACAAAAATTAACTCAAAACGGAACAACCTAAATATAAAAGAGAATACTATAAAACTCTTAGAAGAAAATATATAAGTAAATCTTTATAACCTTGGATTTGGCAATGGATTCTTAAGTTGTGTCACTAATAAAATACTTCTAAATCATGAGTTTAGTATCCAGAAAATATAAAGAACTCTTACAAATCAATAGTAAAACAAGACAAACTAAAAAACAGGCCAAGAGCTTGAATAGATATTTCTCCAATGAAGACACACAAATGACCCACAAGCAAGTAACACTCACTAAAATGGCCATAATTTTTTCTTTTTTTTTTTTAAAAAAAAAAAGAAGTGATAGCAAGCATATGAAAAACTTGGAGCCCTCATACATTGCTGGTAAGAGTGTAAAATGTTTCAGCCACTGTTGGAAACAATTTGGCTGTTCTTCAGAAAGTTAAACATAGTATTATCATATTTTCTAACAATTCTCTTAGGATATACCCAAAAGAATTGAAAACAGGTAGCCATGTACATATGTGTTTTCATAGCAGCACTAGTAACTAAAGCCAAAAACCTAAATGTTTATGAAGAGGTGAATGAATAAACAGATTATGGGATATATATATACACACACACACATATATATATAATGGAATATTATTTAGCCATAAAAAATTAAGTATTGATACTGTTCATTTTCAAATTACTAACTTTATGTGAATTTCATCTCAATATAAAAAAATGAAACAAAAAGGACTAAGTTAGATGATTTCTAAGATTTCATAAAGGTTTAAAATTATAAGTCTATAATTCTTCCTTATTTTCTGGATACAGAAGTTCAGCAGTTTAATGCCCTACTCTTGAATATGAGGAGACAAGCCAGGATCATAAGACATTTGAGGAACACTTCCAACATGAAATAAAGACTAAATGAGAAAAAAAGAGCATGGAAGACAACAGAGAGAATAGAAGAAAATTAGAAAACACTAATTTGTATTTTCAGAGTTAAAAAAACAAAACAGATGCATAGGATTCATGAAAAGGTGATCAGCAATCTTGTAAGTTAAAGCCATAGTTGTCAACGCAAAATTCAATGACATGGCTTAAAAGACACATTGCGCAAACTCCCAGACAACATTAGAATATTAATTAAATAGAATGTAGGAGATAATATAAAAAGACATTTTCTAAAAAAACAAAAACAAAAACAAAAACAAAAAAACTCCCTTAGTGCTACAGGACATACATCTCTAGGCTGAAAGGGTTCTCTGATTGCCTAGTACTAAGAATGGTTGGGGGTTGGCAACTGCAAGACATTATCATCAAACACAATCTATAAAAGAACACAGATGGAATGGTATTAGATTTCACAATACCCCAAACGACAGAAGACAATGTCTGCAAAGAAATGACACTGTTAAACTATCAATCATGAGCCTACTTACAGAGGTTCAGAAAATTTATTTCACGAATTCTTTCCTAGGAAGTCACTTAATCAAAACCTCTAGTACGAAAGAGAAGAGAGTCCATGAAATGCAGCTTCCTAACAAAAATGTTAAGGAAAGTCCTAGAATATGAAATAGCTTAAAGAGCAAACAGATGTTTGAAACAGAACAGTTCCACAATGGAGGTCTGAGAAAAGTGGCTTGATAGACTAAATATGAAGCAGCATCTGCATCTGAAAATACTGAAGCTATGATAACTACAAGGTAACAGCACAATAAGAAAGAAAATAAAAAATCTTCAAATAAAAATCTGTGGGCAGTACAAGAAAAAGTAATCGTCTTAAGTCGTCATAATGCAAATCTTAATGCACAAACTAGAACGTAATAAAGTATACAGGAAAGACAGAAGTGGGCAAGGTATGAAAGAACTAAATCTTATATGAGAAAGTCAATTAAAAATGTACATGGATTTATCAAAATATCAGCATAGCCATATAATTTGGTACTCCATATACAAATGTCTTTACAAGTAAAAGTAATTGCCTCTAGGTGGCAAAATTTGGGAAACAGGACAGGGATCTTGGGGTGTATTATTTTTTGGAAAGAATGTGCATGTGTTTGTATCTTGACAATTTTAAAAAATCAATAAAAATGACCGTTCATATGATTTTTGCTCATTCTTAGTATATCCACTCACCTTTGCCAAAATAAATCAATCTATGTAATTCGTGTGCTTAAAGTTTATGTGTAAAATGTTATTTAAATCTTCACTTATGTAATAAAAGGAGCTACATTTCCATGCAAGTCTGAATAGTACCTTACAGGTTTGATTGTATTACATAAAGAAATCTTTATAATAGCTAACACATGTTGAGTGCTTAGCATATGCCTGAAATTGTTCAAAGCCCTTTACACTTACAATTCTTAATCTGCAAAATATCCCTCTGAGGCAGGTCCTATTATTACCCCATTTTAGACATGAGAAAACTGAGGTTCAGAGTTTATGGAACTCACCTAAAGTTAACGTTAGATCTAGAACTGGAAGTGAGGTACCCTAATGCCAAAGATGAGGGTACACCACCTTTACCCAAAGCTAATAACTCAGTTGATGAGTTTAGATTTCCAAGTTTCATTTCTCTTCAACTTTTTAACTAAGAAAATTATTTCATTTTTTTGTGCTTTATAAAGATACATGTGAACAATAACAACACAGACACAAAACAGCATATAAGGAAACTATAGGCAACAATCTCAATCTTCAACAGCAATATTAATGATTTGATTTGATATCATGTGTCACAAAAATTCCACAGTACAATGACCACATATGAAATTTGAAGAGTACCAATTAAGTCAAAATGGCCTAGCTGGCAGATTCATTTAGACCTAACCAGATCTGCTTCACAAAATCGCCCTCTATATAAAGTTATTGCTTTAACAGTCTTTGCATAAAGATGTCATGGAAAGATTAAATAGAAACATGTGAAATCATTTGTTCATTTATTCATTAACTTGTCAAATTCAGTTTTCTATACACTATGATGTTTATTCCATTTTGTACTATTAGATACACATATTTAAAAAAATATTTAACTTATTTTTATGAAGAAATTAAATATTTTCTGAAAAAGAATTATTTTATTATTGTTCTCTAGCAACAGACCTCAAACAATTCTCATCCAACTCAACTAACTCATTTAAATAACTTTGCTCAATGGCAACTTCTCTAAAGATCTAGTTTACACAATTCTATTCTACATAACACTGTTTACCCTGTTACATAGTATATAGTTAAAGAACATTTTTGTAATAAACATGTTTCTCTTTGATATGATACATAACAATATTTTCACACTTCCCAGCAATCACTCAAATATATTAAAAATGTATCCTTCTTTAAAAGGCACACACATTTACAGGTTCAAATCTTTATTGTTTTAAAATTGTACAGTTCTTTTACAATACAATATTTTGTTATTTAAATGACCTCTAAATGGTTAATGTGCAATGAATATCTTTTGTTCTGAAACTCAACCATGAATTACGATTTCATCAATATGATTATTCTAGAGTCATAAAGATGTTGGGAAGGTTTGAGTCTGCATTTGAAATGGTTAGTAGCACAGACTCTTCCCTTTAGAACCCAGATGACCAATCCATTGAAAGTGCTTTTGAAGATTGCTGATTATTTATGGCTGATCTTAAAATCAGTCAATCAAATTACAGTTCCTTTTTTTTGAAACATCAAAGGGCATTTAAGAAAACTGAAACAATTTGCTTTAGTAATCTACTGAGGCAAACTCAAAATGATTATCTGCATGCAATAACACTCCTCTTTAAATAGTTTTGAAGAATTTATACATTTTATAAAGAATGTGTTAAAGAGTGCAAGTATTCTGATACTGATTTCACAAAAGGACAAATGCTGGTAATAATAACATTTAACATCTAAGTTCAAGCTAGTGTATATTTAACAGGCAATTAATATGGCTCATCATAAGCCACAATGCACAAGGTATGCCCTTTGAGAAAATGAACTAGTTTGGTCCGCATTTCTAGAGTTGTCTGGGTAAAAACAAAAAACAAAAACCATTTTAATTCAGCCAAGGATTTTGATGAATTAATTATTCCTAAAATGAAGCCAGTTAAAAAGTAAATGATGTACACCAATGAAGCATATTGTCACGCTGACTTTTGCATAAAAAGATGGCCTGCTGTTTTTGGAGTGATGAATGAGCACTGCAGGACAAATCAGAAAAAAAAGTCATAGAATGTATTAATTTTGTCCATAAGTTATACTTTCTTATTCCATGATACGGCTTTCACTCTGTAAAACTTTGTCCCCAAAGGAACTTTAAATCTGTTTTGTGCCTAAGAGGGAAAGAAAAAAATGGAATCATTAAATGATTAAACCACATCTCACACACACACACACACACACACACACACACACACCCCACAAAAACAAAAAGAAACAAAAAAATAAATAAACGATATCACACAAATACCCTCCTATCACATTACTCATTGCTGAGTATTGAAGGGTTGGAGGGATGTGATGGTCTTTATCAAACTATGTAAGATCTACCCCTCACCAACAAAGAATATATTGAGTGAATAGCAAAGACAAAGTTGGTAGCCACTGCTAAAGACTATAATACAAAGTGAGCCATACATCATTATTTTAAGTATCAAAGAAACCTCAATACTATATGGTTCAAGTTCTATTCATGTTTTGTACATCGAGGCCCCAAATTATAGTGAGTCAAGAAGAATGCTCAGAAGGTTTCACTGATTATAGAGCACTGATATTATTACACAATCAGTCCAATTTTTAAGTCACCAAATACTTTAGACTACCTTTCTTTAATGGGGGTAGAGTATGAAAATAATAAAACATCAACTGTATTTACAAATAAAATTCCCTTTTTGTCACTAGTTATGCAGGGATTTTTTTTTCCTGCAAATTAGTTACACTAGTAACCTAACAGTCATAGAACACAGACTTTGTAGTAGTTTTCCATTATATATTGATAGGCTGTAGTTAATCTATCTCTACTATCTAAGGACAACATGAATACTTATAAATTGCCAGTTCAAACTCATTCTCATTAAAGTCAAGCTCTAACTCAAATAAGCATAAAAGCCAAGAACAGCAGTGGTAATGATTTCTATATAAAGCAGTATTAAAATATTCTTTATAGTTCCTAAGCTTAGTATCACATGATGTGGTTTTTACCTTTTTGGCTTGACAGTATTCTTTTTCCATTACTTTTCCAAGTACCCAGGGTCTTCTAGATGCACCTGAAGCTAAGGAAATTAAACAGTTAATTTCTTTTTGAAAGTATGATAATAATTATTCATGGAAACATAACTGCCAGAATTAAAACAGACTAAAAAAGCTCTCACAAGTGGAAGAATATGTAAGACTTCAAAAACTGCTGAAATCACTGAAATGCTTAACAATTTACAAAACTAAATTCATGTTACTTTTCAACCAGTAATGTGTGCATAGCTCTTGTTACTCTAAACGTACACGATATGTCAAGTCACAGAAATAACAGTTCAGGAAACACTAATAATCTAAGTACAAATCATGAACAAATATCTAGGAATTCTAGGCTAACTCAATAGTGCCATCTATCGAAAGAACTAAAAGATAACCTTTCCCATTTCTTTAAGCAAACAAAATGTATAGGTTCAAAGCAAAACACTCTGAGAGGCAGTATTTTTAATACAAGTTCTCAAAGGCAGCAACTGAACAGTTCTCACATCTGTACGCCATAGTGCTGGGCAAAAGAGTGTGTATACAAGCTGGTACTCAATAAATAACTAATAAGGGTTAAGAACCAAAAAAGTCTAGAAGGGCAGTACTTGTGTGAATGAAGGAAAGTTGAAAAATGTGAGAGAAGACAGGATAATCCTAGTCCTTATAAAGCCAAAATGTGACAAGTCAAGTGATATCCATTCTCTTTTAAAATTCATCAGAAAAGCAGCTGTCATACTAAAGTTGACTTCAAAAGTATTCAGGCAATAAACTACAGATGCCTCTCAAGGTTATGTCCAGATTAAACCCATCCCATATTGAAAATATCTAAGTTGAAAATGTATTTAAAACTTTTTTTTTTTTTTTTTTTTTGAGACGGAGTCTAGCTCTGTAGCCCAGGCTAGAGTGCAGTGGCCAGATCTCAGCTCACTGCAAGCTCCACCTCCTGGGTTCACGCCATTCTCCGGCCTCAGCCTCCCGAGTAGCTGGGACTACAGGCGCCCGCCACCTCGCCCGGCTAGTTTTTTGTATTTTTAGTAGAGACGGGGTTTCACCGTGTTAGCCAGGATGGTCTCGATCTCCTGACCTTGTGATCCGCCCATCTCGGCCTCCCAAAGTGCTGGGATTACAGGCTTGAGCCACCGCGCCCGGCCTGTATTTAAAACTTCTAATCTACCATACACCATAGCTTAGCCTAGTCTCAGAACATTTACATTAGCCTACAGTTGGGCAAAATCATCTAACAAAAAGCATATTTTAAAGTGCTGAATGTCTCGTGTAATTTATTGAATACTAAAAGTGAAAAACAGAATGGTTGTATGGATACTGAAAGTAGGGTTTCTATGAATGTGTATCACTTTTGCACCGTGGTAAATTTAAAAAATCTTAAGTAGAACTACCGTAAGTTGTGAACTGTCTATATTTTGTTTAGGCTAAACCCTTTGAAAGAAGGCATATGAATTTTTATTCCATAAAAATAATTTGGGAAGATATACATGAAAGATATCCCAAATAAATAATCAGAAATGAACCTGAAGAATACGATCAATGACAGAAACATAAAAGCTCTTGGACAATAGAGTGTGGTGACTTCTCTGAAGAGTAAACTAACACTTCACAGCCAATTACTAAGATCCAAAAAGAATCATCTAAACTAAATGCTTGTATGACGCCGAGCTCCACTCTCAAAAGGCATAAAAACACTCTGGTAATCCACACTCTTCCAAGGCAACAACACAGTAGGGTAGCAGGACCCCAACTGGCATTCCTCAAAGGAAAAAAGGAAGGCGGGGTTATTCATGGTTAAGTAAGACTGTTAAATAAATTCTTTTCTGCAGTACTTGTGAAAGCCTTTAAAATGGCAGTGTGCATTTTAAAAAATGTTTTTTAATATTTCCCAGATTTAAACACTGAACTCTAAGAAAATGAACATGGAAATGTTGAAAGGTAATAGGCTAAGATGTAACTTATCATCATGCAGTTCTGGGGGAAAAAAGTGTGCACACATTTGTGTATATTTATATATTAGATACATACACATAAAGAGATACTGTAAGTGGGGTAAAATGTTAACAGGTAAATCTGGGTCAAGAAATATGGGTTTTCTTTGTACTATAGTAATCTTTGCAACACTGTGTAAGTTTAAAAATCATATTCAAATAAAAAGTTTAAACAACTGAAAAAAACAAAAACATAAACAAAAGAAGTATCAGGTTCATTCTTTTCAAGGTAAAAAGTACTAAGTAAAAATAGTAAGTTATAAGCTATCTTCTCATTTTTCATGGTTACATGATTACTGTTTCATGGATACTCTAAACAGTCAACCACAAATAGCCATGATGGAGCTGTCACAGGAAAGCGGCCTAGTTCAAGACTAGGAATTTGTCAGCCTGGTCAACAAAGCGAGACCCTGTCTCTACAAAACAAAACAAAACAAAAAATGGGCATAGTGGTGGTGCACATCTATAGTCCCTAGTCCCAGCTACTCAGGAGGCTGAGGCAGGAAGATTTCTTGGGCCCAAGAGTTCAAGGCTACAGTGACCAATGATCATGTCACTGCACTCCAGCCTGGGTGACAGAGCAAAAACTCATCTTAAAGAAAAAAAAGGCCGGGTACGGTGGCTCAAGCCTGTAATCTCAGCACTTTGGGAGCCCAAGGCAGGCAGATCACGAGGTCAGGAGTTTGAGACCAGCCTAGCCAACATGGGGGAAACCCGTCTCTACTAAAAATACAAAAATTAGCTAGGCGTGGTGGCGCATGCCTGTAATTCCAGCTACTCGGGAAGCTGAGGAAGAAGAATGGCTTGAGCCGGGCGCGGTGGCTCACGCCTGTAATCCCAGCACTTTGGGAGGCCGAGGCGGGTGGATCACAAGGTCAGGAGATCGAGACCATCCTGGCTAACACGGTGAAACCCCGTCTCTACTAAAAAATACAAAAAATTAGTCGGGCGTGGTGGCGGGCGCCTGTAGTCCCAGCTACTCGGGAGGCTGAGGCAGGAGAATGGCGGGAACCCGGGCGGCGGAGCTTGCAGTGAGCTGAGATCCGGCCACTGCACTCCAGCCTGGACGACAGAGCGAGACTCCGTCTCAAACAAACAAACAAACAAACAAAAAAAAAAAAAAAAAAAAAGAATTGCTTGAACCTGGGAGGCGGAGGTTGCAGTGAGCTGAGATTGTGCCACCGCACTCCAGCCTAGAAAACAGAGCAAGACTCCATCTCGAAAAAAATTATCTATCTATCTATCTATCTATCTATCTATCTATCTATCTGTCTATCTATCTATCTATCTGACTTTGTTTGTGAGGCAGTCCAATTAGATTAGGAACATCAATCTAAATGGACTTACTTATAGAACAGTATAATGATAAACAAGGTAGGAACACAGGATGATACAGGATAGACATTTTATAGTTTAAGAAAACTTTTGTTTTGCCAAAAAATAATGCTTTTATATAAACAAATAAGCCTACATTAATCTTGAATAGTCTGTACATGAGAATTTTGACAATATAATTATGCAACTGCTAGGGTATGAGATGTCCGAATCACTGCACATTCTGATCAACTGGTCCCTTGTATAAGCTACACTCCTTAACTCTGAATTGTAAATGGAATCCATGAAAATAATCTAGATAATGTAGATTTTATTAAAAAGCAGATTAAACAGGGTTCCCTCTTAGTGACTTAATTCTTATATAATTAAACAGGGAAAAAAAAATCTTTACTTATATAATTTCCTCCATTCCAGGTTTATATTTTAGTCATGGAATGACACTTACCACCCTCACCTGGTTTGAGATCCAGGGCAGGTAGAGACTCTGAATGTAGAAAATATAAAGTAGGACTAACAGTAAATAACACATAATTGTCATGGCGTTCGTCTAGGATGATGAGTACCAAATCTCCCACCTGAAAACTGAATAAAGAAATGCAATTTTATTGACTTAGAGTTACTTCAATCTCCCTATTCTGAAAACTTAATTATATATGCTTCAATGCTCAACTACATATTAAGATATTAACACAAATATTAAATTTCACTTTTACATGATATTCTTTTTGTATTCTGCCCAGGTCCTAATGAGACTGCTGGTCATGCACAGATATTCAAAGGATGATGTCAGGGGCTGTCAAAGACCAAACATTTCTTTAATCAAGTTTCCATTATCTAACGTTAAGAAACTGGATGAAAAGCAGAAAAAGCACCCGTTATAGTTTATCCAGTCACAGGAAGATTTTTTCTACCAATCTTTCATTTCACACCAAAAATTCAGAGAGACATCTCATATACAGTCACAGTGTCAAAGAAAAATTAGATCTTGTCTTCAAGCGCCGTGGCCGTGCTCTTCAATTTACAAGAAAAAGCAATTGAGCTAGGTCCGTAAGTGCTTAATTAGGTCTAAACAAGTCAACAGATATACTATTTTGGGGTATAAGCCCGAAAGAAGAAGACAGGGAAAGAGAGAAGTGGGTACAACCAATTACATGCTTAAGTGGTGTTTGTCTCTTTACAGCCTTTTTAGAACTGTTGTTCAAAACATCAAAAGACCTTGAAAATCAATCTCATATTTTTCAGCTGTCAAGATCATTTAAGTTGGTAGATCCTATACCTAATAAATCATCAAAATCAGCTGGAGAAACTTTTAATGTCTTTTATTTATTAAGTTACCCTACAAATACTTATTGACTACCTAACAACCATGTGGCAGGTACTGTTTTGGCTAAACACCAAAAGCTAATAACTTAAAATGGGGAGTTGGGAGATGAGGCCTCTATGAGGCAGTATCTTTGGAGTTCCTCCCACTCTCTAGTCTCTGAAAGACCATTAATGAACTGCCCATTGACATGACATACAGCTGGTAAAGACA
The DNA here is from genome assembly GCF_049350105.2 of Macaca mulatta. Classification (NCBI taxonomy): domain Eukaryota; kingdom Metazoa; phylum Chordata; class Mammalia; order Primates; family Cercopithecidae; genus Macaca; species Macaca mulatta. The sequence continues at coordinate 63,241,590 of NC_133413.1, forward strand.
GATGCCACCAAGCCCTTTCAAATCACTGAGAGAAGATGAAATTTTTAATAAGACATGAAAAGTCAGAATCACAGATATCTGACAACCAAAAATGTGGTCAACAAATTTAGAAATTTAGAAACAAAATACAAGAAGTTAAATAAAGGGTCTTAACTTTCACAACCTTCCTGTCAGGAATAACTCACTATTCATGAGTTGCTAACAATGCTTTTATTATTCCAGAGCTCCACCTTAAATAACCAAAGCTAAAGAAAAATTGTAACTATGGGGTAAAACAGTTCAGGAAAATTATTTAACGATTCAACTGATAAATTCTGTAAACCAAAAATCAAATTTGAAGCCCCCCAAACCAACCATCTGAATGAACTTCCTCCTCTAGGCCAGTGCCCATAATATATAATTTAACCTGAAAGACTGGTTCAGGCCATGACAAGAGGCAGGGGTTGGACTTGCCTCATCATGTCCTCTTCCCTTTTAGAATTCAGGAAAAGTCAACAAGAATTTAACATTAAAACAGAGGTTAAGCGTGATAAGAAACATTTCAAACTATTATCTGTCAAGCCTGCTACCTGGAGGCTTCATCTGCATGATAAAACTTTGGTCTCCACAACTTCTTATCTTAACCTAGACATTCCTTTCTACTGACAACTCTTTCAACTAACTGCCAATCAGAAAACTTTTAAATCTACCTGTATCTTGGAAGCTACCCTCCCACCTTTCACTTGTCCCACTTTGTGGACCAAACCAATTTGTATCTTCAATGTCTCATGTTTCCCTAAAATGTATGAAATCAAGCTTCCCCCTCACTACCATCCCTACCACCTTGGGCACATGTTCTCAGGGGCTCCTGAGGGCTGTGTCACAGGCCATGGTCACTCATATTTGACTCAGAATAAATCTCTTCAAATATTTTAGAGTCTGACTCTTTTCATTGACAATTTCAGTTTATTATGAATTTGTAGAATATTAATAAAAGGAAATCTAAAAGCTAAAAATAGGGAAACATTGCAACTTAAAAATAAATCAAAACTCTCCAATATAGATTAACAAGACTAAGGAGATAAATGAGATGTAAAAGAGGTAGCACATGCTGAAAAGCTAACTGCAGGAAAAGGCTTCAAGGATATGTATGTGAATCATAATGCTATAATAGGAAAGTTTTGGCAATCTAAACGTTTCCAGAATAACAATTTAGAAAAATCCTGCTTTCCAATAAAAAACTTTTACTACTACTGAGTGCAAAACAGCTCAATGAACCTGGACCTGAATTACTCTCACTGAAATATATTTTCATTAACAATTCGGTGAATGTTTTTCACAGAAAAATACCCACAAAACTAAAGTACTTACTCTCTAATAGCTATCTTTTCAGAATGCCTTGAAGATACTGAAGACATGCTCTGAGACATCTAAAAAAAAAAAAACAAAAAACAAGTTTATGAACTTACACAATTTGAGTACCACATGTATTCTTATCGCAAAAATTTCACCCACTGTTACATACATTCAAGTCTGTGTCCAGCTTTAAAGAGCCCAAACTAATAACTTTTTTTTTTTTTTTTTTTTTTTTTTGAGACGGAGTCTCGCTGTGTCTCCCAGGCTGGAGTGCAGTGGCGTGATCTCGGCTCACTGCAAGCTCCGCCTCCCGGGTTCACGCCATTCTCCCGCCTCAGCCTCCCAAGTAGCTGAGACTACAGGCGCCCACCACCACGCCCGGCTAGTTTTTTGTATTTTTAGTAGAGACGGGGTTTCACCATGTTAGCCAGGATAGTCTCGATCTCCTGACCTCGTGATCCACCCGCCTCGGCCTCCCAAAGTGCTGGGATTACAGGCTTGAGCCACCGCGCCCGGCCATAACAGTTCTTATGTTCATTAATAATTCCTTTACTTCAACAATTAGCAAATTTGGTTAGATTAAAAACTGATTTTAGAATCACATTTTATTTACATTACATATTTAATCTTAAAAATAAAACAGAGAAAAGGACAAGTTTTTCAAGAAGGCTTTGAAAATTCTAATGCATTAGTTTCAAAATCTTTCCTTTTGGAAAAATAAAAATGTTGGAAACAAGTGCTCAGCACAGCCAAAAGAAACAAACACTTGAAAAATTTATCAGCAAAGCAACTTTACTTCTGCAGAAGGGTGCTGCTCGCAGCCGTCAAGGTTGCAAGAGAACACCAAACAAAGGAAGGAAGGGGTTTTTATCTCTAATGCAGTTTGTTTCTGTGTCCTATTGCCTAGGGTTGGACCACACAAACTAAGCTGATCCCAGTTGGCTTAGACCTAAACTTTTTACAAACAGGATTTGTTGAGAAAAGGAGAAGGCAGCGGGGAGAAGTGGATGGGGTTGATTTACAATCTTACAACTTATGAACAGGAAGTTGAGTCTTTGAAGAGGAACTTAGTTGTCCCAACATACAAAAACAAACAAACAAAAAAACCCAAAAATATTTAAAATCTCAAGCCTGGGCAAAATGGTGAAACCCTGTCTCTACCAAAAATACAAAAAATTAGCTGGGCGTAATGGCAGGTGCCCATGGTCGCAGCTATTCGGAAGTCTGAGGTGGGAAGATCACCCGAGCCTGGGAGGCAGAGGTTAGAGTTATAATGCAGCAAGCAAAGACCACCTGGTGACCATCAAACAGGCCATCTGGAGGCAAAACGCTATCTGAGGAATTTAGAAGTAATTAAACTTTCCTAGCATGTGGATACAGGTCTTTTTCAAAAATGTTGTAAGTAACTAGAATTTCTACACATCTCCGGAATGTATGCATGCCAAAACTCACTGAGCAACCCTTGCTGACACTGAGACACAAAAATGTCTACAAATGTAATCATTTATCATGACCCACATGGCCAATATTGGTCCAAACTACCCTTAAGATCCCACCTTAAGGTCCATATATGCTTGTAGGGAAAATTCACCACAGCGCTCAGTCCTCTCTTGCTGAGGCGCCCCACTACACTCTTCAGCAGCATTAGCTCTAATAAAACTTTCCTTTTTCAAACCTATACTGTTGTCGGTAAACTCTTCTTACCAACCCAGAGTCAACCATTTTGCAATGCCAGCGCTCTGACACCTTGCCTAGCAAACAATACTACTCTGTTTAAACTGGGGTAGGAGCATAAAGTTCTGAAGGCTGAGAACAAACCTCTTTTCTCATCTTCAATGCAACTTCTGAGATGTCTCAGTTTAAAAAAACTTGTGAACAATCACGAAACAAAGATGTGATAGCCACCCATTTCCTCTATTGATGATGAGCACAATGAAATGGTAACTGATAAGCTACCTGATAACCTATAGCCATACAGCTTATCAGGTATATGGTAGCTGATAAGCTATAGCCATAGCTCAGTTGGGACTGTTCTGCTCTTCAAAGAACCTTCAATCCATTTATCCACACCATCTCATAAGACCTGGAGCATGGAAACCAAGGTCTTTGAAGCTTGAAAGGGTGGTAAAAACATCTATTTTTCCCAAGCAAAGCGAGCACAATGCATGGTTGCACAAACCAAGGACAGATAAGGATTTTTTTGTTTATTAAGTCAAATTTTGATGCTCTGAATTTCCTCCATTTCCCTCTGAACACTATCTGGTAAAATGCAGGGCTCTCAATAGGTGTTTTAAAAAAGAGAAATAAAACAATAAATAATTAACTAGGAAGGCCTAAAATTGCATAGCAACTTCCTAAAATTATCCAGACAAATGGTCTATATCCTGCCAGTGAAGACTGACCATCATTTTTAAGACTATAATTCAACTTTAATTTTTTAAAAGCTTAAGTTTTTTGTGTATTATAAATGAAGACAATGGAAGAAAAAATTTGTGAATATAGCTGTAAGTCTATGTGAAAGTGTGATTTACATTTGGACACCTTTCTGAATGTGACTGTAACGCTCTCTGGGTCTGAAAGACAATTTATTCTGTGAAAAGAAAACAAATCTTGGGAACCAAAAATCACTAAGGAAAAGGGGAGGCCAAGCTGGGAACTACATCAGGCAAACCTGCCTCCCATTTTATTCCTAAAATAACATAGCTACAAAGACCTCACAATTTGCCCACAAGAAAATTTCTTGTGGACAAAGAACAGACAGAACTTGAAGTCACCCCTCTGTTCTTCTGCTCACGTGAAACAAATGCATATCTGATCGTTTCCTCGGCCCTACTGTTTCACTAAGTCAGACTAAAGCATAAGTGACAATTCCTCTACTCTCCTCTGACATGTAAATTGTGTATTCAGTGAAAGGCTAATCACAGTTTCAAAATAATGCAACCATTTGTCTCTTATCTACCTATGACCTGTAAGCCCTCTCCCCAGCTTTGAGTTGTCCCACCTTTCCAGACAGAACATCTTACAAATACTGGTTGATATCTCATGTCTCCCTAAAATGTATAAAACCAAGCTGTGATGTGTCCTGACCAACCTGGGCACAACAAGGTATTTTTATTTTTTAAACAAACTAAATTCTAAAACGTATTTCAAAACTTTTCAAAAGTACTGAACAGAAGCCTTAAACTGTTCCTACTACCTTGTAAACTGTAATTATCAGAATTTGAAAAAATAAAGTTATTGCTTTATTAAAACACATAATTTGCTATAAAATGGACTGTTCAAATAACTGGTTACATTCACAAGTTAAAGCCAAGGCAATTTGGCTGGGTGCAGCAAAATTCCAGGCAATTCCAATTTGCCTGGAATCCCAGCACTTGGGGAGGCTGAGGCAGGCAGATCACTTAAGCTCAGTAGTTCGAGCCCAGCCTGGACAAGATGGTGAAACCCCATCTCTAAAAAAAAAAAAAACAAAACCTAAAACCAAACCAAAACAACAATTAGCCAGGTGCGGTGGCACTCGCCTATACTCCCAGCTACTTGCTGAGCTAAGGCAGGAGGATTGCTTGAGCCAAAGAGGTTGAGGCTGCAGTGAGCCAAGACTGCACCACCACACTTCAGCCTGGGCAACAGAAAGAGACCTTGTCTCGATTTTTTTTTTATTAAAAACAAAACAAAACAAAACAATAAAAACCAGGGCAATTTACAGTACCATATGGGATCTCTTGCCTTTCAGGCACTTTCACCTAAAAATAAGACTCATGAAAAGGGCTGGGTGCAGAGGCTCACAGCTGTAAATAGCAGCACTTTGGGAGTCCAAGGTGGGCAGATCACTTGAGGCCAGGGGTTTGAGACCAGCCTGTCCAAAATGGAGAAATCCTGTCTCTACTAATTATGCAAAAATTAGCCGGGTGAGATGGTGCACACTTGTAATCCCAGCTATTTGAGAGACTAATGCACAAAAATCGCTTGAACCCGGCAGGTGGAGGTTGCAGTGAGTCGAGATTGCACCCACTCCAGCCTAAGCTACAGAGCAAGACTCTGTCTTAAAAAAAAAAAAAAATTCATGAAAAGATATAATGTATTAAAATTATGCACACTTGTGAGTAAATATATTAATCTTCAAAAGGCTTATGAAGCATAGCTCAAAACTGATTTTGATGATTCTTTCAAAAATAATCTTAGGTGCTTCAACTGATCAGATCTAAAGTCGTAAATTCGCCAAGACATTATTTAATTTCACATTAAGAAAAAAGTCCGAATCTAGAGTCAGGAGATAACTCTGGCCTGACGCCAGCATTCTGAAAATCAATAGGATTCAATGACCAACGTGGACCAACAAACCTACTATAGATAAGTCAATCAAAGCATACATTCTCTGATGGAATATAATGCAAATCATTTAAAATGTTAAGACCAATTTACCAAGAAGAAAAATCTTACCAGTCTTTGATTTAACCGTTTATTTTCTTCTTCTTTCAATTGCAATGTCTGCAGGTAGAAAAAAAAAGAGAGACCTGTGGTTTATCCTTGTACCTACTCAAATAAATCTAAACAGTGATTGTCAAAAAGTTTTCATCCGACAAAAATGTTTGGTTCGGGCATGAAAAGTTCATGGGGATATTATTTTCGATGAATCCTTTCCAACTGTTTTCATTATCTACTGGCTTAAATGAGAACCAGAGCAATTTTAGATACATTTACCAAGGACTGTCAAACATTAATACGCATTAGAAACACCTGTGAAATACATAAATATGTAGTAAAATCTGAGATCTATCCCCAGAGACTTTGTTAACTAAGTCATGCCTAAGAGAATATATCTGGCATCTGTAACATAACATCTCAGGTTAAGCTGACGTAGGAAATCACATAACCCTTTAATAATAGAAAACATGCTATATTCAAATGAAGTTGTACAATTCTGAATTTGGATTTTTATCAATTACACTTGTAAAGAAAAAAAGGCATTGTTGAAAATCTATACACCTAAAGAATGAAAAGTAATCTATGAGCAATGATCTGCCAAATGTGTACCAATTTGATCTTATAGTACCCTTAATAAAGGAAACCATTTATTATCAGTTTTTCCTTGTCCATTCCAATTCTTTATTTAAAACATAACTCCCTTCATTACTTATTTTTGTTTTTGCCCATTTCTAAAAAGTATTTAATACTTTGTTTTTGAAACAGATGTTTAAAATGGCTATTTATGTTATTTTGCTGAATTCTGAACTATTAGATAAAACTATTACTTTACACACGGATTTAATAAAAACTACCAACTTTTTCCTCTCATACAGACTTAATTCATTGGGAAATTACAACAAATGGGAGGGTTGAAATACCACCAACTGCTTAGCTAGTAGTTTCTTTAACTGTATCCGAAAGTGAACATATTAAACATGGTACTTCAAGAAGATAATTTACTTACTCGTTCTAACAGCATTATCCGCTGTTTTTCTTCAGACAACATATGAATATTTTCTCTAAAAGTGAGAGAATAATTGAGTTTCGGTTTGAAATTCTAAACTTTACATTCTTCAAGATTTTAGAAATTAAAATATTAATACAGATCACTTTAATAATTTAAGGGTTTTCATAAATTTTCAAAAGCAGCTTATTTCAGTTAGCATGTAATTTCAATGTTGTATATTCTCTGTAGCAGACCTAGATCTACAAACCTTTTGAAATAATAAGTAAAACTTTGTGTATGCATTTATCTAGAGATGTCTTTAAATTTCTTATTTTTCCCAGGTATTAAGAACCACTCTTCTTCCTACTTGTGACTGAATCCATGTTACTGATAAAGTCGTAGTTCTTGAGTGGCTAAAGACTTCAGTAGATTTACTAAGTGGATGCTATGCACTCACTAGTTACTATCCCAGGTGTGAATTTGCCCATTACACTAAAACATCCAAAAACAAACTAGAAAAATTTTTAAAATGCTGTAACATTAGAAAAAACAATTATTTAGGTTTTAAAATTCATCTACAGGTATAATCCCCCAATTATATTTTAAGCAACTTGATGCAAGGCAGGTATTCTGTCTTCTTCAACATGCTAATTATTTAGGAAGAGGTTTTGCCTAATATAAAGATCATAAAGATTGAGTTCTGTAGGAGTTTTATAATTTTAGCTTTTACACTTAAGTCTATGATCTATTTAAGTTAACTTGTACATATGGTGAGGAAAGGGTCCAACTTCATCCTTTTGCATCAGGATATCAAGCTATGCTATCCCTGCACCATTTGCTGAAAAAGCGATTTCCTTCATGTAACTGCCTCAGCACCCTTAATCATAATGCAAGGGTTCAACTGACCATGAATACAAGGGCTTATTTTGGACTCTCAATTCTATTCCACTGATATATGTCAGGCTAGCACTACAGTGTCTTATTACCCTCGCTTACAAATTTTAAAATTAGTCAAATAGTGTGAGACTTTGTTATTTTTCAAGATTGCTTTGGCTATTTTGGGACTCTTGCAATTCCGCATAAATTTTAGGATCAGCTTGCCCTTTTCTGCAACAAACACAGTTCAGATTACGGTAACAATTGTGATGAATTTGCAGATCAATTTGGGACAGGCTATCATCTCAAGGAGATTAAGTCTTCCAGTCAGTAAACACAGGATGCCCTTCTGTCTTAACTTTTTTCCACAATGTTTTGTAATTTGTACAAGTCTTGAACTTCTTTTGTTAAATTTATTCCTAAGTATTTTTACCTTTTTGATGCCATCAGAAAAGAAACTGTCTTTTAAATCTCATTTTTGGATGATTCATTGCTAGTAGAAAGAATGATAATTTTTTTTTAAGAGACAGGGTCTTGTTTTGTCGTCCCTGTTCACAAACTCCTAGGCCCAAGCGATCCTGCTGCCTCAGCCTCCTGAGTAGCTGGGACTACAGGTATGCACCACCACAGCTAGCGCCAGTTTGTTTTTGCACACTGAACCTGTATCCTCCAACATTACTGAACTAGTTTATTAATTACAGTATTTTTTTAGAGGAGTCCTTAGGATTTTCTAAATAAAAGATAAGGCTATGTATGCAAATAGAGTGTTTTATTTCTTGCTTACCAATCTAGATGCTTTTTTTTTTTTTTTTTTTTTGAGACAGAGTCTTGTTCTGTTGCCCAGGATGGAGCGCAGGGGCACAATCTGCAACCTCTGCCCCCCAGGTTCAATCAATTCTCCCGTTTCAGCCTCCCAAGGAGCTGGGATTACAGGTGCCCACCACCATGCCCAGCTAATTTTTCTATTTTTAGTAGAGACCAGGTTTCACCATGTTGGCCAGGCTGATCTTGAACTCCTGAGCTCAGGTGATCTGCCTATCTCAGCCTCCCAAAGTGCTGGGATTACAGGCATGAGCCACTGCATCTGGCCAATGCCTTTAATTTCTTTTTCTTGCCTAAGTGCCCTTGATAGAACTTCAAAGTACAATGTTGAGCAGCAGTGGCAAGAGCAGGCCATCTTCATCTTGATTTTAGGGGAAAAGCATCTTACATTATTGAGTATGATGTTAATTGTGGGTTCTCACAGATGCCTTTTAATAGGTTGAGGAAGTCAATTCCTAGTTTGTTGAGTGTTTTTATGATGAAAGGCTGTTGGGTTTTGTCAAAAGCTTTTTCTTCATCTATTGAGATAATCATGTTTTCTTCTGTCCATTCATTCTACTGATACAGTGTATGACATAAATTGACTTTTAGATGTTAAACCAACCTTGCATTTCTGAAACAAAGCCAATTGGAATTTGTTTTGTATTCTGCCAGATGGGATCTATTAGTATTTTGCTGATAATATTTGTGTCAATAGTTACAGAAGATGTGTTTTCTTCTTTTTGATGTATTTGTCTGATTTGGTATTAGTATATAATACTGGCCTCACAGGCTTATATGAAGATGCAAATGACTGCTTTCCTCTGAGTGGGCAGGGGTGAGGTACAAAGGACCCCGCACCTACTGGTTTCTTACTGTGTACCAGACCTTCTCAAAGGTGCTCATTAAATTTAATGCCTGTCCGGGCGCAGTGGCTCAGGCCTGTAATCCCAGCACTCTGGGAGGCTGAGGCAGGTGGATGACCTGAGGTCAGGAGTTCGAGACCAGCCTGTCCAACATAGTGAAACCCCATCTCTACTAAAAATACAAAAATTAGCCAGGCATGGTGGCAGATGCCTGTAATCCCAGCTATCTACTCGGGATGCTGAGGCAGGAGAATCGCTTGAACCTGGGAGGTGGAGGTTGCAGTGAGCCGAGACTGTGCCATTGCACTCCACCTGGGGGAAAAGAGTGAGACTTTGTCTCAAAAAAAAAAAAAAAAAAAAAAAAAAAAAAATTAATGCCCAAAGCAACTATCTTGATGGAAAAATAAGGGAAGATGACTTGCTTAAGTTCCCAAGCAGGTGCCAGACTCAGAATTTGAACCTGGATCTGTTTGAACGAAGGGACCATGGTGATTCTATGATATCTTTTGGTAATCACTTGTTCGAATTACTTTATCTCACATGGGGGTGTAGTGTTCACTGACCCACTGGGCATAATTCTTTGTGTGGCATAATGATCTGGACTTTCTGCCCTTGGAATCTCAGTTCCCATATCTGAAATCCCAGAGGTGCAACTAGAAATGCAAACTCTACTTGCAAGGTCCTTTGGAGAGGAGCCCTTTCTCCTCCCAGTTCTGTGTCCCACAGATATAATTGTAAGCACAATTTTAGTGGTCTTTCACTATATTCAACAGAGAACTGTTAAGAAAGTTCTAAATTCCAGTAAGCTCTGCCAGGATTTCAATGTAATTCAGTAAACATTTGCTATATATGAATAAATAATAATAATAAAAAAACCATTCCCTGCCTTTCCTCACCAAAATGAATATATTCATTACTACAATAACCCCTTTATAGGTAATGGACCACAAAATGTCAACATTCCTTGTAAGTAAGAATGGCTCAACACTACTGCCATGATCCTTACCTTGGCAGTATAGGATAATTCTGGTGCACATACTATGTACAGTATGAGAGTTCCCCAAAATAATTCATTCGGTAATGTTTTCTTACATTTACAGTTTAAAGAATTAAAATAGCACAACTTTCAGATATACGGGCTGTGGACAACCAGTAATGCTAAAAATATTTCCTCTCTTCAGAGCTTTATAACTTATGGAATTGCACTACTGCTTTAAAAGCCTTAAATAACAGTTGAAAATAGCCATACTTACTGTACAGACATCATGCTTGTCTCCATTGCTGAATCCACTCTTCCTTCATCTGCTGTTTCCACGGCGGATCTATCTGATTCACCTGGGAGTTCAGGTGCACAAGCTCCATAAAGTTCTGGGGCTGTAGCTACATATGGTGAAGGAACAAAACTGCTACTACGCAACTTACTGACTTCTTCTTCAAGCTTTTTCTTTTCCTCAAGCAAACGAGCTCGATCTTCAGAAAGTGACTCTATCAAATCTGAAAGACCCCCAAATTGAAAAAAAGTATTACGTAATGAAAAAAACCATTTTGCACGAATGCATCTTTTTCACTTTGAAAAATTTAAAAAATAGTACAAAACAGTACAAACCTTTATCCCGTTCTTGTTGCTGCATTGTACTTTTCAACTTATCACTAAGATCGTTTATTATGTTTTCTTTTCTCATTTTCTCTCTTGTTAAAACAGTGTTAAAATTGGTCTGGAACAAGATAATAATAATTATTTAAATTTATCTACATGTACTTAGCAGCTAGGACTTAGAAAATAAACTTGCAAATATTCTTTTCTGTGGCACATTTGTACATGGAGATGATAGGGTGTGATTTGTGAAATGTTTTTAAAATGAAAATGCAACATACTGTGGGCAAAGGTTCTACTTTCTTGGTTCCAATTTAAGTCTCTTGAAAGCAAATCCTATTTTCTTATTATTGTCCATGTATTTACTGTCAGAGATTTTGAAATTTTGAAGAATTAGAAGAATCAATAATTTAGAGTGCTGTTAGACACTTTTTTCCTGGAGTAATCATCCTGCCTCTGAAACCTTCCTTTTGTCTTGAGCATTTGATCACCATCCTAACAATTTTGGATATGACTCTATCTTCCTTATTTCTCTTATTTGGATATCTGCCATGGTCACTGGAATGCTGATTTATATTGGCTAGACTTGTTACTCCCCCACTTTTATAAACTCTACTATGAAGCTCACATACCCAACTGCCTGCATGGATCTCATGAGACAATCTGGCAATTTTAACTGCACAGTTCTTTAATAAAGATGACTGAATTTGTTTAAAAATTTTGCTTAGGCCGGACTTGGTGGCTCATGCCTGTAATCTCAGCACTTTGGGAGACCGAGGTGGGAGGACTGCTTGAGCCCAGGAGTTTGAGACCAGCCTGAGCAACAAAGCAAGATTGAGACTCTACAAAAAATTTAAAAATTATCCGGGCGTGGTGGCACATGCTAGTAGTCCCAGCTATTGGGGAGACCAAGGTGGGAGGACTGTTTGAGCCCAGGAGTTCCAGGTTACAGTGAGCCATGATTGCATGACTGAATTCCAGCCTGAATGACAGAGTGAGACCCTGTCTCTTAAGAGGCAAAAAAAAAAAAAAAAAAAAAAAAAAAAAATTTACTTACAAGATTTCTGAGCTTCTTGAAATGTAAAAGCAATGGATGAATGATGAAATGATCTAAATTGACTCTTCTCATCTGCCCAGTATTTCTAATTCCAAAATTTTAAGAGCTCTATGGTCCTTGGATCAATGAATAATGCTAACAATGCTGGCAATAGGGAGATTTAGGAAAAGTAACACAGTATTTTTAATAAAACTTTAATAAATTCATTAAATATTGAATTAAATACAATTTCTAGCCACAAAGCATACAGGAAGATCTCTCAAAAAGAAACACTTACGATATGGCTTTGTATTAAGCCATCTCTATGTATTTTATTTATATATAGAAAATAAACACTTATATAATATAAACCATTATGTTTATTTTCAAGATCTTTGCCATTTCTGTAATTTGAATTTTTAGGAAGATTATCACAACTTGTAATTGGCATATGAAAAAAGGGGGCTAGTTAAGAACCAATTAGTTCCAACTCAGAAATCACCTATACACAGTTAGGTACAAATCACCTTAAATAAATATAACTTAACATACACATCATGGAAAACTGGAAGGTACCTTAGAAGTCATTTCTCCCGCTCTTATTTTACAAATATTAAAAGAGGCATTAAAACATGAAGAACTAAGTTAGATAGCTGTCAATACTATACTTTTGGTTTCAGTTAATTCACTCTTAATTTTAGAAATTGTACACGTGTTTATAAAAGAACACACAGAGAGACAACGCAACACAGACAGATGAATATGCAGAATAAATCAGAGAGAAGAATCTATAAATCTAGATTCTTAAAGAGAGAGGTTACTAATGACCTTTTTATTGCTAATTCTTACTTAAAACTTGGCTATTTCTCCTCCCTGAACACTTAACTTTCCTTGGCTTCCCTTAAGCCACACACTTTTTTTTTTGGTTGCGCTTTCTCATTCCCTTTTCCCAGGCTCTTCTTTCTTTCCCTAGGCCTTAAAAATCTAAAATTGTTATGAGGTTTGAACTATATTTTCTTCCCATTCTCTGATTTACATTTCTTCAAATTCTACAAAGACACTAATTAATCATAACATTTTAGGAAAAGGAAAAATACCACATAATATTAGGAAATACCACACATTTTAGGAAAAGGAAAAATACCACATAATATTACATGTGTACAACAACCATAATATGCAGTTTCAGAAATGTATCCCTCAAAATGTATCCCGCAAACTGCAATATTTTCTCTGGCCTGAATCCTACCACTAGCTACCAAATTGCTCTTCCAGCTGACTGCTTTGCAGTTCTCCAATCTTTCTCCACGTTCCAGTGGGTGATCTTCATTAAGTATCAATCTAATTATGCCATTGTATTTAGTTGCTGTCCAGTACTTTAGGTAAAGTACAAGCTCTCTAACAAGGCATCTGGTTTTTGATCTAGCCCCAACATACTTCACAAGCACTACCTCTTACTATAGACCAACAACAATAAGTACATTAACAAAATTCAACAATATTCCATCTTAATCTACTACCAGCCTATCAGAAGGATAAGAATTACAGAAAGTGTAGGATATTTATGTTGATCTGAATGTAATTTGGGATAACAAAGTTTAGAGAATTTGAAGCTTAGAGAAAAAATAAAAATCATTTTTCAAATTAAAAAAATCATTTCATAGAAAACTAATCTTAGTTCTAAAGAGGTTAAATGATCTATCCAAGATCACATAGGTAGTGAAGAAACCAGGAACAAAATTCACATTCCCTCACTTCTAATCGAAGACTGTCTCATTTTGAAGCACCTGGTATTGTCATGTGACATATTAACATGAAAAATATTATTTTCCGGATGAGTAAAAAAACTAAAAAATAAAACATTCTTAAAAATACATGCTTTTGTCATGAGGAAATTTATTAACAGGATCAATGTAAGGAAAATCACATCTAAGATATAAGAAACCCTCAGCTACATAAAGAAATTATATTTGTTAGTTTACGTCTACCTTCTTTAGTTCTCAAATAAATGAAATGGGAAAAGAGATACAGACCTGTTGTTCTGCAATCAAAGATGTTCGAACATTTTGCATTTCTTCATTCTTTCTTTTTTCTTGCTCTTCAAGTTGTTCTAGAAACTTAGCTTTTTCTTCCTGAAGCTTTTCTTGAAGTTCAGCAACTAAGCTTGAAGAATCTTCTCTGGTAGAGTCAATGGCAGGACTTATAAATTAAATATAGCATTAAATTAAAAAAAAAACTACAGACACACAAATATACCAAATATCATATTTATGACATTTATCTTCCTCAAGCCTAATAATGTAGCATGAAAGATATCTGTGTGAACACTCTCTTTGAATCTAAAAAGTAAAGGGAAATACGTAAAAGTTTAATACAGATTAGATGCTGACACTAACAAGGTTTACTGATTTTTATCAGTATATCAGATACATTCAAGATAATTTGCTTGTATCAACATACATAAAAATCAAGAGGCTGCTCTGCCCATGGAGTAGCCATTCTTTTATTCTTTGGTCAAGCTCTGTGGCTCACACCTGCAATTCTAGCACTTTGGGAGGCCCAGGTGGGAGGATCCACTTGAGCTCAAGAGTTTGAGATCAGCCTGGGCAGCAAAGTGAAACCCCAGCTCTAAAAAAAAAAAAAGGAAAAAAAAAAAAATCAAGAGCCAAGCACAGTGGTGCATGCTGAGGTAGGAGAACTGCTTGAGCACAGACGTTCAAATCCTGCCTGGGCAACATAAGGAAAAAGTATTTTTTGGTAAGGGACTATACACATAGGAAATAGGTAAACTCAACTTCAAATGTCAGTTTTGCTATTCCTATACATGAAATTTACACAATGACTTAGGAAAAAAGAAACATCTAAAGATTGCGTATGTTGAAATGCTTTCATTTCCATAAAACAGGCTTTGATTTATTTTGGTATCAAGTAGGCAACACAAAGCTAAAACTGAAAAGTGTTTACACAAACAAATCTACATATTCCTGAACTCATACTCATTTCCTGAAGACTTGCTAACCTCTCAGGTGTTGCTGACAAAGTGCTAGAGATGAGAATAGGACAATGTAAGAAGAAATGAACAAACACTGGTTAGTGATTATTTTAACTTATAATTAATAACTCAATAACTTCTAATTATAACTTCTAAGTATTAATCTTATCTACTTTCAACTTAATAATCCTTAGCATTAAAAAAAGGTTTCTTCAAGAAGATGAAAAATGCTTAGTATTAAAATATGCTGCTAAGCCTCAAGAAGTTGCTGTTATTAAAAAACTACTTAACAGGTCAATTTTTAGGCTTAAATGTCCCTCTATTTGTTTTTAAATGATATGTTAATGTTTTTGAAATCAGGGTGTGTTCTGCAATTAATATGGGCATGTATTTAAAATGTTCACTCTACACGTATCTTATGTAATTTCCTAATCTAATTATGATAGAAATACACTATTTATACCAACAATCATACAAAAAAATTATTGGAATCTTTTTATTCATGCTTCCAAATTTACTGATAAAAATCTAGTAACTTAAACTTGCTGCTCAGATAACCTTTCCCCCAAAGAGATGGCTTTAAACAGCCAAACACAGAATATGCAGTTTGAAACAGTATCTCTATCAAAGTCTGAGACTCCTTATTTAGTTCCCAGAAAGGCTGGAATAGGAATCCCCTATTTCATAATATAATTAATTAAAGGACAGGATATATATTCCATAATATAATTAAGACGAAGGATTTACTTTTAAAGGTTCTCCTTTGGGGCTGAAGAGGGGGATGTGCAAGTTTAAACTATTCCATGGCTGGAAAACTGACATACTACATAAATCAAAGTCTTACTAAGGAACAAAAAGGGACTCAGACTACTAACAATGAAGTGCTTGGGATAAAAATAGGTATAGGCAGGGTTTACAAATAATCCTGTTTGGCCAGTGTCTTCCTTGAAGAAATCTCCACAGTTCTAAGGTAAGCTGAAACTTTCAGGAGTAAAAAACAAGGCCGGGTTTTAAGGAGGAAATCAAGAGAGCACTGAAGTTGGAGAAGTGAAGGACAGATAGTGAACAGTAAAGGATATGAATTTCATTGCAAGTACCATATAAAGTCATTGAAAGTTTTGGTCTAGAGAATGATACGGTGTGAATCTAGGTTTTGAAAAGACTATTGTGAGAAAGGGTATTAGTAAGAAATGGGGCACAGTAAAGAAGCCTGAAGGAGAGCTTTCAACATGATAAAAGATCCTAGAATTGTATTAGAAAAAGTGTGGTTCAAATTGTGCAAGTGAGGGAGGGGAGGTCATGCACAGCCAGTACTTATAATTTCTAGGTGTCCTGCATCTTTGGATTGCCTGGGGTACTCCATTTCAGGGTCAGTGCTGTGCTGGGATAATACAGGGACAAGAGGACACAGTTCCAGGTACACAAACAGATATAGACACCACTGACACTCTGTAAACACTGTATCATCCCCAAAACCAGAATGAGAACACTAGGTGATTAGCATAGGGTATCTCATTTACTGACTCATAAAGTAAAAGCAAAAAATGGACAGGTTATGACATGAAAAATAACCATTATCCCGTACTGAAGACAGGTTTCTTATGGCTGTATTAATCCGGCCAAAAGTACATACTATGCTGTATTGTTTGAAGCTCCCATTAGAAAATGTTCCAAGTGACTATCTGCCACACAACTTCTATTGTACATTACCCTAGGATCTGAAATGGCCCTATGAGGGGAATTAACCCTAGCAATGAAAGGCTAACAGCTAAAATAGGTTTTGTGTTTTAACCAGCATCACTGCCTTTCTTTGGGGAGCAAGTTGTGTAGAGGGGAGGGAGGTCATGAAGAAAAGGTGTATCACAGTTTAGTTAGAAAAATATAGTAGTCCCCCTTTACCCACAGGGAATATGTTCCAAGACCCCCAGTGGATGCCTGAAACCGCAGATAGTAGCAAACCCTGTATTTTTTTTCCAATATATGCACTGTGGTCCTAACATTTGCAGTTTGAGGTGTGATGGCAAAAAGAGAATGAATTGTCTCCTTCTGCACAGTTTCACAGATAGATTGGGTCTTACTGTAGATCTTTGCAGTCTCAGCATTTAATTTTTTTTCTTACTAAATCAAGAACTTTCATCTTTTCACTTAAACGAAGCACTTCAAGGCTTCTTTTTGGCATACCCAAATTGTCAGCATCATTACTCTCGTGCTTTGGAGCCATTAAATAAAGGTTACTTGAACACAAGGACTGTGATACTGATAACCCAGATGGCTAACAAATGACTAATGTGTGGAGACTGCACAGTATGGATACACTGGACAAATCGTGCTTCTCAAAACGGTATCCAATTTAAAACTCAGGAATTGTTTATTTCATTTAATACTTTCGAACCATGCGGTAAGCGAAACCATGAAGAACGAAATCACATAAAATGAAACTAGAGAAGAGGGAATGACTGTATTTAATCTAACAACACTACAACAGAAACCTAAGGAATTCATCAATAAAGGTTGTCCACCTAAAAGAAACTTGCATAATCCTGTCTTTGCATATCTGAATACTTTAAAGAGGCTTGGACATTGAAACTCAAGGAAGCAGATACATTTGTTATCAGCTGGGAACTTTAGTATCATGGAAACTTGAAAAAAAGCATCTCTAAAGGTTGACAGTTTTTCCCACCATTAAAATGTCAGTTCTAGCAAAGGACTGTATTATATCCAAATATTTCTATCAACTAGAAAATTTACATTGAACATAAACTAGATTGTCTCGATGCTTGAACTCTTAACACTGACTAAATTAAAATGCGGCCTAGTAAACAGTTAGTTCACTGTTTTTTCAAAAAAAAAATATCTTCTATCGCTTGAACCCCGGAGGCAGAGGTGGCAGTGAGCCGAGATCGCGACACTGCACTCCAACCTGGGCGACAAGAGCGAGACTCCGTCTCAAAAAAATAATAAACGAATTAAAAATCTCTTCTTTTGAAATTAGAATTACAAAATTAAAATGCTCCCACCCATACTCACTCAGATCCATATCACTACTTCCTAGGAGCAGGGACATTAATCATGTAGTAGGTAGATTTCCCGACCCACAAAAACCACATACACACATGTTCTGCTCTCATTTCCTTGTACAAAGGTACAGGAGAAAGCTTTCTCCTACATTTTCAAAACTAATATAAACTATTAATAACTCCAAATTAAATAGAAGATATTCTGATCTTGCATTTCCTGAATCACAAGTAGACCAGACAGTATTTACATTTTGGCCATTTGTATTTCTTCTTTGATCTCGTCATATCTCTGTCCATTTTTCTAACAGATTGTGCGCCTTTTTCTTATTGATTTACTGTGGGAGCTCTTGACATTACAGACATAGCTAATTTGCGTATTCATATCTTACAAATGTTTCTCCTTCGCAGCTGGCCTCTCAATGCTGCTTCTGGCATATGTAGAACCTAGTGGTGAAAGGGAAATGTGCCGGACTGTGTCCTCACATAAGCATCATTCTTCTTCAAAGGTTTCCTCTGCATGACAGAGAAGCCAGGGATATTATCCAGAATTCCTTCCTCAGTAGGTTCTATGTTTGAGTTTGCCAGTGGAAGATACCCACACCTGACCTGGGATGCTGAAGTGAGAGACTCTGGAGGTGGTTGTAGCCAAACATGTGGGCAATGTGAGATTCATAAGAGATTTGCAAGTAAACCACCTGTTTGGGGGTCTTGGTAGACAACTGATGAAAGTCTTCGAAGAACTGTAGCAGTTTCCTAAGCCACCAACTTTGGTGGTTCAGATGATTTTCTATTATAGATCTCCTGGCCTTCACCAGATTACTATCCAGTCTCCCAACATTCGTGTAAACTCTAAATCTGATACTAATCCCTTTAATCCTGAAATATTTAAAAGTGGTTGTTTTATAAGCTCAATCCCAATACAAAAAACGATTCGAGGAAAAAAAAAAAATCCCATAAAACATGGAAATCTGAGATTAATTCTCTGATCTGAAAGCAGTAATGACCTCATTGCCAGTGCAAAATAGAACACTGGAAGACCAGGGCAGTACATGGCAGAACAGCAGACACTTGTAGTTGTTTGAAAACCAGTGACGACTAAGGAGGGCAAGGCTTTGGGACATGTCCCAGCTGTGCCTCCAAATCCCATCAAACCTCCCTTCCTGGAAGCAACAGCCTTTTCTACCTTGTCTGAGGAAATCAGTGTCCCTTCACTTGAGGTAGTCCTCTTCTCAATGAGATGACCCTTTTCAACAACATCTCCCACCATTACTTCCAGACCCGTTGCTACACTCAAACTGCCAGATCTCTGGAGATTTAAAAGTCTAACAAAGGAGGAATTGCAAAGCAATTACAGAATCTTTAATATATTTTGGCAGAAAAACGGAAAATAAGTATGGGAATGGATCTAATGAGAGTTACAAGAGGAGGGACAGACTTTGCTAAGTTGACTGCCTGGAAAGTAGACTTAAGAATAACCAACATTAAATGAAAATTAGATGGCAAAATGAGATACTCTAGACCAAGGGCAGGTAAATTCAATCCGCTGTTTTTTATAATTAAAGTCTTGTTGGAACATAGCCAAACTGTTCATTTATATTGTCTCACTGCTGTCTTGCTAAAATGGTACAGCTGGGTAGTTTGGATAGAGACCATTTGGCCCACAAAACCTAAAATATTTACTATCCGGGCCTCTATAGAAAGTTTGCCAATCATTTCTTCAGGCTCATGATTCCCAAAGAGTGATCCACAGAAGCCTTGGGTTAACCAAACACATTCAGAGAACGAGTGAAGTCAGAACTGTTTTCACAGTAACACTAAAGTGTTGTCGTTTTTCACCTTGTTAATATTGGCACCAATGATAAAACCACTGGCACCTGAACACACATTAAAGACATTAGCACCAAACTTTATTTGTAGTCATTTTATCTTTCACCACAAGTCACTCAAAGTGGGGAGGAAAAAGGGGAGGTTGTTTTTTCTTAGACTATTCTTGATATAGTAAAAATTACTAGTTCTAAAATATGTCAACAGTTGGAAGAGCTGCATTAACTCAGTGAACTGGTGTTTCCAAATGACCAACTCATGATGCCACAAAATCATGCATGAGTAAAAGATTCAAGTACAAGAGATGTACCAATAAATGTTAAGTTATGAGAAAATCCACTGATAGCTTCATATTCCACAATAAAAACTAATGTTCAGAAATTACCACTTGCTGATTTTGATTTAGTAACAAAGAATATCAACAATCATCTGAAAAGGCTATTTAAATATTCCTTTCTTTTTCCAATTACATTCAGCATAAGGTTGGATTTTTTTCCCATATACTTCAATCAAAACTTAAGAGATTTGCAAATATACAGAACAATGGTACTCTTCGAACTAATTTTCATTTCAGATAAGTTTTTATTAAGAAGTCTTTATGTATGGCCAGGCACGGTGGCTCATGCCTGTAATCCCGGCACTTTGGGAGGCCAAGGTGGGCGGATCACAAGGTCAGGAGATGCAGACCATCCTGGCTAACATGGTGAAACCCCGTCTCTACTAAAAATACAAAAAAAATTAGCTGGGCGTGGTGTCACCCACCTATAGTCCCAGCTACTCGGGAGGGAGGCTGAGGCAGGAGAATCACTTGAACCCAGGAGGTTGCAGTGAGCTGAGACTGCGCCACTGCACTCCAGCCTGGGCAACAGAGCGAGACTCTGTCTCCAAAAAAAAAAAGTATTACATATGCCAACATGTAATAAGGTTATTTGAAAATGGCTAAGTTTCAATTTCTTGGTATTAATCTTTAGTACAGAAATACTGACATAATCCCTATAAACAAAATCAGTTTGGAGTCAATTTTTTGAGAGCATAAAAAGATACTGTGACAGAAGTTAGAGAGCCACTGTTCTTGTTTTTCACATATTTAAAAGATGGTAAACACACACATACAGATTATATTAATAAGTCTGTGTGTAACCTGCAAATGCTAAAATTTTTACTATCTGGACCTTTAAAAAACAAGTTTGCTGTCCAGGGATGGTGGCTCACACCTGTAATCCCAGCACTTCGGGAGGCGAGGCAGGTGGATAATCTGAGGTCAGGAGTTTGAGACCAGCCTGACGAACATGAAGAAACCCTGTCTCTATTAAAAAAACAAAATTAGCCAGGCATAGTGGTACATGCCTATAATCTCAGCTACTCAAGAGGCTGAGGCAGGAGAACTGCTTGAATTTGGGAGGCGGAGGTTGCAGTGAGCAGAGATCATGCCACTGCACTCCAGCCTGAGCAACAAGAGCGCAACTCTGTCTCAAAAACAAAACAAAACAAAAACATAAACAAAAACAAGTTGCTGACTCCTGATCTACAAGAAGGCATCTAAAGGCAGGTATACTGGAAGGGGTTTATTACTTATACCCTCAGAGGGCCCACAGAATACATTCTTCACCAAGGCTTTGCAAAATACATGCTTAAAAGGCTCTGTAGTGGTGCTCTGTAGAAAACAGACAGCAGAGAGAGATGAGAACACTGAAATTCAATGAATTTAATGGGAATGACAGGCTTCTGGAGTCGCAGAGGTCAATTAGTGGCATTTCACCACCAGAAACATAATGCGGCTCTATCACAGGCAACAGAGCCAGAGCAGTAATTAGAAGGTTTTGACCCAGAGAAATCTGCGGTCGTGGTTGTCCGTAGGCCCTAATACAATGAACCGGTTAAAGACCTATTAAAACTGTAAAAACAAAACAAAACAGAAAACTCTAAATCTAGTATTCAGAGGCTTAGCTTATCAAGAGAATTCTAACCTTCACCTAATTCCAAGATCTGAGTTAGTTATCAACTACAATGCTGAAGAGATCTACAGCCATTTTCCAGACTCCTGGGGGAATACTGAACACCAGCTCTGAGAGGACTGTAGTGACTGTGGTCTACCAGGAGGAGGAGATTATTGGTGCTCATGTGACAGACTTTGGGCCCAATGGTTCCCTCATCGAGATAGGAACAAGTTGAATAACCCTTAATGGAAATGCTTGGGAGCAGAAGTGCTCTGAATTTCAGATTCTGGAATACTTGTGTTATATTTACCAGTTGAGTATACCAAATGTGAAAATCCAAAATCCAAAAGGCTCCAATGAGCATTTCCTTTAAGCATCATGTCAGGGCTCAAAAAGTTTCAGATCTTGGAGCATTTTGGATTTGGAATACTCATCCTTACAGACTGGCAGAATCCCCGTGTTGCTTCCCTTACTCGTGGAACAAGGACTATTATGGTAGAAAAGGCCAAGTAAAATTCCTAAAACTCTCACTTCACATGACACAGGGGAGGGAGGTTTCTATCATGTTCTCATTCAACGTAAGTATGTGTCCTGTCCAGAAGACATGGAGACAAACAATGGATTTTAATGAAATTTTTCAGGTGGAGACTGTTTAAAAGTGATAAGGCAAGACACAGGTTGAAATATATATGTATTCACTTGGAGAATTAATGATAGAATGAATTGACATATTAATTATGTTCTAGAAACTGTTTATTGGGTCACAAAACCCCCTTCAAAGATTAAAAATAAAAATACTAAAAACCATCTTCTGTGATCAAAAGGCAGTAACATCAGACAGTAACAATAATAAAAATATAAAAACACCACCAATCCACAACCAAAGTATCAAACCTGCAATTTAAAGACATCTTTCAAACACAGAGGAAATAACTGAAATTGTATTAAGAAAATAACAATAAGGAACACTCTATATGTTCCTATCTATGATTTAGCCTTTAGTAAACAATATGCAGAAGACAATTTTACAGTCTTTTATATACTAAAGAGAACATATATAGGTAATTTTCTACTGAAGAGTTTAGAAAAAAAACTGCGAATAAAGGGAGAAACTTAGAAGGAAAAACAAAGAGCTCTTTAAAACATTTCAAACTTTCAACAAAACATTTCTCTGAAAATCCAAACTGCTGATTCATTTTTTAAAAGCCACTCATGGATTTAGTCTGTTAGTTCTGTTTGCAAGAAACACTGACAAAGGGTAAAAGTTTTTACTTCATGAAAATACCCTAGTTGCTACATTTACCCAAGGTAAATGAGTAAATCAAGGTACTATGATTACACACACTTCCAAAAACACACGAATCACTGATATTTTAATTTTATAATTACAGACTAAACTGAATTCTTACCTTTTTGCTATTTGGTTCTCAAGATGTTTTACTTTTTCTAATAACTGTTTCTCAACAACTTCTCTCTCCAATATAAATTCTTTTAGGGCAGTCTGAATAGCTTCATCTTTTTCACAATTAAGCTTCTGAATTAACTGTTCTCTGTCTTGTTCCTGGCTGATGACCAATTTTTGTTTGTCTTTCTCAAGGTTCTGGATAATAGCTTCATATTTCTCTTCTTGTTGGGTGATTTTTTCATCTTTCTGTTTTTCAAGAGCACTCAATTCTGAGTTCAATTTACTCTGCAGTTCAATTATTTGTTCTTTCAGGGTGTTTTCTATTTCAAATGCTTGGTGATGCAAAGATGTTACTTTGTTTAATTCAGCTTTAAGTATACTAGATTCTTCTTCATGTCTACTAATCAACTCAGAAATACACTGATCTTTTTCAATTGTCATTAAAGTTCTTAGCTCTGCTAAGCCCACCTGATAATTTTCATTATTATCCTGAATCTTTTGGTTGAGTTTACTAATTTCTGTTCTCAAATTTTCTGTCTCCTGTTCAAGAAGAGATTTCAAGGTCTCCTTCTGCTGGGCTCTGCTTTCTTCCAGCAAAATTTTTATTTCATCAGTTTCTGCTTCCTTCAATGCAAGTTCAACCTCTAACTTGCATCTCATGTCTGACAAATCAGAAACCTTGAGTTTTAATTCCTGTAACTGTTGTTCTTTTTCCTGGATAACTGCAGCATGAGATTCCTGTATTTGATTAATTATTTGTTGGTTTTCCTTTTTTAATTCCTCCAAAGAAATTCTGTGGTCTGTCATAACCTTCTCAAACTCTTGTATGTGTCTAACCTGAAGTGTGTCCTCTAATTCCTTTAGATGACTTTGCTCCAAAGACTGAAGTTCTGCCCTCAATAACTGTAACTTCTCATCATTTTCAACATGGAGCTTTTTTAAGTCTTCTAACACTATTTCTCGTGACTGCTTCAGTTCTTTAATTTCACAATTTTGAGAGTGCATTATATTTTCCATTTCTAACAACTTCTGATCCTTTTCATTCTGCAGGCAGATTACAGCTTCTTTTTCATGTTTAACCAAAGCAAATTCATTATCTTTATTTTGTAAAACCTCCTCAAGGCATACTAACTCTCCCTTCAATTTTTTAATTTTGTTTTCATTCTCTTCAGTTTCCTTTATTAGTGCGTCAAGTTTACCTTCATATTCATTTTTTAAAGACTGTAGTTCTTTTTGATGTTTTTCTTTTAGTGTTATTTCCAGAGAACATTTTACTTTTTCAATAATGTTTCTTATTTCTACTGCTGTACATTTTAATGAATTTGAGAAGTCACACTGTTCTTTTTGTACAAATGTTCTAAAGTGGCAAAGGTCTTCCTTAATGGTTTGTATACTGAAGTGAGAGTCTTGGGCAACAACTCTACATCTTTCTAACTGGACATTCAGAGAAGCATGATCTCCAAAATTCTCCTTACCACATACATTTGTATCCTGCATACGTCTACTGTCTATTGCATTGATAACTGATGAATAAAGTGATTCCACCATCATTTCTGGGCTTTGTGGATCACTTATAGGATTAGGAGATGACAGATTTTCTTCTATTACAAACTCATTCACAGCAGACATAAAATCTGATTCAGGACTTTCTGCTAATGAATCCAGGTCTAAAGAAACTTGGTGAATAGTCTGTTCTATGTTTGGATGGGGAATAGTTTCAAAATCAAATGTATGTGCATCAATGCTATCTGGAGATAATTCTTCTAAGGGACAAACTGCAGGACATAAGGGATCCTGAACAGTCAGCGGTGGAGGAGTTCTTGGTGAGGTAGTAGTTGTAATTCCTGCTGTACTTTCCATCCTTGGTGAAGAAGCAGACTGTGGGGATGTCTGACTCACAGATGCCTGGAAAACAGAAAGAAAGGCTTAAAGAGCTGTACCAACACAAACATTTTTCACTAATGAAGAAAACTGTTTGAAAGAACTGAATTTGCCTTTTGTTCACTCAGTAGATCTGTAATGGTCTGTGACATTTCATCCAAACTTTGTGCTGCTTTTACCAAATTATGTAGAGCAAGTACATGCTGGTGTAGAGGTTCAAAGTCACAAAGTAAGGGAACCCTGAAACAGAATACAATGAAATTAGACTTCTGATTTCTTAATGAAATAGCAGATAACAGCTACCAAATATTTTGATATGTCAAAAATAACAAGAGCCTTATCATTCCTTTTAAAATTAATACCAGAAGTACTTTAAGAACTTTGTGTCATAATCAGTAAAGTTAAAACTTAGGGCCAAGCATGGTGGATCACACCTATAATTCCAGCACTTTGGGAGGCCTAGGCAGGTGGATCACGAGGTCAGGAGTTCGAGACTGGCCTGGCCAACATGGTGAAACCGTATCTCTACTAAAAATACAAAAATTAGCAGGGCGTGGTGATGGGCTCCTGTAATCCCAGCTACTCAGGAGGCTGAGGCAGGAGAATTGCTGGAACATGGGAGGTGAAGGTTGCAGTGAGCCGATATCGCGCCACTGCACTCCAGCCTGGGTGAGCCTGTCTGAGACAGACAGAGCGAGACTCCATCTCAAGAAAAAAAAATATATATATATATAAAAAGTCAGAAATTTCCCAACAGCATGCAAAAAGTAACTACTGGAAAAAAATAATTACATGTAAGGCATACCTTCCTTTACTTTACCTTCATTTTCGATCATTTTTTATTCCTCAGAAATTTCTCAAAGCAGTCACAGGAAAGCCAGTCTATCATAAATATTTCTTATCTTGGCACCTCTTAAGATTACTGGTACTACCTGGCACAACTCCAGAATAATAAAAACATTTTAAGGTTATAAATTAGTTTAAAATACTGATGACATTTACCTGAGGAATGGCTGAACTTCCGAAGGACAAAATGATTGCAGAAACTGTAAATCTTTTAATGAAATATCTGGAAGTTCACAGTCAAACTTTCGAGGCTTCTGAGTCTGTACCAAAAAATAAATTAATTAAAAAAAATTTTTTACACAAAAAACAGAGGGCAAATTTATATGATTTCTTACTATAATTAAATTTACTATACCAAACAAACTAAAATGCTTTAAATGATTAAGAAACAAAAAAAGAAATATCATTCAATAAAGATATGGCATATTATTTTTCTGAGCCTTTAGTAAACTGGGACGTGAACTGCTAGTGATCAAGGGATGCGCTTGTTCCTCCCCTTCTCTGCGTTTAGCATCATTTTATGGGAATTACAGTATTCCTATCCTGTATGTATGTGCGTGTGTGTGTGTGTATATATATGGTAAATATATATGTACTTACATATATATTTACCACGTTAAAGTCACTAATATATTAAAATATACACATGTATTTTTTTTCCCATGTAACACTTTCTTATTTGCTGTTCCCTTGACCTTCCCATTACATATTCCAGAAGACAAAGTGTTGGTCAATTTTAGCTTCTATAAAAAATATTAACTGGTAAATCCTACCAATTCGTTATTTATAAAATTGCCAAGAGTTGCATCAAAAAAAACTTCAATAGTTTTAAATCATTACTCAAGCAGATGTGGAGATGCCAAGATGTTCTTCATAAAAAAGAGTTCTCAGATAATTAAGTAGGGGAATTGCTATGTCACCAATTCTTAGATATTAAAAAATACATACATTTAAAACACTAAGAAATCCTGCAGTACAGAAACATGTTTAACAGCTAAGCACAGCTGGGCGTGGTGGTTCACGCCTGTAACCTGAACAATTTGGGAGGCCAACGTGGGCAAAAACACTTGGGAGGAGTTTGAGATCAGCTGGCCAACATGGTGAAACCCTATCTCTACTAAAATACAAAAACTTAGCTGGATGCGGTGGTGGGCACCTGTAGTCCCAGCTACTTGGGAGGCTGAGGCACAAGAATAGTTTGAACCCAGGAGGTAGAGGTTGCAGTGAGACGAGATCGTGCCACTGCACTCCAGCCTGGACAACAGAGCAAGACTCTGTCTCCAAAACAACAACAACACAGCTAAGCAGTACATCTGATGGGGGTAAAAGTCCCCATATTGCTTTGATCATGGAAATGTTTCTTCTCATGTAATAAAATTAATGACCCCAGATAATAATGGTTAAGAAATATACCAAACTAATATTTAATTTCAGTGAAGTCTAACTGAGGCTTTATTATTCTGATTTGTCAAAATATAAAGGGGGGTGGTGTGAAAATATAGAAGGGCAAGGAGGAGGCAGAGGCTGTAAAGGAGGAGGGAGGGAGAAGAGCGGTGGAAGAAAGAGGAGGGAAGGATGGAAAGAAAAAAAGGAAGAGACAACAAAACAAAAAAAACTAAGTGAATCTATTTCTACCAATCCTAACAGTGCAGTATAAGCTATCTTCCTGTGTTATGAAGATTCTTTATAAAAAATTATGAATGCAAATATCAATCTTTACGCTGACTTTTATCAAGCTTTATGCTGACTTTTAAAGTCAAAAACATTTTTATTTTGATTTTTTTAAAACCACAACAATTTCTGCAAGTTTCTGATAAATGCCTCTACTTCTGGAAAAAAGGTTTTAAAACATATGGAATTTAGTCATGGTTAGAAAATAAATACATACACAAAAGGAAGGGGGCCAGGAGTCCAGTCCCCTAAACAGACGATTTCTTAAAAAAGACTTCCCTGTATAAAGAAATTAACAATATGGTTATTTTAGAGCTTTATTTAAGGCAAAAAATTATCTCTGGTTTTTGAAAAAGTAAACTAAAAGTTGACAGTACTTCAAGTTTAAAATTTAACAATGGATTCAATTCTATACATTTTAAAAGGAATGGTAATTAACAGCATATACATCAAGTATGCTACAGAAATCCAAGCTTATAAAAACTTTTTTCCTTTACAAAAGTAATTGAAATTATTAATGAACACTTACTAAATAATTTCCCAAAGGATTCCCTTTTTGATTTTTCTGCTTCATATAATCTCTTTCCATCTTTGACTAAAGCACCAGCCCACTAGAAGAGGAACGCTTATGTTAAACATAAACATACACCAATTCGTTAAACTTCATATACAGTTAAAATAGAATTCAACTTGCATACCTCCCTGTAGTGTTTTATGAACATTTTTCTTCTTACAACCTCAACAACAGCTAAGCAGTACATCTGAGGAACTGTACTAAGAGCTTCAACAATTTTGACTCTTTCTAACAGCTCTATCACGAGGCGGAGCAAAGCTTGTAACTTCTCTCCATCTTGATCAGCATGAAGCATTACAAAGCAACACCACCTAGAGAATAAAATCCATTATTTTCAAAATTCACAAAACTTACTTAGTTACTTAGTAAGTTTACTAACTTAGTTAAGCCAAAGAAATCAAGACATATAAGCTCTACAAAATTCATCAATAAGGTATTTCAATAAAATGGCAAGGGAAAAACTAGCCCATCATTTGGGAGAAATAAATATAAACATCAACTCTAAACATCTTAAAACAGATATATAAATGAATCACTTACTTCAGTCTGACATGTAGGTTATTTGCTAGTTCTTGTTTGGCAGTGGTACACTTCTGCTTAATATCTAACAGTTTTCTATGATTTTGCAACATAATCATCAACTGATTCGCGTGACTCAGGCATAAATCAGGTAATACAGATGCATCCTTTAAGTTTTCAGCTCTCTTCTGATTAGCTAAAAATCCCTTTGAGAAAAAAAGTGTTTCAAAGGACATTAATTTTGTTTCATGAAAGGTATGGACATTCAGTTAAGTGGAAAATCTTTATGTTAAACACAGCCCGTTCTGTGCCTTCTAACAATATTTTTAAATCCTCTATTTTTCTTGAATGTAGAAGATGCATAAATGGCACAAGACCTAGAATTTTTAAGAATCCTATGCTCATCTTTAATTTTTCAAACTAGAAGAAAACAAAGGCTGGAAAGATAAAGCCACTTAGCCAAGGACATATTTAGTAGTCGATGAGAACTAGAAGCTGTGTGTCTAGACTCCTATAGCATTATCGGTCAGTCACAGCACAAACAAAACAAGGTCACTGAAAAACAATGAGGGATTTAATAGTACATTAGACACTTCCCCAAAATACAAAAATAATAAAATGCTCTTATAATATTTATCGAAAAGTCACTGCCCTCTCCAGTTATCTCTGGACTATATTTTGTTCCACTGATCTGTGCTCCCATCACTAGGACAATAACTGAATTGTGTGATTTTGCACACAGTTAATACTTTATTATTTGGTAGAAAAACCTTTTTTTAGTTTTTCTTAGCTGTCCTTACTCATTTGTTTTTGTAGGTAAACGGTGTATCTGTCAAGTAGGGATTAAGTTACTAATTAATTTCGATAGATTTGTCATAATCTTCCTTCATCTCTCCCAAGTATATTTACTTTTCTTTATATGTGGTCCAAAGATAACCTAATAAGGTTATTACTTCATACTTTATTGCTACCACAAAGTTTTTTCCTATGCTATATACTAAGTGGCTTATATGTAATAATGCTTTAGGTTTTGTACATCCATCTGATTGCTCTATTGATACTGTAAATAAATCATTATCCTTCTAGGAACTTAACTTTATGACCAGCTAAAGGATAAGTGTGTCTTCCAATTTTCTGGTAGTTCTCTGTTTCATGTTTTCCTAAATATTACAATATTTAGATTTAAATGATGTATATTAAAGCCAAACTGGTTCAATATCCGAAAACAAGACAATTTTTATAGTAACTGCAAGCTTTTTCCTTTCAAGATACTCTTTGGTTAACTGCAACTATAATTTTTCTATAACGTAATCTATTAAAAAACAATTTGCTACTTTTATCTCCTTTCGCAAAGTCTGGTTTTCAATTACTTTTTATTGAATCCATGAAAAATACAGAATCAATCCCAAATCTAAATTCTAGACCATTAGTAAAGGATTTCCTGACATCAAAGCATGTAAGTACTGTATTGCTAAAAGGAGGAAAAAATACTGTTTTTCAATAAACTGAATTCCATATTTGCTCAACCATCCTCAATATAATCCAGACCAAATAGAAAAAACCTCACAAATCATGTAGTACTAATTACTAATATTTCTACACACAAATAAGGTTTGACAGCTACATGATAGCACTACAGTACTCACAATCCTGTTACAGATGCATTCTGCCAACTTTGGTTTGGGAAGAAAACTCCCTGATATTTTCTAATTTTGCTGATACCCCTCAAGGATATGAATGGCTAGAGAACGAATATTCAGGGCTCCAGTGTTACACAGCTTCATAGGTTTGGTGAGTGAGGTTTTGTTTTGTTTTGTTTTTTGTTTTTTTGCCAAAACCATGTAGAAGGGTCTACAACAAATCCTCATAAATGTTGTGGTTTTAAGAAATTACCCCTTCAAAGGCATTTGAAATGGTCTGTATCTTATGAAATGTTCAGGCAATAAATAATAAATCCCTTTCCACAATTTCTTTTCTCTTTTAATTGGGAGTGGTTTTAAGTTTTAATTGCTATGTAGCTAGAATGT
This sequence comes from Macaca mulatta, assembly GCF_049350105.2. Classification (NCBI taxonomy): domain Eukaryota; kingdom Metazoa; phylum Chordata; class Mammalia; order Primates; family Cercopithecidae; genus Macaca; species Macaca mulatta. The sequence goes on from NC_133413.1 coordinate 63,272,204, forward strand.
ATTATACTACATTGTAAATGTATTTAGCAAGATGTTAAATCAACTCCTAAAACTGGCTAATCTGAATTTATCTAATTTTCACCAACCACATTCTGAAGGAAGTACTGACAAACTATCTGCAACAGGGAAATACCATTGGCAGCAACAAAAGTAACTGATGAGATATCTGTAAATAAAAATTTTACACTAGCCAGAGGCTAGATAGAATTGTAACATTTCTCAAATTCAAAAAACACAAATCCAAATTCTCATTTTATTAAGTATTGATGTGTTCTTACTATGTATGTATCAGGAATGTGTGGTAAGGCCTTGTAGATAGAGCAATAGAAGACAGACTAGTGTCCTGCCTCCTTGGAGCTTATATTCTGGAAAGAGACTATATTAAAAAGCATGTAATTAATAATTACAATTGCGGTACAGGATAAGTATAGCATACTAAGAGAAAATAAACCTGATGATGTGACCAAGACTTCAAGACTGGAAACGTCTGGCTGAGGAAGTGATGCTTCTGCTAAAACCTTGACTCTGTACATCCCTTGGCAGCCCAAATCATGACAATATAGGTGTGAAAAGTTGTCTCACTTACCATATACCTCCTAGTTTCAACTGGGTATAACTTTTCTCTCATGAGCTCACTGAAAATAATCTTACTAACTGAATCCTCTCACAGTCAGATTCACTCAGGCACACTCAACTGAAATCTGTCTACCTCGGGGTCTACATTTCTGCCTTACAATTTTGCTCCCAATATACAATCAGACAACATAGATGACTTCTAAATATATTTACTATGAATACTTAGGAGTATCAAAAAATATCCATTGGAGAACTTAAATAATCAAATATTTAATTGCCTCAAAATGTTTAAAAGGACTATACCACTCAGGTATCAAAGAAAGAAAAGATATTTTATAAAAGTAAGAATATTATCTATAGTATTCATTTGGTGTTCTTTATAGTCCATGAGCTACCATAGTTTAAAACAATAGCAAAATACTACAAATAAATTAGGGGGAACGAAGATGTAGAAACAGGATGCTCTATGAGCATAAGACAACAAAAACTAACTTTGTAATTTTCATCGGAACAGAAATTCTCACTCAATTTTACTTCAGTTTGGATTCAGGGAGATTACATGGTCAGATTTAGAAAGCAAACAAGAAAACCTCAAATACGCAAATAATGCATTCTTCCATTTTGAGAAAATAGTATTATCACCCAACTATACTCCCAGAAAAATACTTTTCCTTGTATGACAAAACTCCATTTGCTGAAACCAAGTAGACTTGAGGGCAATATCAGCAATAAATATCTTTTTATATTATTAACAAATACAAAACCATCCAATGTACCTGCCTAATCGACTGTTCAAGTGATACAAAGGAGGACTAACAGCAATATTTTAAAATATTGAGAGATTAAGGGGAGCAAAGAAAAAGCAGAGAGAGAAAACTAGAGTGTCTAAGGTAAGAGAATTGAAAGCCCTGGTTTACTCCATCTGAGAAACAGTAATAAAGAAATCCATAGGATTTTTTTTTAAAGCAACAATAATTTTAAAATATAAAAAAATGAACAAAAACAAGTAATCCGCATCTGATCAGCTTGCTGCACTTTGGAAAAGGCTTAACTTAAGCCAGTGTGGTGCTGAGATTTTCTTTTTTTTTTTTTTTTTTATTATACTTTAAGTTCTAGGGTACATGTGGATAACGTGCAGGTTTGTTACATATGTATACTTGTGCCATGTTGGCGTGCTGCACCCATCAACTCGTTAGCACCCATCAACTCGTCATTTACATCAGGTATAACTCCCAATGCAATCCTTCCCCCCTCCCCCCTCCCCATGATAGGCCCCGGTGTGTGATGGTCCCCTTCCCGAGTCCAAGTGATCTCATTGTTCAGTTCCCACCTATGAGCAAGAACATGCAGTGTTTGGTTTTCTGTTCTTGCGATAGTTTGCTGAGAATGATGGTTTCCAGCTGCATCCATGTCCCTACAAAGGACACAAACTCATCCTTTTTTATGGCTGCATAGTATTCCATGGTGTATATGTGCCACATTTTCTTAATCCAGTCTGTCACTGATGGACATCTGGGTTGATTCCAAGTCTTTGCTATTGTGAATAGTGCCGCAATAAACATACGTGTGCATGTGTCTTTATAGCAGCATGATTTATAATCCTTTGGGTATATACCCAGTAATGGGATGGCTGGGTCATATGGTACTTCTAGTTCTAGATCCTTGAGGAATAGCCATACTGTTTTCCATAATGGTTGAACTAGTTTACAATCCCACCAACAGTGTAAAAGTGTTCCTATTTCTCCACATCCTCTCCAGCACCTGTTGTTTCCTGACTTTTTAATGATTGCCATTCTAACTGGTGTGAGATGGTATCTCATTGTGGTTTTGATTTGCATTTCTCTGATGGCCAGTGATGATGAGCATTTTTTCATGTGTCTGTTGGCTGTATGAATGTCTTCTTTTGAGAAGTGTCTGTTCATATCCTTTGCCCACTTTTCGATGGGGTTGTTTTTTTCTTGTAAATTTGACTGAGTTCTTTGTAGGTTCTGGATATTAGCCCTTTGTCAGATGAGTAGATTGCAAAAATTTTCTCCCATTCTGTAGGTTGCCTGTTCACTCTGATGGTAGTCTCTTTTGCTGTGCAGTAGCTCTTTAGTTTAATGAGATCCCATTTGTCAATTTTGGCTTTTGTTGCTGTTGCTTTTGGTGTTTTAGACATGAAGTCCTTGCCCATGCCTATGTCCTGAATGGTATTGCCTAGGTTTTCTTCTAGGGTTTTTATGGTATTAGGTCTAACATTTAAGTCTCTAATCCATCTTGAATTAATTTTCATATAAGGAGTAAGGAAAGGATCCAGTTTCAGCTTTCTACTTATGGCTAGCCAACTTTCCCAGCACCATTTATTAAATAGGGAATCCTTTCCCCATTTCTTGTTTCTCTCAGGTTTGTCAAAGATCAGATGGCTGTAGATGTGTGGTATTATTTCTGAGGACTCTGTTCTGTTCCATTGGTCTATATCTCTGTTTTGGTACCAGTACCATGCTGTTTTGGTTACTGTAGCCTTGTAGTATAGTTTGAAGTCAGGTAGCATGCTGCCTCCAGCTTTGTTCTTTTGACTTAGGATTGTCTTGGCAATGTGGGCTCTTTTTTGGTTCCATATGAGCTTTAAAGCAGTTTTTTCCAATTCTGTGAAGAAACTCATTGGTAGCTTAATGGGGATGGCATTGAATCTATAAATTACCTTGGGCAGTATGGCCATTTTCACGATATTGATTCTTCCTATCCATGAGCATGGTATATTCTTCCATTTGTTTGTGTCCTCTTTTATTTCACTGAGCAGTGGCTTGTAGTTCTCCTTGAAGAGGTCCTTTACATCCCTAGTAAGTTGGATTCCTAGGTATTTCATTCTCTTTGAAGCAATTGTGAATGGAAGTTCATTTATGATTTGGCTCTCTGTTTGTCTGTTACTGTTGTATAAGAATGCTTGTGATTTTTGCACATTAATTTTGTATCCTGAGACTTTGCTGAAGTTGCTTATCAGCTTAAGGAGATTTTGGGCTGAGACAATGGGGTTTTCTAAATATACAATCATGTCATCTGCAAACAGTGACAATTTGACTTCTTCTTTTCCTAACGGAATACCCTTGATTTCTTTCTCTTGCCTGATTGCCCTAGCCAGAACTTCCAACACTATGTTGAATAGGAGTGGTGAGAGAGGGCATCCCTGTCTTGTGCCAGTTTTCAAAGGGAATTTTTCCAGTTTTTGCCCATTCAGTATGATATTGGCTGTGGGTTTGTCATAAATAGCTCTTATGATTTTGAGATATATTCCATCAATACCGAATTTATTGAGCGTTTTTAGCATGAAGGGCTGTTGAATTTTGTCAAAAGGCCTTTTCTGCATCTATTGAGATAATCATGTGGTTTTTGTCTTTGGTTCTGTTTATATGCTGGATTATGTTTATTCACTTGCGTATGTTGAACCAGCCTTGCATCCCAGGGATGAAGCCCATTTGATCATGGTGGATAAGCTTTTTGATGTGCTGCTGGATCCGGTTTGCCAGTATTTTATTGAGGATTTTTGCATCGATGTTCGTCAGGGATATTGGTCTAAAATTCTCTTTTTTTGTTGTGTCTCTGCCAGGTTTTGGTATCAGGATGATGTTGGCCTCATAAAATGAGTTAGGGAGGATTCCCTCTTTTTCTATTGATTGGAATAGTTTCAGAAGGAATGGTACCAACTCCTCCTTGTACCTCTGGTAGAATTCAGCTGTGAATCCATCTGGTCTTGGACTTTTTTTCGTTGGTAAGCTATTAATTATTGCCTCAATTTCAGAGCCTGCTATTGGTCTATTCAGAAATTCAGCTTCCTCCTGGTTTAGTCTTGGGAGAGTGTAAGTGTCCAGGAAATTATCCATTTCTTCTAGATTTTCTAGTTGGTTCGCGTAGAGGTGTTTATAGTATTCTCTGATGGTAGTTTGTATTTCTGTGGGGTCGGTGGTGATAACCCCTTTATCATTTTTTATTGCGTCTATTTGATTCTTCTCTCTTTTCTTCTTTATTAGTCTTGCTAGCGGTCTATCAATTTTGTTGATCTTTTCAAAAAACCAACTCCTTGATTCACTGATTTTTTGGAGGGTTTTTTGTGTCTCTATCTCCTTCAGTTCTGTTCTGATCGTAGTTATTTCTTGCCTTCTACTAGCTTTTGAATGTGTTTGCTCTTGCTTTTCTAGTTCTTTTAATTGTGATGTTAGAGTGTCAATTTTAGATCTTTCCAGCTTTCTCTTGTGTGCATTTAGTGCTATAAATTTCCCTCTACAAACTGCTTTAAATGTGTCCCAGAGATTCTGGTATGTTGTATCTTTGTTCTCATTGGTTTCAAAGAACATCTTTATTTCTGCCTTCATTTCATTATGTACCCAATAGTCATTCAGGAGCAGGTTGTTCAGTTTCCATGTAGTTGAGCGGTTTTGATTGATTTTCTTAGTCCTGAGTTCTAGTTTGATTGCACTGTGGTCTGACAGTTATAATTTCTGTTCTTATACATTTGCTGAGGAGTGCTTTACTTCCAATTATGTGGTCAATTTTGGAATAAGTGTGATGTGGTGCTGAGTAGAATGTATATTCTGTTGATTTGGGGTGGAGAGTTCTGTAGATGTCTATTGGGTCTGCTTGCTGCAGAGATGAGTTCAATTCCTGGATATCCTTGTTAACTTCCTGTCTCGTTCATCTGTCTAATGTTGACAGTGGGGTGTTGAAGTCTCCCATTATTATTGTATGGGAGTCTAAGTCTCTTTGTAAGTCTTTAAGGACTTGCTTTATGAATCCGGGTACTCCTGTATTGGGTGCATATATATTTAGGATAGTTAGCTCTTCCTGTTGAATTGATCCCTTTACCATTATGTAATGGCCTTCTTTGCCTCTTCTGATCTTTGATGGTTTAAAGTCTGTTTTATCAGAAACTAGTATTGCAACCCCTGCTTTTTTTTGTTCTCCATTTGCTTGGTAGACCTTCCTCCATCCCTTTATTTTGAGTCTATGTATGTCTCTGCATGTGAGATGGGTCTCCTGAATACAGCACACTGATGGGCTTGACTCTTTATCCAATTTGCCAGTCTGTGTCTTTTAATTGGACCATTTAGTCCATTTACATTTAAGGTTAATATTGTTATGTGAACTTGTTCCTGTCACTGTGGTATTTGCTGGTTATTTTGCTCGTTAGTTCATGCAGTTTCTTCCTAACCTCGATGGTCTTTACATTTTGGCATGTTTTTGTAATGGCTGATATTGGTTGTTCCTTTCCATGTTTAGTGCTTCCTTCAGGGTCTCTTGTAAGGCAGGCCTGGTGGTGACAAAATCTCTAAGCATTTGCTTATCTGTAAAGGATTTTATTTCTCCTTCACCTATGAAACGTAGTTTGGCTGGATATGAAATTCTGGGTTGAAAATTCTTTTCTTTAAGAATGTTGAATATTGGCCCCCACTCTCTTCTGGCTTGTAGAGTTTCTGCCAAGAGATCTGCTGTTAGTCTGATGGGCTTCCCTTTGTGGGTAACCCGACCTTTCTCTCTGGCTGCCCTTAAGATTTTTTCCTTCATTTCAACTTTGGTGAATCTGGCAATTACGTGTCTTGGAGTTGCTCTTCTCGAGGAGTAGCTTTGTGGCCTTCTCTGTATTTCCTGAATTTGAATGTTGGCCTGCCTTACTAGGTTGGGGAAGTTCTCCTGGATGATATCCTGAAGAGTGTTTTCCAACTTGGTTCCATTTTCCCCCTCACTTTCAGGCACCCCAATCAGACGTAGATTTGATCTTTTTACATAATCTCATACTTCTTGCAGGCTTTGTTCATTTCTTTTTTTTCTTTTTTCTTTAGGTTTCTCTTCTCACTTCATTTCATTCATTTGATCCTCAATCGCTGATACTGTTTCTTCCAGTTGATCGAGTCGGTTACTGAAGCTTGTGCATTTGTCATGTATTTCTCGTGTCATGGTTTTCATCTCTGTCAGTTCGTTTATGGCCTTCTCTGCATTAATTATTCTAGTTATCAATTCTTCCACTCTTTTTTCAAGATTTTTAGTTCCTTTGCGCTGGGTACGTAATTCCTCCTTTAGCTCTGAGAAGTTTGATGGACTGGAGACTTCTTCTCTCATCTCGTCAAAGTCATTCTCCATCCAGCTTTGATCCGTTGCTTGCGATGAGCTGCGTTCCTTTGCAGGGGGCGATGCACTCTTATTTTTTGAATTTCCAGCTTTTCTGCCCTGCTTTTTCCTCATCTTTGTGGTTTTATCTGTCTCTGGTCGTTGATGATGGTGACGTACTGATGGGGTTTTGGTGTGGGTGTCCTTCCTGTTTGTTAGTTTTCCTTCTAATAGTCAGGACCCTCAGCTGTAGGTCTGTTGGAGATTGCTTGAGGTCCACTCCAGACCCTGTTTGCCTGGGTATCAGCAGCAGAGGCTGCAGAAGATAGAATATTCCTGAATAGCGAGTGTACCTGTCTGATTCTTGCTATGGAAGCTTCCTCTTAGGGGTGTACTCCACCGTGTGAGGTGTGGGGTGTCGGTCTGCCCCTAGTGGGGGATGTCTCCCAGTTAGGCTACTCAGGCGTCAGGGAACCACTTGAGCAGATAGTCTGTCTGTTTTCAGATGTCAACCTCCGTGTTGGGAGATACACTGCTCTCTTCAAAGCTGTCAGACAGAGTCGTTTGCGTCTGCAGAGGTTTCAGCTGCTTTTTGTTGTTGTTGTTGTTGTTGTTTAGCTGTGCCCTGTCCCCAGAGGTGGGAGTCTACAGAGACAGGCAGGACTCCTTGAGCTGCTGTGAGCTCCACCCAGTTGGAGGTTCCCAGCCGCTATGTTCATCTGCTTAAGCCTCAGCAATGGCGAGCGCCTCTCCCCCAGCCTCACTGCTGCCTTGCTGCGAGATCGCAGACTGCTGTGCTAGCAATGAGGGAGGCTCCGTGGGCGTGGGACCCTCCCAGCCAAGTGTGGGATATAGTCTCCTGGTGTGCCCATTTGCTAAGATCCTTGGTAGCGCGCAGTATTGGGGTAGGAGTTACCCGATTTTCCAGGTGTTGTGTGTCTCAGTTCCCCTGGCTAGGAAAAGGGATTCCCTTCCCCCTTGCGCTTCCCAGGTGAGGCGCTGCCTCGCCCTGCTTCAGCTATTGCTGGTCGGGCTGCAGCAGCTGACCAGCACTGATTGTCAGGCACTCCCTAGTGAGATAAACCCAGTACCTCAGTTGAAAATGCAGAAATCACCTGTCTTCTGTGTTGCTCGCGCTGGGAGTTGGAGACTGGAGCTGTTCCTATTCGGCCATCTTGCTCCGCCCCCCCCATAGGATTTTATAGAATGATGAGTTCATAATATGAATATAGGAATGAATTTGACTGCACCAAAATTTAAAGCTTCTGATTTTCAACCCATATAAATTATCAACAGACAAGTATCTGTATAATCTATAATAAAGAATTATCTAAACAATATATGAAAAATTCTAACAAAAACATGAAGAAGAAAATGTGGAAAATGACAATTCAGAGTAAATACATGGCAAACACTGATAACAGAGAAATTACTCTTCTCCTTACATACTGGAAGTGTTGACTGATTTTGCTTCTATAGCAGGCATTAGAACATTATTAATTAATATTTAAAATGAACAAACACCTTAATCCAACAATCCCACTACTGGAGATTGTGCCTACAGAAATACTAGAACATGCATGTAAAAATGGGTATATTGAGATATGCAATGAATATTTCTAATATGGAAAAACTGAAACAAACTAAATAATCACCAAAAGAAGTACGGTTAAATAAATTTTGTTTGATTCATTCTATGGAAGTTAAAAAACAACACTGCAGAAGAAGCAAAAGATCAGGAATGCAGAGTTCTGTCTCTAGTAATGGTAGTGTATAATGTCGATCAAGCTCCCTGTGGCTTTAGGGATGGGAGATCTAGGAAGGCAGTGAAGAAGCCAGGCACAGTGAAAGGGCTAGAATCCAGGAGAACGAAACCGAGAGGAGAAGTTAGGTGACTAGGAATGCTTTGCTCTGAGGAATTCTATTGATTCTTGAAGAGGAGTCCAAAATTAAAAATAAGCAGTCAGCAGTCCTGACTTCCCTGAAGGGCTAGAAAATTGAAAATTGAAGACCAGAGCCAGCCAAGGGAAGGTACAATGGAACAGAATTTGTTTGCGTTCAGATCCCTAAAACCTATATCCTATGATTAAGGGTAAACTAAAAGTAGAACGGCCATCCCAATAACTAGAATACCAGCTTCCAATCATCCAAATCTCTGAAACTGAACTAAAGTAATTTACGATGGTAACTGCTCAAAGTACATACCAAAAGCAAATATAAATTCTCTGCAGAAGAAAATGTTATCCTAGGCCTCATAATATTTCTTTGATTTTTCTTATTAAAAAAAAACCAGGTACATGAAAATGCAAGAATGTTAAGAGTGAGAATTATAAGAAACACCACCAAATATATGGCTGGGCGCTGTGGCTCAGCACTTTGGGAGGCCGAGGCAGGTGGATCACCTGAGTTCAAGACCAGCCTGACCAACATGGAAAAACCCTGTCTCTACTAAAAATACAAAATTAACAAGGCATGCTGGTGCATGCCTGTAATCCCAGCTATTTGGGAGGCTGAGGCAAGAGAATCGCTTGCACCCAGGAGGCAGAGGTTGCAGCAAGATGAGACAGCGCCACTGCACTCCAGGCTGGGCAACAAGAGCGAAACTTCCTCTCAAAAAAAAAAGAAACACCACCAAAGATAAACAGACACACAAGAACAGGCAACACAGTGAACAGATAAAGACTTAAATTGCTATATGCTTATTAATGTGATCAAAGAGATGATGAATGGCTAAGACTACATATTTGGGGGTAGAGAATATGAAACTATATAAACAAAAGAACCAAACTGAAATTGTAGAGCTGAAAAATGAACAAAAATAAGAAATGAGCAAACAGCTAAGTTAAACACTAAAGAAGAGAAGAAGTTAAAATGTAGGTTAAAGGTAAATATCTAGAATGAAGCACAGATGGATAAAAAGACAGAAAATACAAGAAACAAGTGTAAATGAAACGGATATGGTGAAAGGTATAACACGTCTAACTGCAATCACTGAAAGAGAAGGAAAAGCAAGCGAGGGAAAAGCAAGAGCTGAAGAGAAACTGACTCAGATTTTTCCCAAATGGTGTAAGTCATTAAGCCACAGATTCAAGATGCACTAGAAGCCCAAAGTAGGATAAATACAAAGAATGCCACATCTTGGCACCTCATACTAAAATTGCTAAAAACCAAACAAAAGGCAAAGAAAAGACCACAAATAAAATGCTAACAACCTAGAATTTTACATGAACCAGGTAAAAATATCCTCCAGAAATCAAGGTGATTTAAAGAGATTTTCAAACGACAGAACTGAACATATCACTAAAAGGAAATACTAAAGGACGTTCTAATTCACATCAGCCTTAACTATGATGTCAAGGAAGTATGTTTTACCTTAAGAAAAAAGAAAAAAAGTTAATATGGGGATGTAACTATTTATATGTTCCAATGAAAGAACACAATTAGAGGAAAAATACTGGCAAGGAAAATTAAACTAGAAAAACAGGTGTCAGAATCTGATTATGACATTCAACTATTCAGCTATAGGTGGTTTTGCCACAATGCTTGTCATGGTGGGTGAAGGACAAGCAATCATGAATTTAAGAGAGGCACTGGTTTGCTAAGAAACGTCCACGTTTATCACTCTTAGCCATTCCACCACTTTCCTTTGGTTTAAAATCCGCTTTTTCAACAGTTCTAGGATTGTGGCATTAAATTAGATCTAAAACCTAGGTATTACTATTAGAAGTATTAGTAAATTCTTCAAGCTTTTGTATTTTCCTTCTATTCTTAAAAAATTTCATTTCTTATCCTTTGTCCTACGGCGGGGGAGGGTAGTAGGAAGCATTCAAATTTTTAGCACAGTAACTGATAGGATCATACGCTTTCAACATACCAAAAAATGTTCATTTCTGCCCCCAGCCTCAAGTAGCAGTTTCATGGTTTATCTACAGGAAACTCAACCATTAAGAACATGCCCTTCTGCTTTATTACAAGCAAACAATACATTACAAATATTCAAGGATAAAGTGAAAATATGGTACACACCAAATTGATATTGCACATAAAACATGTGTACAGAAAAACTACAAATTCCTTTTCCTGAGAAAAATCTAAAATAGGTACCTGAGCAAGCTCTTTCTGTTCATTCACCAGTCGGCCACAGCTAGCAATCATCTGGTCCAGGGCGTAGAGCCGATCTTCAAGCCCTTTAATGGCTTTCATATTCTGATTATCAAGTTTGGCAATAGTTTGACGGCATTCTGCTATAAATGGTCGAATAATCCTTGGATCAAGCTAAATGACAAGGAAACACATATGAATACAATTTTCAGCAAATAGTTTAAAATGCATTTCATGCTATTCTGACATACAGCTTAAGAGAGAAAATAAGTGATAAAAGACATAAAAAAGCAAAAGCATGGGTACTCTAAGTTATACTTTCATAAGAAGGTCAAGTACAGGATAAATATCATCCTAGACAACACTAAATTTACACTAGAATACATAATTAGGAATACAGTTTCAGGAATCACACATTTCAATCAGTGTTACAATTTAATCACTTCTCAGTATCTCTCAGAAAAAGGTATTTTCAATGTCAGCATAATATCATTAATTCTCTTATCAATGCAACTTCTCTTTAAAACATATAAACTTCTTTGGCAAACTTATCTCCCTCCTGGAGACAGAAGATAAAACTTCTTTATTCTCAATCTCTAGCTCCTCAACGAATCTGCTTGCTCAATTATGCTTTCTCACTCTTCCATCTCTCCTGTTCCCTGGCTTTAATTATACACATTTGCTGAAATTCATGGAACCTATAAAATTTTCCAGTAATGCTCCTGGTCCCTTAAAAAAATATTTTACCTGGCTGCCTTTCCGTCTGCGTTTTCCATAAAAACCGCTCAGCCAAAAACTACCAATGACCTTGCTTCACTTGAGGCTCTTCAACAGTTAGCATGGCAGATAACCTTTTCCCAACCTTACAGGCTCTGGGAAGTTACTTCTACTGGTTCCTTCATAGCATCCTTTTCTGGCTCCTTTTGCTCTGTCTAATCTTTCTAAAATAGATGATTCAGAAGCCCATTTTTACTGTTCTCAATATGATTTCAGCATTAAGTATAACTTTTCTGGAGATAACTCCCAAGTCTACTTCAATCACTCATCAGTCTCACAAATTCTCAAGCTGTGTTTCTGTTTACTAATAACTACATGTGGGTATCAACTATGAAACCTTCTATTATTGACTTACTATGCTTGTTCCTAATAAACCCCCCAAATGACTTTCTTCTGCCCACAGAAAATATCCAATAAATGTAGAATACAACAAAAGCTTCATTGATCTGATATCAGAGAAAATCAAGCCTCTCATCTTTTCAAGCTGAAATGTCTATCATTTCAAGATAAACTGTGTTTTTCTATCTCTGATCTTTGTTCACAATTCTTATACTGTTTAAGTCAACCTCTCCTTCTATTTAAAGATCCTAGACAAATACTACCTCCTTCATGCTGCCTTCTCTAATCTCTACAGTTGAAAAAAATTGATTAATGCATAGTCTTGTACGCAGAGAACATACAAAAGCAATTAAAATTAAACTACTTTATTGTTATTATCAAAAATCCAGTGCAGTTAAATAAAAGGCTGCATGTCTAACACCACCAAAAAAATTAACAAAACCATTATTTCAGAATAGGCACCACTAGTTTTGCACAATGTTGTCTCAACTGAAACTTGTACATTTGTGAACATTTTCTCACTTTTCTCAATTTTGTGGTAACTGAGTCCAATGTGTATATATTTCTACACCCGAGTACTATGCAAATCAAAGCCTGGTTACAAATTATTAGAACGATAAAGATGAAAATTGGTTCAAATGTTCAACCTGGGCAAAATTACAATTATACATAAACTTAACATAGCAACAACTTAAACCAAAAACAAGGGCTCCGGAATACGACGTATCTGAACTAACTTAATTCATTGAAAGTATAACTGCACTGACAAACATAGGAGAGTATTTGATGATTCACTAAAAAGTTTGCATAACTTCCTAAAAAAATTTTTTTTTTGAGCCAAGTTCTGGCTCTGTTGCCCAAGATGGAGTGCAGTGGCATGATCACAGTTCATACTATAAGCTCCAGCGATCCTACGGCCTCAGCATCCCTAACTGCTGGGACTACAGGCATGTGCCGCCACAATCAGCTAATTTTTAAAACAATTTTTTGTAGACATGGGTCTCACCCTGTTACCTAGGCTGGTCTCAAACTCCTGGGCTTAGGCAATACTCCCACCTTGGCCTCCCAAAATGCTAGGATTATAGGCATGAGTCACCGTCCCCAGCTGACTTCCTAAAATTTCACTGCACTTAATATTTTATTCCATTTGTCCACAGGTAATAAAAATCTTTGAAGAAATGTTTTAGATTACATATATTTAAACCACAGAATCTCATTAGTAATTATTTAGCCAATTTTGAATAATTAACAGGCAGTGATACACTAATTTTTATTCTTGGGCTCTTTGGCATCTACAAAGGCTAATATTATTTTTAACTGAGAAAAAAACTATAAAACAAAGTTTCTTACACTCTCTCTTAAGCCTCCCACCTTTAAACCCACTCCCCTGCATATATTCCTTAAAATCACAAGTTGTCTGAAAGAAATGCTAAAGCTCAATAAATTATGCTGGCATTAACCTAAACAGTTTAGAAATGTGCTAAATGCAGACGCTTCCAATTATTAATCGTCGGAAACACAAATCAGTGTGCCTTCTGTAGTATAATCTGAAACAGAACACTCAAGCATAATCTTAAAACCAGGTCAGTGGCTCACACCTGTAATCCCAGAACTTTGGGAGGCTGAGCCAGGCGAATCACCTGAGGTCAGGAGTTCAAAGCCAGCCTGGCCAATATAGCCAAACCCTATCTCTACTAAAAAATACAAAAATTTGCTGGGCGTGGTGGCAGGCGCCTGTAATCCCAGCTACCCGGTAGGTGAAGGCTGCAGTGAGCCGAGATCGTGCCACTGCACTCCAGCCTGGGTGACAGAGCGAGACTCCATCTCAAAAAACAAAAACAAAAAAAAGAGTCTTTTTAGCAAGAATACACTAAAATCTAAAAAAATGAGTCTACAAAAATGCAGCAACAATTCTAAATTTTTTCTGATAGATAAAATGGGGGAAAAACAATAATTCACAAAACTAGCATCTCTTAATCCACAAAAATATAAAACTAGGAATCCCATGTTAAGTGACTTATGGATGACAGAGGTAGTAAATGAATGTCAATGCCCAGATTTGAGCCCCTGTGATTACAAATCCTAATTTCCAAAATACCTATGTCTTGACTAATTTCCCGAGAAAGACATTTTAATTTGGCAGTTGAAAATACATGATACAAATACTGCTACAATTGGAATTAATCTGCAAAAACGATAGATTTAAACTGAATTTCCTTTTACGGATAAAAAATCTTGGCATATGTTTTTATTACTTCATTGGCAAACAGCGCTATTGCAATCAGATATCAAGTAGGTTAGTTGTTTTGGACACCTGTTTAATAAAACAGGCGTAAAAAACCATCTCCAATCAGAGAGAAATCTCATACTCAGTTCATCTTCAGAAATGCCACTAGTGTTATCAAGAAAAAGTATAGTATTCCTGAGAGGAGAAAAATATTGATCTAATAAAAACATCAAGGCAAAATGCCATTCATTATGCAATACATCACATTTATAGATCATGTATTTTGTAAAATATAAATAAAAATATATACATAAATTTTTCCAAAATGGATTTTAATTGCTTTAGAATATATATTGTTTTATTTCAAACATTTATTTTAAACTCTGGCGTACACATGCAGCATGTGCTGGTTTGTTACATAAATGTGTAAATGTGTGCCATGGTGGTTTGCTGCACAGATCATCCCAGCACCTAGGTAATAGGCCCAGCATCCAATAGCTACTCTTCTTGATAGAGCAAGTAATAAAAAAATCTAATGGGCATATGCAACTAGTGAGTATAGGCACCACTTTAAAGTCATGTTAGGCACCATTATAGGCACCACTTTAAAGTCATGTTAGCTAATTTTGAAACAAACAAGAATAACCAAATAAAAGTTTGTATTTTGCTTTTGTAATATAATGGTCATGTAAAATATCACAAAGACTTCAGATGTTGTTGCTATGCCTATTCAAAGTAGCATTAACCTCTAAAAAGAAAAAAGCGATTGCTTAGTAATAACACTATACCTATTTCTGAAGGTATAAATATTTCTGACATTTATTTATTCATTCATTCATTAGAGATGGAGTCTCACTATGTTGCCCAAGCTGGTCTTGAATTTCTTGCCTCATGTGATCCTCTCGCCTCAGCCTCCCAAGTCACTGGGATTACTGGTACAGGCCACTGTGCCTGGTTGACTTTTCATTAAGTCAGAGGATCACTGTTCCTTTCCTTTAGTCATACAAAGTGAAAAAAATCTATGACTCTGTGAGATTTCACACTAAACATGGAAATATAAAGCCGATTTCAGGTTCTCTTCATATATATAACTCTGTTCTGACATCTGGCACAGTTTAATTATAGAAAATATGACAGGCCAGGTGCAGTGGCTCATGCCTGTAATCTCAGCACTTTGGGAGGCTAAGGCAAGAGAACTGCTTGAGCCCAGGAGTTTTGAGACCAGGCTGAACAACATAGGAAGAAGACCCCGTCTGTGCAAACAATGAAAAAATTAGCTGGATGTGGTGGTGTGTGCCTGTGGTCCCAGATACTCAGGAGGCTGAGGTGGGAGGGTTGCCTCAGCCTGGGAGGTAGAGGCAGCAGTGAGCTATAATCATGCCACTGTACTCCAGCCTGGGCGACAGGGTGAGACCCTATCTCAAAAAACAAAACAAAACAAAACAAAATATCTCAATTATTCTGATCACAATCATGTAAGTGATTATCTACAATCATAAATGGTATTTTCAGGCTACTACAAAGTCAATAGTTTAAGCAGGAACACTAACTTTCATTCATTTTTGGCAGTGATCAATCTTTGCATAACATATTACATACTTCTCTGACAAACATGTCTTAATGGAAAGAAATGCTTAGCCTATAGAATGTCATCAAGAAACTGGACACTGAAAGAATTACAAAACCTAGATTTTTAGTTTTCCATTTTACTGTATCCTATACCTTTAACAGCAATGTATGTATTCTTTTTTAGGCATCCCAGACAATGTGCTATCCTGCTCTAAATAGTGAATCAAAGATGAACTCTTTTTCGACTGCGTGCTCCTTGAAAAGTTTAACTATTTTTAACAATTATCTTTTGACAACAGCAGTCTTCACAACATTATTTAATATTTCTGTAACAATGAAACATGCCCCATCAACTTCCTTCCTGGTGTCAAAGATTTTGCATCAGTTTACGGATCAGATATGAAGGGATATTTATTCCTCAGGTTTAAAAGGTTTTCAGGTGTGCTGGAGAAGACCTTAATCCAAATTACAAGCTCACTATAATTATAAAATACAACTAAAAACACAGTATCTATGTTTCAAATTTTAAAGATCTCAGGCAGATGCAGTACTTAAAATTTCTTCTTTAAAAGTCAGAAAGAGGTTGCCTCTAAGGAAATGGTGACTGGAAAGAGTCACAAGGGGACTTTCTGGGCAATCAAATTTTCAGTATTTTAATTTGTGTGGTGGTTATTCCTTGCATGAACCACTCAAGACCTGTACAGTTTACTGTATGTAAATTATTCTTATTGCACTATAAATTTTCCTATTAATCTCAAATAATCTTCACAAATTTATAATCAATTCATAAATAAAATTATGAATTAATTTGATTCAACCTATGTTAAAAGTTTCACTCCAAGGCTCACTAATTTCTACTAAAAGGTAATACCCATTCTCTCAGTACATAAAATATTTAGGATAGTAAAATGACAACAGAAATATCAAATTAACATTACTTACCCTGCTCATAGAATCAAAGCACTTCCTGACCAAAGATTCCACATCATTAGGTCTATCTTGAACATTTATCCAGTCTAACAAAGAAACATTAAAAAAGGGCAGATCACCATCTTTAGTGTCTATCGTAGTTTCATCTTGCTGATGAACAGTACTTTGATAAGATTCCCTAATCTCTTTGCCACTTTCAGCATCTGTGGTATCTGGGGACACGTGTTCCACTGACTTGGGAAATGAGGTTAACAAAGATTGGTTAGTTGTTCTAGGCATATCAGGAGAGAGCACCAGTTCAGTGGATCTTTTCATCTCAGCTTTTTCCGTGCCTTCATGTTCAGGTAAAGAATCCAGTCTTCCCAAACATTCTCTGTAACTATGTCTGGTTAGGCACTCCAATAGTGGAATCTTGGCCATTACTGAAACTGCAGTTCCTAAACTTAAAATACAAAAGATCTGTCAGTAAAACTATGAGACTGCTCTAGTTAGGAATTAGCATGTTTGAATGAAATCACATATTATTACATACACAAATGTCACCACCTCTCCATAACATTATACATACATAAACTAGTCTATGAGTTAGCTATTCACTAAAAGAAGTCTAGTTTAGCAGAGAGAGGCTATCATTAATACATTAAAATATCACTCTAGGGCCGGGCCTAGTGGCTCACACCTGTAATGCCAGCACTTTGGGAGGTGGAGGCCAGCAAATCATTTGAGGTCAGGAGTTCGAGACCAGCCCGGCCAACATGGCAAAGCCCCATTTCTACTAAACATACACAAATTAGCCGGGTGTGGTGGCAGGCACCTGTAATCCCAGCTACTAGGGAGGCTGAGGCACAAAAATCGCTTGAACTTGGGAGGCGGAGGTTGCAGTGAGCTGAGATGGCGCCACTGCACTCCAGCCTGGGTGACGGAGCAAGGCTCCATCTCGAAACAAAAACAAAAACAAACAAACAAACAACACTCTAAAGTAAAGCTAGCTATATTAAAGAAGTGAACACTAGGCTTTTATAAAACCTTAAAGATAACAAATTTAAATTTACAAAAAGATTCACCATAGCAGTATCTTAGAATATAACCTTATGGCCTTAAGTAAATCAAATATATCTGATATATTGAAAGCACAGGATAAAAATAACAATCCTAATAAAGATACTCTTGTACTCATAACACCCTAAAAATAGGTTTATGTTGTCAAAAGCATGGGGAATATATGAAATCTTAGTGATTTAACTTCTATAAAATCATATGCAATATGATGTAGGTCCCTACTTTAAATTGATACAGCTAATAGAACCCATAGAAAAAGTTACTTGAAAAGGTTCTCATTTAAACTTTAAAAAGATCTTTCCAGTCTTAATGAATCCTTCTCTTTCCTCCCAAGATTTTTCCCTTTTTAAGGCCAAAATCTATCTAATATTCATACCACAAAAAAGAGAAATGTGAATTTAAAAGGTTACCCAAATTTAAAAAAACAAAAGAAACAAAAAGAAAAGACAAAGATCAAAACCAGAACATGCTACTTGCCTCTAATTCAAGGTCAAGATAATTAAAAGAAAAAAAAAAATCTACAGATCCAAAACAAAAAACCTGAACACAAAATGCTAAAAGCATATGCACACACACACAATAAGGGTTAGTTTCATGCTGAATTACTGTTACATTTTCACATTAACTATAGCCCTTTTAAAAAAAGAATCAATGTGTATTAAATGTACTTTTATGCAAAGAACTAAAACTTGCCATCTTAATGAGCATTGAAAACACATGGGCTGGCTGGGTGCAGTGGCTCACGCCTGTACTCCCAGCACTTTGGAAGGCCGAGATGGGCAGATCATGAGGTCAGGAGATTGAGACCATCCTGCCTAACACGGTGAAACCCTGTCTCTACTAAAAATACAAAAAAAAAAAAAATTAGCTGGGCATGGTGGCGGGCGCCTGTAGTCCCAGCTACTCGGGAGGCTGAGGCAGGAGAATGGAGTGAACCTGGGAGGCGGAGGTTGCAGTGAGCCGAGATCATGCCACTGCACTCCAGCCTGGGTGACAGAGCAAGACTCAGTCTCCAAAAAAAACAGGACTTTTTTTTTTTTCCACCTCATCAAACCTGCATCAGGATGGTAATATTTACAAAGAACTTAAAATTTTCCTCCATTGTCCAGGGTTTGGAAATGTGCCTACTTCTGTTAGATGTTATTTTTCACATCTTGCCTTTTGTTTACTGGACAAGATATAAGCAAAGATTCTTGGTTTTATAAATGACTTCAAAAGTATTTGGGGCCTTATTACAAGTAAAACAATTCAAGAGAAAGAAATGTGGGAGACTCATAAGATACATGGTAAACAGAATTATCATTTTTAAATTAAAAACTATAACCTACAAAGCACTATCAGAAAAGGCTCAAATAATAAACCTCAGTTATAATAAATATATGGCCTATAAGAAACAAATTTGCAGTGATTAAACCTACTGATAAATTTCAAAGGCATTTTAAACAAATATCCATTTTAATGGCAAACATACTGAGTAAGTTTTAACTTGATGTCTTCTATGGACTGCAGATAATTCGAATAAATACTTTCAAACTTGAAAAGTAGCTTTTGGTATGAATTTGAACAGTCCTCCAGGTTGGCCATAATTGCAGCCCAGCCTTGGTGCTGAAGATGTTCATCATGTACAAGACCTTCACAAAAAGAACAAAGTTTCTTGGCAACTTCATACATTTCCTGTATTGAAAAAGAATACAAAAGAAAGTAAAAGAAGGCAATGGTTTGTTTGCAGAAGTTTTCAAACGTTTACAAACATGTATGTGTGAATGCGTTCTAGAGCACATTTAACAAAGTGTTTCAAAAGACTGTTTTAGTTTATCTCTGTTTACCTCTGTGAAAGAGAGCCTAAACGTAAGTGAGGTGTTCAACGTAAGAGAGGTGTTATAACCTATAACATAAGTGAGGTGTTTCCGAGCAGGTATCCTAAGACATAGTCAAAAGAAGAATCCATAAGATGCTACCTCTGAAAAACAAACGAATAGTGCTTTCAATTATTTGACTAATGATCAACATCTGCCATGTCAAATGTCACTGTCCTCTGGTATTATCTCAAGACATACATGTTAAAAACAATTTTTCGTGAAGGCAAAGCTAAAATACATCATCTACTTCTAGATTAGTATAACTATAACACATTTAGTAACCCTAAATGAGATTCTAGAAAATATTTATGCAGTTAAAATACCTTCAGAAAACAGACATCTGACATTCAATTCCAAAGAATGAGGAATAAAAATAATTATTAAGGATAAATTACAAGGCAGCAACGTAGATTGCTTTATATATGGAGATATATAAAGAAGTCCACTGTCACAAAATATTTTAGTTGGCTAGGAAATAAGACAGATCATTCTACCTTTGTTAACTGATATGAGACAGATATAAAAGTCACAAAAGAGAAGTCAAAACTTTCTGAAGGCATTTAACTTAAGTATCAAAGTGTGAAAAGAATATGAACAAAGATAGGGAAAGAAGTACTTCAGAAGAGTGGAACATGATGAAGTGGCAAAGACAGGAAATATAAAGTGTTATTGGTTAAGAACAAATGGTCTGGAGGAAAAAGCGAGAGAAAAAGGGCCAGATGATCAAAGACCCAGAAAATACTAAGGTAAGGAAGGAATTGGACTTTACTCAGAAAAGACCTCCTGAAGAACTCTTTAACATGAAGAACGTAATCAAATAGATGCTTTAAGAAAACTGATAATACAGAAAATGTTATATGGTGGAATGGGACGGCACCTAAAAGAATGGATGTAAAATGATTATCTTTAAGTTGTCCAGGCAAACTATAAAAAAGCTACTGTAAATACTGCAATGGTTGGTAATCTAGTTACCAAGGTAAATAAGAAGTAAGATGGTCCTTATGGGGTAGGAACGTCAGTAAGATGATTATGTGCCATGTCACTAAAAATTAATCAATCACGCAGCCACTAAAATAGAGTGGGAAAAAACTCTGGAATTATGAAGTGACAGAAATGATAAAATGTTTTCAGATTTTTTTAAACAGATGAAAGAGATGTGACACCCTTGAAATGATGAGTAAAAGAGTTGTTGGGTACATTAAAGCAACAGGTTCTTGCAGTGCATGCAGAAAATGTAGGAGGAAGATTCTTAAATACACAAAAGATGGAGGATATAAAATATTCAAATGTTTAAATTTTTTGAATTGTTAAAATTTATAGATGTAAAATAAGTTGAACTGTAGCACTGTTTACCAGGAAAATAAACTTGGGATATTTCAAAAATGGGAGTACCTTGCAACAATGAAAAAGGAATAATGTGTATAGTATGGGCCAGGCGTGGTGGCTCTTGCCTGTAATTCTAGCACTTTGGGAAGCTGAGGCAGGCAGATCACCTGTGGTCAGGAGTTCGAGGCCAGCCTCGCCAACATGGTGAAACCTATCTCTACTAAAAATACAAAAATTAGCCAGGCATGGTGGCACGCACCTGTAATCCCAGCTACTGGGGAGGCTGAAGCAGGAGAATCACTTGAACCCAGGAGGCAGAGGTTACAGTGAGTCGAGATCGTACCACTGAATTCCAGCCTGGGTGACAAAAGCGAAACTCCATCTCAAAAACAACAAAAAAAGCATAGTATGCTTCCGTTTGTTTGGGGAGGCTAAGGTTGGTTAGAAATGTGAAACAATAGAGGTATGAGATAGAAATGCATTTTGTGTGTATCAAAGTCTAGGAAAATGCAAAACAAATGTTCCATCATCAAGATGGACTACGGGATGGAAGGAAAAAGGAAGTATTTTCTCTATGTATTTTGCTGATAAGCACGCCAAAATTATGACCATTCTGTTTTAGAAGATAATATTGTTAATGAACAAATTTAGGTGAAAAGAAATATCTTTACAGGTAAAATATGAAAGTTTGCTATGTGGAAGTACAATGATATGAACGTAAAGAGCACTGGCCTTGGAGAAAAGAGGTTCTTTTTCTTCTACCTGGCTATCTGGCCTTGAAGAAATGACTTAACTTCACCTGTTCTTAATTCCGCATGTATATAAGAAAGGGCTAACAGTTTCAGTTGTAAGATAAGGAAGTAAAGATGTCTCTGCCTGCTTCTCCTTCATGAAACCAACCAAATACAAAAGGGAAACCAGGAAACAATTACCACCTCTACACATACAATATATGCAGCAAACCTGTGAAGAACATGAAAACTGGATCAACTTGGGTCAAATAAAAAGGGCACCCACTGTGAAAGAATAACAAATCTCAGGAACCCCAAATCACTAAGCCAAGGGAAAAGTCAAGCTGGGAACTATGTCAGGCAAACCTGCCTCCAATTTTATTCCTAAATAAGATAGCTACAAAGATAAGAAAGCTACATACCTCCCTCACAATTTTGCCACAAGGAAATTTCTTGTGGGCTTCAAGATCTTTAACTTAAAATACTTCTGCTAAATTTCACCTTGGCAATGTAAACTGACAGCGTATCTTCACATGTGCGGGACAGAAAGTCATACCTCTGCTCGCCTAAAACAAAGGCCTATCTGCTTCCTCTGTATTATTGTTTATTGTTTATGTAAAAATGCAGATTCACTGAACCAGACTAAATTATGTATTCAGTGAAAGACTGATCAAGGACTCCAAAAAAATGCAACCTTTTGTCTCTTATCTACCTATGACCTGGAAGCCCCCGCTTCGAGTTATCCTGCCCTTCTGGACCAAACCCATGTACTTCTTACACATATTCATGTCTCATGTCTCCCTAAAATGTATAAAAGCAAGCTTTACCCCGACCACCTTGGGCACATGTCATAAGGACCTCCTGAAGCTATGTCTTGGGTGTGTCCTTAACCTTGATAAAGTAAATTTTCTAAATTGATTGTGACCTGTCTCACGATAATTTTGGTACACACCACTATTGTAGACATTTAGCAAAACTTGGGAGAACTGAATCCTCCTTGTGAGAAGCCTGGGTGGACAGCAAGAACCTCTTGGGGCCTATCTGAAATTAGAGAGTAGCAGAAGAAGTAATACCTATTTACATGACATACTTGCAAAAAGCCAAAGGAAAAACTATGAGAAAAAGTCCCTAGAACTGCTAAATTTTGTCTAAGGAGAAGGACAGAATAAGTCATCTCTGTCCCTTTCTTATACATACACATTCTGCTTCTAAACAGGGATCCCCTGTGACCCAGGGCAGCTTCCTGCTCACCAGGTTTCCTACACTGTCTTGTAGAGGAATAATTCTACTCCCTCAAACACAAGCAAAAATTTTAACATATGAAATCTTTACTAAATTACCCTAAGAAAAAAAAAGTTAAAAGTAAAAAAAACTAAATGCAGAAAAACTCTCCCCAGGACCAAATGGAAATTATAACCAAATTCTTTCCTAAGAACTTAGTCTAATTTTGTTTTATAAAAAAGAACTCAACACAGAGAGTTAGCTCAGGAAATACATTAAAAAGAAACATATCACTGATTGAAGGCTACACTGGAAGAAGACACTGCTGAAAACAGAGAAGTCTAAATCAGGCTTTAACAACCAAGACAAGTGAAATGAAAGGAACTACCATGAAAACAACAGCTAATATATGGGGGAAAAAAAAGGACAGTGAGCACTGAGTCCATTTCAAGACGAAATCTGAAAGAACTATGGACATTTTGGTACGGAAGAGGTTGCAGAAGTAGAAGACAGACTTAAACTGTCAAACTGTCAAAAAGTATTCTGATTTCTTTACACTACAGTAGTCAAAAGAATGTATTAGGATATTCACAGTAGGTTGAGTCACATTAGTTGAACACTAGAAACAATCTCAATATCCACTAGTAGCAGAACAGATAGAAAAAAAAAACCTGTGGCATATTTGTATAATAGAATACAATGCAGCGATGAATACAAACCATCAATACATGCAACAGCATTAATCATTCTCAGGAACATCATGCGCATAAAAGAGGCTAGACACAAAAGAACAGAAACTACATTATTCCATTTATTTACATTCAAAAAGAGACCAAGTAATCTTGGTTTAGAAGTCAACATACTGGTTAGCATTAGTGAACAGGGAGGATGAAAACTGATGGGGAGAAAGTCTTAAGTAGGGCTTCTGGGTTGAAAGTATTTGTTTCTGTGGGTTTTTTTGTTTTGTTTTGTTTTGTTTTTGAGATGAAGTCTCACTCTGTCACCCAGCCTGGAGTGCAGTGGCGAGATCTTG
Organism: Macaca mulatta; assembly: GCF_049350105.2. Lineage (NCBI taxonomy): Eukaryota > Metazoa > Chordata > Mammalia > Primates > Cercopithecidae > Macaca > Macaca mulatta. The sequence continues at coordinate 63,296,030 of NC_133413.1, forward strand.
GCTCACTGCAACCTCTGCCTCCTGGGTTCAAGCGATTCTCTTACCAGAGCCTCCTGAGTAGCTGCGATTCAGGCCCATGCCACCACGCCTGGCTAATTTTTTTTTTTTTTCTGTTTTTTTTTTTTTTTTTTTTTTTTTAAAGTAGAGATAAGGTTTCACCATATTGGTCAGGCTGGTCTCAAACTTCTGACCTCATGATCTGCCCGCCTTGGCCTCCCAAACTGCTAGGATTACAGGCATAAGCCACCACACCTGGCTGAAACTATTTTTATCAATGTGTTCATTGTGAAAATTCACTAAGAATGGATGTACAATTACAGTTTGTGCATTTTTCAATATGCATATATCTCAATAAACAAATATCCATTCTTAAATTCACCAACAGGGTAAATGAGTCGAAGGTCACACCACAAGTAAATGAGGTAATCGGATATAAACTCAGAAAATCTGACTTTAGAGACCACATCCTGGACCATGAAGAAATACCACCTCTAATTCCTTACATAACGAATTGATTAGAACTATGTTGTTGTTTTGGTTATAGCAGCTTTAGAATTTGTTTTATAAGTCTCAAAAGAGGGCAGGCATGGTGGGTCAATGTGTTTTATAAATCTGAAAAGAGGCCAAGTATGCTGGCTCATGCCTATAATCCCAGCACTTAGGGAGGCCAAGATGGGAGGATCATTTGGGCCCAGGAGTTTGAGACCAACCTCAGCAACACAGTGAGATCCTGTTTCTATATAATAAGTCAATAAAATACCTAACGTAAATGATGAGATAAGGTTGTGGAACCACAGCCTAGATTTCAGAAGATGTATGGAAACGCCTAGATGCCCAGGCCAGTTTGCTGCACAGTGCAGCAAACCAACATGGCACATGTATAGCTATGTATCAAACTTGCATGCTGTACACATACACCCTAGAACTTAAAGTATAATAAAAATAAAAATAAAAAAGTAAATAAATCTGGAAAGGTACATTTTTGCCCCCATCTTCCATTCTTCTTATGACTTTCTAGGCGATTTCTGGACACTGACCCTTCCATATGAATCTGAAGACCATTTTAGATCCAAAACAAAACCCAAAGCTTCTCCTATGCTCCAAAAGAAATATCATGGCAATTGTAACTACAGTTCATAAGTTCATAATTATATTAAAAATGAGATACGTCTTGTCATTTGTTTCATGGCCATTTGTTCATTTAAGAACAATTTGTTCATTTGTTGTGTTCATTTCTTTGTTTTATGTAACTTGTTTTACATTCTTGAATATTTTATATAGCCAAATTGTTAAGTATATTTTGAAGTTCTACAAAACTATATATATATATAATTTTGAAGTTTTTGCTGCTGTTCAGATTACAGTATTTTTTTTCTATTTCTATCCTAATGCAGTGGCCAGTACAGAGAAACTCTATTCATTTGAATATATTTATCACATATCCAGTCACCTTACCAAAACTCTGGAGAGGTTTTCATTAAAATCCCTTAATTTTCCAAACATGCAACCATATTATCACCTAAAAGAAATGTTTTTCATTTATCATTTTCACCATTTATTTCACTGATTTCATTTTCTTATTTCCTCAACGCTTCAAAGTACTGAACCACTGTTTCTGTTTTACGCAAACATGGCCCTAGCATTTCACTAATTTAAAAGCTGCTTAGGCTGGGTATGGTGGCTCATACCTGTAATCTCAGGTGAACGTGAGAGAGATGATTTAGCGTACCTGGTGGAAAAAATTTCTAAGCAGCAAAGCATTTAAGAGGTGACTTGGGTACCTTTAAAGCCATTCAGTTTTATAAGGGAAGCAGAGCATAAAAGTTTGGAAAATTTGTAGCCTAACAACGTGATAGAAGAGAAAAATTCGTTTTCTGGGAATAAATTTAAGTCGGCTGCAGAAATTTGCACAAGTGGCAAGGAGCCTAATGTTAATCCCTAAGACCATAGTGAAAATGTCTCCAGGCTGTGTCAGAGACCTTCACGGCAGCCCCTCCCATCACATGTCCAGAGGCCTAGGAGGAAGGAGTGGTTTCATGGGCCAGTCCCAGGGTCCCCGTGCTGTGTACAGCCTAGACACTTGGTGCCCTGCCCCCAGCCACGGCTGAAAGGGGCCAACATACAGCTCGGGCTATGGCTTCAGAGGGTGGAAGTCCCACGCTTTGGCAACGTCCACATGCTATATTGAGCCTGCAGGGGCACAGAAGTCAAGAATTGAGGTTGGGGAATACCGCCTAGATTTCAGAAGATGTATGGAAACACCTAGATGCCCAGAAAAGTTTGCTGCAGGGGCAGGGCCCTCATGGAGAACCGGTTAGGGCAGTGTAGAAGGAAAATGCAGGGTTGGAGCCCCCAGAGTCCCTACTACAGCACTGCCTAGTGGAGCTCTGAGAAGAGGGTCACCGTCCTCCAGACCCCAGAATGGAAGATCCACCAATGGCTTGCACTGTGCACCTGGAAAAACCACAGACACAACGCCACCCCGTGAAAGCAGACGGGAGGGAGGGTGCACCCTGCAAAGCCACAGGGAAGGAGCTGCCCCAAGTCCATGGGAACCCACCTCTTGTATTAGTGTGACTGGGATGTGAGACCTGGAGTCAAAGGAGATCTTTTTGGAGCTTTAAAACTTGGCTACCATGCTGGTTTTCGAACTTGCACGGGACCTGTAACCCCTTTGTTTTGGACAATTTCGCCTTTCGCCTCCTGCTGTAATTCCAAGCCTCTCCAGCCATGAGGTACTGTTAAGTCCAATTAAACCTCTTTTTCGTCTCAGGCTCAGGTATGTCTTTATCAGCAGCATGAAAACAGACTGATATAGAATGCTTGGCATTTGAATCTCGGATCACTAATTCAGGATCTCAACAGCAATCATCATCTTTCTCATTTCATTTATGTATTTAAAAAATATTTTACATATGATGCATTAAAAGAGAAATAATGCTAGCTTATATTTAATATAATTCCTGATACATGTATTTCTGCCATTTTGTTTTCTTTGTACTTTCTTGTTTTCATTCTTTCGCTGAATAGTTTTAATTGCTCTCTCTCTAATCACTTGAAAATTATATAGCCTAGTTATCCTTTAACTTATTATCATATTTAATACTCTCTATCAAAATGTAGTATGTATACTTTTCAACCAAATCAAAAAACAATTCTAAAAGATCCTATTATGTAAATTCAGTTTACAGAAGTATATTTTTTAAAATTTTGTCCTCCCAAAGCACTTTTGGACTCGTAAATGTTTATTAAATATGTTTCACACAGATGAGGTTACTTCCTTTTAATGTTGTATCCTATGTGAAAAATGGGGGTGTTTGTACAAATGTATATACTTTTTTTTTTTTTTTTTGAGACGGAGTCTCGCTTTGTCGCCCAGGCTGGAGTGCAGTGGCCGGATCTCAGCTCACTGCAAGCTCCGCCTCCCGGGTTTACGCCATTCTCCTGCCTCAGCCTCCCGAGTAGCTGGGACTACAGGCGCCCACCACCTCGCCCGGCTAGTTTTTTGTATTTTTAGTAGAGACGGGGTTTCACCATATTAGCCAGGATGGTCTCGATCTCCTGACCTCGTGATCCGCCCGTCTCGGCCTCCCAAAGTGCTGGGATTACAGGCTTGAGCCACGGCGCCCGGCCGTATATACTGTTTAAAACAAATCTCTAAGAGTTTTACTAATTAAAGCAAATGTTCGGTAACGTTATTTATTTTTACAAAACGTAAATACTACTATTTCACTGGTTCTGACACATTTTTTTCATGATTAAAAGAAAAATGTAGCTTACTACTGACAGCTTAATATCAATGACATTACTAGAAGGTAAATAGCAAATTAAAAAGGAAAATCAAATGACCGGGAAACAATCCGTGGCAACTGCAAGAAGCAGTGTTAAAAGCTATATATTAGAAAGAAACCTGATTCTCCTCCAGGAACTAACCATAAATATGGAAAAAATAAATACATTTTTAGAGCTATGTAAGTTCTCTGTCTGTATCTACTCTAACGTAGGTCTTTTATTAATTAATGTTCAAAAGTAACTATTTACATCTAGGAAAGAAGGTGACCAAATGATGTTAAGACAGCTGTTCCACTCTAAAATACTGTCATTATCAAAGTAGAATAACTAGCAATGTATGACCCAGAAATTTTAAAACTAGATTAACCACAAAATATTTTCAGTTTGTCAAACTTCCTGCATGCTTCCTATGCAATTTAGACTACTGTGCTATTTAGATCCGAATGCTTTTAGAAGCAATCAGTTAGTTAAAATAATTGTTTATATCTTACCACTGCAAGCTGTGTCCTTGAAGCAACAGTATGAAAAACTGCAGGCATCATAAGAGATTCTTCAACTTTTATTTCCATGTCATTTTCTGTCGAAAAGGTAGTTTTAGGAATAGCAGGTGGACGATCACATAAGATCATTTCTTTGTTAAAAAGAAAAATTGGATTTGTATCCTATATTTTTTAAAAAAGGAGAAATAACCAAAATAAAATGTTATAAATACTGAACGTGCACATTGCCTTCAATATATGAAGCAAATAAACCTTACTTTTGAACACTGAGTTCCCAATGTGCTGTGAAGGTGGTGTGCATTCTTGTGTGAAAGGACTCTTGAATACCTACCGTCCCAGCACTGTAGGTACACACTCTTCGATCTGCAGCCATGCATTCTCCTCCATTAACCACCAGCACCTGGTGTTGAATAGCAATCTTGTATTTGCTTTGAATGGCATGCTTAAGGTCTGCCACACTTCAAAAAAATGAAATAAAATAAATCAGTTGTTTATATTTGCCCAATGATTTTATTTTCCAAGTAGTACTATGTAAAAACACCTTAGAGGTTAATGAATTTCACTCTAAAACTTTCCCCAAAAACAGTAATAAAGAATACAAGCTTCCTATTTAATGAACTGGATTCCCTAACAACTGACTGATCTTAGGTAAATAACTTGCCCATGCGTCATATCTAGAAGTGAGTCTATGAAATGGAGGCAGTAGACACATTTATTTTGGAGTTATCTATATAACACAGCAAAGGAATATGCTCAAACTGATTATCAGGTCTATTAAAATCCTCAGGCTACATAATTTTTGTTAAAATCTCCACACGTTTTAGAAACTACATTAAGTCTAGCACCTGTGAAGATTCCTTCCTAGCCCTGTATTCCAAAACATCATTCATGTAAGGGTAAAACCAAGTTTAATGAAAACTAATTCTGAAAAAAAAAAATCCATAATTCAATTTTTACAACAAAGATTATTATTTCACACTTTATAGTAATTCCACTGTCAGATTTATACTGCATTGCCATCAAGTCTTTACTACTATGGTCACTATAAAAATATAAACAGCGTTGGAAATGATACTTAACTACTTCGATTTTCTTCCTGTCCTGTCAAGCTAGAGAATTATTAGATACCTGAGTCCCACTAAATTTGGCTGAAAATATTAAATTTATTTTTTCTCTCATTAACAAACAAAATAAACCTATTGACATTTATTCATAAACTGATCAAAAACCATGGAAGTGATTATACATTGTTTTATGAAGCTTCCAATAATTCCCTTAACAATGGCCTGTGAAACGCAGAAGAGCAATTGACTACAGGTACTTATAACAATGGAAATCAGTTTGTTTTGTGGGTAGATCTATTTACTGTGAATATTATATTCATGGCAACAGGACAAAGCACAATTTAAAGAATGTAATTAGTATTTTAGAGAAGGACAACAATTATATATAAAATATGTTGCAATAAAAGATTTAAGACTTGCCATTATGTGGCTTTTTTTTTTTTTTTTTTTTTTTTGAGAGAGTCCCGCTCACTTGCCAGGCTGGAGTGCAGTAGCGTGATCTCGACTCACTGCAACCTCCGTCCCCTGGGGGTTCAAGTGATTCTCCTGCCTCAGCCTCCTGATTAGCTGGGACTACAGGTGCGCGCCACCACACCCAGCTAATTTTTGTATTTTTAGTAGAAACGGGGTTTCACCATGTTGGCCAGGATGGTCTCGATCTCTTGACCTCGTAATCCACCTGCCTTGGCCTCCCAAAGTGCTGGGATTACAGGCGTGAAGTACCAAGCCCAGCCGCCACTATGCTACTTTTTAAACAGTAGAGTAATATTTCTTTAACTTTCTGCATGCAGACAGAATGCAACACTGAAAAAAAATAAATGAAACACAACTCACGTTTGCACTGTAAGTTCAGTGTCAAATGTTAGAGTAGTTCCAGTGTTAACCAGAAATACATATAACTTCATGATGATATATCTGAATTCTGTGAGCTTATACCTCACCCTCTGATACGGTTACTAGAAGAAACAAGAAAAGTGATCAATTTTACAAATGCAACTACAATCACAAATACTATCATCACTGTGACACACTACAGTATTACTATATAAGTAACAAAAATATCAAAACGGGCTTTGAGGTCTAGGATGGCTAACTGGACAGTTTAGTAAACTCAATGCTTAAAACACATAAAAATAAACAGTAATGAGATCAGTGAAAAGAAAAGCATAACTGTTCTGCCATAGGAAAAAACGTTTGATTTTTCAAGAAGTAAAAGGCCAGTAGCTAGAGTAAAGGTTGCTATGTGCATATTTCACGCAGTGTTTCACATTAAGAATAAAACAGTTGGTCAAACATCTTATCCCTGACAGTTTTCCCCCCACTTCTTCCTTAACATAATAAAAAATACATTAATATTAAGGTTAAACTTACTGATCGCAAACTAAGAGTAGCCATTACTTGCAAATTGGGAAATGAATCCCAATTCCTTCCATCAGCTGCCTGTTGATCTGCATTTTACCTCTACACTGAGCTGGAAATCCTCCATAAGAAACTCCTTAATAGTTCCATCACTTTGTATAACAGTAGCAAGGGTACAGGTCTAGAAATGAGAATATTTAAAACAACTCTGCCATTAACATGCCCAAGGAAAAACCTCATCTAGAAAATAAAGCTTCTTCATCTATAAAATGAGGCTGACACAGACAACCAGGCACAGTGGCTCATGCCTGTAATCCCAGAACTTTGGGAGGCCAAGGCAGGAGGATCACTTGAGGCCAGGAGTTCAAGACTAGCCTGGGCAACACAGCAACATCCTGTCTGCACAAAATGTTTAAAAAATTAGCCACACTTCATGGCGCATGCCTGTGGTCCTAGCTACTTGGGAGGCTGAGGCAGGAGGATGGCCTGAGCCAAGGAGTTCAAGACTGCAGTGAGCTACGACTGTGCCACTGCACTCCAGCCTGGGCAACAGAGAAAGGCCCTATCTCAAAAGAAAAAGAGAAATGAAAAAAATCTTAAAATAATGACATATAAAGGGGACAGATTTCATGGTCTACCATTTTATTTTCAACAAATGGAGGAAAAGATCCACAAGATTAATGAAACTGGTGAACGATAACTATAAATAAATTCCCAGAAAGTAGTAGGTACCTTTACTTATGCTCTTTCCACATAAGCCTTTAGAGAATTATCAGAGAAGGAAAAAGTAAATAAGGTTTTCAAATTAAGATTTCCAGAATCATTATTTTAAAGACAATAGATTAAACTCTGCTAAACAGGTAGAAACTGTGACTTACCGTCAGGCACTGTGAAAAGGACTACCACTTTTCTTAAAAAGTAGATTAAAACTGGTTTATGTTTGCTTTGCTTGAGATTGGCAACTGAATGGCATTACTGGTTAAACTCAGAGAACTGGAAAAGAAAAATTTCTGGTTATAAAGAGAAACAATTCAGTATGAAACAACATATAGTTATTGTTCCTTTCTTCCTTTTGAAACTACCATCTGTAAGAATAATCTCTACTCAGGCCCTTCTACCTGCACATTCACTATAATACCAACTACATGACTTCAACCCACATCACTCCATGGCATCAAACAAAAGTTACCAATCAATTCCTCAAAACTGCCATTTCTACAACAATTTCTCATTCCTTAAAATATTATGGTAAAGAAGTATCCAGGCAGTGAAGTCAGAAAGCTTGGGTTTGGTTTGGGGTCCATTACTTGCAATTACATGATCTTGGACAACTGTTTCGGCTTCCTCTTTTGTAAACAGGAATAAAAATGGCACCTGCGGCAGACAGCCTCTAAGACAGTAGCAATTATCTGTACCACATCCACCTACTGTATTCATACTCCAGTGAAATCCCCACCCTCAGGTGTAGGCAGGGTCTACCAAAAAAATACTGCAAAAGTGATGGGATATCATGTAAGTGATTGTTACTTAAGATTGTAACTCCTATCTTGCCAGCTGACTCTCTTGCCGCGTTGATGACATAAGCTGCCATATGGAAAGGCCCATTTGGTAAGGAATTGAAGATGGCTAGCTAGCAAGAAGCTAAGGGTCTCAGTCTGGTAACGCTCAAGGAACTGAATCTTGACAATCACCACAAGCCCATAAACAGATCCTTTCCTAGTTGAGCCTCAGACAAGACCTCAGCCCTGGCCAACACTTTGAAGTCTTGCAGAGACCCAAAAGGGTCCAGTGAAGCCATGACCAGAATCTATAATAGATTTATGTTGCTTCAAACAACCAAATTTGTGGTAATTTCTCAGTCAACAATAGATGATTAATATAACACAACCATATCACAGGGCTACTAGGAGGATGCTGTGGGAAGTCAGGGACCCCAAACGGAGGGACCAGCTGGAGCTGCAGCAGAGCAACATAAATTGGGAAGATTTCGTGGACATTTATCAGTTCCCATATAACACTTTTATAATTTTTTATGCCTGTCTTTAATCTCTTAATCCTGTTATCTTTGTAAGCTGAGGATGTACGTCATCTCAGGACCACTCTGATAATTGTGCTAACTTTGAAAACTGGTCTTAACACACGTGTGTTTGAACAATATGAAATCAGTGCACCTTGAAAAAGAACAGAGCAGCAGCGATTTTTAGGGAATAAGGGAAGACAACCATAAGGTCTGACTGCCTGTGGGGTCGGGCAAAAAGAGCCATATTTTTCTTCTTGCAGAGAGCCTATAAACAGATGTGCAAGTAGGAGAGATATTGCTAAATTCTTTTCCTAGCAAGGAATATTAATATTAATACCCTGGGAAAGGAATGCATTTCTGGGGGGAGGTCTACAAACAGCCGCTCTGTGAATGTCTGTCTTATGTGGTTGAGATAAGGACTGAGACACACCCTGGTCTCCTGCAGTACTCTCAGGCTTACTAGGGTGGGGAAAAACTCCACCCTGGTAAATCTGTGGTCAGACTGGTTCTCTGCTCTCAAACCCTGTTTTCTGTTAAGATGTTTATCAAGACAATACATGCACCACTGAACACAGACCCTCATCAGTAGTTCTGCTTTTGCCTTTTGTCCTGTTCCCTCAGAAGTATGCGAACTTTGTTAGACCCTTATTAGTAGTTCTGCTTTTTGCCCTTCGAAGCATGTGATCTTGTACCTACTCCCTATTCTTACACCCCCTCCCCTTTTGAAACCCTTAATAAAAACTTGCTGGTTTTGAGGCTCATGCGGGCGGGCATCAAGGTCCTACTGATATGTGATGTCAACCCTAGCAGCCCAGCTGTAAAATTCCTCTCTTTATTTCTCAGCTGGCCGACACTAATGGAAAACAGAAAGAACCTACACTGAAATATTGGGGGCGGGTTCCCCCAAAAGGACGTCAAAGAAAAAATGTGGTATTTGGCAGATAAGTCAACTCTCCAAAATTTGGGAGGGATCTCAGTCGCCTTACCTTTGTAGTAGAGTTCACTTACTCCCATAGCTGCTGCTACCACCACTGTTGATTGCTGACTCCCAAATCTTTCCTAAACTATCTATCCAATCCCTCTCAAACTCAACAAATTCAAATCAATCTCCTATATGCATTCTTCAATACTATTGTTTCTAAAACCAAGCTTTTTACTTCTCTGCCCCTTAATCCTCCTTGATTTAATTTTTCATCTCTGTTGATGAAGTCTACATTCACCCCGTCTCTCACATATTATCCTAGATTGGTCTTCCTTTTGTCCTGTAAATTCTAACATTTAAATACTTAATCACATGATATCCCTATTCCTATCCCTACTGCCTTAAATCAGACACTGTTTTCAACCTGTACTAATTTCCTCAATCACTAGTCCGTCAACCTCAATGCGCCTTCCAAGAAATCTTCCTACATGTTAGGTTGATCCAAGTTTTTCTGCTGCTTTAAAACTCAAGACAATTATGACTTTTATGGCAGCAGCTACCACTTTGTATTCATTATATCCCAGGAAACTATTTTAAATGCTTTATTAAACGACAATAACACCCAAGAGAGAAGTATAATATGCTCTTCCTTTCCACCACAACTTTTCACCCTCATCCTCTACCCCTCTCCCAGTTTATCAGTCCCAAATATCACACTGTTTAAACTCCCTAAACAAATCCAGCTGTTAAAGTCTCTGAGTCTTCATGGGGCAGTTCTCCCTGCTTAGGATTCTATTTGCCCTGCCTGCTATGATCACCCCTTCCACCTGCCCTACCCTCACACACATCTTTCAGACTCAGAAGAATTGCTTGAACTGGGAGGCGGAGGTTGTAGTGAGCTGGGCTCACACCACTACACTCCAGCCTAGGCGACAGAGCCAGACTCTTTAAAAAAAAAAAAAAAAAAAAACAGCAGTATCTACAGCCAGGGAAAGTAGGCATAATTATCATAAATGTGATACTTTCTAAGAAATATGTGGAGAGTGACAGGGAACTATGAAAGGCACTTAACAGATTGACAGAAGACTGGCCAGAAGGTGCAGACCTAGAAAAGTCATGCAGATCTGAGAGATGTTAACAAAAGGAAGCTAGAGATAAGCAGGGAATCAGATGACTGTATTAAATAAAGATCTGCTGAATGAATGAGTAAACGAATACCAAATCCAAAAGCATAGGCTTTATCTTACAGCTTAAAAAGAGGCATTTTGTTTTCTCAGAGATTAGGTAGCTAAGGTATGCTGACTAAAGTGGAAGGAATATTCATTCATTCATTTATCCAAATCCAAAACACATGTATTGATATTATGTGCCAGGACTGGGTATTCTGTGGGGAAAAAAACAGACATAATCTTTGTCCTCATGGAGTTCACAGTCTTGAAGGAGAAAGCAGCATTCAACAAAAACAAAACAAACATGATATAAGTTGCAATAAACACACAAAAGAAGAGTGGGTAGGAAGAAGGAATTACTTTAGATTTACAGGATCAAAGGAGGCCTCTATGCAGGTTACATATAAATGGTATTTTTGGGATAAGAAAAGGCATGAACTGAGAAGACGTAAAGCAGTACAACGAGACACACCATTTTTGTGAAGCTAAACACAAAATCTTAAGTAATAATCACTGTGTTGTTTTTTCTTTTCTCATTTTCCTTTGAATATTATATTTGTTTTGATATAATTCCACAGTTAGAGAAAAATTACAATAGTACAAAGAATTTCCCTGTCCCCCTTACTCCGATCACCAACTGTGAATACTTGTGTTCTATTTGCTTTACCACTTGTGTCAGTGCACACTCCATACATGCTCTCTCTCCACATACATATACAGAGATATATTTTTTCCTGAACTACACGTGAGTAATTTGCAGACAGAATTTCCCTTTATCCATAAATACTTCAGAATGTCTTACCTAACAGCAATAATTTTCTCCTACAAAACCAAAGTACATTTATCAAATCATAAAATTTAACATTGATGCACTAATATTATCGAATCTACAGTCCATATTCAAACTACTGCCCCAATAATATCCTTTGTAGTTTCCCCCCCTCCTCAGATCTAGGATTTATTTCAGGATCATCATATTGCTTTTAGCTGTATCTATTTAATCTCCTCCAATCTGGGACAGTTCAACTTTTCCTTTGCATGTTCTACAGTCAATACATTGCTTTCAATATCAGAAGCTTTAGAAATCATTAAAGAGTAAAGAAGACTTCAGTTCCATTCTCGTCTTCCATGATACTTAAAGCAAACTGAGGGGAACTCCAATAAGCTATAGCAGCTGTCTGCCTTTAAACAAACACTAATCTCTTCATTTTACATGCACACACCTCACCCTAAGAAACCACAATCATAAACAATGCTGACCAAAAAAACCTGAAAGAAATAAACCTACTTCAGGCCGGGCGCGGTGGCTCAAGCCTGTAATCCCAGCACTTTGGGAGGCCGAGGCGGGCGGATCACAAGGTCAGGAGATCGAGACCACAGTGAAACCCCGTCTCTACTAAAAATACAAAAAATTAGCCGGGCGCGGTGGCGGGCGCCTGTAGTCCCAGCTACTCAGGAGGCTGAGGCAGGAGAATGGCGGGAACCCGGGAGGCGGAGCTTGCAGTGAGCCGAGATCGCGCCACTGCACTCCAGCCTGGGCAACAGCGTGAGACTCCGTCTCAAAAAAAAAAAAAAAAAGAAAAAAAGAAATAAATCTACTTCAGAATCTGTTTGTCTACATACTTGATGAACAATTTAAACTATTTTAAGGATAGTTTTGATTACAGTGGCTCTGGAACTTAGGTTAAAATTAATTTAAACTACTTCAAGGATAGTTTTGATAACTATCACTCCAGAACCTATAATTTGACTCCAGTATACAAATTTCTTTTTTTTTTTTTTTGAGACGGAGTCTTGCTCTGTCCCCTAGGCTGGAGTGTAGTGGCGCAATCTCGGCTCACCGCAAGCTCCGCCTCCCGGGTTCACGCCATTCTCCTGCCTCAGCCTCCTGAGTAGCTGGGACTACAGGCGCCCGCCACCGTGCCAGGCTAATTTTTTTTTTTATTTTTATTTTATTTTATTTTTTTTTTTTTGAGACGGAGTCTCGCTCTGTCGCCGGGGCTGGAGCGCAGTGGCCGGATCTCAGCTCACTGCAAGCTCCGCCTCCCGGGTTTATGCCATTCTCCTGCCTCAGCCTCCTGTGTAGCTGGGACTACAGGCGCCCGCCACCTCGCCCGGCTAGTTTTTTGTATTTTTAGTAGAGACGGGGTTTCACCGTGGTCTCGATCGCCTGACCTTGTGATCCGCCAGCCTCGGCCTCCCAAAGTGCTGGGATTACAGGCGTGAGCCACCGGGCCCCGCCCAGTATACAAATTTCTAACAGTTCCTAAGTGATGTTAATGACAATATCATTTTCCCATGTTTTCATCCATTGTTTACAGTCCTAAGACTGGCATCTTTAATCAGAAGCCTTTTCTAAATTTTCACTCTCTACATCCTCACTGTCAGCTACCAAAAGTCTACCCATGAATAGCACAGGGAAAAATCTAACTACTAACATAAGGCATCATTTCCCCATGGGTCTACCAGTACTGGTAACCTATGAGGAAATGTAATGCTCATGGCTTTCATGGCCACAAATGCTCTTCTTTTCTTCACATGTCCTAAGTATATGGCACATAAAATAAATCATAATCATTGCTAATACTTACTGAGTTATTCATTGTATACCACTCATTATGCTAAGAAGTTTTACATGCATGACTTCATCATTACATGTAATACATTCATATCATTAGTGTTTTCATTTGCAGATGAGAAATTATGATTCAGATTAAACTTGTCTAAAGGAATAAACTTAGTAAGCCAAAACAAAAGTAAACATAGCCAGGGGTGTGAACACAGGTCAATAAATACATTCATTCAATAAAAATATCACCTGAGAATTTAGTAGGTACCAGGCATTTTCTTAACTCTGGGAATAAAATACAAAATAATAAAATTGTCTGCTCTCATGAATGCTAATATCATAGTGGGCAACATGAAAATTTTATATTTATATAAAACTCCATGATATCTACTTTCAGGGAGAAAAAAAGCTACAAAAAAGCATTTTTTTTAAGTAAAAACAAACAAGAAATTCCAAAATACATACTTCCACTTTGCTTTTATTCTTTAGAGATAATGATACTATTGGCATAGCAATAGCTTCCATTGATTGAAACACGACGTAAGAACTGTATGAAGTACATGATATTCTCACAAATATAGTGAGCAAGGTTAAGAATTATCTGCATCATTCAAAATGACAAAACTATGGCTCAAAGAAGTTGTTTCCTAAAGTCACATAGAAAGAAAGTCATCAAAACTTAAAATCCATAGCTGGATCACAGAGAAAAAAGAACATGAACATACTACATTAAAATTCCTTACATAAGATTACATGTAGTAAGCATATTCTATGACTTGGGACTTTACTATTCCTTTAGAAATACCAGCACTTTTTCCCCTTTGCAGATTTTCTCCTTTATGTGACCATTTTAAAAATTTCCTTTACTAAATACAATACAAAAAAAACCCTCTTTCAATATGAGGTAAGAAGAGTAGAATAACAGGGCACTTTAAATGTGACAAGGTAAGGTTTTCAACAGAAAGCAAAGTCATCATCCAAGAAACGGCATGGACTCAGATCCTGAGAACAAGATTTCCTTGTGTCCATAAATGAAAAGGTGATCTTCACCTACAACCATTTGACCTTCCACAAACCTGACAGAAACAAGCAATGGGGAAAGGATTTCCTATTTAATAAACGGTGCTGGGAGTTTCGGCTAGCCATATGCAGAAAACTGAAACGGAATCCCTTCCTTACGCCACATACCAAAATCAACTCAAGATGGATTAAAGACTTAAATGTAAAACCCAAAACTATTAAACCTTAGAAGAAACTAGGCAATACCATTCCGGACATAGGCATGGCAAAGATTTCATGACAAAAAAGCCAAAAGCAATGGCAACAAAAGCAGAAATTGACAAATGGGATGTAATTAAACTAAAGAGCTTCTGCACAGCAAACCAAACTGTCATCAGAGTGAACAGACAACCTACAAGATAGAAGAAAATTTTTGCAATCTATCGATCTGACAAAGGCCTAATACTCAGCATCTCCAAGGAACTTAAACAAATTCACAAGAAAAAGAAAACATACATGCAGTCAACAAACATGAAAAACAAGCTCAACATCAAAGATCATTAGAGAAATGTAAAGCAAAACCATAATGATACATCATCTTACACCAGTCAGAATGGATATTATTAAAAAGTAAAAAAAAGAAAACAAAAAACAAACAAAAAAACAAAAACAAGATGCTGGCAAGGTTGTAGAGAAAAAAAGAATGCTTTTACTCTGTTGGTGGGAGTGTAAATTAGTTCAACCACATTGTGGAAGACAGTGTGGTGATTCCTCAAAGACCTTGAGGCAGAAATACCATTTAACCCAGCAATTCCATTACCGATGAGAATATATAGACACATGGGGGTAGGGTGGGGAGAAAACACTCACTGGGGCCTGTCAGAGGGTGGAGGGTGGGAGGAGGGACAGCATCAGGAAGAATAGCTAATGGATGCTGGGCTTAATACTTAGGTGATGGGATGATCTGTGCAGCAAACCACCATGGCACATGTTTACCTATGTGACAAACCTGTATATCCTGCACATGTACCCTTTAACTTAAAATTTAAGAAAAGAAAAGGTGATCTTGGCATGTAGCAGAGAGAAATTTTTCCATACCTGGTCATCCTGGCAGTGTGGAATTCTCTAGAAATATGCATACTGAATACTTCCTAGCTAAAGAAACATACAGTGGAGAACCTACCTATCATAGCCAAGAACAGAGCTGAGTGTTTAACACGGACAGCTGCCCCTTTGCGCCCTTACACACTTCACTCCCAGGGCACACACTGAGGCCACCTACAAATAGGGAACTCCACTGCTACTGCTGGCAACTTCAGGGCAGTGAGGAGTATAATCTTGGTTCTCGAGTGGAAGACCCAACAGGTCACATGGTCTCCCACAGGGCTTTCAGGAGGAAGAGGGTGATTCAGGATCTGTTCTCAAAGCAGAAAGTAAAATGGTGTTGGCCTCTACTCCCAGGCTCATCCCCCTCGGGTAGTCCCTTGTGGATCCAGAGATAGTCTCAAACTGATGCCAACTGGGCACAAAACATGCCCACCATCCTGGATGGCTCATCCCAGACAAATGGGACCAAGCAGGAGTCTTTTTCTTATTACATTAAACATCTACACATCATAGCCTCAATTTTGCCTCTTGGACAGTAAAGCCTAAAATACTTAACTATCTGGTCCTTTAGAGAGAAAGTGTGTGCCTCTTCCTCTAAAGCTTAAGCAACTACAGCCACTTCAGTGAGAGCTGCACATACCTTAGTTAATACCAGGCATCTACTTGTGAAGGACAACCTCCTGGCAAGCGGCACTTTCATCATATGGAAGTGACAGCAACAATACAAAGAAGTCCTGCCAGGAGACAGACCCAATTTCCCAGTTTTCCTTCTAACAGATGACAGACCCAGGACTGATCACAGAATGACTGGTATTCTAGCTTAGGGGGAGAGAAAGGGTAGAAAACCAAAAAGAGGAAGTTGTTTTCCATACCTGCCACCCATCATTTAATTCAAATATCCAAAGATGTGACTGCTGGCGAGAATGACAATAACAAGTGACTAAGGATTACTATTAGCTTTTTAGTAGGAGTGCCTATAAATAAGAAAATCACAAAGACTCACAACAGATAAATAGGCAAAGGGCATGAGTAGGTTATCAAATGTGGAAAATATTGAGGCCTCTTCAGTAATCAAAGAAATACAAATCTAAAGAGAAGACAGTATTTTTCACCTACCAAGCAAGCAAGATTTTTCGACCTAAGATTCCAAGGTTTTCAACGCAAGAGAAAAGAAATAAAATGTATAAAGAAGTAAAAAGTACTTTAGAAATACCAGTATAAACAAGAAAAGTACCCACAGCACAACAGGCGGTGAAGAATTAACATTGACCAAAGAAAGGTCTGGCCTTTGCCCTTCACTACTGGGAGGTGATCTCTGGGCCCCTGTAATGTCCTGCCAGATGGAACTGTCTTTGTTTGACTCAGGGCTTCAGTCATGTCAGTGTAGCAATGTGACTCATGGATCAGTTCAGTTCTGACCTCCAGAGGAACTACTGACTAAAGACATTGGTCTGACCTCCAGGAAGGGCTAGAGACTAAAGGTCAGTCATGTAGACAGTACAGGATCAAGCCATAATAAACTCTGGACACCAAAGACTCAGGTGAGCTTCCCTAGTGAGCAATACTCTGTGTATATTGTCACACGTTGTGGCCAAGAGAAGGTAATACTGTCCATGACTCCACCAGCAATGATGGCCAGAAGCTTTGAGTTTGGACCCCTTCCAGATTCTGCTCTCTGCCTATTTTCTTTTGCCTGATTTTAATTTTTGTATCCCTCTAATAAAAGTGTAATTGTGAGTATAGTGCTTTCCTGAGTTCCCTGACCTGTTCTAGTGAAATCTCCAAAAAGAGGGTGGATATGGGGAACCTGTGAGTTTGTAGTCAGCTGGTTTGAAGTGAGGGTGGGTTCTGAGTACCGCCAAACTTGCAGCTAGTATCTGAAATGAGGGCAGTTTTGTGGAACTATTCCATCTAACTGTAGAGTTGGCTAAACTCATTGCACACTCATACTATGGTTTTTGTTTTGTTTTGTTTTTGAGGCGGAGTCTTGCTCTTGTCGCCCAGGCTGGAGTGCAATGGCACAATCTCGGCTCACTGCAACTTTTGCCTCCTGGGTTCAAGCCTCCTGCCTCAGCCTCCCAAGTAGCTGGGATTACAGGCGCACACCACCACGCCCGGCTAATTTTTGTATTTTTGGAGAGACGGGGTTTCACCATGTTGGCCAGGATGGTCTTGAACTCCTGACCTCATGACCCACCTGCCTCAGCCTCCCAAAGTGCTGGGATTACAGGTGTGAGCCACCACAACCAGCCTACTATGGTTTCTAAAAAGAACCTTCGGAGAAGTGGCTAATGCTAAATGTCTGAAGTAGAAAATGTACCAATCACATAAGCCTGGAACATCTTTGATAGCAAGACAACTATCAAAGACTAAAGAGATTAGGTCAAAAGGGCAAGGAAAACAACTTTAAATGGCTTCTACTGGCTATGATGGGACAGTCTGAGCATCAAAAGAATGAGTACAAATAACTGAATGGCAAAAACCTGTAAAAATCCATGTTGCATAATGATACTCAAAAAAACAAAAACAAAAAACCTCAGTGAGCTAAGACAGAACCCATTATAAAAACTGAAAAAGTAAAGAAATTAAGCACTGTCTTTCCTATATGAAATGTATTTTGGATAGCTGGGCACGGTGGCTCACGTCTGTAATCCCAGCACTTTCAGAGGCCGAAGCAGGCTGATCACTTGAGCTCAGGAGTTCAAGACCAGCCTGGGTAACATGGCAAAACCCTGTCTCTACAAAACATACAAAAATTAGCCAGGCATGGTGGTGCACACCTGTACTCCCAGCTACTTGTGGGGCTGAGGTGGGAGGATCGTTTCAGCCTAGGGGATGGAGGATGCAGTGAGCCAAGATCACACAACTGCACTCCAGCTTGGGCAAGAGACAGACCATCTCAAAACAAAACAAAACGAAATGAAAAAGATACGTATTTCAGTCCACTCATGTGGAAAAACTCCAGCTAACAGTGATTCAACTGGACACAGCCCAAGTAAAAAGTTTTCATGCCACCTCAGCCCACCTCTGAAAAATTAAACCTGAATTTAATCAAGCATCTATAGGTACCTACGGTTTCCAGTTTCTAGGAAATATGGACTATAAAGAAAAAGACAAACATCATGATCAATCAGCTAAATTCACAATAAGCATTCCACAAAACAATGACTTTGTTTCTTCAACAAATGATTTCTAAAAAGAAAAAAAAAGAGAGAAGACATATAAACTAAAAAAGATGGAAGAGACAAAATAAACAAATGCCATGTGCGAACTTGTTTGGATCCTGACTCAAAACAACGTATAAAGACATTTTTGGGACAAATGTGCAAATCTAAATATGGACAGGGTATCAGATTAAAGAATTACAATTACTTTCGTTTGGATGATAATGGCACTGTAGTAACAAAAAATGAACTCTGAAAAATTAGTGTGTAAAATGATGCCTGAGTCTTGCTTCAAACTAGTCCAGCAAAAATAAGTGAAGGAAGGAAGGTTGGAAGGAAAGAACAGAATTGGTTCAGCAGTAGAAAGGTGAGACTGGCAAACTGTTGGTACTTATTAAAGCAAGTGAGATGGCTATATTACGTTCACTGTAACATTCTCTCTACTTTTGTATACGTTTGCAAATTTCCATAATAAAACACTAGAAAAAGTATTATTTTAATCACATTCAACATTCATAATACAGGTAGGAATGTACTTTAAATAATTATGATGTTTCTGGAAAGCAACTGGTGTTTGTGGAGGTAGGTAAGCAAAGGTTTTATGAAATCGCATTTCCTTAAGCCAATAACTGTACCATGAAAATCAATTTTAGGGAAAAAATTTGAAATATAATTAAAGCATACACAAGACACTTTCCTGTTTATTAGTAATAAATATTTGTCTACCCATTCTTTTATTATTCATATTTTAAGACAGGATTTAAAATGTTATGGATAAAAACTAAAAATTTGATTTTATTTATTTATACATTTTTTAAGACGTGACCTCGTCCTGTTACCCAGGCTACAGTATAGTGGCAGGATCACAGCTCACAGCAACCTCAACCTCCCCGGCTCAAGTGATCCTCCCACCTAAGCCTCCCAAGTAACTGGGACTATAGGCATGCACCACCACGCCCAGCTAATTTTTTTATTTTTATTTTTTTTGTAGAGATGGGGTTTCTCCATGTTGCCCAGGGTTGTCTTGAAATTTTAAAATACTAGAGAATAATTTTTTTTTTTTTTTGAGATGGACTCTCGCTCTGTCGCCCAGGCTGAAGTGCAGTCATGCCATCTCGGCTCACTGGAAGCTCCGCCTCCCGGGTTCACGCCATTCTCTCGCCTCAGCCTCCCGAGTAGCTGGGACTACAGGTGCCTGCCACCATGCCCGGCTAAAATTATGTATTTTTTAGTAGAGACAGGGTTTCACTGTGTTAACCAAGATGGTAACGATCTCCTGAATTCGTGATCCGACCCACCTCGGCCTCCCAAAGTGCTGGGATTACAGGCGTGAGTCACTGTGCCCGGCCAGAGAATAACTTCTAACAAGGCTTACAGTATATGCAAAGTGATTTTTTTTTTTTTTTTTGAGACAGTCTCACTCTGTTGCCCAGGCTGGAGTGCAGTGGTGCGATCTCAGTTCACTGCAACCTTCCTTTCCTGGTTTCAAGGGATTCTCCTGTCTCAGCCTCAGGAGTAGTTGGGACTACAGGCACCTGCCACCACGCCCAGCTAATTGTTTTGTATTTTGAGTAAGGCATGGTTTCCCCATCTTGGCTAGGCTGGTCTGGAACTCCTCACCTCAGATGACTGTCCGCCTCAGCCTCCCAAAGTGCTGAGATTACAGGCATGAACGACCGCACCCGATCTTAAATATGATTTTTTAGATGGTCAAAAAGAATGCAGAGGAAAGGAAAAAATCTAACTCTAATCTAACCCTAACCCAAAATAAGTAATAACAAGTGTCTGTAGGTACTAAATTACTCGAGTAAATACTAAATACTCCAGTAAAACATTTAGCTGCTGTCAGAATACACCACCCTCATTGGTTATAATTTGACCTAAACAGAAGGAAAAACAACTGACTGCAGAGGACCT
This sequence comes from Macaca mulatta, assembly GCF_049350105.2. Classification (NCBI taxonomy): domain Eukaryota; kingdom Metazoa; phylum Chordata; class Mammalia; order Primates; family Cercopithecidae; genus Macaca; species Macaca mulatta. Next base: position 63,316,612 of record NC_133413.1, read on the forward strand.
GGTTAAAATTCTTATTCTGCCACTTACAAGTTGGGTGGTTTTAGAAAAGAAATTTATCCTAACATTCAATTTTCTTATCTCCAAAGCAGAGATAACATCTTTCTCACAGGGCTATCGCAGGGGATATCTGTTCTTCAAAATTTACAGGTCTAAAGTAACAAGAGAATGAGAAGCAGATGGAAGTATAGCTGAAACAAGACTGGCCATGAGGTGATAACAACTGAATCAATATGATGGGTACATCATAGCTCATTCTTCTATTGCCTATCTTTCTGTGTTTTTGATTTCCACAAGAATTATAAAAATGCAGCCGGGCGTGGTGGCTCATGCCTGTAATCCCAGCACTTTGGAAGGGAAGGGCAGGTGGATCACTTGAGGTCAGGAGTTCAAGACCAGGCTGGCCAACGTGGTGAAACCCTGTTTCTAGTGGGGGAAAAAAAAAATTAGCTGGACATGGTGGCGCATGCCTGTAATCCCAGCTACCTGGGAGGCTGAGGCAGGAGAATCGCTTGAACCCGGGAGGCAGAGGTTGCAGTGAGCCGAGACTGCGCCACTGTACTCTAGCCCAGGTGACAAGAGCGAAACTCTGTCTCAAAAATAAAATAAAATAAAATAAAATAAAATAAAATAAAGAAACTATAAAAATACAAAAACAGAAAGCTTATAGAACGATCCCAGTGTTTCCGCACCCACACAACAGGATAAAAATGTCTGAACGATGCCAGGAGCTGTTTCACCAAAGCAAGTCCATTTTATAAAAGGCTACTGTAAAGAACCATGTCTACTCTAATACCTACCTACTGGCACAGTGCCTATACAAGAGCTATGTGCATGCTAGAAATTACCTATATAACCGCCTGACATAATTCATGCTACACAAAAAACTTCAATTTTTTTCCCTCTACCTATTCCTCACGCTCATCTTTTCTCATATTGATGGGAAGAGGTAACTGAAACACTCTGAAGGCAGTCTTTCACTGCGGTTAAGACAGAGCTGAGAAATTTTCTTTCCCATTATGTCTCAAAGAAAATCAGCAACATGCTGGGCGCACTGGCAGCAACCTTGGGAGGCCAAGGCAGATGGATTGCTGAGCTCAAGAGTTCCAGACCAACCTGGGCAACATGGTGAGACTCCGTATCTACAAATACACAAAAAATTATCCAGATGTGGTGACGCACACCTGTAGCCCCAGTTACGGGGGGTGGGGGTGGGGGGGCACTGAGGCAGAAGGATGGCTTGAACCTGGGAGGTTGAGGCTGCAGTGAGCAGAGACTGTGCTACAGCACTCCAGCCTAGGCAACAACAGAGTAAGACTCTATCTTTAGAAAAAGCAAAAAGAAAAGAAACAAAATCAGCAATGTCTTCTTAATTAAGTCTGGACTAAGCACATCTTATTGGTCACTGGCATATCTTATTTGCGGCCAATCCATTAACATGAGCAGAGCATACAAACAATGTCTAATACACAGTGACCACCCTGTATCCATGGCAAGGCATAAACACTAAATATGCTTTACTAAATAAAGGGAAACAATTGCCAATAATGAAAATTACCGTTTCCTATAAGTGAACACGTATACACAAAAACAAACAAATGAAACTTCGATTTTGCACCAATGCCTAACCAATATAAAGGATATTCAAGATTTTCTTATTCTCAGACTACACTCTCAATCTTAATGTTTAACAACAATCACCACAGGCATGAAAAGTGAAATCTTTACTTAATTTAATTTCCCTGGACCTGTCACTGCATTAAGAGGGAGGCTGACCTAGGTGACACGAAAAGTGCCTAATTACTAAAGATTCTACAAGGTAAGTTATATAAACTGGACTCTCAAGCCAGTGGTTTAGGGAAACACAACTGGTCTCTTTCTCAAAGGGCTGTACAACCTTATGCGTATAACAATGTGCGAAGGACCAGATCTTTTTTTTTTTTTTTGAGACAGAGTTTTGCTCTTCTTGCCCAGGATGGAGTGCAATGGTGTGATCTCAGCTCACTGCAACCTCCACCTCCTGGGTTCAAGGGATTCTCTTGCTTCAGCCTCCCAAGTAGCTGTGATTACAGGCACCCGCCACCATGCCCAGCTAATTTTTGTATTTTTAGTAGAGATGGAATGTCATCATGTTGGCCAGGCTAGTCTCAAACTCCTGACCTCAGGTAATTCACCTGCCTCAGCTTCCCCAGGTGTTGAGATTACAGGCACGTGAGCCACCTTGTGCAGCCAAAAAAGCTATTTCTATCTTGAACTGTTACTTCAACCCTGGATTAATAATCTTTATGTGGTCATGTAATAATTACACAACAAGTTGTTTGTGACTTGAACCATTCAAGTTTTTTGTTGCTGTTGTTGTTGTTGTTTTATATTTCACAGATTGTACGCAGTAAGTGAATGGAAATACAGATTTTTGTGTAAGCAAAATAAAAGTTGGTCAGATTGAAATGTATGGTTTATAAAATTAAATACTCTGTATGGGTACCAGGATGAGTAAAATATACTTATTCATGCTAATGTTTTAAATTCTCTTTTTTTTTTTTTTTTTGAGATGGAGTCTAGCTCTGTTGCCCAGGCTGGAGTGCAGTGGCCGGATCTCAGCTCACTGCAAGCCCCGCCTCCCGGGTTCACGCCATTCTCCTGCCTCAGCCTCCCGAGTAGCTAGGAGTACAGGCGCCCGCCACCTCGCCCGGCTAATTTTTTTTGTATTTTAGTAGAGACGGGGTTTCACCGTGTTAGCCAGGATGGTCTCGATCTCCTGAACTCGTGATCCGCCCGTCTCGGCCTCCCAAAGTGCTGGGATTACAGGCTTGAGCCACCGCGCCCGGCCAAAATTCTCTTATTAAAAGAAATATCATATGACCTGTATAAAGACCAATTTGTGTAATCTAAGTCAAAGTTATAAAATTCTATTGAATGAATCTTCTCCAGAAGATTCATGAGCTGCATGGCTTTATTATGAGGAAAAGAAATGTAGATAAAAAAACAGGCCAGGCACAGTGGTTCATACCTGTAATTCCAGCACTTTGGGAGGTTGAGGCAGGTTCACTTGAGGTCAGGAGTTCGAGACCCACCTGGCCAACATGGTGAAACCCCATCTCTACTGAAAATACAAAAATTAGCTGAGTGTGGTCGCTCTCGCCTGTAATCTCAGCTATCAGGAGGCTGAGGCAGAAGGATCACTTGAACCCAGAAGGTGGAGGTTGCAGTGAGCCGAGATCATGCCACTACACTCCAGCTGGTTGGCAGAGTGAGACTCCATCTCAAGAAAAAAAAAAAAAAAAAAAAAGAAAAGTAAAGAAAAATAAAAAATGTAGATAAAACAATAAAACAACTTTCTTCATCAAATACACGTCTGTCTAAATTTTCATTCTCTAATCTGTAAATGGGGATATATATCATACCTACCTCCTATGGCTGTTGCAGAAAAAAGAAACCACAGTAAATAATCCATAAATGTTCTCTAGGGACAGGAAGTAACTCTATGACATAACACAAAGCACTCAAAAGCATCTGTGTAATAAACAGGGTTTCATAAGCAAATGTACTCTTGGGGTTCTACTAGCAGTACTCTAAGCAAGTGACAAGGCAGAATCCAAATAGTAACTTAGTAACAGAGAGAGACCGCATGCAGGTAGTTAATTTTCAGCAGTTTCTGTATCAGCCAATGTGTTCCCAGTATCTCATAATAAAAGAAAAAAAAAGTAATCAACTTGGTTTAATATGTTTTAACATCATACATAAATAAGTACTCTTTGGTTCCACATAAACAGTTACTAAGTATGTGTATCCTCTCTTCCACTTTATTCCCATTAAGCTATCTAATTCAGAGCTTCCTACTGCATACCGGGCTCTAACAATTACCTATCTGAGCACCTACTAGCTGCGGATTCCATCTCAGATGACACCACCAACTACATAATCTTAAGATTCTTTTAATGTTTTTATTTCTCCCCAAACCAAAAATGCTTCATAACTTCTACTCAAGTATAAGTTCCTTAGACTGACACTCCACTATTTCCTTTAATTGGGCCCCTACATGAAGCTCCACACCATTTAGGTTCATCTCCTGAAATGAGGTGAATGGATAAATGGATTTTCATGCCTCTACTCATGTCATTCCACAGCTTCCATTTTGTAACCAAGAACTCACAAATATTCTGTCGTAAAGTCTTCCTTAATGTACTGGCTGTCAGTGGTCTTGTTCCGGAAGTAATGACAGCCCATACTTCAAACTATTCAAACAAGTGTTGGTATTCAGAACATAAATAAATGCCCTGCTACACTTTTTTGCCACTTGCCAAATAACTTACATCGCCCAAGCTGTACTGCAAATGGCTAAAAAAAAAATTGGTCATGACATATTATACCTCAATGCCTAATATACTACCTAGGGATAGTAAAGAGTCAATAAATGTTTGAGGTCAAAACCATGGATAAGGACTACAGCAACCAAAACTGTAAAATCAGAAAGTTGCTCAAAGAGAATCCAAAGGAACACTGTCTCTATCTATTCACTAGACTGCATACTTTACGTTACATACTTCTATATGCTATCAAAATGATCCCATGAAGCTGAATTCTCTCCTTTGTACGTCACAATTGTTAAAAACATTCAGCAAAAAGGGACATTAGTAACCAAATACATATTTGTTCACCCTGAAATAAAAAATACTTAGGCAGAAATAAGAGGTCTGGTTTTTAGCCGTAGCTTCACATCTGCACTCCTGTGGTTTTGAGGAGTTAACCAATTTCTCTGAATCTCAGTTTCCTCATCTTAAAACATAAAAGGGTACACTAGATTATTCTTCTGATCTTCTATAAATACTCGAATCATATATTAAACATGAGTCTAACACACTGAACAAATACTAATTTTAAGAAATTTATTGTGTGCTAGTGCCGAAGAATAATCAATAGCACATTACCTGCCTTCCAAAAAGTTCAATAATAATAACATGAAGAGAGGTATGCAAAAGTTAGACTGAGAAAGAATGGACAAGAATTCACACAAAGGTGACATTAAAACATAAAAAAAATTAAAAAACATAAAAGGATATGTAAAATCAAGTTCCAACTAGGAACTGACAGTTTACCCTCACTGATCACATTACTAAAAACTTAAGAGGATAAACTTAATAAACCAATGATTTCTTTTAAGAAAACAAACATTAAAAGAAGCTAATTCTTTTATTAACTTACAACTTTGGGAATGCTTATTATGTACATGTCCCCCTAATTTATGTAAAATCCATTAAATCCTGTAAGTAGGTGAATCTCCATGATCTAGAACTAAAGTTATTGCATGTAATTGTTAAGTAAGGTAGAAGCATAGAAATCAACTGCTATTCAAGGAATTATAAAGTAACTTTATAAGCCTTATATAAATATAAGCCTAGTACATAAGTATTACTTTTCACCAAATAGTCATGATTTCCTAAAATTTGACCTGATGCTCATTTTATATAAAGTCCTTTCTTAACTTTTATAAAATGAAACCATACTTAATACTATACAAGTTAACATAAGCCAATTCTAAATTAAAAGTAACAGGTTAGTAACTCAACAACTGAAACAACATTTTCTTAAATTATTTGACCCTCTGCTTAAACAGTCTTTAGTTTCTGCACGCTAAGAATTACTATAAACTGCCTACCATATATACTGAGACTTCGTATGAGAGAACAATTGTCAAAGCATGTCAAACATACTCATAACTCACACGGTAGTTAACAAGTTAGTAGGAATCATGGTACATTAATAAACATAATGCATGAAACTGAACAGATCCAAATTGATCTTTGTATTTGCATACATACACAGGTATATCTACACAATAACAGCGAGAGTTCAAATTGGGGAGAAAGGATCAACTTTTCATGCAATGGTATTATGACAAATGGCTATCCATAACATGAAGAAAAATAAACTATCTGGAGGTACATATTCACTAACGAGAACTAAAACATCAACAAGGTACCACTTTTTACCCTTCAGGTTACTACCGATGATTAAAATAAGTGCTAAGTGTTGACAAGATTAACAGTGGGTCCACTGGAACATTTCTGACAAAAACATAAACTGGTACAACTTTTAAGGAAATTTAATCTGCCACTACGTATCAAAATTCAGAATGTACAAACCAGCAATTCTACTTCTGGGAATGTACTGGAAGCAAAGAATGAGACAAGTGTACAAAGGTATATATATATGCAATGATTTTCATTATACCATTACTTTTAAAAATGATAAATTTAAAAACTATCAATGGAGGTTGGTTAAATACATTATGCCTATAGTCCTAGCTGCTCAGGTGGTTGAGGCAGGTGGATACGGTTTGCTTGAGCCTAGGAGCTAGGTGACCCAGCAAGATCCTCTCTCTAAAAAAATAATAAATTATGACCCAACCCTATAAGGTGTCAAATTTTAGACATTTAAAAATGTTTGCTTCGATCTATACATATTGATCAGTAAGAAAAATTTATAGTGTATATTATGTGATTCTGTTTGTGAATTTTATTTTTACAACTAATGCAGAGGAGAACATATGTATATACAAACACTTAAAAAGTCTGGATCAATTTAATAGTAATCTTTTTAACACTGGCTATCTCTGGATGCCGACTTTTACTTTCTGCCACTTTCTTTAAAAATCACATTTATGATTAGATGGGAAAAAACTTATATCCATTAAAAAAAAAAAAAGACACCCTACACATTACAAAGAAATAAAGAACCTGAATTTGTTGCCCCAGAAGAGTTAGTCCTACCAAGAGAGCAAGACAAAGATTCCCACCTGCTTTCCCCATTTCAGTCCCAATCTGAGGTCCTAGGGGAGTTCTGCCCTACTCCCATTCTTGTTTTTTGTTTTTTTTTTTTTTTTGAGATGGAGTCTCGCTCTGTCACCCAGGCTGGAGTGCAGTGGGCCGGATCTCAGCTCACTGCAAGCTCCGCCTCCCAGGTTCACGCCATTCTCCTGCCTCAGCCTTCCGAGTAGCTGGGACTACAGGCGCCCGCTACCTCGCCCAGCTAGTTTTTTGTATTTTTTAGTAGAGACGGGGTTTCACGGTGTTAGCCAGGATGGTCCCGATCTCCTGACCTCGTAATCCGCCCGTCTCGGCCTCCCAAAGTGCTGGGATTACAGGTTTGAGCCACGGCGCCCGGCCCCCACTCCCATTCTAAATCTAGCCTTCCCTAAATGGTCATTCATGTTTAGTTTTCCAACTGTTTTCTTTTGTTTTCTTTTTTCTTTTTTTTTTTTAGAGACTTTCACTCAGTCACCCAGGGACTGGGTGCAGAGGCACGATCTCAGCTCATTGCAGCCTCCGTCTCCCAGGTTCAAGAGATTCTCTCTCCTCAGCCTCCAAAGTAGCTGGGATTATAGGCACCCCACCACACCCAGCTAATTTTTTTTTTATTTTTAGTAGAGACAGGGTTTCACCATGCTGGCCAGGCTGGTCTCAAACTCCTGACCTCAAGTGATCTGTCAACCTCGGCCTCTGGAAGTTCTGGGAATACAGGCATGAGTCACCACGCCCCAACTGTTAGCTTTATGTAGACAGAAGAGGGAGAATAGAACTGTGAAAAGAACATGAGATTTGGAATCAAAAGAATTGTATTCAAGTCCTGGCCCGATGTGACCTGGATTGACTTCACCTAACAAGTTTTTTCATTTGCTTACAAAAAGGAAAAAGTACCTGTCTCACATGGTTGTGGTCACAATCTAATGAATAATCTACACATATATGGAAGTTATGCAAACCATAAAGTGAAATATAAACATCAGTTACTGTTGTTAACTGATTCAGATCTCTGTTCTGAGTTCAGAACTAGCAGTAACCAATGCTACATATTTCCAACTGGAAATCCTACTGTTACCTCAAACTCAACATGTCTAAATTTAAATTCGGTGCTTTTCCTTTACATCTATTCCTAATTTATTCATTGTCAATAAACTATCATTCTACTACTGCCCCAGACTTCATTTATTTTTCTTTTCTTTCTTTTTTTTTTTTTTTAACAAACTTTCCAAAGTGACAATAGACCAGGCTTCAGTTATTTCTGTCCAAGTCCTACCCATTTTTTCCTTTCTAATCCAACCCCTCATTTTCCAATGACATAACCCATACTTAGGAGCCTGCAACTTCTTCTCTCTGCCTTTAAATCTCTATCCTGCTTAAATCCTTCCTAAATACTCCCTAACAGTTACAGCCAAGGTAGTCAGGCTGCTTCCCTCAAATATCTTCCCTAGCACCTTGCTGTTGCCTATAGCAGGGCACAAATCTGTGGTTCCTTTACAGCTACACTCTCCTTGTCACCTCTGGTTCAGTACTCAGTTTCACTTAACTGCACTATCTGCCCACCCCTCTTAGCATGTGAATTTGCCAACTTGACATAGGCTAGATTAACAATAAAAAATGGCAGACTTAGGAACAAAATTTACTTGTATTTGAATACCATCTATCTCACTGAAGCTCAGGTAACCTCTACACATCAGTTAACAATCTACAAATTGCAACAATACCTTTCAGAGAGATGAGAAGGATAGCAATAATGTACTTCAGACTCCTTTACAGTGCTAGTAATATACTAACAGCTTTAAAAATGGTGGCAATTATGACTTTAATTAAACTCCAGCACTCAAGAACTTCATAATTAACCCCAGTTTATTTTTGTAGCAGTATCATCAACTATTCCCTTAAATGACAAACCTATACCCTCACTTTACATACTCCTGCCAGGTAAAATACCCCCATCTTTGCTTATCTGAATTTTACTCATCTTTAGAAGTCCAAGTATTGCTGGGTGCCGTGGCTCAGGCCTGTAATCCCAGCACTTTGGGAGGCTGAAGGGGTGTGGATCACGATGTCAGGAGACCGAGACCATCCTGGTTAACACAGTGAAACACCGTCTCTACTAAAAATACAAAAAAATTTGCCGGGCGTGGTGGCGGGCGCCTGTAGTCCCAGTCACTCGGGAGGCTGAGGCGAGAGAATGACGTAAACCCAGAGATCGCCCCACTGCACTCCAGCCTGGGCGACAGAGTGAGACTCCGTCTCAAAACAAAAACAAAAACAAAAAACAAAAAACAAAAAACAAATAAAAGTCCAAGTATTGTCCTATTACCACTTTTGGGAAGTCTTCCCTTATCACAGGTGGCCTACAGTATTCTTTCTCCCTTCTCTGAATTTACAGAACTCTTAAGTAGTTAATATAAGATAGCAGGAATTCTCTTATCTGGGGGGGAAAAACCTATCTCTCATTATGAGGACATCTGTTCCTCCTAAATCCTCCTGGGATACAGTGGATACAGTCAGCTATAAATGAAAGGGAGAAGAGAGGTGTATTTAAAAAAACATTGATCCAACAGGGTGCGGTGGCTCATGCCACCCAGCACTTTGGGAGGCCGAGGTGGGCGGATCACCTGAGGTCGGGAGTTTGAGACCAGCCTGACCAACATGGAGAAACCCCATCTCTCCTAAAAACACAAAATTATCTGAGTGTGGCAGCGCATGCCTGTAATCCCAGCTACTCAGGAAGCTGAGGCAGGGGAATCGCTTGAACCCGGGAGTCGGAGGTTGTGGTGAGCTGAGATTGCATCACTGCACTCCAGCCTGGGCAACAAGAGTGAAACTCCATCTTAAAAAATAAAAATAAAAATATACTGACCCCAGTGCATTTGTTTCCAGATGTACAGGGATAACAACTGAATCCATATATACCCATATTTGAGGAAAAGAACCAGAAAGTATCTCACATACTCATTAAAATCTATCCAACTTATCAACTGGATATTAATTTACAATTTTCTCTTGAGAGATTACCACCACGATGATAGTCAATTATCCCAGCCTTATTGTCAACTATTCTAATATAGTCAAAACTTAGAATTAGGCTGGACACGGTGGCTCATGCCTGTAATCCTAGCACTTTGGGAGGCCGAGGTGGGTGGCTCACTTCAGGCCAGGAGTTCAAGCTTGGGCAACATGCTGAAACCCCGCCTCTACAAGAATGCAAAAATTAGTCAGCAGTGGTAGTGCGTGCCTGTAATCCCACCTACTGGGAGGCTGAGGTGGGAGGATGACCTGAGCCCAGGAAGCAGTGGTTGTAGTGAGCCTAGATCACACCATTGCACTCCTGCCTGGGGGACAAAGTAAGACTCTGCCTAAAAAAACGAAAACAAACAAAAAAACAGTATTTGCTTCTTTATATGAGAAGGTGACAGGGGACACCCCAATGACAATCTCTGACCTTCAAAACTGGACACATTCATTATTCATCCACTATTTTGGGGGCATCTAACATAAGCCAGACACTGCTAGGTGCCTGAAATACAAATATCTTCAAGATGCTTTCCAGCTGAATAGAACACATGAGACTTAGATAACCCTAAAGTGGACTAAAACCTTCAGAGAGAAAAGATGATTGGAAATAATTTTGCCTGATCTCTAGTTCTGTAAACTGCAATTATTAGCAATTCTCCCTCATTGAGGGGTCATGGGCTACTGCATCAATGGAGATAATGTCCTCCACAAATGGAGTGTCTAGGTTGTCCAGGGACTGAAAACTGGGCATCAGTCTCCCCAAATCAGATGTATTCTAATCTGATCCTACCCCTTCTCTGCCAAGAAAAAGAAAAAGAATGAAAGATGAGTAGGTCAGGCATTTTCCTAACATTTCCCTGAAAGAAAACCTTTTTCATAAAAGTTCAGACTTCCTAAATATATGCCTTGTCTATAAACTAGACAAGCAACTTCACCAAAAGAATGAAGCGAACATTTATAAAGGTAGTGCCCAAAGACAGCAAACGAGGTAAAAATAGCAGAACAGGAATACGTTTGAAACAAAAATGAAAAATACTTTGGAGTACACCCTTAAGTTTTTTTCCCTAGGTGTAAAGGAAGTATATGTGTATACTCAGGCAATATGGTTTTATAAAAATGAGGTAACACCCTACATACTACTATGGACTTTGCTTGAACTGCATAAAATAACAGAACTCTTTCTGTATCACTACATATGAATGCATTACACATTTTGGTGTCCCTATCATTTATAAAAACTACATAAAATGCATGATTTTAGTGAAAATTTTCTAGTTGTGTGTTTTATTTCATAATGGAATCTAACAGTAAAACCAAAATTATCTATATATCAAATATAGAATTATATAACACAAGGAAGATGGAGAAAAAAAGAAAATGTAGAATTAGCTGCATTCTATTAAACCAAGATTATCTATAAACATATAACAATATTAAACCAGCCTGCCCAAATCTGGCATTTGCAGTAAAACAATTACTAAAAGCCATTATATTACTATAATAATAATATGGCAGTGAATCAATATTTCAACAGGTATGCTGAACAGTTACTGAACAAGTATAATGTGTGGAATGTGAAGGAAAACATGAGTGAACAGTCTCAAATCAGTGACAAAAAAAGGAAATGGATCACAATTATTTTCATCTCCTAGCACAATTACAAGCCAATAAAATATGAGAATTCAAAAGGCAAAATCACGGGTGGAAAAAAATCATGGATGAAAAAAAAAATGGGCGAGGATTGTTATTCCACAATCCTCAAAGCACTCACTGAACAGCTATGAAAGCAGAAACAAATTAACCCAGGAAAGAGGGTACTTGGAGCCACTCAAGTACTGCATTTACAAAAAGTAATCCAACAGAACCGGAACTTTACAAAGGGATGGAAAGAAATGCCATCCTCTCAGGCCCTGAAACAATGGGGGTACAGTTTACAGTCAAATTAAGCTGATTTGGTCCATAATAAATTAAAGAATCAGAGACAAGTAATCTTTACATCCTTTTACCTATGTGAGTTAAGCAAAAACTCATCAACCTAGCACTATTCAATCTGCTTGGCTAGTCTTTTATCTATTCTACATTCTCAAAGTAATCTGCATTTGTCATTTACATCCATTAAAATTTCCAGTGGTTGCCCATTTCCTATAAATAAATATATATAGACATATACGTATTTCTTGTTCACTGTTGCATTGCTGAAGCTAAAAGAGTACGCTGCAGGGGTTCAATTAGCATTTCAGGAATAAATGAGATGAATTTGGCTTCAACTGCTTTCCAGCCATGCTGGGTTTACTTGAATTCACCTGTAGGCCTTTGCACATGCTGAATTACAGTACATTAGTTTCCTTACCATGACTTCCAAACCTGGATATGCAGAGTCCCCCAGTCTTCCAATTCTATCCCCTCTCTCATACTAGCCCAGCCTCAGTAACTTCATTTTTCTTTGTATATGCCATGTATATCAGAGCCGTTCCACTTACTGTTTCTTCCACCAAAATTCCTTTCAAGAGAGTCACACACTTACACCCCTTACTTCTCTTGGGCCTTTATTCAAAAGTCAATCAGTGGCCGGGCTTTGGGAGTCCAAGGCAGGCAGATAACCTGAGGTCAGGAGTTCAAGACCAGCCTGGCCAACATGGTAAAACCCCGTCTCTACTCAAGAATAATTACTTAAACATTTTTATGTTCCTCATGCAACTAGTTCAAAAACCCCACAGTGGTAAAAAGATAATAAAAGAATCGTGAAAGTGTGCTGAAAGGGATTGCTAGATTTTCACCTAAGTGACTTAGGCCAGTATTACTACAAAAGAAAAGTGTAACCGGAGTTAGAAAATATCATTACCTGAATGAGAACATTTTATCAGCCATTCTTTTAAAAAGATATTCATAAGACATACACATCTGCAAAGTAAAGCATGTAGGTACTCAAATATTTGCTGAATGCATGATTAAAATTTTTAAGTTAATCTTAAATAGAGTCTAAAAACTTTTCTCAGGCTAACAATCAAAATTTAGGTTCAAAATTTCGAAAACAAAAGTCTTGTGTCCTCTGCCTTTATGAACTTGATTTGCTAAGAGTAAATCTGCCATGCATCCTGATCTTGTGTTTGGCAGCAAGAGCTAAAAGAAAACTCAGGGACAAAAGTACCGCTTCATTGTCTTCCCTGTCGTCCAATAACAAACATATAAAGGATTAGGTACATAAATAATCATATCTTGATTACCATAAAAAGTTCAAAATAGACCAAATAACATTACTTTAAAAACATGAACTCCATCAATATCCACTTTCCATCAACAGAGGTTTCTACACATAAGCATTATGTGCCTAAAGCATCCCTGGCATAAAACTTTATCCAGGTTGTTTTGAACACAATCACAAACATTAAAAGACATGACAGGAATGTTATTGACAAAATATCTTCATTAGGGCTATATTCTGTTACAACAAATATAAAAAGCGAACATATTTTCACATTCCTAGCAATGGTCTGCTTATAGATCCAATAATCCAAAAAATAAAATCAGCCACCTCCCTCAGTAGTCCTTTGGCTTCTCAGAGTTTTATCTGATCAGAAGTGGAAGGACCCTCTTTTTTATCGTCTACCAAAATGTAATAACATTCTTGATTAAACACACAATTAAATCTATTTAAATGTCTTCCTAAATTGCTAACTGTCCAAACCTACGTTTAAATCATAAAAGCTTCATCAAAACATAAAAATCTAAGAAACTACACAGTAAAATGGTTAGCAAATAGGTACACTTTAAATGTTTGCAGCAGACTTGAGAACATTCCCATCTGGCTGAATGTCTCGTAGTAACGTGACTCTTTATCAACAGTGAGCACATGAGTCTTCTTTGGCACCCAGGTCTACACTACTTCAAGGTATGACCACACTTCAAAGAGTCATGATGGAAAAGACTAGATTACGAAACCATAAACAGTAAACACAGCACATCCACCAGGCGGTGGAAGAAACTATAGAGATATTCCATTCAGAAGCTGCCATTTCTACTGTTGGTTACTGTATTTTTGTTTCTACCAAGGAAGCTGTAAAATCCGCGTGCACGCCCATCTCAAATCTATCCGTGGGGCGGGCGCAGGCTGAGTCATTCCTAGGAGTAACTTTATACCGATCCTCGCACTCTGGGGTCGGGACAAAGACATCATCTCTCCGTTCCTCCCACTCGGTGAGCTTCGTTCGGCCTCGGCCAAACTCCACTCTCCCGTTTCTCGAGTCCAACACAGAATTAAGGGCTGATCCCTGGCAGCGATGAGCACAAGTCAGGATGTGTCTCGGGAGGTTCGGACGTCCCTCGCCCTTGGCCACTCCGGCAACTAGGCCGGGTGCTGACCGGCAGCGCAGAGAGAGGGATCCCAAGGCTCCGTCCGAGAAAGCCGCTGGCAGCCCCGCAACGAGAGAGCCCGACCCACACCCCCCGCAGCCTGGTGGAGCATCGATTCGAACCGCTTTTGTCTCCAAAGGGGCTCTTGCGCCGGGAAGGCGGCCAGTGGGCAACACCTGCCGGGGCTGGAGGCGCCGGGGCCCTCGGGTGCACACACCTGCGCGTGGGCCGGGCTCGGGCCGGCCGGAACCCTGGACCCCGCGACCCCGGCCCACCGTGCCAGGGCCCGCCGCGCGACCGCTGTGCCAGATGGGGGAAGGGGACGCGGGCGGCGGCGACACTTACCCGGCAGCGCCTCCTCCTTCGCCGGCGGCAGCAGCAGAGCCAGCGACCCCCGGCACCATCTTCCGCCGCCGCCTAGTCCTCGGCGGCGGCTACCAACCGCCCATTCGGCACCGCTAAGCCGACACAACCGCCGGCGTCCCGGGCGCCCGCCCGCCGCGGCCCCGAACTCTAGGCAGGAGGGAGGGGTCCGGGCGGAGAAGGACGCGGGCAGGCCCCTCGGCTCTGGGTCTGGGGCCGGGGGACAGAGGGCCACGGCCTGTCAGAGCCGAGGGGCCCAGGCGACTGGGGGACCCTGAGGCAACGCCGAGGGCTCGGCAGGGCCGCGGACACCGCCGCGGCTTGGTTTGTTATTGTCGACTCCGTCTCTTCCTCCGCGGAGCACGCCGGGAAACGGCCTGCCGGGGGAGGGGCGCGCCTGGAGGCGCAGATAGGCGTCTACGCAGGTCCGGAAGTCGGCAGCCTGCCGGGAAGGGGGCGGCCCCGCCTCCGGCTCTCGGGCGGCGGGGCTTGTTGGCTGTCCTGGGCTGACCCTGGGAGATGCCGCTGGTGCTGCCTGTTATGGTGCTAGTTGCCGTCCCGGCGTGTACTTTCCCAAGGTGAGTTTGACCTTCTTTGCGACAGCGAGTAGGCCCTGACTAAGGCCGACCCACCAAACTTTGGATCGTCCCCAGGCGAAAGAGAGCTTGTCTCCCTCAGCCTGTCGCGGAGGAGCGGAGCCAGTCGAGGGCCTGGTGTCGCCGTCGCCTCTCCAGGGGCAACCTGCGGACTAGGCCAACATCTGTAACGGGATAACGTACCAGCGCCTGGCCCAGGCGTTCCTGCCGCCACCTCCCCGCGTATCCGGACCGCCGGGACTGCACGCATCTGGCAAGCGTCCCCGTGTTAACTCTGCAAGGGTTAGGCGGCACATTTTTTTCTCAGACCAGGTAAGGCAAGAAAACATCCAAGAGAGAAGAGAGCGAAGGCTAGGCCGATCGGAATGAAAATGTAAACGCCACAACCACGTTTTCAGCTTTACAAATACTGAATCTTGTAGTGGGTCTAGTGGGTTAGCTGTTAGTATGAGCACCCTAATGGGTGGGAGACAGTTTCAGGGGACTCTTGCATTTGTGAAGATGATCAGTCACAGGCAATGACTTGAAGCCACAAGGCTTGAATATTAAAATCTGATGAGCAGATGTTACAGGTAGAATAATTACATAATAGTTTTCAAATTCCTGCTATATCCAGGAATATCTGGAATGAGTAAAAACTTGGATGTGCCTTCTCTAAAGTTATCAGGGCTTCTGAGTTGTGTTTGTAAAAATAAGAGGCACAAGAAGGCACCAAACTGAACAAAATGTTAGGTGGAAACTGTAAAACGTTGGTTAGCATGAACAATTTCAGTTTTCAATCACCCTGACCAGTGTCTGGAAGTTAGGATTGAGATGGGCTTGTTTTATTTATTTACTTTTAAATTTGTGCTGCTACATATCCAAACAAATCTGGTCCTTATCATCATTGGCAAGCCATTTTACTTACTCGGTTAAGCTGGAATTTTATTACACCACCCCAGCAAGATAGAGCAGAAAAGCGAAAATTAAGCAGTATAATGGTTATTATGCCTTAGGGGAAGGTGTGAACTGGCAAGACAAGAGCCGAATTTAGTAGTACAGCATAGTAATCAGCATACATAAAATAAGTGGTGAGGAGGAGTTTGGCCAGAAATTGGCTAAGAAAAACAGCAGTATGACCAAGAATGAAAACAAAAAGAAAAGAAAAACAACAGTATGAGGCCTGTAAAGAACATATTGGTACTTGCACTTCCTCTTATTAGTGACATTCATTATTACAAATATAACCCAATTTAGAATGTAAAAATCTTGCTGGAGCTTGGTGCAGTGGCTCACACCTGTAATCCTAGAACTTTGGGAGGCCGAGGCAGGAGGATTGCTTGAGCCCAGGAGTTCGAGACCAGCCTGGGAAACATTGTGAAACCCCCTTCTGTATTAAAAAAATACAAAAATTAGCTGGGCGTGGTGGTGCGCACCTGTAGTCCTAGTTACTCAGAAAGCTGAGGTGGGAGGATCAGTTGAGCCCAGGAGGTCGAGGCTGCAGTGAACCATCATGGCACCACCGCACTCTTAGCCTGGGCAACAGAGTGTTGCCCTGTCTCAAAAAAAATAAAAATAAAAAAAATTGCTGAAATATGCCAGTGATAATCTGGTAAATAATAAATGTTGTCTGACTTTTTTCTTTGGAAAATGAATTAATTCAGTCCTAACCTTCCCTCTTAATCCCAATAAATTACCAGAAATGACTGGTTCATACCTTATACACCTCCAGTGTAAATGTTAAGAGTTTGTATGCATCAGTAATTCTTTCCTAGGGATAAGTGAAAATGTACTAACATTAATTCTATTATATATGTGCAAATATCTAGAGGAAATACTGTTTATAAGTTACTAATACATGTATCCATGGTAATAAGTCGTGACAAGTTACTTTCCTTGCCTATTAGACACTCTCTATTCTCCCTTCCTTAATTTAAAGAGAAAAAAAAAGAACAAACAAAATTCTGTAGCATCACTTCTCAACCAAGCTTTCTGATAGGAAGTCCAATCTCATTTTTGGCCTACTGTGCATTTCTTACTTTAACTTGCAAACATATCATTAACAAGGACCTCCAAATTACAGTAAATTACAGTACTGAGATTTTATTTGAACTTTCTAAAGCATTTGCCATTTTAAATTATTGAACTTTATACTCCTTCCCTTTTGTGCTGTCTCCTTCCTGGCGCCCCTAAATATCTGTCCATTCTTTGGATCTCTTCCAAATTTTCAAGTAATTATAATGGTGTGCGAATGATGCAAAGATAATGTGCTGTGGGAGAACAGAAGAGAGAAACCTAATTCTGGCTTCATCACATTATTTTTTTTTAAATTTAATAACTATTTTAGATGCTTCAGTAGATTTACAGTGAGGGCAAAAGAAAATGGTTTTCTTTAGGAGTATGGAGGGATTATACAGGATGTACAATAAATACCCTAAGTACTTCAAATTAGTTCAGATCTTTAAAATCTTATTTTTCCTTCAGTTCTCAACTTCAATATCACCTACTCTGGGAGTCATTCCCCACCATGCTTGTCTGTTTGTTTGTTTATTTTGAGACAGAGTCTCACTCTGTTGTCCAAGCTGGAGTGCAGTGACACGATTTCTACTCACTGCACCCTCCACCTCCCAGGTTCAAACTATTCTCTTGTCTCAGCCTCCCTAGTAGCTGGGATTACAGGCATTCGCCACCACTCCTGGCTACTTTTTGTACTTTTAGTAGATGGGGTTTCACCATGTTGACCAGGCTGGTCTCAAACTCCTGATCTCAAGGGATCCATCTGCCTCAGCCTTCCCCAAAGTGCTGGGATTACAGGAGTGAGCCACAGCACCTGGCCACATGCTTGTAATTTCTTTAGATTCTCACATTGTATCTTTCAGTATCATCTAACCTGCTGACTATAAGGTCCTTTTTAAAAGATGTACTATACCTGGTATACAATGGTATGCACTGAACAAACATTTGACAGTAACCCACAACTTGTTCAGGCCCTCAATTTATACCTTAATTGACCTCCTATCAGTGTCCATTATTTACTCCATCCAGGACCAGTCTAATCACTTCTCTTCCCTGCCTAACAACTTTCATTGGTCTTGTTTTATATACTAGATACAATTTAAACTTTTTTTTTTTTTTTCTCTGACGGAGTCTGGCTCTGTCACGGAGGCTGGAGTACAGTGGTGCGATCTCGGCTCGCTGCAAGCTCCATCTCCCAGGTTGACGCCACTCTCCTGCCTCAGCCTCCCAAGTAGCTGGGACTACAGGCACCTGCCACCACACCTGGCTAATTTTTTGTATTTTTAGGAGAGATGGGGTTTCACCGTGTCTCAATCTCCTGACCTTGTGATACACCCGTCTCGGCCTGCCAAAGTGCTGGGATTACAGGTGTGAGCCACCATGCCCGACCCTGGGCATGGGTAAACAACTTAACCTAGCATGAAAGTCTCTCCATGATGAGGTACCAACCCATCTCTCCAGCTTATCTGCCAGCACTTTTCTCCCCTGTATACGTGCTCTATATGAGTTTCCTCATCCAGGAATGTTCTTCCCCACTTGTTCACCTTTCAAAGTCATCCCTTGAAATACAGTTTGGGACTGGGCGCAGTGGCTCACGCCTGTAATCCCAGCACTTTGGGAGGCCAAGGTGGGCAGATCACCTGAGGTCGGGAGTTCGAGAGCAGCCTGACCAACATGGAGAAACCCTGTCTCTACTGAAAGTACAAAATTAGCCAGGCATGGTGGTGCATGCCTGTAATCCCAGCTACTTGGGAGGCTGAGGCAGGAGAATCGCTTGAACCCAGGAGGCGGAGGTTGCGGTGAACTGAGATCGCGCCATTGCACTCCAGCCTGGGCAAAAAGAGCGAAACTCCGTCTCAAAAAAAAAAAAATACAGCTTGGATGTTAGCAGTTTCTAACTTCTAGAGTCTCTACCCTTCTATTAGCTTTGCTCTGTATCTTACAACCGTAAATTTTTTTCTCCCCTCTTAGTCTGTGAAACTCTTAAGATTAAGAACTATGCATTATTAATTTTTAAATTGCTGGAACTTTATGGAGAGCTTGGCAGTCAGGAATTATTTATATTGATGGTTGACTAGAAAGTTACTGCAGAAAATTCCTGCCGTCAGATATCTCATAGGCTTGTAAAGGGGACCATTCAAAGCAATTGCAGTAGCAAAGGAAGGGTGCAGTGGCTCACGCCTGTAATCCCAGCTGAGGTGGGCGGATTGCTTGAGCTCAGGAGTTTGAGAACAACCTGGACAACATGATGGAACCCTGTCTCTACTAAAAATACAAAACTTAGGCAGGCATGGTGGCACCCACCGGTAGTCCCAGCTACTCAGGAGGCTGAGATGGGAGGATCGATTGAACCTGGATACAGAGGTTGCCGTGAGCCATGATCATGCCACTGCACTCCAACCTGGTAGACAGAATGAGACTCTATCTCCAAAAAATAAAATAATAATAATAATAATAATTGCAGGCTCAGTGCGTGGCTCACGCCTCACGCCTGTAATCCCAACACTTTGGGAGGCTGAGGCGGGTAGATCACCTGAGGTCAGGAGTTCGAGACCAGCCTGAACAACATGGAGAAACCCCATCTCTACTAAAAATACAAAATTAGCTAGTGGCACATGCCTGTAATTCCAGCTACTCGGTAGGCTGAGACAGGAGAATCACTTGAACCCAGGAGGCAGAGGCTGCAGTGAGCCGAGATCGCACCATTGCATTCCAGCCTGGGCAACAAGAGTGAAACTCCATCTCAAATAAATAAATAAATAAATATAATTGCAGTAACAAATTTATATGATATTAATTATTTACCAAAGTACATTCAGTTTATTGGGAAGATCATTGTACACATCTTAATTTTGTCAACTCTGCCGGAGGCATTCAGCACATGTATTAAATATTTCTCAAACAATTTATTGTCATTACCCTAATTTTCTTTTAGGTGATATTCAAATAACCAGCAACCACAATTCAGATAATTTGGCTTTATTCAAAGTATGAGTCACAATTATTGTTCATTTTTAAAAAGGTTAAAAAGATGTACTATTTTGGACTTTGTTTTTAAAACCATAACTAATTTGGTGTATATGATTTTGTACTATTTAGAGGCTGCTGGCACTATGATAATTAAGTTCATGTTTTCAGTACCGTTTACAGACCTGAAAGCTGCCCTCCTCAGCTGGTCTGTGGGTACTCACACATATTACTGGTAATAATGGTGATGGCTAACTTAGGAATGAACATCTTCAAAACTAGTGATGACTTGATGAGCTCATAAGCAACACTGTTTCCAGTGCTGCAGCAACATAGTCAAGAAAACACTTCTAGAATGCTGAATTTCCTGAAAGATTTAAACCAATAGATTAAGACAAAACATTTGTAGTCATTTTTCAGATTGAAAGAGATGATACCGTTTTGTGTCATATTTTATTAGGTTCTTGTCTTTCATTATTTTGAAGAGCTGCCTAGCACAATGTCCAAAAATAGAGCTGGCACTGTTTATAAAATGCCTTAAGTCAGAAATTAATCAGTCATGTAGACACAGATACAGAACTGATTCAAATGTCAAGTAGTGGTTAGACTTCAGGTGGTGACTTTCTAACTTTTACTGTGATCCACATTAAGAAATACAGGTTCACATTGTGACCTGGTATACACATAAAGGAAAAAGTACTTGCTGCTTGTGATATACTCTGATACCTTCTACTCTTTTTTATTCCTCTTGCTAGTCTTATACACTAAATTGATTTTACTACCATCTAATGGTTTCAGAGACATTAGATTCAATGATTTAGGCCCCAAACCTTGAGATTCTTTGTTCCTGACTTTTCTGTATGCCTTCCTATTTCTGCCAGTGCCTCAACAGTGTTTATAAAAATAAATGTTTTGTTTGTTTGTTTTTGTTTTTTTGAGATGGAGTTTCAGTCTTGTTGCCCAGGCTGGGGTGCAATGGTGCGATCTCAGCTCACTGCAACCTCCGCCTCCCGGGTCCAAGTGATTTTCCTGCACCATCCTGTAGCTGGGATTACAGGCATACGCCACCATGCCCAGCTAATTTTGTATTTTTAGTAGAGATGGCGTTTCTCCATGTTGGTTAGGCTGGTCTCGAACTCCCGATCTCAGGTGATCTGCCCGCCTTGGCCTCCCAAAGTGCTGGGATTACAGGCGTAAGCCACCGTGCCTGGCCAATAAATGTAGTTTTTAAAAAGCATGACCTAACTGAAGTTCATGAAACACTTATCTTTAGATGCCAGACATGGGTTTTACATTTATCAACCTGTTTAGTTGTCTTAACAGCCCTGTGCAGTTTCTGTAAATTTTCTCTGATTTTACAGATGGGGAAATAAGGCATGGAGCAGTGAAGTTACTAATTCAAAGTACTTTCTTCTAGTTCGTGTTCTTAAATTAGTAAATGTCAGGGCCAGGATTTGAACCCAGGTAATCCAATTGCACAGGGTAATCCTATATCCTATGCATAGCCTATGCTACCCCTTAATTTGGTGCTGGTGCTGCAGGGGTTGTAAAAAAAAAAAAAAAGTTGGCTGGGCGAGGTGGCTCCCAGTTTGCACCTGTAATCCCAGCACTTGGAGAGGCCAAAGCAGGTGGATAGCCCTGAGTTCAGGAGTTCTAAACCTGCCTGGACAATGTGGCAAAACCCCATCTCTATCGAGAATACAAAAAAAAAAAAAAAAATTGCCAGGTGTGTGGTGGCATATGCCTGTAGTTCCAGCTGAGGTGGGAAGATTGCTTGAGCCTGGGAGGCAAGGTTGCAGTGAGCTGAGATTGCACTACTGCATTCCAGCCTGGGCAACAGGGTGAGACCCTGCCTCAAAAACAAGAAAAAATGTCTAGCAATAGGCTACAGAGTTCCTCAGTCTCATATCTCCCAGTTAATTCTTTGTTATAAGGGGCTGTCCTGTACATTTTAGGATGTTGAACCTCCTCGGCTTCTGCCCACTAGATGCCAGTAACACCCCAGTTATGACAATCAAAAATGCCTCTGGACATTTTGTGATGTTCCCAGAGGGACAAAATCAACCCCTTCTCAGAATTCAGGGCTAAAGTGTGGTACATTTTTTAATGAAATACTATGCAGCCATTAATATTTTATTTTAGAAGAATATTTAAAGACAGGCCTGGCATGGTGGCTCACACCTGTAATCTCAGCACTTTGGTAGGCTGAGGTATGAGAATCACTTGAGGCCAGGAGTTTGAGACCAGCCTGGACAACACAGTGAAACCCTGTCTTTATAAATATAAAATAAAAGTAAAAATATAGGCCGGGCTTGGTGACTCGCGCCTATAATCCCAGCACTTTTGGAGGCCGAGGCGGGCGAATCCCGAGGTTAGGAGATCGAGACCATCCTGGCTAACACAGTGAAACCCTGTCTCTACTAAAAGTACAAAAAATAAATTAGCCAGGCGTGGTGGCAGGTGCCTGTAGTCCCCGCTACTTGGGAGGCTGAGGCAGGAGAATGGCGTAAACCCAGGAGGCAGAGCTTGCAGTAAGCCGAGATTGCACCACTGCACTCCAGCCTGAGTGACAGAGTGACACTCTGTTTCCAAAAAAAAAAAAAAGTAAAAATATAGCTAGGTGTGGTGGCGCACTCCTCTAGTCCGAGCTACTTGAGAGGTTAAGGTGGGAGGATTGCTTGAGCCAAGAAGTTTGAGGCTACAGTGAGCCATGACCACACCACTGCACTCCATCCTAGGCAACAAAGTGAGACCCTAGTCTTAAAAATTTGTAAAAATATGTATTTATTTATTTATCTGTTTTGAGATAGGGTCTCACTATCTCACCCAGGCTGTAATGCAGTGGCACACCCATGGCTCAACCTACCAGGCTCAAGCAATCCTTCCACCTCACTGTCCCTAATAGCTGTAACTACAGATGCCCACCCCCACACCTGGCTAATTTTTGTGATTTTTGTAGAGACAGAGTTTCACCATGTTGCCCAGGCTGGTCTCAAACTCCTGGGTTCAGGCTGTCCTTTCACCTCAGCCTCCCAAAGTGTTGGGATTACAGGCATGAGCCACTCTGCCCAACCAAAAAATATTTAAAGATAAAGGAAAACAAATTAGCAAGCTACTATATTTTACTATTTTTCATATTTTAACATCTGTGAAATCTGGGTCCATTTAACAGTGGATAGATAGTGGTCCTCCAGGCTTGTCAACCAATGCCATCCATTTCCTGTGCTTACTGTAAGACATCAAAAACACCAGATTGGAAAAAAATCCTAACTATAATGGTGAGAGAAGTGATGAATAAGATGTGTTGTACAACATTCCCAAAGACAGCTTAGGCACCTAGCACCACAGCTTTAGTTCTTTTGTGGATTCTGTAAGGAAATGCTTGTTGCCAGTGATTTCAGTGCTGCAAAGGATAAATTCTGTGGAAAAACCCAGACAACCTCTGAGTTGGAAGTAATATTTCAAAAGTGATGAAATTTTAGAAATACCTTTACCAATGTAATTTGCTTGTATTTTCATTTTTATATATGAGCAATATGATAAAAATGTGTCTAACGAAGTCTAATAAAGCTTTTTAAGTAAGTACAAAATCAAATTCTAAGTGATTTTTCCTGTCTATACGTACATTTTTCTACACTTTCCAGACTACATATTTTTGAAAAACGTACCATTAGTCTTTTGTAACTTAAAATGAGTTCTCTGTTTATCATATAAAATGAATGTTTTTTTTCCGATTCTCTGAAGTCTATTTATTTTAATAACACCATTTGGTTTTTTGCCTTCTTCCTCAAATGATCCCTTTGTTTTAATCAACCCTACCTGCTATCCATTCATGCAATATACTTTTCCCAATAGTCATTCCTTTTCAGTATGATTTATTAAAAGGACCACTGAACTGAATGTCTGGAAATGTGGGTTCCAATTCTGCCTAAGCTTTCTGTGTTGTTTCCCTAGTAGTTCACTCTTCCTACTCTCCATCAGATCGTCTGCACTATTCTTAAATCCCTAATTCCCACCGCTTCCCAGTTCTCTCCTTGGTAAATAATCTCACCTCCTACAACATTGAGGAAATAGAAGCCATGAGGAAAAAACTTCCTCTTCTGCCCTGAAATCTGCAAACCTATTTGCATCCACAAATTCTCTCCAACAGTCACTATTCTGTCCCTTCTATTTAAGGTAGTCATGGGTTTTTGACTCCATCCCATTTTAACATCTCATTCTGTCATTCTGTGGAACCACTTACTAAGTACAAAATTTAGTTCATATGTGAAATACTTTACAAAACTTAAATATCTTTAAAATTCAAATTTATCCAGTTTCACTGTTTATTCATTTAAAATTAAAAATCAAGAAGTAAAACACTATCATCAGTATGATTTAGTAGAAACATTATATCTTGTAGATGTTTATCTTATTGAAATTCGCTTATTAGTTGCTGGACAATTGTTTGCATAAAATGACTTATTAACAAGGCATCAAAGTTAAAACTCCTAGGCAGATCTCAAAACTATCAAGTAGTATAGATTTTTTCTTTTCGGTTTTGAAATACTGGTGTGGCTTTTTTTTTTTTTAACTTTTAAATTTTTGACTGCCTTGATTAAAGTTTCCATTAAAAAAATTTTGCTGTCAATTTCTTTTCTAGGTATTATTATTATTGTTATTCCATTGTTACTGAAACTTACAGAGCAATGGGGTGTTAAAAAATTATCTACTCTGAGTGTCAAATACACTTCACCACTGGCAGGGCTCAGGGCTCTTCATTTTTTCATAAGTTCTAGGGGGAATTCTAATACAAGGAATGGCTTTGAGAAACAAGACTAAATTTCTAAAAATCCTCACAATCCTGCTCAATCTTTTTCTGTCAATAGATGTCACCCCTCCCTTGAAATAAGCTCTTCAGAAAAATCCTAATCTACACGCAAAGCTTTCCATGTGTTTGTATGATTATTATAGATTAATTTGAACTCATATCATTCTCACATGTGCCTTAATTTTTAAAATATGTGTATATAGTTTATAGACATACATCGTAAGTTGGCTGCATTTAGAAGTTGGAAAATCTGGGACCTCATTTGGATTTGGAAAATCAATTAACGTCTATAAATTCAAGGTCCTCATTTTGAAGTTGTGTTGGCAGTATCTACTTTAGCTACCTCACATTGCTCTATAGGTTAGAATGAAAAATTGCATGTAAAATATACTGTAGCTCTGACATTTGTATGGTCCCTACAGAAATTATACAATAGCCATCAATACTTTTTGAAAAATCTAACTCCAGTAGTTTTTGAAATGTATAAAGTGCTTGTATGTATTTTAGTACAAACATCTAGTTACGTTTAAAACATTTTGTAAAAAGAATTGCCATAAAATATCTTTAAAGTTTACATCTTTCTTACCATTTACATTCGTGTTATAGGCTTTTTCTCTCCTTTCCTTTCATTTTTTTCTACTCCCAGAGTTCTGGAAGCTGACCAAAGAAATACTTGTGTGAAATGCTTGTATTTTCCCTACCATATTTAAGGCTCTCAAGAGCAATTTTATACTCCTGTTTTAAGAAGTTTTTTTTTTTAAAAAAATTCAGTATCTCCAAGAAATGAACTGAAAATGACAGGTTTTCTGGAAGGAGGTTCAGCTAGACTTTATTAAGAAGTTATGAGGCCAGGTGCAGTGGCTCACGCCTGTAATCCTGGCACTTTGGGAGGCCAAGACAGGTAGATCATGAAGTCAGGAGATCAAGACCATCCTGGCCAACATGGTGAAACTCTGTCTCTACTAAAAATACAAAAATTAGTTGGGCATGGTGGTACATGCCTGTAATCTAAGCTACTTGGGAGACTCAAGGCAGAAGAATTGTTTGAACCAGGGAGTTGGAGGTTGTAGTGAGCCGTGATCACACCACTGTGCTCCAGCGTGGGTGACAGAGCAAGACTCCGTCTCAAAAAAAAAAAAAAAAAAAAAAAGCCGGGCGCGGTGGCTCAAGCCTGTAATCCTAGCACTTTGGGAGGCCGAGACCATCCTGGCTAACACGGTGAAACCCCGTCTCTACTAAAAAATACAAAAAACTAGCCGGGCGAGGTGGCGGGCGCCTGTAGTCCCAGCTACTAAGGAGGCTGAGGCAGGAGAATGGCGTAAACCCGGGAGGCGGAGCTTGCAGTGAGCTGAGATCTGGCCACTGCACCCCAGCCTGGGCGACAGAGCAAGACTCCGTCTCAAAAAAAAAAAAAAAAAAAAAAGTTATGGTATGTCCTAAACACAGTGGGTACTACAGATTTAAAATAAGTAAAAATGTTAAAGTCCATATTAAGTGACTTCAAAAAATTATCTTTTTCCTATTTCATATAACTGCTTCAGAAGTATTATTTTTACTTGAAAATATTTTGTTGTATTTCTATGCAATAGCAATAAACGATTAAAATGCAATTGAGAGGCCAGGCACAGTGGTTCATGCCTATAATCCCAGCACTTTGGGAGGCCAAGGCAAGCAAATCAGTTGAGGTCAGGAGATCAAGACCGTCCTGGCGAACACGTTGAAACCCTGTCTCTACTAAAAGAAATACAAAAAATCAGCCAGGTGTGGTGGCAGGCGCCCATAGTCCCAGCTACTCGGGAGGCTGAGGCAGGAGAATAGCATGAACCCAGGAGGCAGAGCTTGCAGTGAGTCAAGATTGTGCCACTGCACTCCAGCCTGGGCAACAGAGCGGGACTTCCTCTCAAAAAAAAATCTGTGAAACATTCTCTTCCCAATTTCAAAACTTGCTACAAACTCACAGTAATGAAGATAGTATAGTACTGGCATAAGATTACAGATGGAATAGAATTAAAGTCCAGAAATGAACTAAGTTTAAAGTCAATTGATTTTTCTCCTGAATCAAGGACTAGCAAAAAATAATAATAATAAAATACACCAGGCTCTGTAGCACAGGCCTGTAATCCTAGCACTCTGGGAGGCTAAGGCAGGAGGATCGCTTGAGGCCAAGGGTTCAAGACCAGCCTGGGCTACATAGTGATACTGTCTCTACTAAAAAAATAAAAATTAAAATAAAAAATAAAATTAAAAATTAGCCAGACATAGTAGTGTGAGCCTGCAGCCCAGCCACTTGGGAGTCTGTGGTGGGAGGATTGCTTGAGCTCAGGAGGTGGAGACTACAGTGAGCCATGATCATGCCACTGCACACCAGCCTGGTCGACAGAGCAAGACACTCAAAAAACAAAAATAAAAGATATTTCAAAGGAGAAAGAATAGCCTTCTCAATAAATAGTGTTGGGAAAACTGAATATCCACATGCAAAAGAATAAAGTGGCACTCATACCATAGACAAAATGATCTCAAACTGGATCAAAGACTTTAATAGCTCAAACGATAAAACTCTTAGAAGAAAACAGGAGTACACCTTTTTGGCTTTGGATTAGGCAATGGTGTCTTAGATATTAAGCTAAAAGCACAGGTAACAAACACACACAATTAGATAAATTGGACCTTATCAAAATGGAAAATTTCTGTGCTTCATCAAGAAAGTGAAAAGTGGCCAGGCACGGTAGCTCACGCCTGTAATCCCAGCATTTGAGGAGGCCAAGGCAGGTGGATCACTTTGAGCTCAGGATTTTGAGACCAGCCTGAGCATCATGGTGAAACCCCATCTCTACAAAAATTAGCCTGCATGGTGACTCACGCCTGTAGTCCCAGCTACTCAGAAGGGTGAGGCTGGAGAATCACTTGAAGCCAGGAGGCGGCGGCTGCAGTTAGCCAACATCAAGCCAGTGAACTCCAGCCTGGGCGACAGAATAAGACCCTGTCTCAAAAAAAAAAAAAAAAGTGAAAAGACAAAACATAGAATGTGAGAAAATATTTGCTAATCACATAACAAGGAACGATACATAAACAATTCTTCCAACTGAACGATAAAAATACAACCCAGCTTTAAAAATGGGCTAAAGATTTGAGTAGACATTTCTACAAAGATATGCAAATAGCCAATAAGCACATGAAAAGATATTCAACCTCATTACTCGCGAGGGAAATGCAATCAGATCACAACAAGATACCACTTCATATCCACTAGAGTAGTTAAAATTAAAAAGACAATAGCAAGTGATGATAAGGATATGGAGAAATTGGAACCCTTGTTAGTGGTATTACAAAATGCTGTAGCCACTTCAGAAAACAGTTTGGCAGTTCCTTAAAAGGTTAAAGAGTAACTACATGGCCTAGTAATTCCACTTCTAGAGAAATAAAAACACAGGAGTTCAAGACCAGCCTGGCCAACATGGTGAAACCCCATCTCTACTAAAAAATACAAAAATTAGCCGGGTGTGGTGGTGCTCACCTGTATTTCCAGCTACTCAGGAGGCTGAGACACAAAAATCGCTTGAACCTGGGAGGCAGAGGTTGCAGTGAGCCGAGATCATGCCAGTGCACTCCAGCCTGGGCAACATAGTTAGACTCTGTCTCAAAGGAAAAAAAAAGACATGGAATCAACCTAAGGGGCCAAAAACAATTGATTTGATAAAGAAAATGTGGTACATATACTCCATGGAATACTACACAGCCATAAAAAAAAATTACGTCCTTTGCAGCCACATGGATGGGGCTGGAGGCCATTATCCTAAGCAAATTAACATAGAAAACCAAAAACTGCATGTTCTCACTTATAAGTGGGAGCTAAACAATGAGTACACACGGACATAAAAATGGAAATAGACACTGGAGACTCCAAAAGTAAGGATGGAGGAAGAGGGTCAAGAGTTAGAAAACTATCTATTGGGTACTATGTTCATTATTGGGTGATGGGATCAATAGAACCACAAATCTTGGCATCACGCAATATATCCATGCAACAAACCTGCACATGTAACCCCTGAATCTAGAATTTAAAAATAAAAATGTACCCAGTAATTTAAAATGCATAAAATAGAACCACATGTATCAATATGGATATCTCAAAAACAGAATTTAAGTGAAAAATTGAAACATTTGATAATATGGAATATTACAAAGGGGTGAGAAAATGGACACTTATTTATATCTCAGACTATAAATTTACTATAACCTCAAGGGAGGGCAATTTGGCAAGTGATTACAATTAATACTACAATGAGTAAAGTGTCCATTCCAATTTATTCTCCAGCTATGTCTATATGTATGAAAAATAATGAACAAGAATAGTTATTGCAATATTGTTTACAGTAGTAAAAGATGTCTATTAACAGGCCAGGTCAGATAAATTATGTTCTGCATATCCAATGCATTTGCGACAAAACAACAAGGAATATCTTTATACACTCTATGTAATTATCTCTAAATACTTCTAGAAGAATACACATGAGATGGGAAGCATTGGTTGCTTTCAGGAAGTGACACTGGCTGTCTTGGGCACATGCATAGAAAATAAACTTTTCACTGCTTACCCTCAAATAATTTGAGTTTTGAACCATATGAATTATCTCTTCACAAAAAGAAAAGGCAATTTGAAAGCCGGCATGGTGGTTTGGACCCATAATCCCGGTGCTTTGGGAGCTTAAGGTGGGAGACTGGCTGAGGCCTGGAATTCAAGACCAGCCTGTGCAACATGGTGAGACACCCTCCCTACCCCGGTCCAGGTTCTGAAGAATAAAAGATGTTGGGAGTTTTTTAAAAAGATCCAGCTGATGGGAAGGCAGAGCACCTTGCCTCCTCTGAGAGGCAGCTTCCCTTCCACATGGAGGGAAAGAGGAATAAGATTACAGAGTTGGAGGTGGAGCTAGACAGTGAGTGAGGAATCCCTGCTTCTTCTTGTGACCTCCCACCTGGACCACACAGTGTCGCACTGCCTGCTCTAGGTGGCCACTCAGGCCCTGCAGACTAAGACCCCAGCCTCCACAAGGCTGGACTGTGAGGAGACAAAAGAGCTCCAGCCAGCTGTGCCTCCTGCCAGTGCCTCTCGCCAGCAAGGTGATCTCGAGCGAGTGCCTTACCCTCTCATTGCCTCAGTTTCTTCATCTCTAACATGAAAATCATAATGCCTACTTTGTAAGAGTATTGTGAAGTAATACTTGTAAAGAGCCAGAAACAACACCTGGCATATAGTAAGTGCTCAATTACTACTGTCTGTTGTTAGTTCTAGAAGTGCTCCTCCTTTCCCACTGTATGCCTTTACTCAGGCTGGCACTTCTGAAAACTTCTCCTCTCATCTTCCTGTCAAAAGACTACCGATTTTTAACCTTTTTTCCTGGTCCACTCAACTGGACGTTGTTTATTTGTCCTCTGAACCATCACAGAGCTATGAACCTTTCCTATGGTCCTTCTAAGCTGCCTTTCTGAAGTTATCTGGGTACCTGTCTTGTTTCCCAGTTTTAGACTATCAGTGCCTGAGGAATCTTTATTCTTGGAGATGTCTTTCACAGCTAATTATCCATAGTAGTAAGGAAACAGTTTCTAAAAACAATCATCTTTACTAGATGACAAACTTAATATCCTTAAAATTATTATGAGACAATAAATGATCTCGTTAAAAAATAAAAAGTATTTAAAAGAATTCAATTATTTTCTTACCTGTCCCAAATTATTCCTAAAAGGTAGTCACTAATACACTCACATACACAATTTGTGTGTGTCTCTGTGTGTGTGTGTGTGTATATATATATATATATGACTAAGACTAAGTCTTAGTATACATATATATATATAGAATACATATATATGTATGTATTCTTCCAGGTGTTTTTACAAGTACATAAATGTGTATGTGTGATGTCAGTAGACTTAGATTTTATCATATTTCTTTCTTTTTTTTTGAGACGGAGTTTCCCTCTTTCGCCTAGGCTGGAGCACAGTGACGTGATCTCAGTTCACTGCAACTTCTGCCTCCTGGGTTCACGCAATTCTGCTGCGGCCTCCCAAGTAGCTGGGATTACAGGTGCCTCCCACCATGCCCAGTTAATATTTTTTTGTATTTTTAGTAGAGATGGGGCTTCGCCATGTTGGCCAGGCTGGTCTCAAACTCCTGACCTCAGGTGATCCACCTACCTCAGCCTCCCAAAGTGCTGGGATTATAGGCATGAGCCACTGTGCCTGGCCTTATTATATTTCTTTTAATGCTTCTGTAGCTTTCTATCATATGAAATATGAGTCTATCCAGATGGATATAACACAATTTATTTAACTGGCCCATTTTTGATATGTGGGAATTTTTCAGGTCTGCTTCTACAGTTTTCAGTTTTACAACTGTCATGATAAAATCTGCTTTTTCTTTCCTTTTTATCACTACACATTAAGTCATGAGTAAACTCTCTTGCACAATCATACGGTTATTCCGTATAGTCAAAGGTTTTAGGCAGTGAAGATCATTCCTGTGATTCCTACCTCTGAGATACCGATGTCTTGGAACACAATCTAGAGCCCACGGATGCTTTCCAGTTTCTTTCTACTGAGAACTATTTTGGGCTGGGAAGCATTTTTGTAATCGTAATTTAACAGCCATGGAGTTCCTTTTATGTTTTCCATTATTGCTGGGCCACAGGCTTTACCCATGACTGCTGCTGGGTTTGTTCGAGGGCCCCATGCCACTTTCATGATGGCAATACTTTGCAGTTACACAGTTTTACAGTTTCTGCAAGCATGGTCTTATATAGGCCTAGTCAGTGGTGTGAAGCCTGAACAGAAAGAAGAAATTCAGCCGGGTGCAGTGGCTCACACCTATAATCCCAGCACTTTTGGGAGGCAGAGGGGGGTGGATCACCGAAGGTCAGGAGTTTGAGACCAGCCTGGCCAACATGGTGAAACTCTGTCTCCACTAAAAATATAAGAAATTAGCCAGGCACAGTGACATGCGCCTGAAATCCCAGCTACTTGGGAGACTGAGACAGGAGAATCGCTTGAACCCGGGAGGCGGGGGTTGCAGTAAGCCAAGCTCTCACCACTGCACTCCGACAGAGTGAGACTCCATCTCAAAAAAAAGAAAAAAAAAGAAATTCCAGCTGGGAGTGCTACCCACATCCACCTAATTCTGAACACACTAGGCAGGAAATACAAATGTTAAATCATACATTCGGCATAGTTTTAATTGGTCAGCTTTACATAGTTTAACCTTATGAAACTGCTGTTGTCTGAAGGGCAGTTCACCTGTGAACCTACTACATGTCAGGCATTCTACCAGGCCCAGCAGATTTGGCGGTGATCAACTCTCGAACTGCAAACATCCATCCAACATCTATGTTTTCTCTCCTCTTCCTTCCTTCCTTTTTTCATCTTATGGACATGAACCAGAACAAATCTCTTCTTTTCCATCTCCTTTCTTCCCCCCTCCTTCCTTTCTTCCTATTTTTTCTTTCTCTTTCCTCTTGTTCCTTTTCATCCCTCCACACTGCATGAAGGATTTGAGGTGAAAACTGTGCTCTCATTACGACAGCATATCCAGAGTTAAATGTTCTGGTGTGCAGTTTGAATTATTTAGATTTGTCTCACATATTCACACAGACTATACAGATTTCTTAAATTTGCCATTCGTGAGGGAGCACATAATTCTGCGTAACTATGGATTTCAAGACACTTAAAAACTAGATTTTATGGTCAGGCGCAGTGGCTCACGCCTGTAATCCTAGTACTTTGGGAGGCTGAGGCGGGTGGATCACTTGAGGTCAGGAGTTGAAAACCAGCCTGGCCAACATGGTGAAACCTCATCTCTACTAAAAATACAAAAAAATTAGCCCGGCGTGGTGGTGGGGTAGTGGACACCTGTAATCCCAGCTACTTGGGAAGCTGAGACAGGAGAATCGCTTGAACCCAGGAGGCAGAGGTTACAGTGAGCTGACATCGTCCCATTGCACTCCAGTCTGAGCAACAGAACAAGACTCCATCTCAAAAAAAAAAAAAAAAAATTTATATATCTCTTTTGGATATTGCCATCTACTACATTAGGCAACAAATAAGTTTAAATTCCTATTGTTGCTTTTATTTTTAAAATAAGTCACTTTAATAATTGAGATTTGAGAAAAATGAATTTCATTCGTTCACTGTTTCTTTAGTACATATTTTAATGACATGTACAGGTATTACCTAATAAAATGTTGGTCTTTTGTATGTTGAATGCACAGATTCTAATTTCCTTTACAGAAATTTGCTTTACCCCACAGCCACTGGGAATGGGCTGCTTTACATAGACTTGGCCAGCTCCTGTCAGGAGCTATTTCAACAGATAGGAATAACAGACTGCATGTGTTTCAATGTAACACCAGGGGTCACTGTAAGCTAGAAACCTTCAACCATGTTTAGAAATGTTGAATTAATGTTAGTCACAAAATTTTTGAATACTGGCTTATTAGTGAGATTATTTTTTAAAACCTCTGGTTTTATAATAACCTATATCGTATTTAATCATCTTCAAACTGTCCCATTTTAATTCAACTAAAATGTAAAAATTCCTCATTTACGATTTTTAGAAGCAGCACTGCCACAATCAGATAAACAATGACAAAGTATAATACTTTCAGGAATGCTGAGAATTCCTGTTTCCAGCTGAAATTAGATACGACATGAGAGTTCAATAGATAAAGCCACACTTGAAATCAGGAAAGATGAATTCTTAGATATGCTGCATGTAGTGTAATCTTTCTGCCTAAATTTTCAGGTTAGGATGAGACTAGATTATTTCTAAGATCCTATTCAACTCTTCATTTTGTTTTGATCCTACTCAGCTCTTAGTTTAATCATTCAATTAAACAAACTTGAATCATCTACTGCTTTTAAGTATTCTAATATTATACAGAAGGCCAAGGAGCCTTTTCCTTAAGTTCCTCAAGGGTCACTTTGTTTTAGGGATGGGCCTTAGGGGGAAGGCTGAACCAGATCGAGGGCTATTAGAGATTTAAATCCACTAAAGAGACAGACCTGGGCTTCATGACCCCAGGGGATGAACCTAGTTCTTATCTTGAAAGAAGCTAAATATCCAGCAGCCTGGCCTAGTGCTTTCCCAAGAGGAGGTTACCCTCCAGTCTCCAACACGCCCTCAGATACACCCAAGCCAATCAACTGAAACCAATGAAACATTTCTATCAGGGGCTTTCAAGGACTTAGGTTTCTTTCGGCTTTCTCCTCAAACTCCTCCAACCTGAAATATTTGCTTAAGCCAGTCCCACATCCCAGGGCCCTCACCTTCCATAAATCAAATCATTTTCATTCCACTTTATTGCTGAAGTGACACCGCTCACTCCAGCCTTTGCTTCTCCCTCAGCACCCGATTCCCAAAGCATTCCTGTGTTCTGCGAAAACTCACAGAACTTTCTTCATCACTAACCTGTTATCTGTGGCACTCACCTTCCCTCTGTCACATTCATTTTCTTGAACGTAACCATAATCGAGCTATTATATGCAAGTATATCTGCATCACCAGTAAATTTTCAAACTCTCATGAAAAGCAACCAAATCACATACCCCATCCAGACCCTCAGAGCCTAGCAGAGAACAACTTTCTTTCCTTCTTCCTTTTTTTTTTTTTTTTTTTTAGACTGAGTTTCGCTCTTGTTGCCCAGGCTGGAGTAGCTGCAACCTCTGCCTCCCCAGTTCAAGCAATTCTCCTGCCTCAGTCTCCCGAGTAGCTGGGATTACAGGCATGCGCCACCACGCCCAGCTAATTTTGTATTTTTTAGTAGAGGTGGGGTTTCTCCATGTTGGTCAGGGCAGCCTCCCAAAGCTCTGGGATTACAGGCGTGAACCACCACAACTCAACTTGCAATGGATCAATAACTCAGTCTGAGTTGCTAAGCCATATGTTTGTTACTGCCTTTGCATATTCCACCCTTCTTTCAGGTGAGAGCTCATCAGAATATGAAACGGACTTGTTACGATTTCCATTGGTTTGGGGCCACTGGGGAACCAAAGAGGTCTACTCATAAGAATTAAAATGTAGAATGTATTAGAGATGACAATAGTATTAATTAAAGAAAGACAAACTATTTAAATAGAAAAGATAGCTGGGCTCGGTGGTTCATGCCTGTAATCCCAGCACTTTGGGAGGCCGAGGCGGGCAGATCACCTGAGGTCAGGAGTTTGAGACCAGCCTGGCCAACATGGTGAAACCTCATCTCTACTGAAATACAAAAATTAGCCAGGCCTGGTTGCGCATGTCTAATCCCAGTTACTTGGGAGGCTGAGTCATGAGAATCGCTTGAATCTGTGAGGCAGAGGTTTCAGTGAGCCGAGATCATGCCACTGAAATCCGGCCTGAGGGACAGAGCGAGACTCCATCTCAAAAAGAAAAGATATTTAAAGCCAGGTGTGGTGGCACATGCCTGTAATCCCAGCCACTTGGGAGGGTGAGGCAGGAAGATCTATTGAGCACAGGAGTTCAAGTCCAGCTTAGACAATGTAGTGAGATGCTGTCTCTAAAAAATAAAAGTTATTTAAAACTTTCATTTTATGATATATTTGCCCTCTGTGATATTTATGAATGCAAGCACAAACACACACTATATTTTTAGTGTTAAATATATAGTTATGCTGAAATAAAATTAATTGCTTTTGGACGGCGGACACTTTCCTGATGTAGCCTCTAGGCAAATTAGTTTGGGAACCACATTTATATTCAAGTCAATATAGAAAGTTTAATAGCTGTGCTCACAAATAAAGCAAGGGTTGAAAAATGGTCAAGCATCTCTTTCTGAATCTATTTTAGTCTTCATGCCTTCAAAGTCTTATATTGTGGCTTTGATGGGAAGAATACTGTTTGTACCTTGTACTTACTTTTCAATTTATGAAGAGTAATAGTAAAGAGTATCAAAAAATTCAATGCGAATCTAGATTGATACACAATTAAAGATAATTAGTAGAGTTCTGAGCACACTAAAGGATTTCTTACAATTGAATTTAAACATTTGTTAAATCTTAGCTAAATAATTGGGATACTATGCAAAGAAAAATGAAAACAAACACTGATACAAGACTTATTATGGGCTAGTCTCTACAATAACTTATCAAAATTCCTAATCATAACACTATGAGAACCCTCATTTTCCAAAGAAAACAGGAAGAGGGTTGGGGGGTCATTGGCCAGAGATTAATTACCCAGTTAGGAAGTGACAAAGGTGGGGCCAGTCACGGTGGTTTACGCCTGTAATCCCAGCACTTTGGGAGGCTGAATCGAGTGGATCACCTGAGGTCGGGAGTTTGCGACCAGCCTGACCAACATGGAGAAACCCCGTCTCTACTAAAAATTCAAAATTAGCTGGGCATGGTAGCGCATGCCTGTAATCCCAGCTACTCAGGAGGATGAGGCAGGAGAATCGCTTGAACCCAGGAGGCAGAGGCTGCAGTGAGCCGAGATGGCGCCATTGCACTCCAGCCCGGGCAATAAGAGCAAAACTCTGTCTCAAGCAAACAAAAAGAAAGTGACAGTGACAAAGGTGGGATGTCAGTCCACCTCAGTTCTCCATTCTTGTCTGCACTTAAGATTTTAACCATTCTGATAGGTGTGCACTGATATTCTATTTTAGTTTATTTAGCATTTTCCTAACGGCTAATGAAGTTGAACATCTCTTCAGGTGCTTGTTTGTCATCTGTATCTGCTCTCATGTCCTTTGCTCGTTTTCTAATTGGATTTTTAAATTTACTATTGTTTTGAGAGTCCTTTATATATTCTAGATAGGAGTCCTTTGTTGCGTATGTGGTTCACAAATACTTTCTAGGATTCTTTCTTGTCACAATATCTTGTCATTCGTGTTTCTAATCCACCAGCCTGGAGATAGATTAGGGGAAGCAAAAAGCCCAGATTGCATCTCATTATTTGTGAGCAGGTTTGCAGTGCAGACTCCACCTCACAGTCATCACTTAACCATCTAACTGTAAACTTGATTTCATCTTTTGTGTACCCAATATTTAGTTATCATTCTTGGTAATGGTTACAAGTTTGTTTTTAAGTTTTCCTACAATAAAACATAACACCAGACATATTTAAGAAATCTGGTGTTTTAATGTATATAATAAATGCCAATTAAGGTGTTGTATTCATTATTTCCTTTAACTTATCCAACCAATGGAAGGTATTACCATTATCTGTATTTCACAGATGAAGAAACCTGGGCCTGAAAATGTTAAGTAACTAGCCCAGGTTGCATGGCAACAAAAATAAGATTTATATCAGGTATCATTCGAGAGATGCTTAGCTGCTACTCAATATTGTCTCTTTTATATTTTTATATTTTTTATATTTTTATATTTTATATTTTTATATTGTTGCAAAATTATTTGGCTTTTTAAGAAATCATGAAGTTGCTATGTTTCATTTACCAGGAGAAGGCCTGAGAGAACTACTGTTAAAAACACTGTGGATGGGGCCGGGCACAGCAACTCACACCTGTCATCCCAGCACTCTGGGAAGCCAAGACAGGATTGCTAGAGTCCAGGAGTTTGAGATCAGCCAGCACAAAATAGACAGACTCCACTCTATAGAAAACTAAATTAGTCAGGCATGGTGGTGCACTCCCATAGTCCCAGCTACTTGAGAGGCTGAGATGGGAGGATCACTTTGAGCCCAGGAGGTCAGGGCTGCAGCAGGCTATGATCACGCCACTGCACTCCAGCCTGGGAAACAGAGCAAGACCCTGTCTCTAAAACAAATAAACAACCAGAAACCCCACTCTGGATGTACTTCCAATTCCAGCCATTGATGGAATAAGAGGGATTGAATTTGCCCTCAGGTCTATTTTAACAAAGAAGCTCAAAAGTAAGCCTAAAAAGGATCAAACAGAATTCAAGTAATTTAATGAAATATTTATTAGAATACCAAAAAGTCCAACACCTAATTACATAAAATTGACAACAGTGGCATCTATTCATAAGTTAACAGGCACAGAAAGCAATAAAACCTGTCCCAATGCCAAGCAGGAAAAAACAAAAACAAAAAACCAGACACAGATCTAGAAATGACACAGCTAATAGAATCAGCAAAGACAGTAAAGCAGTTATTAAAAATATACTTCCTATGCTCAAGAAGGTTGGAGAAAAGCATGAGTGTGATGAGAAAGGGGGTATGTAAAAAGATCCAAATTAAACTTCTGGAGATTAAAAATATAGAGACCGGGCACGGTGACTCAAGCTTGTAATACCAGTACTTTGGGAGACTGAAGCGGGCGAATCACCTGAGGTCAGGAGTTTGAGACCAGCCTGGCCAATATGGTGAAACCCCGTCTCTACTAAAAATACAAAAAAATTAGCTGGGCATGGTGGTGGACACCTATAATCCCAGCTACTCGTGAGGCTGAGGCAGGAGAATCACTTGAACCCAGGAGGCGGGGGTTGCAGTGAGCCAAGATGGCACCACTGCACTCCAGCCTGGGCAATAGAGTGAGACTGTCTCAAAAAAAAAAAGAAAAAAAGAGATGAAAAATCTGAGATGAAAAATACACCAGATGGGATAAACAGCAAATAAGACACTGCAGAAAAAAAAGACTTGTAAAACTGAAGACAAAGCAACTGAAACTAACTAACATGAACAGAAGAAAAATATCTGAAAAATGAAAAGAGCAACATAATGTGGCCTAAAATGCATCACACATACAGTCTCAGGAAGGAGGGGATGGGAGTTCAGACAAAAAATTTTTTGAAAAAATAATGGCTGAATGTTTATCAAGTATGAGGAAAACTATAAACCAAATAGATCAAAAACAAACAAACAAACAAAAACTCAAGAAACCCAACATCAAAGAAACATGGAAAATCACAACCAAGCATATCTCACTAAGAAGCAAATGGTGGTCAGGCACGGTGGCTCACACCTGTAATCCCAGCACTTTGGCAGGTGGAAGTGAGAGGACTGCTTGAGCCCGGGAGTTTGAGACCAGCCTGGGCAACACAAGGAGATCTCATCTCTACAAAAAACAAAAATTTAGCTAGGAGTGGTGGTGCGCACCCATGATCCCTATTACTTGGGATGCTGAGGTGGGAGGATCTCTTGAGTCTGGGAGTTTGAGGCTGCAGTGAGCATGGATGGTGCCACTGCACTCTAGCATGGGAGACAGAGGGAGACCCTGTCTCAAAGAAACAAACCAACAAGAAGTAGATGGAAAATTACCATATATATAAAGATGTTCATGATTATTAACTAACAGAGAAATGCAAATTAAAATCATAGAGAAACCATTCCCTACCTACTAAATGCTAAAATTAAAAAGACTTCCAACACCAAATGCTGGCAAAGATACAAAGCAACTCTCATATTCCTGGTGGGAACGAAAAATGATACATCTACTTTGGAAAAACAGTCTGACAGTCTTGTATAAAGTTAAATACTGACCATATGACTCAGCTGTCCCACTCCTGTATTTCGTCAAGAAAAATAAATTCCTATGTTCACACAAAGACTAGTACGGACAGATCTTCAAAGCAGCTTTGCTCACAATAACCAACAACTGGAAACAATCCAATGTCTCTCAGCGGATGGGTGAATAAATACATAGCAGTGTAGCCATTCAAAGGATTTGGTTTTATCAAAGACCAGACTACAGACTCCCAGCAACAGGGCAGAAGAATCACAAAAGCATTATGCTAAGTGAAAGATAAAAGCACTTCCCTTACCCTACTCAAGGTTACATACTTACATGATTCCACTTATATGAAATTTGAAGAAAGAGCCAGGAATGGTGGCTTTTAATCCCAGCTACTCAGGAGGCTGAGGCACAAGGATTACTTGAGCCCAGAAGTTCAAGGCCAAAATAGAGAAAGCCAAGGTAGGAAGCTGAGATCTATGATAAAGACTGCCAGTGGCAAGGGGCACTAGTGAGATGTTTAAGCTGAAACTGTGAAAACAATTGGAACGTTTGCAAGGGTGGAGCAGGGTTTGTTAACCTCCTCAGGTGATTCTGTAAGCGTGGGACAAGAGTTGTTAAGAGAACTGCAAGTAGATCACGACAATTAAACAAATGTTTAGAAAGAAGAAAATGCAAATACAGAAAGTTGAAGTGCCATGACAGCAGTAAATACTTGGACCGCTGGCTCATGGCACATTTCTTTCAAATGTGCTTTTCTAGAAGTATTCACAACCATTTGAACTAAAACATTTGGATTAACTTCAAAAATATTAATAGTGTTCAAGTAAATATATCGCCTCTCTTAAGACACTAGTGAATCAATGATATAAGGATTAATTTAGCATCTCATTTCTTAGATAAAACCAGACAGGATTTCTTTTGGGACCAGTAAATAATTGCTATTGCTTCTCGGCCTTTTGTCTAAGATCAAGTGTGTAAATAATTGCTAAGAACAATTCTGGTCAGGCACGGTGGCTCATGCCTGTAATCCCAGCACTTTGGGAGGCTGAGGCCGGTGGCTCATGAGGTCAGGAGTTCAAGACCAGCCTGGCCAAGATGGTGAAACCCCGTCTCTACTAAAAAAAATAGAAAAATTAGCCGGGCGTGGTGGCACACGCCTGTAGTCCCAGCTACTCGGGAGGCTGAGGCAGGAGAATTGCTTGAACCCGGGAGGCAAAGGTTGTGGTGAGCCGAGATCATGCCATTGCACTCCTGCCTGGATGACAAGAGTGAAACTCCATCTTAAAAAGGAAAAAAGAACAATTCTGTTTTTTTGTTTTTTTTTTTTTTTGAGACAGTCTCGCTCTGTGGCCCAGGGTGGAGTGCAATGGCGCGATCTCGGATCACTGCAACATCCGGCTCCTGGATTCCAGCGATTCTCCTACCTCAGCCTCCCGAATAACTGGGATTACAGACGCCCACCATCACGCCCAGCTAGTTTTTGTATTTTTAGTAGAGACGGAGTTTTGCCATGTTGGCCAGGCTGGTCAACTCCTGACTTCACGTGATCCGCGCACCTCAGCCTCCCAAAGTGCTGGGATTACAGGCGGGAGCACCGCGCCGGGCCCACTAAGAACAATTCTAAAGGTAACTGCTTTTGACAAATTGGAAATCTAACTCACAGCGGCTTGTTTTTCTGGAATAACTCCCTTCTATAGAACTCTTCTAAGTGTTGATTTTGCAAAGATGTTTCCAAATCAGATTTGCCTAATTATGTTTATGTCTACCCATGCAGACATACTGAAAGACTAAGAAATCACACAGCACAGGACAACGGAAGCCAACTTGAAGAAATTTCAGATATTCTTGAAAGTATGAATTACAATCACAGAAAATGTATTTCATTTGTCAAAATTCTTGATTTCTCAAGTTCAAAAATGCCTTGGCACATTTCCACGGCTCCTGGCTAGAAGGAGAATTTAACTTGGCTCTACTCCCAGGTTTGTAAAAAGACCATTCACAGTTAATTCTATTTTGAAAACGTTTTTAGTTTGAGTATGCTTTAATCGAAGGCTTAGTCAATGAGCTTTCACTTTAAAGAATTGTTTTATATGAAATCTTTTTGTGTGTGACTTTGCCTCTCTAGTATTGAGAATTATCGAATTCACAATTAAATAAAACAATCTACAAGAAAACATGTTTCTCAAACATTTCTGTTTTTAAAAAATCATTGAATATCAAAGCAAACTAATGCTCAAAAAATGACCAAACAATTGCTTGATGATATTGTGTCATACAAACAAAACAAAATAAAATGACCAAACCATTTTCACTTTTCTATGCTATCAAAAAATCAATTCAGTACTTTTTGTTTAGTGTTTAAAATACACAAGGACTGCTCAGAATATCACAATTACCTTGTAAAAGTCTAGTTCTTATCCTTTCTTGGTGGAGATTGAGGCAGACGAAAGCAAATGCTGTAGAAATGTTAGTTCTAAATTCAGAAA
The DNA here is from genome assembly GCF_049350105.2 of Macaca mulatta. NCBI lineage: Eukaryota > Metazoa > Chordata > Mammalia > Primates > Cercopithecidae > Macaca > Macaca mulatta. The sequence goes on from NC_133413.1 coordinate 63,358,423, forward strand.
AACACCTCAGAACTCTCTTCCTTAAATCCTTTTTAGGATATTTATGCATTTGCCCCACCTCTGGCCATCTAATTTAAATTTAAAAGAAGGTCTGGTGAGGTGGCTCAAGCCCCTAATCTCAGCACTTCTGAGGCAGAGGCGGGCGGATTACTTGAGGTCAGAAATTCGAGATCAGCCTGAGAAGCATAGCAAAGCTCCCTCTCTACCAAAAACAGAAAATAGCCAAGCGTGGTGACGCGCACCTGTGGTCCCAGCTACACAGGAGGCGGAGATGGGACAATCGCTTATGCCCACGAGGTCGAGGCTGCTTTGAGCCAGCCTGGACGACAGAGCAAGACCCAGTCTCAAAGAAAGAAAGAAAGAAATGTAAAAGAAGACAAAAGAGCTTTTTGGTCTTCAGGTAGGAGTTAACTCCGTTTCGCAGGAGATAGGATATAGATTTATTTTCGCAGGAGAAACCGAAAGAGTTTCATCAAATTATAGATCAAAATTGATTCACTGACTCAGCAAATAGTTATTGGGGCCCTCCCGGGTTCCAGGCAGTACTGAACACTAGAAATATGAAAAATAAATCAATAAATTCGACCAAGTCTTATCCTCAAAAGAATTTACAGTTGTGCAGAGAGAAGTGACAGGAAACAGTCAGTACAATTCATTGTGAGTGCTGTGACGCTCAGCAGCATTGGGAACGGTGCAGTCTCAGGAGGGACAGCCACCTACTCTTTGAGGCAAAACAAAGGGTAAAGAGGTGGCGGGGGCGGGGGGGGGGTGGGGGGTGGTGGGAAGGGGTTTGGAAAGGGAGGGGTTGGCAGGAGTCTTCCTCTAAGCAAACTGAAAAGCCAGAGAAACTGGCCTAGATAGAAGAAAAGCCTTTTTCAGGCCAGGTGAGGTGGCTCACACCTATAATCCCAGTACTTTAGGAGGCTGAGGCGGGTGGATCACCTGATGTCAGGAGTTTGAGGCCAGCCTGGCCAACATGGTGAAATCCTGTCTCCACTAAAAATACAAGAATTAGCTGGGCGTGGTGGCACACGCCTGTAATCCCATCTACTCAGGACGCTAAGGCAGGAGAATTGCTTGAACCCAGGAGGCAGAGGCTGCACTGAGCCAAGATCACGCCACTGTACTCCAGCCTGGGTGACAGAGCAAAACTCTCTTAAAAAATATATATACACACACACACATATATATACAAAATATATATATATATAAATATATATGTGTATATATATGTGTGTGTGTATATATATATAAGTAGAAGAAAAGCAGGCAGGCACAGTGGCTCATGCCTGTAATCTTAGCACTTTGGGAGGCTGAGGTCAGCAAATCACTGAGGTGGGCAGATCACTGAGATCAGGAGTTCGAGACCAGCCTCACCAACATGGTGAAACCCCATCTCTGCTAACAATACAAAAAAGAAGAGAAAATCCAGGCATGGCAGCAGCCACCTGTAATCCCAGCTACTTGGGAGGCTGAAGCAGGAGAATCACTTGAATGGGGGAGGCAGAGGTTGCAGTGGCTGAGGCAGGAGAATCTCTTGAACGCAGGAGGCAGAGGTTGCAGTGAGACGACTAGCGCCTGGCTGACAAGAGTGAAACTCCATCTCAAAAAAAAAAAAAAGAAGAAAAGCCTTTTTCCCTCTGCCTTGCCCCCTCCCCCAAGTGCCAGTGTTTGTAAAAATTAAAAGCTGTAAAGGAAAAGAGAACCAGGCATCACTAAGAGTTAAGTTTTCACCCTAGAGGGTTGTAGGTCTGACATAAGGGAGAAGTACATTGAGGCAAGATTGTGAAGTTACTTATGACAAGCCAAATGGCTGGGGAGCCATTTAAGGTTTTGTTTTGTTTTTTTAATCAGAGCCTCCCCGCCCATGTCTAAAGGTTTTTAAACTGACTGATAACATAACCAGGTTAGCACTCTAGGAATTTTACACCCCACCCCCACCCTGCTCATATTCAGAGCTTAGATTTGGGCAGATGTTAGGACACTGATTACTGTATAGATAATAATTACAACCATATGACCAGATGAAAAAAACAATAAGAGAAATTATAGATAGTGAAGAGAAGCAGTACAAGATCTGAACCCCTGAGTGACAGGAAAAAAACCACGATGCTTTTCCTGTTCTCAGATACAAGTCACTTGACCCACTTAACCCTTCACTTCCTTTTTTTTTCTTTTTTTTTTTTTTGAGATGGAGTCTCACTCTGTCGCCCAGGCTGGAGTGCAGTGGTGTGATCTTCACTCCCTGCAACATCCGCCCCCACAGATTCAAGCAATTCACCTGCCTCAGCCTCCCTAGTAGCTGGGATTACGGGTATGCACTACCACGCCTGGCTAATGTTTGTATTTTTAGTAGAGACAGGGTTTTGCCATGTTGGCCAGTCTGGTCTTAAACTCCTCACCTCGAGTGATCCGCCCACCTCAGCCTCCCAAAGTGCTGAGATTACAGACATGAGCCCCTGCAGCCAGCTGACCTTTCACTTCTGATACCAGGTATGTGGGGGATCCCCCCCACACCAAACAGTCCTCAGCAGGCACCAATTAATTAATTGAATTTATCCAGTTCAATTCGGACATGATCTACCTAGAGATAGTGTCAGATCACACAAATTGAGAGCTCAGTTCCGTAATACTGACCCCTACTTTAGATGGCAATTCCAAGTTCCAGATTGTAACCTGTACTTCTGACAGACCAGCTATAAATTGGGGTTCCCATGACCCACTCTTCAGGTTTGATTAATTTGCTGCAGTGGCTAGAGTGGGAATATTTACCCATTTCTTTTTTTTTTTTTTTTTTTTTTTTTTTTTTTTTTTGAGACGGAGTCTCGCTCTGTCACCCAGGCTGGAGTGTAGTGGCTGGATCTTGGCTCACTGCAAGCTCCGCCTCCCGGGTTTACGCCATTCTCCTGCCTCAGCCTCCCGTGTAGCTGGGACTACAGGCGCCCGCTACCTCGCCCGGCTAGTTTTTTGTATTTTTTAGTAGAGACGGGGTTTCACTGTGTTAGCCAGGATGGTCTTGATCTCCTGACCTCGTGATCCACCCGTCTCGGCCTCCCAAAGTGCTGGGATTACAGGCTTGAGCCACCGCGCCCGGCCTACCCATTTCTTATAAAGGATATTACACAGAATACAGATGAATAGCCTGATGGAAGCGATGCACAGGGCAAGGTATGGGAGAAGACGCGTGGAGCTTCCATGTCCTCTCCAGGTGTGCTGCCCTCCAGGAAACTCCACGTGTTTAGCTATCTGGAAGCTCATCCGATCCTGTCCTTTTGGGTTTTCATGGAGACATGACTGACTGCATCACTGGCTACTGGTGATGAACTCAATCTTCAGCTCTCTCCCCTTGCTGGAGGTTGGAGGTGAGGTGGGGCTGAAGTTGCAACTCTCTAATCACATGGTTGGTTTCCCCTATCCTGAGGCCATTCAGGAGCCCACCAAAAATCACTTCATTAAAGCAATAGATGCTCTTGTCATCCAGGAAATACCAAAAGATTTAGGAGCTCTGTGTCAGATGCTCATATCACTCAGGAAATTACAAAGTCTTAGAAGTTCTGTGTAAGGAACTGGGGTCAAAGACCAAATATTAGAACAAAAGGTTATCCTAGTGCCCCTAATTGCAAGAGTTTTAGCAGCTCTGTGCCAGGATAGGTCAGGTGCAAGTGGTTCATGCCTGTAATCCCAGCACTTTGGGAAGCAGAGGCTGGAGGATCACTTTCAAGGCCAGCAGTTTGACACCAGCCTGGGCAACATGCAAGACCCCATCTCTCCAAAAATAAAAATAAATAGAGGTTCTGTGCCAGGAATCAGAGGTCAGAGACCAATAATATATTTCATATTATATCACACTTTCACAACCCCAAATCTCAGAGACTTAAAACAATAGAAATTGATTTCTCACTCATGCTGTACATGTATTGCCTATTTGGCAAGACGTCAGGCTCTGTGCATTGTAGTTCATCAGGGATCCAGCCTGACTGAACAGCTACCGTCTTCAACACTGCTGGTTATCGTACCAGGGCAAAATAGAGTTCTGGAGTGACACACATCATTTAGCTCTTAACTCATTGGCCAGAGCAAATTACTTGAAGAAGCCAGAAAGCACGGACCTCCATATACACAGAGGGTGGAAAGACCTGGAAATATCTGGCAAACATGTGTTTGACGATCATAAAGGGTTTTATAAATGATGCCCATTTATCATTTCCTTTCTTTCCATTGAAGACAGGCAAGGTCATTTGCTGAGAGTAATGGAGGAGGTAGAGGAGGCTGAAGAGGAAGATATTGTTCATTCTTTTTCTAAGTGTTTAAGTGAATATTACCAGAGAAAAGTAATTGTTGAATGCCCATTTGTGATTTATAGCCATACATGTAGTATGACATCCATCAGTACAACTATGGGTTGATTGACTTTGATCTTTAGCTGCTCAAGTAAAGATTCTGAGTAGGCAGGTATGTGAAAGTTTTACTATGCAATTATGATGAAGGGTGAGTGGACACGGATGTTAAAATTGCTTGCAAAGGTGAGATTATAAGTGATGATGGACCATGGTTGAAACAGGTCATTGAGTGACTCAGTTATTCTTAAGTAGTACATTTTTCCTCTGTAAAATAAAGAATGAGTCTATAAAGTTAATACCATCAATCGAATTTGTCAGTCATGAAGGACATTTATTTGGTTGTCTACCCAGAATGTCTCCTGTCTCTTAGAATAGTCAGCTTCTTCTTTGGATAAATTAAAATTCCACTCCAAACTTAAGCCATGTAGTCACAATGGGAGTGCCCTCTACTACACATTACCATTTATGATTGGGTAGACCTCTTACCTGAACCTGAGTCCTTTTCGCTTCCTCACTTTCTGGCCACAAGGGCAAGATGTCCTCAACCAGGCCTATCAAAGTCCTTCCCTGGGGTCTTTTTAACTGGATGTCAGATGATAGGGTCTTTTTCTTCACTGATACTGAGCCCATGAGGAGGTGAGGTCAGAGCTATGCACGGGGCAACTCACTGCCTTGAGGGAGAAGTTTCAAGAGAACTGACTTGGCAGCAGATGTGAGATGAGGGGCAAACAAATTCTCACCCCCACAAGTCTCCACATCCTCCTCAGCCCCATGGCCACATCTCCTCTGCCCTTCTCAGGTTCTGATTATGCAAACCTGTAAATTTCCTACTTTGAGTTGTATTTCTCTCACTTATAAGCAAAAAATCTAACTAATATGATTGGGAAGTCAATTTGTATTTTTTTTTAAACTTCAGGTTTTACAAAATATAGTATATTGTAATTCTAAGTAGGTGAAAATCATCCATCAAGAACCTCTGCTCTGTGTCGGCTCTGCTAGGAACAGGGTAAAAAGGAAGCTTGGCAGAATAAAATTTTTCCTATTTTTTATTTCCTTATTGTCCTGCTGGAAATATATATCCACAATCAAAACATAGAAATAGGAACATGTTTATAATGATAGAGATGGCACAAAAAAGCAAATGATGAATTCCTTCCCAAAATTATCCCGTAAGAGTTAAGCTATAACATTCACATAATAGGAATCATAACAGAACCACTGAAAGTGTCAACTTAAACGACAGAGAGAGGCTCTCTAAAAGGAAATGATATTTATTCAGAAATAGAGCATTGCAATATAAACTATGTACATATTCCAGGAGTAAAGAGGGATTTTAAGGGCAGAGCATGGTGGCTCATGTCTGTAATCTCAGCACTTTGGGAGGCTGAGGCAGGTGGATTGCTTAAGCTCAGGAGTTTGAGACCAGGATGAGCAACATGGTAAAACCCTGTCTCTACCAAAAATACAAAAAACATTAGCTGGGCATGGTGGCATGTGCCTATAGTCTCAGCTACTTGGGAGGCTGAGGTGGGAGGATCAGTTGAGCCTAGGAGGTAGAGGTTGCAGTGAGCCAAGATCGTGCCGCTCCACTCCAACCTGGGTGACAGAGAGACCCCGTCTCAGAGAAAAAAAAAAAAAAAAAAAAGGTTTTTAAAGGAAAAATGAGGAAGACTATGTAATTGTTTTGAGATAATTATCCTTGGCTTCAAGGGTCAATAACGAACATGACACCAATCTGAGGCTGGATAAGCAGAAACTGGGCAGATGTCCTCATAGCAAGTGTTTCTTGTGTAAGGTTGTGATGGCCTTTGTGCAAGGTTGTGGCTTCGCAGAGTCCTTTGTGATAGTTTTTGTTAACAGTAATTTGTGCAGGAGAACCCTTTTTTAATGGCATTCCTGGATCAATTTGTTTATATATATATATATATATTTTAAACATAAGTGGCTTCATTTTGATACTGACAACTTTAATGTTTCCCCCTTTTGATTAAGAACTTTCTTTAAAAGCATCACTGATCAATCATCCTGTAATTAGGTTCTGATTGTCCCTTGATACCTGGGATTAATCTGTTCTGAGTTTCTGGTCTCATCCCACATGGGAGGAAATGATTGGTGGCCAGGAGTCAGCGTCAAAATACTTCAGCCACATTTGAGCAACAAGGGAGGTTTGAAGGGAGTTGCTCTTGGACCAAGTCTACCTAGAGTCCATTATTAAGTTCAATTTTGTTTGTTCTATAATCCTTAGCTATCACCTCAAAACTTATGGGCCAGCATTATTCTGATAGGAGTTGTATTGCTGTAAAAACTTAACAAGTTACAGATACAAAGCTTAAAAGGGGAAAATAAAAAACAAAACTAATAGTAATATGACAATCCAAGTTTTCATAATGGTTTTAAGCCATGAACCTAGGCTTAAAAGCAATCAATTGAATAAATCAAATGACCATTATCCTCTCAAGTGAAAAAGGTAGGCATTTGAGTGAAAAAGGAAGGGATGTGAGTCTCATTATGATACAGAATGTTATTCCTATGTCGGGAGAAGTTGTCTACAGCATGAAAACCTCAACTTCTCCTCCTGGTTTGCAGTTTGAATGGCTCTGGTTATGGCATTGGGTAGCTGGTGAACTTTTTGTGTGATCCATACATCAGGTATGAGACTTGGTCCTTAAAATTAATCTATTATCAGCTTATAGGGCTTTAGGAACAGAGCAGTTCCCATTTTTAGTAATTCCAGAATATAATTTAGGCTGGATTTATAGTTTTATAACCTTTATGTCAAACCCTGACACCTTAAAACATCAGCAGACAAAATATAAAACTCTCTGACCGATAAACTAAGGCAAAAATTTATGCTGAGAATTTTAAGGACATTTCTATTTTTATTTTACTATTTTAAAAGTTTTTTTTTTTTTTTAATCAAAGATGTACTTAAGTCACATGAACTAAAAGCCATTTGGATTAATCACTATATATTTTATATGGGCACTCACCTATCTAAGCCATTGGCCTAGACAAGTGTAATAAAATACATAGTAAATAATGAAATATAGTATTTAGTAATAAAAAATATAGTATTTAACCCAAATTCTTAAGGGATTTCAGTCTGACTTTGCCAGATTTTACCATGTAAACACAACTTACAACATAAGACATGTACATATGCATAAATAAACCTAGACAGGTATAACATACAAACAAAGATTTTTTTAGGTTTCATTTTAGAATTTTGAGACAGTAAAACATATGAACTCACTGGTTTACAAAAGACTGTTGTATCCAAATTATATTTCTGACAAAATAGGACATGTTCACATAGCTAAAACTTTATTTGCCTCAATAGGTAATCTAATGAAGGCTGTGAACCAAAATTTCTGGTAAAGAAGTTTGGTTTTAAAAACATTTTGGTCAGGTGTGGTGTGGTAATCCCTATAATCCCAGCACTTTGGGAGGCCAAGACAGGAGGATTGCTTGAGGCCAGCAATTCAAGACCAGTCTAGGCAACATAGTGAGACTCCCATCTCTACAATTTTTTTTTTTAAATTAACTGGGCATGATGCAACATGCCTATAGTCCCAGCTGAGGCAGAAGGATCCCTTGAGCTCAGGAGTTCAACGGTGCAGTGAGCTAAGAAGGTGCCCCTGCACGGTAGCCAGGGTGACAGAGTGGGACCTTGTTGCTAAAATATATAAAATAGCTGGGCACAGTGGCTTACACCTGTAATCCCAGCACTTTGGGAGGCCAAGGCGGGAGTTCGAGAGCAGTCTGGCTAGCATGGTGAAACCCCATCTCTACTAAAAATACAACAATTAGCCGGGCGTGGTGGCAGGGGCCTGTAATCCCAGCTACTCAGGAAGTTGAGGCAGGAAAGTCCCCTGAACTCTGGAGACGAAGGCTGTGGTGAGTGGAGATCATGCCATTGCACTCCAGCCTGGGCAACAGGGAGACTCCATCTCAAAAACAAAAACAAAAATAAAATAAAATACATAAAATAAAGTAAAACAAACATTTCCTTCAGCACCACCCCCTTTTTAGTTTTTTAGTATCAAATAAGTTTTGCTAGGACTGGCTTAATTGTATAAGAAAAACAAAATCTCCAATAGCCTTGAACTTTTAGTAACAAATCTATCTTTTGTTTGCTGGTTTCATTGACTAGTCAATGCAGGCAGCGAAGTATTAACAATTTTTACAGCCTTTTTAGAAAAATTAAATCTTTGATGGAATGCCATAAATAATGAGTTTTATCTCAACATCAGCAGAAAAAATCAGCAGATTCAAAGTAGACAGAGAAAAAAAGAGTGATAGAGAACTTAGCGCTATATGGTAACTCTATCATCGCAGGTTTTTTAGAGTTCCAATCAGGACCATTGAATCTCTGAATTTTTCTTGATGTAATTTGCCCATTGATTTTAAAATGTGCACAAGAGCACAAGAATGGGCCATAATATGTAACCAGCTGGAGTCCAGAAAATTTGGCATGCTTTAATGTTTGAGAATCCCATTCTATTTCTTATTAATCTCTCAAGAGCTAAGGCAATCCTATAAATTCTGTCAGAGAATGCAGGGAGCTTGATTCAGTGTTTTAGACAGTGGCAACCACCCTAGTGGTAGTTTAGCCACCCTGCTCACACTATTTATGTTTACTTTTGCTCTTGGAATATTTTCGGATACAAACAAGGGAGAAGAGCCAAATTACTTATAGACACATACAACCAAACCAAAATCAAAGTGCTCACAAAAATTTTAACCCAGTTTGTGCAGATCAAATGAAATATTAAATGAGTCATGCAGAAATAATAAAAAGTAAAACAAACAAATCACTCGAAAGCAAATTCACCAGAAAAGATATGCCTCAGTGACAGAACATAAATTTTGTAGAAACCAGAGTACTCAAACCCGGACACTTGTCTTCATACCAAAAAAGACTTGGCAGAATAGGCAAAAGGTATTTTATTATACCAGAAGGGGTGTAAGGTCCTTTATTGAAGATGGCCTTATAACCAAAATAAATCCCAAATAAAGTAAAAAAAAAAAACTCACAAAGGGGGAAAATTTGCCTGACAGAAGACTTGCCAGAGCAGAAAAAGTAAGCTGTGGAAGCAGAGAGCTCAAATGGCTCAAGTGAGTACTGCACACTGGTTCTAAGAGTTGTTGATTCCTTCCAAAAGTGATCTTGTCCCAGGTCTGCTTCTGGACACCATTTAGGACCACCTAAATAAACAGAGAAGGATCTCTAAAAGAAATACTATTGCCTGGGCACAATAGCTCATGCCTGTAATCCCAGCACTTTGGGAGGCCAAGGCGGGGCTGATCATCTGAGGTCAGGAGATCGAGACCAGCCTGACCAACATGGAGAAATCCTGTCTCTACTAAAAATACAAAATTAGCTGGGCATGGTGGTGCATGCCTGTAATCTCAGCTACTCAGGAGGCTGAGTCAGGAGAATCTCTTGAACCTGGGAGGCAGAGGTTGCGGTGAGCCAAAATCACACCATTGAACTCCAGCCTGGGCAACAAGAGCGAAACTCCATCTCAGAAAAAAAAAAAAAAAAACTATTTATTCTTGAATAGGGCATTGCAGTGGCAATACGCACATAGTTTATCATGGTTTACTGTGGCACATGTATTACTATCGCAATGCCTTATTCCTAAATAAATATCTTTTTTTGAAAAAGAGAACTCTGTTTGACACGTAGGTTGACAAAAGCAATTGCAAAGAGACAGAATGACTGTGGCCTGAAAAACTTTTCTAATGCTGTTTAAAACTGTTTTAAAGATACTTAAAAACATATACAGGCTGGGCGTGGTGTCTCATGCCTATAATCCCAGCACTTTGGGAGGCTGAGGCGGGCAGATCACTTGAGCCCAGGAATTCAAGACCAGCATGGCCAACATGATGAAACCCCATCTCTACTAAAAATATAAAAATTAGCCAGGCATGGTGGCACCACCTGTAATCTCAGCTACTCAGGAGGGTGAGGCTGGAGATTTGCTTCACCCTGGGAGGTGGAGGTTGCAGTGAGCCAACATTGCTCCCCTGCACTCCAGCCTGGACAATACAGTAAGACTCTGTCTGAAAAAACAAACAAACAAACAAACACCAAAAAACATATACAAAAGTAAAGAGAAAACTACAACGTATAGCCATACATCCCTGACCCTGACCCTAGTTTCACAGTTATCAAGATTTTGCACACATTTGCCTCTAGCCTTCTTCTTCTTCTTCTTCTTCTTTTTTTTTTTTTTGCTGAAGTATTTTAAAGTGTATTCTAGTGTTATAGCATGATACCCCTGCATACTTCAACATGCATCACTACCATAATGGACATTTTCTTACTTATTTAGTGATTAATGTCAGCTCAAACTCTTACCAACCCTGAAATGTAAGCATTATTCTTCCTATTTTTACAGATTAGAAAAGAGCCTGAGAGAGGGGTATCCCATGAGATGACCAACACATGGTCATCTTTCTCATGATCTTTTCTCATGGAGATTACTTTCTAGTCAGGTGATATAAAACAGACAAATGAATACATAATTAAAAAGGTCATTATGGTGCGTGAAAAATGGCTTTTCTTTTCACCCCATCCTACCACTCCGTTTAATTCATATGGAACAAGGAGAGGCTGCCTCACTTACTTCTCCTTCTTTGTTTAGGGGTTTTCTATCACTTTCCTGTTGAATTTCAGTGTTCTCTCTTAGAGGATCTATTTGAGGTGTGATTATCTACTTGTTATTTTGGTTCTTCTTTGTGGAGGAGGGTGGTGTGAAGGACAGGGTGGGGGCCAGGGATAACTTTGCCCCTTGGGAATAACCTTGCCCCTTCCCCCCACCTTTATGCCCACATGCACCACCAAAGGGCCTGAGTACAGGCCCATGGGACCCAGCTCTACCTCTCCCAGTGTCCAAGCATGCCGTCCAAGGGGCCTGGGGATCACTATGTATAATCCATCACTGTTGACACTTAAGCACCTAAGCACCCCTCCCAGGGGCCTGAGGAGTGGTCCACCAACTTGCCACTACCACTCTCAGCTGGCACTTACCCACATGCGCTACCTGTGGGTCTAGGAACTGGCCTGCCTAGCCTGTCACAGCCACTGCCAACACCAATACAAACCACTAGGAAGCCAGAGGGTTGTTCCACCACTGCTGCCGTCATCTCTCATGCTACGCCTGCTGCCCAGGTCTGAGGACCTACCCACCCACATGGCCTGCCACTACTGTTACCAGCACTCAAACAAGCTTTCTGGAGCTCAAGAAATTGGCCTGCCTGGACCATGTAACACTGGTGCTAGCATATGCCACCCTGGGGTCCAAAGATAGGTATGCTGTGCCCACCACTGCTAACACTGGGCCAGATTACTGGCCCACCTGTTGTACCCATCCACAGCAAAATGTCACCAGAACCACTACTAGCAACTGCACCCTAAATCACTGAGTTAACTATAGAAACTAAGCTGTTTGTAGCCAAAGAAACTATATGGAAACTATACTACTGCATGTGACCAGAATCAAAGTCAAAGTGTCCTACCCAACCAACATCTTCAGGAAAAACAGGAGATGAAAAACCTCTAGAAAGGAAATTACAAACCACTGAAGAAATAAATTGAAGAGGACACAAACAAAAGGAAACACATCCCGTGCTCATGGACTGGAAGAATTTATATTTTTAAAATGATCATATTATCCAAAGCAATCTACAAACTCAAGACAATTCTTATCAAAATACTAATGTCATTTTTCACAGAAATAGAAAAAATAATCCTAAAATTCATATGGCACTGAAAAAGAGCCTAAGTAGCCAAAGCAATTCTGAACAAAAATAATAAAGCTGAAGGCATCACCCTATCTGACTTCAAAATGTATTACGAAGATGTATTAATCAAAACAGCATGGTATTGATCTAAAAACAAATGTCTATGTCTCCACACAGACATATGGAACAAAATAGAGAACACAGAAATAAATCTAAACAATAACAGTGAACTGATTTTTAACAAAGGTGTCAAGCACATCTATTGAGGAAAGGACACGCTTTTCAATAAATGGAGCTGGGAAAACTGGATATCCATAAGCAAAAGAATGTAACTGGACCCCTGTCTCTTGCCATATACAAAAATAAACTCAAGATGGATAAAATATTTACATGGAATACCCCAAACTATAAAACTACTGGAAGAAGGCCGGGCGTGGTGACTCATGCCTGTAATCACAGCACTTTGGGAGGTTGAGGTGGACAGATCACAAGATCAGGAGTTTGAGACCAGCCTGGCCAACATGGTGAAACTCCGTCTCTCCTAAAAAAAAAATACAAAAAAATTATCCGGGTGTGGTGGCACATGCCTGTAATCCCAGCTACTCTGGGAGGCTGAGGCAGGAGAATTGCTTGAATCCGGGAGGCGGAGGTTGCAGTGAGCCGAGATTGCACCACTGCCCTCTAGCCTGGATGACAGAGCGAGACTCTGTCCGCCCCCACCCCCCAAAAAAAAAAACTACTAGAAGAAAACAGGGGAAACACTTCAGGGCATTCGTCTAGGCAAAGATTTTATAACTAACACCTCAAAAGCATAGGCAACAACAACAAAAAATAGACAAATGGGATTATAAACTATTAACTCTAAACTATTAAACTAAAAAGCTCTGCACAGCAAACAATTAACAGAGTGAAGAGATAACCTGTTGAGTGAGATAAAATATTTGCCAACTATTCATCCAACAAAGCAGTAATATCCAGAATATACAAGGAACTCAAGCAACTCAATGGTATAAAAACAAATAATCCCAGTGAAAAGTGGGCAAAGGACATGCATAGACATTTCTCAAAAGAAGACACACAAATGACCAATCAGCATATGAAAAAAATGCTCAACATCACTAATCATCAGAGAAATGCAATGAAAACCACGAGATCATCTTACCCCAGTTGGAATGGCTATTATTAAAAAGACAAAAAGAAAAAAGCAGATGCTGACAAAGATGCAGAGAAAATAACCTCTTATATACTGTTGGTGGGAATGTAAATCAGTACAGCCACTAAGCAAAACAGTATGAGGATTTCTCAAAAACTTTTTTTAGAACTACCATACAATCCTACAATCTCACTACTGAGTATTTATCCAAAAGAAAAGAAATCAGTATATTAAAGGGATACTTGTACTCACATGTCTATTGCAGCACTGTTCACAATAGCCAAGATATGGAATCAACCGAAGTATTCATCAACTGGCATATGGATAAAGAAAATGTGGTATATATACACATGATGGAGTACTATTTGGCCATAAAAAAAAAAAAAAAATGAAATCTTGTCATTTGCAGAAACATGGATAGAACTAGAGGTCATTAAGTTAAGTGAAATAAGCCAGGCACAGGAAGACAAATGTGGCATATTCTCACTCATAGTTGGGGCTAAAAAAAGTTGAACTCATGGAGGTAGAGAACAGAATGATAGTTACCACAGACTGGGATGAATGGATATGCGCTGGCAGGTGCAGGGGTATGAGGAGAGGTTGGTTAATGGGTGCAAAAAATACAGTTAGATAGAAGAAATAAATAAGTTACAGTGTTCAATAGAAGATTTGGGTTACTGTAGTTAACAACAATGTGTTGTATATTTCACAATAGCTAGAAGAGAGGTTTAAAATGCTCCCAGCACATAGAAATGATAAATGGTCGAGGTGAAAGATATCCTAAACACTCTGACTTGATCACTAGATATTCTATGCATGTAACAAAATATCACATGGACCCTGTAAATACGCATAAATATTATGTATCAATAAAAAATAATTTAAACATTTAAACAACAATACAAAAGAAATATCTTATTTTTATATTTAGAAGTTTAAAACTATAAAGTATTTTCTTTCCATATTCCTAGAAGTAGTCCTAAGCTCTTGGCAATTCGAACCAATCTCAAAAAAATCTATTGTGTGTTAAACATGACTGAATGTTAAGTGACAGTTGAAGAGACCAGATGTCAGATTTGTGTTTAGCACAAGCCTCAAAGGAGGTATTTAGCTCACTTTGTATCTTAATAGTACAGGGCTTTGGCTGTTTCCAAGCAGTGTATAGTTTTTAGATAAATGGTGTTAAATGTAGGCAGTTTACAATGCTATGTCTACATCATGTCAAATATCCAGATAGCTGTAAGCAAACAGCAATCTAAGGGAAATTTTCTGCTTTTTCCTGGATATTTGACATCATGTAGTCTAAATCTGGCAGTCTCCTAAATACATGTCTTCTTTCAGAATTCTATATTCCGTGTTTTTCTCATATTACAACAGCAGCTGGTAAGACATGTCAGTCACTCTCCTTGCTCTTAGAGCTATAGTGGCTCCTGTAAGTGATGTTGATTTTGATGTATGATAAGATTTCTAGACATTTCAAGGGGCTAGTGTGGTAGCTAACACGATTCAAATTATAGTTTCATCCTATCATGGGAACTATATATTTTTAAATAGAAAAAGTGTAAAGATATTATTCATCATAGTTTGTAAATAAAATCTATATAGATAGATGTATTGTTTCCCATAAGAGTTATGGTCACTTTAGTAAGTGGAGTGATTCTAGTTCTATAAAGCTGTAGTGAATTATTGTAATTTTCTGCTGCCTTAGCATGCATTTTGAATATAAATTGGACTTCCTCATACCAAAAGCAAGGCTTAGTTGCCCTTAACATAATAATAGTTTCTAGCTCTGCATGTCCTCCCATTTCCTCAAGGTTGTTGATGTAGATATCTGCCCTATACAACCACCTGTAATGTGACAGGTCCCCCACGTTGATTACTTAAGGGTGGATGTCCACTGCTTACTTGCTGAAGGTCCAGCAGTGAACCAAGGCCAGGGTGTCCACTTGAGGGTCAGGTGTCCCTGAGAACCCAAACATCTGCGGGCATAGGTAGGAACATTCCAAGAAAAACAGTCTCATCACACTTAGGCCGTAGCCAAAGAGCCGGATCATTAGCTTGAAAGTAGCTTGAAGATGGGTGGTGATGTGGATCTCTAGAGATGTCCTGCTGCCACTCAGGAGTGCACCGTGTGTAAGTCCTAATAAATTCATCTACTCGCCAAGCTGGACTTACTCAAATCATTCTGTAGTCTCTTGGCTCCTTCCCAGTTTGGGAGGGGACATTACAGTCTCAGGTTTTTCTCATGATAATTGGTGTCACTAACCTAGGATCTAAGAGACCAAATGTTGAGTCAGGAAGGAGCAATCTGTTGGGGGAATCACAGAGTAGTCAGAGACATAAATGTGGAGTGGAGTTACCCCACTGCTCAACCTTTGTGGGCCACTGTGTGGGGACGGGGATGCTCAGAAAACACCACTAGGGACTGAGTACCTATTACAAAAAACTAAGATGTTAAAGTGTGATATGGATAGCAATATGCCGTGTGGTAAGGCTGGCTACTGAGAAATTGTTAGGGCAGGAAAGGAAAGAAGGGTAGAATTTCCTGTGGCTTACCTATTTAAAAAGATGAAAAAGTTCAAAGGTACAACAGATTTTCTAGGACTCCAGCTGAATGCAGGCCCATCCTTGCGCACAGTTTTTTGTTTTTGTTTTTTCTGTTTTTGTTTTTGAGATGGAGTCTCGCTCTGTCGCCCAGGCTGGAGTGCAGTGGCCGGATCTCGGTTCACTGCAAGCTCCCTCTCCCGGGTTTACGTCTCTCTCCTGCCTCAGCCTCCCGAGTAGCTGGGACTACAGGCGCCCGCCACCTCGCCCGGCTAGTTTTTTGTATTTTTTTTTTTAGTAGAGACGGGGTTTCACCGTGTTAGCCAGGAAGGTCTCAATCTCCTGACCTCGTGATCCGCCCGTCTGGGCCTCCCAAAGTGCTGGGATTACAGGCGTGAGCCACCGCGCCCGGCCGCGCACAGCTTTTAACTGATAGGCAAATTACAGCAAGAAAGAAATTCAAAGCTCAAATGATTAACCTACAACTATGCAGTTAAGTAGAGTCTTCTAAATCTCTCTATTTTTCTCTTTTCTTTTTTGCCTGCTTTGAATCTACTGTTATTAAGCTATTGCTGTTGAGATAAAACTCATTGTTTATGGTTTTGCTAATTCAAGGCTACTTGGACATTTTATTTTTCTTATTAAATTCAGCCAGTTCCAGCTAAAACGTAAACATTGGACACTGCTATGAAACTGAAGAAAAAAAGGTAAAAGAGCTTTTAAAAAATCAGACTGCTATGGAAACTGCTTTACTCCAAATTATTTTGCTTTCCTTGGATTATTTATGGGGGGAAACAAAGTTTAGCCATGTGACAGGTTCTGATTTATTCAAAAATAGCTTGGATCCTGCTATCTTTTTTTTTTTTTTTTTTTTTTTTTTTTTTTTTTGAGACGGAGTCTCACTCTGTCGCTCAGGCTGAAGTGCAGTGGCCGGATCTCGGCTCACTGCAAGCTCCTCCCCCCGGGTTCAAGCAATTCTCCTGTCTCAGCCTGCCGAGTAGCTGGGATTACAGGCGCCTGCTACTACACTGAGCTAATTTTTTGTATTTTTAGTAGAGACGGGGTTTCACCGTCTTGTCCAGGCTGGTCTTGAACTCCCGGCCTCATGATCCACTCGCCTTGGCCTCCCAAAGTGCTGGGATTACAGATGTGAGCCACCGTGCCCGGTCGGATCCAGCTATCTTTTAAACTGATAAGTTTATGCTGCTGTATCATGACTAGAGTTTTGAAATTATTAGATCTTTTGCATGTGTATACCTATTTAAATGTGTTTATGTGTATGTACCTGTATTATGTTATGCATTGTGTCTATCATGCTACTAAGTTGTCTTATAAGTAAGTGATTAGTCATACATTAAATTCAAATGCTTTTCAAGTTCACATGAATTTAGTAACCTTTAATAAATAAACTGGCTTTAAAATTACTGGTAAACTAAAACTAAAGATTGTCTTCAGAATTGCCAGCATACATTTTTGTCTGAGCTTAATGATTAGATAACTCTTATATTTGTTCTGTTGGATTTTTTTTTTTTTTTTTTTTTTTTTTTTTTTTTTTTTTGAGACGAGTTCTCACTCTTGTCACCCAGCCTGCAGTGTAGTGGCACAATATAGCTCACCTCAGTCTTGACCTCTTGGGCTCAAGTAATCCTCCCACCTCCGCCTCCCAAGTATCTGGGATGTCCCAGGTGCACGTCACCATGCCCGGCTAATTTTTTAAAATTTTTATTAAAGATGAGGTCTTGCTATGTTGCCCAGGCTGGTCTCAAACTCCTGATCTCAAGCAATTCTCCTGCCTCAGCCTCCCACAGTACTGGGATTACAGGCATAAAGTTGCCATGTTTGGCTGCTGCTGCTAGATATTTTAAGGTATCTGGGTTTGATAACAAGATTTTAAGACTATAAATCTAGCCAAAAACATAATGATTTTTGTTTATGTAGGGTTTTTTTTTTTACAAATATGATTAATTTAATGTGAACAGCTAAATTTTCTAAGTTATTGGCAAAAATGTCCATGTGTCCAACTTGAATGTTCTTTCTTCGGTAAACACCTGATATTCACAGGCTATAAAAATGGTAAACAGGAAAATTACTTAGAATCATGATTAGCTTCTATAATGTCTCAGTTCTCATGGGAATCTAGATGGACTGCTAAAAATAAAAGAATTAGGTAAATGTAAATAAGAGAAATGCTTGTAGGCAAGCTTTTTGTGTAATTTAAAATCGAAATTATTTTAGGTACTCGTTGAATGTTTGGGTCATTTCCAATTAAAAAAGGATTATAATATGGGGCATTGGTTACACTTCTGAGCTTGTTCATGAAATCTATCATGGGGAAAAGCATTAGAGGACCTCACCGAGCTGAATAAAAAGAAGGACTGAGTCTAGAAAATAATCAAAAAATAAAAACGGGATGAGCCAAGTGGGTGCCTGTATACTTGTCCTGGCCCAGGCGGGCAATGAACATGAAACAATACTGCCAGGGAAACACTGACATCAACCAAACAATCCAGAAATTACATAAGATACAACCAGTCAGGCTGGCCCAGAGCTCCTACAGCAGCCCTGTGTAGCCTGTGAAAAAGCCAGGTGGCACCTGGAGAACAAAAGTAGACTACTGTGAGCTAAAAAAGTGGTGCCCCCTATACATGCAACTATGCCCATGTTGCTCAGCTGCTAGAGCAGGTGGTCCTTAGGCTGGGAAATGTCCGTGCTGTGATTTAATTGCCTTTTTCAGCATTCCTTTAGCAAAAGATTCACAGGACCAGTCTGCCTTCACTTGGGGGGCCAACGATGGTCTTTGCAGGTGTTACCATAAGGGTGCCTGCACAGGCCCACCGTCTGTCATGGTATGATTGCATAGGACTTGTCTAGACTCTCTTTGCCTGCCTCAATCTCCCTTTTTACTATATCGATGTTATCATCCTAACCTCAGAATCTCTTGCTGATCTGGAGGCTGCCCTACAGACTGTCTTTGGCCAGCCTAGAAGATGGGGGATGGAAAGTCAACTCCAAAAAGTTTTAGGGATCTGGCAAAGCCATCAAAGTCCTGAGAGTTACTTGGTTGGGTAAGTTGTAAAACATACCCAGAGCTATCGTTGATAAGGTAGCACAGCAGCCTATTTCCCAGACGGTAAAATAATTTCAGATTTTTCTCGGTTTGCCGGGACACTGAACAATATTCATTTCTCATTTGGCACAAACCCTCCACCCATTATACACCCTATTATAAAAAGCTGAAAAGTGGGGCTGGACACACATAGAGCAAGAAGCTTTTGACAAAGTAAAACTATTGGGAAAGCAAATCCAAGCACTAGGTGCCCCACTGCCACAGCACCCTCTTGTATTAGAAGTCACTGGGGATGCCACGGGGATGAATTGGGGTTTGTGGCAAAAGCAACCAATGGAAGTGGTAGGTGTAGGGCTTGGAGCTCAATTATGGGAAGAAGCAGAATCTTGCTATACAGTTTTAGAGCAACGGCTATTGGCCATACATAGACCATTGCAACAAGCGGAGACCATCACCAGAAAGCAGACCATCACAGTAAAAACTGCCTATCTCATTCATGAGTGGGTAAAAGGCCTTCTAGCTAAGCCTACCTCCAGGGTAACACAGTCACACCTATCTATAATAAAAGGGTGCCCTGTCAGGCCTTTAAGTCGTTTAAGTCAGGCACTGCAGGAGGTGCTTGGACTCATCCACTTTAAAAAAGTAGAGGGGACTGGCATAGCAATGGAACCACCTACCAGGCCAACCACTGTGTCTGAAGGGACCTGCTGAAACCCTCTAGGGCCCAGTACACTGATGGGTCTAACAAAGGCACCAACACCAGTAGTCTACACTTGTGATGCAAATGGAGACTGACACCATATGGATAAAATGGGCATCAAAACAAAACATAGACCAGAGGTCCACTTACCATATAATTCAACAGTGCAGGCCTCACTACAAAAAAGAATGGGTTGTTAAAAACCCAATTACATGCACTGTCCCAATTCCATGCATTGTTTGTAACCCAATTACATACTTAAATCCCTGGACTAAGAATCTCCCTGAAGTCATACGAAGGTTAGATGAGTCACCCACTACCATACATGGCATCATTTCCTGTGACTGGTTGGCATGACCTGTGAAACAGGCCCCATAAACTCTCAGGGTTAGCTCTGAGTCACTGAGTCATGCTCCTGAAGCAGGTGGTCAGACCATGCTCCTGAGAGCACCAATGGATCTGCTAAGCATAGATGGCTATGTAGACCTGAAGTTGAGCTGGACAGTGCCTCCAAACTGGATCAGCTTTATGGCATTGGAGGGTGCCATGAAGACTGCTGGAGGGGAGGTGGTCACAGCTGTGCTCCTTGATGGGTGTCTGAGAGCCTTATGATACTAACACGCAGCAGCACCAATACTTGCTGGAGCGACCACAGGGCAGGCAGTATGGGCAAGGCTGGAAACTTACTAATTGGCTAGTATGCCTGCTCCTAAAAGGGAAGTCATGTGTGGTACTGTAAGCCAGGCCTGAAGCCCATGGTGGCCTCTCTAATAAGGCCCATGAAAAAAATATAGTGGTAATAATGTTACAAGAAATGGATACACCCATAAGAGTCCTTATCAAACACCTGTGTTCACATCCATAGGCTGTTCCTACTAACCGTGACAGCTGATAATGCCTTCCTGGACTGGGCTGACTATAACAGCAGCCAGCAACCAGTCTGATTGTTGCATATATGGATACCTCCCTGCTGTCAAATAATAATAATACGCCTTGAAATACTCTGCCTTTCTCCCAGTGGAACTAGAGTGACTGATTCAACAGAACCAGTAATGCACCTTGGGCTCACTAGGGATTGTGTCCATCTGGAGGCCCAATTGCCAAAGTGATGGAGACCCAGCAACATATGCGTTTATGAGCACTACCTGTTGAGCCTATATCCTTGATAAAGAGAATAATGCTTTTTTTTTTTTTTTTTTTTTGACTGTCACCCAGGCTAGAGTGCAATGGCGGGATCTTGGCTCACTGCAACTTCCGCCTCCTGGGTTCAAGCAAGTGTCCTGCCTCAGCCTCTGGGCGCATGTGACACTGCGCCCAGCTAATTTTTTGTGTTTTTAGTAGAGACGGCGTTTCACCATGTCACCCAGGCTGGTCTCAAACTCCTGAGCTCTGGCAATCCACCTGCCTCAGCTTCCCAAAGTACTGGGATTACAGGCATGAGCCACTGTGCCCGGCCCACAAATGATTTTAAATAGTTTGTCAACTGAGATCCATGATAAAACCCAATTCAATTTATATACCTCATTCTCAAATTGGTTATACACCTTACCTACTCATTGGAGTTATGTTTTGCTGATAGGCATGATAACTGTAGTTAACTTCTGCTTTTGATACTGTTGTGCATACTGTGGATGTGACTTGTACACACAAGCCAATGCTATACGGTTTCTTTCCCTCATACCCCACTCAGAGACTCTGGTTCAAGATTGGCAGAAAAAATGTAAGAGTTGAGGGACAGGATGGATTGTAGTGTGATGTGTCCCCCATCAGGTTACTTAAGGGTGTATGTCTGCTGCCTGAACCTGAAGGCTGGGCAGTGAGTCAAGGTCATGGTGTGCAGCTGAGGAGCAGGTGTCTGAGAACCCAAACATCCCAGGGCACAGCTGGGAACATACCAAGGAAAACAGTCTCATCACACACATGGAAGGCGAAGAGCCAGAAAATTAGCTGAGAAGCAGCTTAGAACTGGGTGGTGGTGCAGATCTCTATAGCTGTCCTGCCACTGCCCAGGAGCGTCCTGTATATCGGTCCTAATAAACTCATCTACTTATCAAGCTGGACTTGTGAGAGTCATTCTCTGGTATCTTGACTCCTTCCCAGTTTAGGGAAGGGATATTACAATCCCGGGTTTTTCTTATAACATTGCTCCTGGTGACCACCTCACTATGAGACAGCTGGATCCAGCCTACTTGACTAGCCCCACTGACCCCCTGGACTATGCAGTTATGCCATAGTGACCACGTTACAGCCACAGCATGACTCCCTAGAACTGCGTCTGCTTACTTTAAACTCACCAAGTAGAACTCCCTGTGGGAAATGTGCCTGGGTAATGCCCTGGACCCCAGCAAAGGCTTCAGCCCACAGGACCCTCACATGCACCCTCTCTCTGTCTTTCTTGCTCTTGTTCTCCACCTGCAGTCTGAGTGTGCAAGTCCCAGACAGCTTTCCTCTTCCTGTTGGCCCTGTGAGGCATGCTGCCTTCCTCTCTGAGAGAAGTAATAAAAACTACTTCTGTTACCTGTGTGTTCTTGCAAAAGATAATAAAATAATAAGAGTGGGAAAAACCCTACCTCTGTTATTTCAAGTGTTTTCTTGTGCTGTCTCCTCTGTCTCCCCTGACTGGCACACTTGACCCAACACTCCTCTCGGTCAGGGCTCTCCTAGAAGGAGTAACTGGACACAGGTCACCTAAGAGCCAACAGGGCATCTACTGGAATAAACATGTTTCCTGTGAGGGGGACCCTGGTCACAAGTTGGACACATAGGCAGGAGGCATCCTTCGGGATGAGGCAGCATCCTCAGAAAGGCACATTGTCCACAACCAGCCCCGCTTCCCCTGGTCGCGCTGGGGCGGGGCGAGGGTTGCCACTCTCTTGGGAGAAATCTCAAGACAAAACTGGAGGAAAATACAAGGGCCTCAGATAAAATTAGTTTAGCCAGTTTTAAAGATATTGACATTTTCTTTTTCTTTTTTTTTTTTCTTTTTTAAAGATGGGGTCTCAGCCGGGCATGGTGGCTCATGCCTGTAATCCCAGCACTTTGGGAGGTCGAGGCAGGTGGATCACCTGAGATGAGGAGTTCAAGACCAGCCTGGCCAATATGGTGAAACCCCCTCCTACTAAAAATACAAAAATTAGCCAGGCATTGTGGCACATGCCTGTAATCCCAGCTGCTCAGGAGGCTGAGGCAGGAGAATTGCTTGAACTCAGGAGGTGGAGGTTGCAGTGAGCCAAATTCGCAATGCACTTCAGCCTAGGTGACAAGAGTGAAACTGTCTCCAAAAAAAAAAAAAAAAGACGGAGGTTTCGCCGTTTTGCCCAGGCTGTTCTAGAACTTCTCAGCTCAAATGATCCACCCACTTTGGCTTCCCAAAATGCTAGGATTAGAAGCTTGAACCCCCCTGCCTGGCCGATATTGGCATTTTCCTATTGTGATGTGAGAAGAGAAAAATCTGTGTTGCCACCATTTATTATTACTTTCTTTTTTTTTTTTTTTGCAAAAAAGTATTTAAAGTTGCTAGAAAGGTAATAAAAAATAATAAAAATTGTCTACATGGTATAAATCCCCTTGGGCATTAAATTCTTGTTGATATTACTTGTATGCTGAGTACCCTAAACGTGTGAAGTAAAAACATAAAAAAGTGTTTTCTCCAATACCTGTCTCTCAAATAAGATATATTAGATCACATTTCCCACTGGGGAGTGGCATCCTGAATGCCACTCTGACCGTACTCCATACCTTAGCCTCCAGGGTCAGATATCAGAACCCTCATTCTAGTATGTAAAGTTCACACCCTGTTTTTTGGTTTTCATTTTTTATTTTTAAACTTCAAAGCAATTTTTCTTTCCTCCTCCGGGGCAGACCAGAACAGTGGGTGATTTGCCTCCTTCCATTCTCCTGGGAAAGTGAAAAGTGGAGAAGAGAATGTTTAAATTGTTGCCTGCTGGGGACACATTGCACTCCCCAATTTGGGTGGTAGCAACCGCTGTTGGAATTCGTTATCTGTGGGTCCAGTAAGGTTGTATGATGTTCTGATGTCCCACGGTGAGGAATTATTCTCTGTAATTCTCTTGGGCTTTGCAGTCCTTGAACAGCTTTGTTCTTCTCTTCTGGGGTCATCATGCCGAGTTCTCTGATGTATAAGGTGGTCCAGGCAAGTCTGTAGCTGCAGTGTCTACTTTTTGAGGCCAAAACCTTAAGCCATCAGACACTGGGGGATCTATTCCATATCTCCTAGGAGGCTGACTGGCATTTCTTCACCACATTGTCTCTCTTTACTATTCTTTTCCACTGCTACAGTACCCAGGAAAACTTCTCCAAGTCCGTGGTAAGCAGACATCCACCCAGAGTGAAAATGCTGGTCTCCTCTTCTAGCGTAGGCCTCCAGTCCTCACAAGGGACTCCCTGAGGTCCTCCTCCCTGGTCAAAGGGAGGGAAGCTCCCTTTGAGGGAAGAGTAAGAACAGTTTCTTCAGCCACCTCTGGTCCCTGGGTCTGGTCTCTCTTTCTGTGGATGAGGGTAGCAGGAGGGGATTCTGGGAGGGGGTGCTTGGTGGTGGGAACCATTCTCTTATCATCTCCGTGAGAGAAGTGAGACAGGGCTGGCCTAGGCAGCGATCTGAACTTAGAATGTGAGACCTTAGCAGCAATTCCAGAGCAATGGCAACACGCATTCTTATTAAACAAGTTAGCTTTATAGTGATGGCTTATTTCATATCTGGGTTGCTAGAGCCTCCAGGTAACACAATAGAAGGAATGTGCTTAGACAGCCCAGAGCATCAGTCCACATTTTCAGTTAGAAAGCAATGAATGTATGTGAACCAGGTTGCTACATCAACTCCTGTCTAGGACAAGGTGGTGCATAAATGAGTCCTTGTGTATCAATATTTTATTTTCATTCTGTACTCTTACACTGATGAAAAAGTGAAAAGTTTTTATGATGAATAGTAGCTGGATTCTTCCCTGTCAGTGCTAAGTGATCAAATAGAAACCAAGGTTCAGATAAACACAAATACTCCTACAGATAAGTATGATCGTTTTCCTGACCTTTTAATGTTATTTATGCCATATGCACATTCAAAAATTATCATTTCCTCTTTTATTTGCAGAACTGAAATTTTGTCTCTCAAAGGACTGGTGCATCATTTTGCGGCTGGAAGCTTGGAAAAGCTCTGAAGACTCAAGTCTGCTGTGCTTCTGTGGTGGAGCCTTGGACAGCCATGGGGTTAAGGTTGTTGGATTCAGAGTTGCTATTCCTCCACTGCATCGGGACAGGTGACAAAGTTTTAGTTGTCAAAAATAATTTGTCCAATAAGAAAGTGCTTTCCTCTATCTTAACCTCTTAATTCATTGTCTGTCTCTGCCAGATATGTGTGTGAGTTAACCCAGACAGAAAATAAAACTTTGTGTATAAGTGATTCATTTTAAAAATTCATTCTTAACATATGTAAAACCAAATTGTTTGAAAGTAACTTTTGCTTATTGGAAAGCCTAGTATCTTAAAATCTCAGGCTTCTTAAAAAAAAAAAAAAGAACCTTTCATTTTAAAGTAGATTTACAGAAAATCTCTAGAAAAGAAAAGTGAAGACAGAACAGAAAGCCCTCATGTACTGCACATCCTGTTTCCTCTGTTATTAACATCTTACAGGAGTGTGGTGCATCTGTTACAGTTAATTAACCAATATTGAGACATTCCTCCTAGCTGAAGTGCATGTGTGCATCATTCAGATTTCTGTAGTTTTTGGCTAATGATGCTTTTCTCTTCCAGGATCCCATCCAGGATCGCACATTCCATGTAGTCACTGCCTCCTTAGGCTCCTCCTGGCTGCGACAGTTTTTCAGATTTCCCTTGTTTCTGATGATCTTGGCAGTTTTGAGGAACACTGGTCAGGTATTTTGTAGAATGTCCCTTGTTTGGGATTTGGCAAATGTCTTCTTTTGGTTAGACTGGGGTTACGTGTTTTCCGGAGGAAGATCACAGAGGGGAAGTGCCACTTTTATCAAATCATATCAAGGGTGCATATCAACATGACTTGTTAGTGTCAATGCTGACCTTGATCCACTGGCTGATGTAGTATGGGTCAGGCTTTTCCACAGTAAAGTTGCTATCTTTATTCCCCTTTTCATTGTTGTATTCTTTGGAAGTAACGATGTACAGTCAACACTTAAAGGGTGGGGAGTCAGCTGGGCAAGGTAGCTCATGCCTGTAATCTTAGCATTTTGAGAGGTCAAAGCAGATGGATCGCTTCAGGTCGTGGAGGTTGAGGTTGCAGTGAGCCAGGATTGAGCCATTGTACTCCAGCCTGGGTAACAGAGTGAGACCCTGTCTCAACAAAAATTAAAAAATAAAAATAAAGAGTGGAAAGTTCTAGTTCACCTTACTGAGGGGAGAGTATCTACATAAGTTGTACAGACTTCTTCTGCACAGGAGGTTTTCTATTCTCCTCCACTTTTAAATTCATTCAGTATTTATTTATATGATTCATGCATATTTATTTTTTATTTTGGGTTACCATCCAATACCACCTTTTTTGGGTTTTTTAAATTGTTCCAGCTTTGGTCATTGAGGAGCACAGTTGGCTCTTGTGTCATTTTGACAAACTCCTACTGTGTGTGTGTGTGTGTGTGTGTGTGTGTGTGTGTGTGTCTGAAGCACTTTCTGGCATTACAAGATAATCCTGCCCTTTTTCTTTTGGATAATCCTGTTTTACCTTTTTTTAAAAAAGTTCTGTCCTATGGATATAATTTGGATGTTTGTCCCCTCCAAATCTCATGTTGAAATTGTGATTGCCAATGTTGAAGATGGGGCATGGTGGGAGGTGATTGGATCATGGGGGTGGATCCCTCTTGAGTGGCTTAGTGCCACCCTCTTGGTGATGAGTGAGATTACATTAGATCTGGTTGTTTAAAAGAGCCTGGCACCTCCCTGCATCACTCTTACCATGTGACACGCTGGCTCCCCATCAACTTCTGCCATGACTGTAAGCTTCTGGGGCCTCACTAGAAGCAGCTGTCAGCACCATGCTTCCTATAAGGCCTGAAGAACAGTGAGCCAATTCAACCTCTTTTCTTTGTATACTATGCAGCCTCAGGTATGTCTTTATAGCAATGCAAGAACGACCTAATACACCTATCTTGAGTATTTCCTGCCTCAGCCCTAGAATCAGCCATTTCTTCAAGAAGCTCTGGTTCCTTCTATTGGTAAACAGTGTGAGTCCAAAAGTATCTGAGACACGTCTCAATCAATTTAGAACGTTTATTTTGCCAAACTTAAGGATGCACCAGTGAAACAGCCTCAGGAGGTCCTGATGACATATGTCCCAAGTGGTCAGGGTACAGCTTGCTTTTGTACATTTTAGGGAGACACGAATTTGAAGAAGTCAAAGAGGGGTCTTGCTATGTTGCCCAGGCTGGTCCTGAACTCCTGGTCTCAACCCATTGTCCCACCTCAGCTCCTGAGTAGCTGGGATCACAGGAGGAATTGCCTGTCAAGCCCTGCTGAATACTGAGTCTTTCCATCCCTTTCTCTCTGTGTTCCATACAAATGTTCTACTTAACTCTTCAGCAGACCTGATGGGTGCTAACTTGTTACCTCTCTAGGCTTAACTCATCTCATGAGTCTCACCCATTTCAGCATTTGTCTTTTCCATAGTAGAACTGAATATTTTCCAAAATACAGCATTATACATTAAATATCACACACACAGTACATAGGCAAAGAAACTGTAGTTAGAAGTCACGAGTGCAACAAAGTTTCCCGTTTTAGGGAATGGGAGCTCAAGTGATATTAAGTAGATTGGTTGGGAACTGGAAAATATTGAAAATGTCAGATGTACTTCCAAATGAGGGTATGGTATTTGATCCAAAGGCTATATATTGGTTAATTTACTCTGAAGAACTGAAAGTTTATTCAGAATACTCTATTATTCTTTCAAAAAAAAGTGCAAAAGACTTCACAAGGCTGGAAGAGAAGGAGCTGAGACATGGCCTGTTGCTAAAGGGTCTGCAATATTTTACCCTCCTTTTTTTTTAAGAGAAGCAATCTCACAAGGGTGCAACTATCTTCATTATCCTAAAGATATTCCTGTCAAGTGTTACAACCCTGTTTAGCATCTTCTTGACACTTGTGAGGTAAAAGATTCCAAATCTCTGTATGGTCAAAATTATAAGGAGCCTTGTGAAGACTGGTGAGTTCTGCCCTTGCTTGGTAGAAGTGGGGCAGTCAGAGCTGCTTTTTGGGAGGATGTCATCTTAGCACCAGGCCTGAAAGAGTCAGTAGAATTTCAACAAACTGAGAAGACAGAGAATGGTGTGCTAAAACAGCCAGCAGCCCAAGCATAGCAAGGAAAGTGCACAGTGTGTTTGGAGAAAATGATTCGTCTGCTGCATGAAACGGAATGGAAGCAATGAAGTCCAGTGCTCTGTGCAGTTAGAAGCCCAGCCTGCAAGATGGGCTCAGACAGAAGCAGAGGGTCGTAGGTCGCTTTCCAGGAGTTACCATCAGACTTTATAACAGCACTAAGCGGGTGCTGTTATACAGCTGTGTGGAGCACATGAATATTATCCTCTCAGGTGTGTTGCTAGCACCTTTGGGGAAGAAAAACTCTATAGCTCGATATGGGTAGTGAATGTTATAAACCCAGAACAAAAGCTGTTCAGATTTGCTGATTGGCAGGGAAGTTCTGGGAGCGTCACATATTCTACACTTTTGTATTTCTTCACAACAATCCCATATGGTTGTTGTTGTTGTTGTTGTCTTTTTGTTTGTTTGTTTGTTTGTTTTTTGAGACAGAGTCTCATTCTGTCTCCCAGGCTGGAGTACGGTGGCAAGATCTTGGCTCACTGCAAACTCCACCTCCCGGATTCAAGCAGTTCTCTACCTCAACCTCCCTAGTAGCTGAGATTACAGGCAGCCACCATCATGCCCAGATAATTTTTGTACTTTTAGTAGAGATGGGATTTCACCATCTTAGCCAGGCTGGTCTTGAACTCCTGACCTCGTGATCCACCCACCTTAGCCTCCCAAAGTGTTGGGATTACAGGCATGAGCCACCCAGCCTCCCATATCTTATATCACATTTTTCTTTCCATTTTACAGGTGATGAAACTGAGACTTAGAGAGGAAAGCTCATTGGCCCAAAGTAACATAGCAAATAGGTGGTGGAGGCTGGATTCTATGTGCACACCCTTAACTGAATGCTTTCAACCTCATTTTTTTTTCTGTTTTCAAAGTGAGCTACAAACATTCCCATTTTGAAAACTGATGGTGCCACATAAATGAATGTTGAATAAGTCAATGACTGAATACATAGATGGCTGAATGCAAGAGGCTCCCACTGAAAAGGAACATCCTTTTGGCTCTGAAAGTCTGGAAACACACAGAAGAAAAAAAGGAGAGAGAGGCTCTGTATTTTCACATTTCTGGAAGGCTGCAGAAAAAGGAGTGAATACAAATTTGGAAAAATCTGTATCAAATCTAGCCAAGTGCTGTAATCTCAGCTACTTGGAGGCTGAGGTGAGAGGATCGTTTGATCCCAGGAGTTTGAGGCTGCAATGAGCTACTATCACACCACTGCACTCCAGCCTGGGTGACAAAATGAGACCTCATCTCTTAAAAAAAAAAAAAAAAAGTATAAAACCCAATGAAAGATTACCACGGCCAGGTGTAGTGGCTCACACCTGTAATCCCAGCACTTTGGGAGGCCAAGCGGGTGGATCACCTGAGGTCAGGAGTTCGAGACCAGCCTGACCAACATAAAGAAATCCCATTTCTACTAAAAATACAAAATTAGCTGGGCATGGTAGCACATGCCTGTAATCCCAGCTACTCGGGAGGCTGAGGCAGGAGAATTGCTTGAACCCAGGAGGTGGAGGTTGTGGTGAGCCGAGATGGCATTATTGCACTCTACTGGGCAAGAAGAGTGAAATTCTGCCTCAAAAAAAAAGAAAAAAAAAAAAGAAAAAAAAAGAAAGATTATCAATATGAACTTGCCAATGTTTATTTTAATTTTAATTTGTTTTTAGACAGAGTCTCACTCTGTTGCCCAGGCTGGAGTGCAGTGGTGTGATCAAAGCTCACAGCTGCCTCAAAGTCCTGGGCTCAAGCAATCCTCCCACCTCGTCCTTTCAGGTACCTGAAACTATAGGCACGAGCCACCAGGCCTGGCTAATTTTTAACTTTTTGTAGAGACAGGGGCTCACTATGTTGCCCAGGCTTGTCTAGAACTCGTGGACTTAAGTGATCCTCCCACATTCGGCCTCCCAAACACTAAATTATAGGTGTGAGCCATTGTGACTGGCCATTTTCTTTTTCTTTTTCTTTTTTTTTTTGTTTTAGTTACAAAAGGGATGTAAATGTGTGTGATCAGAGCCCAGAGCAACTTTCAAAGGCCTTTGACCATTACTTTTGATTTTTGTTATCCAGTGTGGGACTTTCTCTAGAAATCTGTTTCTAGTGACCTACATAGTTTAAAGTTGTGAATTTCTTTTTCCGTCCTGCAGAGTCTTGTGCCTTTGGGTACGTGATGATGAGGAAGAGCTAGCTGCAAGCCCCATTCCTCAGCAGTACTATTCAGTTCCTATTCATGACAGAATGACACTGAAAGTACAGTGGCTGCATTTGTTTGTTTTTTAAAATTTCCCAGCTCCTAGAACTGACAGTTGCTATATTAATTGCACAAAACTTTGCACTAAGACTAAGAAGATGACTGAATGGAAATTAATCCCACACTGTCAATTCAGTAGTCATGTGAACTCACATCTCAGAAACAGTGGGAAGATAATAGAAAGAATGTCTTTATAGTCATTGCCTTTCTCAGAGCTCTTTTCAATATTTGGTGAATTCTTTTCATATTAATTACTATTTTTTTTTTCTTGTTTCAGTAAACCTACACACATACTAAATTTAACACGAAATTGCATTAATCATGTGTTCTAAAATTTTCTGCATCTTAGGATGGTTGGCTATCTTAAACATCTTGCTGGCCTCCGGAGAGACTGCCCCTCCCAGGGCTGGCCAGTTCTGGAGATAACAAATAACTCAGCCAGGAGCATGTGTTTTACGTGCAAACTACCCAATCCCAAGTCTACTCCCAGCCTCTCTCCTTTATCTAACTCTTACACACCACGCCAATATCCCCACTGCCCTAAATCCTCCCAGGGCTACCTACCAGACAACTAGAGATGACCCCTGTAGATGAGAGCTGTTGGGAGAGGGAAAGAGACAGAGAGAGAGAGAGAGAGAGAGAGAGTGTGTAGTACTATGAAGCTGAACATACCCATATTTTAAAATTTGTGAGAATTTAGCTGTATTTTCAAAGAAAGGAAATGTGCAAAACAATGTAAATAAATTTAACCTGTAAAATTAGTATTTTTGAATAACCCAGTAAAGAAAAGGAAAGATTATTAAAATATATTTGCACAGACCTTTAATGCTTTCCCAAGCCACTGTGGAAAAGTCAAAAGAGGCCGGGCGTGGTGGCTCATGCCTGTAATCCCAGGTGGGTGGATCACTTGAGGTCAGGAGTTTGAGACCAGCAGGGCCAACATGGTGAAACCCCATTTCTACTAAAAATACAAAAATTAGCCGGGCGTGGTGGTGCACACCTGTAATCCTAGCTACTCTGGAGGCTGAGGCAGGAGAATTGCTTGAACTCAGGAGGCAGAGGTTGCAGTGAGCCAAGATTGCGCTATTGCACTCCAGCCTGGGTGACACAGCGAGACTCCATTTCAAAAAAAAAAGTCAAAAGAAACTAAATGTTATTAGTAAAGGTCAAACCTGGAATAGAAAGTATAAAGAAAAGTTGGTGTGTGTGTATGTGTGTGTGTGTGTTATTTTATAAAGGCTTACCTTCAAAGAACCTCAAACGAATAACTATATAACTCTCTCTGTATGCAACTATAACTTTCACTTGCAAAAGTGTACCAGTTTGAACAGTAAATCACCCATTTACCTATCTAAACATCACATGATAAGTAATGTTTAGATAGGTGAATGCATAATTTTAGTACAGGGAATTTTTAGAATCTTTTTAGCACATAATTAGATAAGCATGTATGGAAAGTATGTTGTTATAAAGAGTTTACCCTGAAGGACCCATAGTAAGTCCTCTAAACCAGTGCTTAATCTAATTAGTTCTTGTAGCTAACGACAAATCACATAGTTTTATAAATTACCAGTGGTCACTAAAAATTATTACTATCACGAAGCCTGTTTTCTTGATTTTACCTATAGGTTGATTTTAGTGCATTTGAGCTACAATCATATTTTATTATCTAGAAAATGCCTTGAAGACATCTGTGGACCTACAGACTTCCAGAGCTACTTTCTGCATACAAAGGAGGCATGAACAGGCCTTTCTACTCAGAAGTGGACTAAGGTGAATCCATCCAACCAACATCTGTCATAGTTCTTTGTGTCCCAAACACCTCATGTATGTTGAAATTAGCTGATTTCATGATTCAGAATAGATCCGGTCTTCAACCTCAAAGTTGTCCAGTGCATCCCCAGTTCAACCTCAGAAGAACCTTTCAGAAGCCCACCAGCTCATGAAACATTCCTTCTGGGGGTCTCTGGTGGGCACAGAATAAGCCCCCCTTCCCCTCAGGGTCTGCCTGTCTGCCCCTTAACCTGTTCTCCTGCTCCTCCATTCCGGGTTCCCTCCACCTAAGGCAAACTGCCCAGGGCACCTGCCCAGCATGGAAAGTTTGGTCTTCAGGGTCTTGACTTTTTACCAGCATCTCTGAAGCCCCAAAGTCATATAAGAATTTATTTGACTGAAAATTATTTAAGAACTTTATGTGTTAATTTTCCTTATAAAGTGAAAGTTGATCACTTTCTTTTCCCATATTTCCTTTGCCCAGACACAACTTACTGTTACTCTGTTTTCAATATCGAAGCAGGAAATGGAATTCACTGTGAGCCTGCCCCAGTGCTATTCAGACTCATTCTATTCAGGGAGCAACTTCACTCCATAATTTGTGTAGATACAGTTACTTACCCACCCCCTCCCTAGTGCATAACTCCCCAAACACACCCACAGACTTCTTCCCCTAGGGAACTACTCAGTGGTGTGTCTCCCTTTACCAGTCAAGTGCACACAATCAGTGCATGCTGTGCTGGTCAACGTGGTGATCTTTTTCCCTCTTTTAACCTGGGGAAGAGAGTTTATGGCAGAAATCACAGCTTTAATCCACACATCTTCATGTACCAACTTCAATGTTCTATAAGACAGAGAACAGCCGGGCGCGGTGGCTCAAGCCTGTAATCCCAGCACTTTGGGAGGCCGAGACGGGCGGATCACGAAGTCAGGAGATCGAGACCATCCTGGTTAACACGGTGAAACCCCGTCTCTACTAAAAAATACAAAAAACTAGCCGGCCGAGGTGGCGGACGCCTGTAGTCCCAGCTACTCGCGAGGCGGAGGCAGGAGAATGGCGTGAACCCGGGAGGCGGAGCTTGCAGTGAGCTGAGATCCGGCCACTGCACTCCAGCCTGGGTGACAGCGCGAGACTCCGTCTCAAAAAAAAAAAAAAAAAAAAAAAAGAAGACAGAACAGAATGGGTCCAGCGATTCCTCCTGAGCAGTCGTCACGGAAATCTCTTGCTCTCCTTTGGGAAGATGACTTTCACTCTTAATGATGCATCAGTACTCACCATTATTACATGGACTGGTGAACGAGAACTTGTTATCTGCCAGCACTATGCTGTGCTTCACTCAAGCTGGTTAATTCCTGCACTCTTCTGTGTTACTGAACGATTTTTCTTTTCTTCTGAATGGCAGTTTTTAAACGTAGGACTACTGTTTCTTCATCATTTGAGTTTGGGAATTAGGTCTCAAATGAGGCAGCTTATGAAACCTGCTTTGGAGGTCAGGGGTCTTCTCTATAGTGGAAAACATCTACCTGACCCTTTTCGGGCCCCAAACTCCTCTCCAGGGTGTAGTGAATGCATGGCACTGGGCATCCCTCCTGTAAATGGAGGAGCTTAGATCTCTGGAGGAAACTTCTGGGCTAGTATGTGGCTACCACGAAAATGGCTACAAGTGGGAATAAAAGGGCTTTGATCACCTAGTCTTGAGTTCCAGGCAGTTTTTCTGGGCCATGCCACTGATCAAGCATGGTGACATCGAAGGAAGGTATTCTCCTTTTTTTCTTTTTTGAAAGTGTCTCGCTTTGTCGCCCAGGCTGGAGTGCAGTGGTGCAATCATGGATCTTTGCAGCCTCCGCCTCCTGGGCTCAAGAGATCCTTCCACCTCAGCCTCCAGCATAGCTGGGACTGCAGTGCGCACCACCATACCTGGCTAATTTTTGTATTTTTTATAGAGATGGGGTTTCACCATGTTGTCCAGGCTGGTCTTGAACTCCTGGCCTCAAGTGATCCACCCGCCTTGGCCTCCCAAAGTTCTAGGATTACAAGGGTGAGCCACTGCTCCCAGTCTGGTATCTTCTTTTGTACTTTTCAGAAGAACTCAAAATGGATGAGTTGGCATAAAACTGCATCTGCTGCTCTAGTGCCAGTGAATAGGCCATGAAGCTTGTGGCTCGGATGGAACTTTAGCTTTGTGACCTGCCGGGTATTCAGAAAACAGCCACAGATAGCTTAGGGGTTCAAGACAGCAATGGTGTGTGAACCACCATGGGTCAAGAGGAGCAGTTGATTGGATCTGATCTCCGCTGGCCCCCCAGGGCTTTCGTGCAGACATAGCTGGCAGCCAGATGGTGGCGCTGTGGGCGCAGGCCCTTTCACTAGGGTACAGACGGCTGCGGTTGAAGAGTCTACCTACAGGGGAGCGTGGAGTTCTGCTCCCCCCGTGGGCAACAGGCAAGCCACACGGAGGGCCAAGTCTTCAACAAATGTTGGTAACATTTGTGGTACTGAGGGTTGAGAGCTAGGGGAATTCTTAAAAACTATTAGGGGATTCTCTCTTGCTAGTGAAACAGATGGGAAGCCGAGGAGCTACTGCACTTTGGACATTGACTTTAGTTTTAATCACAGACTGTTAAGGCTGGGACATATTTTTCTTTAACTTTTAGACTCAGGGGGTGCATGTGCAGGTTTGTTGTATAGGAAAACTTGTGTCACAGGGTTTTGTTGTACACATTATTTCATCACCCAGGTACTAAGCCTAGTGCCCAATAGTTATTTTTTCTGCTCCTCCTTCTGCTTCCCACCCTCCCCCCTCAAGAAGGACACAGTGTCTGTTGTTTCCCTCTTTGTGTCCATGTGTTCTCATTATTTAGCTCAGACTTATAAAGAGAACATGGGATATTTAGTTTTCTGTTCCCGTGTTAGTTTGCTGAAGATAATGGCCTCCAGCTCCATCCAAGCAATAATCACAATGTAGGACATCTTTAAGGAACAAAGGTAAAAGTTTCTGGAGGTTGAATGACCAATTCCACTAAACTGTCACAGTTTGAAAATTGCCAGAATGCTCTCTCCTTCAGTATATGGTTTATGCCTCAAGTTTAAAGGAATGATTTCTATTGTCTATGAATACAGCTGGAAAACAAAAAACAAAAAACAAAAAACAAAACCCAGTCAAAATATCTCTCTCTTTTGGAATGGCAGTGTTCACAAGCCCCTCTTGCCCAGCTACACAAAGTAGCTAGACGCCATGCACCTGGTCCCACAATGTTGAGACATGTAGTGATTTATGATCATAATAAATTAGTGTTTCCCAAAACTTACTCTGTGGAACCTTGAGTCAAATAACTTTGGGAACTTTGCCAACTGTATCTTCTTAATTATTGCGAAAGTTGTCAGAATCCAAATGGAGTCATGAATATTAAGAAAACCCTGACAAATGGAGCCAGCAAAAACCGTAAAGAAGGGATTCTGACACTTGTGTGCCTGATGATGAAAAAGACTATACAAAAACCACAACCTGGCACACAACCCATTGCAACTGTACAAAAAATATATACAAGAATATCTGCCCAGCAACTGCCTGTCCAAACTTGTACTGGTGTCACCCTTGTCACTGATCTTTGTAACCAAAGGTAAGTATTTCAAAAACAATTATGTAGTCCTCATTTTTTTCTTTAGAAATCTTTACCTTTTACCTCCCTGACACATATATTAATAGGGTATGTGTGTTCCCATTGCAATGTTCTATTCCCTAATAAATATCTTCTTTTAGAGAGCCTCTCTCTGTTATTTAGGTTGGAAATATTCATAACACTTGTGAGCCTATTTCATAGCTCCGAGAAGTTAGATGATAATGTGCCTTTACATCTTGTTTAGTCAATAATTTGCCCAAATTATTTGATCTTGAAATGTTACTTTAGCAAGATACCTATTAACAGTTTGTATAAACCTGTCTGATATAGTGTAGGAGTTATTTTTTTTTTTTTTAATTCGTCACATCTCTTAATGCTGATATGAGAAACTTTAAGCAGTACTTTTGGTGCCAAGATAGTGAGCATAATGCTCTAAGACATTGAGAACACACAAGAAGCAACAAAGTTTGGGAACTGGTAATATGAATTGTTAAAAGATCAATAGACTGTGGAATTCTAGGCTGCTCTCTGGAATGTAGACTAACCCACTGACCATCTGGTAGATTAGGAGGCAGATGAAACCAAGGATGTCCTCCTGGGCCTATGAAAATAAGGAACAAGCAGGGATTAGGAAAGCTGAAAATGAAGTTCAGAAGGGGTGAGAAAGCAGGAAAGGCCAAGAGATAATAGACTGTAAACAAAGAAGAAAATGTCAAAGTTAAAGATGGTGGAGGTGGAGAAGGTCTAAGCAGTAGATGGCTGTCCTCTATTTCTGGGTGGATGAAGTGGAGTGGAGATGAAGATTTCTTGGCAGCTGTGACAATGTGCAAGGAGGGTCTTGAAGAATTAGCAGCGAGGAGAGTAGCAAGCACAGGCTGAGGAGGTTCCTGGGACTCAAATGATAGGGCTTCTAAGGAATAATAATCATGACACAATTTATGCCACATCCCTCAGCCCTCACCACTGCAGTGCACCCCAGAAGCCCAGAAAGAGCCTGTCCAGGTGCAGGGCAGGCTGGAACTGCTGGGGAGCTAACTCCCCCAAAACTTTCCCCAGCAGCAGCCTGGCTTCCGTGCATCTCAGGTAGGGCAACTGTGAGATGTGTGCTTTTTGCTTTCTTTAGAAAGAGTTTTCTTGAAGGAGGAAACCCCAGGTGCCCACATAGAATGTATGTGCTGCCCTTTAAGTCCTGCTTTCCATTCTAGCACCACTTCTTCCCTTCCCCAGCAGGTGTTTCCAGCCCCTTCCACAGAAGCTACTTGTGTTGTTAGTGCGCCAGTTCGGGTTCTTGACTTCGTGGCACAAAATAATTTGAGAGTGTGGTCAGCGCAGTGGCTCATGCCTGTAATTCTAGCACTTTGTGGGGCCAAGGCAGGAAGATTGCTTGACCCTAGGAGTTCAAGACCAGCCTGAGTGAGATCCCATCTCTATAAAAATAAATAAAATAAAAAAGAAATAAATAAAAAAAATTGAGAGTGAGTTCAAAGTGAAAGTAGGTAAAGAAGTTTATTGCAAAGTGAAAGTAACTCTGATAGCTGGATGCTTGAGAAGGAGACAGCGCCATCTGGTACTGAAGTACTACCCATTATGGGAGATGTGCATGATTATTCAAAGGGGTGGGAAGGGGTGTTGCTGTTGAGCATGTTGCAGATGGTTTCCCAAGCCTGCACGTGTGGTGGCCATACAGGCTAGTACATATATCGCATGTCTCATTAGCATATTAATTCTCCACCCAAGGGTGTATTTTTTACTATTATAATGAACACAGGTCAGCTCAAGGACACTAATGTTGGGTTTCTGCGTTCATGTGAATTTGTGAGTTTTCCCATCTGCCCTTTTACCTCCTGACTGTAGGATGTTCTAACCGTGAGCCCAGGATGTGGTTTGTGCACTGTCAAGCAGTTTGTTCTCTCCATCAATTTGGTAAGTTTGTTCTTGCTTGAGGGAGGCTATGAGCATCCTATCTAACCTACCTCACTTGCATTTGAATTCTTGTCTCAGTCTGCATGTGGGGAACCCAAACTAATTCACAAACATCATGTCATTTGGCCATGAAGATTACTCTAAAGGATGGTAGAATAATATTATTTCCCCTTTTATTTTATTTTGTTATTATTATTTTTGAGATGGAGTCTCGCTCTGTTGCCCAGGCTGGAGTGCAGTGATGCCATCTTGGCTCACTGCAACCTCCACCTCCCAGGTTCAAGTAATTCTCATGCCTCAGCCTCCCAAGTAGCTGGGACTATAGGTGTGCGCCACCACACCGAGCTAATTTTTGTATTTTTAGTAGAGATGAGGTCTTACGATGTTAGCCAGGCTTGTCTCGAACCCCTGACCTCAAGTGATCTGCCTGCCTCAGCCTCCCGAAGTGCTGGGATTACAGGCATGAGCCACAGCGCTAGGCCTGTTTCCCCTTTTAAAAAGGAAACAGGTTGTACATTTTTCAAAGCCACTCACGTAGTAAGAAGCTGAGCCAAGAGATGAACTAGCCTTCCGACTTCAAGCTCTGTGTTCTCATCCCTACAACCTGAATCCCTATATTCAAGATGTGTTACTGTTCACAAGGTTGGTAGATTATCATGAGGATGGAGAGAGGAAAGTATATATTGATGTGTGAATATTGATGTGAGAGTGTGATAGGGAAACAATGCCCGAGATGAAACATAGGCATTATCAGTACAAGGGAAGAAGGTACAGTGCAATGGATTAACCTAAATCAAAGGTGATCCAGGACTATTGAAGACCATATGTTAACCAAGGTGATAAGTCAAAAGGGTAAAAGACCAAAGACAGAGATAAGTTTATTCATTGTAGAAAGTGGATTTGGGGCTGGGCACTCTGGCTCACGCCTGTAATCCCAACACTTTGGGAGGCCAAGGCGGGAAGATCACCTGAGGTCAGGAGTTTTCGAACAGCCTGACCAACAGGGAGAAACGCTGTCTCTACTAAAAATACAAAAGTAGCCAGGTTGGTGGCGCA
Organism: Macaca mulatta; assembly: GCF_049350105.2. Classification (NCBI taxonomy): domain Eukaryota; kingdom Metazoa; phylum Chordata; class Mammalia; order Primates; family Cercopithecidae; genus Macaca; species Macaca mulatta. Next base: position 63,396,955 of record NC_133413.1, read on the forward strand.
TGCCTGTAATCCCAGCTACACCGAAGGCTGAGGCAGGAGAATCGCTTGAACCCGGGAGGTGAAGGTTGCAGTGAGCTGAGATGGCGCCATTGCACTCCTACCTGGGCAACAAGAGCGAAACTCCGTCTCAGAAAAAAAAAAAAAAAAAAAAGTGGATTTGGTAGGAACCAAAGGATGTCTGAAAATATCTTTTTTTATTGGTACATAATAACCATACACATATATGGGGTACATGTGATATTTTGATACACGCATGCAATGTGTAATGACCAAATCAGGACATTTAGAATATCCATCATCTCAAACATTTATCTTTTCTTTGTGTTGGGAACATTTCAAATCTTGTCATTTCAAAACGAAATAGTTATATTTCATATAACTATTTTGAAATACACAGTATCTTGTTGTTAACTCTAGTCACCCTGCTCTGCTGTGGAAACTTTTATTCCTTCTCTCTAACTGTATGTTTGCACACATTAACCGACCCTATACTGCCCACTCTCTCCTTCCCAGCCTCTGGTAACCATCATTCTACTCTCTACCTGCATAAGATCAACCAAAAATATCTTTGAAAGACCAGAGGGGGAGCAAAGTCTAGGAATCTTTTGAGATGTGCTCATGGTCATTAATAAGACATTTCAATATTATAGGATTACACAAAGTAGAATTACAGGCCAGGCGTGATGGCTCACGCCTGTATTCCCAGCACTTTGGGAGACCAAGTCAGGCAGATCACCTAAGGTCAGGAGTTCAAGACCAGCCTGGCCAAGATGGTGAAACCCTGTCTCTACTAAAAATACAAAAACTAGCTGAATGTAGTGGTGGGCACCTGTAATCCCAGCTACTTGGAAGGCTGAGGCAGAAGAATCGTTTAAACTCAGGAGGCAGAGGTTGCAGTGAGCCGAGATTGTGCCACTTCATTCCAGCCTGAGGGAAAGAGCGAAACTCCATCTCAAAAACAAAAAACAAACAACAACAACAACAACAAATGAAAGAAAATAGCGCTACAAAACTGAAGAGATTACAATACTGGTCTCACCATTATTTTTACTACTCTACTCCCTCCTTTCCTAGCTGGCACTAGCTCCCCATCCATGTCTATTCATCTAAAAATCCTGGTGTCCCCTGGCTGTTGGCCTCCAGGCTGCTGGATTTGGTCCCTTCTGTGACAACTTTACTGACAGCCACCAGGTTTCTAACTACACAGAAGTCCTGCTGTACTTCATAAGATGGTGGAGTGAATGTATTCCTGTAGAACATTATTTGCACAGGTAACCATGGAAATAATACTTATTTTGTCTAAGTCACTTGAGGGCAAACCGTTTCCTTATCTGCACTCTCTTTTTCTTTCTAAAATGAGTTCAAGGTAATTTAGATCAGTGGGGACTAATGGGAAAGAACTTTGTGATATCAGAAAGCTTGGATTTCTCTCTTCATTTTACCTCTGACTAATTGTGACACTGTAAGCAAGTTTCTTTAGAAGACCCTGTTGAGAAAGGCAAGAGCAGGGAGCCATCTGGTGTGTGAGGTCCCTGCTGGTTGAAAAAGTTGTGGGGCTAAAAACAATCTCAACACGATGACTCTGTTGAAATTAAGCACCCAGGCAAATAAGCTGGCCATTGACCAACCCAGGAGACTGCCATTTTCCCACTGCCTGTACAAAGATCAGACAGGATAAATAGTCCTGGAAAAACCATAGCCCGCTGAGGGGGTGAGTGTGGGGGGATGACAAGTATATGGTTTCAAAATGACCATAAAGTTGGAAGCATGATCTGTAATTCTCTTGATGCCTCTTGATGAGTTCGAATAGAGTGCACATGAGTGAAAAAATAAACTATGCAAATATAGAGAAGGGTGACTGGTTGGAAACATGATTGGCAATGCCAAATATGGCCAAGGATTTGAAAGATGTAGATAATTCCAGGTGAATTCTTATAATGTTATTCATACAGTGCTGTATTAATTCTAAATGTATGAGAAGTATGATAATTACTCATTTTCTTCATATTTTTATTATAAAAAGCTTCAAGCAGAGAAGTTGAATTTTACAGTATATACCTATATACGCACAACCTAGATTTTATAATTCATATTTTACTATAGTTACTTTACTGCATGGCTAGTAATCTGTCCATCCCTTTCTCATCCATCAACCCATCTTGTTTTTTTATTCATTTCAAAGTAAGTTGCAGACATAAGTACACTTCCCCTTACAATCAATAGTATTTCAGTTCTTTTTATTTTATTTTTTGAGATGGAGTCTTACTCTGTTGCCCAGGCTGGAGTTCAGTGGCATGATCTCAGCTCACTGTAGCCTCCACCTCCTGGGTTCAAGATCCTCCTGCCTCAGCCTCCCGACCAGCTGGGATTACAGGTGCACACCACTGTGCCTGGCTGATTTTTGTATTTTTTGTCTCAAAAATAATAATAAGGAGTCAGGGACAATTTTAACAACGATGATTAAGTGGAAAAGTAATTTATTACCAGACATTTAGAGTCTTCTTCCCTTCCCTTGTGTACACTCATTTGTACTGTCTCACTGCCTAGCTTATTGTCTAGAATATAGTATGTGCACTATTAAATATCTGTTAATTGAATGTCAGTATAATCTTTGGGGTCTTAACCTGTTTGGGCAGAAAGACAAGGAAATTAGCTGGATGACTATTCCAGATTCTTGTCTAGCTTGGCATTCTGATTTTATCATTTAACTCAATTTCACAGTCATTTGATCTTTTAAAAAGTTTAGAATGTTTTCATGAACATGCCTGCCTGGAGGGCCCTCTTGCCCCGTGCAGTTCACAAAACATCTGCGCCAAAGTGTTTTGTGCATATGGAATTGACTGCTACTGCTTCGGGGCTGGAACAGGGTTGAATGCGATAGCCATCATTTTAACAAACTGCTACATAAAACGGAACTACAGGGGAGTATTGATTGGATCCTCTATCTGCCTCCCCTAGCACTGCTCAAAGTTGAATGTTTCCATTGACTTTCTAATTGTTCCTTTTCCCCCTCATCTTAGCACTTAAGAATAATACTTTAATACTAAGGAAAATTCAGTATAGTCTGGACCTGTCGTGCATCCTGTTCAAGGGAAGGAGGGGAAGTAAATGGGTGGCAAGAGGAAGAAGGACAATCTAATTGAATACTTACTAGATGCCAGGTATTTTCTTTTTTTTTTTTGTAACAGAGTCTGACTGACGCCCAGACTAGAGTTCAGTGGTGTAATCTCGGCTCACTGCAACCTCCACCTCCTGGGTTCAAGCGATTCTCCTGCCTCAGCCTCCTGAGTAGCTGGAATTACAGGCATCTACCACCAACCATTCCTGGCTAATTTTTGTACTTTTAGTAGAGATGAAGTTTAACCATGTTGGTCAGGCTGGTCTCGAACTCCTGATCTCAAGTCATTTGCCCACCTTGGCCTCCCAAAGTGCTGGGACTACAGGCGTAAACCACAGCACTTGGCCTGGGATTTTCATATATTCTGTATTTTATATACTAAATATTTATCGCTCATTATGTGCCAGAGATTTTCGTATACTATATATAGTATTTGTCTCATTTGATCTCCAGAGGAACATTGTCATTCTAAAACCCATTTTCCACGCAAAGTAGAAGCTGAGGTTCAAATAAATGAATTTGAATTTAAATCTGAGCTTGGTTGACTTCGAAAACCCAAGCGGTCTCCATTCCCTCACCCTACCTAAGGGAGTTCTATTAACAAAAGGACCTTGTTTTCTTACCGGGGGTCCTGGATACCCCAAAAAGGGTTCTTTCCTGTTCAGTGTTGTGAAGTTAATACCCGAAGCCAAAAGTGTCAAGCAGTGCAGGCTTTATTCTAAGGCCAAGGAATTGGAGAAGTGGGACCATAGATTGCAAATCAATTTCTCAGTTTCTGAGAACCAGGAAATTACAAATTCAGGGTGTCTTCATTGAAGGGGTTGGGCATTAAGAGCAAGGGGAGGAACGTTCATGGTTTTTTTGGGAAGCAATGAAGATTTTCCTGGAACAGGGAGCTGCCTTTTTTTGTCCTTTCTTGGTCTTTTCCGGTCATTGTCATAGTGATTGTCAGCTGTCATGGTGCTGGTGGCAGTCATTTCGCATAGAAATTGGATTATAATGAAGCTCGAGGTTCTTCAGAGGTCAAGTAAGCGGCCATACTGGGTTTCACCAGCTTCAGCCAGTTTAGTTCTAAGAAGGAACTAATGATCACAGGCATCCTGCTTCCTAAAAATAAGCGGAGTTAAAGCTGAGTAGGAATTTAGTTAAGTCATGTAGGCATTACATTGGGCAACAAAAGCAGAGAGGGGGCCCAGCTAAGCCACCTAGGCACTACAATGGGTGACAATTTTATAGTATTATAGAAAAGATTCTCTGTCTGGTTTCTTCCACATTTACAGAACTCCAGATTCACTTTCAGGAATCAAAGCACCGGGAAAGATTCAACTTCCTTCAGAGATTTTGGAAACGGAGTTAAGGGATCATTTCTCCTGCCTCTCACTCCTACATCTTCTTTCTTAGCTGGCTCCTAACTCTGTTGGGTATAGGTGATCTGGGTTAGTGACAAAGGATGAAAAATGAAAAAAGGATGCTAAGCAATACCAATTTTCAGGGTAGCAAGAATGCCACTTTGGTAGGCAGGTTCTATGTCTCCTGTGCAATGATTGCCGCTGGCTGGGATCACCCAGCCAGGAGGGTAAATTGGCAGTGTATTTCTGCCTCTTGCCCAGAAGGTGCCCATTGTCTTCATGCTGGTCCTTGGCACCCTGGAACATCCCCCATCCCTGCACTGCAGTGTCCCAATTTGGCTTACTCAGTGTGGCTGGCACCCATCATCCCAAATTATTCCTCTCTGCTCAGCTACAGAATTATCATTTCTATTTCCAACTGGCAACAGCTTGTCACCCATCGGAGATGTATTTCCTTCTAAACAAAGCTCTTATCCTGCCAGTCCTTTGCATAAAAATGTTCAGTGTTTTCCTATTGTAGTTAGAATGAACCTAAACTCCTTGCCATGGCCTATGAAACCTGTGATCTGGCCCAGCTCTCCCATTTCATGTCCCGTTACTCTACTCCTTGCTCTTGGGACCCAGACACCATTCTTGCTTTTCTAAGACATTCCAAATGCATTTTCATTCTCATTTGCTGACCTACTTCTTTCCCATCATGCAGGGTGCTGCTCATTTGGAATCTCAGAGGGATTCCTCTGCTAACCCTTCAACCTTGAATAGCTTCCTCCCCACCCACAGAGGCCTCACCTTTATCATCACCTTTTCTATTTTTTCAAAGAAAGTTTCACAGTTAGAAATCATGCTTCAGATGGATTTGTTCATTTTGTTTTCTGACTCTCTCCACTGAAATATCCACTCCATTTGCCAGGGGCCATATCTACCTGTTTTTCACTATACTCCTTATGCATAGAACATTGTGTACTCAATAAATGTTGTTCAAATGAAGGCAATGTATGAGCACTAAGGGTTGGCTGACCGTCAAAGCAGAATTCTAGTTACCATGGCAAATGGGTAAATGAACTATTTTGCATAGAAATGGGAGGCAGGAGGTAGGGATTAGGTCCTACACTCTCCCTAAGATTTTCCCACATTACTGGCACACGTAAGTCAAAAACAAATACAGGCAGTCCTTATTGTGCTTGGTTCCAGTAGGTGTGAATATCAGTTACCATAGTTTAGCTTAATAAGCCAGCCTTCTAACAACACAGCTAAAATTTCAATTGTTACCATGATACATTAATTGTGAGTAATTTCATACTGACACCACTGCCAGGAATCAGTTCACAAATCGTTAAATGAATACCATGCTTATCCTGGTCAGTGACCGAACACATCACTCATTTCAAAGTCTGTTGATGCAGGATCACTGTGTGTCTATTATTGGTTCATACAGAGACAGTAAAAGTGTGTAGCTGTGTTGCTTCCTTGCCTCTCAGTGATAAACTCATGACATTTTGCAAAACAGTTACTTGAAAGAGGGATTTGACTAACCAGGATAAAAGTGTAGCTAAGAAAAAAAGTGAAAATGCTGGAAGTGAAATTTGAATGAAACATAAATGGAATTATAGATGAAATACTCAATGTGTAATCAAATTTAGGAAAATTTGAGTAAAATATTTGCACTCCAAGAAGGTTGCTGTACAATCCATAATTGACCATAACTATAATCTAGGATTCACCTTGCAAGCTTCCTCTCTGACTGTCCCCACAGTGGGAGAATCAATACAATCTGGACCCCATTACTTTCCTTTACCTCCCTCAGCTGCCTTAAGACTGCCTGCTCGAGTTCTCATCTCTGATTTTCCTTCCAATCTTTATGTTAAAATTTGTCCACCAAGAAGGTGAATACCTACTGGCGATTGCCTTCTTGGATGGTGTCGGGGCTATATTTATTTGAGAGTTCAACAATTCAGATTTCCTAAATGCTATTTTTTTAATATGAGTTTTGTGTTGGAACAAGAACATACCTCTGACAATATTCTAAGACCAGAGCAGGCTTGTCCAGTCATGCTCAGTTGATAACAGAATGTCTAGTTATTTTGCGGGTACAGAGCTAAAAAGTTGCAAGTTATACAGCCTGAGTATATGCAGAAAAGAAAACACCTGAAATAAAAATCTTCAAATAACACCAGAAATGAAAGTCTCATCCCCTCATGGATCTAAAAGATCTGACATGACCCAAACCGAGCACCAGGACACTTTCAGAGGTGAGGAGTTCATTGTCTAGAAATGTCTGGTAAGATCCTTCCTCATACCTTACCATAAATAGTCTTGTTTGAAGCCCTTCCCCAAAAAACATGCCCTGCCAGTGCTTCTGCATACCAATGTTTCTGCCATACCAATCTGTCTTCCCTAACACACAAACTTGCCCCAAATCCCAGGCTGAGGACACAGATTTGAGCTGGACTGCTATCTCCTTGTTGGTGGACCAGCAATGAAGTTTTTCTTTTTTCAAAAGCCGGGCACCACAGAATTGGCTCCTGTGCACATCTGGTGGTGAGCTCTTTTGCCTGGTAGCAATATCATCATGCATGCCCAAGCTCCAGGCTCCAGGGCAGCAGGACCTCTGCTCAGGGATTCTCATGGGAAGGGGCTATTTAAGTGGCCTGTGTAAAGGGCATGTATTTAAAAGTGTAAGTCCACACTCACAGGGCAGGAAGGAACAAGAGGCACTCCCATTGTGTGTGTGATGGACACAATATCTGGGCACCAGGAAGCCCTGTCTGTGGGGCTATGGGTGACCAACCACTGCAGGTTCCCCTTCCAGAATGTTGGGAGGCCACAGTTACCCTAATTATACCTGGAGTCATGCTCAGGTTGTAACTCTATGATCGTTAGTCTCTGCCCCAAATGTGAGGCCAGCCATGTCGGTCTTGCCTTTTCTTTTCTTTTTCTTTCTTTCTTTTCTTTCTTATCTTTCTTTCTTTCTCTTTCTTTCTCTCTCTCCCTTCCTTTCCCTTCCCTTCCCTTCCCTTCCCTTCCCTTCCCTTCCCTTCCCTTCCCTTCCCTTCCCTTCCCTTCCCTGCTCTGTCTCTCCTAGGCTGGAGTGCAGTGGTGTGATCACAGCTCACCACAGCCTCGATCTCCTGGGCTCAAGCAATTCTCCAGTCTCAGCCTCTTGAATAGCTAGGACTACAGGTATGTGCCACCATGCCCAGCTAATTTTTTATTATTTGTAGAGATGGGGTCTTGCTATGTTGCCCAGGTGGTCTCAAACTCCTGGGCTCAAGTAATCTTCCTGCTTTGGCCTCCCAAAGTGCTGGGATTATAGGTGTGAGCCACTGTGCCTGACCCAGCCATGCCATTTCTTTCTGTATTCCTCTCAATACTTTTTGCTCCTAAAGTTCCTTGCAATTAAATCGTAAATCTCTATGCTATAGAATGCCTGCCTCATGGTAAACAAATGCCTCTGTATCTACCAACTCTTTGTAGAATATTTCCTCCTCACCTCTCTACTATAAGCGAACCCCCCCCGTGGAACTATGCTTCCTATACCTGTCTCAGGAACATCGTTTATTGTGGTTCAGTGGGACTGCTGACATTCTTCCAGAGTGGACTCTAGCCCAAGCTTTCACAAACTTTCCTCTCTTTATTCAACTGAGAAGTAGAGAGATGTAGAGATGTAGAGGTTGAAGACAGGTGGGCTCTGACATGTGTGGGCAAAGCCCTTTTCCTCTCTGTAACCCTAACCTGAGTGCAGGTTTATCAGGATGTGCAGGGTGCTCACCTGCTTCCAACTAGGACATGAGTGATTTGCATCCCAGCTCATCATGTTCCAGGCACTGTGCCTAATGCTTTGTATTATTTCATTTAACCTTACAACAGTTTTATGCAGTACTGTTATAGGACTGACAGGTTCATATGCCTGCTGCACATGAGCAGATCAATACATCGAGACATCAGGCTTTGCAGCAGAGAACAAGTTTAATGATCGCAGGGTACTGAGAGAGGAGATGAGAAGAGACCCTGAAATCCATCTCCTGGAGGAGTTCTGGGCTGGGATTTTTAAGGAAATCATGGAGGGAGAGGGACTGAAGAATTGGAGTTGACTGGCTGGGGGATGGGGATGAAATAATCAGGATGTGGAAACTGCATTCTTGGGTGAGTCATCTCCTTGGGTGCTTCTGACCATCTGAGTCAGGAGTTGCATTGGTATGCAGTACCTGAAGGAAAACTTCAAAGGGAAAATTTAACCTTTCATAATGTTCAAGTTGTTATCTGTAGATCAGTTAAAGGGAGCTATAATCTTGTGACAGGGTCTGTGTGATTCTGGGGCAGTGGGCACCAAACAACTATGAGGAAAGGTTCAGAGAGCAGCTGACCTCATGATGAATGCTGATATGCTGCAAGCTTGGTTTATTTTCATTTTTCCTTTCTTTTTTGATTAATTTTATAAAGTTCATAGAGATGGCTTCAGTACAAACTACTGATATGCCCCTTTAAAGATGAAGAAACCAAGGCTTAGAAAAGTTAAATAATTTACCAGAGACTCATGCTCTTCCTTTGAAGTAACAAATACAAATATTTATGTTTTCACAAAAAAATTGTGGAAGACTATTTTTATAAGGATAATGTCCCCTTTTAAACATGCTACTTTTAAATCTGAGTCATCTTATTCCCTAAAAACCAACAGAAAAAGTGGAAAGCATTGCCATATATATATAAAATATATAATATATAATATTGTATATAATATAATTTATATGCATAATACATATATATTTTTTAGATATATTTATATATATATAAATTTCTTTTTTTTGAGATGGAGTCTCACTCTGTCACCAGGCTGTAGTGCAGTGGTGTGACCTTGGCTCACTGCAGCCTCTGCCTCCTGGGTTCAAGCAATTCTGCCTCAGCCTCCCAAGTAGCTGGGATTACAGGCACGCACCACCATGCCTGGCTAATTTTTGTATTTCTAGTAAAGATGGGGTTTCACCATGTTGGCCAGGATGGTCTCAAACTCCTGACCTCATGATCCGCCGGACTAGGCCTCCCAAAGTGTTGGGATTACAGGTGTGAGCCACCACATCTGGCCGCATTGCCCACTGTTTTCCAGAGGTTTTGTAGATATGGCATGAGGCCCTCTGGCAATAGTTAAATGACATCTTTTGACAATTCTGTGGCCACAATAGGCTGAACACTAAAACTAATGCTAGATAGATTATGACAGATGACTTTTTTGTCAGAAGCCCTTTCCTCTCTTTTCTGCCATCACAGTACAGTTGGATGTTGTTTGATTGTTGTAGTGGCGTTAGTCATCTGATTTTTTTCTTTTTTTTGAGACAGGGTCTCACTCTGTTGCCCAGGCTGGAGTGCAGTGGTTCAGTCAGAGCTCACTGCAGGCTTGACCTCGCAGACTCAAGTGATCCTCCCACCTCAGCTTCCTGAGTAGCTGGAACTGCAAGCATGAACCACCATGCCTGGCTAATTTTGTATTTTTTGCAGAGATAAGGTCTTGCTATGTTGCCAGGATGTTCTTGAACTCCTGGGCTCAAGTGATCTGCCCATCTCAACCTCCCACAGTGCTGGGATTATAGGTACGAGCCACTGCACCTGGCCCGAGACGTTACATTTTTAAACTCAACTTTTTAGCTTCAATTTTTTTGTTGTTATTGTTATTTGTTTGTTTTTGAGACAGGGTCTCGCTATGTCACCCAGGTTGGAGTGCAGTAGCAGAATCAGAGCTCAGTGCAGCCTCGAACTTCTGGGCTCAGGCAAGTCCCCCACCTCAGTCTCCTGAGTAGCTGGGACTCCAGTTGCACATCACCACACCTGGCTAATTTTTAATTTTTTTAAAATAGAGATAGTGTCTCTTTATGTTGCCCAGACTGGTCTTGAAATCTTGGAGCCAAGTGATCATCCTGCTGTGACCTCCCAAAGTGTTGGGATCACAGACGTGAGCCACCGTGCCTGCACAAATGTTTTCATATTTACAGAAAAGTTGCAAAGATGGTACAGAGACTTTCCATAGACCCGTCAACAGCTTTCCCTAAAGTTAACATCTTATACCACACATTCTTTATTCATCAGTATCTACTGAGCACTTAGACTCACCCCTTACTACACGTGAGGCATAATCCTTAAAATCACACTGCAAACTCTGCCATGTTATATCTGTTCCTTGGCTCTCATTGGTCTAGTTACTTCAGTACCTGGTCTGTCTTTTAAATTAAGTAGACTCTAGGGTAAGTTCTTCTGGCGTTGGAATCAGAAGACTTGAATTTAAGTCTTGACTCTGCCATTTACCAGTAGCTTGACCCACATTTTTTCTATAACACTCACCCTGTCAATCTGGGAGAGCTGGTTTGAGAATCTGTCACGTGTTGACTCTGAAGGAGGATGGCCGTGTCAACCTCATTTCTCCCTGCCTCCCCAGTGTCTTGTCAAGAGCCAGAACTTAGTAAGCATTCAACAGGCAGTGAGTGCACTGGCTGAGTGATTAAACAAGGTAATGTTTAAACAAGGTTAAAAAGGTAATACATTAATATTGGCATGCAAATGTTAGGAGTTTTAACTGCTCATATAAAAACTCATACGATCTGCATGTGTTGCTGGTGTTAGTCATGCACTAACTGTCCCCTGATTGGTGCCCATGAACAACTTCCTGTTTTGTTCATGATGGAGTCTGAACCCCTTGTAAGTGAGTGACTGGAAAGTGGTAGATGTGAACTGCCTTTTCATCCTATTAAGCTATGTTTAAAAAATGCTAGGTACATTAAAAAAATGCTAGGTACATTAAAAAAAATGCTAGGCAAAGTGCTAGCTTATTACTTTTGCTAATAAATGTTTTCTGATGGTTCATGAGAATTCAAAAGCCAGTGCTGCTCTTATTTCCAATTTTTACTTACTAGAGTGATGATATCCATTTTTGTTATATATTGTTTTCTTGATTTCATTTCATGCAGAAAATAAGGGTGTATAAATCATGCATCTGCATTTTGTTATTTATTTCTGGAAGGCGAAAATATCTTTATCTAACTCTTGGCTTTCACCTATAATGAGTTTTGTGTTTCATTTTGATTTGATTTTCTTTCAGTTCTGCTACATCAATAGACAAAGCTTGAAATATTATATTTAGGATCCCTTTGCTGGAAGAGAAAACTAAATATTTCATTTAGTGCTACAGCCCCAGGAGGCTGTATACCATGTCACTATTTCCATGCTTTGACAGTTGAGTGCAGTTGTCTCTGGTTGTTAGTAAATTTCATGAATTTGCTGGTTCTGGGGAAGAAGAGAAAGGTGTAAATATTTGAGTATTCCCTGCATGTAGCAATCCCACAGTGTCAAATCTGTCTAATACCTCTATGAGACAGTCCATTTGCATAGAGAATAAGTGTCCTAGGAAGTAAAGCTCTCAGGAGTGTCGAATTGGAATATATGAATGATATTCTGAGCTTAAAAAGCATATATAAGACTGGAGTTCATTGATACATAACCTTGAAGATTGCTCTGAATGACAATCATGTTGTTATGCTGGTAGAGAATTACGAAGTTTTACAACTGGAGGTCCTATTTTTTTAACCTCATTTTATACATGAAGAAATGGAGGCCAGAAGGGCCAAGAGTCTGTGAAATTCAAGCAGCCAGCAAGAGACTGAGATCATGCAGAGATACAAGCCCTGGGATCTGCCACCCAGCTTTCTCTTGCGAAGGGATGCTTATCAGCCATTGTTGATTATTCAGTTTGGGGGTTAGTCAGGGCTACTGCTTTTCTGCCTTAGTCCTGCTTCTGCCTCTATTTTAGGAAATCTACTAATTGTACCTGGTAGGGCTCTACCTGAGAGGAGGTGAATCCTCAGCTAGCCAATTTTGTGTTTTAGAGGAGATTTGGTAAAGATTCAGTGGGAAGGGCTTTTTTTTTTTTTTTTTTTTTTTTTTCCGGCCAGGTGCGGTGGCTCACGCCTGTAATCCATGCACTTTGGGAGGCCGAAGCAGGTGGATCCCCTGAGGTTAGGAGTTCGAGACCAGCCTGGCCAACATGATGAAACCCCATCTCTACTAAACATATAAAAAATTAGCCAGGTGTGGTGGTGGGCACCTGTCATCCCAGCTACTTGTGAGGCTGAGGCATGACAATTGCTTGAACCCAGGAGGCGGAGGTTGCAGTGAGCTGAGATTGTGCCACTGCACTCCAGCCTGAGCGACAGAGTGAGACTCTGTCTCAAAACACAAACAAACAAACAAACAAACAAACACATCAAATATAAAAAACATTTTACAGGATTCTGTTGTTTTAGTCTATGACTCCATGGTTTCCTCTTAAGGTGATTAAAAATATTTTAATTCAGTGGGGCACAGTGGCTCACATCTTTGGGAGGCTGAGGTGGGAGAATCACTTGAGCTCAAGAGTTTGAAACCAGCCTGGGCCACATAGTGAGACTTCATTTGTACTTTACAAACAAACAAAAAATTAAAATAAAAAAAATAAAATATTTTTAATGCAGTTGCATGTCTTCTTTATTATATCAACATATGGTTTTTTTGTGTGTGAGATGAAGTCTTGCTCTGTCACCAGGCTGGAGTGCAGTGGTGTGATCTCGGCTCGCCACAACCTCCAACTCCCGGGTTCAAATAATTTTCCTGCCTCAGCCTCCAGAGTAGCTGGGATTACAGGCACGTGCCACCACGCCCAGCTAATTTTTGTATTTTTAGTAGAGACGGGGTTTTACCATGTTGGCCAGGATGGTCTTGATCTTCTGGCCTCGTGATCCGCCCACTTTGGTCTCCCAAAGTGCTGGGATTATAGCCGTGAGCCACCATGCCCGGCCGACATACGTACATATTAATATGGAAATCTTATTCCAGAAATACTCTCTATTAATGTGCTTCATCCTATGAAATAACCAAAAACAAATTTAAAAAATAGTACTTGGCAATCTGGTTTGGTAGTCTCCCTCACCCCCCACCCCAGTGGCTGTCCCCATCCCACGCAGCTGGCCACCGCTCCTCCTTGAGACCCTTTCTTCATCTGGCTTTCCAGGACGTGGTGCCCTCCCTCTTCTCACCTCTCCTGCTGTTCTTCATCGCCCCAACCTTTGACCTTGTCTCTATTTACACCCAGTAGAATAAGACACCAAATATGTGGTGGTCACTCCCAGATCTTGATTTTCAGCTCAGACCTCTCCTTTAACCTCTAAATCACATATCCAGGTTTCTATGTAAAATCTCCAAAATAGATCCAACCCCCACTCTTGATTCTCCAAATTCTCCCCCATCTAGCTATTGGCAACATGATCTGGCAGTTGGCTGAGTTCCAAATTCCACAGTATCCTTGATTCTTTTCTTTTACTCTCACACCCCAAATTTAATAATCAGGATGTTATCTTACCTCTACCTTCAAGATATCTATCCGTAATCTGACGACTTCTCACCACTGCACTCCTATGTTCTAAGGAGTGAAGTCCTGTGTTCTAAGCCACCATCATGTCTTAGGTTATTTCAACCTCTCTGCCTATTGGCTCTGTTGCCCCACCCCTGCCCCCACAGTCTACACAGTAACCTCAGCCACTTTTGACAACTGACTTCTAGTCATGCCACTTCTCTTCTCAAACCCAGCAACATGCCACTTCCTGTTCCTAGTTTCCCTCTCCTGGCCACCTTGGTGCTCCCTGACCTCTGGCCACATTTTCCCTGGGTGCCACAGCACAGCTCTTGCTCTGCAGCCAGAATTGCCTTTCCCTAGTGTGTCCTCATGACGCTGTCACTCAGGGCTTCCCCAGTGTTCATTCAGAGGGCACCTTGGCATCTAAACCCTTCTCAGACCATTCTGGCTGAAGTTGCAGCTCATATGGCCCGTGGCACTGGCTCTTCCTTAGCTCGTTCCCCCTGCAAGCATTTAGCTTCATCTCATAGCACACTGTTTATTTTATCCATTTTATGTTTATTTTATCCATTTTATGTTATCCATCTTCACATCTTCCATCTACCTGTTCTTCTGCTAGAAGGTAAGCCCCACTGGGGCAGGGATTCTTGCCTTTTTTGTGCTCTGTTTCAGGCTCCATCTCTAGAGCAGTTCCTGCCACCCAGCAGACACGGGAATGTTTGTTAATGGTCGTGTGAATGGACATTGGACCTTATAAACTTGATGAGAATCCTGCTTATGTAACCCAAGGAAGATAATTGCACCCTTGGGACCAAGTTTGTTAATTTGTAAAATAGAAACAATAAGAGTCCTCATAGTCTCATATGTTGTTTTGAGGAACAGATTATATAGTTGTATATAAAATGTGTAGTATTGAGTTCTTCACACACTATAGTTGTATTTTTTTTTTTTTTTATTTTTTTGGGACGGAGTTTCACTCTTGTTGCCCAGGCTGGAGTGTAATGGCATGATCTCGGCTCACTAAAACCTCCACCTCCCGAGTTCAAGCGATTCTCCTGCCTCAGCCTCCCAAGTAGCTGGGATTACAGGTGCCCACCACCATGCCCAGCTAATTTTTTTGTATTTTTAATAGAGACAGGGTTTCACCATGTTGACTGGGCTGGTCTCAAACTCCTGACTTCAAGTGATCTGCCTGCCTTGGCCTCCCAAAGTGTTGGGACTACAGGCGTGAGCCACCACGCCTGGCTATAGTTGTATTTTTAAAATTTATTTATTTATTTATTTATTTTGGAGTTGGGGTCTTGCTCTGTCCCCCAGGCTGGAGTGCTGTGGTGTGATGAGAGCTCACAGCAGCTTTCACTTCCTGTGCTCAAGCAATCCTCCTCTTGAATCTTCTTTCAAGAGCATTTTTTATATTTATGCAGAAAAATATTAATACATTTTTTATTCCCTGGCTGTTAAGAGAATTGACTACAATTAAGTGACCAAGATCTTATAATTATATTATCTTAGTATTTATAATTGATCTTAGTATTATAATATATTAGAATAATATAATATTAAGATCTCAGTGGTTATAATTGAAGTTGAAATACTTCAAGTTATTTTTCCTGAAAGTTGTATTCAAAAACATTTTAATACATTTATAAGTTTTGTTTTTCTAGAAATTGTTAGCACACTTTTTGGTGTCATTATTCATAGTTAAGAAGTGTACTATTTGGTCTCTAGAAATGCTGGTATCTAGAAATGCCATGGTTGCTTTGGGCTAAATACATTGTCTATATCCTTTTATAGCTATTATAAAGGTAACTTTTAGAGAATTAATTGCTTTTTGATGTTTAACATTAAGTGGAAAAAGTAAACATCGTTAATTCTAGGTGTTTTTCCCTGGACTGCTAAGATTTCATCATGGCTTTGGACTTTAAAAATAAATTACTAATAATGTGCGAAATGGTATACATGTCATTTAATATTTTAATTGGCAGTTAGTAATATGTTGACATTTAATGCCACTACTCCTATTCATCTTAGTTCAAATTTTTAAAGAATGACTGTGAATAATAATACAGGTGTTTTGCGGCATAGTGCTGTAATAGTGCATAGTTCCAAAATACATTGCTCAACTTTTCAAACAATTTGCCTTGTTCATATTTTTGTATGCTTTAAGCTTATACTGCAAACACCATGGCTCAAGCTGAAGGCAGATTTCCTCTGAACCACACCTTTTCCTGATCTCCACCAACAGCATCATCATAGCTGCTTTCCAGGGTGATCTCCTGGGGGCGATCATCCTCAAGAAGATTGATATTTATCATCCAAATATCTGTTACATTTATTCCTGTTACCTTAGATTAATACAAGTTGTCATTTCCCATAAAAACTAGCTTGAAGATGAGTCTCTAGGCTGGGCACGGTGGCTCACGCCTGTAATCCTAGCACTCTGGGAGGCTGCGGTGGGCGGATCACCCGAGGTCAGGAGTTCGAAACCATCCTGACCAGCATGGTGAAACCTTGTCTCTACTAAAAATACAAAAAAAATTAGCTGGGCATGGTGGCGTTCACCTGTAATCCCAGCTACTCAGGAGGCTGAGGCAGGAGAATTGCTTGAACCTAGGAGGAGGAGGTTGCAGTGAGCCAAAATTGCACCACTGCACTCTAGCCTGGGCGACAGAGTGAGACTCTGACTCAAAAAAAAAAAAAAAAAAAAGAAGATGAGCCTCTAGCTCTGACCCCTTGCAGTCTACCCACCATCCAGCCAGTGATTTGTATGTTTCAGACTAGTCAGGTTCTCCATTGCTGGCCTCCTCCAGGCTACCTCCTTAGCATAGCATGTACCATCCGATGTCCAGTCCTGCTGGATGTGGAGCCAAGGGAAAGGGCCTTGTTCAGTGCAGAGAAATCTCCCTGGGCCATCCCTAGGGGGTACCATGTGGTCAGTAAGAAAGCAATTATTCACAAAGGACAAATGACCTGGAAAAGGTGTGAGTCAGGTGGAGGGTGGGGCTGTACAAACCAGATAGGATGAATGAAAAAGCAAAGATGGTACTATAAATCAGGAGGCAAGAAGTGGGGGCTCCTAATGACATGCAGGTCCCTTAGCAATTTCCTTTCTTGGAGGAAATGTTCAATTTATAATGGGGGAAAGGGCTGCACAGAGATCATGTTCCTCTTTCTGTCTAGACAAATGAGGCAAGTGTCTTCCCTGCAGCCTGGGTACCAGCTTTCCAGCGCTACTTATTTTTATTTTTATTATTTTTTTTAAGACGGAGTCTCGCTCTGTCACCCAGGCTGGAGTGCAGTGGTGGGATCTCAGCTCACTGTAACCTTCACCTCCCAGGTTCAAGAGATTCTCCTGCCTCAGCTTCCCAAGTAGCTGGGATTACAGGCACATGTCACCACGGCCAGCTAATTTTTGTAATTTTAGTAGAGATGGGGTTTCACCATGTTGGCCAGGCTAGTCTTGAACTCCTGACCTCATGATCTGCCTACCTTGGCCTCCGAAAGTGGTAGGATTACAGGCCTGAGCCATTATGCCCGGCCTCCAGTGCTACTTATAAATACCAAACCCAACCTGCGCAGACCTCCACCTTTTTATGAGTTGTTTCCTCTACCTGGAAGTCCTTTACTCAGGCTTGCAGAGTTACTGCTGCTCTATCACATTTTCCTTATAGCTGTTTGGTGCCCATTGCCCCAGAATCATGCAGTCCCTGTCACAAGATTATAGTTCCCATTAACTGCTTTATAGATAAGAACTTAAGCATTGTGCTTTCAGATATTCCTTCAGGTCCAGCATATCCATGAAACTACTGGTACCAGGTGGTCTTGAAAACCCCATGAGGAACTGACTCATCAAAGAATGTGGTTTCCACATCCTGATGATTTCATCCCCCTTACTCTGACCAATCAATGACCCTCGGCCTCCATGATCCCCTGTAAAAACCCCAGCCCAGAACTCCTGGGGAGATGACTTGAGGGTTCCTCATGTTTCCTTGCTCAGCTGCCCTGCAATAATTAAACTCTTTCTCTGCTGCCAACCCTGCTGTCTCAGTGTATTGATCTCTTACTGTGCAGTGCTTCTACAAGCCCAGTGGTCCTGTAACAGCCTCGCATTACTCAGTGACATCCTGGAGGACTTTTCCTCTCTTATTTCCTTTCACAGTGTCTGGTACATGGTAAACTCTCAAAGATATTTCCAGTGCATTAAAAGTCAAATATAACCTTAATTCTTTTCATGTGAAGAGATGATAGAGAAGAGAAGAAAGTAATCACTTCCCAAGACTTTTGTTAAAAACATGTAAATTTATTTTATACTTAAAAAGATTTTATTTTACATGATTCACTTTCTTTCCCTTGCTTTTTGGCGTTTTATTTTATGATTTTGAATATTATTGTAATATGAAATGATCAGCCTAAAGAGATCAAGGTTTTATATTGGCAAAAAGACATCAGACTTAGCTTAGCAAATATGTAGTATTTACAGGATTCAAAACTTTAATCACAGAGGTGAGATGGGATGGGGTGGAGGTGAGAGTTACTATAGAGAGGGACACTGGATGAAAACTGACCCTGAATTATTTGGAAAATTTGATGAGTTTCCATGCAATTATGCTTCGAGCTGACAATGTAAAGTTTCAACTGTTTTAGTATGGGAGGTGGTGACTTGCTCATCCCCCTGCCTCTGCTTTTTGAATTAGTCATTTAGTCATCTAAGCATAAAGTAAATTCTAGGGAACTAACTGTCCAGTCAAGATCACTCATCAGAGTCTGCATTCTGTCAGGTAATGTAAATAGTGTGTGATTGAGAGAGGAGAGCTTTCTTGTGCACTCTGCTGCCGTTTGTGGAGTACAGATATTTCCGATTTCATATGTGCAGGCTGATTTTATACTGAATAACCCAGGTTTTACACAATGTGCATGGAAACAACAGAGGAATCTGAGAGGGTCTTCTGACTTAAAATTAGATTTGTTAGTGAGTTTTCTTTTTTTGAAAACGTACCTTCTGAAAATAAGAAGTGAAATTTTAAGTCTTCCCAAAATGGTGTACCCCATATATAACCTCTAAGAGATTCCTGTATAAATAAACTCAAAACATACGGTCTACATTCTACTCTGCTTAGAAAATTAGGTCCTGAGTACACCATGGTGTTATGCTCCACCTACAAATATTCTCACTACTTCTCTGAGTGATATTCCTTTTCTTTCTCTTTTAATTATGAAGAACAGAAATATCTGAACATTTGTAGCAATATGAAAGCATATACAGTAAAATTTACTTTTTGATCTTTTTCCTTTCTTCCGTCTCACTCCAGAACTCTAGAGGTGACCTGTATTTTCAGTGGGTGTGTATCTTCCTAAAATCCTTATGTGTCTTAGTTTGCTGGGGCTGCAATAACAAAATATCCCAGGCTGGCTGGCGTAAACAGCCAAAGTTTCTCACCATCCTCAAAGTTCAATGTGAGGGTGTCACAGGTTCCATTTCTCTTGAGGCCTCTCTGCTTGGCTTGCCGGTGTTCTTTTCTCTGTAAGCACTCATCTCCAGTGCCTCTGTGGCCTCTCTGTGTCTACATTTCCTCATTGTAATGAGCACACTGGTAAGATGGGATTAGGGCCCATCCTAACAGCTTCATTTAAACTTAATTACCTGCAAATCAGTCACCTCTTGAGGTCCTGGGGTTAGCGCCTCAACGTATGAACTTTGGGGAGGCACAATTCCACCCACATTGCATAGATGCAGTATCTTTTGTCAGCACAGGCAGGAGTTCAGCACACTTTTTTTTTCTGTGATTTGTTTTCTGCTTAACAATGTAACATAAAGATGTGATTGCAGTATTCCCTAATATGGGTAATCTGTATTTATCACACTACTGATGAACACTTAGGTTGCTTCCAATTACTTGCTGTCATATACACTATTGCATTAAATATCCTTGGAATCATATCTATTTAACATATGTGATTATTTCTTTAGGGATAGATGGATAGAAATAGAATTTATGGGTTAATGTGTAGGTCATTTATATGTTTTAATGATACTGCAAAATTGTGTTCTCAAAAGGTTAAATTAATTTGTACCTACCGAAAAACTTTAACTATTAACTGTTAACTATTACCAACTTTCAATATTATCAATTTGTTAAAAATTGAAAAAGAAAAGAGATTTCGGCCAAGTGTGTTGGCTCACATCTGTAATCTCAGCACTTTGGGAGGTCGAGCAGGTGGATCACTTGAGGTCAGGAGTTCGACACCAGCCTGGCCAATATGGTGAAACCCCGTCTCTACTAAAAATACAAAAAAAATTAGCTGGGCGTGGTGGCACATGCCTGTTATCCCAGCTACTGGGGGAGGCAAAGGCATGAGAATCGAGTGAACCCAGGAGGTGGAGGTTGTAGTGAGCTGAGATCGTGCCACTGCACTCCAGCTTGGGTGACAGAGTGAGGCTCCAACTCAAAAAAAAAGAAAGGAAAAGAAAAGAAGTTGAATTGGCTCATGGCTCTGAAGGCTATACAGGAAGTATAGCACTGGCATCTGCTTCTGGGTAGGTCTCTGGAAGCTTCCTGCTCCAAAGGCCAAGTAGGAGCTTCCATGTCACATGGAGGGAGCAGGAGGAAGAGAGCAATAGTGTCAGTATATTAAAGCAATTTGTGTATCTGATGAGCAAAACTCGCTGTTTTAATATACATTTTTCTTGTAAGGAGAGAGTTTGAATATCTTTTTTATATGTTCCACATGTAATTTAGTTGCTCTGTGTCTATAAATTGTCTGTTTATATCAGATACCCATTTTTAATTGGGCTATTGGTCTTTTGGTTATTCATAATAATTCTTTATATATTCTGACTATTTGTACTTTATATGTTTTACATTTTAAAATATTTATCTTAGATGTGACTTATAGTTTAACCTTGTTTTGGGGTTTTTTCGACATAGAGAGATTTTACATTTTTATATGATCTAATCTGTCAGTATTTTCCTTTTAAGGATTTGTGTGTTTGGGAATGTCATGTCTACTAACAGACAATGGTATCATTTTCCTGTTTGTTCTTTGGTATGAATTAATTAAACGTTTTTCTCTTTTTAACCACATCATAAGGTTAGACTATACAGAAGAACTTGCAGTGAAACATGAAAGTCTACTTTCCTTGTCTATCCCCTCACTGCACACATACCCCTACCTCCCCAACCTGGGCAACCACATTCACTGCTTAGCTCTCAGCATTCTAGCTCATTCTCTATGCATTTACACATGTCTGTATATCTTATTGTAAAGGCATAAATGATACCCAGATACAGGTTTGCTTATTTTACTTGCTTTTTCCATGCAACAGAATGTCTTGGAAACTTTAAATATCAGTACAAATAAGTCTACCTTATTCTTTTTACTTTCTTGGAAATGTTAAATGTCAGTACAGGTAAGTCTGCCTTACTCCTTTTAGTGGCTAAATGGTATTGCATAGTGCTTATCTTATAATTTATGTAAGTACTTCTGCCATGATCAATATGCAGGCATTTTAAAATTGTTTTGCTATTATCACAATTTCAGAAAGTAGAATTATTAGTTTTGTTTTCTAAGGTTTAGTCTAATTTTAATCTACTTGATACTTATTTTTGTAGTCAGCATGAGAGTAGGAGATAAGGCTGTCAGCCATATGTTGAGCAGCCCATCTTTGTCAATTTAAACTGTTATTTTCTTATATTTAAACAATTATTATGCCTAATTAATTCTGCTTCTTGACTCATTGTTCTTATTTTTCCTATTGCTATGTCAAGACCACACTGTTTTAATTACTGAAAAATAATAAAATGCTTAATTATCTGCTTGAGCAAGTTAATCCATATTATATTTTTTTCTAAAAGTATTTAGGTAATTTTTATTATTTACTTTATTTCCTAAATGGGGTAGAGATAGCTTGTTAAAACAGGGAATATTTAAAGGTTATTTTATACTAACAGATTAATTTTGGGGTTATCAATCTGTTATTTGGTCTCCCACAATAACTATGTCATGTCTCTCCTTTTTTTTCTGTTTTTCTCTGATGCATATTTTTCTTTCTATTTACCTTCCTATCTATACCATCATTTCGATATTATAAATGGGATCTTTTTCTTTTTACATTTTTTGGAGGGTGGTACAGAGTCTCACTCTGTTGCCCAGGCTGGAGTAGAGTGGCACAATCTCAGCTCACTGCAACCTCCACCTCGCAGGTTCAAGCAATTCTCCTGCCCCAGCCTCCCAAATAGCTGGGATTACAGGCATGTGCTTCCACGCCCAGCTGATTTTTGTATTTTAGTAGAGATGGGGTTTCGCCATGTTGGCCAGGCTGGTCTCGAGCTCCTGACCTCAAGCAATCCACCCACCTTGGCCTCCCAAAGTGCTGGGATTATAGGCATGAGTCACCTCTCTCAGCCATTCTTATTAAATTTTATAATTTGTTATTGCTGCTATATAGAAAAGTTGTTTTCTTTGCATATTTATCTCGCATCATTAAAACCCAGTCTTGTCTCTGAGAACTTAAAAATTTAAGAAAAAAAATAAAGTTAATATTCAAATTAGAATATAGGAATAATTAGGGGTGCAATTATGTGACCTATTGTGTACACTTATAATGACCATAAGGAGCTTAATGTAGGAGCAACTCGACCTGGTCCTTTAGGAAAAGGCAGCTCCCTAAGCAGTGGATTACAGTGAACAATGGCATGAAGATGAGACTGAGTATGGTAAATGCTTAAAAGGGTGATTAGCATTTCTTGGCAGATCAGAGAAGAAAGCTAAAACCCAGTGAGAATAATGGATAGAAGGGTAGGGTGGCAATGGTGAAGACTCTTCAAAGTCAAGTGGAGTAGTATGGAATTAATTCAATAAGTAAAGGGATTCATTCTGGGGTCAGAGAAGTGCCATCCAGGCAGTAGAACTGTAGAATTATTTCTGGCCCATTGAATGCAGTTGGAACCAGGGTGAACTTGCTAGAAAGCCATTCGAATCATACAATCTGCAGAGAAAAGGGCCTGAAACAAGGATAATGGTAAATAAATGATGCGCTTCCAGAAAAGAAAAAATCAGATGAAAAATTGAATATGAAGGAAGAATAAAATACTTAAAATATTTTTATTTTAGTAGACTAGTAGTATTGTTGCAGGAAACAGAGGATTAGAGAGACTGATATGGGGAACAGGATTTATTTAGTTGTACAACAGCTCAGTGGATTCATATCTGAAAAGCTGAGCATTGAACAAAGACTGAGTGGGATTTTTATAAGCAAACTTATAGAAGCAGAACAAAAGCAATCAATCATACAGTGACAGGTCACGTAATCTATGGCATAACTGTTGACTTAGCATAACTTGTGGCCGTGGTCTTGCATAGCTAGTGGACTTGCAGCTGCATCGAAAGAAAAACAGGAACTGGCTAAATACAGACATTTGTAAATCATAGTCATAATTATTAGTTCAGAGAAGGAGAGACAGTAAAGGAATTTGTTTTTCTTTTCAACTTTGCTCTGGAGGGGGCTGTCTGGAGAATATTCCTTCGACCTTAGCTTTACAGATAGTGTTATCTTATAACTGTTCTTGAAGTGATCTGGCTAAGTAGAGGAAAATTTGTGTTTCTCATTTAACCCTTGCTTTATTCTGTTTCTCTCTTTTCATTTCTGCCTCAATATGATTACCAAAGTGGAATGGAAGCTGTTTTAATGAGAAATAAAAATAAGTTTGTGTGACAGCATGTTTAGATAAGTATTGGAATAATAGAATGTATATTTGTTAGAAAACTGAATCTAGGTGATGAAGGAGCTGAAAGAGCTCGGCAGCATAGCCTGCTTCTTTCTCGGGCAAGTTGTCTTCTGCCAGTCTGCTTTTGATTTGTAGTATGGTTAGACTTGTCATTGTTGGATTTCTATTGATGTTAAAGGGGCTTTATTGTTGCTTTTGTTTTGGTAGAAAGTAATTAAACTAGTGAAAAATGATGAGCTGGAATTGGTTCACAGATAATATGATTTTCTAAAAAGTACAATTATGTTGAAGTTAAGCTTTTTATAAGAGGTGTTTGGTGTTCTATAAAGGGTAAAGACATTAGACTTTTTTTAAACTTGAAGGTTGCATTTATACGGGGGAAGGTGGGAACACGAGCAATGCTTGCAAGAACCACAGCAAAGGAATGATTGTTTTTTAATTTTTATTTTTATTTGAGACAGGGTCTTGCTCTATCACGCAGGCTGGAGTATAGTGGCATGATCTTGGTTCACTGCAGCCTTGACCTCCTGGGCACAAGCAATCCTTCAGCCACTCAAGTAGCTGGGACTACAGGTGTGTGCCACCATGTCCAGCTAATTTAAAAAAATTTTTTTCTGTAGAGATGGGCTGTCACTGTGTTGCCCAGACTGGTCTTGAACTTCTGGGCTAAAGCAGAAGTTCTGCCTTGGCCTCCCAAAGTGCTGGGATTAAAGGTGTGAGCCACTGAGCCTGGCCTCCACAGCAAAGGAATTCGTTCTGTTGATGGATAGTACGAATTTTTAGCCTATAGAAATTCACAAAATACATATGTTATCAATATCATAAATTGTTTCTTTATTATAAACAGTAAACAAGTATTAACTATTAAATATTAAAAGCAGTGAGAACATTTCAGTTTCCTAAAACTCCTAAAGCTCAAAGCTTAAGAAGAAATATTTGACCAAAAATATTACACTAAATTTATGGAATTCTAGAGTGTATCTTTTTCATATAATAAATCTTGTGGAAAAAAAACCCAAGTAGCAGTTACAGACACAGGTGGTGGTTATATAGATGCATCTTAGACACCCTCGTGTTAAGCTCCTGATTCTTCAAAACGTATTCCTTTTTATGTTCCTTGGAATATTATAAAGGCTGGTCAGAAAACTAACAGCATTTCAAGGATACAGAAATTCCCAGTAGGGATACACATTTATTTGATAATTGATTCTGATTACTAAATGGCAAAAATAGTGGAAAAAACATAATTACATATAAGCTTGATTGAGAACTGCCGTTGACCTTTTAGACTTTTTTGATGTACAATTCTGTAGTTTTAACACAGGTATATATTCACATAGCCACTGCCATTATCAGGATATAGAATTGTGCCTTCACTAAGAAGCTCCCTCAGGCTGCCTGTTCTCACTATCCTCCCCAGACCTCCCAGGCATTTGCCGTCATTTATCGTACTTTGTCACTATGATTTTGTCTTTTTGAGAATGTCATACAAATAGAATCGTGTAGTTTATAACTTTTGTGACCAGTTCTTTCACTCAGCATAATGCCTCTGAGATTCATCCACGTTGTGTATATCAATTCCTCATTCCTTTTTGTTGCTGTAGTATTATTCCATATCACTGTTTTGCCATTCACCCACTAAAGGACATTCAGATTGCCTCCAGCTTTTGGCAATTATGAATAGAGCAGCTATAAACATTCATGCAAAAGTATTTATGTGAACATAATTTATAATTACTCTAGGGTAAATATACCCAGGAGTACAATTGTTGGGTCATACGGCAAAGTGGAAGGTAAATTTATTAAGAAACTGCCACACTATTTTCCAAAGTGGCTGTGCCATTTTGCATTACCACCAGCAATATATGAGAGTTCCAGTAGTTCACGTGGCTGTGGCGAGTGTGTGTGTGTGTGTGTGTGTGTGTGTGTGTGTGTCAGGAGCTAACAGGCATGCAATGTGGGCAGAACCAAACTGAAGAAAAGCCAGCAGATTTTTGTTCACAGATATGAGTTTTGGGAGCACAGCAGGTGGCGGAAGCCATCAGGATCAAGAGAGGCCAAGTCTCTAGCACATCCGGCTGCATCTTTCTCTGTTCCTGTCCCCAGGTGGGCAAGTACTGCCTGGGAAAATCAGCCAGCAAAATTAGAGCCAAGACGGTGGTGGTGCCTCAGTATTTTCAGAGGCTTTAATGTTTTCTCTGTTTCCCTATTCAGGGTTCTCTCTTGTGGCCTTCACAAGTAGCTATTTTATATTTTTTGCATACTCTGACACCTGCTTCTTTTTTTTTTTTTTTTTTTTGAGATGAATTCTCCGTTTGTAGCACAGGATGAAGTGAAGTGGCGTGATCTTGGCTCACTGCAACCTCCGCCTCCCAGGTTCCAGCGATCCTCCTGCCTCAGGCTCCGGAGTAGCTGGGATTACAGGCAAGTGCCACCACACCCGGCAATTTTTTTTTTTTTTTTTTTTTTTTTTTGAGGCAAAGTCTTGCTCTGTCACCCAGGCTAGAGTGTAGTGGTGCGATCTCGGCTCACTGCAACCTCCGCCTCCCGGGTTCAAGCAATTCTCCTGCCTCAGGCTCCCGAGTAGCTGAGACTACAGGCGCATGCAGCCGCGCCAGGCTAATATTTTTTGTATTTTTAGTAGAGACGGGGCTTCACCGTGATGCCCAGGATGGCTTCGAACTCCTGAGCTCAGGCAAACCGCCCGCCTTGGCCTCCCAAAGTGGTAGGATTACAGGTGTGAGCCACCGCGCGTGGTCTAATTTTTTATTAGTAGTAGAGATGGGATTTCACCATGTTGGCCAGGCTGATGTTGAACTCTTGACCTCATAACACCTGCTTTTTACTAAATATTGGAAAATAACTTTACTCCCCACTTTATGAAGAAAAGCCATACCATAAGCCTTTATTTTCTCGTGACTTCTATTCCCATCTGTGTATTGATGACATTTTGCATCTGTAACTCCATCCCACATTACTCCTGAGCTTGAGTTCCATAGGCACTCCCAACTCAGCATTCCTAAAACTCAGTTTCCTACTCCTCACGACCCCTGTGATCAGCGCCATCCATCAGCACTCAAGCCGGAAACCGCGGAGGGATCATTTTTGATGTCTCCCTGCCCCTACACTACTTGCCACATACTTCCACTGCCGTGCCCCCTGGAACCCAACCTCGTTCTGGTCAGCTCAGCTTTCTTGCTGTTTCCCCTCAGCTCTTCTGTCCCCAGGCTCTTACACCCAGATGACTCCCTGCCCAGGTCTTGCACAGCTCCAGTCCATTCTTCCACCCTGTGGCTAGAATGATTTTTCTAAAAATTCCTGTTTCCTTTATGTTCTTATGCAAATCCTGGATGGGCTTTGAGGTAGGAGGTGGGACTTGACTCTAGAGGTGGGGATCGGACATTGGACCCAATTGAGGACTAGCTGAAACAGGAATGGGCTGGGAGCAGCTTTCTATAAGACATGCCCACCGGTGTGCTATGTCAGTTTACCATTGCCATGGCAACACCCAGAAGATACCACCCACTTCCCATGGCAATGACCTGATGATGCAAAAGCCACCATCCTTTTCCTAGAAATTTCTGCATAAACCATCCCTTCATCCACATGTAATTAAAAGTAGGAAGACATCTGACTCCTAAACTGCCCTGAGCTGCTGCTCTGTGCCTATGGGGCAGCCCTGCTTTGCAGGAGCAGTCATGGAGCTGTAACATTGCTGCTTCAAAAAAGCTGTTTTCTTCTACCCTACCACCAACTTGCCCTTGAATTCCTAGGTGAAGCCAAAAACCCTCAGGGGCTAAGTCCCACTTTGGAGCTCATGTGTCTTGCCTCAGCTTCTCTACTTTACTTGGGAAATCCCAAGTCCTAAACCCTAGAGCTTAAGGACTTCATGGTTCCTCACTGTTTACCTCTCCAGAATCTTCTCTTGCTGGTCTCTGTACTTTGCCATCCTAGAGAATAAGAATCCTCTAGAATGCTTATTTTATTTATTTTATTTTATTTAGTTAATTTATTTATTTATTTATTTTGAGACGGAGTCTCACTCTGTCCCCCAGGCTGGAGTGCAGTGGTGCCATCTCCACTCACTGCAAGCTCTGCCTCCCGGGTTCACGCCATTCTCCTGCCTCAGCCTCCCGTGTAGCTGGGACTACAGGCGCCCACCACGGCGCCCAGCTAATTTTTGTATTTTTAGTAGAGATGGGGTTTCACCGTGTTAGCCAGGATGGTCTCGATCTCCTGACCTCATGATCCGCCCATCTCGGCCTCCCAAAGTGCTGGGATTACAGGCGTGAGCCACCGCACCGGGCCTAGAATGCTTATTTTAAATGCAAAGTCCTGAGCTCCAGAATATGGTTTAGTAGATGAGCTCCAAGTTCAGGAAACTTGTTTCAACAAGCACGCTGGGTGATTCATATGTAGATGGTTTATAAACCACACCTGGAGAAAGCCTGCTGCTCAGGTTGTACCTGGGCTATTTCTTAAAGTTTCATTCTGTGTTTTACCTTTAGCATTTCCACATGCTGTGTCCATTGCCTAGAACGGACTTCCGTGTCTCCTCTTACCCCTTCCTTACCCCCAGCCCAGCTTGGCTCTTTATCCTTCCCTTTCAGGGTGCAGTTTACAAGTGGTATCTTCTGGAAAGCCCCCACGATCCTTTCAAAGCCCAACGAGTAGGCTCCCTTTCTTTGTACATGCTGAGGAACTTGTTACATTGTCACTTCTGTTCACTCTGTTTTCTCTGCTTGAGCTGAGGAGCTCCTGCCTTTGGTGACTCTTCCAACTTGGGTATTTTCAAAGAAAGGGCAGCCTTGCACCAGCACCAGCACCATTAAGGAAGATGCCTATCGCTTGGCAGTGCAAATGTTACCGACATTACATGGTGATGCATGGTTTTCATCCTTTCCTTCAACATAATGCCAAAGGCGAATTTCCCTTAACCTCAGTTATACATCTTGTCAGCTTTGCTTGGGAAGAAGCAGGGGATACCCCAACAAAAGTCCAGTATTGAGCCCAGGATTAACTAACTTTCAACAAGACATTTCAGTAGAAGGAAATTAACTTCGTTTATTAAGTAAATGATGAGTTTCTTTGTAAGTATATTTTAAAAATTTGAAGCCTTATTTGTCCGTGATACTTAAAGATGAAATGAAGACCTTAGATCATTTAGGGTTGTTTGTTACTGTGTTTGCAGGTTTCCATTGGAAGAGGGGAGCACTTCTGGCAATAGCTAAAGCTATTAACAATCATGTGAAAAAGATGATTAGCTTTTGAGCTTTCAAGTGAGAATGTTGCTACATTAATGCCCAAATGTATCAACATCGGCAAAATTAGATTTAGCTGAACAATTATAATAGAATGGGCTGAGCTGCCACCCATGCTTTTAGATGTCCAGGGTAAAAATAATTTCCCCTCAAGACTAATTTTTGAATTGTTGGTTTTATTTTCCCCATTAAACAGGGAAGAACTGTGTGACTCAATTTTAACATTCCTGTATTTATTATCAACATATTTCACCCACTCCTACCTGGCAGGGCATCAGGTTTGTGCAATCAGTGACTATCCTGAGTTTTGTCAATTGAGCTGTTGTTTGGTGTCTGGAAACCAGAGAGATTCACTTGGTATTATACTCTGGGCTATGTGCAGCTTATTGCTTTCTGCATATTAATGTTGGGTGGAGAGAACTTTAAATGTGTCATAGATTCAATATTAATGAGAAAAATAAAATCAAAGGAAAGGGAGAAATTGAATGCAACATCAGGATTTTATGAAGAACATTCCCTGTTCTGATTTGATTTTATTTACTGTACCAAATGCACCACGTGCCAAGCATATTCTATTCAAATAAGATTTATGAAGTACATTTTCTTATTTATTTATTTATTTTTGGACAGAGTCTCACTCTGTCACCCAGGATGGAGGGCAATGGTGCAATCATAGCTCACTGCAACCTTGAACTCCTGGGCTGAAACAATCCTCTTGCGTCAGCCTCCTGAGTACCTGGGACTACAGGCGTGAACGACCATGCCTGGCTAATTAATATTTTTTTTCTTTTTTCTTTTTCTTCTTCTTCTTCTTTTTTTTTTTTTTTTTTTTTTTTTGTAGAAACAAGATCTAGCTATGTTGCCCAGGCTGGTCTTGAACTCTTGGGCTCAAGCAACCCGCTGGCCTCAGCCTCCCAAAGTGCTGGGATTATAGGCATGAGCCACATACTTGGCCTGAAGTATGTTTTAATGGATGGTGTCCTGTAGGCGACTTCTCCAAAGCATTTTTGTTCGATGTGTTCAATGTCATCATTGGCACTTAACATTATTCCCAATAGTTTTCATAGATACACCATATTTTTGTGGCACTTATTGCAGCATTTTTTTTGTTACATAAATATACAGGAAGTATTTAGCAATATAAGATAGATGAGTTATGCCATTAAAAAATGTATGCATGGTCCCTGCATGCATCCAAAGGATGCTGAGCAACAAACATGGCTTTCACATGTCCTGTTTCTGCCCTTAGTATTCCATATCTTTCTGTGTCCTAGAGGCCAAAGTCCCAATGCTAGACCTAGTGGTTCTGAGTTCACCAGGTCATCCCTCTTGGGGCCATTCTCTCCCACAGCACCCAATTGCTCCAACATATCTTCTCTCTCTTTGAAACGTTTTCACAACAAGAAGGTGCTGGAAAGGAAACTATGTACTTCTCACACTGTGCTGTTTCACAGCTCTGTAACTTTGCCTCAAAAAAAAACCAAGACAGTGTGTTGTTGGACATTCAGTGGGAGGCGCCTATGCTTTTCCCTCAATTTTTTAAAAAGATTACTAGGTAAACCATGCAAATGAATATTCAGATATTCAGCTTCTGTTTTTTTTTTTTTTAATTTTTTTTTTAGAGATGGGGGCCTTGCTATGTTGCCCAGGCTGATCTTGAACTCCTGGCCTCAAGCCATCCTCCCATCTCAGCCTCCCAAAGTGCTAGGATTATAGGCATGAGCCACCACACTCAGCCCTCAGCTTCTGTTTTAAAATATCTGACTTTGTTCATGCAGACATAATCCCATAAATGAAAGATGATTAAAGTTCTAATGAGAGCCTGTCAGTTTTCTAACCTTCAACTTAGCTTACCTACTCTTTGGCATGAATATCTTAATCTAGGTATCCAAAAGAACTTTGAATGTTGTTACCTAGCAACAAGCTTTAAATTTTAGTGAGGTTAAGTAAGTTTGCCCAGAATCCACACTGTATCAGCAACAGATACCTGGCTAGGATTAACTAAACTCCATTAGCTTGAAAAGCCCTGTAAGTCAAGATTGCCTTCTTAAGTATAAATAAATATAATGCTTCAAAGAAAATAAATACTGTGATGTTTTGAGTCTTTACTATATTTGAAACTCTCTATATGGTTATTGTGTTTTTTTTTTCTCCTCCTATTCAATTGGCTGGTGGTTTGCTCTTGTCCTCCCACATCACACACATCTACCCAATTGCTAAGTCCTGTCAGTGCTCCCTCCTAAACATCTGGAACGCTCACTTGCTACTCACATCCGCCTTCCTCCAGTTCTGGTTCATACTACCATCACCTCTCATTTGTTCTCTGTATCTAGTATGACCAGAATGTTTACTTAAAAGAAAAAAGAATCAGTCCACAAAGATGAAATGCAAACCACTCTAATTTGGCTTAGACTTTTCTGTTTTTGTTTCTCATTCTCAATGGCACTGGAATTTTCTGTGGAACATCATTTTCTGACTCCCAAAGCTCACAGTTAAGACAATGGTGAAACCAGGAGGTCGAATGGGACAGAATGGGAAGGATTCATTCATATAGTTATAATCTCGTTTGTCTTTTCTGTGGCCTGGAACGTGTGTTTCCTGAGAGTTTTAAGAAAGGGCTGCTTTCTTGTCCAGCACCAGTGAGGCGATTGTTTTTGGCCTGGGGAACAGGGCCACCTGCAGCCCCGAAGATGCTAAATGGGTGTTACTATTGGATAATTTTCAATGATCTACTGTTCTTACTAATGGAGTGATCCAATGTTCACTATGACTAATATTGACTTCTTAATCATTAGAAAGTTTAGGAAGACAAGTATCATATTATTAATATATAATTATAACTATATAATACATAATTATATATATTAATGTATACAAATATATAACAGCATATAAAATATATATTTGGTGCATATTATTTCAAAAAGTTGAGTAGTTTGTTGTAATGAATGACATTATTGGTGCTTTTCATATTTTAAAATATTTTTATTTTTGTTAATATATGTTTTATTTATTGTCAATAAAGGTCACATATTATTTTTGCCAAAAAAGGTATTAGAAAACCAGTTTATTTATTTTTTAATTTTTGATACAATCTTGTTCTGTCTCCCAGGCTGGAGTGCAGTGGTCCAGTCACAGCTCATTTGCAGTCTCAACCTCCTGGGCTCAAGTGGTTCTCCTGCCTCATCCTTTCGAGTAGCTGGGATCATAGGTGTGCACAACTGCACCTGACTAATTTTGTATTTTCGTAGAGATGGGGTCTTTCTATGTTAGTCAGGCTGGTCATGAGCTCCTGGTCTCAAATGATTTTCCTGCCTTGACCTACCAAAGCGTTGAGATTATAAGTGTGAGCCACTATGCCCAGCCTGATTTTGATTTTTAAAACTTTTTTACTTTGAAATAATTTCAAACATTCAGAAAAGTTGAAGAAGTAGTATAAAGAATTTCTGTATTTCACCAGGTCCTTGAATAACATCATTCTGTTATAACATTGATGAGAAAAAAACTGATTCCTGCCAGGGACCTCTGTTGGAGTTTGTGTGTTCTCCGCATGTCTGCGTGGGTTTTCATCTCTGGGTCCTTGGACTTCCTCCTGTATTCCAAAGCCATGCATGTTGGTGAACTGGTGTGTCTACATGGTCCCCCAGTGTGAGTGTGAGTGGGCTCTGTGATGGGATGGCACCTGTCCAGGCTGGTTTTCACTTCCTGACCTGAGCTGCCAGGATGGCTCCTGCCACCCGTGAAACTAAACTGGAATAAATGGGTTGGAAAATGAATGAGTGAATACAAATGATTATAAAGCAAACATTCCTAAAGTCTATGATAATCATAGAAATGCACAAAAATAGATGATGCAATATGAACATGCTCAGTGAGCTGCCATATTTGTGACTGCTTTTGAATTGCATGGTGCAAGGAGATGCTCTTGACAATTTTTGCTATGCAAACATTTATTCCTTGAATTAATCCACCACCACTTCGATGTCATCACTCAATGAGTCATCAAAAATTGGATAAATAATTCTTTTTCTTGTGTTTATTAACCTTTATTAAATTAATGAAGAGTTCTCATTTATTTCAGTGAGAATTGAATACATTTATTTCAATAAGAGCTCTCCATAATTTAATAAAGATTAATAAAAACAAGAAGGATTAATATTAAAGTGTTTTGTGTCTTTGTTTAGAAGTTTGATGATGTTTTTATGACCAGAAATGTGCTGTAGGAATTTAAGTCTTATTTATATCAATTAACCAACGAGAAAATTGGTTTCATTATGTGTCATTTCGTTTAGAGTCTCTGTTTCCAAGAATCCATTGATGACATTCAGTGAAGACATACTGTAGTCTCTCTCTCATCTCCCTCCACCCACAGCATTATTATTATTATATATTTTTCTGAATCATTTGAGAGCAATTGCTGACATGATGCTCTTTTACCCTAAAACACTGCTGTGTGTGCTGCCTAAGCACATGGACAGGCTCCTGCATAACAGGTACATCCGTCCACATCGGGAAGTCAGCGTTGATACAGTGCCACCACTCAGACCTCATTCAGATATCCCCAGCGGACCCAACCATGTTCTTTGCAATCCCCCTTTCTCTTTGGAAATAGGATTCAATCCAGGATCTCATGCTGCACTTACCTTTCATCTCATTTTGTTTTCCTTCTGTCTAGAGTAGTTCCTCACATTTTCCTTGTCTTTTGTGACATTCATATTTTTGAAGAGTAGAATCCAAGTGTTGACCTTCATTTGAGATTCATCTGGTGCTTTGTCACGATTAGATTGAGGTGACGCATCACAGAAGGGACTTTTTAGGCTGGGATTAGCCAGTCCACACTGCTTTGTGCGTGACTTCAGAGGCCCTCGGGAGTGATCTTTGGTTTTGTGAGTGGTTCATAACTTTTTTCTCCCCTGTTCCTTTTTTTTTTTTTCTTTTTGAGACAGAGTCTTGCTCTGTCACCCAAGCTGGAGCATCCAGTGGCATGATAATCAGCTCACTGCAACCTCTGCCTCCTGGGTTCAAGCAATTCTCCTGCCTCAGCCTCCTGAGTAGCTGAAATGACAGGTGACAGCCACCATGCCTGACTAATTTTTGTATCTTTAATGGAGACGGTGTTTTGCTATGTTGGCCAGGCTGTTCTTGAACTCCTGGCCTCAAGTGATCTGCCTGCCTTAGCCTCTCAAAGTGCTAGGATTACAGGCATGAACCACTGCGCCCGGCTGAGTTCTCACTAATTTTTGGTAAGTCAAAAGTTAACCTGCCCCTGTGGCCTGGCATCCACTTCTTCAGCAGTTCCTACCCAGTGCCACTAAAAGGGTCCCTCATCACTTTGCTAATAAGAACATCCTCTATGAGTCAGCATGCTGGCATCTCCCGGTTTAAATGCACAAACTCCAGCTAAACCCAAGACCAACTACATCAGATTTTGCATTTTAACAAGTTTCCCAGGTGACTCATACACATATTCAACTTTGAGAAGTACAGCTCTGAGAACATAAAATGTGCATTATTTCATTAATTTTTTCATTCTAGAATATCTGAGTGCCTACCATGTGTTGGGCAATGTGGGAGCCTGTGGGAGAAGGAGTTTGCTTTGTTACTTTTATTTTCTGATCTTAGACAGAATGCATTTAAATTTTGAATACATTTTATACTTCTCCTTTAAACTCTAAAACAAAAATCTTCAACCTCAAAAATTCTAATTCACTTGGTCTAGTGTGGGTCCCCAGCACCAATATTTTCTAAAGGCTCCCCAAACGTGCCCCTAATGTGCACCTAGGTTGGGCCGTTATCACAACTTTAACACATGTGGAGATCACGAATTAACTGTATAAACATACAGCAATCGTAGGAATAAAATACTTCCAGTATCGTGGCCTCTTACTTCTAGAACTTTTCTCCAGGCTTTTATCTTCGTCTCTATTTTATTCCCATTCCATATCCTTGTCATGGTTAAGAAATGTGCCCCTTCCAAATACTAACTTCAAATATTTCACTTTCAGACCCCCAGCTTCTGTCTTTAGTTCACTCTCTGTAGTGCCTGGACTCCAGTGTTCCTGGGCCTTACTGAACCCCTACCACCTATGCCTCCCTCCACAAGTTCACGTTCCCCAACCCCCTCACTGCCTCACCGCCTGTCTTCCACAGTGGGCGCTTTATTGCCCA
The DNA here is from genome assembly GCF_049350105.2 of Macaca mulatta. Taxonomy (NCBI): domain Eukaryota; kingdom Metazoa; phylum Chordata; class Mammalia; order Primates; family Cercopithecidae; genus Macaca; species Macaca mulatta. The sequence continues at coordinate 63,431,943 of NC_133413.1, forward strand.
TCACCAGGAACTCCTCCCTTGGCTGCACCTCCAATTCCCTTGCCCTCACTTACTTCTCACCACTTGCTTGGAAAAACCCAAACCTGGTTAAATGCTCTCTTCCTGCTTACTCTGAACCGTGTAGCAGCATATGCACATAAAACAAACAAACAAGCAAATAAAAAAATCCCAGATTATGTTAACCCAACAATCGGTCTCACTTTAAATTCAACCGCCTCTGTCTGGCAGTTCCACTCCTTTCCCTAGTCCAATAACTCGCCCTTGTGCTAGATGATGATTTCGCACCTTAGTCATTCTTCCCAGACTTACGGCTCCTCCTTCCCGTCCCCACTAGGTGATGCTTTTTCCTATTTCTCTGGAAAAAGAAAATTAAAAACAAGTTCTGCAATCTGCTACCGTCACCTCCAGCCTCCTCTGCGTCTGAACACGTTTACTTGGCCTTCTGACTGGTCCTGTGCACACCCAAGACCATGCCCTCCACTTGCGCTCTGGATCTGGTCAAGCTCTTGAGATGCCAATCTGTGCTGCTTCTTCTGGGTCACCAGTTTGTGTCTATTGAATCATTTTCATCAACTTTCAACCATGCTTTTTCATTCCATTTAAAATAAACTCTTCGGCCCCACCCTCCCAGGCCAGCTACTGCCCCTCTGCTCTGCTTTGCTGTCTTGTCTTTTTTTGGAAAGCCTCTCTGAACTCATTTTGCCATATGTGTAACGGAAGAGAATGGCATAGAAAGAGAGAAAAGCTAGGAAGAGAGATTAGAGGCGAGGCAGACAGTGGGAGGGAGAGGTTAGAAAGTTAATTCTGATTCATTTAAGTTTCCAATATGTAACTAGGTATGGATCTATTCTAGGATTCATTTATTTAACAACTGTTTATTGGTTAGCAGGCTTTTTTTTTTTTTTTTGGTGCATAGGATACAGTAATGAACAACACAGAAAAAGAAATCCTTCCCCTTAAATGAGAGACGGGGTTTCACCATATTGGACGGGCTGGTCTTGAACTCCTGACCTCAGGTGATCCACCCACCCCAGTCTCCCAAAGTGCTGGGATTACAGGCGTGAACCACTGCACCTGGCCTGTTCAAGAGTTTTTATATCACTTAATCTCTACCTCCTCTTCCTCTTCCCAGAGCCCAGTGGGTAGGGCTGAGAGTTCCAAACCCCTACTTACTTGGTCTTTCTGGTGACCAGCCGCATCCTGAGGCTATCTAGGGATCCTGCTGTAAGTCACGCCATTTGCATAAACTCAGTTGTGATGAAAGCTGCTCATTATGAATTAAAAACGACACTTCTATCGCTTAGGAAATTCCACAGGTTTTAGAAGCTCTGTGCCAGAAGCCAGGGTCAAAGACCAAATATAGTTTTGTATTAAAGCACAGTGACCTTTCCTTCCTTTTAATTTCATAAAAGAATATCCTTTGAACATCCTACCTAGTTGTCTTTAATCCAATTAAAGATCAGGTCAGATATAACTCCCTTTCCTCTGTCCTAATTAACTTCACTTCTAGAGAAATATTTCTGGACTGTAGTTTCTAGTGGATTTGTTTTGTCCATTATTAGTTTATTTTTAACTGCCTTTCTTTCAAAACAGTTCCTATTCATTCTTTCATTTTCAGTTAGAACATGGGATAGTTTTATGGAACAGTTTTCTCCTTTCTTTTAAAGCCTATAGATGATGACATTTAAAAAATGACATCAGATCTTTCTAACTGCATGATGTTATCACATAGTGAATCTTACCCACTTCCATACACTCTGTTTGTAATTGTTCTTGTGTCAGACAGTTGGAAGCCGGCCTTGAACTGTAAACTGTGAGCAGCGTGGTGAACTCAGCCTTGCCTCCATTAAAGTGTCTTTGTCAGAAGACTACATTTTTAAAAAGCTCTTTTGCATCACTAAATTAGAAGAGACTGTATCAAATAATATTCACTGCTGATGAGATGGAGTTAAACTGGTTCTCATGCTTCCTTGGCAAATTTATAAATTCACACAAACTTTTGGAAACTAATTTGGCAACTAATTAAAGAGCCGAGAAAACATTATTTAAATTATTTCAAAAATTCTATTGAGGAAACAATCTAATATGGGGAAAAAAAACTTCTCTAAAGGAGAATGTTTATTACAAAGTTAGTGAAAAAGGATAAAAATCATAAAAACAAATCTCCAAAATGAAATAATAAATAAGTAATCCATGGTATTTTTACTCTAAGGAACATTGTGTGGCAATCAAATATATCCAATGTGGAAAAGTGGTGTTATATAATATTAAGTTAAAAAATGCAACTATGTACACAGTAATTACAGCCATCTACAGAGACATATTTTTAAAAAATCTTGCAAGGAATTTTTTTTTTTTTTTTTTTTGAGACGGAGTCTTGCTCTGTTATCCAGACTGGAGCAGTGGTGCGATCTCGGCTCACTGCAACCTCTGTCTCCGGGGTTCAAGCAATTCTCCTGCCTCAGCCTCCCAAGTAGCTGGGATTATAGGCATATGCCACCACATCTGGCTAATTTTTATATTTTTTAGTAGAGACAGGGTTTCACTATGTTGGCCAGGCTGGTCTCGAACTCCTGACCTCAGGTGATCTGCCCACCCGAGCCTCCGAAAGTGCTGGGATTACAGGCGTGAGCCACCAAGCCTGGCCAAGAATTTAAACAGAATAATGATAATTGAATTATAAGAGTAGTAGGGTTAGATATATTAATTTTTATTTCTTATTTTTCAAATTTCATTTAATACAGTTATACAACTTAAAGTGTAAAATAATGTTCTAGAATAGGGTCACACCATTTGAATTTGGAAAATTCTGATATATTGTTGAGTTGCTTTCTAGGATGGTCAGATGTAGCCTAATATAGTGTATGAGAATGCTGATTTCACTACATGCTCTTCCCCAGTGAAAACTGTCTTTCAAAACACCTTTGTTAATTAAAGAAGCAAACATGTTTTGCTTCTGCTGTCGCTCTTATCCTTGTATAGATGAAGGTATAAGTGGTCTTTTATCGTTGTATTATTCATTTTTGTTTTTGAGACAGGGTCTTGCTCTGTCACCCAGGCTGGAGCGCAGTGGCTCCATCACCTAAACCTCCCAAGTAGCTGGGACTATGACATGTGCTACCATGCCTGGCTAATTTTTGTGTTTTTGTTTTTTTGGGAGAGATGGGGTCTCCCTATGTTGCCCAGGCTGGTCTTGAACTGTTGGCTTCAGGTGATCATCCCACCTCAGCCTCCTGAAATGCTGGAATTACAGGTGTGAACCACTACTATGCCTGACTTTTGTTGTTTGTTTTCTTTTTTTTGTTGATTATTGTATTATTCTTATCTCCCCTTTTTATTTGTTAAATAATGTTATTAGGTATAAAGATTTTTGTGTTTTTTTGGTGTGTGTGTGTGTGTGTTTTTTTTTTTTTTTTTTGAGATGGAGTCTGACTCTGTCGCCCAGGCTGGAGTGCAGTAGCACTATCTTGGCTCACTGCAACCTCCACCTCCCGGATTCAAGACATTCTCCTGCCTCAGCCTCCTGAGTAGCTGGGAATACAGGCGCCTGCCACCGCGCCTGGCTAATTTTTGTATTATTAGTAGAGATGGGGTTTCACCATGTTGGCCAGGCTGATCTCGAACTCCTGACCTCAGGTGATCTGCCCATCTCGGGCTCCCAAAGTGCTGGGATTACAGGTATGAGCCACTGAGCCCAACCTAAGTATAAAGATATTTTAAATTTTTTTATGCTTAATAATATGGGTTTCACTATGATTTTCCTATACATACATAACTTTATAGTTTTTCATTGTGAGCTATAATGTACATCCTGAAGTGTGTGAAAATGTGTGTATGTGTATGAAGAAATATAATGATGCCAACACTCCAGAAGCTTCCTTCATCTCTTTTTCTCTTCTTGATCACAATATTCCTCTTTGCTTTAGCAGTAACTGCCTGTGGTAGGCATCCTTTATGATGGCCCCGATTGGTATTCATGTAAACTCCTCCCACTGAGTGTGGGCTGGACTCAGGGACTTGCTTCAAGCCAATAGAATGCAGCAAAAACAATGGTGTGCCATTTTTGAGATTAGATCTGATTGTGGTTTCTGTTTCTTCCACTTCCCCCTCTGTCCTCCATTTCCCTCTCTCGGCTCTCGCTCCAGAGGATGCAGATCCCACACTATGAGCTTCATGGGGCAAGGAACTAATGTCTCCTGCCAACAGTCAGTAAGGACTGAAGGCCTCCAACGACCATGTGAATGAACTTGGAAGCAGCTCCTGCCCCAATCCAACCTTGAGATGAATGCAGCCCACGAGTACCTTGATTGAGTCTGTGGGAGACCATGAGCCAGAGGCATACAGCTAAGCCACACCAGGATTCCTGACCCATAGCAGCTATGGAATAATAAATGTTTTTTTGTTTTAAGCTGCTAAATTTTGGAATAATTTGTTATGCAACAATAGAAAACGAATACATGATTCACCTTTATGGTTATAATTTGTTTTTCCTTTTATTTATTATATAAATAGTCCTCCCTAAAAATTAAAAATCAATGATAGGTATATCCTCCCATATGCATTATTTATACTTGTCTTTTGTGCCATCATGATTGCAGTATTTATCAATCTTGTGACATGTAGCTATAGTTTATTTTTGTTGCTTTATGACATTCCATTCAAATATATGTCAATTTATTGCCTTACTCTTGATGGACATTTGGTTTGTTTGTAATTTTGGTTGTTCTGAACTGTAGTGCTGTCAACATTTTTGTACATGCACACTGGTACATATATGCATTCATTTCTCTGGAATGTGTACTTAAAATTTGCTGGGTCATGAGATATTGATGTCTTTAAATCTTCAACACCAAAGTATTTTTTGAACTGTTAAATTAACTCTTTTTCTCCCATAAGCAGGTTATTACAGTTTTTTGACTCCACTTTCTTGTCAACTCTTAGGAGACTTCAAATATCTTACCAATCTGGTCAGTATATGATGCTACTTTGTGGTTTCAATTTCCTTTTTTAATGCAGTTGAGCAGCTTTTCATATATTTATTGGCCACTGGGATTTCCTCTTTGTCAAGTATCTATTTGAGTCATTCTAATTTCTACTGGGTCTGCTGTATTTTTAAAAATTTATTTATAGACTTTGAAAATAATATTCTGCATGTAAGTTCTTTTTGTTTTAGTTATACATTGCAAATATCTTCTTTTGTTTTGCAGGATGTCCTTTTTCATTCTTATGGCATGTTTATTTGAATGAAAGTGCTATCTTGTTTAAGAAATCTTCCACTACCAGAAGATTGCTAAGATATTATCTTAAATTTTTTTTGCTAGTTTTGCCTTTCACGTTTAGTTATTTCATCCTTCTTAAATGGACTTCCGGTACAGATGTGAGGCAGGAGTCAAATCTGTTTTTCCTGCATGAATACATAATTGCCCCAGCATGTTTTGTTGAAAAGTCCAGCTTTTCTCTGCTGTTCTGCTTTGTTATAAATTTTGTGCCTGTGTCTGGATAGCGTATTCTGTTCCATTAGTCTTTGTTTCTGTCCGTGCACTAATAGCTCACTGTCTCTATTACTATAGCTTCATAATGAGCTCTGGTATCTGGTAGAGCCAGTCCTTCCACTTATTTCTTTTCATGAGTGTGTTGGCTATTCCCTTTGCATTTCTATATATATTTAAGAATTAGCTCATCCAGTTACATACACATGCACACACTCACATGCACACATTCTCAGGATTTTAACTGGGATTGCATAAGCTAACTTAGAATTCATGTCTTTATAGTTCTGAGCCTTACAATCTGAACATGTTGTATCTCCCATTATTTGGGTTAATTTAAACATGTTTTATACAGAAATTTATATTTCTTTATAGATATTTTGAACATATCTTGCTCAGTTTTTAATCTAATTACTTGATAATTTTGAAGCTATTAATGGTATTTTTTAAAACTTTAATTTCCTGGGGTTTGTTTTTTGCTAGTATACCGTAATTACATATATAGAGAGAGTACATTTTATTAAATTATCCTATTAATTGTAAGAGTTTTTCTGTAAATTCTTTTGGATTGCTTATCCAGGCAATCATGTCACCTGTGAATAATGATGTCCTTTTTAATTTCTTCAATTCCTTTTAGCTAATGAAATAGTTCCCTCTTTCTAGAACAAATAGGCACTGATTTCTACTAATCTTTTATAATTTTGTTTAAAAAAACACTTATAATGTTAAAAAACTAATATTAATTTACCTCTAGAATTTATTTTTATGTGTTTTAGGAAATAAGACTCCAACTTTGTTTTTCCCAAAGGGTTAACCAATTGTTCCCACACTATAAATTTACTGATACATCCATTTGCCCTTTTAGCATACACTAAATTTCTGTGTACACTAAGGTTTGTTTTTTGTTGATCTGACCTGCTTCATTGACTTGTTGGTTCTGGCACTGATTACTGTTTTCTAATACCCTTACATGTTGATATAGTGATTAATTCTTTAAATGCCAGGTCTCTTATAAACAGAGAGTACATTTCGGAATTATAGTCATATTTTAGGAGATTTTTTAAAATCACTGGCAAACATTTTCCAAACCCCTAAAGATCTAAACTTGCGTCCAGTTGGTGTTTCAGATTTTATGATTTCATAGTTATTAAATTACTAATTTCTATGATAGGAAGGGACAGCAGCATAGAATTGTCGAGTGAGAAAGACCCCAAGGATAGCTCTTTCAGACTCTCACCCTGAACAGTGACTTATTTTAGCAGGTTACGGTCTTGCACATGGCCACCTCATCTGTACTTGCAACCTTCAATACTAGGAAGTGAGCTATGACACTGGGCAGTTCAGTCTAGGTTTCAAAGATCCTCGGTAGTGAGTTCTACCTGGACAAATCTCACTTTGTACAAGGTCCACCCATAGGTCTTACTTTTGTCCTTCAGAAACACAGAGAAATGCTTAAATCTCTTTTATATATGTTTGCTATTTTAATATTTGAAGACACATATCACCACACCTTCCTAACTCTTATTTTCCCAGAGTGATTATTTCCAGTTTCCCTTAAACCTTTGAGGCTGGGTTATCCCAGCCTACTTGTGTTCAAAGTGTTTGGTAATTGCCCCCTTTCCCACACACCTGCCATTAATAGCAATAGCGACAATTACAATAACAATGAAAGCAATGTAACACTGAGTCTAAATAGTATTCAAATGTGGTCTCCAGGTAAACTCTATATTCCTTTGATTTATGGACCCCACTAAGAAAGCCTTGGCTGCAAATAAGAGATGACTCACCTACTGGTAAGTTAAAAAAAAAAAAAAAAGAATTTGATTTTTTTACATCACCAGAAATCTAGAAGTGGGGGGTGTCACTGGCATTAAGTGAGAAGGTCAAGTGTTCTAGGTCTCTGGGGCTCATCCCTGCAGCCCTTAGACTTCCCTCTGGCTCCACGCATCACTGCATCAATCAAAGATGAGAAGTGGATGTGGTGCAGACGGGGCAGAATTTCACCTCACATGCTTACCTCTAAGTGAGGAAAATCCTTCCCAGATGGTTCCAGGACAGTGGCTTAAGCCTCTTTGGCCAGATTTGTGCCATGGATCTATCCCAGACCTCAGCCTGGAAAGCTTCCCTAAGATCAAAATATCTTAACTCAAAAGGTTTTCAAAATTCAGGTTTTATTAACAAGGCCTGGCTGGGCATGTACAGGAGTGGCCTGTAATCGCAGCACTTTGGGAGATCAAGGAGGAAGGATCACTTGAGCTCAGGAGTTTGAGACCAGCCTGGGCGACATAGTGAGACTCCTACCTCTAAAAGAAAAAAAAAAATAACAAAATTAAAAGAAACAAAAACAAAACCCCATGAGGACTAAGAAATGGGCTAGCTTTGGAGTAGATGAGAAACAGTATCTGCCATTATCTATATCTTTATCTATATACTTTACTACTATTGATGTATCTTCTGGCACTAGCTCTTCTATTATTGTTATTTTAAATACTCCCCCCACCCCAGTGTATATTGATCTAATGTTCAGTAATACTCTTAGAAATTGATACTGATGGCCGTGTGTGGTGGCTCACGCCTGTAATCCCAGCACTTTGGGAGGCTGAGGCAAGTGGATCACCTGAGGTCAGGAGTTTGAGACCAGGCTGGCCAACGTGGCAAAAACGCATCTCTACTAAAAAAAATACAAAAATTAGCAGGGCGCAGTGGTGGGTGCCTGTAATCCCAGCTACTCAGGAGGCTGAGGCAGAAGAATCACTTGAACTCAGGAGGCGGAGGTTGCAGTGAGCCAAGACTGACACTGTAGTCTAGCCTGGGTGACAGAGCCAGACTGTCTCAAAAAAAAAAAAAAAAAAGAAGAAGAAGAAGAAGAAATTGATACTGATAAATTTAACCAATACAATCTGAATATGGTTAGTAACAAACAAGTCACCTCTCACTCACCTTCTAGGTTTGGTTCTGCTAATCAGTAAAATTACTTTTGGTAGCAGGTGACATAATACCTGACCAAACATGGCTTAATAATAAGAGTCATAGCTGGGGGTGGTGGCTCATACCTGTCATCTCAACACTTTGGGCGGCTGAGTCAGGAAGATCACTTGAGACCAGGAGTTCAAGACCAGCCCAGCCTGGGCAACACAGCAAGGTACCCCATCTCTACAAAAAATAAAATAAAAAACTTAGCTGAGTGTGGTGGCACAGGCCTGTAGTCCTAGCTACTCAGGAGGCTGAGGTGGGAAGATCCCTTGAGTCCAGAAGCTGAAGGCTATAGTGAGTTATGATTATGCCACTGCACTCCGACCTGTGGGACAGAGTGAGACTCTGTCTCTAAAAGAATAATATAAATTAAAGCTCGCTATTAAATGCCACACAACAATAATGAGACACTTAGGCAATTTTATGGTTGGTTAATACAACCCCTCAATGATATCAGAGCTCCAGGTAGACAACATATGTCCACATCAGGATCTGCCCCTCCTTTCCTTCCTTTCCTTCTGGCTGCTATGTCTGTAAACTTGGGTTAAGTTGCAATATAACACATCTAGAGGCTTGCTGGGCCTTGTAAGGGAGGGAATGGGCTACACCTAAGAAGAGCAACAAGGCCTATTCGGCATGCAATTGAGGGATACTCTGGGGATTCTAAGGGTGCGTGGTAAAAGTGGCCAGAACATCAGGTAGAAAGAAGAGAGTTGGTTGTTTTGGGAGCCCTTTCTTGAGATACTGGATTTAACACCCTATCACTCACCCTGGGACGGCTCCTAGAAGCATGGAGAAAGCAGCAACATGGAAAAAGCAACAAACATGGAACAAGCATGCTTTTCCAAGGGGTCAAGCAGTCGCTAAGCAGCAGGCAGCTGCTGGGTCAGCCCACCACACTTCCATCCACATAGCCACGAAGGAAGCAATGAGTCCAGCTGGATCCAGACAGTTTAGCACAGCAGGCAGTAGGAGCTTCAAGGTCATTCATCCTGACCACCAATTTAAAGGAGGTAAGGCAGAGTGGGCCCAGGTGAGTACTGTTCACACAGGGTCTCTGTCACAGCTGAGACATTCCAAACTTAGGACACCCTGATCTTATGTAGGAGCTGCTAACATACCTATCACTTCCCCTCCCTAGAGACGTATTCTCTTTTATTATCCCAGAACGTCTTAGGTGGGGAGGCAGACTCTAGCTGTCTTATCCTGAAATGTGAGCAAATCTGTTTTCTGCCTCAGAGCAGCTTTGCTGATATCATTGAACACTACTGTCAATGCCTTTTGCTCAAAAGATGTGAAGAAACACCAGAATTGTCTCCCAACATGCAAAGTGAAATTGAAATGCCAATATTGCCATGGCAGAAGGAATTAAAAGGCTCAGTGAAGTTGGCGTGCTATGAATATACCAGGCAAGGCTGGAAGGTCTATTAGTTCATTATGTTCCATGAAACAGCTAAGAGGATACACCATTTACCAAGACCTCAAGCAACACACTAGCAAAAAAAATCACGAAAATATATTTGGTGGTAGCTCTATAAACCATAGCTGATTGTAAAGAGGCAATTTTACAGATCCAGGCTCACTGATAATAAAGAGGGCCATTGAACCCTAGAGTAATAGAGGCCAAGTGGTGAGACTTAGTCTCTGAAACCAGATGTATGCAACTATTACAAGGAAAGGTGGGATCAGAGTGGTGGCCAAGAAGGACTGATCTGCAAATGTTATGGAGGTGGTTAATAGAACCAGCACCTCTAAAGACAAACAGATGGGCAATACTCATTTTATACTTGCAGAAGAAATCAAGGATAGATGTCCAGAGGCTAAAAACAGTCAGTCTCTAAAGTCATAATTGCTTGCACAGTTTCCAGACCTGAGGCAGTTTTCAGACTTGGAAACCATGGACTAAAGAGGACGCTGGATTTCCAGGAGAAAAGATCTTGTAACACATGGCAAACACAGATGGTAGTGATGATTCCCATAGTCCTTCCCCAGAGGGAGGGATGCCTGTGTACTCATACTCAGGTAACTGTTTATTGCACACCTGCCTGGCAGCTTCTTGGTCCAAACATCAGCACTCTCCATTTTAGTTATAAGGAATATTATATGGAGTGCAGGGATCCTGGGGGCTTTTGGGGGCTGGAGAAAAAAATCACGGCAAAAGATACTAAGTGAAAGAAAAAAGTCTGTTTAAAAAAAAAAAAAGGAAAACAAAGTAAAAAAAAGAAAGAGAAGAAAATTAGATTATCTAGAGTTTAAACTAGGCTAAACCACTAGGGGGAAAAAAGTGAGACATGGCAGAGAAAAACAAAGTATAGTCATAATTAAAATAGTATTTGCCTGTTGTTTGGAACAAAGGGTAATGGAAAGAACTTCATTCTAAGAAAGTTTTCATGAGTTTTTCTTCTTTTCTTTTTTTTTTTTTTGATGTGGAGAAATTGTAGTCAGTGAGTATATTTTAATGACTTTTTTTTTTTTAGTAAAGATGGAACTATTTTAAGTGTTAGCATCTAATTATTTAATCAAAAGACAGATAATTTCTAATGGAGTATGATTAGGATGTTATATCCAGCCAGAAATAATTCCTATTTGCTGCTAATGAATATATTATATACAGTCTTGAGACATGTTTTGTTAATGTAATCGCATTGTCATTACGTTCTCTTTGACACTGGCTGTCTGCGGGGGTAATCCAAGCGACAGGAGAGTGTTGTTTCTGTAGAATTGCTGCTCCAGAGAAGCTTCATGTGAATCATGCGCCGCTGGGAAAGTGCTGTGTGTAGAAGAAGAACCAGGAACATTCAGAACCTGTCACACAAACGGGGAGAAATATCAATTATATTAAAATTGTTAAAAGAATGAATACATTTCTTACATGGAACAGGCATTTACATGTATATGTATAAATCTGGGTCTCTTTTATGTTGTTTGCACTTATATTTTTATTTATGCGTTCAGATTTTGGGATATGTATGTGTGTGCCTTTGAGAGTGAGGACATGATGGAGCAGCACCTTTGTAAATGTAAGACTTTGAACCATACAGCAAGCTTGAGAACAAAATAAAACAATGCAAAGCATTTGGAGTCTCTAGTTTCTTCTCTGCTGTTTAGTAGCTATTGACAATGGGAAAATTCCTTCATTCTCTGGGCCTGGAGTTCTTGTAAAGGACAAAGGATGACCTCCCCTACCTTAGCACCTCCTCCAAGGCAAATTCTCTCTGTCCTGAGAATGATAAGCACCAACTTAAAAATATGTGTATCCATAAACATTGAAAATGTAAAGGAGATATTGTATATACATAATATACCTATATCCATACATGTGTGTATAATCGCTCTTCTTAAAATTTAGAGGCAAGATATGCAAAAAAATCACTAATAGTGGTTTTCTGTGGGGACAGGAATAAATTCGGGAAGGACGTTTTTACTTTTCATTTCATTCCTTTCTCTACTTTGGAATTTTTACTCTCTCTCTTTCAATCTCTGTGTGTGTGTGTGTGTGTGTGAGTGTGTGTGTGTGTACATTAGAAAAAATAACCTCTCTTCAGTCTTGATATTGTTTCAGCTTGTGCTCTTCTCCACAGTGGGCCCCAAAAGATGTGGTTTCTGTTTCAACATCAAACACAGGCTTTTTCTAGGGCCCAGACAAAACTAGTATCTGAAAAGAGAAAGCAAATCCGAGGGAAGCAGGTCGGCAACATCTGCTACAGCATCGTGTTCAAAGGGCCTGAGAGATTTGTTTTTGATAAGCTGCAGTAAAATGTATCTACCTGTAGACAGAAAAACAGGCAAATAAGTCTATACGAATTTTTATTATTTTAACTTAGACTTAAAAATTGTTCACATTTGCCCTACTTGCCATATATATTTCGCTTTCTGAAAAGTTTGAGAATGAGTTTCAGAATTGTGCCTCTTTGCCTCTAAATACTTCAGTATGTATTTCCTAAGGATATACCAAGAATATTCCTAAAAATACAACCACAGTACAGTTATTCAAATCAGAAAACTTAACATGGATACAAAGCTGTTATTCAATTTGTAGTCCATATTTAAATTTTGGAAATTGTTGCAATATCTTTTTTGAGACAGAGTTTTGCTCTTGTTGCCCAGGCTGGAGGGCGATGGTGTGATCTCGGCTCACTGCAACCTCTGCCTCCTGGTTTCAAGCGATTCTTGTGCCTCAGCTTCTTGAGTCGCTGAGATTACAAGTGCCTGCCACCATGCCCAGCTAATTTTTGTATTTTTAGTAGAGACAGGGTTTCACCAAGTTGGCCAGTTTGGTCTTGAACTCCTGACCTCAGGGCGTCTGCCCACCTAGGCCTCTCAAAGTGATCCTGCAATATCTTTTATAGCTATTTTCCTCAGATCTATTCAAGAATTACTTGTTGCATTTAGTTGTCATATCTCTATTCTCCTTAATCTGGAACAGTTTCTCAGTCTTTGTCTTGCATGGCCTTGACATTTTTTAGGAGAACAGGACATTTATTCTGTAGAATTCCTTTTAATTTGGATTTGTCTGATATTTCCTCATGTTTAGATTCACTGTATGCAAGTTTTTGACAAATACTGGAAGAGGATTTGTACTCTTTTTTGAGGTACCTGATGGTTGAGTTGATGTGGTGTCTGTAGATTTCTTTACTGTCAAGTTTCTATTTTCCTCTCTGTAACTAATACATACATTGTGAGGAGATACATGCACACAACACATGACTATATTTGTATATCTATAAAAAACAAGCAAGACCCCATCTCTACAAAAATAAAAATACAATTAGCTGGGCGTGGTAGTGCATGCCTGTAGTCCCAGTACTCGGGAGGCTGAGCTAGGAGGATCACTTGGGCCCAGGAGTTTGAGGCTACAGTGAGCTATGATCATGCCACTGTGCTCCAGCCTGGGCCACAGACCAAGACCCCAAAACCACAAAAAAAAAAAAAAAAAAAACCAGTCATACTGATATGATACCTCTAGTTCCTTCCAATCCAGCACCCCAGGGTTTATGCTCTTCTTTCTCAGTTCCCTGTTTTAACTCTGGTCATGTGGAAGAGAGAGTGAAGTTAACATACAGAAAAGCAGAAAAAACCTGGACAGAAACCCCTGGTGCTAACATAAATCCCTCTACGCCTGCCTTTCCCAAGGTTTTTGAAAATTCCAGGAAACCTTTCTTTTTCTAACTAGTCTAGTTGGATTTTAGTCTTTTGCAACTAGAAGATTGTTGACTCATACTGTGATGAGGGAAAATCCAGTGTCATCATGGTCCCTTTGACATTCTCCTTTACAAATAGTTTTGCAATGATAACTCACTATCTTTTACCCTTGTGGTGTTTTACTCTATCTCCCTGCAGAATTGAGGAGACTGACATTTATTACAATGCTGTACTGCACCATTTAGGCATGACATAAAATTTAATCCTGATGATAATTTGTAGCATTAGTAAGAGAATCCTCATTTTGTAGATGAAAGATTTGAGACTGAGAGAATTTAAGAGACTTGTAAGGGACACGCAGAATAGAATAAGATCCCTAACCTCTCTGTAAATTAATTTTCTTCCCCACACAGTTTTGCTTTTTACCTAACTCCTTACCCTGGCAATTCATTCATTCAGCAACTGTTTTCTGAGTACTATATATGTCATTCTATATCAGAGTCAATTTAACAGACTTGTCAGTACCTGTCAACCCTGTTGGTTGCTTTAGTACTTCGGAGAGATTTTAAATTACACTCACATTATAACAGGAAAAATGCTAAAGAAAAAAAAACCCTGAGTCAAAGTTCTTGTACTCAAAGAGTTATAAGTAAACTACTTACATTCAAAACTGGTATCTGATTTTCTAGAGAAAAAATACATGTTGATATTTATAAATTCTTATTGGTAAATATTTATTGTATACAAAAATGATTGTCATGATTTCAGTCCAGATTTCTCAGAGATGGCCCCTTAGAAAGTTTACTTGGAATAGATCTGACTCATTTACATGATTCAATCCATCCATACAAATAGTGATAATATTTGAAGGTTATTAAATGATGCTCAAACAGAAACATGAATCATGATTAAGGATGAGTGGTATGTTTTATGCCTTTGAAATCGCTAGGATATGCATGCCATGGCTTTGCTCACTGCTCCTCTTGGCCAACCCTGATGAAGACATTCGGTGTCCTTCTGTGCTTTCATGTGTCCCTTAGCCAGAGCCAAAGAGTCCAGCGCACAGCTGTGCTGGAGCTTCAGAGGTTTTTGGATGCCCCTGGAGTGAGCCTTTCCTTAGAGGACTTCACAAGATCAGACAGCTGCTGCCCTGAGTGCTCTAAGTTCTCAGAAACACATCATTTCAAGTTTAGAAATACAGGGCCCACATATTAGAATCCTTGTTAAATCCTCATGAGAAATGAAGAAAGGCTTTCCCCCTACCACTTTCTTCGGTCAGCAAAGGAAAGAAACAAATGTTTTTTTTAAAGTACCAGGTCTTATGCCAGTGGCACTTTGTACACATTTTTGTCTTATAATCCTCATAATAATGAAGGGAAATTATTTTAACAATCTCCTTTTTGCATGTGAGCAATGGGTTCAGAGGAATTAATGTGAACAAGATCACAAGCTGGAAAAGGACAATCTGCAGTCAAACTGAAATGCCTTTGACTCAGTTCGGCCTTTTGAAATCGACAGCGTGGACTTCCAATGAGCTCACACTCCCTGGCCTTGCAGGAGTTGGAAATGTGGCTCATGTATTAATTAGGGTAACTGTTTGATCCACCATTTGTAAGGGCTGCGCCTACATTCTAATAATAATTGTATGGAATTTATTATTTTAAATTAGACACACATATTATTGCATATAGTTATTTTTTTACATAGAAATCTTACTATTTGGTATTACCAATAATTAACACTGTGTGGGCATGAATTGCTATGAGATTCACATATTTTGGTTATGTGAAGCACTTTATAAAGGAAATAATAATTTTTTTTTTTTTTTTTTTTTGAGACAGACTCTTGGTCTGTCGCCCAGGCTGGAGTGCAGTGGTGCGATCTCAGCTCACTGCAGCCTCCATCTCCTGGGTTCAAGCAATTCTCGTGCTTCAGCCTTCCAAGAAGCTGGGATTACAGGCCTGTGCCACCACACTCAGCTAATTTTTGTATAATTTAGTAGAGATAGCTTTTAGCCATGTTTGACAGGCTGGTTTCAAACTCCTGGCCTCAAGCAATCTACCTGCCTCAGCCTCCCAAAGTGCTGGGATTACAGGCATGAGTTACCACGCTGTGTCTGACCTGGAAATAATAAGTTTGGGGCAAAACTTGCCATTCCCCTATTGATGACATGGACCTTTGATTGTTATGATTTTTAATATCCAATATAAGTAAAATCAATATAAAACAACACTGTTATTTAATTCTGTATTATATTTATTCATTTTTGATAATAAAGTAAATATAACAATAATAGAAATAATGTGTAAAAAGAAATCTTACCATGTTTACCCTGTAGAATAAATACGTTTTTGTGCATTAGAAAGGGGAATATTCTTGTCCTGACTAATTATGAATAAGCAGTGTATCTGAGGACAATGGGGGAGGGAGTCGCATGTAAGTGTGCATGTGCATGTGTGTGTGTGTGTTTGTACGTGAGTGTGCACCCATCATCTCCCCCAATTGGCTCCTCCTGAGCTATACCACATTTCATATTTGGGTTGGTTCCTAATACATCACAATAGCAAAGTGCTGTTATACAAATACTAAATATTATATACACACCTACTATATACCCACAAAAATTAAAAATTAAGAATTAAGAAAAAGATGTTGAAGGGATGCAAGGAAGGGGCCACAAGCCTAGGCATGCAGGCAGCCCCCAGAAGTTGGAAGAGGTAAGGAAAGAGATTCTCCCCTAGAGCCTCCAGAGAGATCCAGCCTGGCCAACCCCTTGATTTCAGCCCAGTGAAACCCATTTCAGACTCTGGCCCCCAGAACTATGAGAAAATACATTTTAAGGCACTCAAAAAAAACCCCCAAAAATTAAATATTAGTGTTTCATTCTTATGAAGTGAAGAGAACAAAGAAGAAAAAACCCAAAATGCTATTAACTCCCCTTAAATCGGTAAAGTGCATTTTTAAAAAAATTTTTTGTTTTTGTTTTTGCATGCTAACTTGCATTGATTTGGACTCAGTTAATTTTCTTTCTTTTTTTTTTTTAAGGTTACTTCTTTAAAATACGTACATATATTTGAAATATCCCCTAATTTAAAACAGGAAAAATGTTAAAGAAAAATAAAACAAAACTAGTACATGCATAGAAAAAGTGAAGGTAATAATTTTTAAATTGGTTATATCTGGTTGATGATTTTCATTTTCTCCACACTTCTATTTGCCTAATTTTTCACAATGAGCACATTTTGCTTTTATAAAAGCTCTTAAGACTAAATTTGTTATTTCTTTATTTTATTGTTTTTGGAGACAAGGTCTCACTCTGTCACCCAGGCTAGAATGCAGCAGTATGATCATAGCTCACTGCAGCTTCAAACTTCTGGGCTCAAGTGATACTCACATCTCAGCATCCCTGCAGCAGCCAGGACTACAGTTGCATGCTACTATACCCTGCTAATTTTTTTAAAAAAATTTGTGGAGAAGGAGTTTTGCTGTGTTGCCCAGTCTGGTCTCAAACTCTTGGCCTCAAGTGATCCTCCTTCCTCAGCCTTTCAAAATGCTGGGATAACAGGCATGAATCATCACGCCTGGCCCAAGACTAAATTTAAAACTTGGTAAATTTGTCTGTGTGTGTTGTAAGTACAGGCCTTTAATTAAAGGGGAGAAATTTAAACTTTTCAAGTCAGAGTTTCTCAGGCCAGGCAGCTTTTCTAAGCACTTCATGTAAGTTGCCAAATATCTCTTAAAATAAGTTTTGACGTCAGGCTTGATCATTTCTAGCTTTTTTTTTTTAAATTTTTTTCGGGAAGGGGAACATCACACACCGGGGCCTATCATGGGGAGGGGGGAGGGGGGAGGGATGGCATTGGGAGTTATACCTGATGTAAATGATGAGTTGATGGGTGCTGACGAGTTGATGGGTGCAGCACACCAACATGGCACAAGTATACATATGTAACAAACCTGCACGTTATGCACATGTACCCTAGAACTTAAAGTATAATAATTAAAAAATAAATAAATAAATAAATAAATAAATAAATAAATAGACTCAGTTAATTTTCAAACAAACCACAGTCAAATGGTATCATGCTGTTTCTAACTAGTTAAAGAAACGCTTTCCCACAGTGGTTACCGATGGAGGTCTTCCCTTGTGTGCTATTTAAGTCTCTGTGCCAGAGTCTCTCTCTGCTCTGCCATTTCTCTCCCCAAGTTCTTTGCCCTCCATTTCCAACCCCGGCTCCATATCTTGCCCCGCTGCTCATCCAGCTGGTGGACTAGCATCTCACTTTGTGTGTTTTTGGACCATAACTTTGGCAGGTTTACTATGTTACCACTTCCTTCTGGTATTTGTCCAACAGTGTTTGAACCACAAGCTTGAGGAAGACCATCTGCAACCTCCCCTAGGTCCTAAGGGACCAGCAGCCAGGCCCATCAAACAAAACGAAATTTCAGAGACCACTGGGCTGGTATACATAATTCAGCCACCGACAGCATTTGGATCTTTTTGATCCCATCTTTCTTTAAAAGTTTTATATTTGGTTCATCCTAGATTTTTTTGCATTCGTTTTTATTTTTAAAATATGGTATTAAGATATTTATCTTGATGACTGAGTTTTCTTGGCCTGAGACCAATGCCTTACTCACCATAGCCAAGCATCCCTGACTGGCATGATACTAGATCTCAGCCATCACCTAGCTTCTGAGCTCAGCCTTTCTGGGTCCGTGAGCGCTCCCTCATTTTGATTCTTGGAGGATGCTCTCAACTCTGCCTACTCCTTGGCGATTTTGCTTTAGTTTGGACTTCCTGCTCTTATTATCCTGGACTTTACCTTGATGCCCCTCCAGGGGCATCCCTGACCTCTGCCCACAACAGTCCTTGTAGCACCAGGCAGGGCCCCGCCGGAGAAGAGGAATGGGAAACAGATGTATTAAGAGATTGATGGTGAGGAGGCGGGCGCCGTGGCTCACCTCTGTAATCCTAGCACTTTGGGAGGCCGAGGCGGGCGGATCACCAGGTCAGGAGATTGAGACCATCCTGGCTAATACGGTGAATCCCTGTCAATACTAAAAAAAAAAAAAAAAAATTAGCTGGGTGTGGTGGCAGGCACCTGTTGTCCCAGTTACTTGGGAGGCTGAGGCAAGAGAATGGCATGAACTCAGGAGGCAGAGCTTGGAGTGAGCCCAGATCGCACCACTGCACTCTAGCCTGGGGACACAGCAAGACTCCATCTCAAAAAAAAAAAAAAAAAAAGAAAAGAAAAAGAAAAAAGAAAAAGAAAAAACAAAAAGAGATTGATGGTGAGGAATTGGCTCACGCGCCTGTGGGACTGAGTGTGCAGGTGCAGACACATAGGGCGGGCCTCAGGCAGGGCAGCTGGACCTCTTGCTGTGTGAAGCTGCTGTCCACAGGCCGAATTCCTTCTTCCTCGGGGAAGCCTTGGTTAGGCTTTTCAGTGGGTTGTGTTGGGCCCGCCAGGATGGTCTAGGATAATCTCCTTTATTTATAGTCAACTGATTTTGAACTTTAATGGCAAGTGCGGGAAACCTTCACAGGAAACCTAGATGTGGGTTGAAACAGCAGAGGGCTGTGACTCGGCCAGGTTGACACATAAAACCAACAGTGCCAGGCCCCATGGCCTTCCGGTTAGGCCTTGCTTTGTGCTGGGCTCCTTGTAAGAGAAGGGAACTTTATGAGTGGTTCATAAAATTCCATGTGTTATCTCCCGAAAAAGAAGTTTCTCAAAGCAGGGCCTGCATTAAGTGCATGCTCTAAGGCTCTAGGAGACAAGGAAACAGATTATCCTCTGCTAGAGCTTCAGAGGGAGGCAGCCCCACGGACACCTTGGTTTCAGCCCAGTGAAATCCATTTCAGACTGTGGCCCCCAGAATGAAGAGCCTTGTATATATTGTCTGTTTTCTTAACAGCTCTAGGCATAGCAATAGTATGTCCTGACACTTTACATCAATTGCTTGAAATTGGAACATATTTCCACACATAAAGAAAAAAATAATAAAGGGGTCGAGGCTGGTTTCAAATTACATTTGCTACATGACACGGGAGTCTTCTTGGGGCTAGGAACCAAAGTGGAGGAAGATTCAAGCTTCAAGGTGAGAGTTCTGCTCTCCCTTCCACATAGGATTTGTTGCAGGCAAGATTTTACAACATGCTGCCAGTGCCTCCATTGGCCTCTCTGTGTCTTTCTGCACTTCCCAGGTGGCCCAGGCCTCCTGAGGCAGCAGGTTTCCCACTGTGGAAGCTGTGCCCTGCCCGGGGCTCTCAGTGCTGCGGACCTTGGGGAGGGATGCTGCGTGTGCCTGGGATTCCCAAGTCCCTGTATTCCAGGACCTCATTCGATCTCCTGACATCTGCATAGTACCTGCCCTTCTGTGACCCTGGACTCCTCCTGTCTCTGAACCCCCAGAGTCCTCAATTTCCTTACCGCTGTGCGACCTCCCCAGACCCGGGCCAGCTCAGTGCATTGGGTGAGAGAATTTCAGCCCAAGTGACCAGCTTAGTGGGCCACTCCTGTCCCGGCCCCCTGACCTCTTGTACCAGGAGACGAAGCATGGCCTGCTGAATTTTCATTAAGCATGGGACCCATCGCAGTAATGGCTGCTTACACTGGTCAGAGCCAGGATCAACACAGGCATGTACATCCCCTGGCATCTCAAAGGTGGGCCTGAGGGACAGTGACACGTAAGAGGTGGGGGATGGCAAATACATACCAACCATGGGTTTTTGTTCAATATTCCATATAATCCAATACCTTTTATTTTGAAATAGTATTCTGGGTTGGTTAAACATCTTGCAATCGTTTTTCCTGACATATATTCCATCACCTAGAACCAGGTACAAAATACAATTCTATTTTTAGAAATCCTAGTTGGGCACCTTCTCTTTTGTAACCAAGGCCATACAGAGTGTTTGAGGAACCTCTGCCTGTATCCTTTGTTGGTGCCTCAGAGCCGGGCTCTGACCCTGCCCCCAGCAGAGGCCAGGCCATGGAGCAGGAACTGGCTGTGGTCTGAGTGGCTCGACGCGTGGAGTCACTGGTGTGCAGGGGCTCTCGGCCTTGAAGATGGAGATGGCAAGGATCACAGCAAGAAAGAGTAGAAGGAGCCCCAAGAACATGAGAACAGTGCCCAAGCCATCAACTAGAAGAATAACCAGAGGACCAGGAGAGGCCTTTGGAGCCACACTGACCTGAATCCTGACTCCCAGCTCTGCTTCTGATGCGGTGTGTGACTGCGGGAAACTGGCTGAGGGGTTTTCTGTTGCGGGTGTTACTGGTGTTTTTTTTTAATTGTAATTTTTATTTATTTATTTATTTTTTATTATACTTTAAGTTCTGGGATACAGGTGCAGAACGTGCGGGTTGGTTACATAAGTATACATGTGCCATGGTGGTTTGCTGCACCCATCAACCAGTCATCTACATTAGATATTTCTCCTAATGCTATCCCTCCCCTAGTCTCCCATCCCCCGACGGGCCCTGGTGTGTGTTGTTCCCCTCCCTGTGTCCGTGTGTTCTCATTGTTCAACTCCCAATTATAAGTGAGAACATGTGGTGTTTGGTTTTCTATTCTTGTGTTAGTTTGCTGAGAATGATGGTTTCCAGCATCATCCATGTCCCTGCAGAGGACATGAACTTATCCTTTTTAATGGCTGCATAGTATTCTATGGTGCATATGTGCCACAGTTTCTTTATCCAGTCTGCTACTGATGGACATTTGGGTTGGTTCCAAGTCTTTGATATTGTGAACAGTGCCTCAGTAAACATCAGTGTGCATGTGTTTTTATAGTAGAGTGATTTATAATCCTTTGGGTGTATACCTGGTAATGCGATTCCTGGGTCAAATGCCATTTCTAGTTCTAGATCCTTGAGGAATCACCACACTGTCTTCCACAATGGTTGAACTAATTTACACTCCCACCAACAGTATAAAAGCGTTCCTGTTTCTCACATCCTCTACAGCATCTGTTGTTTCCTGACTTTTTAATGATTGCCATTCTAACTGGTGTGAGATGGTATCTCACTGTGGTTTTGATTTACATTACTCTAATGACCAGTAATGATGACATTTTTTCATGTTTGTTGGCTGCATATATGTCTTGAGAAGTGTCTGCTCATATCCTTTGTCCACTTTTTGATGGGGTTGTTTGTGTTTTTTCTTGTAAATCTGTTTAAGTTCTTTGTAAATTCTGGATATTAGCCCTTTGTCAGATGGATAGATTTGCAAAAATCCCATTCTGTATGTTGCCTGTTCACTCTGATGATAGTTTCTTTTGCTGTGGAGAAACTCTTTAGTTTAATCAGATCTCATTTGTCTATTTTGGCTTTTGTTGCCATTGCTTTTGGTGTTTTAGTCATGAAGCCTTTGCCCATGCCTGTGCCTTAAATGGTATTGCCTAGGTTTTCTTCTAGGGTTTTTATGGTTTTAGGTCTTATGTTTAAGTCTTTAATCCATCTTGAGTTAATTTTCATATAAGATGTAAGAAAGGGATCCAGTTTCAGCTTTCTTCATATCGCTAGCCAGTTTTCCCAACACCATTTATTAAACAGAGAATCCTTTCCCCATTGCTTGTTTTTGTCAGGTTAGTCAAAGATCAGATGGTTGTAGATGTGTAGTGTTATTTCTGAGGCCTCTGTTGTGTTCCATTGGTCTATATATCTGTTTTGGTTCCAGTACCATGCTGTTTTGATTTCTGTAGCCTTGTGGTGTAGTTTGAGGTAAGGTAGCATGATGCCTCCAGCTTTTTTCTTTTTGCTTAGGATTGTCTTGGCTACATGGGCTCTTTTTTGGTTCCATATGAAATTTAAAGTAGTTTTTCTAATTCTGTGAAGAAAATCAATGGTAGCTTGATGGGAATAGCATTGAATCTATATATTACTTTGGGCAGTATGGTCATTTATTGATTCTTCCTATCGATAAGCATGGAATGTTTTTCCATTTGTTTGTGTCCTCTATTATTTCCTTGAGCAGTGGTTTGTAGTTCTCCTTGAAGAGGTCCTTCACATCCCTTGTAAGTTGGATTCCTAGGTATTTTATTCTCTTTGCAGCAATTGTGAATGGGAGTTCACTCATGATTTGGCTCTCTGTTTGTCTGTTACTGGTGTATAAGAATGCTTGTGATTTTTGCACATTGATTTTGTATCCTGAGAATTTGCTGAAGTTGCTTATCAGCTTAAGATTTTGGGCTGAGACAATGGAGTTTTCTAAATATACAATCATGTCATCTGCAAACAGAGACAATTTGACTTCCTCTTTTCCTAATTGAATACCCTTTATTTCCTTCTGTTGCCTGATTGCGCTGGCCAGAACTTCCAATACTATGTTGAATAGAAGTCATGGGAGAGGGCATCCTTGTCTTGGGCCGGTTTTCAAAGGGAATGCTTCCAGTTTTTGCCCTTTCAGTATGATATTGGCTGTGGATTTGTCATAAATAGCTCTTATTATTTTGAGATACATTCCATCAATGCCTAGTTCATTGAGAGTTTTTAGCATGAAGGGCCGTTGAATTTTGTCAAAGGCATTTTCTGCATCTATTGAGTTAATTATGTGGTTTTTGTCATTGGTTCTGTTTATGTAATGGATTACGTTTATTGATTTGTATATGTTGAACCAGCCTTGCATCCCACGGATGAAGCCGACTTGATCGTGGTGGATAAGCTTTTTGATGTGCTGCTGGATTGGGTTTGCCAGTATTTTATTGAAGATTTTTGCATCGATCTTCACCAGGGATATTTGTCTGAAATTTTCTTTTGTTGTATCTCTGCCAGATTTTGGTATCAGGATGATGCTGGCCTCAGAAAATGAGTTAGGGAGGATTCCCTCTTTTTCTGTTGTTTGGAATAGTTTCAGAAGGAATGGTACCAGCTCCTCTTTGTACCTCTGGTAAAATTCAGTTGTGAATCCATCTGGTCCTGGACTTTTGTTAGTTGGTAGGTTATTAACTGCTGCCTCAATCTGAGAACTTGCTATTCGTCTATTCAGGGATTCAATTTTTTCCTGGTTTAGTCTTGGGAGAGTGTGTGTGTCCAGGAATTTATCCATTTCTCCTAGATTTTCTAGTTTATTTGCATAGAGTTGTTTATAGTATTTGCTGATGGTAATTTGCATTTCTGTGGGATCAGTGGTGATATCCTCTTTATCATTTTTTATTGCATCTATTTGATTCTTCTCTCTTTTCTTCTTTATTAGTCTGGCTAGTGGTCTATTTTGTTGTTCTTTTCAAAAAACCAGCACCTGGATTCATTGATTTTTTGAAGGGTTTTTCGTGTCTCCATCTCCTTCAATTCTCCTCTGGTCTTAGTTATTTCTTGTCTTCTGCTAGCTTTTGAATGTGTTTGCTCTTGTTTCTCTAGTTCTTTTAATTGTGATGTTAGGGTGTTGATTTTAGATCTTTCCTGCTTTCTCTTGTGGAAATTTAGTGCTATAAATTTCCCTCTACACACTGCATTAAATGTGTCCAGAGATTCTGGCATGTTGTGTCTTTGATCTCATTGGTTTCCAAGAACATCTTTATTTCTGCCTTCATTTCGTTATGTACTAAGTAGTCATTCAGGAGCAAGTTGTTCAGTTTCCATGTAGTTGTGTGGTTTTGAGTGAGTTTCTTAATCCTGAGTTCTAATTTATTGCACTGTGGTATGAGAGACTGTTATGATTTCCTTTCTTTTGCATTTGCTGAAGAGCGTTTTACTTCCAACTATGTGGTCAATTTTGGAATAAGTGCGATGTGGTGCTGAGAAGAATGTATATTCTGTTGATTTGGGGTGGAGAGTTCTGTAGATGTCTATTAAGTCCACTTGGTCCAGAGCTGAGTTCAAGTCCTGGATATCCTTGTTAATTTTCTGTCTCATTGATCTATCCAATATTGACAGTGGGGTGTTAAAGTCTCCCAGTATTATTGTGTGGGAGTCTAAGTCTCTTTGTAGGTCTCTAAGGACTTGCTTTATGAATCCGGGTGCTTCTGTAGTGGGTGCATATATATTTAGGATAGTTAGCTCTTCTTGTTGCATTGATCCCGTTACCATTATGTAATGCCCTTCTCTGTCTATTTTGATCTTTGTTGGTTTAAGGTCTGTTTTTTCAGAGACTAGGATTGCAACCCCTGCTTTTTTGTGCTTTTCATTTGCTTGGTAAATCTTCTTCCATCCCTTTATTTTGAGCCTATATGTGTCTTTGCATGTGAGGTGGGTCTCCTGAATACAGCACACTGATGGGTCTTGATTCTTTATCCAATTTGCCAGTCTGTGTCTTTTAATTGAGGCATTTAGCCTGTTTACATTTAAGGCTGATACTGTTATGTGTGAATTCGATCCTGCCATTATGATGCTAGCTGGTTATTTTGGACGTTAGTTGATGCAGTTTCTTCATAGCATCAATGATCTTTACAATTTGATATGCTTTTGCAGTGACTGGTACTTGTTGTTCCTTTCCATGTTTGGTGCTTTCTTCAGGAGCTCTTGCAGGGCAGGCCTGATAGTAACAAAATCTCTCAGCATTTCCTTGTCTGTAAAGGATTTTATTTCTCCTTTGCTTATGAAGCTTAGTTTGGCTGCATATGGAATTCTGGGTTGAAAATTCTTTTCTTTAAGAATGTTGATGTAATCCCAGCACTTTGGGAGGCCGAGACGGGCGGATCACGAGGTCAGGAGATCGAGACCATCCTGGCTAACACGGTGAAACCCTGTCTCTACTAAAAAAAAAATAGAAAAAACTAGCCGGGCGAGGTGGTGTGCGCCTGTAGTCCCAGCTACTAGGGAGGCTGAGGCAGGAGAATGGCGGGAACCCAGGAGGTGGAGCTTGCAGTGAGCCGAGATCACGCCACTGCACTCCAGCCTGGGCGACAGAGTGAGACTCCGTCTCAAAAAAAAAAAAAAAAAAAAGAATGTTGAATATTGGCCCCCACTCTCTTCTGGCTTGTAGGGTTTCTGCCGAGAGATCTGCTGTTAGTCTGATGGGCTTCCCTTTGTGGGTAAGCCGACCTTTCTCTCTGGCCACTTTTAGTATTTTTTTCTTCATTTCAAGCTTGGTGAATCTGATGATTATGTATCTTGGGACTGCTCTTCTCAAGGAGTATCTTTGTGATGTCCTCTGTATTTCCTGAATTTGAATGTTGGCCTGTCTTGCTAGGTTGGGGAATTTCTCCTGGGCAATATCCTGAAGAGTGTTTTCCAACTTAGGTCCATTCTCCCCATCACTTTCAGGTACACCAATCAAACGTAGATTTGGTCTTTTCACGTAGTCCCATACTTTTTGGTAGCTTTGTTCATTTCTTTTCACTCTTTTTTCTCTAATCTTGTTTTCTCACTTTATTTCATTGAGTTGATCTCAGTCTCTGATATCCTTTCTTCCACTTGATCCATTTGGCTATTGATACTTGTGTATCCTTCACGAAGTTCTCATGCTGTATTTGTCAGTTCCATCAGGTCATTTATGTTCTTCTAATACCAAATAATCTAACCTTTTTTCAAGGTTTTTAACTTCCTTGCATTGAGTTAGAACATGCTCCTTTAGCTTGGAGAGTTTATTACCCACCTTCTGAAGCCTACTTCTGACAATTCATCAAACTCATTCTCCATCCAGTTCTGTTCCCTTGCTGGCAAGGAGTCGTGGTCCTTTGGAGGAGAAAAGATGTTCTGGTTTTTGGAATTTTCAGCCTTTTTGCACTGGTTTCTCCCCATCTTTGTGGATTTATCTACCTTTGGTCTTTGAAGTTGGTGCCCTTCAGATGGGGCCTCTGAGTGGATGTCCTTTTTGTTGATGTTAATAATATTCTTTTTTGTTTGTCACTTTTCTTTCTAACAGTCAGGACCCTCTGCTGCAGGTCTGCTGGAGTTTGCTGGAGGTTCGCTTCAGACCCTGCTTGCCTGGGTATCACTGGTGGAGGCTGCAGACGAGCAAAGATTACTGTCTTTTCCTTCCTCTGGAAGCTTCTTTCCAGAGAGACACCCACCAGATGCCAGCCAGAGCTCTCCTTTATGAAGTGTCTGTCGGTCCCTACTGGGAAGTGTCTCCTAGTCAGGATACATGGGGGTCAGGGACCCACTTCAGAAGGCAGTCTGTCCCTTATCAGAGCTCAAACACTGTGCTGGTAGATCCGCTGCTCTCTTCAGAGCTGCCAGGTTGGGATGTTTAAGTCTGCTGAAGCTGCACCCACATTTGCCCCTTCCCCAAGGTGCTCTGTCCCAGGGAGGTGGAGGTTTTATCTATAAGTCCCTGACTGGGCTGCTGCCTTTTTTTCAGAGATGCCCTGCCCAGAGAGGAGGCAGTCTGGGCACAGGGGCCTTGCTGAGCAGGGTTGGGGTCCACTCAGTTCCAACTTCCCTTTGCTTTGTTTATACTGTGAGGGTGAAACCGCCTACTCAAGCCCCAGTAATGGTGGACGCCCCTCCCCCACCAAGCTTAAGCGTCCCAGGTTGACTTCAGACTGCTATGCTGGCGTGAGAATTTCAAGCCAGTGGGTCTTAGCTTGCTGGGCTCCCTGGGGGTGGGACTCACCAAGCCAGACTACTTGACTCCCTGACTTCAGCCCCCTTTCCAGGTAAGTGAATGGTTCTGTCTCACTTGTTCCAAGTGCCACTGGAAAAGAAAAACTCCTGCAGCTAGCTCAGTGTCTGCCCAAATGGCCGCCCAGTTTTGTGCTGGAAACCCAGGCGCCCTGTTGGTGCAGGTACGGAAGGAATCTCCTGGTCTGTGGGTTGTAAAGACCATGGGAAAAGTGCGGTATCTAGGCTGGAGTGCAAGGTACAGTCCCTAATGGCTTCCCTTGGCTGGGAGAGGGAGTGCCCCAGCCCCTTGAGCGTCCCAGGTGAGGGGAGACCCACCCTGCTTTGGCTTGCCCTCCTTGGGCTGCGCCCACTGTCCAACCAGTCCCAATGAGATGAACTGGGTCTCAGTTGGAAATGCATTAATCACCACCCTTCTGCATCGATCTCACTGGGAGCTGCAGACTGGAGCTATTCCTATTCAGTCATCTTGCCAGCAACCGCTGGTGTTTCTTAACCTGTAAGATAGGGATAACAATATCTACCTCATAAAATTGTTTTGAGAATTAGAAAAGATGCCACAGGTAAAACACCTGCATCAGGTGGGTACTGCATAGATAATTGTCACTATTACGACTGCTGATGTGTGGCAAGAGTCCTCAGAACACACAGAGTGCTTGATTAACCTCAGTCAATGAAGGCTGTCACTTTTATTGGTGGAAATAATAATATTACTACTATAACTCCTACTAATATGCGGCTGAGGGAGAAATTCAAGGATATAATGTGTGATTCAAGTTTGTGATATGTCACAGTGGAGGACAGAGCAAGTGGTTTGCTTGGAAATGTGCTTTCACTGGGTCAAAGACTTAGGCATTGAGGAGGCTGCAGAATCTGGTGACCGACTCAGGGAGGCTGAGGACTGAGCAGGGGTACAGCTGGGCTGAGGTCTGCTATCCCAGTTCTTAGCCCTTCTTAAAGGGTCCAGTAAAAGCCCCCGTTGCAAAAATTCTTAGGGCCTATTTCTTTTTCTCCAATTGGTCTACAAAGCCAATTACAAAAACAACACATTGATATTTACAGAATGTCAGGCAAAGCTAAAAGAAAAGCAATGTGGCTCCATCGTATTTGAGAAGGGCCTGTCAGAGGATGGGGTCATTTGCTCTGGATTTGATGCAGCAAAACAAAATGCTAGATTTTGACAAGATCTTAAATGAAGACTGCTGAAGTAGATTAGATCTGATGTGACCTGAGGCAGAGCTTGTTCTTTGCAGTAAGGGAAAGTAGCCTCCTGCCTGTGTTTGAGTGCGTTTGCCTGGGGTGGTGGGCAAATGGGAGAAGTTGAGGGAAATCAATTCCGTTTACAAATGAATCCACTTGGAACTTAGCAAGGACAGATGAACACACCAAGATCTCTCTTATGGGGAGCAGTGTGGCCCAGTCATGAACACTTGGGCCTGAAACACCTCACAGTTGCTGAGAGAAAGCACATTGTAGCAATACAAATCCTTTTTGCTGAATAGGCCTGCTGGTATCATATCCATTGACACTGCTGCATTTTTACACAGGTCACACCTGATTTACGTGAAACCCCAAAGCAACAGC
Organism: Macaca mulatta; assembly: GCF_049350105.2. Classification (NCBI taxonomy): domain Eukaryota; kingdom Metazoa; phylum Chordata; class Mammalia; order Primates; family Cercopithecidae; genus Macaca; species Macaca mulatta. The sequence goes on from NC_133413.1 coordinate 63,460,642, forward strand.
CATCAACTACATGTGCTGCTCACCATTTCCCTCCTTTCCACCTCCAGCTCCTGATCCTTTTGGTGATGTCTGTTGCTAAGGAGTCTAGTGTGGCGTGGGGACATCTAGGTCATATTGCTGTGGATTAAAGGGAAGAATTAGAGGGCATCTTTGGAGTTAGCAGTCATCACCAGATGCCTCTGGCCTGCCACCCACCTGTAGCTCAGTCCTTCACCTGTGCAGCTCTGCTTTCGCTTTGCAGATGCAAGTCACACATCAGTGGAGATTTTTAAGGAATAATCTTCTTTGACTTCTCTGTAGCATTTGGATATTGACTGTTGGATACCTGCTTCTTTGATTTTGCATGAACTACATTATACAGATTCTCTGCTGCTCTCCTGTCCTTTCTTCCATTTCCCATTTAGAGTTCCCTTCCTCATGCTCCTCCCAGAAGTGAGGTCCACAAGGTTTTCTCCTCTTTTCTCTGACCCTGCCGTGCAGAAATCACTCCTTCTCACAAGACCAGGAATCACCTGAACACAAAATTCACAGAGCACACCTTGCCGCCCACCCCTCCCAGAGTTCAGGTCACATCTTCTCAACTTCCTCTGCATTCAGAGACATTCTCTCCCCTTCCTAGATGTTTGTGGCTGAAGGATCATACATGATTTCCTTTCCTTACTACCTCCAGGGCACTTGCTCTTTCAGAATTCTCTATTTGAGTGGTTGGCATCATCAGCATTCAAGGCACCCAATCTTAAACCTCAGGATCATTATCTGCAACTTCTTCTCTCTTGCCTCTAGCCCTGTACCCACTCAAGCCTCTTAAGTCAATTATTCTTCAGGCAGACTCTCGCTTTCTGTCCCCACTAGTTTCCATGTTGGCAGCTCATGCTAGATCATCCTATCCCGTGCCCGGCCTCTAGGTTTTCTCCCCTCCACACTCATAGGATGTGTGGATAATACACACTGCAGAGACCCTGCCATAGACATTTCTAGGCTCCCCACTGCACTCAGCACAATTCCTTTTGAAACACAGACACTCAACAAATGTTCGTATAAAGAATGAATAAATAGAGGTGCGCCAGGCAGCAACCACTTCTGATGCAAGAGTGGCAACTGAGATAGGAAAAGGTTGCAACTGCAATTTACAAATGCTCTTCTGCTGAAAATGAACAAGAAGATTAAGCTATAAATACTCTTTCGGGGTAATTAAGTGGAACAAAAGGTAATAATTGTTAGCATAAAATGCAATCACATTTTAATAGATTCTGAAAATTAAACAGGCTTCCTGTCGATAGATCTTAAAGCATTTCTATTACATATTAGAGAACATTAATTTCTGAAGACCCAGAAAAGACCCAGTCCTTTGAATTACATTGATGTTACTACTACAGAGCCTGAAAATTGTATATTTGGTATTAAGAGATCAAATACAGTCACTCTTAAACATTAGATGTTATTTGATCTGACATTTGATTTTTACCGCACTTACTGAGAAAGTAAGTTATTTTGCTACTGTATTATGAATCCTGACAGAAGACACAGAACTCTTAGGACAGAGGTAAAGCATTTTATTATTCACAACACAGCAAATGGCATGATTGCATTGGTTCCCTTACTCTTTAAGTCCCAAAAGGATGAACAGCCCAAAAGGATGCCTGCATAAGGAGTGGGTTGTGCTACAGGAAGTGACTTGAGGAACCCTGGAAAGAGCCCAGATGGAGGCATTATACATTCTTTAAGATTGTTCACTAAAAACACAACCCAAGGAAATGGCTCAGGTGAAGAGGGTCAGCACCCCGCAGTCTTTTTTTCCCCCCACATATACCTCTGTAAGCAAAGTGTCTTGAATTCTTGATAGACACAAGAACCTGCAGGGATGTGAAGAGCCATGGTGAATTGCCTCTCCTAACATATTTCAGATAAGAATCAATACTCAAAGTAACAAGGATATCATTATTAGCTTTCTGAATTTAGGGTATAGACTATTGGGACATTGATGAATATCCTATGCACAAAAATAAACTAGGTGATCAGAAAAATTAATACTTATTAGTTATGTGTGTGTATATATATAATAACACACACACACACAGAGTGTGAGGAAAGGAAGATATCTATATCTATAAGTTGTAACTTGATATTTTTCCTCAATGGGAATTTTTTTTTTATGAACACATCATAATGAGGCAAATGAAATTCTCTCACTTTAGCACAAAACTTGAAACCTTTGAAAAAAATCTCTTTCAGGCTATGTATGCTTATTCTGAAAAGCCCACGGCTATTCCACTGCAGCAGGATCTGACATGATCTCAATTATTATTACTAACGGCATTAATTTATGGGACTATTTACTGTGTGATGCACTTTATGTTAGTGATGCATATTCAAAGGAGATAGAATAGTCCTTATCCTCAAAAGACTTACAACTGAGTTTGGTCAGCATGATTAGTCACAGGTCCCATCATCTATTCTAGTACATCTGAGCATAAGGGAATATATTGAAGCAGATTTGTAGCTATGGAATCTCTGAGAGGGCCTGAGAACCAGGCAGGGATGCTGCATCTCCAGAGAATACGCAATGAGGAGCAATCCAGCCAGAAGAAATCACACCGCGTGGAGGTCTGGAAGAGCAACACAGCAGCTATGGCCTGTGGCTTGGCACCTACAGTGCTCAGGACCAGACCCTTGACCCCGCCATACTGCCCCAGAAACCTAGCTGCCTGTGCCACTGTGCCCGTCAGAAGCTTCTCCCCCAGTGACTGCTTCCTCCATTTTGTCACTTCTGTTGCTAAGTTGCTCACAGCGAAGACAGATTACAGAAGCTAGGGCTTGTTTCGAACCTAGCAACAGGGACTCAGGGGAACTGAAATTTAGCTTTATAGTCTATGTCATACAGAAAGATGGGCTAGGAAGGCAAGCAGAATAGGTGAGCCAGTCTCTGGCTTCTGCCATCAGGTAGTATATACAAGTAGTAAATAATAGGTAGCTATTAAATGGTTGCAAAAGAAAAGACTACAGTAATGTACACAGATGCTTAACGAATGTGTATAGATCATCACTGTCCAATAGAAACATGACATAAGACAAAACTGTGATTTTACATTCTCTAGTAACTATACAAAAAAGCAAAAAATAAAAAGGTGAAATTAATTGTATCAGTATAATTATTTAACCCAGTATATCCAATGTTATTATTTTAACATGAAATCAATATTAGAATTAATAAAGTGCTTTACATTCTTTTTGAATACTAAGTTCAAATCTGGTTTGCATTTTTTCCTTATAGCACCTCTAAATTTCCATGAGCACATTTCAAGTGCTTCCCAGGCTTGTGGGGCTAGTGGCTACCACACTGGAAGGCACAGCTTTAAATGGACAGTGTTAGAGGAGCTCAGAGAGAGGGAATCAATCAGATCCAGGGTAGCTGAGCAGAGCATTTTGGAAAAGTGGGACTTGAATCATCTTTGAAATAATGTTAGAACTTACAAAAGTTTGAAAATGGAAAAGAGCATGGCAAATGTCAAGGCTGGATATTTCCAGAGGCCTTGAAAAGCTTCAGCTACTAATCGTCCTTGCTGGATTTTTCATGGTTGAAATCTGACGCTGAGAAACCTGATTACAGGGATATGTTGAGTTTTCTCATGGAGGCGAGTATCTGGTAGCCAGTCTCAGAATACTGACATATGAAATCAAAGGGCCATTCTTTAATTTCAAGTTTTTATTTTAGGATAATTGTAGATTGACATGTAAGTGTAAAAAAATAACTACAGGAAAATCTACATACCCTTTATCCAGTTTCACTCAATGGTAACATCTTGTAAAGCTATAGGACAATGTCACAACCAGGATATTGACACTTAAACACAGTCAAGATACACAGCAGTTTGATCATACACAATCCCCACATTTCACTGTTCCCCTCCTTTTATTTGTTGAGACGGGAGTCTCGTTCTGTCGAGTAGCTGGGATTACAGTCATCCGCCGCCACGCCCAGCTAAATTTTTGTATTTTTAGTAGAGACGGGTTTCACTGTGTTAGCCAGGATGGTCCCGATCTTCAGACCTCGTGATCCACCTGCCTGGGCCTCCCAAAGAGTTGGGATTACAAGTGTGAACCACCGCTCCTGGCCCCATGTTCCCCTTTTATAGCCACACCTACTTCCCGCCTGCTCCCAGCCTCCCCCTCTTTTTAAAATGTTTGTCAACCACTAATCAGTTTCCAGTTCTATAATTTTGTCATTTCAAGTATGTTACATATGGAATCATACAGTATGTAACCTTTGGAGACTGGCTCCTTAGACTAGCATAAATTCTGTAGATTCATGAAGATTGTAGACTCTATCAACAGTTTGTTCCTTTTTATTGCTGACTGGTATTTCCATTGTATAGACTGTGAACACTGTCAGAATCAAAATGGAGTTACTAATGTTAAAAAAAAAAAGTCCAACCTTGGACTGGCATTACCATTGTTATTGATCTTTATAGCAAGAATAATCATTTCAAAACAATTATGTTATTCTCCTCATTTTTCCTTTAAAAACCTTTGTCATTCTTTACTTCCCTGAATATAAACATAGTTAACTATGGTAACTGTATTCCCATCACAAGGCTGTAATGCCAAATAAACATAATTTTCTTTCAGAAAGTCTCCCTCTGTTTGTTATTTGTTGACATAAATTGTGTTCAGAAGTGGGACCTAGAGTAGGACCCCATTTGGATGGAGTCAGAGATTCTCAGAACCAGTTTTCAGTACTTACTTGAGCCTCTCTGCTTCCATGGCTCCCTGCTTCCATGGCTCACCTTTCCTGTCCTGGAGAGTCTTCTCTCAGCCGAGGATTCCTCTTTCGGGTAGCAGCTCTTGACTTTGTTTGCATAAAGCCACCTTACTAAAGAACCATACATTCCTCCTGGGATGATAAAAGACTTTTTGTCTTTTCTGGTAAGTCTTTTCTGATATAAAGACAAGTGACTTTTGGGTTGAGCACTCTGGTTTCTGTAATTTACATTTTGTCTGTGAGGCATGTCGTTTCTGGTGAATTCACTTTTGGTTGTATACCTAGTTTAATATTTTGGTTGATTTGCAAGCCTGGGTTAAAATTTTTGTGAACACTATTATCTTGGTTTCTTTCGATTTGGTTTGACTCTTCTCCTTTGCTTGTTTCTATACATTTTCTGAGAGTAATTATAAACATAGTAAATGGTGGGCACAGGATGGCTAATTGAAAGCCACTGGGTGGTTGACACCATCTAAAACACTGGTCCAAACTCTTGATGTCCTCCGACAGGATTTATAGGCTTTTCTTTGCTCTTGTGAAATTAATAAGAAATGGAATGGGATTCTCAAACATTAAGGCTTGCCAGGTTTCCTGGGACTCCAGCCAGCTACGTATTATGGACTGTTCTTCACATTTTAAAACTGATGGGCAAAGTTACATTAAGAAAAATTCAGAGCTCAAATGTCCATTATTCAAACTCTCTAAAACACTTCTAACTATAGCGTTGGTATTGTGATTTCCTGATTAAAATTCTAAAATTAAAGGTATAAGATCTTTGTACATTTGTATAAATGTCTAGGTGTGTTTATGCACATGTACATGCGTTATGTTATGTGTTGTATCTACATGGTAAATGCTCCAGAAATTTTATTTAGATGGGCTTAGATAAATAAATACTCATATAAAATATATAGCAATTAACCCAAGTGGCTCTTTAGCTCATGTGACTTAAACTGGCTTTAAACTTATTAACAAGATAGAAATATCTTCAGAAATGTCAGCGTACAGTTTTGCTGGTTACATGGTTTTATATTAGTTTCTGCTGGATGTTGACACACAGATTATGAAACTGTAAACCCAGTAAAACAGAATGACCTTTCCTTTTGCAATTCTTTTTGGTACTTAAGACTAATTTAATATTGTTGTTTTAATGAAAACAACTGTATCTTAGTGAGTTATTGGCAAAATACCTACCTATTTAACTTTAAAGTTTTTACTTAGATGAACACCTGATATTCACAGGCTTTCAAGATGGTTAACAGAAATAATTCCAAATGATGACTAGCTTTGTCTAACATCTCAGTTTCCACAAGTAATCTAGGTAAACTATTAAAAATAAATTAATCAGGTAAATGTAAATGGCATAAGCATTTATAAGTAAACTTTTTATGTAATTTAAAAATTTAAAGCTCTGTTGCATTAAATTAAGTAATAAATACTCATTAAATGTCTAGGTCATTTCCAAATACGACAAAAACTAAAACAAATTGGTGATCAAAAATAAGTTTGTTTTTGATCCCTTAGATTTTATAGAAAGACTAAATATATTTAGATCTATTAATAAACATAATAAATTATCTTATGGGAAAACATGTCTCTAAAAATTTTGAAAGGGTTCTCATCTATAGAACAGTGATATGTGACAGTTCAAATTTGCTTGCTAAAAATTAAGGTTACTAAGAGTTAAAAATTAATTAATATTTAATTCTGTACCCAGAACGTGCATAAAAAAGTAAAATATGTTTCTGATAAGAAAAATTAGGACAAGGGCATTAAAAATGTGCTTTTCATTGAGAAAGAAATAGTAATTTTGTTTATTTTGGAGGTTATTTAAAGTTTTTTTTCAAGATTTGGATTTAGGAAGGAAACAGAAACAAGATAGAAAGGAACCAGCAAGAAGGAGAAAGAGATGCGAAGAAAGTTATGCCTGTGAAGATGTATTTTCACTAGGGAAGATTAAAAAGAAAAGAGACTGATTTTTTATTAGACAGAATCTTGTGTAGTAAATCTTTGTCCTAAAATAAAATGACTGGTTATTTTAAAAAGAGAAAGCCTAGGACAAAGCAGAAAATTCGAGCACATTGTAAATGATCTGAGTAAGTTGTAATAGGTTTCTTGAGGGAGGAATTTATGGAAGGAATGTTGTGTGTGATCAAGTTGGGTATAATTACAAGGAAATTATGTCTTAAAAATGAACTTCAATATTAAAAATATGCTAATATAAAACTAAAAAATCTCATCCTCTATGTTAGAACAACAGGTTTTTTTTCAAGTATGAATTTGCTCTTAATAAAACTGTAAAAGGTTTTGATTTTAGTTCCAAAATCTGTTTCTTTAATAGTCGTCTTCTAAACTGCATACAGTTTCTATTTCTGCCACGTTTATTTCTGAAATACATTTAGTTTCCCTAGATTCAGGTTGGAAAAATGGTGTTGTTTTCATTCAGAATGATAAGTTCATTTCTTGAGTAAAATTTTCTTTTCTGAAATATCTTGGATTCGCATTTCAGAGGTTCGACTCTTGCTGTATCTTGCTGTACATTGTTTGCAGGTCATGCATTATTGCTTTCAGCACTCCTTCTTTCTCCTTTTCAAAGAGTATATCATTTTGCTTGGCTGTGATAACTCTCTCCATCAATCTTTTCATCAGCTCCTGTAACATTTTCTTTCCGGTTCTATAATAACTTTGCTGTTATGGTCTGACACTGAAATGTTTATCTTAAAGGCCTAGCAGAGCATCGTTTTCCTCCCAAATTACTTGATTCTGTATTCTTGACTTTTATGTGTGTGAATTGTAACCAGGAAACTCCCCATGTTGTCACTAAGAGCCATGTATTGCCCTGCTGAAGGTACCACTAGTTTTCTTGTTTACATTCCCCTGTATATAGTGCACATTCAGAATCTTGGAAATATATTCTTTCTGTGTCTGATTAAATTTAAGCACTGTTTTTCAGCAGGTTCCGTTTGCAAGTTACCTACATGGGCTTCAGTGAGAAGCAAGAACACTGCAAGAGGTGCTTCTTTACTTTTCTAGTAACTGCCCTAAGAAACAAAGATTCTACTTTTTATCAAGATAATTTCTTGTTCTGTCTTTATTAGGTTTTTGGTTACCTAGGAAAACCAAACTCTAAAAGGTTTAAGGTTTTTACATGTATGTAACGTTCGATATTGCTTTTGAAATCTTTTGATTATCACTCTGGTTAAATGACTATTATTTTATAGTGATCTGTCATTCTGTTTGGATGAAGTGTTTTGAACCTTTTGACATCTTTGGAAAGCTTCTCCAGGATTAAAATTCTAAATGAAGCCTGTTACACCTAAAATTAACTTTAGGCCTCTGAAGAGCCTCAAAGAATGTGTCTCTCATTTTGTAGTGATATTAAATGATTAGGCTTATTTGGTAAATTGTATGGGAAGCATTGTCAAATGATAAGTGATACTAGATCTTCTTTCATTTACATTTATGGATATATTATTGATATATTGTTTCAAACATTTTTATATAAATTCATAAAAATCTAATATGTTATCAGTCATAATTTTAGTTGTTAATATTAAATCTTTTTTCAAAATGATATTTTTGTGGATATTTATGTGAGTATCCTAAAAATTAGGTAAGATGTATAAAAGTCTGATGGTCCTAATGTGACATTGTCAGTCATAATTCTGATTATCTTAATGCCACATGTAATAAAAATAACTAAATTTCATTGTAAATTGTGAACTTTCATCATTTTTTTTATCAGAGCTATCTTCAGTTATTGTTATCCACTGTTATTGTTTTGAATTCTTTAAATGCTTTGTAACCAGCTATAGTCCAAAATTGCTTTTCGTGGAGAAGTCTAACAAGTACTCTCGAACACAGATTTCTGGTAATGTTAAGATCAATGAATGAAATAAAAATATTTCTAATATAGAACTCTAATATAGAAACTGATCAAGCAAAATAAAATTTAATTGCATGAAATCAAATAACTGATTAAGATCTTTTTTTTTTTTTTTTTTTTTTTGAAATGGAGTTTTGCTCTGTCACCCAGGCTGGAGTGCAGTGGCAAAATCTCAGCTCACTGCAACCTCTGCCCCCTGGGTTCAAGTGATTCTCCTGCCTCAGCCTTTTGAGTAGCTGGGATTACAGGCAACCGCCACCATGCCTGGTTAATTTTTGTATTTTTAGTAGAGACAGAGTTTCACCATGTTGTCCAGGCTGGTCTCCAACTCGTGACCTCAGGTAATCTGCTCTCCTCAGCCTCCCAAAGTGCTGGGATTATAGGTGTGAGCCACTGTGCCTAGCCGAGATCATGTTTTTATGATTTTTATTCAAAACATTGTTGGTTCTTTATTTAAATGTATTGTTTCCCAGATTTAAGGATTGTTTTTCTTCTTAAGCTGTTTATAGTTTACAACAATTTGGTAGAGTATAGTTTTGTGAACAAAGGTGGAATCATTTTTTTCACATTTCTTTAATATTTACTTTAGGTTTAGGGGTACATGTGCAGGTTTGTTATACAGGTCAATCACGTGTCAATGGGAGTTTGGTGTACAGATTATTTCATCACCCAGGTAACAAGCATAGTACCTGATAGGTAGTTTATCAATCCCCACCCTCCTCTCACCCTCTATCCTCAAGCAGGTTCCATCGTCTGTTGTTCCTTCTTTATGTCTACATGTTCTCAATGTTTAGCTCCCACTTATAAGTAGGAACATGCAGTATTTTGTTTTCTGTTCCTACATTAATTAGCTTGGGATAATGGCCTCCAGTTCCATTCATGTTGCCGCAAAGGACATGACCTTGGTTTTCTTATGGCTGTGTAGTATTTCATGGTGTATACATACCACATTTTCTTCATCTAGTCTACTGTTGATGGGCATTTAGTTTGATTCCATGTCTTTACTGTTGTCAACAGTGCTGTAAAAAACGTACACATGCATGTGTCTTTATGGTAAAACAGTTTCTATTTCTTTGAGTATGTACCCAGTAATGGGATTGCTGGGTTAAATAGTAGTTCCATTTTAAGTTATTTGAGAAATCTCTGCACTTATTTCTTGTTCTGTGGTCCCAGAGCATTGGAGGTATGATTTCATTTTTTTCTCTTTGAATTTACTGAGGATTGTTTTACGGGCCCATTGTGTGGCTGATTTTAGAGTATGTGCCATATGCAGATGAGAAGAATGCATACTCTGTTGTTTTGGGGTGGAGAGTTCTGTAGATGTCTATTAGGGTCTATTTGGTCAAATGTAGAGTTCAGGTCCCAAATATCTTTGTTAGTTTTCTGCCTCAGTGATCTAATACTATCAGTGGTGTTTTGAAGTCTACCACTATTATTGTGTGATTATCTAAGTCTCTTTGTAGATCTCTAAGAACTTGCTTTATGAATCCGGGTTCTCCTGTGTTGGGTGCATATGTATTCAGGATAGTTAGGCCTTCTTCTTGGAGTGAACCTTCACTGTGATGTAATACCCTTCCCAGTCTTTTTGGATCTTCGTTGGTTTAAAGTCTGTTTTGTCTGAAATTAGAATAGCAACCCTTGCTTTTTTCTGTCTTCCATTTGCTTGCTAGATTTTTCTCCATCCATTTACCTGTAGCCAATAACGTGTCATTGCATGTGAGATAAGTCTCTTGAAAACAGCACAGAGTGGGGTCTTGCTTGTTTACCCAACTTACCACTCTGTGCCTTTTAATTGGAGACATTTATTTACATTCAAGGTTAATATTGATGTGTGTGGATTTGATCCTGTCTTCATATTGTTAGCTGGTTATTATGCAGACTTGATTGTGTGGTTGCTTTATAGTATCAATGGTATGTATACTTAAGTGTGTTTTTGTGGGGACTTGTGATGGTCTTTTCTTTCCACATTTAGCACTCACTTCAGGCAGGGTTGTAAGGCAGGGTTGGTAGTAATGAATTCTCTTAGCATTTGCTTGTCTGAAAATAATCTTATTTCTTCTTTGCTTTTGAAGTCTAGTTTGGCTGGATATAAAATTCATGGCTGGAATTTCTTTTCTTTAAGAATATTGAATATAGGCCCTGAATCTTTTCTGGCTTTTAGGGTTTCTACTGAAAGATCTGCTGTTAGTCTGATGGAGTTCCCTTTGTAAGTGACCTGCCTCTTCTCTCTAGCTGCCTTTAACATTTTTTTCTTTCATTTCAAATTTGGAGATTCTGATGACTATGTGTCTAAGGAATGGTCATCTTGTATAGTATCTTGCAGGGTTCTCTGCATTTTCCAAATTTGAATGTTGGCCTCTCTAGCGAGGTTGGGGGAATTTTCATGGATGATATCCTGAAAAATGTTTCCCAGGTTGCTTGCTTTCTCTCCCTCTGTTTCAGAGACACCACCACCACTGAGACATAGATTTCGTCTCTCTCTCTCTTTTTTAAAAAATAAATGGTCTTTTTACATAATTCCATGTTTTACAGAGTTTTGTTTATTCTTCTTTAATCTTTTTTCTTTATTTTTGTCTGACTGTTACTTCAGAGAACTGATCTTAGAGCACTGACATTCTTTCCTCAACTTGGTCAATTCTGCTGTTAATATTTGGAACTGTATTCTGAAATTCTTGAAGTAAGTGTTTCAGCTATATCAGATCATTTTGGTTCTTTCTTAAAATGGCCATTTTATCTTTCATCTCCTATACTGTTTTATTGTATGCCTTAGAATCCTTGAATTGGGTTTCAACTTTCTGCTGAATCTCAATGATCTTTGTTCTTGTCATATTCTGAATTCAATTTCTGTCATTTGAGCCATTTAAGCCTGGTTAAGAACATTGCTAGAGAACTAGTCCACTTGTTTGGAGGCAGAAAGACACCCTGACTCTTTGAGTTGCCAGAGTTCTTGAGCTGGTTTTTTTAATCTGCGTGGACTGATGTTGCTACAATTTCTTTGGGTGGGTTTTTCTTTTTGCTTTTTTCTTCTTTGATTCTCTTGGGGTTTGATTGGTATAAAGTGGTACCAGGTGGGTTCAGTCAACTGGCTTTGTTTCCCTTCCCCAGGAATCAATGAAGGCCAGGAACAAGTTCCCAGGCACAGTAGCCCTGCACAGGGTTCCCAGCTTCCTCTTCCTTCAGGCCAGCATGTGTGTCCTCCCACTGTCCACTCTCAATCGTTTGATTTTCCTCCCTACTTGATTTTTCCAAAATTCAGAAACTATTCATGAGTACTCTTCTCTTTGTGACAATATGATTATTTACATAAATTTAATAAAGATTTAGCCTCTACATTAATACACAGTTTGAAACATTGATTATATTTCCAAAGTTTCAGCTAAAATAATATATTTGAGAATGAATATAAAATGCCTGGCTTCAAGGGTTCCAGTCTTATAGTGAATGAGTAAGAATTGTCACTTTCTGCCAGACCCAGAAACCTTAAGAATGTTAGTAAAATAAGTTTCCTAGCCCAAAGAAGTTTTAAAACCTGAGATTCCTATGTGATTGGCGTAGAAAAAAAAAAGTCATGTTTTCAAAGAAAAACTGTAGTACCCTGTTAATAGATAGTAGCCCTGTTTTGCACTGTGCATTGTTTTCAAGTTCTTGTTGTCTACCTGTAGACAGGACTTGATCCTGAATTCTCCTAATTTCCTCCAATACTTGGCTACAGCTCTCCAACTAAAATCAAAGGCTGTTATGTTCTTAAAGTCCTATAAGCTGAAACTAGATAAGTCTTAAAAAATAAGTCTCATGATTGATGTATGGACCACACAGCAAGTTCATTCACAAAACTGCCTGATGCCATAGCAGAGAGAGTTGAAATGCAAACCAGGAGTAGTTAGCCTTTTCACATTATAGAACACTGTTTTTCACGACACTGGAACAAGACTCCATGTCATTATGAGACTCTTATCCTTTTAATACTACCTTTTTCATTTGTCAGTAGAATGGTATAATTGAAATCTTATAATCCAAACACCTGCTGGTAACTGAACAGAACCTCACCTAAGAAATTATTTAGTATCCATTGTTAAATAAGAAAACGCCTATGCTATTACTAACACCACATGCTATACTTGAGTAAATTCCTCTGTGAAAGTTGAGACCCATATACACAAAATAAGAAAACAGGTCACATGGTTACCACAGGTCTCACCTAATTCTTTATGGTCGTTTGATTTCAATTGTCTTAAAGCCTAGGCTTATGGCTGAAAAACATTATGCAAACTGTGGGTTGTCATGTTACTATTGATTTTACTTTGTTTATCCACTTTTTAAACTTTGTATCTGCTATTTGTTAAATTTTTACAGAAGTACAACTCCTAAAAGAATAATACTGGCCTAATAATTTGAGATGATGACAAAAAGCTATGAAGCAGATGAAATTGAACTTAATAATGAACTGCAAGCAAACACCCTGAGAGCCGCTCCTTCAAATCTCCCTTGTTGTTCAACTGTGACTACGTGGATTTTGACACCGACTCCTAGTCACCGATAACTTCCATCAACATGGCATGAGACCAGTAACTGAGACAGGTCACTCCTGGCACCAACGGAAATCAACACCTAACTACAGAATGATTAATAGTGATGCTTTTGGAAAACGATCTTGATCAAATGAGAGAAACATGAAAGTTGTCAGAATCAAAATGGAGTCACAATGTTAAAAGAAAACCCAGAAAAATAGAGCTCGGGAAGGTTATGAAGACAGGGTTCTCATGCTTGTATCCCTGATTAAAAAAAAACAAAAAACAAAAAACAAAAAAAAAACTATCACAAAAGACTGCAAAACCACAACCCAGCATTAAGAACATCATAATCTTACACAAAAAATACTTCCGCAAGGTCGTTTTCTCAGCAACTGCCTATCTAGACTTGGACTGGCATCACCCTTGTTATTGATCTTCATAACTAAAGAGTCATTTCAAAACAGTTACATAATCCTCATTTCTTTTTTAAAAGTATTTGTCTGCCTTTACCTCGCTGCATAGGCACACAGTTTACTATGGCATGCATACTCCCATTATAATGAATATTATTTTCTTTTTTTTTCTTTTTTATTAAACTTTAAGTTCTAGGGTACATGTGCACAATGTGCAGGTTTGTTACATATGTATACTTGTGCCATGTTGGTGTGCTGCACCCATCAACTCGTCAGCACCCATCAACTCGTCATTTACATCAGGTATAACTCCCAATGGCAACCCTCCCCACTACCCCCTCCCCCGGTGTGTGATGTTCACCTTCCAGAGTCCAAGTAATCTCATTGTTCAATTCCCACCTATGAGTGAGAACATGCAGTGTTTGGTTTTCTGTTCTTGCGATAGTTTGCTGAGAATGATGGTTTCCAGCTGCATCCATGTCCCTACAGAGGACAAAAACTCATCCCTTTTTATGGCTGCATAGTATTCCACGGTGTATATGTGCCACATTTTCTTAATCCAGTCTGTCACTGATGGACATTTGGATTGATTCCAAGTCTTTGCTATTGTGAATAGTGCCACAATAAACATAAGTGTGCATGTGTCTTTATAGCAGCATGATTTATGATCCTTTGGGTATATACCCAGTAATGGGATGGCTGGGTCATATGGTATTTCTAGTTCTAGATCCTTGAGGAATTGCCATACTGTTTTCCACAACGGTTGAACCAGTTTACAATCCCACCAACCATGTAAAAGTGTTCCTATTTCTCCACATCCTCTCCAGCACCTGTTGTTTCCTGACTTTTTAATGATTGCCATTCTAACTGGTGTGAAATGGTATGTCACTGTGGTTTTGATTTGCATTTCTCTTACAGCCAGTGATGACAAGCATTTTTTCATGTATCTGTTGGCTATATGCACGTCTTCTTTTGAGAAATGTCTATTTATATCCTTTATCCACTTTTTGATGGAGTTGTTTGTTTTTTTCTCATAAATTTGTTTGAGTTTTTTGTAGGTTCTGGATATTAGCCCTTTGTCAGATGAGTAGATTGCAAAACTTTTCTCCCATTCTGTAGGTTGCCTGTTCACTCTGATGGTAGTCTCTTTTGCTGTGCAGGAGCTCTTTAGTTTAATGAGATCCCGTTTGTCAATTTTGGTTTTTGTTGCCATTGCTTTTGGTGTTTTAGACATGAAGTCCTTGCCCATGCCTATGTCCTGAATGGTATTACCTACATTTTCTTCCAGGGTTTTTATGGTATTAGGTCTAACAATTAAGTCTCTAATCCATCTTGAATTAATTTTTGTATGAGGAGTAAGGAAAGGATCTAGTTTCAGCTTTCTACTTATGGCTAGACTATTTTCCCAGCACCATTTATTAAATAAGGAATCCTTTCTCCATTCCTTGTTTTTCTCAGGTTTGTCAAAGATCAGATGGCTGTAGATGTGTGGTATTATTTCTGAGGACTCTGTTCTGTTCCATTGGTCTATATCTCTGTTTTGGTACCTGTACCATGCTGTTTTGGTTACTGTAGCCTTGTAGTATAGTTTGAAGTCAGGTAGCGTGACGCCTCCAGCTTTGGTCTTTTGACTTAGGATTGTCTTGGCAATGTGGGCTCTTTTTCGGTTCCATATGAACTTTAAAGCAGTTTTTTCCAATTCTGTGAAGAAAGTCATTGGTAGCTTGATGGGAATGGCATTGAATCTATAAATTACCTTGGGCAGTATGGCCATTTTCACGATATTGATTCTTCCTATCCATGAGCATGGTATGTTCTTCCATTTGTTTGTGTCCTCTTTTATCTCACTGAGCAGTGGTTTGTAGTTCTCCTTGAAGAGGTCCTTCACATCCCTTGTGAGTTGGATTCCTAGGTATTTTATTGTCTTTGAAGCAATTGTGAATGGGAGTTCATTCATGATTCAGCTCTCTGTTTGTCTGTTACTGGTGTATAAGAACACTTGTAATTTTTGCACATTGATTTTGTATCCTGAGACTTTGCTGAAGTTGCTTATCAGCTTAAGGAGATTGTGGGCTGAGATGATGGGGTTTTCTAAATATACAATCATGTCATCTGCAAACAGGGACAATTTGACTTCTTCTTCTCCTAACTGAATACCCTTGATTTCTTTCTCTTGTCTGATTGCCCTAGCCAGAACTCCCAACACTATGTTGAATAGGAGTGGTGAGAGAGGGCATCCCTGTCTTGTGCCAGTTTTCAGAGGGAATGCTTCCAGTTTTTGCCCGTTCAGTACGATATTGGATGAGGGTTTATCATAAATAGCTCTTATTATTTTGAGATATGTTCCATCAATACCAAATTTATTGAGAGTTTTTAGCATGAAGGGCTGTTGAATTTTGTCAAAGGCCTTTTCTGCATCTATTGAGATAATCATGTGGTTTTTGTCTTTGGTTCTGTTTATATGCTGGATTACATTTATTGATTTGCGTATGTTGAACCAGCCTTGCATCCCAGGGATGAAGCCCACTTGATCATGGTGGATAAGTTTTTTGATGTGTTGCTGGATTCGGTTTGCCAGTATTTTATTGAGGATTTTTGCATCAATGTTCATCAGAGATATTGGTCTAAAATTCTCTTTTTTTCTCTGCCAGGCTTTGATATCAGGATGATGTTGGCCTCATAAAATGAGTTAGGGAGGATTCCCTCTTTTTCTATTGATTGGAATAGTTTCAGAAGGAATGGTACCAGCTCCTCCTTGTACCTCCGGTAGAATTCAGCTGTGAATCCATCTGGTCCTGGACTTTTTTTGGTTGGTAGGCTATTAATTATTGCCTCAATTTCAGAGCCTGCTATTGGTCTATTCAGGGATTCAACTTCTTCCTGGTTTAGTCTTGGGAGAGTGTAAGTGTCCAGGAAATTATCCATTTCTTCTAGGTTTTGTAGTTTATTTGCGTAGAGGTGCTTATAGCATTCTCTGATGGTAGTCTGTATTTCTGTGGGGTTGGTGGTGATATCACCTTTATCATTTTTTATTGCATCTATTTGATTCTTCTCTCTTTTCTTCTTTATTAGTCTTGCTAGTGGTCTATCAATTTTGTTGATCTTTTCAAAAAACTAGCTCCTGGATTCATTGATTGTTTGGAGGGTTTTTTGTGTCTCTATCTCCTTCAGTTCTGCTCTGATCTTAGTTATCTCTTGCCTTCTGCTAGCTTTTGAATGTGTTTGCTCTTGTTTCTTTAGTTCTTTTAATTGTGATGTTAGAGTGTCAATTTTAGATCTTTCCAGCTTTCTCTTGTGGGCATTTAATGCTATAAATTTCCCTCTACACACTGCTTTAAATGTGTCCCAGAGATTCTGGTATGTTGCATCGTTGTTCTCATTGGTTTCAAAGAACATCTTTATTTCTGCCTTCATTTCGTTATGTACCCAGTAGTCATTCAGGAGCAGGTTGTTCAGTTTCCATGTAGTTGAGTGGTTTTGATTGAGTTTCTTAGTCCTGAGTTGTAGTTTGATTGCACTGTGGTCTGAGAGACAGTTTGTTATAATTTCTGTTCTTTTACATTTGCTGACGAGTGCTTTACTTCCAACTATGTGTTGGAATTAATTTTAGAATAAGTGTGATGTAGTGCTGAGAAGAATGTATATTCTGTTGATTTGGGGTGTAGAGTTCTGTAGATGTCTATTCTGTATGTCTGCTTGGTGCAGAGTTGAGTTCAATTCCTGGATGTCCTTGTTAACTTTCTGTCTCATTGATCTGTCTAATGTTGACAGTGGGGTGTTGAAGTGTCCCATTATTATTGTATGGGAGTCTAAGTCTCTTTGTAAGTCTCTAAGGACTTGCTTTATGAATCTGGGTGCTCCCGTACTGGGCGCATATATATTTAGGATAGTTAGCTCTTCCTGTTGAATTGATCCCTTTACCATTATGTAATGGCCTTCTTTGTCTCTTTTGATCTTTCATGGTTTAAAGTCTGTTTTATCAGAGACTAGGATTGCAGCCCCTGCTTTTTTTTTGTTCTCCATTTGCTTGGTAGATCTTCCTCCATCCCTTTATTTTGAACCTATGTGTGTCTCTGCATATGAGATGGGTCTCTTGAATACAGCAAACTGATGGGTCTTGACTCTTTATCCAATTTACTACTCTGTGTCTTTTAATTGGACCATTTAGTCCATTTACATTTAAGGTTAATATTGTTATGTGTGAACTTTGTCCTGTCACTGTGATATTAGCTGGTTATTTTGCTCGTTAGTTGATGCAGTTTCTTCCTAGCATTGATGGTCTTTACATTTTGGCATGGTTTTGTAATGGCTGGTACCGGTTGTTCCTTTCCATGTTTAGTGCTTCCTTCAGGATCTCTTTTAAGGCAGGCCTGGTGGTGACAAAATCTCTAAGCATTTGCTTGTCTGTAAAGGATTTTATTTCTCCTTCACTGATGAAACTTAGTTTGGCTGGATATGAAATTCTGGGTTTAAAATTCTTTTCTTTAAGAATGTTGAATACTGGCCCCCACTCTCTTCTGGCTTGTAGAGTTACTGCTGAGAGATCTGCTGTTAGTCTGATGGGCTTCCCTTTGTGGGTAACCCGACCTTTCTGTCTGGCTGCCCTTTTTTCCTTCATTTCAACTTTGGTGAATCTGACAATTATGTGTCTTGGAGTTGCTCTTCTCGAGGAGTATCTTTGTGACGTTCTTTGTATTTCCTGAATTTGAATGTTGGCCTGCATTACTAGGTTGGGGAAGTTCTCCTGGATGATATCCTGAAGAGTGTTTTCCAACTTGGTTCCATTTTCCCCCTCACTTTCAGGCACACCAATCAGACATAGATTTGGTCTTTTCACATAATCCCATATTTCTTGGAAGCTTTGTTCATTTCTTTTTCATCCTTTTTCTCTAGACTTCTCTTCTTGCTTCATTTCATTCATTTGATCTTCAATCATTGATACTCTTTCTTCCAGTGGATCGAGTCGGTTACTGAAGCTTGTGCATTTGTCACATATTTCTCGTGTCATGGTTTTTATCTCTGTCAGTTCATTTATGGCCTTCTCTGCATTGATTATTCTAGTTATCCATTCTTCCATTCTTTTTTCAAGATTTTTGTTTCTTTGTGCTGAGTACATAGTTCCTCCTTTAGCTCTGAGAAGTTTGATCGACTGAAGCCTTCTCCTCTCAACTTGTCAAAGTTATTCTCCGTCCAGCTTTGATCCGTCACTGGTAATGAGCTGTGTTCCTTTGGAGGGGGAGATGCGCTCTGATTTTTTGAATTTCCAGCTTTTCTGCTCTGCATTTTCCCCATCTTGTGGTTTTATCTGCCTTTGGTCTTTGATGCTGGTGATGTACTGATGGAGTTTTGGTGTGTGTGTCCTTGTTTGTTAGTTTTCCTTCTAACAGTCAGGACCCTCAGCTGTAGGTCTGTTGGAGATTGCTTGAGGTCCACTCCAGACCCTCTTTGCCTGGGTATCATCAGGAGAGGCTGTAGAAGATAGAATATTGCTGAACAGCAAGTACTGCTGTCTGATTCTTGCTCTGGAAGCTTTGTCTCAGGGGTGTACCCCGCCGTGTGAGGTGTGAGGTGTGAGGTGTTGGTGAGCACCTAGTGGGTGATGTCTCCCAGTTAGGCTACTCAAGGGTCAGGGACCCACTTGGGCAGGCAGTCTGTCAGTTCTCAGATCTCAACCTCTGTGCTGGGAGATCTACTGCTCTCTTCAAAGCTGTCAGACCGCTGTCAGATTCCACCTAGAGGTGGAGTCTACACAGAGAGGCAGGCCTCCTTGAGCTGCGGTGGGCTCCACCCCATTAGAGCTTCCTGGTGGCTTTGTTTATTCACTTAAGCCTCAGCAATGGTGGGCACCCCTCCCCCAGCCTTGCTGCTGCCTTGCAATTAGATCTCAGACTGCTGTGCTAGCAATGAGGGAGGATCCGTGGGCATGGGACCCTCCGGGCCAGGTGTGGGATATAATTTTCTGGTGTGGGCCATTTGCTACGACCCTTGGTAAAGCACAGTAGTAGGGTGGGAGTTACCCGATTTTCCAGGTATTGTGTGTCTGTTTTCCTTGGCTAAGAAAAGGGATTCCCTTCCCTCTTGCACTTCCCAGGTGAAGCGATGCCTCGCCCTGCCTCAGCTCTAGCTGATTGGGCTGTAGCAGCTGACCAGCACTGACTGTCTGGCGCTCCCCAGTGAGATGAACCCAGTACTTCAGTTGAAAATGCAGAAATCACCCATCTTCTGTGTTGCTCACGTTGGGACCTGAAGGCTGGAGCTGTTCCTATTCGACCATCTTGCTCGCTCCCTCGAATATTATTTTCTTTTAGAAAACCTCTCTGTTTGTTAATCAAGTTGATCAGATGTACCACTCTTTCACCCATTGAGGGACATTTGGCTGATCCAGGTTTTGGCTATTGCAAATAAAACTGCTACAAACATTGGTATGGGATTTTGAGCAAACGTGTTTCCATTTCTTTGATTAAATACCCAGGAGTATAATTGTTTGACTCTATGTTTGTGGCATGTTTAGTTTTTAAAGAAATTGCCAAAGCGGTTTCTTGAGTCGCTGTATCATTTCACATTTCTGCCATCAATATATGAGTGTTCTGATTTCTTTGCATCCTCATCAGCATTTGGTGTTGTCATTTTTATTTACTTAGCCATTTGTATGGTGTGTAGCGATATCTCATTGTGGTTCTAATTTTCATTTCCATAATGGTTAAAGATTTTGAACACATTTTCATGTGATTATTTGCCATCTGCATATCCTTTTTAGTGAAATGTCTCTTTGTTTCCTTTAGCTACTTTCTAATTGGGTTATTTGTTTATTTTACTCTTAAGTTTTGAGAGTTCTTTATATATTCCAGATACTAGTCCTTTTTTGGATATATAGTATGCAAATATTTTCCCCGTCTGTAGTAGCTTGCATTTTTATTATCTTTCACAGTGCAAAATTTTGAAATTTTGATGAAGTCGAATTTAATTTTCTTTTTATAAATCATGCTTTTGGTGTCCAAGAACCAGGCACAGTGGCTCATGCCTATAATCCCAGAATGCTGTGAGACTGACGTGGGATGATTGTTTGAGCCCAGGAGTTTGAGGCTAGCCTGGGCAACATAGCAAGACCCCATTTCTTTAAAAAAGAAATAAAAACAAGAACTCTTTTTTTAGTACTACATTCCAAGATTTTCTCCTATGTTTTATTCTTAAAGATTTGATAATCTTATGCGTTATCTTAAAGTCCATAATCCATTTCGAGTTAACTTTCATATTAGATGTGATGTTGAGGTAAAGGTTCATATTCTTTTGTCTATGGATGTCCAGTTTTTACTGTACCATGAATTTAAAAGCCTTTCCTCCATATCATTTACTCCATTAAACTGCTTTTGAACCTTTATCAAGATGTTGTATATATTTCTGTGGGTCCACTTTTGAGCTCACTGTTTCATTGATTTATGTGTCTATCAATCTGTCAATATCACAGTCTTGGTTGCTGTGGCTAAATAATATGTCTTAAAATTGAGTAGAGTGTTTCCTCCTACTTTATTCTTTTTCTCAAAATTGTTTTAGTTATTTTAGTTCCTGTGTGTTGTCATATATATTTTATAATAATCTTGTCTACATCTACAAATCCTCTTACCAGGATTTAGATAGAAATTGAATTAAACCTTTTTATCATTTTGGGAATGATTGACTTCTTTATTCTCTTTAGCTTTATTATCTATGAAGATGGTTTGTCACCCCATTTGTTTAGATCTTCTTTCATCAGTATTATGTAGTTTTAAATGCACAAGTCCTTTATGCTTTGTCAGCTTTACAGGAGAGTATTGTGTGTTGGGACAATTGTAAATGGTATTGTATTTTAAACTGTGGTGTCCCTGTGTTTATTACTAGGATATGTAAGTGCAATTGCTGTTTTGTATGTGTATCTTATCTCCTGTGACTGCAAAACTCACCTATTTGTTCTAGGAGGTATTTTTTTTAGATTCCTTGGAATATTTTATGCAGACATTTATGTCATCTGCAAATAGGGAAAGTATTATTTCCTCCTTCTGATCTATATGCTTTCTATTTCCTATTCTTGCCTTGTTGAACTTACTAGAATTCCCAGCATTATGCTGAATAGGATGGTGAGAGCAGACATCCTTGCCTTGATCTTATCTCAGGAAAAAAGCCTTCAGTGTTTTAGTGTGACGTTAGCTGTAGGTTTTTTGTAGGTGCTTTTGATCAAGGTGAGGAAGTTTCTCTCTATTCTTATTTTTCTGAGAGTTTTCATTATGAAGGTGTATTAAATTTTGTCAAATTCTATTTCTGCATTCATTAATATGATCATAGCATTTTTCCTTAGTGTTAATCTAATAAATCATATTCATTGACTTTCAAATACTGAAGAAGACTGGCATCTTTGAATAAAGACCAATTGGTCATGTTATATATAACGTTGTGATAAAAATCACATACTGTAAAATTTACCATCTTAACAATTTTTAAGTATACAGTTCAGAAGTGTAAAGTATGTGAACCCTGAAAATTTAAGACAGATCTCAGTTCATTTAGAAAGTTTATTTTGCCAAGGTTGAAGATGTGCATTCGTGACACAGCCTCAGGAGATCCTGATGGCATGTGCCCAAGGTGGTCAGAGCACAGCTTGGTTTTATACATTTTAAGGAGACATGAGACATCAATCAATATGTGTAAGATGTACACTGGTTCAGTACAGAAAGGTGGGACAACTTGAGGTGAAGATGGGACACCTCAAAGCAGGACTGGGCTTCTAGGTCATAGGTAGATAAGAGACAAATGGCTGCATTCTTTTGAGTTACTGATTAACCTCTCCAAATGAGGCCATCAGATATGCATTGATCTCAGTGAGCAGAAAGATGACTTTGAATAGAATGGGAGGCAGGTTTGCCCTAAGCAGTTCCCAGTTTGACTTTTCCCTTTAACTTAGTGATTTTGAGGCCGTGAGATTTATTTTCCTTTCAAAAGTATATTCATATTATTGTGAAGCAAATCTCTGGAATCTTTCCATTTTGTAAATTTGAAACTGTATACCCCTTAAACAACAACTCTCTTTTCCCCTCTCCCAGCAACCTCTCATAACCACCATTACATTTTTGTTTCATGAATTTGACCACTTTATGTACCTCATAATAAGTGGAATCATACAGTATGTTATGGTTTATTTCACTTGGCACAATGGCCTCAAAGTTCATTTATGTCATAGCATATGACAGGGTTGCCTTCCTTTCTTCTCAGGTTTACTAAGATATAATTGACAAATAAAAATTATATCTATTTAAGGTATACAACTTGATGTTTTGACATACATATACATTGTACAATAATCATCAAAATTAAGCAATTAACATATCAATTCCCTCACATAGTTACCATTTTCTTCCCCTCCTTTCTTTTTGCCACACTTAAGATCTATACTCTTAGCAAATTTCATGCATACAATACAATATTGCTAACTATAGTCATACTTCTGTACATTACATCTCCAGAACTTATTCATCTTGCATAACTAAAACTTTGTGCTCCTTGACCAATATTCCCTTCCTTTTAAAATCTGAATAATATTCCATGGTATGTGTATAAGAGTTAAAGAAAGAAGAAAGACACACGAAAAGTGGCTCAATAGTCAAAGACAAAGACATTTATTTTGGAGAATAAACCTGAGAGGGGCTTCTGGATGATTTTTGGTCAGGAACACTCTCTCTTACAGACTAAAAGTATTTATTGGTGAGAGAGCTTGTAATGTTTCTGTGTGGGGGAGAAGTTCATGGTGGAGTTGGAATGTCTCTGCTTGGAGGGAGCATTATCTTGGGGCTGACATCTCTCTGGCTGGAGGGAAGGTTATCCAGGGGCTGACATGTCTCTGGTTGGGGATGGGTTTGGAATGTTTCTGGTCGGAGATGTTATTTGAGGTTTATGGTCACATTAACCTTAGCCATTAGGCTGATGCCCTTTGGATTTAGGCAGTTTTTGATCAAGGTGAACTTCAGAATGGTGGTGGTTGTCCAAGATGGTGATGCTCCTGCTCTGTCATATGTCACAGTCACATTTCATTTATCCATTCATCTGCCAATGGACATTTGGGTTGCTTACACCTTTTGGCTATTGTGATTAGTACTGTTTTGCACAGGGTTGTGCAAATATCTCTTTTGAGATCCTGCTTTTGATTCTTTCAGATTTATACCCAGAAGTGGGATTGCTGAATCATATGACAGTTTTTTTTTTTTTTTGAGGGGCCTCCATACTTTTTATCAACCATTTAACAACCCCAGCAACAGTGCACAATTCTATTTTCTCTACATCTTCACCAACATGTTTTATTTTCTGTCTTTTTGATAGTATTCATGCTAATAGGTGTGAAGAGATATATCATTATGGTTCTGATTTGCAGATTTGCATTTCTCTGATGATTGGTGATGTTGAGCATCTTTTGACTTTCTTTCTTTTTTTTTTACCTTTTTTTTTTTTTTTTTTCCGAGACAGAATCTTACTCTGTCATCCAGGCTGGAGTGCAATGTTGTGATCTCGGCTCACTGCAACCTCCCCTGCCTGGGTTCAAGAGATTCTCCTGCCTCAGCCTTCCGAGTAGCTGGGATTACAGGCATGTGCTGCCACGACCAGCTAATTTTTTTAGTAGAGACAGGGTTTCTCCATGTTGGCCAGGCTGCTCTCAAATTCCTGGCCTCGAGTGATCCTCCTGCCTAGGCCTCCCCAAGTGCTGGGATTACAGGTGTGAGCCACTGTACCCAGCCATGTATATCACCTTTGGAGAAATGTCTGTTCAAGTCCTTTGCCCATTTTCTAAATGGATTATTTTTATTGTCGTGGTTGAGTTGTAGGAGTTCTTCATATGTACTGAGTATTAACCCCTTATCAGATATATAATTTGCAAGTATTTTCTTCCATTTGTTAGGTTGCCTTCTCACCTTGTTAAATATGTCCTTCAATGCAAAAAACTTTTAAAATTTGATGTTCTATCATTTGTCTTTTTTTCTTTTATTCTTTGTGCATTTGGTGTCATATCCAAGAAATCATTGCCAAGTCCAATGTTATGAAATTTCTTTCTGATTTCTTTTAGGAATTTCATAGTTTTAGGCCTTTAATCCACTTTCAGATAATTTTTATATATGGCATAAGAGCCTAATTTTATTTTTACTTTTTTGCATATGGATATAATTCTTACATATTACTGAATTCTCTTTGCTAACTTATTGATAATTTTTGTATTTATATTTATAAAGAGGTATTAATCTGTAGTTTTCACCTTTTCTATTATCTTTGCTTTTTGTCTGAGCAATACTAACTTTAAAAATTTAATTGAGATGTGTTAATTCCTCTTCTATTTTCTATTTAATTCACAAAACTAGTTTGTAGAATTAGTGTTAACTCTTCTTTAGATTTTTGGTAGAATAATCCAGTGAAACAACCTGGGCTTCAATTTTTTTCAGAGTTTCAAAAATAAGATTTAAATTCCTTTAAGAGTTTCAGGCTATTCAAATTATTTATTTCACACTGGGTAAGTTGTGTTAGTTTGTGTTTTTGAAGAAGTTTTATCTAAGTTGTCTGCAGAAGTGTTTATAGAATTCCCTTATTGTCCTCTTGATGTATTCAGAACTTATAGTGCTATCTCCTATTTCATTCCTGTGATTAGTTATTTGTGTCTTCTGTTTTTGCCAGTCCTGCTAGAGATTTGTGAATTTTATTGATCTTTTCTAAGAAGCACCTCTTTTTTTTTCCATCCATTTTCTGTGCTGTTTTTGTGTTTCCAATTTCATCAGTTTATGTTTTCTTTTTTATTATTTATTTCATTTGACATTTCTTGTGCTTATTTTGCTCATCTTTTTTTAGATTCTTGAGGTGGGAGTTTAGATTCTCAAGTTGAGATTTTTACTTCAATTGGAGGAGAAGGAAAGTCTATTTTTTAATGTATATTTTTGCATACCATGTTCTTCCTTTCTGATGTCCTTTTATTGGTTGCCTTCCATTTAGGAAACTTTCTTTAGTCTTCTTTTAGGGTAAGTCTGTTGGCAACAAATTCTCTCAGTTTTTCTTCATCTGAGAATGCCAATATTTTTCTCTTAATTCCCAAAGAAAACTTTCACTGGATATAGAATACTGGTTCTTTTCTTTTTGTACTTGAAAAATGTTGTGCACATTCATCATTTCTGATGAGAAATTTGCTGTCATTAGAATTTTTTCCCATAGGTAGGGAGTAATTCTCTCTTTCTGCTTTAAAGATTTGTTCTTTGTCTTTTGTTTTAAGAGTTTGAGTATGATGTGTCTTGGTGCTGATATTTTGAGTCTATCCTTTTCTCAGATTCACTCAGCTTTTTGACTTTGTAGTGTATGTCTATTGCCAAATTTTTGAAGTTCTTACCATTATTTTTTGAGTACACTTACAGCTCTGTCCCATCCTATTGGGACTATGATGTTAAGAATGTTAGATTTTTTTTGTTACTGAGCTACTGGTCTTTGATGCTCTGGTGCCCTCGACTCCCAACAGATTTTGTTATTTAGATTAGAGAATTTTGATTGTTTGCCTTTCAGTTCACTGATTCCTTCCTTTTTCTCTTCCATTCTGCTGCTAAGCCCATCTATTGATGTTTTAAAATTTCTGTTTAAACATCCATTGAGTTCTTAAATTTCAATTACCATGTTTTTCAATTCTGAAATTTCCGTATGGCTCTTCTTGATTTCTTTGCTGAGACTTTCTTTTTTCCTGTTTATCTCCAGCTCCTTAAGGCATTTTTATCGTGGCTATTTTAACACATTTTTGGTTAATTCTAACCTTTCTGTCTTCTTAGTGTTGGCATTACTGGTTGTTTCTTTTCATTCAGTTAAAATTTTCTTGGTTCTTGGTGTGATTAATGATTTCTTAATTGAAACTTAGACATTTTTGCTTATTATGCTATGAGATTCTGGATCTTATTTAAACCTTATCTGTAAGCTGGCTTCCTTTGACAATATGTTTCTCATTAAAGGGGCATCACCTTGGAATAGAAGTCCGGGTGTCCCAGTCAACCTCCATGTTGACAGCTGTTTTGGGTTTGTTACTAAATGGAACTGGAGCCCGCTCACCTGTTGCAGTCAAGTCAAACATCCATACTGAGGCTTTGCAGCAGAAGAAAGGAGAACCTTTATTTGCAGGACACCAAGCAAGGAGAATCAGGCCACTCATACTTAAGACCCAACTTCTCCAATGGCTTATAAGCAAGAGTTTTTAAAGGCAGGGGTAAATTTCAGGAAAGCAGAAATTATAGGCAAACATATACATTAATACATGGAGGTTATACATTGGTTTTGCCTAAAAGGCAGGATACCTTGAAGCAGGGAAGCTTACAGGTCATAAGTGAGTTCAAAGACTCTTTGATTTGAACTTAGTTTAAAAACTAAAGCTTTGTCTAAAAACTCGGGGTCAGCAGAAAGGAATATTGAGCTCTGCCCTGCGGGTGTGACTTCTTCTAGGCTCCTCAGGAAGAAATTTAGAACAAAGAACAGAGGTCAGGATTCTGTCCTCAGCTCCCCCTTATCTGAGGTCTACCTGCCAGTGGATCCATTTGGTGGGAGCTCTGGGTTTCTAAACAGCAATTCAGGAACATATGTTAAGATGCTATCTTTAGTTTCTATAGGAAATCATACATCTCTTTTTACTCTTTCTTGGCTATAGTTTTTTTTTTTTTTTTTTTTTTTTTTTTTTTTTTAGATGGAGTCTCACTCTGTCGCCCAGGTTGGAGAGCAGTGGTATGATCTCAGGTCACTGCAATCTCCACCTCCCAGGTTAAAACAATGTTCCTGCCTCAGTCTTCCACATAGCTGGGACTACAGGAACCCACCACCCAACTAATTTTTACGTTTTTATTAAAGATGGGGTTTCACCATGTTGGCCAGGCTGGTCTCAAACTCCCCACCTCAGGTGATCTGCCCACCTCAGCCTCCCAAAGTTCTGGGATTACAGGTATGAGCCACTGGTGCCCAGACCTTGGCTATTGTTTTAAGTTATTGTTACCGTCTTGCTTATCAGGTTTCTCATTTACTGCTCAGGGATAGCTAGGTGCCTGGAATTTCCCTTGAAGGAAACTCAAAATTTTCCTTTATTTCCATATTTGGGTAGCCTGCAGCCTCCAAGAGGGGTTCTAGTTCCATCTGAAGTTCATTGTAACTGCTGGGAAGATGTGGGGGTTCTCACCGCCCCCCCAGGCCAACACTGATACCTTCTTGGCTGGGAAGGGTAGTGGTGCCTTTTCTCTCTTTCCCATGTAGACTGCACTGACACACAGTGAAAGGGCAGCCTCATTCTCCTTGCGCAGTGGTGAGAGTTTTGGTCTCCATTAGGTCTCTAACACCACCCCAAGGAGAGGGAGCAAGCCCCTGAGGGATGAATGTCCTGGCTCCCTACTCCTCCTTCTCTGAGGCCATCCTTGCAGGGCTGGGTGGGCTTGGGCACAGTGTTACAGCCTGATGAAGGTGGAAGTCCAGGCTCCCTTCTTGGCTTTTGCTGGTGGGGTAAGGGTGGAGCTACCGAGTTTTTCTTTGGTGTTTGGCTATATTAGAGCAGTCATCATCTACAGTTTTCTACGCCTTTCCCAGTCATTTGATTAGAGACAGTAGGTTTTTCCTGAGGCTTTTTTTCTTGTCTGTGACCATTGGTATTTTTGGGTTGCCAGCTCCTCTAGTATTCATTCTGGGAGAGATGAAGAGGAAGAAAATGCAGGAAACTCCCTACCATGTTGTTCCTCATGTCCTAAGACTTTTTCTCAGTCTGTTTTCTACTGTCTTTTAGATACTCCTTAGGTTTATTTTACATAATGTCCAAGGCTTTTAGATGTGCTTGGTGGGAGGAATAGGGAAAAGTATGTCTGTTTTATATTCTAAGCTAAAGGGCCAATTTTAAAATTTTCTGACAAAAATGTAATTGTCATGGAAACCAGGAAGTCTAGTTTGCATTATCACTGATAGCATAGACTTTTCCTGTAGTTTGTCTCATGTGGGAGGACAAATTACATTTAGGAGGTTGTTGGGTGAGTTTGGAATTGGGGCACATGTTATAAAATTAACATGTAAATTTTAATGGCACCAGACTGATGCAGCCTAACACAACCATCTCATCAATCGAGATATTATTGTCAATTTTTGTATCTTTCTTTGCACTCATCAAGAGCTAATACAGCATAGTGAATAAGAGTGTGGACTGGGGGCCGGGCACGGTGGCTCAAGCCTGTAATCCCAGCACTTTGGGAGGCCGAGACGGGTGGATCACGAGGTCAGGAGATTGAGACCATCCTGGCTAACATGGTGAAACCCCGTCTCTACTAAAAAAATACAAAAAAATAGCCGGGCGAGGTGGTGGGCGCCTGTAGTCCCAGCTACTTGGGAGGCTGAGGCAGGAGAATGGCGTGAACCCGGGAGGCGGAGCTTGCAGTGAGCTGAGATCCGGCCACTGCACTCCAGCCTGGGCGACAGAGTGAGACTCCGTCTCAAAAAAAAAAAAAAAAAAAGAGTGTGGACTGGGGCCGGACTGGCAAGCCTTGAGTCCTGACTTTGCCGCTTATTAACTCAGTGGCCTTAGGCAGGTGATTTAGTATCTTGGTTTCCTCGTATGTGAAATAAACAACAACCAAAGTACCTGCTACACAGGGTTGCTTGAAAATAAAATAGTTAAAGCCGGTAAAGCACTCAGGGAAGTATCTGGCATGTGCCAAACACTCAATCAATGTTAACTCTTATTAGTGCCTAACAAGTTTCCTGAAAGACAAGATTGTTTATTGAATATGTAAACTGAGTCACATGATGGCCAAGTTTTGTTACACTTCAGTTTCTTTAGGGTGTCTTTGCCTCTGTCTTCTCGGATTCATTTGTGTTTGTTTCAGGGTGGAATACTTAGAAAACTGTCTAACTTTCCTCACTGGGGAGTTCTCACATTGCAGCCATCATGAAGCTCCTGTGCACTAACAATAATTCTTTGGAGAGCTGCCGAGTGCAGAAGGCATTCCAGTGAAGGCAATGTGAGAAAGGTTGCAGGTGTGGACGAGCTGGCGTTGCAGGCACTGACAGGCAGATGCCAATGGATCAGCTCGAATGGAAAGGGTGGTGTGAAATAGGAAGGGCAAGATTATCTCAAGTCTTGAATTTCAGGTTAAGAAATTTGGGTTTTGGTTTTTGAACAATTGGAAAACTGGGTAAATTGGTCTAGAACAGGAATTCTTAATCTTTTTGTGTGTTGTTATGTCATTCGGCAGTCTAACGAAGTTCACAGACCCTTTCTAAGAAAAATGAAATAAAATGAAAATGAAGTAAAATACATAAAAGGAAATACATAGAATTATAAAGGAAATAAATACAATGGAATAAAGTTTTAAATATCAAAAAACAACTGTGTGGTAAAGTAATACATATACTTTCATATTACAGCAGTGAATAAGATCTATTAACTACTATAATTTCAATAAAGTGATATGAAAATGTATGTGATATCTGTTGATGGGAAAGTCACAGGTACTGATACTACTACTGTGGTTTATTGCCTACATTCACAACTAAATGAAATGCAAAGTTTCAGGCACAGTTTGGTGAAAATTAAGTTTTCTGTTTTTCTTTCCCATCTAAGTTTATGACTGTTGTTGACAAAAATGCCAAGCACTGTAAAATGCTTAAAGAGGTTTATTCTGAGCCAAATATGAGTGACTATGGCCAGGGGTATAGCATCAAGAGGTCTTAAGAATATGTGCCTGAGGTGGTCAGTTTACAACTTGGTTTTATACATTTTAGCGAGAAAGAAGTTATAGGCAAGGACATAAATCAATACATGTCACATGTAAGGTATACATAGATTGGTTGGACCTGGAATGAAGAGACATCTCAAAGTGTGGAGGTGCTTACAGGTAACCAGTGGATTTAAAGATTTTCTGGTTGGCAATTGGTTGAAAGAGTTGAGCTTTGCTTAAAGAGTTGAAGTCACTAAAAGGAAATCGTTAAGTTAAGATAAGGGGAGTTGTGGAAGCCATGATTCTTGTTATTTGGATGAAGCCTCTAAGTAGTAGGCTTGTATTAGTCCGTTGTCATGCTGCTATGAAGGCATACCCAAGACTGGATAACTTATAAAGGAGAAAAGTTTAATTGACTCACAGTTCCACATTCCAGGGAGGCCTCAGAAAACTTAGAATCCTGGTGGAAAGGGAAGCAAACACGTCCTTTTTCACATGGCAGCAGGAAGAAAAAGAATGAGAGCTGAGCAAAGGAGGAGCCCCTTATAAAACCATCAGATCTCCTGGGAACTTACCATCATGAGAACAGCATGGGGGAAACCACCCCAACGATTCAATTACCTCCCACTGGGCCCCTCCCACCACATACGGGGATTATGGGAACTACAATTCAAGATGAGATTTAAGTGGAAACACAGCCAAACCATATTGAGGCTTCAGACGGTATAGATGGTAAAGGTCTCTTTTTTGGACCTTAAATGGTGTCAGACCCTTAGTTAAATCTCTCCTGAGGCCAGGCGTGGTGGCTCAAGCCTGTAATCCCAGCACTTTGGGAGGCCGAGACGGGAGGATCAGGAGGTCAGGATATCGAGACCATCCTGGCTAACACGGTGAAACCCCGCCTCTACTAAAAAATACAAAAAACTAGCTGGGCGAGGTGGCGGGCGCCTGTAGTCCCAGCTACACGGGAGGCTGAGGCAGGAGAATGGCGAAAACCCGGGAGGCGGAGCTTGCAGTGAGCTGAGATCTGGTCACTGCACTCCAGCCCTGGCGACAGAGCAAGACTCCGTCTCAAAAAAAAAAAAAAAAAAAAATCTCTCCTGAATCTGGAAAAGACCAGGAAAGGGAGGGAGATTCTCTACATATGCAAATATCCCTTGCAAAAGACAGCATTTACAGGGCATTTCAAAATACTTCAATGAAATACATTTTGGGGTAAAACACTTTTTTTTCTTGAGACCCTGCTATTAATCAGGTGATGCTATACCAGAGATTGGAATTTGATGTCTTCTTGCCATAAAGATTCTGTTTGATCAGTCTTTAATCTGTATTTTAATGTTAATTCTGGTCTCTTGTGCTTAAACTCCAAAAGGCGGGGATATAATGAAGCATGTCAGACCTGTCCTCCCATCATGGTCTGGAATTCAGTTTTTCAGCTTTCCCTTGGCCCAGAGAGGGTCCATTCAGTTTGTTAAGGGGCTTACAATTTTATTTTGGTTTACACTATGGATCATATCCATGGAGTTCTTGTGATTTTGTGGGCCTCCAGTTAAAAACTCTGGTCTGTATGTGATTTGGTTTGGCATGCTGTGGTTTATGAAGCCTGTGAAACACTGCAGATATGAGCAGTGTCAATGTTTGCCATGCAGCAATCTCAACAGCTACCTCATTGCCTCATAAACAGAAGAACTTAGGAACTTTGGAAAGGAAAGAGAGCATGATGCCATCTCTGATTTGGTTGCAAACAGACCAGAAGGCACAAATAACAAACAAATGTGAAAGTCTTTATGTAATATTTTTGATCATTTTATCAGGCATTCGTTTTCTTAATTTTTTAAACACATCAAATTTAAGGATAAAGAACAAAGGGATAAAACTATATGACTCAAGAAGCAACACAAAAGAGTATAATCTGTTTATACTAGAACTAAAATAAACTCATCAATAATTTTCTGTTAACTCCATGCTTGTCACTCAAAGAGGAGGAAAAACAAAAGGTTGTATTCTGAAACACAGATTGAGCAACTAAATTATTGAGTGATTCACAGTAAGTTGACATTCCTTGTTGTTGTCTGGACACTCAAATTCTAAATTGATGGTGACCATCTCCTGGTGACTCAGAAAAATTAAATAAAAACAGAATCAGGCAAATCTAGCCAATTTGAGGATCCACCTTCTCCTAAAAGATTGTTTACTTGTTTATTTAAGATATCAATTCTCAGGCTCTATCTCCCCCTTCCATGGAGCTAACTCTCAGTTGAACCAACAATAGCTAAGTATACAGAACCAAATAAAGGTGGCAAAGTTATTTAGAAGCCAGGGGAATCAAATGGTCTAATGCAATAGTCTGTACATATATGTATTTGCTATTTACATAAGCTTATAATTTTCATCATCATCATCAGTATTGTCGAAGGGCTATTTTTAGCTGAATTTTTAATTTTTGTGAATCTGCTAGGTAAAATCACATTTTATGATTAGCAGCAACGTCGAAGCCATCCAAGTTTCTTCTGCTGCAAATTATCTTTTATTCTTTGTTGATATTTTAATTGTGTTCTAAAATTTTTTTAATTATTTGCAGAAAGACATTTTTATGTATTTGCTTTTTCCATTTTAAAATAGTTGTTTATTAGTATTTGTGGTCTTTTTACATTTAATTCCTGGGAACATGTTTTACTGCTTTGCATAACATATAGTTTTTGAAATATAGTTATTTTTGAACTGATTTCATTCCTGATATCCCCAATTAATTATAGACATAATATTTATTTCTCTGATAGTCAGTTTTCCAAGAGACACTGGTTTCTAGGGATGACTAAGTTTTAAAAGTTTTAATTAGAGAATCATAAGTGAATAAACATAATTTGCAATCTCTATTATCACTAAATATTTTTCTAGATGTAAAGTGCATAGTTAGTAAAAAGATAATACATAGTTTAAACTAATATTTAAAATAAATTGTATGTGTGTCTGCAAATATGAAGATAAAATATATTAGAGTTTTAATATAAAAACTTTACTGAGGTAAAATTTATAAACCATACAATTCACACATTTAAGGTGTGTAATTAAATAGTTTATAGTCTATTCACAGAGCTAGGCAACCATTTGTCACTCAATTTTAAAATATTTTTACCATCCCTAGAAAGGAACTTCCTTAATAATGTGATCCAATAGTAGCCATAATCTATTCTCAACAATTACTAATTCACTTTCTGCCTCTATAGATTTGCCTATTCTGGAAATTTCATAAATGCAATTATACAGTATGTGGTCTTTTGTAACTGACTTCTGTCACTTAGCAAAGTTTTTTCAAGGTCTATCTATGTTTTAACATGTATCAGTGTTTCATTCCTTTTTTATTGCTAAATAATCATCTATCAGTTGATAAACATTTGAGCCTTTTCTACTTGACTATCAAAACTAATGCTGTAACATTGCTGTAAAAGTTTTTATGTGAACACAGTAATTTTCCTTGGGGAGATAGCTAAAAGTGTTTAACCTTTTAAGTAACTGTCAGACTGTTTTCCAAAGCAGCTGTACCATTTTACGTCCCCACCAGCAGTGTGTGAGGGTTTCACTTTATATCCTTGACAGTGTTTGTTATTATCTTTTTACCAATAGCCATCATAGTGGGTATGAAGTGGTACCTCACTGTGGTTTTTATTTGTATTACCCTGCTGGCTAATGATGTTGAGCATCTTTTCATGTGCTCGTGAACCTTATTATATTTGGACAAAAGTTTATTCAAATCTTTCACCCATTTTTAAGTTGGGTTATCTTATTGAATCAAAGAATTCTTCGTATATTCTAGATGAAAGTCCCTTATCAGATACATGATTCACAAAATATCTTCTTGTGTGTATTGTTTTCACTTTCTTAATGATATTTATTGAAGCATAGGAGTTTTAAATTTCGATAAAGTTAAATTTATTTATTTTTTCTTTTGTTGCTTCTGCTTTTGGTATCATAGCTATGAAACCACTGCTTAATCCAAGATCTCCAAGATTTATATATACATTTTCTCCAAGGAGTTTTTTAAATTTTAACACTAATATTTAGGTCTTTGATCCATTTGAAATGAGTTTTTGATATGTTATGATGTAGGTTACATGGTTGTCCTAATCAAAACTATTTCATTATAGAACCAACAGGTTAGTATGCTTGCTGCACAGTAACAGACCAATTACATGGAGACAGCAGGGCTTGCAGCAGAGAAAGAGTTTAATGATTGCAGGGTACCAAGCAAGGGGATTGGAAGAGACTTTCAAATCCATCTCCTTGAGGAGTTCTGGGCTGGGAATTTTAAGGGGATTGTAGAGGATGAGGGGCTAGAAAATTGGGATTGTTGATTGGTTGGGTTAAGGGGGATAAAATCATCAGAACATGGAAATTGCAGTCAGCTGCTTGTAGGGTTTTTCAGATCAGCTGGTGTCAAGGGGTTCTTCAGACCAGCTGGTATCAGTGGGTCCTTCAAATCAGCCGGTATCAGTGGGTCCTTCAGATCAGCTGGCATTAGTGGAGTCCTTCAGATCAGCTAGCGTCAGTGGGGTCCTTCAGACCAGCTTAGTCAGTAGTTATATCAGTATGCAGGACCTGAGGAATATCTCAAAGGAAAAATGTAAGGCTTTATAATGTTCAAATTGTTATCTATAGCATAGTTAAAGGGAATTATAGTCTTGTAATAGGGTCCACATGACTCTGAGGTGATGTAAAGACTACATTCACTTCTGCATTTCAACTGTATAGTTTGGGGTTGACCATTTGAACTCTGAATTTTCCTTGCTGTAATTTGATCATCAGTTTAAAAATGTGCAGAAGAACAGACCATTATATATAACCAGCTTGAGTTTTAGAAAATTTGGCATGCCTTTGAACTTCCCCATAGTTTTTCATAGGCGTTTTTGCCCTTAGTGGATAAGTTACCCGTTGCACTGACCTGATGGAGGTTTTACTTGTTTGCAATTTCGCAAGATCCAACCCAGTGAGCTGCTCGGAGTAACCAAATCAACATTACCCATTCCAGCCAAGACAATGTGCACGCAACAAAAATGCAGACACTAGTCACACCGCTTAGTGCCCAAGTAGTTTGATCTCACAAGCCTTACACAGTTTCCCCCAGCTGGCCTCCAGTGCCTTTGGTCTACTCCAGATGAGGCAGCATAATGTCTGATTGGAAGATCAGCAGGTAGTCTCTGGGCAAGATTGAAAAGCAGACAGTCACCCTGAGTTAGACCTGCTAGCAATTCCTTCAGGGATCACTTTCACAAACAAAAACATATACAACAAGGCAAAGACAAACAAAAGATCTTCCTAAATCACGTTCCAAGTTTCAGAAATCTAAGCAGTGTCTTTTGTTCTCCTTCCAATTTAGTGGGAATCCTCTCAATCAAGGTCCTTCTTATTACTAGGGAAAGTTGACAAGACCTCAGAAGAGGCCCCAACTAATTAGGAGAAAGGAAATGGACTGCCAGTTGCCCAGAGAAAACTTACCAAAGAGGTCTTTCAAAACTTGTTTCCTTGATGTTAACAATTTATGTGCCAAAGGTCAGCACTGCCCTGTGAACAGGCAAGAGACCAGAGACAATCCCTACTTCACTGGAACTGAGTGGCTGCTTTGGCTTGTCTCTGGGTCTGTCCCAGTGATGAGAGGGAACCAAGCAACAGGGAAATGCCCACAAGGGGCTCAAGGTAGGCTCACCATAATTTGTTATAAGATCAAGAGATTTATATGTCTGCTGTGCAGTAACAGACCAATACGCTGAGCCAGCAGGGCTTGCAGCAGAGAAAGAGTTTAATAATTGCAGGGTGGCTGAGGGAGGAGATGGGAGGAGACCCCCAAATATCCATCTCCCTGTGGAGTACTGGGCTGGGCCTTTTTTTTTTTTTTTTTTTTTGACAAAGTCTCAGTCTGTCGCCCAGGTTGGAGTACAGTGGCGCAATCTCAGCTCACTGCCACCTCTGTCTCCCAGGTTCAAGTGATTCTCCTGCCTCAACCTCCCTAGTAGCTGGAATTACAGGCGTGTGCCACCATGCCTGGCTAATTTTTGTATTTTTAGTAGAGACGGAGTTTTGCCATGTTGGCCAGGCTGGTCTCGAACTCTGACCTCAAGTGATCCACCCTCCTTGGCCTCCCAAAGTACTGGGATTATAGGTGTGAGGCACCATGCCCACCCCCTGGGCTGGGATTTTTAAGGGGATCATGGAGAGTGAGGGCTGGAGAACTGGAGTTGTCAATTGGTCAGGGAAAGGGGGATGAGATAATCACAATGTGGAAACTGCATTCTTTGGTGAGTCAACTCCTCGTGGGGCCCTTCAGACTAGCTGGCAACTTTGGGGTCCTTTTGACCATCTGAGTCAGTAGTTGCATTGTTACACAGCACCTGAAGGAAAATATCAAAGGGAAAACTTAACATTTCATAATGTTCAAGTTGTTACCTAAAAAGTAGTTAAGGGGAACTATAATCTTGTGACAGAATCTGTGTGATTCCAGGACAATATGCACCAAACAACTACGAGGAAGGTGTCAGAGAGCAAGCTAATGGTATTAGCTCATTCTCACACTGCTATAAGGAACTACCTGTGACTGGGTAATTTATGAAGAAAAGAAGTTTAATTGACTCATAGTTCTTTCTTTGGGCAGGGGGACCGAGTCTCACTCTATTGCCCAGGCTGGAGTGCAGGGGTGTGATCTCGGCTCACTGCAACCTCTGCCTCGCAGGTTCAAGTGATTCTCCTCTCTCAACCTCCCGAGTAGGTGGGATTACAGGCACCTGCCACCGCACCTGGCTAATTTTTGTGTTTTTTAGTAGAGACGGGGTTGCACCATGTTGGCCATGCTGGTCTCGAGCTCCTGACCTCAGATGATCCACTCACCTCAGCCTCCTAAAGTATGGTATTACAGGTGTGAGCCACCACACCTGGCCAACTCAG
The DNA here is from genome assembly GCF_049350105.2 of Macaca mulatta. Classification (NCBI taxonomy): domain Eukaryota; kingdom Metazoa; phylum Chordata; class Mammalia; order Primates; family Cercopithecidae; genus Macaca; species Macaca mulatta. The sequence continues at coordinate 63,497,847 of NC_133413.1, forward strand.
TTCTGTAGACTGTACAAGAAGCATGGCTAGGAGGCTTCAGGAAACTTACAATCGTGGTGGAAGGCAAAGGGGATGCAAGCATGTCTGATCATGGCAGAGCAGGAGAGAGAGACAGAAGGGGGATGTGCTACCCACTTTCAAACAACCAGATCTCATGAGAACTCACTCACTGTCATATGAATAGCAAGGGGGAAATCCACCCCAATGACCTGATCACCTCCCTGCAGGTCCCTTCCCTAACACTGGGGATTACAATTCAACATGAGATTTGAATGGTGACACGGAGCCAAACCATATCATTCTGCCTCTGGCCCCTCTCAAATCTCATGTCCTCACATTTCAAAACCAATTGTGCCCTCCCAACAGTCCCCCAAAGTCTTAACTCATTCTAGCATTAACTCCAAAGTCCAAGCTCAGATGCTCCGATTCCAAAAGGGAGAAATTGGCAAGACAAGGGAGCAACAGGCCCCATGCAAGTCCAAAACCCAGCAGGGCAGTCAATAAATCTTAAAGCTCCAAAATAATCTCCTTTGACACCATGTCTCACACCCAAGCCACACTGATGCAAGGGATGGGCTCTGAAGGCCTTGGGCAGCTCTGACCCTGTGGTTCTGCGGGGTACAGAACCCCCAGTTGTTTTCAGAGGCTGGCATTGAGTGCCTGTAGCTTGTCCAGGTGCACAGTGCAAGCTATGACTCCACCCCTGCTACAGACTTCTGCGTGGATATCCAAGTGGTTCCATACATCCTCTGAAATCTAGGCAGAGGCTCCCAATTTTCAACTCTTGCCTTCTGCACACCCATAGCCCTAATGTGACATGGAAGCCACCAAGTCTTGGGACTTGCAGTCTTTGAAAAAATGGCCTGAGCTATACCTTGGCCCCTTTTAGCCACAACTGGAGCTGGAGTGACCAGGATGCAAGGTGCCATGTCCTGAGGCTGCACAGAGCAGCAGGGTCCTGGTGCTGGCCCATGAAACCATTTTTCCCTCCTAGGCTTCCAGGCCAGTGATCAGAGGGGCTGCCACAAAGGTCTCTGAAATGCACTGGAGGCATTTTCTCAATTGTCTTGGCTATTAACATTTGACTCCTCTTTATTTATGCATATTTCTGCAGCCTTCTTGAATTTCTCCCCAGAAAATGGGGTTTTCGTTTTCTTTTCCACCACATGGCCAGGCTGCAAATTTTCCAAACTTTTACACTCAGCTTCCCCTTTAAATATAAGGTTTTTCTGGTTATACAAATGAGCACAGGTTTTTAAAAGCAGCCAGGCCACATCTTGAATGCTTTGCTGCTTAGAAGTTTCTTCCACCAGATACCCTAAACCATCTCTCTCAAGTTCAAAGTTCCACAGATCCTTAGAGCAGGGGCACAATATCACCAGACTCTTTGCTAAAGTAGAGCAAGAGTGACCTTGTCTTCAGTTTTCATTAAGTTCCTCATCTCCATCTGAGATCACCTCAGCCTGGACTTCATTGTCCATGTTACTATGAACATTTTGGTCAAAGTCATTCAACAAGTCTGTCAGAAATTCCAAACTTTTCCTCATCTTCTTGTCTTCTGAGCCCTCCAAAATATTCCAATCTCTGCCTGTTACTCAGTTCCAAAGTTGCTTCCACATTTTCAGGTATCTTTATAGCAATAACCCACTCTGCTACCAATTTTCCGTATTTGTCTGTTTTCACACTGCTCTAAAGAACTATTTGAGGCCGGGCGCGGTGGCTCAAGCCTGTAATCCCAGCACTTTGGGAGGCCGAGACGGGCGGATCACGAGGTCAGGAGATCGAGACCATCCTGGCTAACACGGTGAAACCCCGTCTCTACTAAAAAATACAAAAAAAAAACTAGCCGGGCGAGGTGGCGGGTGCCTGTAGTCCCAGCTACTCGGGAGGCTGAGGCAGGAGAATGGCGTGAACCCGGGAGGCGGAGCTTGCAGTGAGCCGAGATCTGGCCATTGCACTCCAGCCTGGGTGACACAGCAAGACTCCGTCTCAAAAAAAAAAAAAAAAAAAAAAAAAAAAAGAACTATTTGAGAGTGGGTAGTTTATGAAGAAAAGAGGTTTAATTGACTCATGATTCTGCAGGCTGTACAGGAAGCATGGCTGGGAAACCTCAGGAAACTTACAATCATGGCAGAAGGTGAAGGGGAAGCAAGCATGCCTTACCATGGTGGAGCAGGAGAGACAGAGAGAGAGAGAGAGAGAGAGAGAGAGAGAGAGAGAGAGAGAGAGAGAAAGCGCAAGCAAAGGGGAAGTGCTACACACTTTTAAACAACAAATCTTGTGAGAACTCACTCACTATCACTAGACCAGCATGGGGAAAATCCACCCCCATGATCCAATAACCTCCCACCAGGACACTCCCCTAACACTGAGGATTACAATTCAACATGAGATTTGGATGGTGACACAAAGCCAAATCATATCACTGACATAATGATTAAGGCTGAATGTGCAGCAAACTTGGTTTAGTTTTGTTTCTTCCCCTCCCTTCTTCCCTGATTAACTTTGTAAAGTTTGAATGAACAGTTCCATATTCTTTTTCCATTGAAATATCTTGGCATTCTTGTGGAAAGTTAATTGAATGTAATAATTTTTTTCTGGACTCTCAATTTAATTTCATTCCTCTGTGTCTTTATTCCTATACCAATATCACACTGTCTTGATTACTGTAGGTTTATAGTAAGTTTTAAAATTTGGCTTAAGTTTTAAATCTGACTCCTCCAACTACATTGTTCATTTTCCAACTTTTTCTGTGTGACAACTTGCAGTCTCTTGAATTTCCTTATAAATTAAAATATGCTTATCAATTCCTGCAAAGAAGCCAACTAGGATTTTTATATGGCTTGCACTGAATCTGTAAACCAAATCAGAATGTATTGCCATCTTAATAATTTTAAGTCTTTCAACCCATGAACATAGGATGTCTTTTCATTTATTTAGGTCTTTTAAAAATTTTACTTTCAATAACATTTTGTAGTTTTCAGAATCCAAGTTTTGCACATTCTTTGTTAAATTTATCTAGGTATTTTATTCTTTTTGTTTGATATATAAGTCAAGTTGTTTTCTCAATTTTTTGAATAGTTTATTGACAGTGCATAGAAATGCAGTTGACTATAGTATATTAATTTTGTATCCTGAAATCTTGCTAAACTAGTTTATTTAAGTATATTCCTTAGGATTTTCTATATATGAGATTTTGTCATCTGTAAATAGAGACAGTTTTACGTTTTCCTTTATAATCTGATGCCTTTTAATTTTCTTTCTTTCTTTCTTTCTTTCTTTCTTTCTTTCTTTCTTTCTTTCTTTCTTTATTTCTTTCTTTCTTTCTTTCTTTCTTTCCTTCTTTCTTTCTTTCTTTCTTTCTTTCTTTTTTTTATCTTTTTATTATACTTTAAATTCTAGGATACCTGTGTACAACGTGCAGGTTTGTTACATATGTATACTTGTGCCATGTTGGTGTGCTACACGCATCCACTCGTCAGCACCCATCAACTCGTCATTTACATCAGGTATAACTCCCAATGCCATCCCTCCCTGCTACCCCCTCCCCATAATAGACCCCGGTGTGTGATGTTCCCCTTCCAGAGTCCAAGTAATCTCATTGTTCAATTCCCACCTATGAGTGAGAACATGCAGTGTTTGGTTTTCTGTTCTTGCGATAGTTTGCTGAGAATGATGGTTTCCAGCTGCATCCATGTCCCTACAGAGGACACAAACTCATCCCTTTTTATGGCTGCATAGTATTCCATGGTGTATATGTGCCACATTTTCTTAATCCAGTCTGTCACTGATGGACATTGGATTGATTCCAAGTCTTTGCTATTGTGCCACAATGAACAATAGTGCCACAATGAACAATAGTGCCACAATGAACATACGTGTACATGTGTCTTTATAGCAGCATGATTTATAATCCTTTGGGTATATACCCAGTAATGGGATGGCTGGGTCATATGGTATTTCTAGTTCTAGATCCTTGAGGAATCGCCATACTGTTTTCTACAACGGTTGAACCAGTTTACAATCCCAACAACAGTGTAAAAGTGTTCCTATTTCTCCACATCCTCTCCAGCACCTGTTGTTTCCTGACTTTTTAATGATCGCCATTCTAACTGGTGTGAGACGGTATATCACTGTGGTTTTGATTTGCATTTCTCTGGCAGCCAGTGATGATGAGCATTTTTTCATTATCTGTTGGCTGTATGCATGTCTTCTTTTGAGAAATGTCTATTCATATCCTTTACCCACTTTTTGATGGGGTTGTTTTTTTTTTCCTCATAAATTTGTTTGAGTTCTTTGTAGGTTCTGGATATTAGCCCTTTGTCAGATGATTAGATTGCAAAATTTTTCTCCCATTCTGTAGGTTGCCTGTTCACTCTGATGGTAGTTTCTTTTGCTGTGCAGGAGCTCTTTAGTTTAATGAGATCCCATTTGTCAATTTTGGCTTTTGTTGCCATTGCTTTTGGTGTTTTAGACATGAAGTCCTTGCCCATGTCTATGTCCTGAATGATATTACCTAGGTTTTCCTCTAGGGTTTTCATGGTATTAGGTCTAACATTTAAGTCTATAATCCATCTTGAATTAATTTTTGTATGAGGAGTAAGGAAAGGATCTAGTTTCAGCTGTCTACTTATAGTTAGCCAATTTTCCCAGCACCATTTATTAAATAGGGAATCCTTTCCCCATTTCTTGTTTTTCTCAGGTTTGTCAAAGATCAGATGGCTGTAGATGTGTAGTATTATTTCTGAGGGCTCTGTTCTGTTCCATTGATCTATATCTCTGTTTTGGTGCCTGTACCATGCTGTTTTGGTTACCGTAGCCTTGTAGTATAGTTTGAAGTCAGGTAGCGTGATGCCTCCAGCTTTGGTCTTTTGACTTAGGATTGTCTTGGCAATGTGGGCTCTTTTTCGGTTCCATATGAACTTTAAAGCAGTTTTTGCCAATTCTGTGAAGAAAGTCATTGGTAGCTTGATGGGAATGGCATTGAATCTATAAATTACCTTGGGCAGTATGGCCATTTTTACGACATTGATTCTTCCTATCCATGAGCATGGTATGTTCTTCCATTTGTTTGTGTCCTCTTTTATCTCACTGAGCAGTGGTTTGTAATTCTCCTTGAAGAGGTCCTTCACATCCCTTGTAAGTTGGATTCCTAGGTCTTTGAAGCAATTGCGAACGGGAGTTCATTCACGATTCAGCTCTCTGTTTGTCTGTTACTGGTGTATAAGAACACTTGTAATTTTTGCACATTGATTTTGTATCCTGAGACTTTGCTGAAGTTACTTATCAGCTTAAGGAGATTTGGGGCTGAGACGATGGAGTTTTCTAAATATACAATCATGTCATCTGCAAACAGGGACAATTTGACTTCTTCTTTTCCTAACGGAATACCCTTGATTTCTTCCTCTTGCCTGATTGCCCTAGCCAGAACTTCCAACACTATGTTGAATAGGAGTGGTGAGAGAGGGCATCCCTGTCTTGTGCCAGTTTTCAATGGGAATGCTTCCAGTTTTTGCCCATTCAGTATGATATTGGCTGTGGGTTTATCATAAATAGCTCTTATTATTTTGAGATACGTTCCATCAATACCGAATTTATTGGGAGTTTTTAGCATGAAGGACTGTTGAATTTTGTCAAAGACCTTTTCTGCATCTATTGCGATAATCATGTGGTTTTTGTCTTTGGTTCGGTTTTTATGCTGGATTACGTTTATAGATTTGTGAATATTGAACCAGCCTTGCATCCCAGGGATGAAGCCCACTTGATCATGGTGGATAAATTTTTTGATGTGCTGCTGGATTCTGTTTGCCAGTATTTTATTGAGGATTTTTGCATCAATGTTCATCAGGGATATTGGTCTAAAACTCTCTTTTTTTGTTGTGTCTCTGCCAGGCTTTGGTATCAGGATGATGTTGGCCTCATAAAATGAGTTAGGGAGGATTCCCTCTTTTTCTATTGATTGGAATAGTTTCAGAAGGAATGGTACCAGCTCCTCCTTGTACGTCTGGTAGAATTCAGCTGTGAATCCGTCTGGTCCTGGACTTTTTTTGGTTGGTAGGCTATTAATTATTGCCTCAATTTCAGAGCCTGCTATTGGTCTATTCAGGGATTCAAACTTCTTCCTGGTTTAGTCTTGGAAGAGTGTAAGCGTCCAGGAAATTATCCATTTCTTCTAGGTTTTCTAGTTTATTTGCGTAGAGGTGTTTATAGTATTCTCTGATGGTAGTCTGTATTTCTGTGGGGTTGGTGGTGATATCCCCTTTATCATTTTTTATTGTGTCTATTTGATTCTTCTCTCTTTTCTTCTTTATTAGTCTTGCTAGTGGTCTATCAATTTTGTTGATCTTTTCAAAAAACTAGCTCCTGGATTCATTGATTGTTTGGAGGGTTTTTTGTGTCTCTATCTCCTTCAGTTCTGCTCTGATCTTAGTTATCTCTTGCCTTCTGCTAGCTTTTGAATCTGTTTGCTCTTCTTTCTCTAGTTCTTTTAATTGTGATGTTAGAGTGTCAATTTTAGATCTTTCCTGCTTTCTCTTGTGGGCATTTAGTGCTATAAATTTCCCTCTACACACTGCTTTAAATGTGTCCCAGAGATTCTGGTATGTTGTATCTTTGTTCTCATTGGTTTTAAAGAACATCTTTATTTCTGCCTTCATTTTGTTATATACCCAGTAGTCACTCAGGGGCAGGTTGTTCAGTTTCCATGTAGTTGAGCAGTTTTGATTGAGTTTCTTAGTCCTGAGTTGTAGTTTGATTGCACTGTGGTCTGAGAGACAGTTTGTTATAATTTCTGTTCTTTTACATTTGCTGACGAGTGCTTTACTTCCAAGTATGTGGTCAATTTTGGAATAAGTGTGATGTGGTGCTAAGAAGAATGTATATTCTGTTGATTTGGAGTGGAGAGTTCTGTAGATGTCTATTAGGTCTGCTTGGTGCAGAGATGAGTTCAATTCCTGGATATCCTTGTTAACTTTCTGTCTCATTGATCTGTCTAATGTTGACAGTGGGGTGTTGAAGTCTCCCATTATTATTGTATGGGAGTCTAAGTCTCTTTGTAAGTCTCTAAGGACTTGCTTTATGAATCTGGGTGCTCCTGTATTGGGCGCATATATATTTAGGATAGTTAGCTCTTCCTGTTGAATTGATCCCTTTACCATTATGTAATGGCCTTCTTTGTCTCTTTTGATCTTTGATGGTTTAAAGTCTGTTTTATCAGAGACTAGGATTGCAACCCCTGCTTTTTTTTATTCTCCATTTGCTTGGTAGATCTTCCTCCATCCCTTTATTTTGAGCCTATGTGTGTCTCTGCATGTGAGATGTGTCTCCTGAATACAGCAAACTGATGGGTCTTGACCCTTTATCCAATTTGCCAGTCTGTGTCTTTTAATTGGACCATTTAGTCCATTTACATTTAAGGTTAATATGGTTACGTATGAACTTGATCCTGTCACTGTGATATTAGCTGGTTATTTTGCTCATTAGTTGATGCAGTTTCTTCCTAACCTCAATGGTTTTTACATTTTGGCATGTTTTTGCAATGGCTGGCACCGGTTTTTCCTTTCCATGTTTAGTGCTTCCTTCAGGATCTCTTGTAGGGCAGACCTGGTGGTGACAAAGTCTCTAAGCATTTGCTTGTCTGTAAAGGATTTTATTTCTCCTTCACTGATGAAACTTAGTTTGGCTGGATATGAAATTCTGGGTTTAAAATTCTTTTCTTTAAGAATGTTGAATATTGGCCCCCACTCTCTTCTGGCTTGTAGAGTTTCTGCTGAGAGATCTGCTGTTAGTCTGATGCGTTTCCCTTTGTGTGTAACCCAACCTTTCTCTCTGGCTGTCCTTAACATTTTTTCCTTCATTTCAACTTTGGTGAATCTGACAATTATGTGTCTTGGAGTTGCTCTTCTCGAGGAGTGTCTATGTGGTGTTCTTTGTATTTCCCGAATTTGAATGTTGGCCTGCATTACTAGGTTGGGGAAGTTCTCCTGGATGATATCCTGCAGAGTGTTTTCCAACTTGGTTCCATTTTCCCCCTCACTTTCAGGCACACCAATCAGATGTAGATTTGGTCTTTTCACATAATCCCATATTTCTTGGAGGCTTTGTTCATTTCTTTTTCCTTCTTTTTCTCTAGACTTCTCTTCTCACTTCATTTCATTCATTTGATCTTCAATCATTGATACTCTTTCTTCCAGTTGATTGAGTCGGTTACTGAAGCTTGTACATTTGTCACGTATTTCTCATGTCATGGTTTTTATCTCTGTCAGTTCGTTTATGGCCTTCTCTGCATTGATTATTCTAGTTATCCATTCTTCCATTCTTTTTTCAAGATTTTTAGTTTCTTTGTGCTGGGTATGTAGTTCCTCCTTTAGCTCTGAGAAGTTTGATCAACTGAAGCCTTCTCCTCTCAACTCGTCAAAGTCATTCTCCGTCCAGCTTTGATCCGTTGCTGGTGATAAGCTGCATTCCTTTGGAGGGGGAGATGCATTCTGATTTTTTGAATTTCCAGCTTTTCTGCTCTGCATTTTCCCCATCTTGTGGTTTTGTCTGCCTTTGGTCTTTGATGCTGGTGATGTACTGATGGGGTTTTGGTGTGGGTGTCCTTTCTGTTTGTTAGTTTTCCTTCTAACAGTCAGGACCCTCAGCTGTAGGTCTGTTGGAGATTGCTTGAGGTCCATTCTAGACCCTGTTTGCCTGGGTATCAGCAGCAGAGGCTGCAGAAGATAGAATATTGCTGAACAGCAAGTGCTACTGTCTGATTCTTGCTCTGGAAGCTTCATCTCAGGGGTGTACCATGTTGTGTGAGGTGTGAAGTGTTGGTCTGCACCTAGTGGGGGATGTCTTCCAGTTAGGCTACTCAGGGGTCAGGGACCCACTTGAGCAGGTAGTCTGTCCATTCTCAGATCTTAACCTCCATGCCGGGATATCCACTGTTCTCTTCAAGGCTGTCAGACTCTACCCAGATGTGGAGTCTACAGAGAGAGGCAGGCCTCCTTGAGCTGAGGTGGACTCCACCCAGTTCGAGCTTCCCAGAGGCTTTGTTTACCTACTTAAGCCTCAGCAATGGTGGGCACCCCTCCACCAGCCTCACTGCTGCCTTGCAGTTAGATCTCAGACTGCTGTGCTAGCAATGAGGGATGCTCCGTGGGTGTGGGACCCTCTGTGCCAGGTGTGGGATATAATCTCCTGGTGTGCCATTTGCTAAGACCCTTGGTAAAGTGCAGTAGTAGGGTGGTAGTTACCTGATTTTCCAGGTGTTGTGTGTCTTAGTTTCCCTTGGCTAGGAAAAGGTATTCCCTTCCCCCTTGCGCTTCCCAGGTGAGGTGATGCCTCGCCCTGTTTCAGCTCTCATTGGTTGGGCTGCACCAGCTGACCAGCACTGATTGTCCAGCACTCCACAGTGAGATGAACCCGGTACCTCAGTTGAAAATGCAGAAATCACCTCTCTTCTGTGTCACTTGCACTGGGAGCTGGAGTGTGGAGGTGTTCCTATTTGGCCATCTTGCTCCCGACTCTTTCTTTTTTGCCTAATTGCCAAGGCTAAAATCTTAAGTACAATGTTGAGTTGATGTGGCAATAGTGAACATCCTTACCTTGTTCCTTATCTTAGAAAGAAATTGTTCAGTCTTTTACCACTAAGTATGATGTTTGTGAATTGTTTTATGGATGGACTTTACTATGTTGAGAAAGTTTCATTTTGTTGATAGTTTGTTGAATATTTGTATCATGAAATGGTGTTGGATTTTGCCTAATGCTGTTTTTTAATCTATTGAGATAATCATGTGCTTTTTGCTCTTTGTTCTATTAATATGGTATATTACATTAATAGGTTTTTAAATGTTATACTAATTTTGCACTCTTGGGATGAGTCCCGTTTGTTCATGGTGAATAATCCTTTTAGTTTATCCATCATCCCAACACAGTTTTGCTTACACTCATCTTTTTTTCCTGTTATTGTAAATTACATTGCTATATGTTGTATGCCCAACAGTACAATTATGTAAGTATTGTTTATATAATTGATTTTGAAAATCAGTGAAGAGAATAAAGAAGTGTTGCAATATTGTGAAATATATATATTTGGTCTTCATCCCTGTTTCCTGGCATACAGCTCCTAAAATCCTTTGAATGTCCAAAGAAATGCATTTTGTATGCTAATGATTGACTGATACCTGGCAGCCCCTAGGTAGCTTCAGGATGGGGGCTGGTCATCAGAGAGACTAAGGCAGGATTGGAGGGTTGGGACTTTCAGCCCTACTCCACAACTTCTGGGGAGAGGAGAAGGTTAATCTGATCACCGATGGCCAATGATTTAATCAATAATGTCTGTGTAATGAAACTCCCCTAAAAACCCCCAAAACAGGGTTCAAAAAGTTTCCAGATAGCTGAACACATGGAGGTTCCTGGAGGTAGCACACCCAAGTAGGGCATGAAAGCTGCACACTCCTCACCCCATTCCTAGACCTATGCATCTCTTCATCTCTATACTTTATAATATCCTTTATAATAAACCAGTAAATATGTTTCCCTGAGTTCTGGGAGCCACTCTAGCAAATTAATTAAACCCAAAGAGGAGGTCATGAAGCTGGTCAGTCAGAAATCTCAGAGGCTTAGACTTGCAACTGAAGGGGGGCAGTTTTATGTGACTGAGCCCTCAACCTGTGGGATCTGATGCTATTAATATCTCCAGGTAGATAGTGTTCGACTTGAATTGGAGGAAACCTAGCTGGTGTCTGGTGCCAGAATGATTACTTGCTTAGTGTGCTGGGTGAAACCCCACACATTTGGTCACAGAAGTCCTCTGTATTGAATGTTGTAGTGTGAGAGCAGAGCAAAAACAATTTGAGATTTTTCTACACAATTGTTTATAGTGTTTTATGTAATTACATCATTATCTTTACTGTTCCTCTTTGTTTTGTGTGTGTATCAATTTGAATTACTGCCTGTAGTCACTTGATTCCAGCTTGAAGAACTTTATTTAGTATTTATTGTAAGACAGTTCTCCTAGCAACAAATTCGCTTAGTTTTTTAAAATCTGGGAATGTCTTTATTTTACCTTCATTTTGAAGCTGAGTTTTGCTGGATATGAAGATTCTTTTTTGGTACTTTTTCTTTCTGCATGTTGAACATGTCATATCACTTTCTGGCCTCCTTGCTTTGTATAAGACCTCAGCCAATAATCTTACTGGAATTCCTTTGTATGTGAAGAGTCACTTTTCTATTGTTGCCCTAAAAATGTCTTCTTTTTTTCTTTTGCTTTCAACAGTTTTACTATGATGTGTTTGGGTCTAGATCCCTTTTCATTTATCCTACTATAAGTTCATCGAGATTCTTGAGTGTACAGGTTAGCATTTTTCAACTAATTTAGAAAGTTTTCAGTCATTATTTCTACTATTATTTGAATGTGTTCCTTTCAAAATTCAGGTATTGCCAATGTGATAATATTAAGAGGTGTGCCCTTTCAGAGTTGATTAGGCCTGGAAGAATCATCTCAAATTAATTGGATTGAGGTCCTTATAAAAGGGCCTTTTGGCTTGAGCTTGTCCTTCCTCCCTCTGCCATATGAGGATGCAGCAAGAAGGTGATCACCAACCAAATACTGATGGCTTGCTCTTGGACTTTCCAGCCTCCAGAGCTGTGAGAAATACATTTCTGTTCTTTATAAATAAACCAGTTTCAGGGAGTAGGTAGCAGCACAAAATGGACAAAGAGAATTTCTTTCAATATTTTTCCCTGATTTCTCTCCCTTCTCTCCTTCTAGTCCTCCTGTTAAGCATATCATGGTTAGTGACAGTGCTCAGACTAAGTGTAAATAGTGAGAAGCGGGCCATTAAAACAGGACAGTTGGAGAAACAGACCTATCTAGGCCAGTGGCTAGAATACAGTGAATGCTCAATAAATGAATGTTTGCTGACTTGAATTAAATTATCAAGGAGAAGCCCAGTTTTCCTTTACCTTTTTTCATCAATGTGGCTCTTGACACTATTAAGTTCTAGGGATGCTATGGCCAAAACATGGCTATTAAAAATATGCACATAAAGCAGGTTTTGAACAAATGAATGACAAGATATTCTAGTTAACACCCTTAAAGTAAATGTGAAGATACATACTTAAATATAGTCACTTGATGGATTAGAGATGAAAATTCTGCTTGATATACTCTCTTGATTGCCTCAAAGCTATTCAGAAGGTCAATAGATACGCAGTCAAAATCCTGTCTGATGAAGAAAGCACATTACCTTTTACCATCTTTGTACAGAGCAGATATGTTGTCATCAAATTGGTGAAGAATCTCAATTTCCCTTTGGAGGCCCAGAAGATGGACTCATTAACTTTATTTTTAAGAACCCTTTTTTCCTTTGTAACCTTCAGAGAAATGCCAGCAATTACAGAAAAGGCAAACTCACAGACCAAGTGATCTAAAGACTATTAAGTACTGTGGTCTCAACAACCTTTGGTAGCATAAAATTGATCAAAATGTAATATAATACTTTCAATATATTTCATATCTTATGAATTTTACTATTAACTTTTAAAATTAAGAAAACTTCGCCTGCCTCCTTGCAAAAGGAGAATTTAAAAATATGAAATCACTTACCCACCTACAACTATTTGATCATAATTGAATATACAGAAATACATATATCATTGATCATTTCAAAAAATCATACAGTAAATACTAAACTGCTGTTTTAGCATTTATAAAATAAAGTACATTTTTACCAATGAGATCATTAGAATTTTATGCAATTTTGCTAATGTGGTTTGAATTACTTGTACTATGCAGTGGCTTATGCCTGTAATCCCAGCACTTTGGGAGACCGAGGTGGGTGGATCACAAAGTCAGGAGATCGAGACCATCCTGGCTAACACGGTGAAACCTCGTCTCTACTAAAAATACAAAAAAATTAGCCAGGCTTGGTGGTGGGTGCCTGTAGTCACAGCTACTCGGGAGGCTGAGGCAGGAGAATGGCATGAACCTGGGAAGCAGAGCTTGCAGTGAGCCGAGATCAGCCACTACACTCCAGCCTGGGCGACAGAGCGAGACTCCATCTCTAAAAACAAAAAATTTTTTTACATGCCCAGAAGTTTCATCATTAAAATTAGCCTCTCAGGCCAGGTGTGGTGGCTCACGCCTGTAATGCCAGCACTTTGGGAGGCCCAGGTGGGTGGATCACTTGAGGCCAGGAGTTCAAGACCAACCTGACTGATATGGCGAAACCCCATGTCTACCAAAAACAAAAAAATTAGCTGGACATGGTGACAAGTGCTGATAATCCCCGCTACTCTGGAAGCCAAGGCAGGAGAATTGCTTGAAACAGGGAGGTGGGGGTTGCAGTGAGCCAAGATGGCACCACTGCACTCCAGCCTGGGCAACAGAGCGAGGCTGTGTTTAAAAAACAAACAAACAACAACAAAAAATCAGCCCTTTCTCAAATAATTTTATTTCTTTTCAACATTTTTAAAAATAAAAAAAACAGAACAAAACAGAACAGAGAATGACCAAGAAAGTGTTAGTTGAAATAACAATTTGCTGTTAAAAAATACAATTTTATGTTTTGCAACAATAAAGACATTAATGCCTGATGCCATTTTGTAAATTGTCTAGTATTCTCCTTGAACTTCATGGGGAAAGAAAAAACTTGATCAAGTTCACACAACTGGATTTTGTGTAGAACAACACTAAAAACCGAATCTCTTATCCTCTGAATTCGCTGTTTTTTCCCCAGTGGATTTTATTCTCAATATGATCCCTGAAACTCATTCTAAAACACATGCCTAAAGAGTTGCTTCTTCAAAAACTATAAATACCTTGTTTCGACCTAATGACCCCTCCCTGGCTAATGGATACAATCAAAAGGCAACATTGCATGAAAGTCCCTCATCTTCTGGCCTTCCTCTACTTACTCAACCTCATCTCTTGCCTCTTTCCCGTTGATATTCCTACTCTCTAGTCACACCAGATTCCTTCCAATTCCCTGCACATTCATGTATTCTCTTGCCATGATGCATTTTGCTCTCTATGAAAGTGATGCCTTCTTCTCCTACTTTAATGGTCCTTGTCCTTTGAGGCTTTGTTTAATCAATATCTTGGAGAAGCTTTTTCCAGCTCCTCAGTTGCAAGATTTGAGCTCCTATATGCATTGGAAGTGGTTGCTGAATGAATGAATAAATAAACAAGCTCCAATATTGTATCTTCTTTTCATACTATTCACTTAATCATGTGTGTAAGTGTCTGAATGATTCATGCATAACCATCTTCGTAGAAAAAAATCAGCAATAATGTTAGCTTGTGCCCCGTCTTTGTGTACCAGCAAGTGACTTCACTAGAACATTCAACTACCTCATTTAATGTCCACGACTCTCAAATGAGGTTGGCACTTTTACTATGCCCATTTCAAAGACGTGGAAACTGAGGATTAGAAATGTTGAGTGACTTACCCAAGGTCATGTCTAGTGAGGTCACCTCTGGGACCAACTCTCAAGCCTGACCATTAAGTACACTGCTTCCACTTTTAGCAACTTCTCTCACAACCATGTGGCTTTTCTTTCTACCTTGGCTGAAGAGTTTGAGTAAGCAGGGACTGAATGAAAGGAGAAAGTAGCTGTTTTCAATATCAAAAAGTAGATGATAGATCATAAAAGTCAAATTATAGGAAAGAGGTAGTGATTCATTAAATTATTTTGCAGTTCAATTTGTCAATTCCTCATATAGCTTTCTCTCTTGATAACCACAAGTCTTTGCTACAGGTAACATTAAAGGCAGAGTAATGCATCCCTTCAGAGTTAGTCCCAATTTGTGGTGTCATTATGTGATGTTGTGGGCCCATACCAGCATGTGACAAAATACTCTGAGCTTCAAATGATCTGCTTGGCTTTAGCCAAAGGGTTGGAAAGGAAAATTACACAATTGTAACCAGAATGTCCTCTTCATCCCCTGCTCCCAGAGCTGGAGCCCTGCTGTTGACTCCCTGGCAGAATGGGTGGCCTGCCAGGTGCTTGTCAAGGTAGCTGAGAGATGATGAAAGAAAAGCATAGAAATATAATCTGATTTTAATATATTTTCCCTGTATAACTCATATTTGAATATATGATTTTCTTCCCTCCTCCGCCACACCCTATTTTCTAGACTAATCACAATGACACTTGGAGAACTTTCTGGATGCTTTGTTTGATGTATGTTATGGGACAAACTGTGTCCTTCCCCCACCCCCCAAATTCCTAAAGCCCTAAGCCCAGTACCTCAGAATGTGACTGTCTTTCAAGAGGTCATTAAGGCTAGATGAGCTCATATGGGTGGGCTCCAATCCAATATGACTGGTGTCCTTATTGGAAGAGAGATTAGGACACACAGCAGGAAGACCATGTGAACACACACGGAGAAGGCAGCTCTCTCTAAGCTGAGGATAGAAGTCTTAGAAGAAACAACTCTGCTGGCACCTTGATCTTGGACTTCCAGCCTCCAGAACTGTGAGAAAATCAATTTCTGTTCTTTAAGCCCCTTAGTCTGTGGTACTTTCTTTTGGCATCCCTAGCAAAGTAATATGACGTGAAAAAGTAGAAACATTTTCTAGACTTATAGCAGACCTTGGGGAGATTTCTGGATACATTTTTGATGTATGAAAGCTGAACTATTTTCAAATGGCTAAGTTAGGATATGGGTCTCCACTGAAAATACTTCTTTTAACCACCTAGGCAAGAAATCCTATTCTTTACAGAATAATGACAGCCTTGTTCTGTCCTAGGACGGTCAGAATACATCTGGTAAACGTGTTTACCTCTGGGTACCACACTTAGGACAGGTGTAGAAAAAGGAATATCTAGATGGTAAAGGAGATAAAGCCTATGTTTTGTTAGTTGAAGGAATTAGGAAGTTTGGTCTGGAAAGGAAATGACTCATGAGGGGGAGGAGCACTTTTTAAGTATTTAAGTATTTATGGCATTTGCTACTACAACTGCAAAAGGTTGACAAAGCAATTAAAGAGAAGAATTTTAGTTCAATGTAAGAAAAATTTATGAAAGTCAGACATTTCCGAAGATGAAATGACCAACAGGGAAGTAATAAGCTCTTCCTCATAGGAAGTCGCCAGAGAGTAGTTGACAATTCGTGGTGGGTGTTGTAGAAAGGCTGTATTCATCAGGAGAAAAAAACATTCTGATTGGAAAAGTACTTCAAGCAGAGGCAAGTCAACACAGAAAATGAGTTAAAACATGTTGGAAACATGATGGAGGAGCAAAGCAGGATGGTAAGGTCACTCAAAGATGAGAAACTCCAGGGTCACCACACTGAGGGGCTTGTGTTATGCCCAGACCGTTTATTCCCCAAAGAAGACCACCAGAGTCCAGAGTCAAAGCTAAGCAGCAAGGATCTTTATTACAGGTTCGAACCTGGAACTCTCCCTCACTCATGAAATGAGACGGGCAGGAGAGCTCCCCCACTGAGCTCCGAGCAGTGTTATATAGTCTAAGAAAAGTGGGCATAGAGTTTTATACAAATCAGATATATGATTGGCTAGTGTTCGAACAAGGCGATTTGGCTAACTATGATTGGTTCCCGCCATTTCTGATATTTTGGTTCAAACTTTGAGGCGGGAGAGCAGGTTTATGGCAGCAAGAGTTTATCTTACTTAAACACGTCTTGTGACCTTGCCTCAGAACTTACAAAATCTCTGGTATGTGCAAAACAAAATCTCTGGTACGTGCAGAAAACCAGGTACTCACAGAACTTACGAAATCTCTGGTATGTGCAAAGATTAGAGAGCAGAACAAGGGTGTAGCGGGTGGGGGGCGGGTACACATCTATCTTTGTGTCCTTTCATTTCCCCCTTCTCATAAGTAACTGGATGTCCAATCTTGGATTTCCAGAGTCTTATAATATAGCCTCACTTTCTGGGTGCAGGAGAGGCTGGTGATGGCTACGGAGGACCATTAGTTGGATGGTATCAAACCTTTCTCTGACAAATTGTAAAATTTTATTTACCACACAGGGGCCTATAGTGAATAGAAGTAGTAAAGACATTAGGGGGCCTAAAAGGGGTGCCAGAAGGGAAAACATTGAAGAGCTCCACCAATTGTTAGCAGCTGTAGTGAATTGTTGCTTTTTCATTTCTAAGCTTAGTTCGTGTAGGCGTTGGACTCTTTCCTCAACTAACCCTGACTCATTTATATAGAAACAGCATTCTTCTTTGAGGAACATACAGGTACCTCCTTTCTCAGCCGTGAGTAAGTCTAAGGCTCTGCGGTTTTGAAGGGTGACCTGTGCTAGAGAGGTGAGCTGCCGCTGAAGGGAGGCTAGGGAATAGGCGGAGTCTTCCATAGCAACAGAGAACTGTTGTAACAGCTTGTCGTTTTCTATCATGGAGTGTTGTAGGGCCCCTCCTGCTAACCCCGCTGCGACGACAGAGGTGGTTAAGGATATTCCGGCAATTAGTGGTAGAAAAACTGCTCGTCTATGTCACGCAGTTTCAGTTGGGGCAGTCCTTGCCCAGCCTATGAACTCTGCCGGGGTCAGCAGGGTCAGTCGGGGAACTAGTGTAACAGGGATGCACAACTGTCCATCAGAGATGCTTTTGGACAGAGTTTTTAACAGAGTCATATTACACCAGAAGAACACACCAGGGGGAGCACGTATGGGGCTATTAGGGTATGTAGCCGTCTGGTTGCAGAGGCTGCTACTAAATGCTGAATAACAGTAGGGGTATTTCTCTTGGTATGGGTCACGGTACAGGGCTACATCAGGTATTGCAACTGTTGATGGATTAGAATCTGGCATATAGTTTGTGGGTGGGGAGGAAAGGGGAACAGCGGTTAATGGTGGTCTTCCTAAGGTTGCACACATAAAGCAAGAGGACAGGTCGCCTAAACCGGTGAGGTTGGCGAATGCTAGCCCTTCTTGTAATAGGGTTAGCCAGGAGAAGGGCTGCAAGTCTTGTGATAGCTTGGTTTCCTGTCTGTGGATTTGTGTATGGATTAAGGGTCAAATCTGGACTAGACTCCGCCACAAGTACAGGTGGCTACTAGGCCAGCTACTACTGGCATCGTAGTAGACTGCTCCATGTTGGGGCAATGTCCACCGGGAGTGCCCTGGATCTGTTATTATCCAAGTGAATATGTTGGGAGTCCCTGTCGGGTAGCGAGTCCTGAGGAGGTTAGACTTTCTCGGGTATTCGTCCCATACCTTGGCTGAGTGCATTTTACAATAGTGGTATGGGCAACCTGCATTCTGGTGCCACCAATAATTCTTACAATTATATTCAGTCTGATCATATTCAAAACAAATCATGGGTATCCCCGGTTGGGCAATTTGGAAATTAGTGAAATTGAGGTAAATTGGAGTATTGCACCCGGAGGGGGGGCAGTCTGCACTAGCTAGCAGTTTACCCACTTGGGGGGTTTCCCCGGGGTGAGTTTTGTTCTCATAGAGCCAGAACCTCCAGACGTAGGGATTAGACGGCGCAGCAGTTAGGAGAGTCAGATGTATAAGGCATAAAAGCATAGGCAAGCTAGACATGGTTATGGCTATGTGGGTGACGGCGCAGGGTTAGCTTTAAGGGATTGTTCTTAGCTTTGTCTACAGTCCATGTAACTGGTGCTCCAGACGGCTCGAGAAGGTCGGATGTTGGGTCCACTGGTTTGACGTGTGTGTAGTGGATCCACGAAGCGATGCGTTCTGCTTTGAGAGCGGTGGGAGTAGTCAGGAGTACTTGCAGTGGTCCTTTCCACCTGGGTTGAAGAGTTTCTTGCCGGTGGCGCTTGACTAGGACCCAGTCTCCCGGCTGGAACGGATGAGGCGTCGGCGGAGGTCCTGCCTCGTACAGTTCTCGTAGTCTGGGCCAAATTTCCTGGTGAATTTTCTGTAAGGCTTGTAAGGAGAACAGGAGCTCAGAGACATTTTCAGTTTCAGGTTTGAGTAAGTCATCTTTTAGACTGGGGACCAGGGGTGGGGGTCTGCCATACATGATTTCATATGGTGTGAGGCCCAGTCTGTAAGGGGTATTTCGGGCCCGGAACAGAGCGTAGGGGAGAAGTACTACCCAATTAGCGCCAGTCTCCATGGTCAATTTAGTTAAGGTCTCCTTCAGAGTCCGATTCATCCTTTCTACCTGTCCTGAGCTTTGGGGCCTATAAGCACAATGTAATTTCCAATTTGCCCCAAGAATGGAAGCCAAATCCTGACTTACCTTAGCAACGAAGGCTGGTCCATTGTCTGACCCTATTTGGATGGGAAAGCCATACCTGGGGAGGATTTCTTCCAAAATTTTCTTTGCTACAACCTGAGCAGTTTCTCTCTTAGTTGGGAACGCTTCTGTCCATTCTGAAAAAGTATCTACAAAGACAAGTAAGTACTGATACCCATATTTTCCAGGCTTTATCTCAGTAAAGTCTATTTCCCAATAGATACCAGGCCTAGTTCCTCTACACCTAATTCCTGTGGTGGTCTGGGTTTGGGGGCAAGCGTTGTTTAGTTGGCAGGCTTTGCAATTTGTTGTGACATCGCTGGCCAGTTCAGCTATGCGCCTGATTCTAAACTTGGCGTGCCTGATTAAGTCCATCATTCGCCGGGCACCCAGGTGGGTTGTCCGGTGGATGTGTTCCAACACCTGCCGTCCTAATTTTTCTGGTAGGATGGTTTGGTCATTTATATCAGTCCACCACCTATTTTTAACCTGTTTTAGGGGAAGCGTGTTCATCCATTCGCGATCCTGTTCGGTATAGTCGGGAAAACATGGCAAATTTCGTGGGCCAGGATCGGGGAGCTGGAGCGCGAGGAGCTGACTGGGAGCTTTTCCTATGCTCCTTGCGGTTTGGTCGGCTAAGAAGTTGCCTCGAGCAATTGGCGTAGTTGGTTTCTGATGCCCAGGGCAATGTACGATAGCCAATTTCTTTGGTTTCCACAAAGCAGTTAATAGAGCTAGGATCTCTTGCTTGTTTTTTATTTCTTTGCCTTCGGCTGTTAATAGTCCCCTTTCTCTGTAGATGGCCCCATGTATGTGCGCAGTAGTGAAAGCATAGCGGCTATCCGTGTATACTGTTAGTTTTTTCTCTGCCCCTAGGGTGAGGGCCTGTGTGAGGGCTATCAGTTCGGCTCTTTGGGCCGATGTCCCTGGAGGCAAGGGTTCCGCCCAGATTACCTCAGTCTCTGACGTTACAGCCACTCCTGCATACCGCTGGCCTTGGTGGACGTAGCTGCTGCCATCAGTGAACCAGGTGAGTTCTGTGTCGGGGAGCGGACGATCTTGCAGGTCCTCCCGCACCCCATGCACCTGAGCCAGTATCTCAGTGCACTCATGGAACGGGGCGTCCAAGTCTGGATTTGGCAGCAGTGAAGCAGGGTTTAAAGAGGTTGGGGGCAGAAAAGTTATTCTGAGGGGGTTTAACAGCAGTCCTTGATAGTGGGTGAGCCGGGCGTTACTCATCCATCGGTCCGGCGGCTGCCGGAGGACGCCTTCAATGGCATGCGGGGTTATAACGCGCAACTCTTGCCCCATGATAAGTTTATCAGCGTCTCGGACCATTAGGGCAGTCGCCGCGATTATCCGCAGGCAGGGTGGCCAGCCAGCAGCCACTGAATCTAATTTTTTTGACAAATAGGCAACTGGCCTCTGCCAGGGGCCTAGGTACTGTGTTAACACGGCTTTTGCAACACCCTTACTTTCATCTACGTATAAGTGGAAGGGCTTGGAGACATCAGGGAGCCCCAGCGTGGGGGCTGATAACAAGGCAGTTTTGATTTGTTGAAAGGCCAGCTCAGCCTCTTCCGTCCAATTGAAGGGCTGCCGTTCCTTTGTTGCCTGGTATAGGGGCTTGGCTAACTCAGCAAATCCGGGTATCCATAACCTACAGAACCCTGCCGACCCCAGGAATTATCTCACTTGCCGTGTCGACTGGGGTCTAGGGATGCGTAGGACTGTTTCCTTTCGGGCTTTGGTTAGCCAGCGTTGCCCCCCTTTTAATAGGTACCCCAGATAAGTTACCTCCGACTTGCAGATCTGAGCCTTTGTTGCTGAGGCTCGGTAGCCTAGCTCCCCCAGAGTCTTCAAGAGGTCCTCAGTCCCTTGAACACAAGTTTCCGGGGATCTGGCTGCTATTAAGAGATCATCAACATATTGCAAAAGAGTTATTTCAGGGTGTTGCCGCCGGTACTCACCCAGATCTTCATGAAGGGCTTCATCGAACAGGGTTGGCGAGTTCTTGAACCCTTGTGGCAGCCTGGTCCATGTTAGCTGACCGTTGATGCCCCTCTCAGGATCCGTCCATTGAAATGCAAAGAGTCCTTGACTTTTGGGAGCCAGAGGAAGGCTGAAGAAAGCATCTTTGAGATCAAGAACGGTATACCACTGTTTTTCGGGATGTAAAGCACTCAGAAGGGTGTATGGATTGGGCACAGTGGGATGTATGTCCATGACCCTTTTATTAACTTCTCTTAAATCCTGTACTGGCCTGTAGTCCGTACTGTTGGGTTTACGAACAGGTAACAGTGGAGTATTCCAGGATGAGTGGCAAGCCCGTAGGACTCCCTGGTCTAGGAGTCGGCGGATATGGGGCGTAATTCCTTCTCTTGCCTCCAGGGGCATAGGATATTGCCGAACCCGAACCGGGTCCGTCCCTGGCTTAACTTCCACAAATATGGCAGGTCGATGTTTAGCTAGCCCTGAGCCCCCAGTTTCTGCCCACGCTTCAGGGAAACGCTGGAGCCAAGAGTCAATTTCCTGATCGGGGGGCTTTTGCTCTTGATGGAGTCTGTACTCATCTTCTAAGGTGACAGTCAGGATAGATATTGGCCTGTTTTGGGAATCAGTTATCTTGGGCCCTTCTGACTCAAAGTGGATTTGGGCCCCCATTTTTGTCAGCAAGTCCCTCCTTAGTAGAGGGCAGGGGCTCTCTGGGATGACTAGGAAGGAATGGGAGACTTTTCCCGTTCCTAAGTCTACAGTCCTCTGGGTTGTCCAGGGGTATTTTTTGATGCCTGTGGCCCCATGCACCCAGGATGTTTTCTTAGACATTTTTCCAATTGGTTTGGTTAGGACTGAGCGTTCCGCCCCAGTATCGACCAAGAAGCGAACTGGGGACCCCTCCACTTGCAAAGTTACCCTGGGTTCGGGGAGGGGGTCCGAACCCCGTCTTCCCTAGTCAGAGTCCAGGGTAACGAGTACGGAGGTAGGGTTAGCTGGTCTCCGTTTCTTTGGGCAGTCTTTAATCCAGTGACCACGTTCCTTGCAATAAGCACACTGATCCTTTTCTAATCCTTGCCTAGAGCCTTGCTTTGTCTGCTTTCTGCTTTGGCCATTCCCTGCCTGGGGGAAAGCTGCTACTAAACTTTGGTCATTTCTTTGGTTGCCTTGAACTGTTTTTCTTCTGGAATATCCCTATTATTATAAACTCGCTGGGCCATCTGAAGGAGGTCCTGAATCTGCTTTCCCTCTAAACCTTCTAATTTCTGGAGTTTTCTTCTAATATCTGATGCTGCCTGGTTTACAAAGGACATTACTACCGCAGCCTGATTTTCCGGTGCTTCCGGGTCCATAGGGGTATACTGTCTGAAAGCTTCCATTAATCTCTCTAAATACACAGCGGGGCTTTCTGTCTTACCTTGTAACACAGAATATACTTTAGCCAAATTGGTGGGCTTGCGAGCTGCAGCCCGGAGACCCGCCATTAGAGTCTGGCGATAAATGAGCAGTTGTCCCCTACCTTCTGCAGTGTTGTAGTCCCATCTGGGCCGGGTCAAAGGAAAAGCCGCGTTAATGAGGTCAGGATTTGCAGTTGGCTGGCCGTCATCTCCTCTCGTTTCACGAGCGAGGGAGAGCTCCAGGTTCGAACCTGTAATAAAGATCCTTGCTGCTTAGCTTTGACTCTGGACTCTGGTGGTCTTCTTCAGGGAATAAATGGTCTGGGCATAACACTTGAAGACCTAATGGGAAGATGGAGTGGCCCAGCGGGGAGAGGGAGTGGCCCAGCAGGAAGATGGAGTGGCCCAGCGGTGTGGGGAAAAGAAAGAAAGATCAGACTGTTACTGTGTCTACATAGAAAGAAGTAGACATAAGAGACTCCATTTTGTTCTGTATTTGAGATGCTGTTAATCTGTGACCCTATCCCCAACCTTGTCCTTGCAAAAGACTTGTGCTGTGGTGACTCAAGGTTTAAAGGATTTTGGGCTGTGCAGGGTGTGCTTTGTTAAACAAGTGCCTGAAGGCAGCTTGCTGGTTAAAAGTCATCACCATTCTCTTAATCTCAAGTACCCAGGGACACGCATACTGCCAAAGGTCGCAGGGACCTCTGCCTAGGAAAGCTAGGTATTGTCCAAGGTTTCTCCCCATGTGATAGTCTGAAATATGGCCTCGTGGGAAGGGAAAGACCTAATCGTCCCCCAGCCTGACACCCGTGAAGGGTCTGTGCTGAGGAGGATTAGTATAAGAGGAAAGAAGGCCTCTTGGCAGTTGAGATAGAGAAAAGCATCTGTCTCCTGCCCCTCCCTGGGCAATGGAACATCTCGGTGTAAAACCCGATTGTATGTTCTGTTTACTGAGAAAGGAGAAAACCGCCTTAGGGTGAAAGGTGGGACTTGCTAGCGCAATGCTGCTCTTTATGCACTAAAAAGGTTTATGAAGATGTTTGCATATGCATATCAAGGCACAGCACTTTTCCTTAAACTTATTCATGTCACAGAGATCTTTATTCATATGTCTTACTGCTGACCTTCTCCCTACGATGATCCTATTATCCTGTCACTTCCCTTTTTCTAAGATGGTAAAGATAATTATCAATAAATACTAAGGGAACTCAGAGACCGGTGCCGGTTTGGGTCCTCTGTATGCTGAGCGCCGGTCCCCTGGGCCCACTTTTTCTTTCTCTATACTTTGTCTCTGTGTCTCATTTCTCTTCTCAAGTCTCTCCTTCTACCTAAGGAGAAACGTCCACAGGTGTGGAGGGGCAGGCCACCCCTTCACAGCGCGGAGATGGGGTTGCCCAGAGGGGAGATGGAGTGTCCCGGCAGAGAGATGGAGTAGCCCAGCAGGAAGATGGAGTGGCCCAGCACCCAGGACAGCTCCGCTGGACCTGAGCTCGGCGCTCTGTGCCCTGCTGA
Source organism: Macaca mulatta (assembly GCF_049350105.2). NCBI lineage: Eukaryota > Metazoa > Chordata > Mammalia > Primates > Cercopithecidae > Macaca > Macaca mulatta. The sequence continues at coordinate 63,521,929 of NC_133413.1, forward strand.
CTCCTGTGGCTGTGGCATCACTGCCTAAAGCTGCTAACTCCCCAGCCCAGTGCTGGGTTGACAGTCCCAACAGGAAGACAGCTGGCAAAAGAGGTGTGTGGTGCACGGGCTGCTGGCTCCAAGCCTAGCTGGGGATAGAAGAGACGCTAAGGACTGAGCGAGCCTGGCCGCCACTTCAGCCCAGGTTCAGCAGGTGGAGACTGGGCTCACTGGAGGAATGAATGTTCTTCTGCAGCACTGGAGGTCTTTGAGTCTGTGAACTTGATTTAATATTTTTGCCTCCAATGGGTCAAATCTAACCTTAGTAGTTCCTCTCCTTCCGTCTTGGAGAGAGAAAGGAAAGCCTGGCTTTCTGGGACTGGGGCACTTAACGAAGAGGTCATTGCCCCCCACCCGCCTCCCCCCCACCCCACCCGCCTCCCCCCCACCCCACCCCCGACCTCCTGGTGCCCTAGTTTTGCAGAACGCTGCTCCTACCCGCCTTCCGCCTATTTCCTGGACTCGGTCCAGGCCGACTCAAGAAAGGATAAGGGGCAGGGCGCGGTGGCTCACGCTTGTAATCCCAGAACTTTGGGAAGCCGAGGCGGGCGGATCACAAGGTCAGGAGATCAAGACCATCCTGGCTAACACAGTGAAACCCCGTCTCTATTAAAAATACAAAACAAAACAAAACAAAATTAGCCGGTTGTGGTGGCAGACCCCTGTAGTCTCAGCTACTCAGGAGGCAGAGGCAGGAGAATGGCCTGAACCTGGGAGGCGGAGGTTGCAGTGAGCCAAGATCGTGCCACTGCACTCCAGCCTGGAGGACAGAGGGAGACTCCGTCTCAAACAAACAAACAAACAAAACGGATAAGAAGGGACGTATTATTATAGACTCCTGGGTCTTTCCTTCGCAGTTCCAAATTATTTACTTGTTTCCTCATTTATTTACTTATTTGGTGATCAAAAGTGCAGTACCTGGAGGATGCTGCCTGTTTCTGAACTGCGGTTCTGGAGCTCACCAGCCTTGTGACCTCGGCACATCAAGTTCCCAAGTTTCCTATCTGTAAAATGGAGTTGCTAATAATAGCATCTACTTCTTAAAGCTTGGTTGAGGCTGGGCACGGTGGCTCACACCTGTAATCCCAACACTTTGGGAGGCCGAGGCAGGTGGATCACCTGAGGTCAGGAGTTGGAGACCAGCCTGACCAACATGGTTGAAATCCCGTCTCTAAAAAAGTACCAAAAAAAAAAAAAAATCAGCCAGGCACGAAGGCAGGTGCCTATAATCCCAGCTACTCTGGAGGTTGAGGGAGAAGAATCACTTGAACTTGGGAGGAGGAGGTTGCATGAGCCCAGATCATACCATTGTACTCCAACCTGGGCGAGAGAGTGAGACTCTATCTCAAATAAATAAATAAATAAATAAATAAATAAATAAATAAATAATAAAAATAAATAAATAAGTAAATAAAGTTTGGTTGAAGATTAAATAAGGTAACACATGTAAAGCCTAATAACTGCTGCTGATCATTAGTGTCATTACTGGTAGCAGAGGAAGAGCCATCCATACTTGTAAATCAGCCCTTATAGGGCAGTCTGGGATGGGCTGTGATGGAGTGAGAAGGGCGGGAGCGCAGAGAAACATGCCTCTGGGACTGCGGCCTCCGGAAAGCCCTCCCAGAAGCTGGACGCCCACGGGGCTCTGAAGGAAGGGAGTGTGTTGGTGAAACCCAGGGTACGGGCTTGCACAACCGGCTGCGTACTCTGAGGGGCTAAGGCGGATTGGGGAAGAAACAGCTCCTCCCTTTTCTCAGGGTCCCTACCAGGTGTGTTGAGGCAGAAAAAAAACAGGAGGAAAGGGGTGAGTGGCTCCTGTTTAACTTATTGGACGGAGGTCCCTTTCCAGTGGCTGTCCATCCTTTTCTGAGAAACCCACTGGCCAAGGATTCCCTCATGTGGCAGGAGGCCAAACGCTGGCTTTGTTGTGGATGGTACTTCTGAGTTCTTCCAAGACGCGGCAGGGGCCTCCGCTTGCACGTTTCCTCTGATCTGGACCTACCTTCTCTGTCTCCTACAACTCCCTGCGTCTCTAAATCCAAAGCTTGGTTCTGGGTTTCAGCGGGCGGATGCGAGTAGCTCCAGCCTGGTAATTTTCCACAGCATCTCCTGGAAGTCTTCGCCATCCAGGAGGTGGGGCTGTAGCTGCCTCCTGGCGACCCCTGCGGTTTTCCTCCAGTCTTCCAGTTTAAATCAGGGGAGGAGAGAAGAGTATTCTATTCTAATGAGTGCCTCCACACTGTACGCGTAATTTTCTTGGAGTCCTCCTGAAGCACCCTCCCTCCTCACCACCAGTCCAAAGACAGTGTTCTGACAGTCCACCCTGGGACTGGGGGTGCTGTGATGCGGGAACAGTTATGGGAAGGCAGATTTTTTTTTTTTTTTTTTTCCCAGACGGAGTCTCGCACTCTCGCCCAGGCTGGAGTGCAGTTGCACGATTTCGGCTCACTGCAAGCTCCGCCCCCGGGTTTATGCCATTCTCCTGCCTCAGCCTCCCGAGTAGCTGGCACTACAGGCGCCCGCCACCACGCCCGGCTAATTTTTTGTATTTTAAGTAGAGACGGAGTTTCACCGTGGTAGCCAGGATGGTCTCGATTTCCTGACCTTGTGATCTGCCCGCCTCAGTCTCCCAAAGTGCTGGGATTACAGGCGTGAGCCACCGTGCCCGGCATGGGAAGGCAGATCTTACAGTGCATCCTGGAGAGGGGATCTGGCCACAAAGTCTGACTATTTTCCAGTTTACAATGTCAGGCCATAGTACCTCCTTGTTTCCATATGTGGGCCCTAGTTCAGCAAAAGGGCTACTCAACATCTTGTTCCACCTTTACTCACCAGATCTTTACATCACTGAATGACCTATAGTTTGTTGCCAAGTTCCTTGACTTTGATTATGAACAAAAGGACAGTAACAATGTAAATCCTTTGGGCTGCTGAGATGGACAGGGACCAGGAGGGTATACAGGTGGTGCCACATGGGCATTGTCTAACAGTGGGGAGGTTGGGCTTTGTCACCAATGCCTCAGGTGAAGCCCTTGCACTCCACTTCCTTCCCTTCATCATCACTCATCTGCTTTCTGACTCCATTTTTTCTTCTCTGTGTTTTTTTGCCTTTCTTGCCCCAAAGATGGGAGTTACACACTGATTTAGTCTTTGTCATTTACATTTGTGATTTTCATTAAGGCCTATAACTTTAACACCATCATTATGTGGATAGATTCTAAGTACTTTCTTGTAAACTTAACTTCTGTTCTGAGCTCCTGAAGACTTTTATCTGTTTGTTCCCCTTATATCTTCGCTTCAATATAAAAGTAAACTTTAAAAATTATTACTGTCGATCTCTACCCACGAAAGCATGCCCAAAATAGCTTCTTTCCCAAAATATACACAAAGTTCACTGAGGTGTCCATACTTTTCTGCTTCAAAAAGTGTTTAAGTTGTTCTCAGAAATGCTTGTTGTTTTTCGGAGGCTCTGCCTCTCAAGAATCAAGCTGAATTGTGGATTCTCCAAGAAATTCTAGATCTCTCCAATAGAAACAAATCTGTTTATTCTCTTTCTTCCATTGTTGGTAACTCTATTAGAGTACTTATCAGAGTATTGACCCTACTAGATTCTTAACTGCCAGAGAGCAGGTAACCATTGGTATCTCCAGTAAAGCTTAAGAGAAGATTTTCTACACTTTTCCTCAAATTTAATTTGGCTAATTATAAAACTATGTATAATGAATTATAATTTATAGAAATATAAACAGACCATGTTGAATATTCACACTTTCTTTGTCCAGATCTATATCCTTCTATCTCTACTTGAATATTTGGTCATCTACATAGAATATTTCTTGAAAGTAGGCAATAAAGCATTTTCAGATTTATATATAATTTAACTGAGCATTAGCTGAGATGAATTCTTCTATTCAATGACACACAGGTTTTTGAATGAATAACTAAATAGGAACAGATAAGAATACCTTGAAGTCCTTTTCCTGCCCAGATGTTTTATCTGTTTTGGCTTGGTAATTATAACTTACATAAGTATGCAACATTTCATTTCTTATTTCTCTAGAATTACTCTGCCTAGTAGCTTTCAGAGCATGTTAGTGATGTATATACCATTAGATAGATCACACATCTATAATAAAGTTAAATTTTTTATATAGACAAAATATAACTAAATTGATAATGATAGATAGGCATCTTCGTCTATTTTGTGTTACTATAACAGAATACCTGAGGCTTTGTGATTTATAAAAAGGGGCTTATATGGCTCACAATTTTGGTGGCTGAAAAGACCAAGATTGGGCAACTGCATCTGGTGAGGGCCTCGTGCTGCTTCCGCTCATGACAGAAAGAGGCAGGGGGGTGGACATGTGTAAAGAGATCACATGGTGAGAGAGGAAACAAGGTAGAGAAACCGAGGAAGCCAGACTCTTTTTAACAACCCATTCTCAAGGGCCTAATATATTCATTTCCCAGAAATGAAGCAGTTACTCACCCCCAAGGAAGGGCATTAATCTGTTCATCAATGATCCTCATCCATGAGCCAAACACCTCCTACTAGGCCCCATCTCCCAACATTGCCACATTGAGGATCAAATTTCAACCTGAGTTTTGGCAGGGACAAACCATACCTACACCATAGCAAAAGGCTATATTGTGCTCTGATGACAAATGATCTCCAAATCTCCATGGCTTATCTAAGCTTTATTTATTACTCATCCAAAATCCATTTGGTCTAGGATACCCTCTGAAGCCACCACCCCCCCCCCATGCAATGACTCAGTGATCCAGGTTGCTTCAATCTTGTGGTTTTTGTACATCAACACAAACCACCCTCCATGACCCTCCACAGCAGTGAAGGAGAGAGTACAGAGAATCGGGTGTTTCTGCTATAGCACTTTCAGTGTGGCTCATTGGCCAGAACTGGCCACAGGGTCCCACCTAACTGCAAGGAGACTAGAAAATGTAGTCTTCCAGGTGACTAACTGATTCTGCTCACCAGTCCAATTTAGGTGAGCATTAGTTATGTCTACCTCAATTTGCCATTCTGAACACTAAATATTTCATTTGTTCTTCTTTTCCTATGCAGAACACACCCCCTTTTTCCCCAAGAGGGAAAACAAAGTCCCGTGGTTGCACAGCATTAAACTCAGAGTCTGGGATTGCTAGAAGTTGTGTAGGAGTCTCTACATTCAGTCCACACATGACTGTCTTGGGCTGGACACTTATGATTTAAAAAGAAGCTCTCAGCCCCCTCCTATAACACACAACAAGTATACAAAAGTTGAAGAAGAATAGGATAGATACAATAAACATTCAGGAACAAAAATGGAAAATAAAGCTCCAGAACTGGTTCTTGAAAAACTAACATTTCCCTGTGAAGACACTGTGCTGGCTCATACCCTCTGCTGATGAGGTCCTGACTCTGCTCTTAGGAGGCTCTCTCAAGACTATTGTCCTCTCTGGTCTAGGCTCTATTCTCTGAAATGCTCCTTCTCTATTATCCTTTTTGGTAAATTCTGACAGGGACATTGGACATATGCTTTCCTTGGGAACCATGAAGCTTTGTAAAAATGCTGCCTTTTAATAATCACACTAGCAATAATAATGGCCACCATGTGTTTAACGTATTCTTTTCATAAGACATTAAATAAAATGCTCAGTCTCCTCATCATCCACCAAAATTTTCTAAATTATCGTTTATTGCATAAAAAAGAAGATGCAGCTGGCATTTGAATCATATTTATCTACACCACAATTGTGTATTCTTTCCATTACATTTTGTTTTTTAATGTCATTTTTGAAATCACATTTTTAATATTGATATAATTGTCAAATCACATGCTGTTGTAAGAAGTAATGCAGATAAATTCCACATGCCCTTTATGAGATTTCCCCTGATTTGAAGTTGCCCCCAATGGTGAAGTCTTGCAAAACTGTAGTACAATATGGACATAGATATGGCCAAGATATGAACATTTCCATCATCACAAGGCTCCTTTATGCTCTCTTTTGTGGTCACTCACCCCTACTTTTCTCCTGCCCAAACTTCCTTCTTAACTCCTGGAAACCACTAATCTGTTCTCCATTTCCATAATTTTGTCATTTCAAAACCATGATATAATGAAATCATACAGAATGTAACTTGCTGGGATTGGCCTTTTTCATTCAACATGATTCTTTGGAGATTAATCCAAGTTGTTGCACGTTATCAATCACTTGTTTTTTGTTGCAGAGTCGTATGCATGGTATGAATGCACTGCAGTTTGTTTCGCCATTCACCCATTGAAGCACATCTGGTTGTTTGCAGTTTTTGGCCAGTATAAATAAAACCATATAAATGTCCATCTACAGGTTTTTGTGTAACTATAAATTTCATTTCTCTGGGATGATGTTTAAGGATGCAATTGCTGGGTTGTATGGCTGCTGAATGTTTCACTATAAGAAGCTGCCAAATGGTTTTCCAGAGTGACTGTAGCCATTTTACATTTATACTATTTACTATCCACCAGAGAAGTATGAAAGATTCAGTTTCTCTACATCCTCACCAGCATTTGGTGTTGTCATGATTTTTTATTTTACTATCCTGATAGATATGTAGTTATGTATCATTGGGGTATTAATTTACATTTCCCCAATAGCTGATGATGTTGAACACATGTGCCTATATGCCACCTGTGTATCTTTTTCTGGTGAATTATCTTTTTCAGGTTTTTTGCCTATTTTACATTTGAATTGTTTGATTTTTCCTGCTGAAATTCAGGAGTCTTTAAAAATTATTATTCTACATGCTGGTTCCTTTGTTGCATATGCATTTGCAAATATTTTCTCTCTGTAACTTGTTTCTTCATCATTTTCAAAGGTATTTCAGAAATCAAGCTTTTAACTTTGACAAAGTCCAGTTTATTTTTTATTTTTATTTTTTAGTGGATCATGCTTTTGGTGCCAATTATAAGAACCCTTTCCCAGACCTTGATCTGGGAGCTTGTCTTCTGCTATATTTTCTAAAGTCACATAGTTTTGCATTTTGCAGATAAGTCGTGGCCCATTTTGAGTTAAATTTTGTGTAAAATGTAAAACTCAGGTTGAAGTTCTTTTTTTTTTTTTGTCCTGTGATGTCCAATTGCTTTAGCAACATTTGTTTCTAGGCTATCTTTCTTCATGTTGGTTTCATTTATTTGTTATTGTCATCAATGCTGAACTGGACATACCTGCATATTTAACTTTTTGGTGCATTAACTAGGCTTTCCCTTCTTTAATAATTGATTCCTAAAAATATAATACTGAAATAACTAGTATGAATATTTAATATTTTGAAAAAAATGTAAAATTATGTTTCAAAAAGGATTCACCAGTTTATATTTCCACCACTAGTGTATGAGGTTCCTATTTACCCAGATCTTTAATTACAGAGAAAATTATCAGTTAATTTTTGTCAATTTTATGATTGAGACATATTTTTATTTTTAATTTGCTTTTCTCTACTTAATAAAATTGTGCATATTTACCTAAGCATATTGATTATTTGTAGTTTTTTCTTTGATTGTGATGAATATTTTATTGATTTTCTTTTTTTCCACCTTTTATTTTGGATTCAGAGGGTACATGCGCAGGTTTGTTACATGAGTATATTTTGTGATGCTGAGGTTGGAGGTATGGATAATCCTGCCACCCAGGTACTAAGCATACTATCCAATAGGTAGTTTTTCAGCCCATGTCCCCCTTTCTCTCTCCTGACCTCTAGTGGTCTCCAGTGTCTATTTTTTCCCATCTTTATGTTCATGAGTACCTAATGTTCAGCTCCCACTTATAAGTGAGAACATGTGTTTTTTGGTTTTCTGTTCCTGTGTTAATTCACTTAGAATAATGACCTTTAGCTGTATCCATGTTGCTGCAAAGGACATGATTTCGTTCTTTTTTATGGCTGTGTAGTATTCCTTGGTGTGTATGTACCACATTTTCTTTACCTAATCAACCACTGAGAGGCACTTAGGTTGATTCCATGTCTTTGTTACTGTGAGTAGCCAAGCAGCTTTTCAACTCCCTGTCTGCCCACAGTCAGTTAGGAGTCAAGCTCAATTAGCTGTATGTTCTTACGGTCCAGACTTGTGGTTTCTTGGTGAAGTGGACCCTGGGAAGCACTGCTCAGACCTCATGTAGAAGTAAAGGACTTATTTTCCCAGCATCCCGGAGTGTTGCTAACAGAGAGTTCTCTGCCAGCAAGCTCTTCAGAATGGCCTGACTTGAAGAGAGCTGTCTTACCCAATGTTATGCCTTTTCTGGGTAGCCCATATCCATAACTGCCCAACACAGGGGTGTATAGTCCCAGTCCTTTGCTCCAGTTGGTGAAAACCATGATGTATCACTCAGCCACTCATGCCTGGCTGAATCCTCCACTGAGGCTGCATCAGAGCCCAGCTTCTTTTCTGCTGAGTTCTGCTTCCTTCCCTTCCCTTCCCTTCCCTTCCACAAGTGTGCTCCCAGGGCACTCCTTTGAAAACTCCTGCCCTTTCTCTTTAACTCTTGCAGAGTCTGTCTCCCAGGGAACAGCAGTGTTTAGCACTGCAACTCCTTTTGAAACCTAGTAGACTTATGGTCTATTTGATTCTAGTCTGTTCTATTCATTATTAACCACACCCAAAGGTCTTTGGTTCTTGGATTTGCTGTATTTCTTTGCTTCATTGTCTCTTGCAACCCTGCCTCTCGTTCCCAACTTGAGGAGGTGTCTTGAGTTGATCTGGAATCAATGGGAGAGCTACACCTTTGAGCCGTTCCATACAATTTAGAATTTAGTAGATCTTATACGCTTAGTTTGCTCTCTGCACAGAAGAATCTTGATCCATTGTGAGGCTTAACAATAGGTAGGAAGTCATAATCTTATTTTTATTTTTTTAGAGATAGGGTCTCACTCTGTCAGTCAGGCTGGAGTACAGTGCCACGATCACAGCACACTGTGGCCTTGAACTCCTGGGCTCAAGCAATCCTCCCATGTCAGCCTCCCGAGTATCTAGGACTACAGGTTGCACCATCATGTTTGGCTAGTTTTACATTTTATTTTGTAAGACAGGGTCTTGGTATGTTGCTCAGGCTGGTCTGTGTTGCTCCTGGCCTCAAGCAAGCCTCATACCTCAGCCTCCCAAAGTGCTGGGATTACAGGCATGAGCAACTGCACCCAGTGTGGAAGTCATAACTTTAACATTATCCTCTCCCCAAGGCTAACTTGTAGTGGGATTTTTTTTCTTTGAGAGATCCTTAAGATCCTTTATTAATGGTTTAAAATACTTTACATGCCAATGCATTCTTACCCTAGAGGATGACATTTAAATTTTACTGAGTCATGCACTACTGGGTGACTTCAAGGCTGAGGAAGGCTGCTGTTTTCAAAAGGATGCCAAACCTGGGCAGGTACTGAATTTCTGGATAAGCTGTCACAGGGAGCCACCTGGAGTGAGAAATGGAAACCTGAGGACCTCCTAGTGTGTAGATCTATATCTGTTTCTATATGTATATTTATCATCAATCTGGATATGTATGAAATATATGTTTTATATATAATCAGATATATTTTATACATAAGTACATATTTATGAATGGATGATATATATTTTAATATTTTATATATTTCTTTTTTTTTTTTTTTTGAGGCGGAGTCTCGCTCTGTCGCCCAGGCTGGAGTGCAATGGCCGGATCTCAGCTCACTGCAAGCTCCATCTGCCGGGTTTACGCCATTCTCCTGCCTCAGCCTCCCAAGTAGCTGGGACTACAGGCACCCGCCACCTTGCCCGGCTAGGTTTTTGTATTTTTCAGTAGAGACGGGGTTTCACCGTGTTAACCAGGATAGTCTCGATCTCCTGACCTCGTGATCCTCCCGTCTCGGCCTCCCAAAGTGCTGGGATTACAGGCTTGAGCCACCGCGCCCGGCAATTTTATATATTTCTCTAATTAAAATATATTTCTGGATACTAATATGTACTATCTTAAGTATTCAGATAACCTCTGAAATGATGAAGTTTGTCAGTCATTCATTCCTTTGTAAATTATAATATTGTCACTAAATTTTTCACAGGAAATGAGAGGATGCCTTTGTGTGTGTGTTTGTGAGGGTCTGTGGATAAGGATTCATGTGTGTTTTTCTAACAAAAGAGCCACTCTGTTATTTAACAATAGAAGATATTTCTCAATTTGATTTAACATTTATATTTTCCCTAATCTCTTGCTAATTAGAAAATGTGTCTATGCTTTTCAATGCTCCAGTTCAGTACCTGAACCCACAGAGTTCCCAAGGGAATTGTTAGAATTCAATGCAAGATGGAGTTTTCCCCCCAAAAGTCAGCATTTTCTTCAAACTGCATTCAGACAGCAGATGGGGTCAAGGAGGCAACCAATACTTGTCTCTGGAACCTCCATCAACCTAATCCATTCATATAAAAAGATGCTTATGCTGAGAATAAACTGCGGGTAACTTGAAGACTCTGCTAACTATGGGCAAAAACGTTAGAAATTGAAATAGGTGAGTTCTACCAACACCTTGCAGTTTTACATGCAGAAAATGTGGTTTGCTATATAATCTGTATTACAAACATCTTCCTTCTTCCATTCTGCTGCTTAGAGCCTGAGGGATGTTGGAGCCATGAACTAGAAGGAGCTCACCTCCCAGAAAACTTTGCAGATCAGAGCTCAAATTCTTGCCTTAGATTGTGTACCTCTACATTTTTAGGTGGGCGAAAAAATTGAACTTTGGATTGTTTGAGCCACAGATAGTTAGATTTGCAACACATGGATAAAAATCTAATTCCAACTGAAACATCATTCCACTTGTAGTAAAACCCAAAGCCTTACGCAGCCCTAGTGATCTGGTTACTAGCTACATACACTCATGAGTCTCCCCCTCTGTCTACTCTAAGGCTACTCAGACCAACACTGCTGGCTCAGGCCTTTAGACATTTCCTCAGCCTACATTATTTTTTCCCCAGAGAATTGTATGGCTCTCTCTCCCTTAATTGAGTTTTCTCTTTAAATATCATTTTTATTAGAATGGCCTTCCCTGATCTATATATTAATATTAACTCTATCCTCCATCTCTTCCTTTTCCTGCTTTTTTGGCTTTGTTGTTCTCCTTAATCCTCATCATAATCTAAAATACTAACTAGTCACACACTTATGTGTTCATTTTCTGCCTCTCTCCACTAGTATGTAAGTTCCATGAGTTCAGAGTGCCTTTTTACTCACTGCTGTATGTCCACCACCTTGAATAGTACCTGGCTTATTGTAGTTCAATGAATGAATGAATGAATGTGAAGGCACATCATCTAGACCATGAGAATACAATAGCTAGTTGATATTATCATGTGCCTGAGAGTCCAAAAATATTGTAAGGTTTATGGTTTTCAAAAGTTAGAAAGCCTACATAGCAAAAAAAAAAAAAAAATTAAAATTGTTCCTTCTTTGCCAGAAAGCTATGGATATTCAATCATACCCTTTTAAACAGTACAGCCAATATGGAAGAAAATTGATGAATATTAGAAATCCTACAGAATAAAAATGTCATTGATATGAAGTAAATAGCTTCAGCTGGAAGTAGGCAAAAAATATTTTCATGAAGAAAACAAACTAGAAATTCAGTATAAATCTGGAAAGTAAACAGTTAAGAAATTTAGTGTAAATTTAGAATTTAATTGTGTAGCATTGTGTAGCATTGTTATAGAATTTTAGAATCTGAGATTTTCAAGCTTAATATTTTTTTCTCAGTTTTATTTTCTATTATTTGGGATAGAGAAGCAATGGGCTTTCAACTCTTCAAGAATCCAAATTTCCAAATTCCCTTCTTCTACATAACTGCTTGCAAACTGGTTCTTTCTGAGCTTCTCTCTTTCTTGTAATTTTTCTGTCAAATGTAGTCAAAAGCATTTGATATACACTATTAAAATTTTATTTTCCAACCTTCTTTCCTAGAGTGACACTTTAATTAGCTACCTTATTTGCCTCTAAAATTATCTCTGTTTTGCTACATGTTTGCCGCTACACAACATAGTTTCTTGCCTTCTGACTACTAAGCCATTGACATACACATTTGAGACACTTGTCAGAGCCAGACTCAGCTCTTGCTACCAATATTTTTATCAGTCAAGATAAAGTTGATTATGCTTTGGTACAAGCATGCCGAAATCTTGGTGGCTAAACACAGCAAATATTTATTTCTCACACACATTTAACCTGCTCTGGGTTTCTGGGTGACTCTAAATCAATCCAGTGGGTTAACTTTCAGGATTTTTAGACATTGGTGTGTGTCACCCCACTATGAAGATTCTTCCATGACAACCACAGCAGGGAAGCAGAGAGTACACAAAATTATGCACCTGCTCCTTAGTGCTGTAAGTCAGAATGGACATACATAACTTAATATTTGTAATCGATCATTTGACAGAACTATGATTTGTCCACATAAGCATGAGAGGACTAGGAGATGTTATTCCCCTGGCCTCCAGTAAGGGAAAGATAACTGGATATGGTGAGCACCCGACAGAGCACTGAGCAGTGACAATGGTAATGTCTGTCGCCAATATCACAGGCATTGGTTTCTGCTTAACTCCACTGTCAACTCAAAAGTAAATACAATTTTTAATCTTCTGTAACTGGCACCATTTGATCCAAAATTTAAAAGTAGCTACATATAGCAAAAGAGGTCAATTTGAAACATCTTTGAATCACGGACTATGCCAAATCATCCAGGTTGATTATCATATCACAGGAAAGTGCCTTTGGGTAACACTTGCAAGCTGTATTAAGATCCCAAAACTGAAATCTTTGGGCATTCTAAAAGGGCTGTCATGGGTACAAATCTCAGTAATTATTTCATCATTATCACCATTTCTTTTACTATTTTATTCAGAGCAGGAATGTTTAGCAAAATAATCTTTCCAAATTGTATACATTTGATTATAGAAATTCATGGTATAGTAATTCAGAAATTATATTTTTGGTACTGGAATGCACGATTTTTTTCTGGAGGCACTTTAAAATACATTGTTATATTTTATTAAAGTTGAATATGAAAATATTTCACAAGATTATTGTCATCAGAAGAAATATAAAAGGCATGTGGTTCAACTTCACACACATATAGTACACAAGAAACTGAACACAGGATAATGAGGCTGGTACTGTCAAGAAACTGTCCAAGGGAATTAAATTGGATGCTGATTATGTGCACACTAGATAATCTTCAAAGAAGATTAAGAAGATGATTAAGAAGATGATTACTCTAATGACCACTAATGGAGTATTGTATGATTTCAAGTTACTTAACCAGTAATGCGGGTAGATTTTCTCTTGTCTATATTCTCTAATTTCGTTGTTTTAAAATTCATATTCTAACTATCCCTCTAATTATCTGAGGCAGGTAACACAAGCCTGGTGGACTTCCACTTCCAGCAATTGAGAGAATATCCGCATAGTCCTCCTACCATAAATATCTACAAAACTGGATACATATTTTTAGGTATCAGACAAAGGCAGTACAAGACTGATCGGTGAGGGAAGGGGGACGCGTAAAGGGTACTTCCCCCATCCCCGTTTTCTCCAGCTCTGTGCCAAGGGCAATGTCCCCTTAGCACAGAGGGCAGGTTGAGGCCGAACTGAGCACAGTGGTTCAGGGAACTGGGAAGCAGAGACCAAGTTCTGGCCCCTGACCTAACAGGTGCCACAAAGGAGGAAGCCACACACAGGGACCTCGAGACTGTGTTGTCTCTAACAATTTTTCTTCAAACTTCATCTGCAAAATTTGGTTTGTATCTTCCTTATTGGAGTTTAAAACTGTGAGGTCCTGAAATTGGTAAGAATTTATTTCAAAGTTGCAGGTTTCCTCTCCCTCCACCTGCAGAGTAACACTTTAATTACGTGTATTAGTCATATCCCTGAAATAGTCTATCAGACACTAGGTGTTCATTCAATTTCCAAAGAAAAGGTCACCTTTTCCTGGGCAATATCCTCCCCTGGACAGAATTTTATAATCATAAGTTGCACACTTTTAGAAGCTGTCATTATAATATGCCAAGATACTTAACTTCTGGTAAAAGTAAGGAATAAAAGTTCTTTTATAAAAAACATTTTATTTTTAAAAAGACATTTAAATAGTCATTTCTCTACTCTTCCATCACATGCTGATATTTATCAGAATGTATCTAGTTTTTTTTCTCTTTGTGCTTTACTCATACATCGTTCTTAGTTTTCAAGTTGCCACCCTATGTTATAAAACACAGGTTCTTGGGATCCCTTCAGGTAGTGAAACAGACTCTTTGTGAAGGCGCCTGGGAATATACTTCAAACAAGCCTCATAGGGGTATCTCATTATCAGTTGAGTGTGGGGAGCTCATCGTACTCAAAGTTGGTTTTGTGCTTAAACATTCACAAAGGTCCCTTTATCCTCCCCAACCTGATCAAACTTGGTGTGTGAACCTGGGAGCGAGCTATCTATCTATCTATCTATCTATCTATCTATCTATCTATCTATGATCTATCTATCTATCTATCTATCTATCTATCTATCTATCTATCTGTTGTCTATCTATCTATCTATCATCTATCTGTCTATCTATCTATCATCTATCACTTTCAGGTCAAAACATATTATAAGCACTCACATTTGGCTTTATTTGGGTTATTACCTAAAATTTTGTTAGTTGGAGAACTAAAATGAAACGGTAAAAACTAGAGAATCTGTATTATTTTCTTGTTTATGATATAACCTAGTAGTATCTGACCTTAATTTCCAGCTTTGAAATCTACACTTAGGAGAGAATGATCTGCTTTCGTTCATACATTTATTCAAAAAGTAATAATGAAACAACTAACAGCATTGTTCTAAGCCTTATGATTACAATAGTGAACAAAAGAGATAGAAATCCTTGACAACTTACCCTCTTCCTGAAACTTGGCATAGTTTTAAAAAGAAAAAAAAGAGAGAAAGAGAATCCTACCATTGAGTTGCCTCACTTCTTGTGCACTAACCTGTGAAACTCAAAAATAAGAAAAGAATGAGGCCATTTTGCATTAGAAGTGCATTCAGTCAGTTTGCCTCAGAATAATTTTCTATTTCCTTAGGTGAGAAGACTCAGTATAATCTAATAAATAATTCTGGTGAAGATAAATCAAGAGGAACTTCGCTTGCCCTTCATGAAAGAAGCTAAGTGGATTTAAATTAGTTTCCTGAGTGTGAGAGTTGTTAAACACAAAATGAGTAGTAAAAAAATAGGGAAAACCTTTACTCACAAATGCATTCAGACATTATGATAATGTTTCAGGTAAAAGCTTGAAATTCTTCCTCCTACAACAGAGTATATGAAATCAAATATTTGTATGAAAATTTTAGTAAGGCACATCTCATTTTAGCCTAAAGTAGTAGCTTTAAAAAATATGTACCAACTTATTTCTTTTCCTAACTTTTGATTCACTATATACTTAAAAAACATTTAAAGTTATGTTGACTAAAAATTAAGGTAACAAATCTTAGATGTTAAATTTGTAGAAACCAGTCTCCAAATTAGTTTTAAGCACAGATAAAAGTTATATTTTGCCATTAGAATGTGGGTATTAAAATAACCAGTTGTTTTGTGAATTACGAAGGTTAAAAACTTTTGCAAGCTTCTGCTGCAACCACAAAGATGCACAGACAAATGAAGACAGAGCAAAGCTTTGCTTTAAAACCTTTGGATTTAAATTCTGGATTGGAATTAATGATGACATCAGGGAATTGGGATTGTTTCCTCAGAGAGCAAATCTACAGTAAAGGCCATCATTTCCGCAGTATCTGCACTAAAATTTCTATAGCAAATACGTGAATTTTGGTGATTACACAAAACTGAATATATTGTACTTAATATTTACAAATATATAATGGATATTAATATTGTCATAGACACCTTGTAATGCAGGCATTTGTATAATGTGGAGATGGGAGAAAGCCTAAGTTTAAAACAAGGAAAACCATTGGTATTAGTGAGATAAACGTGATACTGTGACAAGAAGAAAGAAGATAGAGAAGAAGGCTTATTTCACTCAAATATTTTTGGAGTTTGGAACACGTGAACACTTCTACACAGGCAAGGGACATTTGCTTTTCATTCTGTCTTACATTTTTCTGTGCATATTCTAATTGATATATAATAATAAGGAGAACCCAAATACTGAATGAGACGACTTTCTAATGATACTGAAGGATTTTTATCCAACTAAATTCAACATTGAGTACACTGCTCAGACAATGCACAGAGTGATAGGAAGAGGAGCCCTTCTCTCAGAAGCCCTTCACCAGGACCTCAGACTTCTCCACATGTGGGGCTGATAACAAGGCTATGTGTATCAATGTGACTAACTTATGCATGATAAGAGTAGGGGATTTAAAAAAGGCAAAAAAAAGCCTTCTGATTTTATTTCATAACAGACATTTCCATATCTTTTGTGATGTCATTTCTTTAAAGTATGGAAAGATTCTTTAAGGTATATATGATGCTTTAGGGAATAAACTCCCTTTTTAAAAACCAATTCATTTACACAAATGTGTTGAGCTGAATATTTTCTAAAAATTTCAAAAGAAAAGGTATTTTAGACTCTGCTGTCAATCAGGTAGCATGCATATTTTGTGTAGTTGATAATTCTTTTCTATGGTGCTATCTAATAATGCTATCATATGATTCACAGATAATTTAGTATGTGACAATTCATTTTTGGAAAAGAGAACTAAGTAAATGTGTCTTCTTCATTTACCTTTCAGGAAAGGCCTGAAGAACACTGAGTCTATGTTTTAAAAAATTTAAAATATAAAAATAAAAATAAATGGTATAAATTTTAAAAATCATGAAGGACACAAACATTGTTTATCTCATTGTAGTACTCCATAATTTCTTAATAATGGCTCTTACTTTATGCCTGATTAATAAAAATATACAAAATATGACTTTTGTGATTTAAAGAAGAAAAATACAATTGGTTAGGTAACAAGACTATAGAACAACTTTATACGTATCAGTCTGTTGGCTATTAGGGTACTAATATGTTATTATCATTGTGACATTGGAAAATAATGGAAATTAGTAGAAAGATGCAGGGAAAGAGTGAAGGAGTGAAAGCCATGTCATCCAAATATATGCAAGATTGATATATTGATTATTTTGAGTTGGAAACATTGGAGAAATTGTAGTTTCAGAAAGTGTGAGCTGACCCTGTCTCTTCCTGCATCCAGTAAGCCATAAAGATAAGTCTAGGAGGGATGCCCACCCCATACAAGGGCAAACAAACAGCACTTATCACCAGAGATTGGGAACTGGAGGTTGCAATGGACCTGAATAAATTTACTTAATGAAGTACTCCTTATCTTCCACTAGTTTTATACCCTCCCAAATATTTCCTAGTGACTCCCCTAGAAATTTCCTGCTTCTAGCCAGACCCCATTTGTCCTTTCATTTCTTCTCAAATTTATTCTTTGTCTAAATGGTATAAAAGCATTTTCCTTTGTCCACTTCTTTGGACTTCACTCTCTTGTGAAGATTCCCTTATATGTGGAAAACTAATCAAATTTGTATGCCTTTCTCTTGTTAATCTCTGTGGAGTCAATTCTAGATCCAAACGAGGAGCCCAGGGTTGGAGGTGATCGCTGGCTCCCCTGCAATAGAGAATATAACATATCTGAAAACTCTTTCAGCTCATCTTCAAAACTAGTCTGCAACATTAATGTTAAAGTAAGAGTTCTAATTATTGCCTTCTTCTTCTTTTCCAGTAAAAATAGTAAGACTGGCTCATAATCTAACCTTCTGTGTAGAATGCTTGTTGACTATCATGAATATGTTCTAGTTTTGGCTAAGCACAAATATTTGCAATATTTAATATGTTACTTAGCATTGGATATATTGTTCAGACACCTTTGAAATTCATTTGTGAACTGCATAAATTACCACTATATTAGGCTGCCAGTGGTAACTTAGTTAAGGATCAAATAATTACAATTTCTTTTTGGAATTAGTTTTTATCATTCATGACTCTCTCCTCTCTCAAAAAAGAAGGATCTTCCTTTAAGAACCCCAAACTGAAAACCAAATATCTGAGAATATTTTGTGTAACAAGCTACGTAACTCTAAACAGGGACACTCCTGCATGGGTACCTTAGATAATGATCATAAATATTAGATTTTTTCCCTGATCTCTGCAAAACATACCTCCAGCCCCAGGTCAACTGGGAAATATTACAATGGCTTGGCTACTAAACGGTACTAGTTGGTTGGATATCCCTAGATTCAAGCATGCATGGATCTCTCAAAGATTTCTTTAACCTGGGATTCAACACAAAAAGAATTATGTGATGGCAGAATAAAAAAAAAAATCTTAGGGGTCAAATCTACTGACGGTTTACTTTACAGTTCCTGCCTTAGAAAGATGTGGCCAGTCCCATTACTGCCAAAATCTTCACTTATATTTTATTCTAATTTCTTTATGATTTTGGTGTTTATATTTACTTATTAATATCTCTTTTTACCTTTCATAAACTATTTATTGAGGTTATAATGAGAAATAACACCATTTAGACATTTCAGGTTTTAATCTTCTTGGTTACACACATAAATATAACTTAAAGAGTATAGATTACTGGATCACAAATGTTTTTCTTAGTGTTTTTTGGACTGTGATGCATTTTCTTCTTGAATTTAGCATTGATGAAAACGGTGCCATCAACCTGATTATTGCATCTCTTTCATCACCTGAATGCATGATTTTTTTCTTATATATTTGAAATGACAATAAAAGAGAATCAGGGTAGGTCTAGATGTTGGTCACATTCTTTGATTTTGCATTGTGTATAGTGAGAACTGTTGGTCTGGAAATTCAGATATTTTGATTTTGACAATTGCTTCTATAATCTATTGGGAATTGTATGGTAGGCAGTATGAGGTAAAGATGCAGCCATTTTGAGGGAATTATTTGAGGAGGATCAACACAACATATGGTAAACACTATTTATGTTTTCTAATGATAAAGTTGGGCATAAGCACATAAGGACTATATATTTACCAATGATAAGTGTAAGCAAATAAGCATCATCTATGATGATTCCAAACGTGGTCTTGTATTGCTGTCAATATATATTTATTAGAGTCATCTTCGGTCACAGGTATTTAATAGTCAAGGTCTTTGTTTTATTTCTGCTTTGAAGCTTACATATTTTACTTTTATTCTGGAGCTCTCTGACTTCCTTTGTACCAGCTCAGTATTGGGATTAAGTATTTCCTATGTAAACTACTGGTGATTATTGCTGTACATCCTATTTCACTAACTTAAAAATATTAATTGAGTTCCTAATGTGTGTTCTTAATAGGGTGTGGTACCTGCCCTGAAGGAATTTACAATTTGATCAAAAAGCCAGAAAAGTAAACAAATTACTTTACATATAGTAGTGCCATCAAAGGCATCTTAGAAGAAATACAATAGGAGAGGGATCTGAACCACTTCCTGCTAGAGCAGAAACATCTTTGGCCCTACCAATTTATGTGTTATACTGCCCAGTTCATTCGTTCATTCATTCATTCGTGTTGTATATGTTTTTCAGGCAATGTCACTGAAGAAAGCAAGCTCAATAAGAAACACTGGGCATTTTCCTCATGTTGCACATCTTCTTTACCTTTCTTCTAATTTGTATTTCAAATGTTATTTTGCTATTTTAAACTATTTTGGTATTTTTCTCTCTCGGTTTGGGAAAAGTAGAGAATTAACATAAGGATGTAGGTACATCAAACAAAATATTTTTATATATGTTCTTCAAATATTTCAACCTAGAATTTACAGAAGAATTATCTTAATTTTGTGTACAATTTCAGAGCAAAAGGAGTTAGAAGCAAACATTTAAAAAGGCAGGAAAACCTAAGAGACTATTACGCTATTAATTTTCTCAATTAAATTTTGAATGGCTACATTTCATGGGGCTCTTGCAATTCCTATAGCATAAAAGTAACAGAGAAACAACATGCAGCATCTTCTGTTTATCCCTCCAGTCCCTCACTCCTTCTCCCTCCTGCGCCAGCCTGCCTAGATCTAGCTGACTCACCTCCATGGGCTGCGCCCACACCCTCCCTTGCTCTCCGGCTTCCCACTAGGTTAGGCCAATGGACACCCCACAGGAGGTCAGAGGGCAGGAAGGTATTGAGGGGTGTTTCCCATGGCTCCTTCCTGTGAACCTGTGGAGTGAGGAGATCCAGTCACATCCTCCTACCAAGCTTTTGGTCCTGCCATGCTATCCAGACAACACAGTTCCAGAAATTGCTCCCTTGTTTCATTCTTTCAGGCCCGTGGAGGTTAATGCCTCTTCTTCCTCAACTGTGGCTCCTCCATGAGAACCCCAAACTGAAAACAAGGTATCTGAGAATACTTTGTGTAACAGGCAAAATAACCTCTAGCAGGGACATCCCTGTGCAGGAATCTCAGAGAATCGTCGTAAACATGAGGTTCCGGAGTACACTTTTTCTTATTTCTACTCATTTCCCTAAGCATTATTCATACTTTTCATAGTCTTCTACTAAGACTTTGCAAATTCCCCAAATCCAGTGTGCTACTGGATTACCGCTGGGACTGAAATGTACTCTAAATTGTATTTCAACAAAAACCCCATGAATGGAGATTGCCTAAAGTATAACTTGGGCAAACTGAAAGTTTAAACAGATGTATTTCTTCATTTTAAAAGATGTCAAGTTAAAAGAACAGAATAATTATAAGGGAGAAATTCTATTTCCTTATAATTTGATATCACTATAAAATTGCATACAAGAGATTATATTTTGACTTCACATTAATTTGAAATAAGCATTAATTATTTAGAAGCTTCGCTAGAAAGATTATAAAATACGAATGTAAAACATTATATCATGCTGTACTAGCTTTGGTAACTACAAGCCATCCATATCAGGATGTCCAGCACTCAATAAATACTTATTAAATGAATGAATTGGCCGGGCGCGATGGCTCAAGCCTGTAATCCCAGCACTTTGGGAGGCCGAGACGGGCGGATCACGAGGTCAGGAGATCGAGACCATCCTGGCTAATATGGTGAAACCCTGTCTCTACTAAAAATACAAAAAACTAGCCGGGCGAGGTGGTGAGCGCCTGTAGTCCCAGCTACTCGGGAGGCTGAGGCAGGAGAATGGCGTAAACCCGGGAGGCGGAGCTTGCAGTGAGCTGAGATCCGGCCACTGCACTCCAGCCTGGGCGACAAAGTGAGACTCCGTCTCAAAAAAAAAAAAAAAAAAAAGAATGAATTGCCTATAATTCAAAAATATACGTTACAACTTAAATTAAGTGAATGTATTTATAAAAGAAAAAATCTTCAGAAAATTAAATTTCATCAGATAAGGAAAAATAAACAGGATTTTAAAAAATAGACCATCTTATACCTGCAATATTCAGAGTTATATATCTGGGCTGAGAAGTGAAAAGAAATTGGACAGCTTAGTTGGGAAAGAGGTTGTTTGAGAGTTGCCTCTTAGTTTTCAATGATAGTCATTCTGTTGGCTTATTACAAATGGACTTGAAGCAATCCAGATACAAGAGGGTAGTACATTACTGACATTTTAAGTGCTATCAAGAATTGATATTTCAAGCAAAGTTTTAGTTGGTAAGCAGAAGTGTTAGTAGTCTGGAAAGATGTTAGACATTTGGCCAGTTTTATTGACTCTAATTTCATGGCTTTATTACATGGTCAGTATTTTTTTAATTCTAAGAATTTCCCCTTATGTACATATTTATAAGTCTCCCTGGATAACATGCTTTGTTCCCTAGCCTTCTATGGCAATAGCCTAGGGGAGCTACCATTTGTAGGAGTAAGAAGGAGCCAGGGCTTAAGTACCAAATGGTTGGGTCTTAAACTCGGTCTTCTCTGCTTACTACTTTGTGACCTTAAACAGATGACTTCCTTTTGCATGCCTCAGTTTCCTCATCTGGAGGATGGGGATGATGATAACAACACCAATCTGAGAATTAGATGAGTTGAGACTTCACAAGCATTCAACAAATGTAGATTATCTTTCCCAGAAGTGCTATTTCTGCTGGTCCATTTCTAAGCATGCTCAGTTTCTATCTGACTATAATAGGACATGAAATGAAAACATTCCATGAATTCAACAGGCAAAAAATGTAATATTTCTTGACCATTTCTTTAACATGAGCTAGCCTTGAAACAAGTCAAACTTTAGAAAAAAAACTCACATGCTACCTTGACTCAGTTTCTCTGGAATGACTACAATTTGAGAGTGAGCCGCTAGGAGCCATCAACTCAAATGATGTTTTCTTGTCCATTCCATAAACAATGATTTGGCTTTTCACTGCACTCTTGCATACTTCTAGCACGGAGTTGCTTTATGGCAACATACTGTGGTGCCCAAGTCTTTATATGTGGCAGCCACGTCTTGTGTGCATGGCACCATCTTCGATCCCCAGAACCTTTTGGAAGGCGAAGGTCATCTGAGGAGAAGCTACTCAGGGAGCGCAGCAGCAGAACTCCCTCAAATCACAGCAAAGGGGGACTGTTGCTTAGAGATGACACAATCTGAGCAGTAAATTACCACACAGATGCCATGGTTATTATGTCATCTTATTGTACCTTTTCCAGTTCTCAGCATTGTATTCTAAGTACCTAAATAAGAACCTCCATGAATTACCAATATTATCTCTGTGTCACTCACATAGGGCCATAAAAGAAAACAGATAAATGATAGTAGACTTTAGACTTCTATTAAAGTTCTGTGACCTTTAAGTTACAGAAACTTGAGTTGTACATAAATTATCTGCAAGCCAAGCTGACATGGTGATTAAGCTGTAAAAATGGCCAGTTTTAAGGGTAACCTCACAAGTGACTCAGTTGGCCAAGAATGATGATGGACAAACTGTGAATAATGACACATATCCAGGACCACTTCTAAGCATATAGATCACAGGCAGCACAAAATGCTCTGGCTGAGGATCCATCAGAGGCATCTTTGCTTGCAAATACTGTATCTTTCCACTAGCCAGACCAGTAACTGAAAACCTAGAGGCTTTCCTAGGGTTGAAACATCTTTGAAATACTTTAAACAACAAACATTACCTGAGAGGGGTCTTCAATTAACTCAGTAGCATCCTTTGATATTAGACTTTATTGATTCATTCATTAAACATTTATTAAGCTTGCACTGTGTACTTGGCAGTGAAAATAGAGATGAAGGCTGCTCTCACCTCTTTCAGTCAGCAGCCAGTCTAGCTGGAAACATGGAGGGGTTAAAAACATCAGTCTTGGGGAAGAAGTCTGTGGAGAAGACATTCAAGTGTCCTGAGGACCCGGAAGTGGAGTGCCTATACCTGTAAGGAGTTAAGGTATGGCTGATGGCATTTGAATTCTATCTTATAAGTAACATAATTCAGTGGGAAGATTTTAACTGGAAAATGATATCATCAGATTTGGGTCTGAGAACTAATACTGAGGCAGCAATATAAAGGAGTAAACGGGGACAGTGGGCTGAGGAAATGGAAATGTGGAAATTAAGAAAGCTATTGCAATGCTCTAGGCAAGACATGATAAAGACATGAACTCAGCTGGTTTAGTAGGAATTTAAAGGAGGTCTTGGATTCAAGAGTTTATTTAGGAGTCAGGATCAGCAATAGTTCTAATTGGAAATTTGGGTTTGAGAGGTTTCTGGCCAGGGTGACTGCATATCTCTGTTGGTACTGTTCATAAAGAGAATATGACAATCAGGTTTGAGGGATGGGGAAAGTGATGAGTTTGCTGTGGAAAGCTGGGTGAGAGCTGCCAGTGGATATGAAAAAGAAGGTGGCCAGTAGGCACCAGGGCACGGATGCAGGGACTTAGCAGGAATGAGCTAGGCTGCGTGGCAGACTTGAGTGCTGTGTCACCAGCACAGAGAGGTGACTGGGGCTGGGAGTATGAAGTCCATTTCCTTTTAACTGTTACATTACCAAAAATGTGATAAAATCTGGATAGCAAATAAACACACACTACAAATGCAGTCACAACCAACTATATATGTACACAAAAAGCATCATATTACGAAAACATGAACACACTGTGTTTCAGTGTTAACTTACGGGAAATTATTATCTTCTATTTAAAATGTAATAGCTTCCAAAGAAATAAAAATAAAGATTTGGGGAAAGAATATAAACGTATTCTCCAGTGTTTAGCAAAGGTGTTTTCTCATGACTTTGTTAATGACAACTAGGGCTTTTGGAGTTTAATGGTATATTATGAAGCTCCATATTTTGTTCACTGCTAACCATTATAAGTGATTCTAACTTAATTACCTCTTTAAAAATTGCTATAGGTTCTGGTTCATTCACATCCTCAGCAGCTGAGAGGATCAGGACTTCTTATAGTAACAGCCACTTGCACTTCAAGGCTATGTGTGTGATTCCATGATTCATTGATAATGTGCCATTTTTTTTCCTGAAAAAGGTTTTGTCTCCTAGGGCTCCATTGGGATATGTTAAAAAGGGAAAAGTGCTACATTACACAGTACTGGAAATGCAGAAGTTACAGGGTTTGGCTTTTAGTTATTTGAGTGTGTTTCTGTTTTTTCTTCTTTTTTTCTTTTCTTTTTTTTTTAGATGGAGTCTCACTCTGTCGCCCAGGCTGGAGGGCAGTGGCATGATCTCAGTTCATTGCAACCTCCGCCTCCTGGGTTCAAGCGATTCTCCTGCCTCAGCCTCCTGACTAGCTGGGACTACAGGCGCCCGCTGCCACACCTGGCTAATTTTTGTATTTTTAGTAGAGACAGGGTTTTACCATCTTGGCCAGGATGGTCTCGAACTCCTGACTTCAGGTTATCTACCCACCTCGGCCTCCCAAAGTACTGGGATTACAGGCATGAGCCACCATGCCTGTGTGTGTTTCTTGAGTATAACTCTGAAGCAAAATATACAACTGAGATGCCCTGAGAAGAGAATGTGCCGTTGACTGTAAAGTTCAGTCATCATAACTTAGTTGGCTATGTCAAGACCTTCATGAAATACAAAAGAAAAAATCTAATTTTAAAGGCATAATCCAATCAGAAAATAAAGTTTATAAAAATATTTTTTGGACCGGGTGCAGTGGCTCACGCCTGTAATTCCAGCACTTTGGGAGGCTGAGGCGGGCAGATCACGAGGTCAGGAGATCGAGACCATCCTGGCTAACACGGTGAAACCTGTCTCTACTAAAAAAAAAAAAAAACAAAAAAATTAGCCGGGCTTGGCGGCAGGCACCTGTAGTCCCAGCTATTCAGGAGGCTGAGGCAGGAGAATGGCGTGAACCCAGGAGGCAGAGCTTGCAGTGAGCCGAGATCGCGCCACTGCACTTCAACCTGGGCGACAGAGTGAAACTCCGTCTCAAAAAAAAAAAAAAAAATTGCCTATATTCTTTACTTCCATGATTTTATGAAGGCTCACCAAGTGAAAATTTGAGATGAATTATTTACATTGGTAATATTACTGATAGAGATAGAAATGTGTTCTTTCGGCCGGGCGCGGTGGCTCAAGCCTGTAATCCCAGCACTTTGGGAGGCCGAGACGGGCGGATCACGAGGTCAGGAGATCGAGACCATCCTGGCTAACACCGTGAAACCCCGTCTCTACTAAAAATACAAAAAACTAGCCGGGCGAGGTGGCGGGCGCCTGTAGTCCCAGCTACTCCGGAGGCTGAGGCAGGAGAATGGCGTAAACCCGGGAGGCGGAGCTTGCAGTGAGCTGAGATCCGGCCACTGCACTCCAGCCCGGGCTACAGAGCAAGACTCCATCTCAAAAAAAAAAAAAAAAAAAAAAAAAAGAAATGTGTTCTTTCTTGTTTTCACTGTGAAGACACAGAATTTCATACAATTCCGAGAACAACTGTATGAAAGTGCATTTTGGGATGCATCCTCGGTCTTTGGATTTAAATGGACCTCTGTTAGTTGCTGTTGCTAGTGCTTTCACCCTTGTGAAAATATCTTCATATACAAGAACCACATAGTCAAAGACAGTTGGAGGAGCTAAAATGAAATTATTCCAGTTGAAATATTATTGAGAAATAAAAACATAGGATAATAGAAACATTAAAAACAATGTCTAAAAAGATTGTGTCCAAATCTGAAATTCACTCTCCCACATCCTTATTTATAAATTTGTGGCTAAAATTTTAAAAACCCAGAAGTTAAAAATTAGAGGCCATATAAATGAAGACTTGATCATTATATGTACATGTTTATTTTGTTCTACATTATAAATGTGCTGAGCAAAATAGTGTCAAGGAACAATACGAAATCACACATATTTATTTATTCAACAGATATTTATTAAAGGCCTATTCCAGGTACTCTTCTGGATTCGATGTACAAGTCTCTGCCCTCCGCCAGCCTATGATCTAATGGGTCAGGTAGATAATAAGCATGCAAGCAACAAAACACTGTGTAATATCAGCTGGGGCTGTGAAGGGAACCAGAGCAGGATAAGGCGAGAGAGAGAGATGCAGGAAGGTGTCACTGTAGATCGAGTGTTCAGAGAAGGCTTCTTTCAGGAGGCAGCATCGAAGCCAACTGTGAATAAAACGAGGCAGCCATTCCCTGGAAGAATTTGGGAAGAGCATGGCAGGGAGAGAAAATGCCCACCACAAATACTAAGAAGGATTGAGCTTTGGTGTGAAGTCAGTGAAGAGGGTGATAGGAGATGAAATTGCAGAGGGGCAGAGGCCGGACCACAGTGGGTCTTGCTAGCCTGGAAGAGGAATGTACGTTTTATTCTCATTGTAAAGGAAGACTGCAGAGGTTTCCGAGCAGGGAGGACTCTATATGATTTATTTTGTAAAGGATCACACCAGCTGCTGTGAGAAGCAGGCTTCGGAGCAGTGGTTCTCAGCTGGGGGTGATTTTGTCTCCCAGGAGACATTCAGTACTAAGACATATTAACTAGAAAAACTATTAAACTATTAAAAGAGATTTTTTTTTAAAAGACTCTAAGGAATGCAGAAATAGCAACTGAAGGAAACAGGCCTAAGACAGAGTAAACCAGGAATGAATGAACAGCTTGGAAGAGGGCCCTCCGCAAGGCTCAATGTGACCTCATCAGAGAGGCAGTGGCTGCCAGGAGCACCTGCCACCCCTGGAGGGAGGAAACTTCTTCCCGCAGACATATGTTGCAGCTCCACAGTTAGTAAAGTGCTGGTGGCAGAGAAACTCAGTGAATGTGGCAGCCACACCATAGGAAAAAACCCTACTGGAATCAGGAAGAGAAGCGACTTCATTTTGCTTTGACAAAGTCTAACACTGTGCCAGCTGGAAAAAGAGAAATATTTATAGGATCTAACTACAATATTGCAACACAGGGCAAAGAAGGAGGGATTTAGTGTTGACAGACAACGAAATGACAACTTGTATCATGTACCCCTTTTCAGGTTCCATATGCACACTTCCTCAGGCATTTAAACTCCCACAAGACAATTAAACACCTTTACCTTTTCACCTAACAAGATGCGGCTGTCCTTCCTACAAGTGAAGACATTCTTACCCTTTCCCCCAAATGAGAAATACAGTCCGAATAGTCACTGCAACTGTCACAGAACATATTAGTTACTCCTCAAATTTAGTCATCTTCCACTGAGAATCCTGCTACCCAGAGACTAACTTAAAAAGTTAACATCCAATGAGGATGAATCTTTACTTCCTCTATGATAAGCCTCCATGTCGAGCCTCCTGTGTAATCAACCTACAACTAGGTAGCTGGCTGTACCTCCAAAAGAACGATTCCATATTTGGGGCTAAAACATTTCTTTCTGCTGTTGGCTGATTAGAGACTCAGCAGCAGCAGCAGCCAAGTCAGCCTTGATAAAGAGAAATCCATGTTGTTGAGCCCATGAAGAGCCTCTTCCTGTCACCATGGACATTTTGCTTTTGGGTTCATAAGTACTGTGGTGTTGGCGAAAGAGGCTGGCCAGCATCCACAGAAGTCACCATTTGTTCACCTGATTACTGACAGCCTCCATTTCAGGGAATGCCCTTTGATGAGTATTCATATGAAACATTGTGGTACACAGTCTGCCTGATGATGCCTGATTCCCGACATTCATGCCCTTGTTAATTCCCTCCCCTAAGTGTGGGCTGAACCTAATGTCTTGCTTCCAGGAAATAAAATATAGCAAAAGTGATGGTGTGTCCCTTCAGAGATTAGTTTCTAAAAGACCATGACTTTTCTCTTACTGGCATTCTCTCTCTGGCTCTGTTTGCATACTTGCCCTGATAGAGAGGGAGGGCTATCTGCCAAGGAATCAAGGGTGACCTCTGGCTTACAGCGAGTGAGGAATTAAGGTCTTCAGATTCAGAAATGGAATCTTTGCCAACAATCATGTGAGTGGGCCTGGAAGTGGCTCTTTTCCTCAAGACTTCAGTTGAGATTGCAGACCTGGTTGATGTGTTAACTGCAACCTTATGAGACCATGAAGCAGAGGAGCCAGCTAAGCCATTACTGGATTGTTGTTTTAAGCTACTAAGTTTTTTGGGGGGTAAATATACAGAATAGATAACAAATACAGACACAAATATCTTCACAATATGTCCATTTTGAAAGATCTATCTATGTAACTCTTTCCCAAACCTTATTGTCACCAGTCTTCCAATCCTGTCCTTTGCACATCCCTTACCATTCAGCCAATCCTTCAGCTTTTGCCCATGAATTGATGTAGGGTAATATTTCCGGCCACATGCAGTCTGGACAAGGCAGACCTATCTTATTTCAAATAACATGAGAGATGTCCGAGAAATCAAAGAATTAGGATTCAGTTTTACTATAATTTTTGAGGGCTCACTTTTTGAATGTGTTGTATGTTATAAGATATAAACTCAGTCATTTCCTCTTCAAAATGCTTACATATTCTAGGGTCAGAAATCTTATTCTCTGCCACTAGAAAGATGGTCATGATTTTATAGTGTCATCAAACAATCTGCTTTCTGGGATATATGATTAATGTCACCAAGGGTTGATCCCTAATAGGCTACTTTATCTATTCTCATACTTTTTGATGTTGTTTATAGGAAAAGATATTCAAAATCTTTATTGTCTCTTCCGGGATCTCTTCTAATCTCCAGAATTAAATTTCCAATTTTCTCTTGACATTTTCACCAGGAACGTCTTCATCACAAATGTAACAAGTCTAAAGTAATTCTTCATCTCTATCTTCTACATTCTACTCCTTTCATCTTCCAGCTTTCTCTGGCAAAATTTTTCATTTTCCTTTTTTTCCTATCATTGGTAGATGGTATCATCCTTCTTCTAGTCTTGTAGACAAGAAACGTCAAAATTACTCTTTTCACAGACAACCACATGCTTTCGTGTCTTCATCTTTTTGCACATATATTGTCTGAATAGAACTGTCCTTATCCTCATTTTCTATAACCTTCAGAAACTAGCTACAGTGCCACATCCTCAATGACATCTTCCCTGATTTCTCCCAATTGGCAAGAACAGTTCCTTTTAATGGACCTCCACAAGGCTTTGCCTGAATATTGCTTTGCCTTTATCACGGCAGTTTATCCTGGATGGCATGTTTCTAACGTGTGTTCTGAAGACGACTAGTCCCTTGGAAGCTTCCACATAGAGAAGTGTTCTTAGGACATGTTAAGTCTAAAGAATTTTGTCTACTGCTCTTTGTCTTGGAGTTTCCTGATTTACATGAGCATACTGAAGATTCTAGAAGGATCTGCAATACAGAAAGTTTTTATCTTTAACTTACCATATTTAATCATTTTCAACCTTTATCTACCATTATCTTTCAGAGCACTTTTGCCATGTACAGTAGTATCTGCTTTCTTATTGTGGTATTTCTAGGTACTCTATACATTATCTTATGCATTATAGTTACTTGATGATTGTTGAATGTGATGCATCTCGCTCCACACTCTGAGCCAGATTTTGGTAATGTTTTCTTGCAGGCAATTCTGCTAGAACTTTAACCAGGCCATCAGGAACTAAAGGAAATGAATTATTACTACTACCAGAGGGAGCTGACTGAGAAATTAGAACTGCTTGAGGCTACTATTAGTGGAAGAAGTGAGGAAGATGAATACATGACACCACAGGAATTTAAATGGAACAATTATAAACTTTTGGAAGTCTTACCACTGGCTTGATGAAAGAAGACATAAAAATGATAAGAAACCCAATATTCAAATGAAATATTAGAGCATTAGTTCTAGTGAATAAAGTACTGATGAGTCAGCCCAGTCAGAGAAGCATCCAGCCTCTTCTAGGTGGTCTATTCATTTACCAACTTTTTTTTTTTTTTTTTTTTTTTTTTTTTTTTGTGAGACAGAGTCTTGCTTTTTCGCCCAGGCTGGAGTGCAGTGACGCCATCTTGGCTCACTACAGGCTCCGCCTCCCGGGTTTACGCCATTCTCCTGCCTCAGCCTCCCAAGTAGCTGGGACTACAGGTGCCCGCCACCATGCCCGGTTAATTTTGTGTGTGTGTGTGTGTGTGTGTGTGTGTGTGTGTGTGTGTGTGTGTGTGTATTTTTAGTAGA